>NC_083364.1:83609642-84963571 GCF_030254825.1 Meriones unguiculatus
TCTTTGATCTGCTGATGGACATGGTAGACCTGCTAATATTGACAGGGGAAAGCCCACGAGGCCTAAGACCTGTACAAAGAACTACAGACAACTAAGGATTTCTGGAAATGGGAGAAATGGTCTTTACCAGAAGAAAAATACATCCACTTGTTGCCCATAACCAAACTATCAGCCCTGAAACTATATATATATATATATATATATATATATATATATATATACAGGTAATATTATATAACCAAAGTATGTTTTATTTATATAGTTTATATATGTGTTTAAAATATAAATACATGAAATTGAAAGAGAGGAAGGGAGTATATAAGAGGGCTTGGGAGGAAAAAAGAAAAGGTGTAATTATATTACATTCTCAATTTTTTTAAGTAAATGAATCTCTGATAATATGATTTATGCAATAGTTTTCATAGATAAATAAAATTTACTGAAACATTATGAGAATTTGTAAATTGTGGGTTTTATTTTTTCCCAAAGGTAGAATGTGTGTTAAGATTTGTTGTTGTTGTTGTTGTTTATACTTGAGATAAGACCTTTCTGTGTAGACCAAATTGGCATGTAACTCATTATGCATAAACTAGGCTGTCTTCATGCACAAAAGTGGGGCCAAGGAGTTAGCTCAGTAGGTCTAGTTGCTTGTCACCTTATCTATAAATATTAGCATTGGGACAGATTTTGATCATGGCTCCCTTTGTAACAGTGTGTTTTCAGGATGAATCAGAGTTTACTCTATGAACTTCGATCTACACAAACATTTTTAACTTCTTTTTAATTTTTTTCTCATTAAATTATTTATTTATTTACTTTACATCCTGATTGCAGCTTCTCCTCCCACTCTTTCCAGTCCCTCACTCACATCTTCCCTTCGGTCTAAATTGGTTCACAAATGAATTTATACCCCCCCCGACATTACACTTGACTTCAAATTACCTGGGTATTTAGGCTTCTGAAAACCTGTAAAGAGGCATTATGGCTTTTTAATCTATATATTTACGTATAATATTCCTTCTTAATACTATTACCCACACATGACATACAATTCCACTTCCCAATTTGTCTAAGAGTATCGTTCAGTTAGTCATTTTTCCATCTGCAGATCTCGTTTGGAATTCCCATCAATATCTTACTAATTTTATCCTGTTAGTAAATCAGATCAGTGTTTATCAAATTGTCAAGTAACCCTTGATAACTATCATATAATTAGCATATTTATACACTGTTACATTTCAGAAGAAATGTTACTGAACTCTATATACTTCTAAGCAATTAAACAAACAGGTTTTTTTTTATAAAAAACACAGTTAGCCATAATCCAGATAAATAGTTTCCTACAATGTGAAAATAGTATGTTTAATTCAGGAGATGATTACATTGAACACTTTCGTTGTTTGGTGCGTTTCTTCAGTCCCAAGAAACCTGTTGCTTTGAGCAGGTGCCTCCAGGTGTCTGCCTGCAGGAAGTCATTTAAAACTGGGGCAGACTGGCAGAGTTTCCATGGAAGCAGAGATTAACCCCCGGGAACCTCCTCTGCTTTAAGAACTCTCTGGAGCACATCTGGCACAGCCTCCATCAGAGACAACAATTGAAGCAAATTCCCATTATGCAACACATTGAGAAGAAAGAGCATTCACCTGCACAATCATCCCCTTGACTGCAGTAAATCTTTCTTTGGAGCAATTTTGCATGAACAGCCAGAGAAAATAGGAACAATTTATTTTTGTCTTTAAACTATCTTCTTCCATCTTGATTCAAGAAACAATAAACTACTTATAGATTTTGATGCCTGATGAAACTTATCAAATGATGTAGTGTAACTTTTGTTTTTTGTTTTTTTTTTTTTGCATACTTTTTCTTTTTCAAGACTTGTGTACTCTCAGAACAAGTTTTAATTACTTACGCAATGATGGTACACAGGTATCATGAGGGCAAATGACAGCTCAGAAATTCTCGGGGCGGGAAGATTGTGTAATGATAATGTTGGATTACATATCTGTATAAAAACCTGCCGAAATTTATAAGTGCCAATACATATGTCAGTCTAAATTTATAATCACTCACTCAGTTATCCACAAACACATGTTGTCTTGGGAAGATTTCTCATCTACCAATTTCAAAAGTGAAGAAACTAGCCATGACCATTCAACACAGTGTTCTGGGACACACAGTAAAGAAATACCCAATTTCACATTACCCAGCCTGGGAGACGCTTAACACAGCTTAACGTTGGCATTTCATGTAAATACTTGTGAGTTCAAAATATTAACAATTATCTGAATGAAATTTTGACAAGACATTCTTCAGAAAGTATGTTTCCCATGTGTAATCTGGAACTTCAAATTCTCCCGCTCTTGACATTTATTTCTGCTACATTCATAGAAATAGTTTTTGTTATAAGGAAGGGATTTGCTTAATAAACATATCTATAATACACCCTGCATCCTACTCTCCTATATCTCTTTTAAAATTGCTGTAGAGAAGAATCATAATAGGAGAATCAAGAATTTAAGCATAACACTGCCCTATGATACACTTTGTAAATGTTATATTGCAAACTAAAATTGAATTTAGCATTCTTTCACCAATACCTACTGAAATTCTCAGAAGAAACTTAAATCACAATATGTATAACTAGTCTGTTCTTGTTCTCAATCTCTAATCATCACACATCTCCCTTTTATTTATTTTTTCGTAACATGTAATGTATATATGATCATCTGTATCAGAATTAAGTTAACTTCATTTTTCTGTAGATGACAGAAATAAGAACCCATCTGAATCAACGCGTCCTGTCACAGATACATAAGGTCTAGCTACCACCTGTTCTGTCATCTCACAAACTAACCACATGTCTGTTGTTTCAAACCAATCAACCTTGAAGGATGGTTTCAAAGCACCAAGAAACTCACATCCTAATTCTGCAAGGCAGATCCATTCCCTTTGGTATGTTAGCAGCATGTGATCAGCTTCATTCGTTTGTTATCACATTATTGTTTAAGCTGATAATGTATTTTCTCCTCTGTCAATCTTATAACCAACAGGGACCAGGACCATTTTTCACTGTTCATTGCAACCTTCTAAGTAGGTTAAATGCATGACACATAATAGACATGTAGCGAATGGTGTTCACTGGTGGTTTTATTCCAAGTTTTCAGGCTGCACGAAGCCTGGTGGCACAAATTCAGGTTTCTCCTGTTTCCTTTGCTCATTCAGATAATGTAATGATAACTTGCTTTATGTTCTCTCATCGCTGCAGAGCTTGAAACGTCCAGAGAGATTCGGTGACATTTCCTATACAAACATTTTTGTTGAAGTTAATAGCAGTGTTTCTCAAGGGGGGATTCAGCTTAAATGACTAGTCTCAGACATAATCTTCCTACAAAAACTTTAGGCAGAAATCAAAACATGCCATAGTTTTAATGCAAAGCAGTCTTCAAAAGTCTCAAGAGAAGTGGAAATCTGAGAATTGTGTTGGGAAACAGAGCATGTCACACAGTACATGATTGTTGTGCTTCATCTGGAGTAATTTGACAGCAAGATCAATGAGTTGACCTATTTTTCTCTTCAATAAACCTGGAATGATTATATCATTATAATCCAAACAATAAAAAGTTCACATTTCTTTACATTTCATACCAGTTAACTATAAAGTAATCATGAATTCAATGCATTTTACATTAAACTCATTACAATCCGACATGAATTTAATATTTTATAGCTAACCCTCATACCATCATAACATATTTATAAGATACTTTTCAAAAAACAGAAATTATTTTAAAGTATGTAAAGTTCTCATTTTAATTTATATGTATGTAGTATGTGAGAGGAAGCAGGTTCTCCATGGCAATTATATAGAAGCTACAGAGGAACTCCAAGCAATGTGGTTGTTAGGATTATTCTTAAGTCATCATGTTTGTTTTTTTGTTTTGTTTTTTAACTTTCAGGTTTTTATGATCTCCAGCCTTCATAAATGAGTATGTTATACCCAGTTCGTGAGCCCCCAAAAGATCTCCAGGAATCGACTCCGTTGCAAAACACATGAGGATCTTTTTATTGCAAATTACAAGCTGCAGCTTGGGCCTACACAGCCCCACCGCTGAAGCGGTGGGAGCTGAGCGCGCCCAGGTTAGTGGGGTGATTTATAGATTCTGGTCCATCCCAGCATGCCCAAGGCAGGGGCAATTCCTGCCTGGCAAGCATCTATTGGTCAAGGTGCTATATTTTGAATCAATTGGCTATAGGAAGGTTCCCAGACCATTAATGACCAGGTGTCCCTCCCTAGGGGGAGGGTCCAGTTTCCTAGCAACTGTATCTTTAGTGGGTGGGGAAAGAACAGAGGTGGTCCTTCCCCTCAGGGCATTACTAGACTTCTCCACCCACATAGTTCAGGCCTTAATAATAGCTGCTAATTTTTAATCTTTTTGGTCTCTCAAGTACATATACACAAACACCTTTCTGCACTCACCAGCGCACACATAGAAGTAAAGCTTTTCAAGACCTTGAGAGCCACCTACACACACATCCAGTCCTTTAGAAAGAGCCTAAGAAAGTGCAGCTCCAATGTAGCCGAGTACTGCTTGGGACCTGGCTCCAAGAACCCACCAGAATGGCTTGCTTCTACCTGTAAGCACAGTGCGGCATCACTACAGACAGCGCCTTTTGACTGGGCCTCTCTGGCCTCCCAGGTGGTCCCTGCCTTTCTGCCCTGTGCTCTTCTGCCTCTCTCAGTCTCTTGATCTCCCTCTGGTTCTTCACTCAACCTTTCTCCTTTGCTAGTCCTAGGCTCTGAGGGATTGTTGTCCTGAAACAGGGCCTTTCTAAACTCTTCCATATTTTCCAATTGCTTAAGTCATCATGTTTATGTGGAAAAAATTCTTATCTATTTAGAATATTTTTTTGAGTATTCATAGTGAGGAATTTATTATTATTATTATTATTATTATTATTATTATTATTAATTACACTTTATTCATTTTGTATTCCCCCATAAGCCCCTCCCTCCTCCCCTCCCGATCCCACCCTTCCTCCCTTTTCTGCATGCATGCCCCTCCCCAAGTCCCCTGATAGGGGAGGTCCTCCTCTCCTTCCTTCTGATCTTAGTCTATCAGATCACATCAGGAATGGCTGTATTGTCTTCTTCTGTGGCCTGGTAAGGCTGCTCCCCCCTCAGGGGGAGGTGATCAAAGAGCAGGCCAATCAGTTTATGTCAGAGGCAGTCCCTCTTCCCATCACTATGTAACCCACTTGGACACTGAACTGCCATGGGCTACATCTGTACAGGGGTTCTAGGTTATCTCCATGAATAGTCCTTGGTTGGAGTATGAAAAAATAATTAAACTAAAAAGAAGGAAAAAACTTTAAGAAGGTAGTTTCAAACAGAATTGTTAATTTCACGTAATGTCTGTGTCAACAAAATTAAAAATATTTTATATGTTAAATTTTACAAGATTGTTATCAAGAGCGACTAGAACCAAATTCTCATTTGCAAATACAGTCCTTTTCTAAGCAATGCAAACTGATGTTAGCAGATTAAATACTATTCTTGAGGGTATTCCCCTTTTCCTTCCTTCACCTACCACTGATTAGCCGACTACTCACTTAACCCTTGGCAGTACCGCAAGGTACCAAAAAGTGTCAAAATGTCATAGAGACTTCTCAACCTTATTTTTAAGGGTAGCAATTTTGTGACAGTAAAGAGGGTCTTACAGGGAAATATCCAAAAAGCATGAAGCAGATATTTCAGATGAATTATTTTTACTTAGGATTTGCAGCCTAAAGTGACTTTGGAGTTCTCAGTAGGTGAGGAGGCTTTACCCACAATGGCTGGTTGCATAAGTTAAAACAAAATTTGTTTTTTTGCTTCAGGATATCATCACACACTTAGATATTAAATTATGATTTTCAGAGTATCTACATTCATGGTAATTGTTGATGCTTGATGAAATGAGGGATAGTATGTCTGTATTCAGAGGCCTTCTGCTTTAGTAGGAGATAAAGAAATGTTTATTGTCTATAAATTATAAAATTTGCAAGTATGATAAATGCTATGGTTTTACAGAATCAGATCATACATAAAGACATTAAAAGGTTAGGGATTTATTTACACAGAACCAGTACTCCAAAAACATTTAAGTATAAAATCTTGGATATGCTTGAGGGTCTGAGTTCGAAATTGCCTTCCTGAAGGTAATAAGTGAATCCAAGACCACTCAGAGATCAACTTAGAGAAAGTAGGAGAAACTAGATTATATAGGACCTTAATACCATGATAAATAAATCCATTTTATTCTAAGAGAAGTGAGAATCATTCAGATATCTCTTAAGCAGAGAAAAACACATTTAAGCATTTTTTAAGATTATTGTGGGGGCTGCTCTTCTAGAGCTACTGACATTAATTCCCAGCAGCTTCATGGTAGCTTACAACCATCTATAATGAGATAATTATGTCCTTTTCTGTTATGTAGGAATACATGCATATATATCACTCAGATACATAAATAAATCTTAATAATGATATATTTTTAAAAGATATTGTGAATGCTATATGAAGATAAGAGTTTTGCCTTGTGACTGTCTCTATTCACTTAAAGTAAGACCTTCGATATGAACTCATCATAACAGTTTGGAAATGAAATAACTTGAAATGGCTCTTACAGGAGAAGAGAAAAAATAAAATGGGATACCATAGGAGCAAATTAGACTATATACATGTCTTAAAGTCTTACACAGAGTTCAGAAAGCATATACATGTCAGCGTTAGTTACAATGTATCCTTTATCTTGTGTCCTATATGTACATATGTATAAGCAAGAAGTCAGTGTGGGGTGTCTTTGTCTGACATTATTCACTCTTTATCTATTTATTATTTATTTTTGATATAGAAGGTCTTACTGAACTTGGAGCTCACCGATCCACCAAAAGCACGTGGCTCACATGCTCCAACAATTGTGTGCTCTCTACTAGGGTTACAGGTGCACACCACCATGGCCAGCATATCACATAGGTGCTATTAATCTGAACTCAGAGCCTCCTGACTGCTGGGCCACGTGAACTGAAGCTAAGACAACTAAGGGATCAGCTGAGTCATGTCCTAACTTCCAACTTTTATGTTAACAAAAGCACACACATTGAAATCTGAATACTTGCCAATTCCCAAAGTAGAAAGGACAGCTACAGCAAGGCTTTGCCTCAAAAGAGTTAGGAGCAGTCTACATCAAATGCCTTATGCTAAGTGAATAGAGACAGTTACAGTGTACAATTGTTATCTACAAAGCAGAATGGTGATTTCTAGACTGCCGCTAGGGTAGTAAAAAATTTGTATTTAACCAAAGTAGTAAAGATGAAAATTTTCTTCAACTATTCAGGTTATAATTGGATAATAATTGTGAAAGTTTCAATATTTTGGAACTTTACACATAGAAAAGGTAATATGCTCATTTTATCTCAAATGTATTTTGAGAGGAATAAAAATAATAAAAAAAAATATTTAACTCAGCAACAAATCATGGAAAATTTTACCTGGTTTAATTCTTGAGAATCTTAAAGGAATTTGGGAATATATTCTATATCAATTTTGTGTATAATGTGAGTATATATGAACCTAAATATGTTAAGAAATTGAATGGTTGATGAAGTTGCATTTTGAATTTCATTCAGAATAGCTTGGAGAATATTTTGCATGCTTGGTGTGTCGGGTTCAGGCATTTTCATGTCCTTGTTAAGATCCAGCATCCACTTTTCCTCATTTTAAATAACTTTCACTTGACTTTCATTTCCATACCAATAAGTTCATTCTAGCAATAAAATTTTATTGTCAGTCTCTCCAAGTTTTTATTTTCACCTTTTTATGAATACTATTGGGAGAAGAGAAAGAGCCTTACCCTAATATACCCATGTGCCATTCAAATTTATATCCTGGAGCTAATCAAAAGGTTAGAGGATTTATTCTCTTATGATTATCAAAATGTGGAAATTTTTATACCATGTAGGTTTTCTAAGAACTCAGCACCACGAAGACTTTCCTCAAATTGTGGTAATTGTGAGACTGAAGAGATCACAAGTTTTGGAGTGTATACGAAAAGAAGATTCCATTCCCCACACAGTGTTAGCAGATATCTTGTACAAAAATATTTGACTGATATAGATTTGTGTATCATCTTTCTGACATAAACTTGTAATCACTTCGTGAGGAGTAAGCATCTAAATTAGTCCATACAGAGGGAAATAATTCAGATTTTTGCCTGTCTTGGGCGAGATATGGGCATAAACCACCTTCCCCAGCTAGTGGCACCCTGTCAAATGTGAGATGTGGATGTAAGAAACCATTTCTTTCCAGTCCCACCCACTTTCCCTCTTCTCCCTCTATGCCCTTTTCCCTGATAGGGCAGGATCACCTCTCCTTCTATCTGACCCTAGCCTATCAGATCACATCAAGGCTGGCTGCATTGTTTTCCTCTGTGGCCTGGCAATGCTGCTTTCCACCCCCACCACCAGGGGAATGTGGTCAAAAGACCAGCAACTGAGTTCATGTCAGGGACAGCCTCTGTACCCCTTAAGAGGGAATGTAGGACTAGGAGGGGACAAGGGAGGGGACTGCAGTGCGGATACGAAGTGAATAAATTGTTATAAATAAATATATAAATAAAATTAAATTAAAAATAAATAAATATACTAATAAATTGGGAAGATTTATACATTTAAAAAAAAAAGAAACCATGTCTTTAGTGAAGGGCAGCATCTGATGATCGGACTCACAGTGGTTGGTTTAAGTTCAAGTTCTGAAATCTGTAAGTCATGTGTTGCAGTATCATAGGGCAGCCAAGTTCACTGTACTGAGACTGAAAGCTAGATATGGCTAGTTAAGCACTATTCTCCCTGGAACCAGGTCACCTCCCCCTAAGACTTTCCTTTACATAAATTTTTAGCAGTGCCTTAACCCTGAGCTCCTTAGCCTCTTGATAATTCTTTGCTTTATATAATGCATTTTTAATTAATTGTTTCTAGGTCAACTAGTAAAAATAGATTGTATGAGTAAGAATGAAGATATTCCATTTAGATCTGAGTGGTCCGAAACCTCCAGTTCTCTCCAGCTGAGCATCTCTGTGTTAATGACCGTCAAAACTGCATGAAGAAACTTCTTTGTTGAGAGCTGAGGAATGCTGAGACCTATGAGGATAGCAGTGTGTCACTAGGAGTGATTTTGATTTTACTATGTTCCTGTGGTAGAGTAATAGTAACTGGCTTTCCTATATGCCCATGGTGGAAGAAGTAGAAAGATTGTAATAGCAACACATAGGAGATGACTCCAAGAAAATATCTTCAAGATAAAACAGAATAGACACACATGAACTCACAGTAACTGTGGCTGCACTCACAAAGTCCAGACAACATCAAACCAGACAAGTGCTAACACTAAGAAAAAGAAGCAGACACAAAGTCCCACCTATAATAAAAAAGCTATTTGCAGTTTATTCCTAATGAAAGAGGAAAAATCAGTTTTTGTGCCCCCCCCCATGGAGTGTCACTGGGAATATAAAGCACAATTCAGAGCAGCCCTTCATGCCCAGGTTTAGCTGAGCAACATAAAACTGACTCCATGCTTTTGTTTTTAACTGTGTGTGTGTGTGAGTGTGTATGTGTTGCTCATGTTTTGCTTGTTTTTCATTTTTCATATTGACTTCCTTTGTTTTCAGTTTGTCTATTTTAAATTTTGGTTTTGTTTTTTGTTTGTTTGGGGGATATTCTTGTTGTTTCTCCTGTTTGTTAGAGGTTGATGAGGGAGGGGAAAGAAAGAGGGAGGAAGGGAGAGAGGGAAAGAGAGAGAGAGAGAGAACTCATGAAGTTGTGTTGGGTAAGTAGGAGGGTGGGGATGATATTAGAAGATTTTGGAGAGATAGAAAATGTGATCCAAAAACATTTCTTGAAAATTAATTTTAGTTTATTCAGTTTTTATCCAGGTTGAAGCCCCGTCCTGTCCTTCATCCTCTCCCAGTTCTACCCTCTCTCCCTCTTCCTCCCCTATCCCTCTCCCCTAGTTCACAGACAGGGGAAATCCTCCTCTACTCTCTGACCCTTGCCTGTCAGGTTCATTAGGACTGCCAGGATCCTCTTCCTAGGTGGGCTGGCCATATCCGCTGCTGTATCTTACAAAACAACAACAACAAAAACAAAACAAAACAAAACAAAACAAAACAAAAAAACACTAACACACATATGTATGTTTTGGTATATATATATGTGTGTGTGTATTTATATACATATATACATATATATGTAATATGTATATATATAAAATAAGAAAAAAAAAGAAAAGCAATTTTAACTAAAACTAAATAAGTGAGAAACTTATTGATAAAGCTGAGAGAAGGCTGCATTCCAAATGTGAATTGCCCTTTATCTGTTGCTTTTGCACATGAATATTATCATTCTATATGCAAATTAAGTCATCCAAACACCCTGGATTAAAGGTATCCCAGGAAGTGAGTTAAGAATTGGATAAGGAAAGACTACTTGACATGCTTTTTTTTTTTCAAAAGTACCTAAATTTAATCTAATTTATGCTTGTTAAACAAGTAGATAATTACAGAAATAGTGTGGTATAACTAGAGTAAAAGAGATGCCATGTGTTACCAAAGAACATATCTCCAAAATATCTGGGTTTCCTCAACTGTAACTCTTGAATTGTTTGCTCTGGGCTGGCTCTTTAGACTATCAAACTGTTTAGGCTACTGTATAGCTCCATTGGTAATGCTGTCACAGTCTTTTTCAGTTACAAATTTTTCATTTTTGACAAATTGCATAACTTTAGTATATTTACAGAAAGATGATAAAGTTAAAAGTTGATTATACAGAAAACTTCAAAAACAATTTTACGTGTCATACATTTTATTTCACAGAAATGTCTGGTTTGTTTTCATGTACTTTCTGTCTTTCTTTTGCTCTTTGGGAGATAAGCATCTTCAGTTTTAAAATGTATGACGTCAAAGGAGAGTATCTGCTAAATCACTTTATACAGTGCACAGAAGAGCAGCTGCAGAAATTGAAATTTAATAAGTGGCTCCAACAATAGTCATGATAGTGATTCATGCTTCTTGAACTGAATCAAATATTTTTGAGTTCATGTGGCAGTCTACTCAAGAAACTTATCCTTTGAAATGCATATGGGAATGCATTCATTGATTTTTCTGAACATTGGCTCTGATCCAGTTTATGAAAAATTGAAAATGTGAGAAAGCCATCTTTGGCCTAATGTCCAAAAAATATTTTGTAGTATATAGAGAATATTTTAGCAGATGTTTTCCAGTGCTTAATATTCATTCTATTTATGCTTGATGTTGACATATAATTTTCATTTAAATCTGAACTATTATTGTCCAGGAATATAGAACCTATATCCACCTCTCTGTTAATGTTGATTTGCTATTATTGCTTTGAGTAAAAGAGAGAGGCCTACAACCATTTTACTTAAAATTACTCAGATTTGAAGCTTTGGTTATTAGATATTTTATTTTGCTCTTGTAACCTTAATTTCAAATGAAATCAGATATTACTTTCTAATTGTGAAAGCACAATAACAGCTGAGAGGCAGTAGGCCTCTTCCGTTAACGGTTTTTGACAAAGTGTTCTGATTTCAGGAGATGCTTCTGATTTGAGATTCTGTACTTCTTTATAGCAGGGAATGACTGGAGAGATGGCTCAGCCATTAGGCTCGCAACCATAAATACATCAACTTTCTTAATGTAACATAAATACAGATATATTTGCTCACTACTATTTAGGCTTCTTTGTTTGCTTGTAGCTTTTTTTTTTTTTTCTCAAGACAGAGTTTTTATGTGTAGTCTTGGCTCTTTCAGAACTTGTTCTATAAACAGGCTCCCCTTGAATATGGAGAGGTTTGTCTGCCTTTGCCTCCTGAGCGATGGAATTAAAGGCATGCGCTATCACTTCCCTGCCCAAAATATTTAGTATTCTTGTTCTAAATTTTGTAAATAAATCTGCATTTGTGTCTATGCTTTCAAAATACATTGCTTGTGGTATTTGTTGTCCAAAGAATATAGTAGTATTTTTATATTTTATCACGTTTTGATAATTATGAGTTTTTACTATACTCCACTCATTTTATACTTGAAATCCATTCTTTATAAAAATGTTTCTGATACCTCTATCCTTTCACTTGTTTTGTGCTTTCTTATGATAATTTTTATAGCTTTACTACAATTTCTTTGAAACAATTGTAAAGTATATATGCTCAGAGATATTTGGAAAAGTTTAACATTTTTGATATTGCATACACCCATAGTAACCAGTACTGTCTGCTTTATGTGGGTGTGAATAAAAGTTCCATTTGAAATACACACATGGATGTTACATGAAATTATAATACAGTAAATTACAATTTGGCAAATTACAACCAAATTTAGTCCTAAAACTGTTCCGAATTATGCTGCCACTTACGGTTGTTTTGGGGTGGGCCTTAAGTCCAATTAGATGTCTGTTGGCTCCTCTAAAAGTGCAACTCTTCCAATTTGGGGATATCCCACCTTGCTTTCCATTGTTGTTCATAAGTTTCAAAGCCATCTAGGACTAGTTAGTGCATTTTCCCTTTGTCAGCTTACATAGCACCTTAAGCCCAAGAGATCTAGTCCTCCAGAAATAAGCTAACAAGTCACATTCCAATAAACTCTTCCTACAACTGTATTCCTACCCAAGTGTGTGGCATCCTCACCAATAAGAACTTACTATGAATTTGCTGGAGGCAACCAAAGACAAAATTAATAGCCTATAGTGTTTTGGTGCTCTCTTGGATTACTCTGAACAATTACTTTAAAAGGTTTCTCCTGTCTGTTGTTTTTTCTTATGTAGACCACATCCCTGGAATGGAATAATATATCTATATATCAATATCTATTTATGTATGTATATAGATATTAGAAAACACACACCTATGTCTACCTGTGTATATGTATATATGTGTATATATATGTGTATATATGATATCTCTATCTTTGTATTTAGATATGATATCCATCTGTATATATGTGATATATATCACATTTGGCATTTATTAAAGATTTTCTTTTTTGTTAAATTCTAATTTTAAAACCTGTAATATTAAAAGCCTTACAAACAAAGAAAAAGAGTCATATTAACCCAATGCCTATTCTAACTGTATAGAATTTCATTGAATTTTATAGACCTAGGGCCTGGTTAATATTAATTTTTATTTCTGAGTAACTTACATTATTTGCAGAATATAAAAATGAAGACTCACAAGTCCTACCGATCCAGTTCTCTCAGTAAGTGGTCACAAAAGAAATCAGACACTTTTTGAATTAAATGGGAAAAAAATGGAAAAAATCAATTCAGCAAATTGAAGTGAAAATGTTATTTTTTGAAAACCAGAAGAAGCAGTTCTTCCATCCCTTGAAACCATTTCAACATTTTTCCTTGCCAAATAACTTTGTTACCTGCTGATTCAGACTAATCCTAATTGAAAGTGCATATTACTTTGCCCTTCAAAACAGAAAGATTGAATTTCACAGTTTTACCAAAATTTCTAACTGTTGAAAAGCACATATGTAAATAAAATCAACAAATGTATTAAACAGAGAAAATGTTCAAATAAAATTAAAGCAGAGATGACATTTCCATTTATTGAAAGGTTATATTCTAAATGTAGCATTTTCAAATATAAAATACAAAGATCATAATAAATGTGTATTTCTCACTGGGAAAGACATTAGTAAAATGCATGTCCACTGTGCACACTTGGGATTCACTTAACCAAAACTCAAATTATGAAGTTATTTAGATGGTACATGTCACTATATTTTCAAATATGTGCATTTAGTTACAATAATAAAATGTGGTAGTTTATTCTCCATGTCACTTATGTCTCAATTTCAATGCTTCTATTCCTGTTTCACACAGCCCTAGAAATCATATTTGTGAAGTAACGACTGTGGAAATTGTGAAGTAGCCAACTGGCTGAAACATTTTATTTTTAAAATCAATCTCTCTGCCATACTCATTTTCTCACACAACTTCTACCTTCTTACCCATGGATCCTAGGGGTTTAATGGTCTAATACTAAACCTCTCCTCTCTGAACTTTGGTATCACGCTGAGAAGAGCACAGCCAAAATTTCCTATTGTTTCCAGGAGTAAGAAGGGTTCCTCGCTCTGAGTTGTCTCATACTGTCTGTGCTGCTCTTGCTCCCTGTAAGACTGTAGAGGGAAGCTGAACTCAGCTGAGACTGATGAATGCACACTGATCTGGGACAGGTGTGAATGATGCTGCCATTGCTTACTTAAGTTTGCATTTTTTGAGTTACAAATAAAAAGCTAACATATGCAAGAAAAAATGAAGTAGACAGTAAAAGCAGAAAGATACTGGGAAATAATCCACATCAGGTTGAAAAAGAAACATAATCAGTCAACAAAACTTTGAGCCACAATTTGTCCTGACTTCAAGATGTAAATGACAAAGGATGAAACAGATATTGAGGGAAGGGCCTCAATTTCTCCTTGAGACCCATGCAGTGAGAGCAGTGAGAGCAAGCCGACTCTGGACACGATGATATTGTGTTTTGCTTGCACACAGGAGCCTAGAATAATTGTCATCTGAGAGGCTTCACACCACAGCTGATGGACTGAGATACAGAAACCAACACCTAAACATTAGGTTGAGCTGGTTAAATCTTGTGAAAGAGAGAGCAAATGGATTGAGGGAGCCAGAAAACCTAGAGAATCAATGAATCTGGGCCCATATAGACTCAATGACCAACCAGAGAGCATGCATGGGAAGATACCAGGCCCCCTGCCTATATGTAACAGAAGTGCAGTGTGGTCTTCACAGATACATCCAAAACTGTTTCAGAAAGATCATGCTCCCCTCATAGCACCTAGCAAAAGCAGTAATATCAGTTCCCAGTTTCCTCATGTACCCATATATTTTGCAATTATTCTGTGGTGGCCTCTGTCCAAGATAAGCATAAAACAATGTTTCTCATACCTAATTGTCTTATTAGTGTTAGTCTATATTCTTACACCCTAGTCCATTTTGTTCATGAAACTAAAGATGGGCTTAACAAAGTATCTCAAAGCTTTCTTATGAGCCATTCCATTAGAACTGAGTTCCTCTGTTCTCTCTCAGGTTACATGGCCATTCTCTCAACCTGGAATGAGTAGTATATTACTCATTTTTTCCACTTATACAGATCTCATGCTGAGTCCATTAATCCCATGCCTTTCACAAGCCAGCTAATAAGAGGTCCATTTATTTTTGTTTACAATTTTCAATTCAAGTAGTTTATATGCTGAGTATTTTTTCTCATCATTTTTGTTCTAGGCTATTATTAAGTCCTCTTCTGAATGTAGAATAGTGTATTATCTTTAATAATGGCTGTATCTGAAAACAATTCTATGATTTTCACATTTTGCTCTTTTTTAAATGTAATTTTTTAAATAATTTATTCATTTTACATCCTGATTATAATCTCCATCTCATCTAGGGCCATACCACCCTGAAGGAGACCGATCTCGTCTGATCTCGGAAGCAAAGGAGGGTTGGGCCTGATTAGTACTTGGATGGGAGACATCCTGGGAATACCTGATGCTGTAGACTTAAAAAAAAAAAATCCCTCCTCATCTCCTCCCAGTCCCACCCTGCACTCCCTTTTTCCTACTATCCCTCAAAAAAAAGGAAGGGGGACAGCCTTACCAAGCTACAGAGGAAGACAATGCAGCCAGTCCTGATGAGACCTGAAAGGTTAGGTCAGATGGACCCTAGGGTCACATTTTTTTTTTTTTTAATATCCTTGTTGTTGCAAGTAGAAAGAACAAATAACCCATTCATTTTCCGTTTGTCCTTGGGTTGACAGAAAAGGTGTGGGATCAGGAAGAGGAGTGTTAAGGCACAAGGAAAAAAGATAAAAGCATGTGAAAGATGAAGAGAAGGAATAGAGAGAGGAGGAGTGAGAGAAGAAGAGAGCACAGATGGGGTAGAAACAAAGAAAAAAGTATTGAAGAGAAAAGATCATCTTAACTTGAAACAAAACCTACATATCATATACATAAAGCCCATGACATTTCTGTGGATAATAATGCAGATTAGGTATGTGCTTTGTACTTAAGACTATAACTTCAGGCAGATCTGAAGAGAGAAGGAATAAAGAAGAATTATGATACCAGAGGCATTTGGGCTGAGGGTTTGTTCTAAGAATTATTAAAGTCCACAATTTTACATAACTGTACTGCTGACAGGTTTGCAGTTTCAAATTCCAATTAAATAAATTCTATGATTTTTCTTTTCCTTTGGTTGAGTCTTAAGATATATGAAGGGGGATTCAAATTATTTTTATGCCTTTTAAAACCATTTTCTTCAATACTAGCCCCTAAAAACGGATGAAATTAGAAACTACATCACTAGGAAATAAAACCAAGTCATAAAATAGTTCAGCTGCAAACACACAGTCATAACTGCCTGCTAAAATATCTATTGGCTTCTATACTCTCAATCTCTAGGAAATTTCTGGAAAATCCACTGGCAAAAAGCAATTTAGTTAATAGCAAATTAGTGAAAAGAATGAGTCCTTCAAATTATTAAGGCATTTTTAATATGAGGGTTTCATGGAAGGATACCTTCTAGTCAACAGAAAATATTTAATTATTTTTAATAAGTTTACTAAGCTGTCACTAAAGTGTTTTAAATGTTTTGTAGACAATTATTTCTATTACAACAATATTTTAGTACATTGTAATTACTCTTTAGATCCATAAGTGATTTTGCAAACATGTCTATGAAAGTGAATGTTCTAAGCATTAAAACTTCTTTGAATGAATGATGAAAAATCTAAAACTTTATAATACTTAAAATTATCAGTAGTATTTATAATTACAACTATTATTGTTTTTCTATATATTTTTCTATATATTGTTTTTTCTATCTACATATATTTCTATATATGTTTTTTCTATATATTTTTCTATATATTTTAATGTCAATGACTCAAGAATCACTTGAGTCATCTTTCACCTTTGACTCTTTCAGTGCGCTAACTCCTTTTCTACAATGATGGCTGAGCCTTGGCAGGAAAGGTCATGAATTATAGACATTATACTTATATATTCTCTGACCTTGACCATTTGTGTGGTTCTGTGTAGGCACTATCTACTGAAAAAAGCAAGTTTCTCTGATGACATTAAAGAGATAATTGATAATACTTTTTAACTCTGAGGTGAGAGTTAATTTTAAAAATAATTTTAATTTAGTGCTAATAAGGTCATAGTTGGAGGAGCATCTAAAACATTTACTTTACTAAATTAGTATAATTTGAAGAATAACCTATAAATATTTCTCTTATATGCATAGTTATATTCTTTACCCCTCACCAAGGAAATTGTCTTTTGCAATACATGGAAAACACTACCCAAAATCACAACTGATCAAAATGCAGAGTTGCAGAACCCAATCCCAAGGTATGCATCTGCAACATAATTCCAACAGCTAAGGCTCAGGGATAAATGTGGAAGAAGGGGTAGGAAAATTGTAAGAACCAGAGGATCAGGAAGTTTGTCATGGGATTTTGTCCTATAGTAAAGTTCAAACATACACCCATAATGTCTTACCAATATAATGTCTTACCAACATGTTTTCTGTAACATAAACTGAACAAAGACAACACCAAAGAACACAGAAAATGGGCCTGGAAAAACGTACAAGGACACAACACTACAAAAGGACTCTTGTCAACAACAGAAAGGAGAGAGTTTTCTTCCCCAAGAAAGAGCATATCCATTGGTTTTCTAGTGCCAAAGGTCATTCCTGAAAATACAAGTATAAATAACCTCATAAACCCTGAGCAGGTCATACTTATGAATATATACACATATTATATACACATAAATTATGTAGTATCCATAAATTATAGATAGCTATATAATAAATAAATTATATTATATAAAATATATTATATGCATAAATATATACTAATATATAAAAATTCATATATGAATGCAAAATCACTGAACAAAAATATCAAGAGGAGAGCAGTCAAAGATCTATGAAATAGTTTAAAGGGAGAAATTTTGTAATTAGATTATAATCTCAAAATGAATTTCAAAAACTGAAAGGAAAAATGTCATAAATATATACCATAAAACAACAAGAATGATATTGTTATAGGATAAGTTGATGAAGTTTTGCATTCTTGGTTTAATAATAAAAGCAAATGAATTTGTGCACAAATCTAGACTTCTGGAATGTGACCAAGAGACAAAATGTAAAGATCTATGGGATAGAGAAAACTGAGATAAATATTAAATGCAGAGAGAATATGTAATTATAATAAAAAATAGTTTTAAAATCTAGTTAAAGAAAAATGCTTTGAACCTTGGGAGGCATTTTTAACCTCTAATGGGCATGGCCAGAGAAAGACTTCATGATATACTATAATCAATGTATCAATAATGAAAACCAAGAGAAAAACAAAAACCTACCAACTAACCAAACAAATCCTAAAACATTTAATGGTAAAGTGTCAACTTATCTCCAAAGACAGAAACACTAAAACAGTAACATGCCTCTTGTTAGTAAATGTCAATCCAGTAAAGCACAGAATGAGACATTGCAAACAATGAAAGTAAATAGCTGAAAAGCAAGACTGCAACATTCTCTGCAAAGCTTCTTTAAAATTTACATAAAAGAGAAATATTTCAAGACAAGTATAAGTTAAGGCAATTCATAACCATAAAGCCAATTCTGCAGAAAACAGCTAAAGGAATGTGAACACAGAAAAGCTAAAGAAACCCTTGATAGAAATCCCTGTGCTGAGACTCACCACACTCAATTTAGTATTAGACTAAATTGACTAAATTAGACTAAAGAGCCACAATACAAGATTTCAGTGGCAGAAAAACACATATTTAGACTAATGAAATAGAATGAATGGCACATAAACAAAGCTATGCAGTTACAGCCACAAATTTTTTGTCAAAATTGTTAAGAGCATGCATTTGGAGAAGGACAGCCTCTTTAAAAAAGATTTGAGGGAAACAGGATTTAGTCAAGTACAATAAAAGTAGATCCATATCTGTCTTCCTGTAAATTAAATTCAAAATGGAACAAAGGCCTTAATATGAGACCTGAAATTTTAAAATTAATCGACAAAAATGGTAGCAAATGCTTCAGGTTTGTAAGTACACTGTGCTAGAAGAGGGCTCAAGTAAAATAGGAAATTATATCAAGTAGGCAGACTTTAAATCATCATGTTTCTGCATAGCAGGGAGGATGACCCCTGGAATAAAAAGATGGCTTACAGAATGGGCCAAAAAATCAGTAATTACACATCAGATGTTATACACATCCAAAAAAGAATCAAAACATTTAATCAATTAATGGGCTAATAAACTGAATATACAGTTTTCAAAGAGGAAAATACAAACAGCCAATAATTTCCTGACACTTAGGGAAATGTATATCATTTCACCACAAAACTTTTGGGCACTTCACATTGTATTTTACCTGATTCAGTGCCTTCTGTTTTGGTAATATTTGAAGACATTGTAGACTAGCAATTACTCCTGAGATGGGATGAGTTAGATCACTTGAGACAGTCATTCCTCTTTTTTAACCATAGGATGTTGAGCATTTTTCTTTTGCCAGGTTCCTTTTGGATGAATCTTCAGCCTTGCCTCAGGGCCATTGCAATGGAGGCAGCTGACCTTAGGCTATAATTATAGACTGACGTGATGCCCCCAAGAAAATAATTTTTATAAGTGATTATATTATGTATTTCCTCATAGAAAAATGGGCTGAAAAGAACACATAGGTAACAAGAGTATATTTTAAGTCCTTTAATTGTGAGAGTATTTTTTTAAAACATTTTACTGATTCTTTGTGAATTTAATATTTTGCACCTCAGTCCCACTCTTTTCCCTGTTCCTCCGTAACCACTCTCTGCCATTGCAACCAATTTCCTCCCACAAAAGAAGACAAAAAAAAAAAAACACATAAAGAGAAAAATATTACAAAAATTAAAATTAAAGTAAATTAATATCTTTATGTTGAACCTGCAACATGTCATACAGTATTTTCTTTTTTTGTCCAAACCCCTTTACTGGTATTCATTCCCAGGAGTCACTGGTGTGGTTTGAGGTCTCTGGCTCCTGCTATGCTATCAGTACTGGAACCTCACTGAGGTTCCTCTCTGCTATCTTGTTTCCCTGTGTAATGGATCCTGAAGTTCTGAACCTGTAGGACCAGCCCCCTTCATGTGTTCCAGCAGTTCACAGGTAAGGTACATGTTGGGCTGGTCCAGCTCAATGCCCTTAATCTGGGCCTGGTTGGTGGCTGTGTTGTTTAATCCACAAATTCTCGTGCACTGGTGCCATCTGGGCCAGCTCTCCTACTTTGGTCAGGCCTAAGGAGGGGCCAGATCTCCTGATCTCATGCTCTCTGTCCCAACTGTTCCTTGTTGCCCAGGGGAGGGACTGGCCAGCTCACCAGACTTCATGTTCTAGGAGGTCAGCTCACCCAAGCTGTCCAGTAAAGGGGTTGAGGTTTACTCTTCTGGCTGCTCCAAGAGGAGAGGATATGAGGCGGGGTGCATCATTTCTTCCTTATCCATGCCATTGCAGGGCCAATAAGGGGTACGGCCAGCTTGCCAGATCTCAAGCTGTCATACACTCTCATGCCTTTGGGGTCAGTTTGCCAATGCTGTCCAGGCTAGGGGAGGGGCACATTTTCCAGAGTGCTGCAATGGGTGAGGGGTAGATCCAACTCTCTGCACACCTCGGACATCAAGATGGCTCTAGGAGGAATATCCAGACCAGAGGCTTCCACTTGGCCTTTGATGGTAACATGAGTTACCGACATTGACACAGACCCCTGCTACCGCAGGGTCATGGAGCCAGACATAGTCCTCTACTACAGCAGGGGCCAGGGCTTCACCCTGGCCTCAGGTATCAGCTCAGTCTGCTCACATCAGTATGTGACCCACAACCCTTTCATCTCCAGTCTGTCTCTCTTTATGCTACACAAAACATTCGACGCCAGTTTCTCTCCCACCTCTCCACCACATACTTGCTTATCGTAGTGGCTCCTCTGAACATCATCTGCCAGCCTGTGCTATGTGGCATCCAATGTGCCTCTGGGTGTCCTCAGCCTGTCCACCCACATAGTCTAGCTTGATGGTGACAACCTCATGATATGAACATCTCCCTTAGGTCCAATAATGTGACATGAGATACAAAGTTTCCATCACACAAACTCAGGGAAAACATTTAAAATATGCCAGGATATGTTCATGTTTTATGCATGCGATTACTGCTTTCTAAATGCTGATGTTCAGATACCTATGTTGTAAGAAAAATTAATACTCTCTGAAATTTCTGATTATTTAAAAATGGGATTTTTTTCCTCCTTGTAATCCCTGCCCTTCTTGTAGGTAATTTTGGATCACAGGTTTTGTGGGTGGGTTGTTCCCTCCTGCCACTAGTCTTGCCTAGCTGGGAAGTGGTCACTTCAGTCTTCAGGTCCTCTCCTGTTATGAGCCTCAGCTAGAGTCACACCCATGTCCTCCCAGGCTCCTGCACTGTCACAGGACTCCAGCATGACAAAGAGATACCCTCCTGTTTCCCTTCTTGTTCCTGGCCCTCTCATCCCAAACCCTGTTCGCCCCACATCTGACTCCCACTCTTTTTTTTTTTTTTGACTCCCACTCTTGTTTCCCTCCCCATTCCATCTCCTGTTTTCATCCACTTCTGCTGTCCTGTTTCCACTTCTGAGTGACATTCTAGCACTCCCCCTTGTGTTCTCTTTGTTACTTAGCTTCTTTGGGACTGTGGATTGAAGTATGGTTATCCTGTACCATAATTCTAATATCCTAAAAAAATAAAAATAAAATAAAAGAACAAAGATTGAGGGAAAATCCAACAAATAATTGGCCCAACCCAAGACCCACCCCATGGTAGAGAGCCAGACCCCGAAATTAATAATGATGTTCTGTTGTGCTTGCAGACAGAAGTCTAAGTTGACAGACCTCTGAAAGACTCCAACTAGCAGCAGATAAGGACAGATGCTGAGAGTTGCAGCCAAGGATGGGGTAAAGTTCCAGGGGACCTGTGGAAATGTTTGGGGAAAAGATGGAAGGACTTGGAGTGCACAGAAGCTCACAAGAAGACCAAAAGAAACAACTAAACCAGTCCCATTGGGGATCTGAGAGACTGAGACATCAACAAAAGAGCATGTGATCTGGACTTAGGCCCCATGCACACATGTAGCAGATGAGCTGCTTGGTCTCCATATTGATTGCCTGGCAAATGGAAGTATGGGGAAGGGGGTTGGTTCTAGTATGAACTGTATTTCCTGGTTTTGGATAACTTCCCCTCTGGCAGGGCTGTCTTGCCTGGCCTCAGGGGATGGAGATACCATCAGTCCTGATGTGACTTGATGTGTTGAGGAAGGTTGATACTGTGGGAGGAGGCTCTCCTTTTCTGGGAGGAAAATCAGGGGGGAAGGGGAAGGGGAAAGGGGAGACAGTGAGTAAAGAAGGGAGGGAGTACTCTTGGGATATAAAATAAATCATAAAACTTTAAAAAGTGGATTTGTCTCCATTATGGATTTGACTGATTTCTGTAGTATGTTCATAATTTTTCAAAATTCTTACAAAGCTAATCTAGCAGTTGCTGGACAGTTTTGAACAGTGGACAAGAAGGGCCTACAGTTTCTCATCTATTGTTCTCATACTGTTCGATGAATGCTTAGAGCCTTCCCAGCCACTGTTCTTCCTAAGAAATTTCTAAGCAGTGTTGTGCAAATATTGATCACCAAAATAAAATGTTTAAATACAAATAATAATAAAAATAATTATAATAAGAATGACTTGAATTTTACAAATAAATTACATTTAATGGTATTTGTGGTATAAAAAATTAAATATACCAGATTGTTCATATTCTAGAGAATTTCACATATTTTGTAGCACCTGTGTCAGGTGCATAAGGAAGTTACTTTACCACTCAATAATATAATGGGGAAATTTGATTTAGAGACAAAAATGCAATCAACGTAACTCTAAAATGAAGAAATAAAATTAAACATGTATATTGCCTGATTTCAGCACATTTTCCCAGCACCTTCTCTAATTGACTTAGTAACTTTCAGTTTACAAAATCAAATATTTCATCAAACTTTTCTGAAGTTCTCACAGAGAAGGCATAGGATGCATTCAATGGAAAGAATCATTTTTATAAGACCCTCTCTGTCTTTCTATTAGGCCCTTAATTACCTATGGAAGCCTGAACACTGGTTGCGTGTAGTTTAAATTAAGTTCTGTTCCTTGTGTCTTCTCAAAGTCCAGTGCTATAAATTCTTCCAGGTCCCTACTCAACAACATAGAAGCCAACTCTCTCTTAGGTTAGGACCAAAGGCAGGTACAGAAGTAAATGGCAGAACAGTCTACATTGGCCAAACAAAGACGTGGAACAAACTGTGATTAGACCAAAGCTAACAAAAGATTCAATGGAATAGTGTTGAGGGATCACAAAAACTGTTCAAACTTCCATGTAGATAAGGGTATTTCTAAATACAAATACAAAATTAGCAATTTTTCAATATTATATGACTGAGATAAATCACACATTTGGAAGCAGCCTTTATCATTGCCCTTTTTGGTATTCTTTAGTTGAAGTCATTTGGCTTAAAATCACTTCCGAATTTCACTTTTTTTGCTGCTTGGTACGCATCAACAGGACTTCCTATTGACTGTCTCTCTCACACCACTTTGGCTTATAAACCTGGCTAAAGAATACGCCTCCAGGATCTACTTCTGTGTACCTGGCCAGCACTGGGATTACAGATACATGTTTCTCTCAGTAGATTTTACATGGATGCAGGAGATCTGAACTCAGTTACCTCATGCTTATCCGTCAAGTACTTTACTGAAACAGTCAATTTTCTAGCCCCATATTTTCTATTTTCAGGTCAGAAATGTGTCTTTCATATGCTCCTTCACTTTTATCAGTTAGTTTATATAATATGTTACAAAATTATTTTAATGTTTTTATGTTTGAAAATATTACACATGCATATAATATAGTTCAATAAAATCCACCCCAATTCATCCCCTAAGAAATGTTTTCTGAAATTACATCAATATTTTAAATTTGATATCGTTTGGAAACATAAGTGTGGTCATTGCAATATTTCTCTGTAAACCCATTCAACCTCTATTTCATTTTGCTTAGCTTTATTACCAGTGTTGTTAATCAGTTATTCAACTATAATACAAAATTATTTTCTGCACTCCAAATCCTAAATTGAATTATTGTTGATTAAACCAAATCCTATCAAAAGAATGGATTCACTGATTTAAAAAGGAACATAATAATGTTTTTACATTATATGAAACATATTTTCAGATGTATTTGATTTTACTTACTAAAGTTCAAACTGAATCAAAAGGTATTAATGAGAATGTGTAAAATTTGATTTCCAAGTTCATTCTTAAATAGCTACAAAGCAGTTAGTGTTCAGGGGTTTTAATAAGCATTTACAATATTGTGGATCTTAAAGCCCATTCATTTAAAAGTGTTTTAAACTATGTAGGTATAAATAATTTAAAAGACACAACAGCCATCCACAGGCACTCTGCTTCGATGTTTGGAACCATTCTTAAGCGATTCTTCCTGAAATCCCATTATGATGTTTCAAATTGGCAATGGAAAGCGGATAAGTGGAAACAATAAGACTTTACAATAGTGAAACATTTATGAAACCATATAACTGCCAAAGAACATTTTAAAGCACCTTAAATGGGCTGATTAATGAATAATTTAAAACCTCACCATAGTTTTCTTCTCCATGTTAAATGACCTTTGCCCCTTGGGCATCTGATGTAGACAAGTTCATCATTAAACAATGTAAGTGGTACTTAGAATTCATATGCTCATCCTAATACGTCCATTTTAAAACCTGATTGATGATTGCATTTATTTTTCTGTCTTTATAGCTTTATGTCCTTTTATAGAGAATGAATCACAACATGAATATGAAAAATTATAAAGGCAATAAATGATGAGTGTTCTTTACTAACACATATTCTGCTACATGCTTTAGCAGAAGCACTGGCAGCTGGCAGGGTAGTTGATTGTTGGTTTATTTCTGCATGCCACATGCAGTTGTTAGCTCCTGGGAATGGAGACAGAGAAGAAGGAAAGGCCACACAAAGTGGTCTACTACAAAGTTGGGAATGAGACTGGAGAAGACTGGGACAGAGAAGGCTAAATTATGATATAATGATTGCCTAAATGCTTTATTACAGCCTGCTTCTTTGACTCTTCTGGTCAGTGGTTAGCAGGGAATATCTGCAGGATTTGGCAGGTGTGACAAACAGAAGAGATAGTGAGGAAAGCTGTAGAAGATAATTTACATCATCTGCTAAAGATAGAGACAAAGAGGAAGGGGAGATCAAAGCAGGTGGTCTTTACAGAGTTTAGGATGAGAGTTGGGGATTGAAGTTGGAGAAGAGAAGGAAGACAAAGTAGAGGAATTTTAAAACAAAAACACAATTGCTTTGACAGGGGATCACATCCAAAGACCCTAGGTTCCTGTGATCCACTTAGAATACAGACATGCCTTTAGGACACACCTTTAATCCTTTAGTCCTGAATACACACTTTTAATCCCTCTGGCTGGGATTTCATATGCACCTTTAATCCCAAACAACACCATCTATTGAGGAGCAGAGAATCAAGAAAGATTTGATGGAATGAGATGGAGATATACCCAACTCTCACAAGAACAGACTGGAAAAAGAAGCTACTTAGGATCAGCACCGAAAGTAGAGAGAAGTTCATAAAGACATTAAAGTAGAGTTCTGGAGTAGAGTACATTTTGATGAAGTTCAGTGTAGTTCAGTTGATTGCAGCTGAGTTCCTGCAGTAGTTTGTGGAGTTTGGAGGCAGTTTTTCCAAGCACAGCAATTCCCTGAGAAGCAGCCAGAAACCAGTTAAAATCAATCATAGTAGAGAGGAGTTTTGAGCCAGCTGAGTTGAACCAACCAGAGTTCAGAAAGACCTAGAAAGGGTAAGCTTATTCATCAGTAAGTCTTGGAGGCAGAAAGACACACATGGTATTACTCATAAGTGGATATTAGCCATGTAATATACGATAAACATACTAAAATCTACAGTCCTAAAGAAGCTAAACAACAAAAAGGACCCTAGGAAAGATGCTTAATTTTCATTCAGAAGAGCAAACAAGATAGATATCAGAAGTGGGAAAAGACAGGGAACAGTACAGGAGCCTACCACAGAGGGCCTCTGAAAGATGCTACCCAGCAGGAAATCAATGCAGATAGAGAGACTCATAAGTATACTCTGGGCAATGTACAGGGAATCTTATGAAAAGAGGAGGAGCTAAAAAGACTTGGATGGAATAGGAGCTCCATAAGAAGACCAACAGGGGCAAAAAATCTGGGCTCATGGGTGCTGCAGAGACTGATGAATCAACCAAGGATGACTTAGATCCCCTGCTCAGCCTATGAGCAACTCAGTCGCCATGTGGGTACCCAATAAGGGGAGCAGGGGCAGTTTCTGGCATGAATTCGGTTTCCTGCTCTTTGATCACCTCCCCCTGGCTAGGTGGCCTTACTAGGTAGGTTACAGACAAAGAAGATCCAGGCAGTCTTGATGAAACCTGATAGGCTAGGGTCAGATAGTAGGGGAGGAAGACCTAGTCCTGAGTGGACTAGGGGAGGGGAATAAAAAAGGAGGAGGAAAAAAGGGTGAGAACTGGAGGAGATAAGGGAGGGTGCTATAGCCAAGATACAAAGTGAATAAATTATAAATAATGATAATAATAATAATGATAACTATAATAATATGTTGTATGAAAAAATTAAGTAAAACAAAAAATTTAAAAAAATAAAAAGAACCACATATATTTACTAATTTACCAATATCACTCAGTAAAATTTTATCTTGTTTACATCAGAGACTATAACCTCCAGCAATTTTGTATCATACTGGAAATAACAATACATTGAATATAGATAGCATGATACATTCTTACATAAATATGTTAATTAGTTCAAATCCAGTGTTCTACAATACTAATTAACCATTCAGAATACGTGGCCTGGAACTGATTTCAGTTTAGATAGATATATAATAAAATAGGAGAGGTTAAGAGGAGTGGAAAAAAAATTAGAAGAGATTGCATATTATTCTTGTATAAAATTGTGAAAGAACAAAATAACTGTTTAAATCATAATATTACTTTACTCAAATTAGTCATTGTTATCATATATTTTATAAAATTATGTGTTTAAATTGTATCTCTTCATTACTATAACCATTATATTAATTATGATAACAGACAAAAGAAATTTATAAAGCTACAAAGAAACAAACATTTTATTATAGTCTTTCCAGATATTAACTGCCAATCTTCCTGAGGTAATCCTTTCTCCTGGATACCTTCTAAATTTTAGCCCACTTAAAAGTCTCTAAGAACCTAACTACTTCTAAAATCTCAGACAACCCTTATGGAATACGCAGTCACTGTCCTACTTATTTCACTTGACCAGTTTTAAATTTGTTAGGACTAGGTTTTGTCCATACTACTTTCAACAAGAAATCATCTGTACTGGGATACAACTCTGTTCTAAGGACTAGAGATTTGAAATATGAGTATTTATTACAGTTAAGGAACTAAGAATTTTAAAGAGGCAATTTGCCAAAGCTGGCTGATAAATGACCCCATTCTCCTTTGAGTTTGTCATCAAGTGCTGCACTGGTGCTCTGAAAGATATGTGTTTCTCTCCTCTATGGGAACTTCAAGGTTAAAAAGAATTATTCCTTAATAGCTGATTTTGTTTACTAAATACTACCACCTTTTAATTCATCAAAGTAAGAAAAGGCTGATTTAAATAGTCTCAAAAAAAAACCCTGTAATTTAGAAAAATAACAAATAGGTTTTCTTCCTCTGACTACAGTGGTCAAGCCTCATAAACCTTCAATACATACAACCATGTAAGATAGTAAGCTTAAACGTGTTTTCGCATAGTTTCTTCAGTCACATAGTGATATTTTTATCAGTTTTAAAATGAGAAGTCCTATATTTGTACTTCCTTGAATTCATGGATTAGAAGAATCCAAGAAATTTATACTTTTAAATTTTTAAAAAAATACTAATAGGATAAATGTACATAATTAAATTATTTGAATGGACAGTAGACTGTTCTATAACCTTATTGTAGCGGCAACATGCACTTGTGTCATGCAATTGTGTCACACCCCCTATCAAAATGTTTTATAGGGACAGAAGCCAAATGACTATTAACAATAACACTTTTCATAGTTAATATTGTCTGGTATGAGCTGTGAGCGAGAATACTCACATTCATCTGTGCTGAGAGGTATGAGGATAAGTAGAAAATAATGAAGGAACACTATAAGAACTATCAAGAGGACAAATGCTGCCTTGAAAACCCAATGGACATTTAGAAGCATCGGAATCTTTAAAGAGTAGTGCAAACTCTGTCTTTGAAGGGCTTAAAGGGTTGTGTCTAGCATAAGAGCACACTTCTTTAACTGTAGCAGTTAGAATTCTGAAGTAGAAGGATTACAAATTTGTCATAAGCCTAGGCACCAGAAAACAGAGTTGAAAGAAAACTGAACAAAAGAAAAAAGAATGGAAGGAAGGAAAAATAGAATGAAGGCAAACCAAGGAATGTGTAGTTGATGAGAGATTGAAACTTTTTCCTTCAATTCTTATTGTAATATAAATAAATAAACCTCACCAGGCTTTCATTTGATTGTATTACAGAACACTGAGCTTCACTTAGCTTTTATGCCACAAGTGAAAACAGTAAAGCAGAATCAAATGTGCACGCTTTTGTAACACAAACTCCAGTATCATTGTTTATAATAGTTTTACAATCATAAATGACTATAACATCTCTGAGATATTTCAGTTATTTCTATCACCCCAAGTTTAATTTTTCAAAATTGTAAAATGAGAACTTGGTGTAAAATAAAAACCTGTTTCAGTTTATGAGAATTAGGAATGGCCCAGGCACAAAGCCATTAACATGAGATCAAAAAGCATTCTCAGGAACAGTCTAAGGATGTTAGTAAACATTGTTCAACATCCAAGGTTGAGCTGTGGGCTCACTTGGTCTCATGAATTTCATTGTGCTGCGATTGTGTCAAGCACTGTTAAATTGAAAAGGATGCAATAGAGGGAGAATTCTGATCTTAGGGAAGATTTCATTATTGCTTGCAGTTAGGAGGCTAGAGGTATAGTTGCAAAGGAGAATGGAGAAAAAAAATGATATCAGAAATCAATATAGCACATTCACATTTAAAACAGAGAATATTTTTTCCCATTGCACTTAGTAACTTAATTATTGACTTCATATTTCAAGCATGGACAGATGGTTCAAGGAATAAAGGTACTTACTGCCAGGACTGAAGTCCTGAGTTTATCCCTAAGATGCACACAGCAGAGGGAAAAGCTGTCCTCTGACCTCTGTAATATGCTGTGCCATACACCCATGCACGTGTGCACACACACACACCACACATTGACATGTATGCACATGTGTACATATACAAGTTGATAAAAGTAAAAAAAAATATTAAGATGTCTTTTTGCATCCTCACCCATGCTCATTAAATTTGGAAAGGAATGGAAATGTTTGTGTTTCTAATTTTATGCAGAAAAATATGTTCAAAAGTTATTCTGTGGAGTCAAGGTCACATTTTGCAGAAAATTTACTAACAAAAGATGTGACATTTTGAAGATCCTTCACATTTGTTTCCTGGGAGACTCTTTGCCCTTTCAAAGGTGTGTTTAGCACTGTCCTGGGGCCTTGTTTACACTTGGGGCTACAGTCTGAAGTTTTCCAGTGATAGAAATACACTGGTTACAGCAGCATCCATAAAACTGGACAAACTTTGAATGTCTTGACATTTTGACTGTGTGGGTAATTACTTCCCACACCTAAATGTTGTCTTTCAGAAAAAAGTATTCCAAACAAACTTTTAAAACAATACTATTCATTCACACATAAATTGTAGTATTTTTTTGTTCTGAAAAAATAAAAGTTCATTAATTCTCTTTTGCTAAGTAAGCTACTTAAAAATTTGAAATTTATTTTATGAAGAAATGTAGTTAATTGAATTTGTTTGTAGACTAAATGCCAAAAATGTAAACAGCAATGGGAGATGAAGTAGTTATACTAATAAATTCAAAAGCAGAGGGGGCCATCAAAAAGTGTGTGTGTAACTCACTTGGACACTGAACTATCATGTGCTACATCTGTACAGGGGTTCTAGGTTATCTCCATGAATAGTCCTTGGTTGGAGTATGAGTATCTGGGAAGTTCCCTGTGTTCAAATTTTCTGGTTCTGTTGCTCTCCTTGTGGAGACCCTGTCCTCTCCAGCTCTTACTATTTCCCACCTTATTACATAGTAATGGGAAGAGGGACTGCCTCTGACATAATCTGATTGGCCTGCTCTTTGATCACCTCCCCCTGAGGGGGGAGCAGCCTTACCAGGCTACAGAAGAGGACAATGCAGCCACTCCTGATGTGATCTGATAGACTAAGATCAGAAGGAAGGAGAAGAGGACCTCCCCTATCAGTGGACTTGGGGAGGGGCATGCAAGAGGAAGGGGGAGGGAGGGTGGGATCAGGAGGGGAGGAGGAAGGGGCTTATGGGGGAATACAAAATGAATAAAGTGTAATTAATAGTAAAAGAAAAGTGTGTGTATGTGTGTTTGTGTGTGTGTGTGTATCTGTGTCTTATACTCATCCTTTGGATGAGGGACTGTCTTCTTACCTTCTGTGGAATGTGCTCGTAATGTGGAACTCATTATTCAAAATGTGCTTGACAACCTAGAAACTTGAAAACATATGGTAGTAAATCAACTTCAAGTTCCGTATGAGTCTATTTTGTGTGACTCAATACAGAAGATGGGAGCAGAAGAATTTACTCTTAAAATAAGTTGCTTCTTCAAACATAAGAGGAAAAAGGTTTTCATGCTGCCTTACGATTTCTGCGTGTATGCTTATGCTGGTAAAGGGAAGAAGGAAAGAAGAGTAGAAAGATAAGCTTTGTTGGTGCCCTGTTCTTTCTCAATTGGAAAAATACATTAATAACATCAACATTTGAAATGTGAAATTACTTCCTTTGTACATCATCTTCCCAAGTTTCTTTTTTAACTATGAGCACATTTTTTATTATTATTGGATGTTATGTGTCCATGAAGTGTGTGCAGATACACATGTGCTAAAGAATAAATTATGGAATCAGGTCTATCCATCCACATTTAGATGGGTTCTGAAAAGATCATCCTAAGAATGTTTCTTGCAGGCAGCAAGTGCTTTTTCCCACAGAGCCATCTTGCTGGCCCATGATTAACAATTGTGCTCTGTGTAATTTATGGATCCATATAAAATATAATTGTATTGCTTAGGTTTTTGAAAATATATTACTTATGAAATTCCAGAGGCTTATATGATTTTAGATTATTTCTGTTATACAGCATATGATCATACATACATAAGCAAAAATATAAAATTAATAAATCTAATGAAAATTTTAAAATGCATATTAACTCTGAACATTAAATATATATAACTTAGCAGTTGTGATATTTAAGAAAAGGAATTATTACACATTTTTTATAAAATTTAGATTTTATTTATTCATTTGTGTTCATGTGTGAAGGTGTGTAGGCACGTACCACAACAGGCATGTAAATATCATCGACCAACTTATGCTTGTCATCTCCTGCCTTCTACTGTGGACAAACTGGGAATAGAGCTTAAGTTGTCAGGCTTGGGGTTGATAGACGGACCAAGCACAGGGGATTTTTATTTTTATTTCTTTTCTTTTATTTATTTTTTCTTTTTTTAATTTTTTATTTAACTTTTATTAATTACACTTTATTCCTTTTGTATCCCCCCATAAGCCCCTCCCTCCTCCCCTCCTGGTCCCACCCTCCCCCCCTTTCTGCATGCATGCCTCTCCCCAAGTCCACTGATAGGGGAGGTCCTCCTCTCCTTCTTTCTGATCTGTTTTTTTTTTTTGTTGTTGTTGTTCTTCTCAATGTTCAAGGAACCTTGAACAATCTTCTGACCCTGGGGAAAGCCAGCCCACAGCTTAAAATAGCCTCTGGGTAGCCAACCCCAGCGTGCCTCCTGGGCAATGCAGATAGGTCCACATACACGGAAGCAAGCCAGATCCTCAGCCTTAGCCAAATATGGAGTTGTTTGTGGCACAGAGGATTTTTAAAGCAATGAAACTGTTCTGTTTTGTACTATAATGTTGTGGATATGGAAAACACATATCATACCATAGTTCTCAAATTCTCAGAATGTAGAATATTAACTCTTCTAGTATATCATATAATGTAAGCTATGAGCTTTGGGTGAACTCAGACTATTATTTTTAACAGCATATACACAGCTCTGGTTTCTGCTTCAGTGGAAAAGGTTTGCATCTGGAGGAGCAGGTGTATCAAAGCTTTCCCTGCTTTTGCTCCAATTTGTTATAAAACGAAAAGAGCTCTAAAATAAATCTCATTAATTCTAAAACAAAATTACTCTCTCTAGATCTCAATTATCCTCACTTGTAAAATGTAGATTGTATCCTTGGCCAAGTTGTAGAGTGGTTGTAAGTTCAAATTAATTAACAGACATCAATGATGTGGAACACAGCTTTTCAGAAAAAAAAGGTACAGGCATGTCAGTGGTTATTAATGTCATTACAGAATTAAGACCTTTGACAATTATAGCCTATCTCACTTATATGAACTGAACACACATAGTTACTTTGTGAGGTAGAGTTAAATAAAATCGTTAACTGCTCTAAATATGAAGAAGTAAAGAATGAACAGTCTAATTCTGTAGGATCTCAGAATGACGACTGGAAATAAGCCTTATATTTTCAGAAAAATCCTTTGCTTATATAGCATGTACACAGTATCTTGCTAATGAGAACACATTAAATCAGAATCATACAAAGCAAAGGGGTATCTATATTGATGGGTGTGAGACTTTCTCTGTTTAGCTTGTATTTCTGTGTGTTTGCCACATTAGGTATTTAAATTAGAATAATCAGATGGTATGATCATGCCAAGAGCCTCTGGTAAATCAGTTCATGTTGCTGAAAGGCAAAGAATGAAGAAAAGCAAATAACATTTTAGTTTATTGAAAAATAGTTCATTTTTTCTTTTAGGTAGTTGAGTGGTCATGAAATATCTAGGGTTTCCCAATTCACACCAGAAAAATGGCTACAATATAACATATCCCAGATGATGTTTGCCTGTACCTGTTCTGCAGTTAAATTGTCCTTTTTCTCGATGCTTTTGCACATTCTTAGTTATTTTTCAGTTTAATCACTGGTTTCACAAAAGGCAGCATTTTAGTCACTATTGCTTCCTGGTCACTTTATTTTCCATGTAGGAACATATTGCTCTGGAGTTAGATGGAGAAGAACAGGTCATAATGTGCAAGCATGTTCTGCGTGTATTGAGTCTCACTCTGCTCATGGCCAGCAGAGGAAGGAGTGGGGAGATGCAGTCCAGGGTCAGCTGGCGTCAGGGTTCAAAATACTCTGAGCTACGAATTAGCCTGGAGATGCAGAGGGGACTCAGGCCAAGTTGAAGGATAAATTGGTTGTTGCTTGAATGTGATCAAGTGAGTAGAGGCCACAGAGCATGGTGCAGAGTCTAATGAGACAGCTGAGAGTCGTCCAGATCGTCTATGAATAATCAACAATGTGGAGAAATGGTGGTCAGATACTTTATGCAGTTTAAAGGAGAAAATCTCTTTTGTTTTCAGAACACTATAAATGCTGATGAAATGCCCTTTCATTTCGCATTTAAGCTACAAAATGTCACCAATATTTCAAGTTTATTAGATAGCATGTTTCTTTAAAACTTTTAATTTTGTAAATATCATGCCTCTTTGTTGCAGAAGGTCACAATTTTCTTCTGTTTATATGGAACTTCACCACAATTCACTTTTTGGTCTTTAGAAGAATAGAGGATGGGCTAATTAGATGTATATCTCTATGCAAAGCTTTCTTTCTTCACACATTTCCTTCATCACAAATGCAAAGCTTTGTGTTAAACGACATCAGACTTCCAAAACACTTCAGTATCAAGCCTTAATCTTAGGATGATATAGCCTCTTAGAATGAGATATGTTATGCTCACTAATAAGAAAATAACCTTCCCTGAAACTGTATGTTATCAGTTACTGTATTTTGAACCCTTACTCAGTGCTGATTATCAGGCCAGGTGACAGTTATAAAAGTTATTTTTGGCATGTAGCCTCCTGCAAAGACCTAAACATACAACGGCAAAAACACTGTATTCGCAGCGACATAATGTAGATGCTAAACATTATTTTACGTGAAATGAAGATATTAGAGTGTAGAGAATAAACCCAAGGGCAAACTTTTCAATTGTCACCTCAGCTTCCACTAACATTTAACACATTATCAAGCATCTCTTATAAGGAAAAAGTCAAATCATATATCTATCAGGGTGTATGTGAACGTGGCCTTGTGAACTTATACACCCTTATTCTATCACAATTTGTTTTGTTTTTTTATATTTGTTAAAACAAGGTAAAAAGTCTGATTTCTGTGTGATCAGGTTGATGCTATTAAATCATGGACATGCTTGTGGAAGTTATTTTTTACTAATTGGAAGAAACTTTTGAGAATAAAGCCAAGATGAAAGGGAATTTTTTTGAGACAGAGAGAAAAGGATTTCTACATGCAGCTTTGCAGAGATTCATTTTTCTCTGAACTTCTCAGGTATGTGATTCTATAACACCTCTTCCATTCTTATAGCAGTTTAAAACTTATGAGTTCATATCATAAGACATTAAAGTTCATACAGGAATTTCATGGTGATCATGCTCCAAACTGGTTTCCAATATTCGTGTGAGCAGAATCCTGAGTTCTTTCTAAGACCACTCAAAGCAAACCTTTAGATAAATAAATTAAGCCTGCATTAATTTGAAAGCAAAAAAAAAAAAAAAAAAATCCTCAAATGGACAATCCTCAACTGTAGAAATGAGCTCCAAAATTGGCCTGGTAACATTAACCTACACAAGGTGGAAGACAGAGCACGGCAGCTCTGGTGAGGATTGTCTAAGCCACTGGCCACCTCTGATTGGCTGAATAATTACTAGTAAAAGTATGAAATTAAGTTAGGCTTGCAGTAAATTTACATAAAAATATATTATAGTCCCTTCTATAGGGACTCAAATTACAAGCTAAACTTATTCTAAAATAATGACACTAAAGGAGAGGTGTCAAATGATATTCAAGTCAGAGCAACTATAGGGAGTAGAACCAGGAAATTTAAATCCTATTTGGCAATACACAGGATTCACTGATAGAAGTAGATATTCAAATTTTATAAAAAAATAAACTCCATTTTCTGGAGGCTGCAATAGCCAATTACTGAAGCCCTGAAGTATGAGAATGAAATACAGAACTGAAGTGAGTGAAAGAATGCCTATGAATAAGGCAAATGACAATTAATGGATGACAATAGTACCAGTCTTGGTACCTGTTTTAAAGAGTGTGATGTTTTGTCACTCAAACTACTGACCTTGTTAGGCTTATAAGCAATTCTCCACTTCTCCCTTCTCAATTAGATTTGCTCTTTCACATTTACCTTAACACATTTAAGAGTACTTCTCAAAAATTAAAGGTATGATTTTTTTTCACAATGATTGTACATGTAATAAGGTATATCCTGGTGTCTGATACAGTCATGTTTAATGGTGATGCTGAATACCAGTTTGATGTATCAAACATTATTTCATTGTGTTGAGAAACCTTTATTTTTTCCTTTATACAAATGTGGTTTCTATACATTTTCTGCATGGATAATTAACATGCTGTAGAACACTGGGGATGACTCCTGATATAATACTATTTTTACATCTCCCCAATCACTCTGCACAAACCATCTCCAATTTGCTTCTTGTGATCATTTATTCTATAAACTCTATTATAAAAGCCTTTCAAAATAAATAAAAATATAACACTGTGAAATTAAACAGACAAAAATCTCAATGAACTTCTTTGAATGAGCACTTGGAATGAAAGCTGTGAAGCTTCACGTTAAACTTTTCTTATTTCTCCGACATTAATATTCTTAATTTCCTCATTTAAGTGATAAAATGTAATACTGCTTTTTACTGTCTAGTATTTTTCAGTTACTATTATGTACTTTGTTTATCCAAGATTCCCCAGTGGTTGGTTTGCTTTGAATGTATAACTACTCATTTCTCATTGTGCATAACATATGTCAGTGTCCACTTATCCAGTGATGGACATTTACACATGCCATAGCTTGGCTTTCATAAATAGCGTTACAATAAAGAGGATGTGGATGTCTCTCACACAGGATGATTTACTTTTCTTAGATTTTCACATTGGGTTAAATAATCCACATAACATTTCTATTTTTAGTGTTTGGCAGATCCTTCATAATGGCATTGGAAATTTACATTTCCACCAATAAGATTCAAAAATCTAACTTAGTCTCTTGTTTACAACCATTTCTCATTATTTATTATAATTTTTATTGTAGTCTCTCTAACTTCAATGAAATTACTCACCATTGTGGGTTTGATTTATATTTTATAAAAATATAGAGCTCATATGGGGATATTTATTGAATTTGCTGGACATTGCCTCTCTCAATAGACATTTTAAATAAATATTTTTCCTTGAAAAAAAGTATGTGGAAACCCCTATATGTTCTATCAAGGATAAGTAATATATTTTAAACATGTGCTGCAAAATATTTTCTTTGATGTTTTGATTTTTAGTTTATCATTCTATTTTTTCGTCTTATGTTTTCAAGTGCTTATCCAAAACATGATTACCCTTAATGATATTATTAACTACTCCAAGAGTTTGTTAATCTATTAATTTCATAATTTACATTGAGGTCTTTGACCCAATTTTAATAAAGTTTGTGTATGGTCAAAGATAAGGATGGATTTTATGCTTTTGTAGATGTTTATCAAGTTTTCTCAGTATTATATTTTCCATTTTATTGAACATAGATTCTTTTCACACACAATATATCCTGATTATTGTTTCCCCTCCCTCTAGTCCTCCCACCTCCACTCCACTCCTCTCCCATCCTGATCCAGGCTTCTAAGAGATAGCAACAAAATAAAATAAAACATAAAAGACAAAACAAACATCATCACATCATTGAAAAGAGTATTTTGTTTTCCAAAATAAATCTTGACACTTTTGTCCAATGTCAGTTATCTGAGGAAGAGTAATTTGTCTCTAAATTTTCTTAATGTGTCTAATGAAGTTTTCATGAAAATATATGCTGTTTTGGTTGCAATAATATTTTGTAGTACTTTTTGTTTTCTTTGAGATTACAACTTAATTATAAATATCACCCCTTTGTTTGTTTGTTTGTTTGATTTACTGTTATTCTAGACAGGTCATCCAATTAGAGTCTTTTCTTATTTCATATGCATTTTTCTATTCCTATATTTTGATTTATTTTCGCTAGATTACATAGTCATGAATTCATTTATTTCTTTATGTTGTACAATTCTTGGATATATATTACTTGAAGACATCATAATCATTTGTGTATCTATGCTCTGAATTGCAACAAGTCATTTTCTCAACTCTGAGTTTATTTATTTAGGTCTTCGTATTGGTATGTAGTTAGTTTCTAGCTAGACTTTTTTTTTTTCATTTTCTTTCTTTTTAAAAGAACCTTCATTTTTTGATATGTGTACACTCTTATCTTTTTGTCACTTATCTATGTTTTTTTACATAGAAAATATCTCATGGAGCTATTCTCCTAAATTACTAAATAATAAGTGTTAACATTCACACAAACTCTAGTTTCATTTTTTTGCTGTTATGTTTTGAATAAGGAGTTTGAAACAAAAATGGAAAATCAGTACATTGCTCAGTTATTGATATTTGTCTCCAGTTGTGAGTCATGCGTACATCCCTAACATTGAATGCAAGAATTTAACAGCATACTTACTGTTCTGTTGACAAATATGTACCTTCCTGGTATCAACTTGTTTGTAGACTGTATGAACTGCTTCTTAAAATGTTACAGTATGTAGAGTCTCACAGAATGCCATCTGCCTTCACTAGAGTTCTCTCTGTGGGTGTGTGGGCGTGCGTGTGTTTGTTTTATGATTGGTTTGTTGTTGGTTTTTTATTAATTAATTTAATTTACATCTTGGTCATAGTCACCTCCATCCTCTCCTCCCAATCCGAGACTCCCCCCTGCATCCTCTCTCCCTTATTACTCAGAATAGGGGAGCTTATCCAGACACCCCTGCTCATGTTCATAGCAGCTTCGTTCATAATAGCCAGAAGCTGGAAACAACCTAGATGCCCCTCAACCAAAAAATGGATAAAGAAACTGTGGTACATTTACATAATGGAATATGACTCAGCCTCTAGTTTTCTCCCAATCATACTTATTAATCTTCTACAACAGGAGCTGGAAAGGGAGTGCATTTATCATTGAGTTCATTGCTGCTTTAGGGGACCCTGGTTTTGTTCTGAGCTTTTGTCACTTTTTTTTCTTCATACTGATATCTAATTTTTTTGTTCTTGTTGTAGTGTTTATTTGATAGTCTCTGGGTGAATCTCTGTGTCTTTTTGACATTTTTGGATTATTTATCCACTGAGGAAGGTTATGTTTTCAAGTTTTCAACCATGATATTATAGCTTGTTTTTGCCCCTATTTTTACCCTTACATATACTCATCTTTTATTATATATCTAGATACATTATGATTGCATGCATATTATATATAATTGTTATTTTCTCCTGTTATATTGTTCTTGGATCAGTTTGTGGTTATCTTCCTTGTCTCTCGTTGGAATTATTTAAATCTGTTTTGTCTGATATAGGTACAGCTAACTCTGCTTAATTTTCTTTTTTTTTTATCAGGATTTTTTTTTCAGTTTACTGTTTTATTTAATTTTTTTTATCAGTTACATTTTATTAACTCTGTATCCCAGCCATGTCCCGATCCCTCATTCCCTCCCAGTCCCTCCCTCCCTCCCTTATCTCCACCGTGCCCCTTTCCAAGTCCACTGATAGGGGGGACCTCCTCCCATTCATCTGATCCTGTTTTATCAGGTATCTTCAGGACTGGCTGCAAAGCCCTACTCTGCTTAATTTTCATTTGCATTTGCATGGGTTATTTTAGGCATCCCTGTATGATACCCACATCTAGCTTTTCTGGAGAAGTGTACTTCTAAAAGGAATATAAAAGTTGATCTTCTTTTAGCATCAATTCAGCCAGGTTATAACCTTTATTTTTGAATTTATTCCATTTACATTTAATATCACTGTTTATAAGAAGAGTCACGCTCCTACAAGTCTTCTGGCGCTTTATTTCATCTCCCTGTTACCTTGAATAATCTCTGTCCTCTTCCTTTCCTGCTATTCACCCACCTTCTTTCTTTTTTTTTTTTTTTTTTTTTGGAGTTTTGTTTCCTCCTTTTATTAAAAAAGATTATTTCCTCACACACTATATTCTGTTTAGCGTTCCCTAGTCCACCCAGTTCCTCCCCATATGTTCTCCTATCTAGATCTACTCTTTCTGTCTCTCAGGAGAAAAGAACAGACTTTTAAGAAAAGACATGAAAGAAAATATAATAACGAAAGACAAAAACCATCACATCAAAGTTAGACAAGAAAATCAACAGAAGAAGAAGAATCCCAAGAGAAGTCACAAGCATAAGAGACCTACTTGTTTAAATACCCATCAGGCTCATAAATACTAAGCTGAAAGCAATAACACATATACAGAGGACCTGATGCAGACCTTTGTCTACCCTGGGCTTGCAGCTTCACTCTCTGTAAATTCATAGCAGCTTTGCTCAGTTCATTTACAAAGACTTGTTCTCCTGGTGTCCTCCAGATGGATCTTACACTTAAAAAAACAAACAAACAAAAAAAAAACAACTTTGTTTTGTTTATTTACTTTTCATCCTTATCACAGATTCCCCTCCCTGCTCTCCTCCCTGTTCCTCCCTTTCTAATGCCCTCCTCTCATCTCTCCTTCCCATTGTCCTCTGAGACAGGGAGGCCTCCCATTGGGATTTCCATGGGATATCAAGCAGCCTTGGCATGTCAAGTGGCATAACACTAGGCACACTTCCTCCTACTCAGGCTAGAAAAGGCAGTCCAGTTAAGGGAAAGGGATACAAAAGCAAGCAATAGAGTCAGAGACAGCCCCTGCTCTTGCTGTTAGGCTTCTCACAAGAAGAGCAAAGCTGCACTTCTGTTATATACATGTACAGAGCTTAGCTTTACCCCAGGCAAACTCTTTGGTTGGTGATCGAGTCTCTGTGGGGCCAGGTTGGTTGATTCTTTAGTTTTTTCTGTGGTATCCTTGACCTCTCTGACCCCAGCACTCTCTTCCTCCTACTCTTCCACAAGATTTCCTGAGATCAGTTTAATGCTTGCCTGTGGGTCTCTAAACCTCTTTACATCAGCTGCTGTGTGAAGCTTTTCAGAGGACCGTTATGCTAGGCTTCTGTTTGCAAGCATAGTACAATATCAATAATAGTGTCAGGGGTGAGTGGACTTTGATGGCATGGGTCTCAACGTGGGCGAGTCATTGTTTAGCCTTTCCTCAATTTCTCCTTCCTTCTTATCCTGTATGTCATGTAGCTAGGGAAAATTGTGAGTTGAAAGTTTTGTGGATGGGCTGGTGTACACATTCCTCCATTGGAGGTCTTGCCTGGTTAAAGGTGATGGCTGCTTATCCCCTAAGCTAAACTCTTACAATCCTTCTCCCTCCTTTTTGCAGGGTTCCTTAAACTATGAGGGGAGAAGGCTTGATCAACCAATTTAGAGTTCTGTGCTCCAAATACTCAGCAAATGTCCCTCTGCATAACATGTGATTATGGGTCATGGTAATTTTCCTCCTTAGCTTCAGGAGGAAGTTTCTCTGATTCTGCCTGAATAAGACACTTACCTGTGAATAGAGGAGAGTATCAGTAGGAGTCATTTTATTGTTATTTATTTATATTTAGATTAGTAGTATTTGGTTTAGACTAGGTCTCTGGGTTTTCTATTTTCTAGTTCTTTATTCAATCCGTGTCAGGTGTAGGTTCCTTCCTGTGGAGTAGGACATAAGTCAAATCACACCTTTGTAAGTTACACCCACAAGTTTTGTGCCACCATTGCCCTAGCATATTTTGCAGTTAGGAAAGATTGTAGTTCAAAGGTTTTCTGGCCAAGATGGTGTTCGCATTTCTCTTTTGGTAGCCTGCAGAGTACCTTATCATAACAAAAACATTGGAACAAAGGAGTGAAGGCTCCATATAGGTACCATCTCGACCTCTCCATGTTCAACGAGTTGTTTGGGTGTTATATTCAGCAACAGGGCCTTGTTGATAGTTTGTGAAGACCAAGCTGTAGCCTTGGCAATACCCTTAGTTTTTTTGGGATTTCCATGGGATCCATTTTGCCAACAAATGAGTTGCATGTAACCTAGTTCTTATACTGGAAGCTTCTTTTGTTGTCAAAAGATGGACAGTTAGGACTCTTGTCTTCTTCATTATTTGGAGACTTCATTAGGGCAGAGTATTTCTTTACATATACACATTAATGATTTTTCTGCTTATATTTTTACTGTCACAGTTAGTTCTATACTTGTGCATACTTTCATGATGTTAGTTACTGGGATTTAACTTCTAGTGCAAGATGACCTTAAGCATGACTTGTAGGTATGATTTAATCATTAGTATAATGTCCCCTGATGTGTAAGTTGCAGGTCCCATGTGTTGGTAACCTTACAGAAACAGACAATCAAATAGAGAATAAGTTCTTAAGTTCACATTATATTTTACCTTAAGTTCACAGGTCATAGATTATAAGAAAGGATGTACTACTAGTATTATTCTGCTAAATGGACATAGCATTTGAGAAATTTCTAATGGTTATAATTATACTCATAGATTTGTGCATCTCTCAATTAGTAGAGATAATTCTATTTACTTGCAATAGATGGTGATTAACATGATTAACACAGAGGCCCAAAACTGGCCAAGGTGCAAAGATTTCCTACCTATAAATGAAACTATTTACACAAACTCCTCCAAAGACCTGGGAATCATTTAGGAACTGCGAAAGAAATGGTGTAAAAGTCAGAGGTGGTGAATGATCTCAGTGTTGCAGTGTCTCCTGGAACTGTGATTCCAGCTGTACATCGAGTTCATAGCAGTTGTGAAAGTGTAAACAGTAATTGTGCAAGCCTATTCAAACCAAATTCCTGTAGGAAGGATAAAATAGGACACAAAATCTCACAAATAATGGAAAAGCTATGGGTGGTTACCTGTTTGGTGTCAATGGTTACCTGCTTGGAGAATGGAGGGTCAATTACCTTTAAGAGTATAGACCCTGTTAAGATGACTGTTCTCTAATGGAAGGCCAAACACATTTGCATCTAACACAGTGGCCTGCAGAGAAAAATAAAATAGAAAGAAAGATACCAACTTAGTTGGGTAGAAAAGGGAGTTCTAGATTCTGGAAGAGCATGAGAAGGGAGAATGACTATGATAGAAAAGCATGGTGTGAGATACTACAAGAAGTTATATATGTTGTATGTAATATTGCATTAAATTATATTAATAATATGTGTTTTTATGCTACATCCATATAATCAGATTTATACTTACATATCTATAACATTGTATATACATTATATAAATATACATTATATAATAAAATACATCACATATAGGCAACTTTATTTTACCATCTCAGGTTGCTGGACATAATATTCTACACGTAATGTTTTGATTTTTATTTTAAGACTTAAATTAGCTATTAAATTAATTCCTGAGAGAGATATCATTCCTTAAAGCTGTCTTTGAGCATAGAATTCTGTCCTGATATGGGTTAATTATCTATTAATTATTTATTAATTGTTTAAATCATTTATTAATTATTTATTAATTCAATTTTTATTATAATATTTAGATTCCCTAATTTCCTAAAATTTTATTAAGGACTACTAATAATCAGAAATGACAATAACATCTCTAGGCTTCTTTCATATTTTTACTGTCTTTTACATATTTTTATAATTAAGGGTTGGTTGGTGTCTTAGTTAGGGTTTTATTGCTGTGAAGAGACACCATGACTAAGGCAACTCTGATAAAGAAAAACATATAATTGGGGCTGATTTACAGTTTCAGAGGTTTAGTCCATTATCATCATGGCAGGATACATGTCAGCCTACAGGCAGACATGGTGCTGGAGGAGCTGAGTGTTCTACATCTTGGTCCACAGACAGCAGAAGGAGACTGTGTGCCACCCTGGGCATAGCTTGAGCATAGGAAACATCAAATCCCACCCCCACTGTGACACACTTCCTCCAGCAAAGCCATACCCACTCCAAGAAGGCTATACCTACTCAACAAGGTCACACCTACTTCAACAAAGTCATATATATATATATATGTATGTATATATATGTATGTATGTATGTATATATATATATATTAAGACAAAACAATTCTTTTCATATTATAATATAAATCATATTACTGGTATACCACACTTTAGAATGTGATTTATATTAGAATATGCAAAGAATTGCTTCATCTTACTAGATATATATGTAGCTGTATTATCAGTCTTAATTTGTGGAGGTATCCCCAAACTTTCCATTATTTCCAATAAATGTGTAATTACACAATCAGCCTTTCCAGAACTTAAAGCAGTTGCCCATTGAAACCCTGGGTATACATCTATAGTACGGTGTACATACCTTTGTTTTCCAAATTCTGAAGAATGAAACACATCCATCTGCCAAATCAAATGTCCATCCTATGAGCTTAGAGTCGCTCAGAGGACAGAGCAGATGAGAAACACAGATGTGTTTCCACAGTGGAAGTACATTATGGGGACACACTGTTGAACATAGAGGCTATCCCAGTAGGATGACAATGCCAGAATTCTTGTCCTGTGTTCAAATTCAGGGAGACACCGGGATGGATGGACCATACATGTCAGCCTTACAGACTTCTGTGTTTCTCACATTGTGATAGTTGTTGGCACAGTCTAGGGAGAAAGAACACAAGGATGAAGTCTTACCAATGTGGAACTAGGATGGAAAGATAAGGCTTCCCAGAACTCTCCCCCAAAGGCTATGCAAGGCTTATTAACTGCTCAAGAATATGTAAAGTGCAGAGACTTGAAGAAATGGAAGCAGCCTTAATCTCTGTCCAGTTGAGTATATACACAAGGTAGAGGCTTGCGTCTGCCATGAGGTAGGGATACAGCAGGTTGCTCTTCCAGTATAGAGTCTCTAGTTAGACTCTTCAGGACACCTCTCACACCTTCACGTTGTGGCATGTGGTGGTGGGTGTGGGATCCAATGTGAATGGTCGCCTTGAAGGAGCAAGCATAGATACACAAGCGACGAGTAACTGGAGGGCAGAACTGGTGTCAAGAGAGGGAATAACTGTCTTTGGGAACTATATCACTAAGGAGAGAAGTCTCACCTTGTGGAAAAGATCATGTTCCCTGTCAAGAAACAGGGAGTAAAGGACAATCACTACCCAGAGGACAATCTGTGATGTTTATGCAGGCTGGGGGAGAGGGCAAGGGATTAGTGTGCCACATAGAGCTTTAGGGCACCTCTGCACCTCAGCCCTTCCCCTCTGAGGAAGATCCAGTGGAAAACCAGCCCTTCCTGACTGGGATTTTACCTGGAAAGATCTGCACTGGGGTGGGTCCCGTGCAGAAGGGTCCCGTGACCACATTGGATCCTGCACACATGGCCTGGCTTCCCTGAAGGGCCTTCTGTATCTCATCCAGGACTACCCCCACCCTGTGGCCCACAAGCCATGGAGCTGGGGCTTGTCCTCTTCAGGACTTCAAAGCAGAAAGACACAGATAGGAGACTATTAGTGACTTTGAAGCACATAGGACTTACTGTGCTGCCCCTGCAGCACCAACGTGCCCTACAGGGCTCTCAGCAATCTCTGCTGCCTTTGTCCATGCCCCACCTGCTCCTCTCCCTGCCTTATCAGCATATGCACACAGTCCACTTCTTGTTGAACAAGGCTGAGGCCACATTTCCAGGATTTCTATGGGATTGTTCTTTCTGAAGTGACAGGTTGTTAAGTTCATAGGTGTGCCACAAGTGGGCAAAGTATCCTTAGTCACAAAGGACAGAAGGAAAAGTGGATAAATGAGATGAAGTAAATGTACTCACCTGGTGCTGAGAGTGACTCCATGGTCCCTTTTCATTGGAGTCATGTTCTTACATTAGGTGAGCCTTGTCTTAGCAGGCGGCAGGCAGCAGCAGCACAGATGTCTGAGGCCGTTCATGCTTGTCTTCTTCACCTGCATCCAGCGTTGATGCCGGTTGTGGGAGAAAGCCGTGCTAGCTTCCTGAGGCTGGTCACATGTGATGGTATCTTTTGGCATGATGATGTCCTCCTTGGTATCTTCCAGAGTGATGATTTGCTCCTCGGTATCTTCTGCCATGATGGTGTCTGGCCTGATGGAGTACTCGTCGGTCTCAGTCTCTTCAGGCATGATGGAGTCCTCCTCAGTCTCTTCCACCATGATGGTGTCCTCCTTGGTCTTTTTCTGCATGATGGTTTCTGGCATGATGGAGTACTTTTTGGTCTCCTCTGGCCTGATGGTATCCTTCTTGGCCTCTTTCAGCATGATGGATTCTGGCATGATGGAGTACTCCTTGGTCTCTTCCAGCATGATGGAATCTGGCATGATGGAGTACTTCTTGGTCTCTTTCATCATGATGGTGTCTGGCATGATGGAGTACTTTTTGGTCTCTTTCATCATGGTGGTATCTGTCATGGTGGAGTACTCATCAGTCTCTTCCAGCATGATGGAATACCTGTCAGTCTCTTCCTGCATAATGGAGTACTCGTCGGTCTCTTCAGGCATGATGGAGTACTCGTCGGTCTCTTCAGGCATGATGGAGTACTCGTCGGTCTCTTCAGGCGTGATGGAATACTCGTCGGTCTCTTCAGGCTTGATGGAATACTTGTTGGTCTCGTCAGGCAAGATGGAGTACTCGTCGGTCTCTTCTGGCATGATGGAATACTCATCGGTGTCTTCTGGCATGATGGAGTACTCTGGGGTCTCTTCTGGCATGATGGTGTCTACCATGATGGAGTACTCCTCGGCCTCTTCAGGCATGATGGAGCCCTGCTTGGGCTCTTCCGAGATGATGGTGTCCTCCTTGTTCTCTTCTGACATGATGATGTTTGGCATGATGGAGTACTCTTCAGGTTCTTCTGTCATGATGGTGTCCTCCTTGGTCTCCTCCGACATGTTGGTGTCCTTCTTGGTCTCTTCTGGCATGAATTGGAAAATATAGACAAAATTGAGAAATTTCTATATACAAGTTCAACTTAAGAAGAAGCCCAGTAATTAAATAACAAGACTGAAATACTTACGAAGAAAAGGAAAACAACTCAGGTTAATCACATGATGAATGTGATCAAAGTGCATTATGGGTGTTCTTGTGATTGTCATAATTAAATTACTTATATAACTCCATTGTTACATACCTATAAAAGGCTTGGAATATGAGAAGAGGAATAAACCAAAATAAAAAAAAATCAAAGGTAAATATAGAGGTAAGAAGAAACAAACAAAAAACCCAGAAGGGCTGAAGAGATGATTTTGCCATTAAGACCACCACCTGTTCTCTCAGAGAACCCTTGTTCAACGCCCAACACCCACAAGGTGGTGCACAACCATCTGTAACTCAAGTTTCAGGGAAACTACCTCCCTCTTCTGACCTCCATAGCAGACACCAAGCATGTGCACAGACATACATGAAGGCAAAATATTCACACCCATAAAATTAACATAATAAAAATGCTAAGTTAGAAAACAGAAGAAACTTACTCTATGCAGGTCCAACCACTTCTGAAAGTCCAAGTATAATATGTCACGAGTGCAGAAGTCCAATCACTCTCCAACCAACAAGAGCTTCTGCTCTGTAAGACAGGAGGCAGGCTCAGCCAGAGCCTTAAGTGGATAGGTGTCATTATGGCTCCTTGTGATGTCAGAGCAAGAAATGGACCAATGTGGCTAAGCATATTCCCTGGATTCCCTCACATTCTGTCTAACAGACAGGAAGGTTGGTCTTGGGCAGTTGGGCAGTAGGGGCCTGAGGAAGCTGGTTACACTCAAATGTTTGTCCCCAGTGATGCCCAGGGATCCACCTCTTCCTGCTAGGCCCACTGCCCAAGGTCCACAGTTTCCCCCACCTGGTGCCACCTGGTTGGAACAATGTTCAAACACGTGATTCTTTGTGGGACTTTTGACACTCAAACCTTAAGGAGGACCTTTCTATTTTAATAGTAAAAGGAAGAATTATACGAATGACAATGGATACAGAGCATAGGCTCTCCCTCGGTTATGGACTCCGATAATCAATTGTTAAGAGGTGCACACTGTTTCTCTTTTCACTTGGACCCCAGCCCTTATGATCACTTTGTAATGACTTCTCTTGTCTACACTGAAAGTATTCAATTTACTTTTCATTAAACTCACTTTGATGGGTGTTAGAGGATGCTAGCTCCAACCACATTGGTAGTTGTGACAAAACCCAAGGAATAGGACTAACATCTGTGGGGCTGAGAGATGACATCATTCATCACATGGTCCCCAGTAAGCCTGAGGCTTTTATCAAAACCCAGGATCCCAGAACATAGTGGGCTGATATGTTCAAAATGATCAAGAACACACCTGTCAACCAGAACCCTGCAGGCAACAGATGTGGGAGATGGAGCCATATCCTGGCACCATAGGCCCTTCTGCTCTCAAACAAAATCCCTTAGTTATGTTGCTTATGAATAAGAGCAATCGATTGAGTATCTGGATATTGGTGAAGCAAGATGAAGGTCTCAGCAGATTCAGTGTGTAACAGTGCTGCTTTCTACTATCCAGAACTTTGTATGTATTCCCACGAGGTTGAGAAAAAGCATGAACTCAGTCTATCAAGCCCTCTTCTAAAGGCCACATGTTCTGCTGTGTGGAAAGTCTCTAGTGCTCTTGAGTCCCCAAATCTTAATACCATTATATTAGGGATAAATTTTCAATAGAGACCTGGCAGGATATAGACACACACTTACATACACATACACAAACACACACATATAAACACACACACACACTATATCTAGACATAATATAACTAGTTGTATCCTGAATGAGAGTCCTTCAGGGTCAGCTGATGGACCTTAGACAGGAGAGGTCATAGTGAAAGTCAGGAAAGTATCATAAAGGTGAACACATGGCAGTTAGAAAAGCTAAAAAAGTGGAGGCAGGAGGCTTAGTTCAAGTCATCTTTGATCATGCAGGGATGCTTAGGCCAGCCTGTGCTACAGGAGAGCCTATCTCACCAAAAAAAAAAAAAAAATAGAAAAGAGAAGATGTGAAAGGACTGCTTTTGTTTTCTGCATGATTTAGGTTCCCAATGCTTCAAAAGTTATTGATTCCTGGTTGGAGAATCAGTCTCAGACAAGCCCCTGTGGCATGAACTCTATGGCTAGCTCTTTGACCTCCCTAGTCCCCCATAAGAGGAGCAGCCTAGCTAGGCCACAGAGTAGGACTGGTAAGACCTAATAAGCTAGGGTCAGATGGAAGGGGAGGAGGATCTCCCCTATAAGTGGACTTAGAGAGGGGCAAGCACGAGATGAGGGAGGGAGGGTGGGAATGAGAGGGAATGAGGGAAGGGTCTACAGCTGGGACACAAAGTAAACTGTAATTAATATTAAAAATATATGAAAAAAGTTAATGGTTGCTGTTAGACAAGGGGTATAGTCACAAGTGCATGTGACAATGCTTGAGGATGGAAGGCTGATCAGCCATTTCCATGCTCTTGAAGTTATGCTTCTGTCATGTCCCACCAAAAGTCTTCAGTTTTACATATTAAATGGACCTCACAGGAGCCACCCAAGCTACAACACATATACTAGAGAAAATGGGTGGATGTTTACAAGAGGTCAAGAAGGACGTTCTCTCTTAAGAGAATGTGCATGCCAGCTGAAGGCAGCACATGTCTACTCATCACACATTTAAGCACTGGATCGCAAGTCTAGTAAGCTAAACCATCAAACAATGAAAGGCACCAGCAATGAACACCAAAGCGTAACTTGCCAGTTCTGTAATCAGATATTAGATTTTCAATGTCACAGCCAATAGACCCTCCTCATCACCAACACCTTGGAAATCAGAAAGGAACCTGAAGCACTTTGTTGCTGGACCATGAAAGTTATGTTACCCACTGCCTTTCCCCAAACACGAAAAGAGTAAAGTTGAAGGAAGGAGTTTTATCCAAGCTTATACTTGGAAATTTGGATAGACTGCCCTTGACAATAAAAAGTCCCCTTTGTTTTTCCAAAAAGATAGGTGTTTATTTTGGGGCTTGGGGTCTGTGCAGTGCTTGGAAGGTAATTCCAGCACTAGGCAGTTTTTGTTCCTGAATATGTTCTTTAAGCTTGACCAGCAGAACTCAAGAGCACAGGCTTGAACCTTTGCTTCGAGATCATTATTGCCCTCACCTCCTGTGCCTTATAACACACTAGCTTAGTGCCATAATCACCCTCCTTAAGATAGAAGATAATCCATGAAGGTACAGCTACAGGCAGAGAGAAGGACAGAAGTAGGTTGGAAGGATGGGGCATGGTAAGTCTCACCAAGGAAAATCCCATCCTTCTTCAAAGAACAAACTCCTTTTAGACTTACACTTAATTCTATCCTTAAATTCTTTTTTCAGCTGCTCTGCTCCATAATTGCTATCACAAGATCGGATCTGACTCTTGTCTCTAGCCCTCTTGTAAAGTCATGACGCTTGACCTGCCAGGAAGATCCTGAGATAACCAGCAAGGAGGAGTCTTCGTGCTAAAGCCCAGAGAGGCATAGCTGTTCTTCCTTAAGAAACCATCCAATGTGTCCATCAGTCCTCTGAACAACAGTCCATGGGACTTGGCCTGCGCTAGGAACGTAAGCTGCTGAACAGAAAAGGCAAACAGTGAGGGACTTGGAAGGGGTGGGCAGCAGGCAGTGTGATTAGGGGAATATATTCAAAGTTCTTCATATACATGTACGGAAATGTCACTGTGAGATCACTCATTTTGTGTAGTTAATATAAATATTGTGATTGTGAAATGAAATCAAAGTGAAAATGAGATAGATGAAGAATACAAAAATAAAAATGAGAGGTTATGAAGAAAAATAACAGTAAGCATAATCATACCTGAAACCAATAAATGAACAAATAAAAGTGAAAGCCAAAAAACAAAACAAAACAAACAAACAAAAAAAAAAAAACAAAACAAAACAGCATTAGAAGGAAACTCACCCATTTTGTTGATGGTCAACAGGTCTGGTTGTCCTAGGGAGCTCGCCAGTGTAATGATTGACCAACTCTCCAACCATCCAACCTAGCAAACAATGGCTACCACACTTTATAGGACCAAACCTAGCCCCAGTGAGTTCTGTATGTGGCCAGGTTCCACCATTCCTCACAATGACTCTTTGTGATGTCAGAGCCAGAAATGACCTAGCCATGCCTGGGCACCAACCACACTGATTCCGTAAGTTTTTGCCGTCAAGGACAGGGAAGTCATGGTAACAGGAAAGGTGGGTAGCTGAAGCAATAGGACCTGAGCCAGCTAGTTCTGCCTAGTTTTCCCTTGTTTCCAGTGACCCTCTTCCTCCTGTAAGGTCCCACTTCCTCAGGTCCACACCTTCCCACACAGTGCCACCTGCTGGGGCCTAGTGTTCAAACACATGACTCTCTGGGGTACATTTGCCATCTAAAACAGCAGGCTCCAGAGTGTTGTCCTTCAGTGCACTGTGGACACTGATATTCATCCATTAGGGGACAGGTAGCATGCTTCCCTTTTCACTTGCTTCCTAACACTCTAGTGGCTTTCTGCATACAAAGCTGAGCATATATACACTCAAGGACATCAATTCCTTTCTCATTAGACTCAGGTGAACAAGAAATGGATAGTGGCCTCGGGTTGATGTAGGAAGCTGTGGTGGCTAATTTTGTTGTCAAATTGAGAAACTAGGAATTAACTGAGAGGGTAGCTCTCAGGAGTCTATGGGGGTGACCCTAGCTGAGACTCCTAGCAGTGGGGGATATGGAGCCTGATGTGCCCATCTCCTGTAGCCAGGCAGGACTTCCAGTAAAGGGAGCCAGTGGAGAGAAGTCACTCACCCACCAAACCATCAACCCAAAATATGCCCTGCCTACAGGAAGTGCAGGATTAAACATAGAGCAGAGATGGAGGAAATAAGCAACCAATGACTGACCAAACGAGATCGACCATTTGGGAGAGAGGCAACCCCTGACACTATTAATAATGCTCTGCTCTGCTTGCAGATGGGAGCCCAACATAACTGTCTTCTGAGAGGCTTCATCCAGCAGTGAATGGAAACAAATGCAGAGACCCACAGCCAAACAATAGATGGAGCTTGGGGAATCTGTGGAAGAGTGGGAGGAAGGAGTGAGGGAGCTGGAGGGGTCAAGGATACCACAGGAAGACCTTCAGAGTCAACTAACCTGGGTCCAGGAGGGCTCACAGAGACTGAATCACCAACCAAAGGGGCATGAATGGGCTGGACCTTGGCTCCCTACACATATGTAGCAGAGATGCAGATTGTACTTCATGTTGGTGCCCTAACATGGGAGCAAGGGCTGTCTCTGACTTTGTTGCCTTTGGATCTTTTTCCCCTAAATGGGATGCCTTGTCTGGCCTCAGTAGGAGAGGATGCTTTGAGTCCTACTGAGACATGATAACACCAGGGTAGGCTGGTATCCCTCTTCAGAGAAGGGGAGGGGAGATGGAGGAGGAGGTGTGAGAATGGGACTGGGACAAGAGGAGGGAGGAGACTGCAATGAGACTGTAAAGTGGTTAAACAAATTAATGCATTGAAAAAATACAGAATATACAATTTTCATGTTCACATGAGCTGAGTTTGGTATCTTAACAGTGATATTTAATACATAATTTCTAAGCCTCTGAAGGCTATGGTCATAGGTTTATTTTCAATAATTATAATAAAACTATGTCATTTTCTAACTATGTCACCTTCCACATTTCTATTTTGGTTGCAAAAATACTTTGGCTCTCATTTAGAAAATTTCTTTGTTGCTGAGGCAGAACGATTACTTCATTTCCAATTTAGTAAAGTCTTTCTTATTAAAGATGAAACACCTGCTATGCATATATCATATAAAGACACACCAAACAGGAACATTTTATTATAAATCCCAGACATCACTGAAATCTGGTTCACAATGTGTTTCTGTATAACTTTCATTGTTCTACTCTTTTATTTCTATAGAAAAAAGCATATAAGTACAGTCATATAGTATATGTATAATTAATGGGTAAATTGATAGTTAACATAGGTAAATTTACTAGCTTGCTTTAATCACACATCGTTTTTTAATCTTTGAAAATTTTATTGCTTTTTAGAGAAGAATACACAGTAGTAGGGTTATTTATAGTCATCTGTCTTTGGAAAGATAAATTAGACTTATGTATAAATGATGGTGACTCTGGGATTTAGCTTGCATCTGACTGTAAGGGGGTGATTGTTTCCCTCATTTAATTTTTTCTCTTTTGTATTATTATAGTTTTGCCCCTCAACTGAAGATTTTTTTCTTCCTCCTCTCTCCCCAGGAGCTCCCTGACCTCTCCTTTATATACCTGCCCCACCTCCCCACCATTCATCCCTCCTCCACTTCTCTTTACAAAAGAGCAGGCCTCCCAAGTGTATAAGCAAAACATAGTATATCAAGTTGCAGTAACACTAGGTACCTCCCCTCGCATTAAGGATGGATGAAGTAACCCAGTAGGAGAAAAGGGTTCCAAATGGACGCAAAAGAATCAGAAACAGTCCCTGCTCTCACTGTTCGGAGTCCCACAAGAAGACAAGCTATCGAACGACAGCATATGTGTAGAGGGCCTATGTCAGTTCCATGCATACTCTGGTTGACAGTTTAATCTCTATGAGCCTCTGTGAGCTCAGGTTAGTTGATTCTGTGGGAGATTTGTAGTTTCCTTGACCTCTCTGGTCCCTATAATTCTCTGCTCTCTCTTTAGCAGGATTCCCCAAGTTTCTTCTAATGTTTGGTTGTGGATATGTGCATCTGTTTTTTTATCAGTTGCTGAATGAAGCTTCTCTGAAGATAATTGGGCTAGGCACCAATCATGTTTGATTTTCTGAGTCTGGGTTACCTCATTCAGGATTTTTATTTCTAGTTTCATTTGTCTACACATTTCATGACATTATTTTTAACAGTGAGTAATACTACATTGTGGAAACGTACCTCATTTTCTTCACCCATTCTTCGATTGAGAGGCATGTAGGTTGTTTAAAGTTTCTGGCTATTATGAATAAAACTGCTGTGAACATAATTGAATATTCCTTTGCTATATGCCCAGGAGAGGTATAACTGGATGTTGAGATAGACTGATTCTCAATTTCTGCGAAATTACTGTATTAATTTCCAAAGTGGCTGTACAAGTTTGTACTCCTACCACCAATGGGGGAATGCTCTCCTTGCTCTACATCCTCGATAGCATGAGCTGTCACATGTGTTTTCAGTCTTAGTCATTCCAACGCGGTAAAATAGAATCTCAGATTTGAATTTCTCTGATGATGAGGCAAGTTGAACATTTCTTTAAGTGCTTTTCAGCCATTTGAGCTTCCTCTGTTGAGATATCTGTTTTGATATGTACCCATTTTTAATTAGGGGGTATTTGGTTTGTTTGGGGGTATTTGTCTAATCTCTTGAGCTCTTTATGTATTTTGGATATCAGCCCCCTGTCAGATGTATGGTTGGTAAAGTTCTTTTCTTGTTTTATAGATTGCTTTTCTGTAAAGTTATTTTCTCATTCTATAGGCTGTCCTTTGCCTTGCAGAAGTATTTTTCCATTTCATGAGGTTCCATTTACTAATTGTTGATCTTAGTGCCTGTGTTATTGATGTTCTGTTCAAGAAGTTATGTCTTGTGCCAATGCATTCAAGGCTATTTCCCACTTTCCCTTCTATCAGATTTGTCATATATGGTTTTGTGCTGAAGTCTAAGTTGCTAACTTAAAGAAGATATTGACTATAAAGGTACAAGAAGATTGTAGAATGCTAAATAGATTTTACCAGAAAAAGAAAGTTCCCCTCCCTTGCCCTGACACAAAATATTCAAAACCCAAAACGCAGAGAACAACAACAGCAAAAAAGGAAAATTAAAAGCTTCAAGAAAAAAAGCTAACTTACTTATAAAGGGATACCTGCTAGAATTACAACTGACTTCTCAACAGAGACTTTAAAATCCAAAACGGCCTGAATCCATGTCACACGTGTTCTTAACTCAACAGCTATGCAGTGAGACACTGCCAGTTCATTGTTTCGCTCTGTTATGTTCTGGTTGCCTTGGTATATTTACATACCTCCCAGACCTTTTTATGTTGCCTGTTCTAGTAGTCTCACACTTAGTAAGAACTTGAAGATTGATTTTATGAGAACAGATTTTTTTCCTCACACAATATATGCTGATTATGAGTTTCTCTTCCCCGTATGTCTCCCAGTCCCACAGCACTTCTCTCCCACCTGATTCCTTCCCCTTCTGTCTTCCATTAGAATGAAAACATGTTTCTAAGAGATAAAATATAATACAACAAGATTAAATAAAAACCTAGCACACTGAGATTGGACAAAACAAATAGAAGGAAAAGAGTCCAAGGGAAGGCATAAGAAACACATTCAATTATTCACACTAAATTGAAAGTCATAACATCTACCCTAAAGACCTGCTATAGAACAGGACAGGTGATGCCCACGCTTCTCCAGTCTTCCCAAGCTCATCTGTGCTTTGATCATGTTGACTTCGAGGGCTTTGTTTTCTTGGTATCCTCCATCACCTTCTTATTGCACTGATTCTGCCCCTGTACTGCATGTGTTCAGAAAATTATTTCTTTTATATTTTCGAATTAGGTGAAGCTCAGGTTTTAAAACTATGTTCTCATTACTCTCTGGGTATCCTTGGTATCTGTTGTTGTGCACCCCCCCAAGTAATTTTGCTTTTTTAATATAATTTTTATTTATTACAATTTATTCACTTTGTATCCCAGCTGCAGCCCCCACCTTCATTCCCTTTCAATCCTGCCCTCATCCCTCCCTCCGTCCCTCATCTCCTCCCATGCTCCTTCCCAAGTCCACTGATAGGGGATGTCTTCCTCTCCTCCCATCTGACCCTAGACTATTATGTCTCAGCAGGACTGTCTTTAGTAGTCTTCCTCTGTGGCCTGGTAAGGTTGCCCCCACCCCTCATGGGGAGGTGATCCAAGAGCTAGACACTGAGTTCATGTCAGAGATTGCACCTGTTCCTCTTGCTAGGACACCCACTTGGAAACAGAGCTGCCAAGGACTACATCTGAGCAGGGGTTCTAGATAATCTTTTCCTTCTACCTCTTTGGTAATTTAGATATCAGATGCCAATTTATTGATTTTCTCGAAGAGCTAACTTCTTAACTCTTTGTATCCTTGATTCTTGCGTGTGTGTGTGTGTGTGTGTGTGTGTGTGTGTGTGTGTGTGTGTGAGTCTGTTTTCCTTTCTTTGATTTGCTTGTCTGGGACTGTATTTTTCTGCATTTTCTTGGTTGCGGTTATCTTCTTTATTTACTGTCTGTTGGAGATTTGTTCTTGTACCTTCTGTATGACTGTCTTTGTGGATAGATAATGTTTAAATTTTGTTTCCTCATGAAATTGTTTTTATGTATCTATTATGATTGAAAGTTTGGCTGGGAGCTGGAGGTGATGGTGTATACCTTTAATCCCAGCCCTCTGAGAGGCAAAATCTGCAATATTTCAGTGAGTTCAAGGCCAGTCTCGTCTACAAATTGAGTCCAGGACAGCCAAGGCTACACAGAGAAACCCTATCTCAAAATAAGAAAGTTTTTCTTCTGGGTATGGGGCTCTGGCTTGGTGTATTTGGTCTCTTAGATTCTGACACACATCTATTCAGGGCATTTGGCTTTTAGATTGCCTATTTCATGTTGCTTTGTTTTTATGAGACTTTTCATCTCTGTGGCCTTAAAATTGATAATTGCAATTCTCTACTTGCCTTTTAACCCTGAAGGACCTGATAGAAGCATGATGCTACTTGAAAGTAGAAATGCTACGTTTAAATTAAGCCCCATGAAGGTACAGAGAAATCATATATTTAGGTGATACTGTTTCTTGGGTAAATAAGATATCTTGACATGTCAATAGAATATGAAACTCAATTTCACAAGATTTTTTTAGGGCCAATGGAGATTTAAGTAGAGCTATCATTTCTAGTCATTTTTTTTTAAATTTTTTTGTTTTATTTTTTATTTACTTTTGTGTTGTTGTTATTAGTTACATTTTATTAACTCTATATCCCAGCTGTATCCTGCTCCCTCATTCCCTCCCAAACCTTCCGTCCCTCCCTCATCTCCTCCCTGTCCCTTTCCAAGTCCACTGATCGGGGAGGACCTCCTCCCCTTTCATCTGACCCTGTATTATCAGGTATCTTCAGGACTGGCTGCAAAGTCTTCCTCCTCTGTGGCCTAACAGGACTGCTCTTCCTTTGGAGGATGGGGAGGTCAAAGAGCCTGCCATTGAGTTCCTGTCAGAAATAATCCCTGTTCCCCTTACTATGGGAAACCAATTGGTTATTGAGCTACCACGGGCTACATCCGAGCAGAGGTTCTAGGTTATATCCATACATGGTCCTTGGTGCAGTGTCAGTCTCAGAAAAGACCCTGTGCCCAGATATATTTGGTCCTTGTGGAGCTCCTATCCTCTCCACGTCATACTAACACCTCCTTCTTTCATATGATTCTCTGCACTCTGCCTAAGGTTTGATTATGAGTCTTAGTATGTACTTTGATACACTGCTAGGTAGAGTCTTTCAGAGGCCCTCTGTGGTAGGCTCCTGTCCTGTTACATGTTTTCTCCTACATCCAATGCACCTCCCATTTGTCTTTCTAAGTGAGAATTGATCATCTTACCCTGGGTCTTCTTGTTTATCTTCTTTAGGTATATAGATTTCATTATGTTTATCATATCTTATTAGACTATCTGAGAGGGTATATACCATGTGAGTCTTTGTCCTTCTGGGATACCTCACTCAGAGTGATCTTTTTTTCTAGATCTCACCATTTGCCTGCAAATCTCATGATTTCCTCATTTTTGATTGCTGAGTAGTATTCCATTTTGTAAAAATACAATTTCTGTATCAATTCCTCCGTTGAGGGACATTTGAGTTGTTTCCAGGTTCTGGCTATTACAAATAAAGCTGCTACAAACATGGTTGAGCAAATGTCCTTCTTGTGTACTTGAGCAAATTTTGGGTATAGGCCTAGGAGTGGTATAGCTGGATCTCAAGGAAGTACTATTCCTAATTGTCTGAGAAAGCACCAGATTGACTTCGAAATTGGTTGTACCAGCCAACATTCCCACCAGCAATGGAGGAGGATTCCCTTTTCTCTACAACCTCTCCAGCATGTGTTGTCACTTGAGTTACTCATCTTAGCCATTCTGATGGGTATAAGGTGAAATCTCAGGGTCGTTTTGATTTTCATCTCCCTGATGGCTAAGGATGTTGAGCATCTCTTTAAGTGTTTCTCTGATATTTTATATTCCTCTACAGAGAATTCTATGTTTATCTCCATACCCCATTTTTTAAACTGTATTACTTGATTTATTGCTTTTTAACTTCTTTAGTATTTTATATATGCTGGATATCAGCCCTCTGTCAGATATAGTGAAGTTGGTGAAGATCCTTTCCCAGTCTGTAGACTATTGTTTTGTTCTGACGTGTATTTTGCTTTACAGAAGGTTTTCAGTTTCATGAAGTCCCATTTATTGATTGTTGCTCTTAGAGCCTGTGCTGTTGGTGTTTTGTTCAGTAAGTTGTCTCTTGTGCCAATGAGTTCTAGGCTCTTCCCCATTTTTTCTTCTAACTGATTTAGAGTAGTTGGTTTTATGTTGAGGTCTTTGATCCTCTTGGACTTTAGTTTTGGGCAGGGTGATCAATATGTATCTATTTTCATTTTTCTGCCCGTAGATATCCAGTTGGACTAGCACCATTTGTTAAAGATGCTGTCTTTTTTCCATTGAATGGTTTTGGCCTCTTTGTCAAATATGAAGTATTCTTAGGTGTGTGGGTTTATTTCTGGTTTTATATCTTCTATTCTGTTCCATTGATCCTCCTTTCTGTTTCTATGCCAATACCATGCAGTTTTTATTACTATTGGTTTGTAGTACAGCTTGGGATTGGGGATGGAGATACTTCCAGATGATCTGTTATTGTACAGGATTGTTTTGGAGATTCTGGTTTTTTTTGTTCCTCCATATGAAGCTGAGAATATTTCTTTCAAGGTCTATAAAGAACTGAGTTGGTATTTTGATGGGAGTTGCATCGAATCTGTAGATTGCTTTTGGCAGGATGGCCATTATCACAATGTTATTGTTACCAATCCATGAGCACGGGAGATCTTTCCATCTTCTGATATCTTCTTCAATTTCTTACAAGCACATGGAAAGTGAACAACTTGCTGCTCAATGACAACAGGATTAAGGAAGAAATAAAGAAAAAAAAATTAAACGCTTTCTAGAATTCAATGAAAATGAAGGTACAACATACCCTAATTTATCGGACACAATGAAAGCAGTGCTCAGAGGAAAATTCATAGCACTGAGTGCCTTCAAGAAAAAATTTGTCACATCTCATACAGACAACTTAATGGCCCAACTGAAAACCCTAGAAATAAAAGTAAATACACCCAAGAGGAGAAGACAGCTGGAAATAATCAAACTCAGGGTTGAAATCAATCAATTAGAAACAAATAAAACTATTCAAAGAATCAATGAAACCAAGAGCTATTTTTTTGAGAAAATCAACAAGATAGACAAACCTTTAGCCAAACTAACTAAAAGGCACAGAGAAACTATCCAAATCAGCAAAATCATAAATGAAAAGGGGGACATAACTACAGACACCGAGGAAATCCAAACAATCACTAGGTCATACTACAAAAGTCTATATACCACAAAATTCGAAAATCTAAAAGAAATGGACACTTTTCATGATAGATTCCATCTACTAAAACTAAGTCAAGATCAGGTAGAAAGATTGAATAGTCCTATATTCCCCAAGAAATTAGAAGCAGTCATCAACAGTCTCCCTTCCAAAAAAAAAAAAAAAAAAAAAAAAAAGCAGCCCTGGGCCAAATAGATTCAGTGCAGAATTCAGAATTCTACCAGACCTTCAAGGAAGTGCTAACTCCAATTCTCCTCAAGCTATTCCACAAAATAGAAACAGAAGGAACATTACCAAGTCATTCTATGAAGCCACAATCACCTTGATACCTAAACCACACAAAGATCCAACAAAAAAAAGAACTTCAGATCTCTCTCTCTCTCTCTCTTTTTTTTTTCCACGTGGGAGGTTTATTAGGGGAAGGGGGTTGCAGAGAGAGGGAGAGAGAAAGGAAGAGTAAGAGAACTGAAGAAGAAGAACCAGATCTATCTCTCTTAAGAACATTGATGCAAAAATACTCAATAAATTCCTTGCAAACCGAATCCAAGAACACATCCAAGATATCATCCACCATGACCAAGCAGGTTTCATCCCAGGCGTGCAAGGGTGGTTCAAGATACAGAAATCCATCAATGTAATCCACCATATAAACAAACTGAAGGAGAAAAACCACATGATCATCTCCTGAGATGCCGAAAAAGCATTTGACAAAGTCCAACACCCATTCATCTTTAATGTCTTGGAGAGATCAGGGATACAAGGCACATACCTAAACATAGTAAAGGCAGTATACAGCAAGCCTATAACCAACATCAAACTCAATGGAGAGAAACTTAAATCAATCCCACTGAAATCAGGGACAGGACAAGGCTGCCCACTCTCTCTATACCTCTTCAACATAGTACTTGAAGTCTTAGCCAGAGCAATAAGACAACTAAAGAAGATCATGGGGATACAAATTGGAAAGGAAGAGGTCAAAGTGTCACTATTCGCTGATGATATGATAGTATACATGAGTAACCCCAAAAATTCAACCAGAGAATTCCTTCATCTGATAAACACCTTCAGCAAAGTGGCAGGATACAAAATCAACTCAAGAAAATCAGAAGCCCTCCTGTATACCAAAGACAAAAGGGCTGAGAAAGAAAATCAGGGAAATAACACCCTTCACAATAGCCACTAATAACATAAAGTATCTTGGGGTGACTCTAACCAAGCAAGTGAAAGACCTGTTTGCTTTGTTTTTGTTTTTGTTTTTACCCTTGCAACTTTTAGTATTCTTTCTTCTGTCCATTTACTCTTTTGTTTATTATGTGCAGAGGGAAATTTCTTTTCTGGTATAGTTTATTTGGTGTTCTTATTCTTCTTGTACTTGATATGATCTCCTTCTTTAGGTCAGGGATTTTTTTTTATGATTTTGTTGATAATATTTCTGGTCCTTTGAGATGTGTTTCTTCTTCTTCCCTTATTCATATCATCCCAGGGTTTGATCTTTTCATAGTGTTCCAGATTTTCTGGATGTTCTATCTCAGAAAATTTTTAGATTTAACATTTTCTTTGAACAAGCTGTTTATTTCTTCTATTTTGTCTCCACTGCCTGAAGTTCTCTCTTCCATTTCTTGTATTCTTTTGGTGGGATTTGCCTCCAATATTCCTGTTTGATTTCATATTTTTTACATTATATTTCTCTCAGTTTTTGTTTTCCTTATTAATTCTATTTCCACATTCAGGTCTTTAGCTGTTTTGTTAATTCACAAACTTTGTTAACAGAGAATATTCTAATGAATTTATTATTTTTCTCTTTAGGGGCCTGTACCATATAAATAAAGGGTACTGTATGGTCTTTGTCTTGTGATTTACTTATGTTGCAGTTCTCAAGGCCTAGGTTGGTATGCTTGCTGGTCTCTAGTTGAGATAAATTGTCCTGGCTGTTAGTGGTTGTGTTTTCACACTGATAGCTAGGTTTTAAAGTTTGGGATGATAGTAATTCTAGGTAATGATGTCTGTTTTTGTCATTGTTGGGTAGGTGTTTTGTTCCTTGGTTTCTGTTTTATGCTATGGATTTTTAAAATATGTGGTAGATGTGTGTTGTCTGGTAAAATATCTTTTGGGTATATCCAGTGGAGGGTTTTGAGTAGGATGTACTTCTAGTTATTGGGAATTGATATTTAGGAGTAAAGCCATGAGGTGAGATCTGAGCGGAGGGGAAGAAGGGAGGACTGTAGGGTGTTCTATCAGGGTATACTTAGTCATCTTAGAAATGAGGGCAGAGTGTGAGTATGCTCTACAACAGGGGGTCAGCTACAGACCTGGGGATGAGACTGGAGTATTGGATTTGGAAAGGAGAAGGGAGAATTAAACATCTGCAGTTGGCCTACCTGCTTCTCTGGCTGGCATATACATAGCAAAATATATTCACAGTATATTTCTCTACACAGGCATGCATACACATGCACATACATATATTATGTAAATGTATATTTATTTACCAAATTCTAGGATACAAAAGTGGATATAATATTATGAGTTCATTTTGCAGTCTTCCTAAGTAATTTCATGCTTTCATGCTTTCTATAATGATTATCCAAAAAAAAAAAAAAAAAAAAAAAAAAAAAAAAAAAAAAAAAACTATGTTAAAACACACACAGTCCACTGATAGGAGGAACCTCCTCCCCATTCATCTGATCCTGTTTTATCAGGTATCTTCAGGACTGGCTGCAAAGCCCTCCTCTGTGGCCTAACAGGACTGCTCCTCCCTTCGGGGGTGGGGAGACCAAAGAGCCAGTCATTGAGTTCCTGTTAGAAATAGTCCCTGTTTCCCTCACTTTGGGAAACCAATTGGTTTCTGAGCTACCACAGGCTACATCTGAGTGGAAGTTCTAGGTTATATCCATAACCTGGGCATGGTGGAGATGAGGGAGGGAGGGAGGGACTGAGAGGGAATGAGGGATCGGGACACAGCTGGGATACAGAGTTAATAAAATGTAACTGATAAAAAAATAAAAAATAAATGAATAAATAATGTACTAAATACAAAATAGACAACAGCATATAAGGTTCTTGTTCTTATTTGTTTTGCTTTCATACTGCCTAACTATCCAAAATCAGGACCTATAAATTGTCCCCCCTCCAAACTTTTTTTCTGCATTAAATAAACAAGTTCACTGAGTCTCCATCTAAAAAAAAAAAAAAAAAACACACACAGACACACACACACACGAATCCAACACCTACTGAACAGTTTATTTAATATCATCTAGACTTCCTTTCCTTTGAATGATATTGGAGTTTTATATCCAAAGAATGTTTATATATATCTTCATGAATTTTTTAGTGTTACACTAACTGAAGTTAGAAAGCCTAAGTTAGAAATTGTAAGTTAAATTTCCTTAAGAAAAAATTTCCAAGACAAGATTTAAGTATTTTTAGATTAAAATCACTGTGCACATTTATTTTTTATGGGATGGAGAACATGTGTACATAAAATAGAACATAATAAAATGAAACAATAATAAATATAGTAATAGTAAAAATCAATGAAATACTCATATTTTGTGAGTATGCCAACTTTCTATTTTGTAAGCTTTACGTTTCTCATTGTATTTTTCTTCATAAAAGTATATAAAATAAAAAATACTCATTTACATGTGTACATATAGTATACCATTTTAATAATTACTTTGAATAACAGGAGAGTTGAAGTCAAACTATAAAATATTTTTTATTTTTGCTTTAACACATGTTTCCACTAGTTTTAATTTAAACTATTTTCCCAAATAATTTCTATGAAGTAGACTTATGCAATTTTATCACTCTGTCAGAACATACTTACATGACAGTATATTGACATTTAGACTAGTTAGTATTAAATTTTTTCCTAACGTATGAGGTACTCAGAATCATTTAGAGACAGGGGAAAAATAAGATTTTTGTATGTTCACCGTTCAGAAATCACTCAACCTACTTGATGCTTGCCCATATACTCTCAGATGTGTGGTCTTCCTTTGGAATAGGATTGATTTACCAGCAACCAAAAGCTTAAAAGATATGCGACTTTTACTATCTGAGCAGCTATCAGTTGCCAACAGTTCCTCCGTTAGAGATGGGGCGATATGTCTCCCTCCCCTCTCCATGCGGGGATTTTTGTGGTTTGGATTTCATAGGATTAGTCATGCTGTTACACCTTTACAACTGGTGTAAGTTAATGTGTACAACTGTCTGGCCATATTCAGTTCATCTGTAATCATAAGAAAGAGAAAATGAATGTCCTAGCTGAAAATGAGAAATTCCTTTTTTATAGAAAGCAATAACAAAGGAGAATCTCCCACCTTAATTGGTAAAGCACAGAAAATAATGTGGAAGAATGCATACTTTGTGGTTGAAGAGAATCAAAGAAAATGACTTGAGCTGTTCAAAATGTTAGATCAGATGATACTATTTAAGTAAACCATTAAAACCCAGTAGGAAATTTTATATACATGTATATAACTTTTGATTCCCTGAATGTGTTAGTGAAAGCTATAGTAAGCCAAGAAGATTGAACCCATAGCATTCAACTTGTAAACAGGGATATGTCAATTTTCAGTGGTCCACTCATCTAAGCCATTGGATTTCTCTACTCACATTTAAGCCAAGTCAGTATTTAGAATCATGATGAAGTAACACAATATCTATTACTTTTGAATGAAAAAAATTAAAATGTTAATGTCTTAACAATCTCAATTATCTCCAATTAATCCAATGCATTAAGAAACCTTGCTGAAGATCAGCAATCTGAGGGTCCTAGCCATACAAAGAAACAAAGAAACAACAGCAACAAAAAACACTTAAAGTCAAGACACATCATGCTTGTCCATGATCATTTTTTTAATTCTTTATTAATTATATTTTATTCACTTTGTATCCACCCTGTGGTTCCATCCCTCCTCCCTTCCCAATCCCTCCCTTCCTCCATCCTCTACATGCATGCCCCTCCCCAAGTCCACTGATAGGGGAGCACTTCTTTTCCTTCCTTCTGATCCTAGTCAATTAGGTCTCATCAGCAGTGGCTGCATTGTCTTCTTCTGTGGCCTGGTAATGCTGCTTCCCCCTCAGGGGGAAGTAATAAAAGAACAGGCCAATCACTTCATGTCAGACAGTCCCTGTTCCTCTTACAATGGAACCCACTTGGCTACTGAACTGCCATGGCCTACATCTGTGCAGGGGTCTTAGGTTATCTCCATGCATGGTCCTTGGGTGGAGTATCAGTCTCAGGAAAGACCCCTCTGCTCAGATTTTTTGGTTCTGTTACTCTCCTTGTGGAGTTCTTGTCCTCTTCAGATCTTACTGTTTCCCACTTCTTTCATAAGATTCCCTGCACTCTGCCTAAAGGTTGTCCATAAGTCTCAGCATCTGCATTGATAAGGACTCTGTTGTTGTAAATAAAAAATTGGCATGTTGAGGAAAATAGTGTTTATTATTAGCACTAAGGTTGTCAGGGCAGTATTATGTAACCCGCTATCACAAATAATAAGACACAGAAACCTGTTAGAATTTATAATTGCCTTATTTACCTTGGAGAACCAGGCAGTATTTTGCTTATACTGTCTCAGTAACCTCACCATCCATCTCCTAACCCCCATCCAAAACCATCCACCTTAATCCTCAACATCTGGTCTACCTTCCTTCCAAAACCCCACAGTGCTTGCTTGTATTTTTCATCTGTGCCTTTTCACACCATTATTGGAGTCCTTCCTCTCTGCCCACATGGTTTTTTCTCCACACTAACTCATCACGGCATCCCTCTTCCTCTTTTCTCCCCATCCCTCTGTCTCCTTTGTTTCTCCTGTCCTCTCCAAGCACAGGAAATTTAGCCACTCCTACCCCATTCTGCCCTGCCCAGGTACAGCCTGTTTAATCAGGTATGTCTTAGGCAGGTTTACAATACAAGGATAGGTGCAACCAAATCTTGAGGCCAGTAACATGCATCAAACCTACCTCCAACAGTACTGTCCTAAACACTTTCTAGAAAGTCACCAAAAGAAAAAGGAAACATTAAAGTGTTTAAAAGAATCTGGTTCAGAATATTTTAAATCCCAACTGAAAATTTACTATGTGTGATCTTTATCAAGTCTGGATATTTTCTTGAGACATAGCTGCTTTTGTGTACAGAATAGTTTATTTTAATTTCCTCTAGCTTTTAAAACTTGATGAATCGATTTCATTAGCCCATTAAATCTACATAGCACTTACATTGCCCATTTCTCTTAACACAAAGTAAAGTAAAAAACAAAAATGCTCTGTTGTTTGAAATTTCATTTGGGTGGATTGGCTTCTGACTGATTGCCTGCTCTTCATTACCTCATCACAAGTTGCCTTGATTAAGATTAAAGCAGCTATACTTACATCTTCCCGGTGTCTTATTTAAAGCTTATTCAAACTTTTATTCATTTCGGGAATCGTGCATTATACATACATGAAAATAGGTTCCAAACATTTTTTTTCAGACTGTAATGTATTCACAAGCTCTTAATTTTTCACCTTGTCCAGACTAACACCTTTCACTTAGGGATGCTTCTAAACATCAGCTGTGATTTTTATTATTAGTGAGAATTGCTTGTAGATAAAAGTAAGTTTCAAAGTCCATCTCCTAAAAAAGAGATCATTTCTGTCCAGGGACCTGCATTGAATATTTAGAGAGCTTAGTTCTGCATTTCAATGGATTCTCATCAAAGGACTGAACTAGGAATTGAATTACCACCATTCCAGTACTTCCTCTGAAAACTACAGTCTTTTTTATTTGACTGGGTAGTTTTTTGATGCTTTAGAAACACTTCAGATCTTAATTATCTTAAGTGTATGGATCTAAAATTGTGATTACAGTAACTGAAGAAAAATAGTGAGTATTATCCATATTATGTTAATCTAAAAATAATGATAAATTAAAAAACTAAAAAAATCTCAAATGTTCATATTTATAGCAAGTCTAATAATTAAAAATTTATTATAATAGGATTAATATTAAGTGTAGTTTAAGTTTCACTTGGTATAGATTGTGCAATAAGAAGTATATTTCTATGTTAGTACTTTTTTAATTTAATTTTATTTCTTTTATTATTAGTTACATTTTATTAACTCTGTATCCCAAGATGTATCCTGTTCCCTTATTCCCTCCCAATACCACCCTCCCTCCCTCATCTCCACGCTGCCCCTTTCCATGTCCACTGCTTGGGGAGGATGTCCTCCCCTTTCATCTAACCCTGTTTTATCAGGAATCTTCAGGACTGGCTGCAAAGTCCTCCTCTGTAACCTAGCAGGACTGCTCCTCCCTTGGGGGGTGGGGAGGTCAAAGAGCCTGTCATTGAGTTCATGTCAGGAATAGTCTCTGTTCCCCTTACTATGGGAAACCAATTAGTAACTGAGCTACCACAGGCTTCATCCAAGCAGAGGTTCTAGGTTATATCCATACATGGTCCTTGGTTGAATATCAGTCTCAGAAAAGACCCCTGTGCCCAGATATATTTGATCCTTGTGTAGCTCCTATCCTTTCCATGTCATACTAACTCCCCTTCTTTCATATGATTCCCTGTGCTCTGCCTGCTTTGAAACACTGCTAGGTAGAGTCTTTCAGATGCCTTCTGCGGTAGACTCCTGGCATATTGTCATATGACCAATGCACCTCCCATTTGTCTTTCTAAGTGAAGATTGATCATCTTACCCGGGGTCTTCTTTCTTGTTTAACTTCTTTAGGTGTATAGATTTCATTATGTTTATCATATCTTTTTGGTCTACATAATCGAACATATACCATGTTTGTCTTCCTCCTTCTGGGATTCCTCACTCAGAATGATCTTTTCTAGATCCCACCATTTGCCTGCAAATTTCATGATTTCCTTGTTTTTGATTGCTGAGTAGTATTCCATTGTGTAAAAATACCAGAGTTTCTGTATCCATTCCTCCGTTGATGGACATCTGGGTTGTTTCCAGGTTCTGCTTTACAAATAAGGCTGCTACAAACATGGTTGAGCAAATGTCCTTATTGTGTATTTGAGCAAATTTTGGGTATATGCCTAGGAGAGGTATAGCTGGATCTCGAGGGAGTACTATTCCTAATTGTCTGAGAAAGTGCCAGATTGACTTCCAAACTGGTTGTACTAGCTGACATTCCCACCAGCAATGGAGGAGGGTTCCCCTTTCTCCACAACCTCTCCAGCATGTGTTGTCACTTGAGTTTTTGATTTTAGCCATTTTGATGGGTGTAAGGTGAAATCTCAGGGTCGTTTTGATTTGCATATCCCTAGTGGGTAATAAGTTTGAGCATTGCTTTAAGTGTTTCTCCCCAAAATCAGAAATGAAAAGAGGGACATAACTACAGACACTGAGGAAATACAATCACTAGGTTGTACTACAAAAGCCTATATGCCACAAAATTCGAAAATCTAAAAGAAATGGACAATTTTCTTGATAGATTCCACCTACCAAAATTAAGTCAAGATCAGGTAGAAAGATTGAATAGTGCTATATCCCCCAAGAAAATAGAAGCAGTCATCAACAGTCTTCCTTCCAAAAAAAGCCTTTGGCCAGATGGATTCTATGCATAATTCTACCAGACCTTCAAAGAAGTGCTAACTCCAATTCTTTCCAAATTATTCCACAAAATAGAAACAGAAGGAACATTACCAACTCATTCTATGAAGCCACAATCACCTTGATACCTAAACCACACAAAGACCCAACAAAAAAAAGAGAACTTCAGATCTATCTCTCTTAAGAACATTGATGCAAAAATACTCAATAAATTCCTTGCAAACCGAATCCAAGAACACATCCAAGATATCATCCACCATGACCAAGCAGGTTTCATCCCAGGCGTGCAAGGGTGGTTCAAGATACAGAAATCCATCAATGTAATCCACCATATAAACAAACTGAAGGAGAAAAACCACATGATCATCTCCTGAGATGCCGAAAAAGCATTTGACAAAGTCCAACACCCATTCATCTTTAAAGTCTTGGAGAGATCAGGGATACAAGGCACATACCTAAACATAGTAAAGGCAGTATACAGCAAGCCTATAACCAACATCAAACTCAATGGAGAGAAACTTAAATCAATCCCACTGAAATCAGGGACAGGACAAGGCTGCCCACTCTCTCTATACCTCTTCAACATAGTACTTGAAGTCTTAGCCAGAGCAATAAGACAACTAAAGAAGATCATGGGGATACAAATTGGAAAGGAAGAGGTCAAAGTGTCACTATTTGCTGATGATATGATAGTATACATGAGCGACCCCAAAAATTCAACCAGAGAATTCTTTCATCTGATAAACACCTTCAGCAAAGTGGCAGGATACAAAATCAACTCAAGAAAATCAGAAGCCCTCCTGTATACCAAAGACAAAAGGGCTGAGAAAGAAAATCAGGGGAAGAACACCCTTCACAATAGCCACTAATAACATAAAGTATCTTGGGGTGACATTAACCAAGCAAGTGAAAGACCTCTTTGAGAAAAACTTCAAGTCTATGTTATTATTTAATTATGACCTTTTCTTAATAAATATTTTATTTTAATTTCATTAAACTCTATACTGAATATTAAAAGAGACTTATACATTCAGGTGTAGCTTATTCTAATTCACTTCCGAGGATTAAAAAATACAGTAAATGGAAAAGAAAGATAAAATGACAGGTGTAGTTAACCTGAGAATGCTCATTATCTAATTATTATTATTATTATTATTATTATTATCATTATTATTATTTCCAATTTATTCACTTTGTATCCCAGTTATAGCCTCCTCTGTCATCCTGGTCCCACCTTTTCTCCCTCTTCCCCTCCTATCTCTCTCCCCTAGTCCACTGATGGGGGAAGTTACCCTCTTCTACTCTCTGACTGTAGCCTATCAGAACCCATCAAGACTGCCTGGATCCTCTTCCTCTCTAGGCTGGCTAGGTCATTCCATCAAAGAACAGGCAAGTGAGTTCATGTCAGAGACTACCTCTTTTCTTCTTACTAGGGAACCCACATAGAAAGTCGCTGTCTGTGGGCGACATCTGAGCAGGGGTCTAACTCTTCTCTATGTGTGGTCTTTCGTTGATGCATCAGTCTCTGCAGTCTACCCTGGGCCCTGCTTCTTATTATGCTTTTGTTGGTCTCATTGTGTGACTCCTGTCCCGTCCAGGTCCTATATTCACCTTCTTCCATAGGACTCCCTGTGCTCTGTTCAAAGTTTGGTTGTGAGTCTGCATCTATTTCGATCCCCTGATAGGTGGAGTCTTTTAGAGGACATTTGTGGTAGACTCCAGTACCATTCCTTCTCTTCTATTAGTCTCATTTCTTTGATGTTTTCTGTTACATTCAGCTGTTAAAATTTTTCTCAAGAGAATGAAATGAGAAGCCTGTAACTTAGTCCTTCATGAGTTTGTGTTTTGATGATATTGAAGTTTTCATCTTTAGATTAGCCCAGATGAGAGGCAGAGATTAATTACACTTATTTATACAAACACTTCTTCCTTAAGGAAGTCCCAACACTGCCATTTCTTTTTGATGACTTTCTTGAAATTCAGTTCTTATGAAATTTTCTGTATGTCTGCGTTTTGTGCTATGGCAAGAGCTAGCATCTCTTATTTTAAAGAAACCATTGTATTATCGCATTTGGATGCAGTTGCTGACCCAGTAGAATGATGAAGGTTACAAAATCAGACCTCTGCCTATATGGGATAAGCTCTAGTTAGCAGGAGGGTGCTTAGTTCAAAGGAATTCCATTGCAAGTTTGAAGACTGATAGTGGAATATGAGATATAGTATTGTCCCACAAAATCTTTAAAATAAAATTTTCTGTATAATAATGTTGTACCAAGTAGTGGGAAGAGAGGCTGGGAAGATAGTTCAGCTGTTAAGTGAAGTTTCTAGTCCAACAGAGGACTCAAAGTTTATTTCCTAGGACCCTCATAGAGGCACACATTGACCTCTATCTCCACTTCTACACAATCCAGGGGTTCCTTCTGGACTCCATATGCCTCCAGGCATGAATGTGATGCATAGAAATATGTTCAGGCAAATTATAGCAAACTTAAATACTTTTTAAATAAATAAAATAAAGCAGTGAGAGAAAGGCATCAACTGAGCAGATACTCAGTCCTTCTTCCTCAAAGTACTTTTCTCTGATATGATTATCGAATTTCTGATAAGCTGATTATGGTTAATTTCCATTGCAAAAGACTAAGTTATGTTCAAATGTAATTCAGAAGAGGTCTATTATGGGGACTCCTGTTATACTCATATATAGTTCACCAACATGCAGCTACTTTATTGTCCTATTTGTTGTTATTGTCAACTTGATACAAGCTAGAGTTATGTAGGAACATGAACCTCAGCTAAGAAAATGCCTCCATCTCATTGCCTATAGGCAGGTATGTAGTGATAATTGTTTTTATTAATAATCAATGTATGTGGGAAAATTCCATGGGAGGAGGTGCAATACCAGGGCAGGCAGTCCTGAGTATAGTAGAAACCAGGCTGTGTAACTCACCAGGAGTAAGCCAGAAGCATCATTCCTCCATCATTCCTCCGTGTCCCTTGGCTCAATGATTCAGTTACTGCTTCCTAGTCCCTACACTGAGTTTCTGTCCTGATTTACCTTCATGATGGTCTTAAACTGCAAAACAAAATGAATGCTTTCTTCCCCATGTTGCTTTTGTTCAGTGTTTTATCATGCTAAGGTAAACGAGCAAAGACACTGACGATGGTTCTGCATCCAATGGCCCATCTACCAATTTCATAATAGGTATTGGAGTTAGATTTTAGAACTTTCTTTAAAAATTTGGCTTCAAATCATCTTGAAAAAAATGATGTAAAGCTACTATTGATGTGTCAGAAAAGCTCTATAGTTTAAATTTAGAAAAAATATCATTTACAGAATTATATTTTACTTATTAATTCATATTTAATGGAAGAACACAAGAAATCAGAAGCAACATAAAATAAAATTTGCACTGAGAATTCTGTTGCGGAGTTATATTAGCTAATATATCAAGTTAAAATTATGATTAATTTTAATTTGCACAAATGTTTACATGTTTCCTTAACATATATTTGTTTAGAAAGGAGTATGTGAAGAATTTTCATTAGGAAAAATTTTAAGATTAATCATATGAGCTAAGTTGGAAACAGAAATGGACAAATAAACATAGAATTGATATGGAGCCTTCTTCCTAGTGGTTACTTTTACAGTAGCAGGGGTGTTATTCAAGATCTTCAGGGAGAATAGTAATTATCAAGTTCATGATGTTTCAATACTGTCGTCCCTCTGAAGATAGGCTCACTCATGCTGTGGTGGCATATACGTTCCAGGGACAAACAATTCAGTTCTTATTGGCTGCGAAGGAAGCTCCATGACAGATAATACATTCCTGACACTAAAAACATTTTAAAAGCTTATGGCATTGGAGACCACCGACTGTATAAGAAAATCTGCTGCTTATGTTATGCTAAGTGTTCATATTGTTAAACTGACATCTAAATACTTGTATTTACAGCTATCGACTCTGCCTTGGTCAGATTTGTGTCTTTGTCCGTGGATGATGGCAAAACCAGTTACGCTTTGCTGGCAGGTGTTGAGAATTAGTGACTATTAAACCCTTTTTCCTAAGTAAGACAGCTGTGTCATCTGCTCCGTGGTCAATGGAGCAATGTAATGACTGTAGATGATGAAGAATGCTTTGAAGTGATGCCTTCTATGTGACCATTACAGTCATGAACTTACACATCACAGACATGACCAATTACATACTATCTTCTCAAAAGAAGAAAGAGAAGGGGCGGTCACAGAGAGCACACTATGAACAGTGAGGAAGGAAAGGCAGATGTAAGAACTATTTGGGAAGGACATCAATGGGAGTGGAGGGGAAGATTGGAGAGAGTAGTTGGGATTTGAAGAAATATGATCAAGTGTATTGTATATAAGAAAAAATTTTCAAAAATAAAATTAGTAAACAATTAGATGAACAAAAGATAGGCCTACTTTAAAATATCACATAAAAGACTAGAAATAACACACAGGAGAACCTTTATTTTAGTACTATTTAAAGTATATTAGAGACAAAATAGAGAAAAATAAATAAATTTCTACCCCACATAAAGTGGAAGGAGACATAAAGAAAGTTTTTTTTTTTTTTTTTTTTTTTTTTTTTTTTTTTTTTTTTTTTTTTTTTATACAGGAATTGAGGTCTAGAGAGAATAAAAGAGAAAGAGGAGAGACAGAGATAGATAGATAGATGGTAGATAGATAGGTATTTAGATAGATAGATAGATAGATAGATAGATAGAGCTAATACTTTTGAGTACTTTTCATGGGATTAGTCTCTTGGACGTTTTCTGGTTAGCCTGCAAAACAATATGCATACAGCATCAATTATACTTTCATAGGAAAAGAAAAAGTTTCAAGGAAATTAAGTAACCTGCTAAGCTCCTTTTTTTTCTGAAGATTTTCTTATTTTATTTTAATATTATATTTTACAATTTATTCACTTTGTATCCCGGCTGTGGCCCCCCTCCCTTGTCTCCTCTCAATCCCAGCCTCCTTCCCTCTTTTCCCCTATGCCCCTCCCCTAGTCCAGCTCTTAAAGATGTGAAGAAGTGTAACTTGATCTTATGCACATTTCTGCTGCTTCTAGGACCACTGTCTATCCACTGTACTGTGCAGCTTTCACAACAGACAATGTCACTAGAAACGTATGCTCACTCACATAAATACTGACCTTCATTTCCAAGGTGTGGTCACTTGCTGCTTCATTGATTCACTTCAGAAACAAGTGATGTTCTGTTAGGTTAAAGGAAGGAAAAATCATTGGTGGGGTTGAGGGAGGTCCATTATTCTTATCAAGAATCTGAAGAAATATCTATTCTGGAATAGTTATATAAAGTCACAAAACCACAGCCCACAATAAACAGTGGTAAACTCTGACCTTTGTAATCAATTTCCAAGGCATATTGCTAAAGTATGAATTAGAATGTTCCAGAGGAAAACAAAAAAGTCAATGTAGTCTTTTAGAATTGCATACTCATTAATATGGAGCTTGAGATAAAAGCTATACCCCTGTGTTTCTGCAAAAAACCATAAATGGAAAATATACATTTTAACTTTTGTTTCTAACACCGTATATATTTGACAATTCAGTACAATTTAAATATTCCTATTTTAATACTTTAATTAATTAATTAATTATTTTACTTACATCCCCAAAGCACCTTTCCCTTCTTCCTCTCCTAACAATCCCTCACACTTCCCCTTCCTGTATTCATACCTGCCTCCTTGCTCCCTTTCTCCTCAGAGAAGGAAAATTCTACCATGGATATCAACTATCCTCGTTGATATCAAGTTACAATAGAACTAAGAACATCTTTTCCTATTTAAGATAGAAAAGGCAGTCCACTTAGGGGAAAAGGGATCCAAAGGAGGGAAACAAAATCAAAGGCAGACCCTACGCCAACTGTTAGAGGAGCCACAGAAAGACCAAGATGCACATCTGCAATGTATGTTTAGGGAGCCTAGGCCCATTCCACGCATGCTCTTTGGTAGAGGTATCAGTATCTGTGAGCGACTTTGGGCTCAGGTTAGTTGAGTCTATAATTTCCTCGTAGAGAAGTGCTTGTCTTCTCTGGCTCCTTCAATTGTTCCTTCTCTTCCTCCATGAGGTTCCTTGAGCTCCCACTAATGTTTGCATGTGGGTCTCTGAATCTCTTTCCATCTGCTGATTGGTGAGGCCCCTCAGAAGACAGTTTGCTAGGCTTGTGCCTGAAAGTATGATAGAATATCGTTAATAGTGTCAGGGATGGCTCTCTCTCATGGGATGGGTCAAAAGTTGGGCCAGTCATTGGTTGGTTATGCTCTCAATTTCTGTTCCCTGCACCTCTTGTAGGGATGCCAAATTTTGGGTTGAAAGTTTGTGGGTGAGTTGGTGTCCCCATCCCTCCATTGGAAGTCTTACCTGGTTACAGGAGATAGCCATTTCAGATTTCATTTCTCCTGTTCCTAGATTCACTCTCACAGATTCCTGCGTGTTTTGCTTTGCCCTAGGTTTCTGGCTCATCCCAGAAATGCTCCCCTGATTGCTGTTTTCTCTTCCAGCTCTCTTATTACAGTATTATAAAATCAAGATACACAGAAAAGTGAATCATGCCTTTATATGTTACTTGGCCTGATTAATGGACTAGGACAGAGGGAAGAGGGAAGAAAGAGATGAGGAAGGAAGCTGCAATTGAGATAAAGAGTGAATAAATTGTAAATAATAAAAACATTATGGTACTATTATATCATCATCTATCTGTCCTTTATGAGCCATAACGTTTGTTGTATGAAATCAGGGACCCCAGTGTTCTGTGTATAGATATTTATAATTGTCACAGTCTTGATGAATAAATATTTATTAATAAAACACTGAGTCATGCTATGAATCCTGGTATGGCAAATCTGTTTTTGAATTCGACATAAGAATTCACATTATGTGATACGAAATCTGTTTTATTTTAGCACTGAAAAACATTACATTGATACTTTTAAGGAAGAGCCATTATGTTGAAACCATCTGTGATGTGTCCATGTTGGGCTTCAAGCACTTTTAACATGTTATAAACAAGTGCATGCATATATTTGGCTTTCCTATTTTGTCAGACTTTTTCTTTTCTTTTCTTTTTTCTTTTTATTATTAGTTACGTTCTATTAACTCTGTATCCCAGCTGTATCCTGCTCCCTCATTCCCTCCCAAAACCACCCTTCCTCCCTCATCTTCTTCCTGCCCCTTTCCAAGTCCACTGATTGGAAAGGACTTCCTACCCTTTCATCTGACCCTGTTTTATCAGGTATCTTCCGGACTGGCTGCAAAGTCCTCCTCTGTGACCTAGCAAGACTGCTCCTCCCTTGGGGGGCTGGGGAGGTCAAAGAGCCTGCCATTGAGTTCCTGTCAGAGATAGTCCCTGTTCCCCTTACTATGGGAAACCAATTGGTTACTGAACTACCACGGGCTTCATCTTAGCAGAGGTTCTAGGTTATATCCATACATAGTCCTTGAGGGAGAGTCAGTCTCAAAAAAGACCCTGTGCCCAGATATATGTGGTCCTTGTGGAGCTCCTATCCTCTCCATGTCATACTAACTCCCCTTCTTTCATATGATTCGCTGCACTCTGCCGAAGGTTTGGTTATGAGTCTTAGTGTCTGCTTTGATACACTGCTTAGGTAAAGTCTCTCCTAGGCCCTCTGTGGTAGGCTCCTGTTCTGTTACTTGTTTTCTCCTATGTCCAATGCACGTCCCATTTGTCTTTCTAAGTGAAGATTGATCATCTTACCCCGGGTCCTTTTTCTTGTTTATCTTCTTTAGGTGTATAGATTTCATTATGTTTAGCATATCTTATAGAACTATATAAGTGAGTATTTGCCATGTGAGTCTTTCTCCTTCTGGGATACCTCACTCAGAATGATATTTTCTAGATCCCACCATTTGCCTGCAAATTTCATGATTTCCTCATTTTTGATTACTGAGTAGTAATCCATTCTGTAAAAATACCAGAGTTTCCTTATCCATTCCTCCGTTGATGGACATCTGGGTTGCTTCCAGGTTCTTGCTATTACAAATAAAGCTGCTAAAACATGGTTGAGCAAATCTCCTTGTTGTATACTTGAGCAAACTTTGGTTATGTACCTAGCAGTGGTATAGCTGGGTCTTGAGGAAGCACTATTCCTAATTGTCTGAGAAAGCACCAGATTGACTTCCAAAGTGGTTGTACCAGTTTACATTCCCACCAGCAATGGAGGAGGGTTCCCCTTTCTCCACAACCTCTCCAGCATGTGCTGTCATTTGAGTTTTTTATTTTAGCCATTTTGATGGGTGTAAGGTGAAATCTCAGGGTCATTTTGATTTGCATCTCCCTAATGGCTAAGAATGTTGAGCATCTCTTTAAGTGTTTCTCTGACATTCTATATTCCTCTACAGAGAATTCTCTGTTTGGCTCCGTACCCCATTTTTTAATTGGGTTACTTGATTTATTGTTTTTAACTTCTTTAGTTCTTTATATATGCTGGATATCAGCCCTCTGTCAGATACAGGGTTGGTGAAGATCCTTTCCCAGTCCGTAGGCTGTAGTTTTGTTCTGACAACAGTGTATTTTGCTTTACAGAAGCTTTTCAGTTCATTATGTCCCATTTATTGATTGTTGCTCTTAGAGCCTGTGCTGTTGGTGTTCTGTTCAGGTAGTTGTCAATGAATTCTATGCTCTTCCTCACTTTTTCTTCTAACCGATTTAGAGTAGTTGGTTTTATGTTGAGTTTTTTGATACACTTGGACTTTAGTTTTGTGCAGGGTGATAAATATGGATCTATTTTCATTTTGTTCTGCATGTAGACATCCAGTTGGACCAGCACCATTTGTTGAAGATGCTGTCTTTTTTCCATTGAATGGTTTTGGCTTTTTTTTTTTTTTTTGTCACATTCAAGTATTTATAGGTGTGTGGGTTTATTTCTGGGTCTTCTATTCTGTTCCATTGATCCTCCTTTCTGTTTCTATGCCAATACCATGCAGTTTTTATTACTGTTGCCCTGTAGTACAGCTTGAGATTGGGGATGGAGATACCTCCAGATGATCTGTTGTTGTACAGAATAGTTTTGGAGATCCTGGGTTATTTTTTTTTTTTTTTTTTGTTTCTCCATATGAAGCTGAGAATCTTTTTTTGAAGGTCTGTACAGAATTGAGTTGGTATTTTTATTTATTTTTCTTTATTAATTACACTTTACTCACTTTGTATCTCCCCCGTGGTTCCCTCCCTCCTCCTATTCCAATACCTCCCTTCCTACACCCTCTGCATGTGTGCCCCTACCCAAGTCCACTGATAGGGGAGGACTTCTTTTCCTTTAGTATTTTGATGGGAAGTGCGATGAATCTGTAGATTGCTTTTGGCAGGATGGCCATTTTCACAATGTTAATCCTACCAATCCATGAAAAAGGGAGATTTTTCCATCTTCTGATATCTTTTTCAATTTCTTTCTTCAGAGACTTAAAGTTTTTTCAAACAGGTCTTTCACATGCTTGGTTAGTGTCACCTCAAGGTACTTTATGTTATTAGTGGCTTTTGTGAAGGGTGTTTTTCCCCTGATTTCTTTCTCAGCCCTTTTGTCTTTGGTATACACCAGGGCTTCACAATACCTACTAATAACATAAATTACCTTGGTGTGACTCTAACCAAGCAAGTACAAAACATGTTTGAAAAAAAACTTTATTTACAAATGTAGCTGTTCTTATATTTAGGGGCATAGATATTCAGGATTGTGCTATCCTCCTGAAGGATTTTTCCTTTGATGAGAATGACATGCCCCTCCTCATTTTTTTTTTATTAATTTTGGATGATAGTCTATCTTATTAGATTTTAGGATAGCAACCCCCACTTGTTTTCTGTGTCCATTTGCTTGAAAAAATATTTTCCAGCCCATAGATAACAGTGACCCAATGAATGTTAGTTCCTTTTATTTTGGAGTTGGTGGTATTTCTGTGTTTCAATGTTTGTTTTCTTTTAAATTTTTGTTGTTTAAATCTATATCCTGTGTTTCTTCAACTTAGAACACATGCTGTAATACAACAATCAATAAATGGGACCTCATGAAACTGAAAAGATTCTCTAAAGAAAAAGACAGAAAGACACAAGGCCTATACTCACTTATAAGTAGATACTAGACCTATAAGATAGGATAAACATACTAAAATCTGTACACATAAAGAAGCGAAATAAGAAGGCGGACCCGGGCAAGATGATCAATCCTACTTAGAAAGACAAATGGGATGATAATTGGCAGTAGGAGAAAACAAGTAACAGGACAGACGGCCTCTGAAAGACTTTACCTATCCCTGACATATTTTGTCCTAGTGGAGCTCCTGTCCTTTCCTGGTCATACTAATACCCCCTTTTATCATATGATTCCCTGTACTCTACCGAAGGTTTGTTTATGAGTCTCAGGTCTTCTGTTTCTCCAACCAAGGACCATGTATGGATATGACCTAGAACCCCTGCTCGGATGTAGCCCATAGTAGCTCAGTATCCAAGGTGTTTCTCTAGTAAGGGGAACAATAATTATTTCCGACATTAACTCAATGACTGGCTCCTTTACCTCTCCCCACTCTCCGAGGGAGAAACAGCCTTGTTTGGCCACAGAAAAGGACATTGCAGCCAGTCCTGAAGATACCTGATAAACTAGGGTCAGATGGAAGGGGAGGAGGACCTTTCCTTGGAAAGGGACAGGGAGGAGATGAGGGAGGGAAGGTGTGATTAGGAGGGGATGAGGGAGGGGGCTATGGCTGGGATACAAAGTAAATAACCTGTGATTAATAAAAATAAAAAATAAAAAAAAGAATATAAGCCCTGCATTTCATCTGAATTTAGACTCAGAGACACAGGCATCATATTCAATAGAAAAAAAAAAATCAAGATGCCACACTGTGCCTCTATCAACCACTGGAGAAATTTACAAAATAAAATCTAAGAAAACAAACAAACAAAACAAAACAAAACAAAACTCCAAAAGACTTTACCTAGCAGTGTATCAAAGCAGATGCTGAGACTCATAACCAAACCTTGGGCAGAGTACAGGGAATCATATGAAAGCAGAGGAACTTAGTAAGAGCTGGAGAGGACAGGAGCTCCAAAAGGACCAAATATATCTGGGCACAAGAATCTTTTCTGAGACTGATTCTCCAACCAAGGACCATGCATGGATGTAACCTAGAATCCCTGCTCGGATGTAGCCCAGGGCAGCACAGTATCCAAGTAAGTTTACCTAGTAAGGTGAACAAGGGACTGTCTCTGAAATGAACACAATGGCAAGTTCTTTGACCTCACCTCTCCTGAGGGAGGAGCCTTGCTAGGCCACAGAGGAGGATATTGCAGCCAGTCCTGATGAGACTTGATAAGCTAATGTCAGATGGAAGGGGAGAAGGACCTCCTCTAGAAGTGGACTTTAGAGAGGGGGAGCGAGGAGATAAAGGAGGGAATAAGGGAGGAAGCTACAGTTGGGATATAAAGTAAACTGTGATTAATTTATAAAAGAAAAAGAAAAAGAAAAGGACACTGTAGTCAGAATAAAATGACAGCCTACAGATTTGGAAAGTATCTTCACCAACATTATATCTGACAGAGGGCTAATATTGAGAATATATAAAGAATGGTAGGAGTTTAACACCATCAAACCAAGTAATCCAATTAAGCTATGGGATCACAGAGCTAAACGAAGAATTCTCAATAGAGGAATTTCAAATAGCAGAGAAACACTTAAAGAAATCCTCAACATCCTTAGTCATCATGGAAACACAATTCAAAATGACCCTGAGATTTCATTAGACTGACTAAGATCAAATAAGCATATGACAACACATGCTGGAGAGGATGTGGAGGAAGGGGAACCGTCCTCCATTGCTGGCAGGAATGTAAACTAGTACAACTACTTTAGAAAATAAATCCGGCACTTTCTCAGACAATTAGGAATGGTGCTACCTCAACATCTAGCTAAAACACTCCTAGGCATATATCCAAAAGACGCTCAAGGATACAACAAGGAAATTTGCTCAACCATATTCATAGAAGTTTTATTTGTAATAGCCAGAACCTGGAAACAACCCAGATAACTGAGGAATGAATACAGAAATGTGATACATTTAAACAATGGAATACTATTCAGCAATTAAAAACAAGGAAATCATGAAATTTTCAGGCAAATGGTGGGATCTAGAAAATATCATCCTGAGTGAGGTGTCCCAGAAGCAGAAAGACACACATGGTATATACTCACATATAAGTGGATATTAAATATATAATATAGGATAAACATAGTAAAATCTATACACTTAAAGAAGCTATGCAAGAAGAACCCTGGGTGAGATGATCAATCCTCACTCAGAAAGGCAAACAGGGAGAGAGAGAAAACGGAACAACACAGGAACCTACAACAGAGGGCCTCTGAAAGATTCTACCCAGCAGGGTATCAAAGGAGATGCTTAGACTCATAGACAAACCTTGGGAAGAGTGCTAAGAATGTTATGAAAGAAGAGGAAGATAAGAGATCTTGACATGTTCCCTCTTTTCTCCTTCTTCTCATGTCCATCCTCTTTGCCTTTCTAGATAGGAATTGAGCATTTTAGCAAGAGTCCTCCCTCTTGATTAGTTTCTTTAGGTGTGCAGATTTTAGTAGGTTTACCCTGAGGATGATCTTTTCTAGGTCCCACCATTTACTTGCAAATTTCATGATTTTCTTGTTTTTTATTGCTGAGTAATATTCCATTGTGTAGATATACCACAATTTGTGCATCCATTCCTCCACTGAGGGGCCTCTGGGCTGTTTCCAGCTTCTGGCTATTACAAATAAGGCTGGTACAAACATGGTTGAGCAAATGTCCTTATTGTGTACTTGAGCCTCTTTTGGGTATATGCCTAGGAGTGGTATAGCTGGATCTTGAGAAAGTGCTATTCCTAGTTGTCTGAGAAAGTGCCAGATTGATTTCCAGAGTAGTTGTACAAGTTTACATTCCCACCAGCAGTGGAGGAGCGTTCCCCTTTCTCCACAACCTCTCCAGCATGCGGTGTCTCTTGAGTTTTTGATCTCGGCCATTCTCATGGGTGTAAGGTGAAATCTTAGGATCATTTTGGTTTGCATTTCCCTGATGGCTAATAAGGATGAGCATTTCTTTAAGTGTTTCTCTGCCATTTGATATTCCTCTATTGAGAATTCTCTGTTTAGCTTTGTATTCCATTTTTTAATTGGATTATTTGATTTTTTTTGTTTAACTTATTTAGTTCTTTATATATACTGGATATTAGTCCTCTGTCAGATATAGGGTTGGTGAAGATCCTTTCCGAATATGTAGGCTGTTGTTTTGTTCTGACGATAGTGTCCTTTGCTTTACAGAAGCTTTTCAGTTTCATGAAGTCCCATTTATTGATTGGTTCTCTTAGAGCCTGTGCTGGTGGTGTACAGAAGACCTCTGAAAAGCTCTGCCCTGCAGACTATCAATGCAGATGCTGAGGCTTGTGGACAACCTTTGGGTAGAGTGCAGGGAATCTGATGAAAGAAGTGAGAAACAGTAAGATCTGGAGAGGACAGGAACTCCACAAGAAGAGCAACAGAACTAAATTCTGAGCAGAGGGGTCTTTCCTGAGACTGATACTCCAACCAAGGACTATTTATGGAGATAACCTAAGACCCCCTGAACAGATGTAGCCCATGGCAGTTCAGTATCCAAGTGGATTCCATTGTAATAGGAACAGGGACTGTCTCTGACATGAATTGATTGGTCTGCTCTTTAATTACCTCCCCCTGAGGGGGAAGCAGCATTACCAGGCCACAGAAGAAGACAATGCAGCCACTCCTGATGAGACCTAATTGACTAGGAACAGAAGGAAGGAAAGGAGGACCTCCCCTATCAGTGGACTTGGGGAGGGGCATGCATGCAGAGGGTGAAGGGAGAGATTGGGATGGGAGGAGGGAGGGAACCACAGTGGGAATACAGAGTGAATAAAGTGTAATTAATAAAGAATTTTTTTTTTTAAAAGAGACCTTGAAAGGACAGGAGCTCCACAAGGAGAGCAACAGAACTAAAATATCTGGGCACAGGGGTCTTTTCTGAAACTAATACCCCAACAAATGACCATGCATGTTGATAACTTAGAACCCCTGCCCAGATGTAGCCCGTGGCAGTTCAGTTTTTGAGTGGGTTTCCTAGAAATGGGAACAGAGACTGTTTTTTTGACATGAACTCAGTAGCTGGCTCTTTGATTACTTCTCCCTGAGGTGTGTGCAGCCTTAACAGGCCACATGGGAAGACAATGAAGCCATTCCTGATGAGATCTGATAAGCTAGGATCAGATGGAAGAGGAGGAAGTCCTCCCTTATCAGTGGACTGGGGGAGGGGCATGGGTGGAGATGAGGGAGGGAGGGTGGTATTGGGAGGTGACAATGAAGGGGGGACACAGCTGGAATAAAAAGTGAATAAACTGTAATAAATAAAATAATAAGGAAAATAATAAGTTCATATTGCAAAAATACAGAGTAAACATACAATAATCCATTTGAAATAAGCATAAAACACATTGCAGCTAAATTCTAGGAATTAAAAAAACTGCACAAATATTTTAATAAACACAATATGTCTCTGTGAATTTTTCTCCACACATATAGATGTTTAGAACAACATCTAATAACTTCCTCAGTTACTGGGGAACATCATAGTTTATTACTTGTCTCAAGTTTTCACAGTGTTATTCTTAGCTTCTGAGAGCTAGGTATATTTTTGTGTCATAAGCCTTTATTCATGTCCTCTCACAGTTTTTCATAACATGATAGCTTATTCTAAGATTATCAAAAGTTTTTCTCATTCTATTCTGATTAAATTAATTCTTATGGAACCGAAAAATCATGAAAGTCTCTCTCTTTTCCAGTTTTTGTGTTGTATATACAGAAGGAAAAAGAAGGTTTCACCATATTCAATGATTGAATATTTTCAACCATGGAATAGATATGATATCCTGTGTCTTTCCATATGAGATGTCTTTTCAGATGAGATGATGTAATCATTTACTTCAACATAATAGGACTGCATTTCAGATAATCAGGTAGAGAAAAATGTGTAAAAAGAAACACATATCTAAGAGATTAAAAAAACCCCAATTTTCCAAATCTATTATATTAGCCAAATTAAATATGCTAATGTTATTCAAACATGTACTTGTTAGAAATATAAATTTTGGAATACCATCTAATATACTGTAATTTTGTTGAGTAGAAGGCTCAGTATGCTGAGCTATTAAGAGTCTTTATTGCCCTTGAAGAAAACACAAATTTAGTTTCCAGTACCCATTTCAGTGGCTTCACAACTGTTTGTTACTCTGGCTCCAGGAGCCCATCTGATCTCCATGAACATTGTATTCAAAGTCAACACACTCACATATAACACACACACACAGACACAAGGTAAAATCCGATATTGAATTTGAGAGTATTCAAATATCGGAACTATCCAGATTAAATAAAACAAATGTGACAGGACCTTCCATAGATGAAAATAAGCCTTCAGTTGGACATAAAATACTTGAATTGAATGCCTTACAAATAACTGTCCTTATAAAAATAAATTGGAGGGTATTTCTGGAAGTGATTAAAAAAAGATCACATTCAATCAGTTTAAATTGGGGCTAGATGGAGATTTGGTTAAAATAATACAGGATATTCATATCCATTCTAAATTTACATTTCCTTGAGCTAAAAATCAATTGAGGCTAAATATCACATTTATTTATACATGATGAAGGATGAGGAGATAATAACAAATATAGTTTTTAATCTCATTCTCTTTCAAATACTAAGCATGAAATAAACAGGCAGAACATGAATTTGTAAAGTTAATATTTAATGTGATCAATAACAACTTCAAAATGGATATTCTTTCCTAAGGACTTTTTTGTCTAAATTACAAAGCTGATGTCTCAAGTTAGAAAGGAGGCAAAACAAGGATAAGAGAAAATATTTTCAGAGTAAAGGAAGGTTTGATTATTGAATTTCAGTCAATGTTGTCTTACGCCATTTTCAGCAGTTCTGTGTAGGTGCATGTGTATGTATGTGCTCACAAGTATGAAGGTTTTCAGGTGTACATGCATGCATGTGACTAGTAAGTGGATGGTGAGAACAGTATTTCCTCATAACTCTATCTCAAGAAATCACACTTATTTTTCTAGAGTGACTGAGCAGCAAACTCCATGAATCCATCTGTCTCTACCTCCACAATACTTGGATCATGACTTAACGTTCTTGGAATTTACATTGAGGCTGGAGATGGGAGTCACATCCTTACTCTTTGGCAGTACACAGTTTATATTCTGAGCCATCCTTACAGCTCCTCTTTTCAGCAGAAAGCTTTAGTAGAAAATGTAAATGATTTAGTCATTTAGGAGTCTCTTATTGTATGGATAGATAGAAATAATGTTCTTATGACACAAATTTTCTATTATTGTAAAAAGCAGTATTTGAATAAATTTCATAATTGTACAGCCTACACTTACTTAGTGACTAGTTTTTGACAAAGACAAATATATCTACATTATACTGAAAAACATTCTATATAAATTATACTGACATAAATATTGTCATTCTTTTGAGCAAATAAAAATATTCATAAAAATAAAAGCTTATTTAATGTATTTGAAACAACTACTTCTCATAATATGTTGTATGTGGAAATACGTCTAGCATGGTTTTATTTAAAGGAATGAGTTCTAACCAATCGTCATTGATAAATATACACAGACAACAGAAAAGACTTCATCAATAAAAATATAATAGGCAAAAATTTTAGTTATTTTCCAAAATGTACATAATGTACATAATTCTTAAAGAAATTATATCAGTTTAAGAAGTAAAAATAAACACTGTGAAAGTAGATGAATAATTGCACAACCATACAGAGAAGTTCTAAATGAAACAAGGAATGTATTTAAATCTGATTGTCAAGGTACAAAGTTCACAGCATTATTTATACACAAATTTCTGCATTCACAGAGAACGATGAATATAGAGTTGTTACATGTTCAGTTCATGAAAGACTGTGTGGTTCCCCAGGATTTGTGACACATAGTCTAAATCTGTGAAAATTGATGGCTAAAAAAGAAGAAGCTGGTCAGCCAAGAAGTGGTCCTCATCATTTAACCACATTGTCTGGTGATGTTTTTTCAATAAAAAGAGAAACCCAATAGTTGCCCATCAAGGCTCAGCATCTGCTTTGATAGTCTGAAGGGTAAAGGCTTTCAGAGGCCCTCTGTGGTAGGTTCCTAGGTTGTTTCCTGTTTTCTTCTTCTTCTGATGTCCATCCTTTTTGCCTTTCCGGATGGGGATTGGACATTTTAGTTAGGGTCCTCTCTCTTGCTTAGTTTCTTTAGATGCACAGGTTTTAGTAGGTTTGTCCTATGTTGTATGTCTATATGAGTGAGTATATACCATGTGTGTCTTTTTGCTTCTGGGACAACTCACTCAGGATGATCCTTTCCAGATCCCACCATTTACCTGCAAATTTCATTTCCTTATTTTTTATTGCTGAGTAATATTCCATTGTGTAGATGTACCACAATTTCTGCATCCATTCTTCAGTTGAGGGGCACCTTGTGCAGGAGCAAATTGATACCCTATGGCAAATCGCTCAACTTGGCTGTCAATGAAAATATGCTGGACTTTGAGTCACTAGCATACAACATGAGAATTTTTCCTGTGCTGCAAATCTGTCTAAACAATTGTCTAGCTATATTTTAGGTAATTGGACTGGAGAATTCGATACTACGATGGAGCAGCTGAGAGTGGCCATTGTCACAGTAAATTCTACCAGAGTGGACGCAGGACTAGCCACAGGATTATCATCATGGATTGCTGCAGCCATGAATCATCTGAAGGAATGGGCGGGCATGGGAGCGTTAGCAGGCCTTCTGGTGTTGGTCTCCTGGTTTGCCTGTGGTATATATGCAAGATTAGAGTCTCACAACAGCGTAATACAGCCATGACCATTCAGGCCTTTACAGCCATTGAAGCAGGACAGTCTCCCCAAGCATGGTTGGCTACCATAAAAAGCTAAAATGTTATGCTCAGGATGTGAGGCTAAGCACTGCACTCAGGGTCAGCCGCTTTGGACCCAGAGAAGAGCATGTCTGATTGCATGCGGGTTGATGTCCCAGGTCCCGCCTCTGAGAAAAAGGTATCAGACGGGTCTGATGCTCTTTGGGTGGATGACACCTAAATGAACATCAGTACAAAGTCCCAATTTATTTCTAATATCAGAGATCAGACCTCTACTCTTGCCTGATGTGTCTAAAACAAAAAGGGGGAACTGTAGAGAGCTGCGGAATGCTATGCCTTAAAGATGGAGCTGGTTTCCGCTTTCCACCTTCCGGATGGTGAGTGCTCTCTGTCATCAACAATTCCACATTTGGCTAAGGCTGAGGATCTGGCTTGCTTCCATGTATGTGGACCTATCTGCATTGCCCACGTGGCACGCTGGGGTTGGCTACCCAGAGGCTATTTAAAAGCTGTGGGCTGGCTTTCCCCAGGGTCAGATGATTGTTCAAGGTTCCTGAATAAACTGCATTGACAAAAAAAAAAAAAAAAAAAAAAAAAAAAAAGAAAAAGAGAGAAACCCACTCCTAAGCACTTACCAAAAGATTTTCTTCAGTTGACCTAATATCAACCTAAGAATTGCATTCTTTATTTAAGTAATGGTCTACTATTGCTACTGACATAGATCATGGTAAGTTTAGTGATATAAAAAAATACAAATCAACAGTTTCACAGTCTGTGTCAGAATAGATTCAGTGAAGCTTACTCTAATTTGTTTAAGAAGATATCACTGGGTATGGTTCGGAAAGATTTAGAAACAAATCCACCTTCCTTGTTTGTTCAAGTTGATGTCAAAATCAGTTTTCAACTGTGTACTAATGAAACCTTAAACTGTTGCTTGATTTAATGCTGGAGGGAGTTCCTAGATGCTAGCCTTCATCCACATTCCTGGAGTGAACAGTGCCTACACACATCCAAAGATCACAGTGTTCCTGAACCGCTGTCATACATCCAATCTCTGAATTTATCTTCTTCTTCTTCTCTAACATTCCTTCCACATCTCTCTTCTTGAGTTTGCTTAACATTCATATGATACCACTGCATTCAAGTTAATAATCTAAAGCTACCGCCTTGTTTTATGAGCCTATTAATAACTTAATATTTACCAGCAAAGCTGTGATGCAAAAGTACCTACAGTCCTGTTTGAATTTATAGAGATAAACAAATTTTTAAGGTCATCTGTACTATCATGCCTACAAAGCTTATTTTAGATTTTCTAAGTAATTCTAGCAAGCAGCCAGAACTGGAATGTCAAATAAAAAAATTGCTAACTGTTTAGTAGAGTATCTTTTGGGTATATGCCTAGAAGTGGTATAGCTGGATCTTAAGGTAGCACTATTCCTAATTTTCTGAGAAAGCACCAGATAGATTTCCAAAGTGGTTGTGCAAGGTCACATTCCCACCATCAATGGAGGAAGGTTCCCTTTTCTCCATATCCTCTATAGCATGCATCATCCCTTGAGTTTAATCTTATCTTATCTATTTTGCTGTGTTTGAGGTGAAATCTCTAGGTTGTTTTACTCAACTATGTTCATAGCAGCTTTATTTCTAATAGCCAGAACCTGGTAACAACCTAGATGTCCCTCAACAGAGGAATGGATACAGAAAGTGTGCTATATTTACACTATGGAATACTACTCAGAAATTAAAAACAAGGAAATCATGAAATTTGCAGGCAAATAGTGGGAACTAAAAAAGAGCATCCTGAGTGAGGTAACCCAGATACAGAAAGACACAAATGCTATATACTCACTTATAAGTGGATATTAGCAGTATAATATAGGATAAACACACTAAAATCTATAATCTTAAAGAAGCTAAACAACAAGGAGGATGCTAGGGAATATGCTTAATACTAATTCATAAGGGCCAACTGTATAGGCATAAGAAGTAGGAGAAGACAAAAAACAGGACAGGAGACTCCCACAGAAGACCTCTGAAAAACTCTACCCACCAGGGTATCAAAGAAGATATTGAGACTCATAGCCAAACTCTGGCTAGAGTGCCAGAATCCTTATGGAAGAAGGAGATAGAAAGACCTGGAAGAGTCAGGATCTCCAAAAGGAGACCAAGAGAACCAAAATACCTGGGTCCAGGAGGGTCTGCAGGGACTGATACTCAAACCAAAGACCATGCACGGAGAGGACCTAGACTCACTGTTTAAAGGAAGCCCATAGGCTGCTCAGTTTCCAAGTGGCTTCTCTAGTAAGGGGTGCAGGGGCTGTCTCTGACATGAACTCAGTGGCCTGCCCTTGATTACTACCCCTGGGGTGGGGGCAGCCTTGTTAGGCTACAGAGGAAGATGATGCAGCCAGCCTTGATGAGACCTGATAAGCTAGAGTCAGATAGAAGTGGAGGAGTTCTTCCCTATCAGGGGACTAGGGAAAGGGCATAGGGGAAGAAGAGGGAAGGTGGTTGGGACCAGGAAGAGATGAGGGATGGGGCTGCAGTGAGAATACAAAGTGAATACATTGAAATAAATAAATATATGAATAAAATTAAATTTAAAAGATTTAAAATTGCTAACACAGAAACTCACAATGGTCAAAGCAAAGATAATAAACATCGTTTAAGTTTGCCACCACAAATGGGACACCTCTATCACACTACACAGGCAAATCTCAGATAGACAATATCCCAAGAGGGGTGGAATTATTGAAAGAACTAGAGTTTAGAGAGTACTAGAATGACTGTCTTCTAGACATGACAGAACTACTGCACTCATGAAATGAAGCATCTGAGGATGCCTATATAAGATCAAGCCATCATTGTAGTAGTGAGGATTTCAGAATCAACCATCTGCAAATGAGAAACTGTGAATACTGGAATGATTTTCATGGAGCGACAATAAGTTTTGTTTATGGGTTTGGCTACTGACAGGTCAACCCAGCTTTATGGAATATCTGAACCACACTAATTTAACTTACAAGGCTGCTTAAAAGATGGGACAGATGTGGGAGGAAATAGAGAGAAAAGGATGGATTTTGGAGGAATTGGTGAAAGAATAGGAGGGGTGGATAAAATCTACATACATTGTATGAAAATAACAGAATATTAATTAAAATGCTTTTAAATTGGGCTCAGTTATCTTGTTACCTGACCATAACTGTATAAACCAGCTAAATTCATTATAGAAAATACATGGGAGCACAACAATGGAAACCTAACCTACTATCTTCTTCTTCTTCTTCTTCTTCTTCTTCTTCTTCTTCTTTTTCTTTTTCTTCTTCTTCTTCTTCTTCTTCTTCTTCTTCTTCTTCTTCTTCTTCTTCTTCTTTCTTATAAAGGAAAGCATTTAATTGTGTATTTATTACAGTTTCAGAGGTTTAGTGCATTATCAGCATGACTGAATGCAAGCAGATGTGCTGGAGAGGTGCTGAGAGTTCTATATCTGGATCAACTGACAGGTGGAAGAGAGCCACTGGGCCTGTCTTGGGATTTTGAAATCTCAAAGGCCAGGCCCAGTGATATACTTTCTCCAGCAAGGCCACCCTTACTATCTCCTAATCCAATTATTAAGAGAAAGGCAAAGAAAGAGAGAAGGGGGAGAGATAGAGACAGAGATAAATAGAGACAGAGATGGGGGAAGAGAGAGTTAGAAAGGAGATGCACTGCATTGTTAAATAATGCAGTGCCTATAAGCTATGGATTACAAAAAGAAATTCCAGGTTCTAAGTACGGGATACCTATATACAAGTTGCTAATCAACGAAGCCCTGAAAGGAAAATAAGGTCTTTGCTACTGTTTTTTGTTTGTTTGTTTGCTTGCTTGCTTGCTTGCTTGTTTGTTTTGTTTTTCTCTCTGGGAACTAGATGATATAAATCTACTTTTTTATCTATAATACCCCTTCCTATAAAATATAAAAGTCAGGCTGGAAGTGAATTGGAAACACTGTTCCTGCTGGCTACCATAGGGTTAGAAGTACTATATAGGCACCAGGAATAAAAATGTATCAATGGCCTTCCCCAAATTTGACTCTTCTAAACTTCCATAGCTGCACTCACTTGTGTGACATGATGGCAGGTATAGAGATAATTAAGCAATCTCTGATTGGATTTGAGGTTTGCTCTGTAGCAATGAATGAATCCTTGCTGGTTGCATCTTTTTGGTCAAACTCGAGAATTGCACAAGTAATAAGTCTTTGGACAGTGGATTACTCCATTGCTCCATTCTACAGGTCTATGCTTAAACACGAATACAAATGCAATTTCCAACCTTGATCAGAGAAGTCTACCCTTTACAGCTAACAGTGGTGAAAACAGAGTTGGGGATTCTCGAGGGAGTCCTCCAGTGAGCTATGCCACAGCAGTAGAAAATTATTTAACCAGGGTTACCTACACGCTACAACTCAGATGTCTTCATAATTTTCATTTCAATACCTCATGGCATTTTCTTCACATACATTTCTTCAAAACGCCCCCTGTTTCTATGCAAAAGAATGTTTCATCTTTACCTTTAAACCATTCTTTGTGTTTCAGTCATACATTTTCAACTGCCTTCAGGAAGTTTTCCACTTGATCATGTTCCTGTCATTGAAAACTCTAACTGACACTATTTGATCTAAACTCATCTATGCTAAAAATGTGAATTTCAGAACCTCATTATTATGTTGAAATTTGATAGTCATTTCAAGTATCTTATGCATTCATGCCTCAGCTCTCTATTAACATTGTAAACGTCCTGAAGAAATGCATGCCGTATGAAACCATTCAATATTACCCCTTTTCTCTGCAAAGAAAGATGCAGCATGAAGCACTCAGTAAAAGGAGAACAAGGGAGGGGACTCTGATTAAAAAGGGAGTGATTGAGCTATAAGTCATTTTAATTACTACATTAAATTAAGATCGACCTGACATTTAAAATTCAACTCAGTTTGACTTGATGATCATGATCGGGTATCATTAAAGGTGCCTAGGAAAAAAGAAAAGTAGGGCACATGCAGAGGAAAATTATTATACCCTGATCCCTAGACAAGCTCCACAGAACAGATTTTGGGTATAATAAAATTAGATCTAAATATACTAGAAGATCAAGTGGTTTAAGTGAGAATAGTGATGGATTCATATACCTTATTTTGTCCCTAATAGACTATTCAGTTGTAAAGTGATGGTAAATTTTCCAAGTTTTAGAGGAAAGACACATTATGTTTCAAAAATATCTTCATGTTTTTCATTAATCATTTCTTGTGTTTGTGTATATTTGTCCATGTTTACATGTGTGTGATAACCCATGTGCATGAGTGTATCTATGTGTGAAGGTCAGAGGTTTATACTAGAGATCTTTCTCACAATTCCACGTGAAGTAGGGTCTCTTAATTAAATTCAGAGCTTGGTGATAGAATTTTGCTGAGGAATTCCACATTTCTGCCTCCTAAAGCTGTAGTTAAAGGCTGGCCACTCTATACTCCCATCATTTACTTGGGCTCTAGGGATCTGAACTACCATTCTCTGGCTTTCAACAAATATTTAAACCTCTGAGCATTTCCCTAGACAAAGTATATTTTATTTGTATGTGACACAACTTATAGGGATATTAAGGTAAAATGTCATATTTTAACACATATACACACATACATGGCTATAATAGTGTGTGTGTTGTATGAGAGTAACAAACATATCCATCATGCTTTTGTGGTTATACCACTCCAAGTCACTTTGAATTATACAGTGAATGAACTATAACCACATTACCTTCCAACATGACATGGGAACTTACCCATCCTAAACGTAACTCTGTACACATTGACCTAGTTATCACCACTCTTCTGTTTCAGTGGTTATTACTAAAAAGACAAGAAATAGAAGGTATTATTGAGGGTGTAAAGCAAAGGGAATGTGAATCCTCATATAATACTATTGGGTATAAAAGTTAATGAAAAAATATGGAAAACATTGTGTGTATGGAAGATTTAGTTTTTAAATATAGAAATTAACTTTAATAAGAAGAGAGTAATTTGAGTGACATGAAGATCTGGAGAAACTGGAACCAGCAAGTGAAGGTACAAGAAATTATGCAGGTATAATTCATTTTCTAATTGTGAGGCTTATTTCTCCTCTAGAATCACTTAAGTTGGCATCCATGTAGTCCTGCAAAGGTAATCTTATCACTTAATTCTTCAAATACCTCCCAAAGAATAAACATCAACAAATTAAATATATACAATGTATATACATACATATGCATGCCATGCCCCCAAAAGAAAGATGGTAACTTTCTTCCAATAGCGTGATTTCAAATCTATGTTCCAAACATACCACAGTAACTTAAGGTATCAATTATACAGTATTAAAAATATCTCTTCCTAAAATAGACCCATGGGTAAAAAATGAGAGGTCTCCTGTGTCAGAAACAAGTTACACATTTTGTTCATTTCCATTAAACAAATGCATGTAATTGTAGACACACAAAGTTTATATCTGAATAAAGGTGGTAGAGGAGTTTGGAATATTTGAGAAGAATGGAGAAGATACATACATATCTAAAATTATGGGTAAGAGAATGGAAAAGAGAAAACATATTTCCTACTTAGTACTATGGACTTATGGCTACAAATAAATACATACAATTGGGCAAAACCATTAATTTAATGATGGCTATATGATTTAATATAGTGCACAATTTCAAACACAAGGGTCTGGAATTCCAGTTGTATTGCTAATCTTGGTCCAGAGATATTAGATGCCAGCCCTTATCTGTCTTGCCTGACTTTGTTCATCCTGTCCTAATTAACGGGCCTCCCTGCATTCTGAAACATAGCAAACACATTTACATAGGATCTGTGCCCTTGCTTTCTCCTCCGACTTAATAAACTTGCAACTACCCTACATTGGAGTTATCTGCTTAAATGCCATCTTGTTAAATAGACACTCGCTGCATGCAAGCGTGAAAAATTGAGTGCCTCGAAATTCCTGGATTCTTTTTCTTTTCTTTGATTTTGTCAGTATTTGTTTGTTCTCTACAAAACTGTGACTAGCAACTTCTCCTAGATTTCTCCAGGGCCACCCATTTATACTTTGATCCCTATTGAAATATGCTCTAGGTAAGCAGAGACCTAGTCTAAGTGATATCTGTTTAGCACCTAGAATTGTTCCTATTAGACAAAGAGGTCTTAATCCAAGCTTACAAAATGAGAGAACTTTTCCAAAGTGAGTGCTTCTACATTCTACGTCTGAGAATTATGCCTTCTTTATAATACAAGTTTGTCCTGCCCTTAACAGAGCTTCCAACAGATCCTTATTAAGTTAAAAATAAATGGCCAACTTGAGGCTAGGGATAGTAAAATAAGTGAGCATTTTTGGTAGACACCGATTAGGAATATTTTTCTTTAAGACCTCAGAGTCTATGCTAAATGAAGTTTCATTTCAGAACCATGTGCATTTTACAATCATAAAACCTATTCACAATACTATAAGTTCAGATTCACCTCATGACATCATTTACCTGAAACTTTTATATGAATGATACTAAAACATGTCTTTGATGCCTTCAGTGTTGCTGTAACTTATACGCACTTGTGTGATACAGCTCTTCTTTACATTTAGGAGTATCATCAACAACAGCACAGTGTAAGGAAGCCCAGAACACACCCTGATGATTCCCCAAGCTAATGTGACCAGATATCTTTTTGTTATCTTTTTAATAGAGACATATGCATCTTTCAAACCGTTTGAAAAATCAAAATTTACTGTTTATTTGCCTTTGTTACATTTTTTTTTATCACTGGGAAGAACTACCACAATCAAAGCAATATATAAAAGGAGGCATTAACTGGAGGCATGGTTACAATTTTGGTGGGTTAGGAATGATCATTCATCATGGTGGGAAGCACGGTGATAGGTAAGCAAACATGATGTTGAAGTGGTAGCTGAGAGCTGACACCTGATTGAAGAGTTGCAGTCACACACATACATGTGTGTGTGTGTGTGTGTGTGTGAGAGAGAGAGAGAGAGAGAGAGAGAGAGAGAGAGAGAGAGAGAGAGAGAGAGAGAGACTAGCCTTGTGTGGGCTTGAGGTTTTAAAAGCTCCTCACCTACCTTCCCCCCAGTGACAAAACTCCTCCAACAAGGCACTTCTAATCTTTCCTAACAGTTCCATCAATTGGAAACCAAACATTCAAATATATGAGCTTATGGAGGCTATTATTATTTGAACCCATCACAGTAAGAATTTTTCTGTGGACAAATTCACATAAATTATTTATTGTCGTTCAGTACATATTGATAGCAAAATGTTTGATAGATTAGGCTAAATTCCTTTTAAAATATATCATTGTTACAAGATATCAGTATTAACTAATATTTTTGGCTCACATATTTATTTGTTTGCTTCTCCTAACTGCTCATTTAATCTCTGTTGGTATAATGTTCTTGTGGAATATACACACTTTACCCTTGTTCATTAGAATGCTGATTTCTCTACCCTACTATCTGGTTTTATTCTGGACATTGCATTGTGATGTTTATTCTAAGCATCACCTGTGTCAAGTTTGTGTAAACACGTCACCATTTGTTCTCTGTATTTTCAGGAAAACAACCAGCCAAAGCTGTGCAGTGGAGAGAATAAGGTAGGGCATCCTGGTCCAGAGTGGAGGAGAAAGGAAGAAAGTGTGAGGAGTGGGAGAGAGATATCATCAGGACAGAACTCGGAACCACGAGGAGAGATGAACCAGACCTAAGATATGACTAAAAGCAGGTATAATGTGGGAAATCTGAATAGGAGGAAACTATGCGGAAGTTTAGGATGGAGTAACTATTGCCCAGCATCATGCTCTAGGTTAATTAATTAAATCCTGGTCTCTGTGTGGTGATTTGGGTATACAGCTGGTTTAGGAATAACTGCTCTTTAACTAAAATAAACACCAATATTAAATATAAATCTTCATAATTTAGTCTCATTGTAAATTTAAAATAGAAGATGTCTTCTCTTATGTTGTGTTTGAATCCTGTGCTTCCACTGTCTAAAAATGAAGAAATACTTCCATTTTGAAATGGTTTTGCCATGTGGCACGTTGAAATTAATATCTAGCATTTCTAACACTGATAAGAAACATTAGTTTTTGAAATTTAGAAATATTAAGACCAGTTTAAATTTTCATAATGAAAGTTCTAAATTTAATCCTCAATGGAATAAATAGTAAAGCTATTAACCAAGGCTTAGTGGTATGAGGATATTGACATTTTCATATACAGATGAGCAGATTTTTACTAATCTTAGAGTTCCATCAAATGGCAAAAAACATACCCATTGAGGAAACCTAATTTCCCTTTACACTCTTATTTTTAATAAATGTTGTGTCAGGAGTAAATTAAATTCAGTACTAATGTAGAAATCATTAGGTTTTTGTTAGTGTCTCACACAGGTTCTATTTTCCAATGAGCTCTTTAAAATAACAAATTCTGTATGTGTGTGTGTGTGGTGGCAAAAGACAGTGGTGACAGTGTGCTGTATGAAACAAGCTTGGGTATCCCTTCAGGTTTGATTAGGAACCTACCACAGAGGGCCTCTGAAAGCCTCTGCCCTTCAGACTATCAAAGCAGATGCTGAGCCTGATGGGCAACTGTTGGGCAGAGTGAATGGAATTTTAGGTAAGAACTGGGAAATAGTAAGAGCTGGAAAGGACAGGGTCTCCACAAGGAGAGCAACAGAACAAGAAAATTTGAACACAGGGAACTTCCCAGAGACTCACACTCCAACCAAGGACTATTCATGGAGATAACCCAGAACCCCTGCACAGATGTAGCCCAGGGCAGTTCAGAGTCCAATTGGGTTACATAGTAATGTGAAGAGGGACTGCCTCTGACATAATCTGATTGGCCTGCTCTTTGATCACCTCCCCCTAGGGGGAACAGCCTTACCAGGCCATAGTAGAGGACAATGCAGCCACTTTTTTTTTTTTTTTTTTTTTTTTTTTTTTTGCAATGCAGTTTATTCAGGAACATTGAACAATCCTCGGACCCCGGGGAAAGCCAGCCCACAGCTTAAATAGCCTCTGGGTAGCCAACCCAGGCGTGCCACGGGGGCAATGCAGATAGGTCCACATACATGGAAGCAAGCCAGATCCTCAGCCTTAGCCAAATGTGGAATTGTTCATGACAGAGAGCACTCACCATCGGGAAGGTGGAAGGCGGAAACCAGCTCCATCTTTAAGGCATAGCATTCCGCAGCTCTCTACAGTTCCCCCTTTTTGTTTTAGACGCATCAGGCAAGAGTAGAGGTCTGATCTCTGATATTAGAAATAAATTGGGACTTTGTACAGATGTTCATTTAGGTGTCATCCACCCAAAGAGCATCAGACCCGTCCGATACCTTTTTCTCAGAGGCGGGACCTGGGGCATCAACCCGCATGCAATCAGACACATGCTCTTCTCTGGGTCCAAAGCGGCTGACCCTGAGTGCAGTGCTTAGCCTCGCATCCTGAGGCTTTTTATGGTATCCAACCATGCTTGGGGAGCCACTTTTGATGTGAACTGACAGACTAAGATCAGAAAGGAGAGGAGAACCTCCCCTATTAGTGGACTTGGGGAGTGGCATGCAAGCAGAGGGAGGAGGAAGGGTGGGATTGGGAGGGGAGGAGGGAGGGGCTTATGGGGGGATGCAGAGTGAATAAAGTGTAATTGATGAAAAAAACATATTTTCAGGTTAAAATAAACATTTCAATATCAAAATCTGGTCCTTGTAATTATCTTTTGTTGTCACCAGTCATATGTGATACCATTTAAATATTTTCAGTGTAAGTCCTAGAAAACCAAAACAAAGCAAAACGTCCACAAAACATACAAACAAACAAAAAACACAACCACAAAACATGGAGTTTGTTTTTTTCATGTAATCTTGAGCACGAGGTTGGCCTTCAGATGTAGTTAATATACCCAGTGACACACCAGTGGAGAAAATGATTTGCTCTTTGCAATGCTTCAATTGTAACTAGCTTCTTGGTCAGGGTTGGGATACTCTACCTATTTCTTCCTTTTTAATTTAATTTTTTTGTTGTTGGTCACCTGACTCTCTCTTGAACTTATGCACATCCCATGCCTGGTGTAACAGCCACTGTAATTCAAATATGCATCACTCCTGATATGTGTGAAAGTTTTTTTCTTTGAAGTCATTTTAAAAGTAATGAAAAATCTAGCTATATTTTTCCTCCTAGATGCTCAAGTATACAACAAGGAAATTTGCTCAACCATGTTCATAGCAGCTTTATTTTTAATAGCCAGAATCTGGAAACAACCCAGATTTCCCTCAACTGAGGAATGACTACAGAAATTGTGATACATTTAAGCAATGGCATATTACTCAGTAATTAAAAACAAGGAAATCATGAAATTTGGAAAGTGGTGGGACCTAGAAAAGATCATCCTGAGTGAGGTATCCCAGAAGCAGAAAGACACACATGGGGCATATACTCACTTATAAGTGGATATTAGACATAATATAGGATAACCATATTAAAATCTGTACACCTAAAGAAGTTAAGCAAGAAGGAGGACCCAGGGTAAGACCCTTGGTAAGAAAGGCAAATGATACAGAGATTGGAAGAAGATGAAAATAAGGAACAACACAGGAGCCTACCACAGAGGGCCTCTGAAAGACTCTACCCAGCAGGGTATCAAAGCAGATGCTGAGACTCATAGCCAAACTTTGAGGAGAGTGCTGGGAATCTTATGAAAGAAAGAGATAAAAGACCTCGAAGGGACAGGATCTCCACAATGAGAACAACAGAAACCAATATATGTAGCACAGGGGTCTTTTCTGAGACTGATACACCTGGACCCTCTGCACAGAAGTAGCCCATGGCAGCTCAATCTCCAAATGTGCTTCCTCTTTCTCTGTCTCTGTCTCTGTCTCTGTCTCTGTCTCTGACAGAGTGGCTTAGTGGCTGGCTCTTTGAACCAGCAGCAGGTAACAATTCGAAACAGCCCCTACTCCTATTTTTAGGAGACCCACATAATGATCAAGGTGTACTTCTGCTACATTTGTGTAATGGATCCATGTTTAGTCAATGGATGTTCTTTGGTTGGTGGTTCAGTCTCTGTGAGCCCTTGTGGCACTAGGGTAGATTACTCTGTAGGTCTTCCTGTGGTTTCCTTGACCTCTTCAGCCCCCTCTAGCCTTCCTCCCACTCTTCCACAGCACTCTCTGAACTTGGCCTATTGCTTGGCCTTAGTTCTCTGCATTTGTCTCCACCAGCTGCCAGATGAATCTTCTCAGAAGACAAATATTCTAGATTCCCATCTTCAAGCATAGCAGAGTATCATTAATAATGAAAGTGGTCAGCCCTCTCCCCTGGGGTGGGTTCTCGTCATGGACTAGTTACTGGTTTGCCATTACCTCAATCTCTGTTCCATCTTTACCCCTACACTTCTTACAGACAAGACACATTTTGGGTAGAAGGTACTGTGTGTGCGTTGATGTCCCCTCTCTCCATTGGGAGTCCCACCTGACTACAGGAGGTGCCAACTTTCTGTTCCTTAATACCAGTTGCTTGGAGTCTCAGCTAGGGTCACCCCATAAACTTCCAGGGTCCTCCTCTGTCCCAGAGTTTCCCCACTTACAGATTCCTATTTTTTCTCCCTGTTCTACTCTCAGGCCCTCCTCCTCTCTCTGGCCACTTGATTCACTTCATCCTTATCCTCCTTACCCCACCCTCCACCCAGTTCCTTCCCTCCATCTACATTGGATATCTACTGTCTAGAATCTATAGGAGGCTGTAAGTGTTAATCAGGCATAATTATTTACTTGTAATTATACATATATTTTAGTGTTACACTTAATAGAAATTTAATGAAACAAATGAACATAGAATTGAATGTAAATAATCATTGTTCAAATACATGATTAATAAACTTGTATACTCTGAAACATTGATAATAAAGATAAATGATTTAAATAAAAAGATGTACTGATGTTCTTGGTAATTAAGCTTTAATTGGTTTTGATGGCTAAAGATTTGGTTTTTATGTTGCCTCCCTTTGGTATTCATGCTTTCTGATAGTATGACTTTGACTATCAGGTTGATTGTAGGTTATCACAATGAAAGAGGTATGCAGTTAGAAAAAAAAAAAAAAAACACCTTATTAGGAGCCCATTGCAGAAAAGCAAACAAGAAATGACATTGTTCATGCCCAGCAGGTTATAAGAGAGGTGATGGCCACTGGTCAGTGTGTGTGTGTGTGTGTGTGTGTGTGTGTGAAATTTTGGTAAATATTATAGGATGCCCTGATCAACTGAAAACAAACAAGAGAAAAAAGAGAAAAAAAAGAGTCAAGAAACTACCTATGCTTTGGTGTGAATAGTTGGAATGGCAATGATAACCTTAATGTGGTTTGAGGACTTCAGAGGGACAGGATTAAAGCAGAAGTTTGAGACCTATGTTTAGATGATCAAACTCACTGCTGATCTACATGTTTGTGTTATTAGAAAAAAATAAAGGAAAAATATATCTGATTAATATAGAGATAAACACCTGTTGAGAAAAAAAAACAATTATCTTTAATGATCATGATTTATTCCATTCCACTAGTGTGCTGAATACAAAGTAGCCATGAGACATTTTTTTTTTTTTTCTTTTTTGGTCAGTGCAATCAAATGCAAAGTAACACAAGCCTTCAAATCTTTGCCTCCTGAGACTAGTTTGCCTCTCTCTCTGGGAGCTCTTTATTTAGTGGGATCGAGTCTAGGGCAATACCTAGAGCCTAAACCAGCATCTGCATCGGGCTTATCATCTCAGCACACCATGTTCCCGTGTTCACATCCTGAACAGTAAACCCACTTCAAACAACCAGGGCAAGGAAACTCATTTTGTTTTATGTGTGAAGAGAGTATAATAATGTAGGAAAGGTTATCTGACATAAATTCCAGACAAGGTATTTAGGTAACCACATTGACAGCATAACTCAGATGGATTCAGAGTTGCTTTTTCATTAGAAATACATAGACACACACAAACACACAACAAAACAAGACTACCTTGAATTAAGTTTTGAAAATTTAATTCTTTGGCCTTAATGTTTACTTCCCTTTGCTGCACTCAAATTTGAAGAATTTAATTATATATACTCCCAGAATATAGTACATGCTCAGAAACTGTTTTTATTCATTACATGTAATTATTTAGACATCCTATAATTTATTTTTCCTATATTTATTAAGATGATGATTTTAATAATTCTGTGCTACAAATGTATTTAGAGCTTGTAATTGACCTTGACCATCATTAATTCAGTCTCTGAACATTTTGAAAAACATTTTATAAAATTCAAATTGACAATTCAACCCTTTGAAAAAGAATTTTCTTGCCAACCTTCATCTATGTTTATCCATAATTGATCCTTCCTTCTTGTCAGCATTGTGCAGACATTGAATGACATTTGAAGGCTCTCATGACAGTGCCTGCAAGACACTTATGGCACTTAATCTGTCAGAGATTTGTCCTTAGAATTAAGGAGTCGGATATCTTTAGACCTCAGGTCTCATAGTAAGTTACATTGAAAATATCTTGTAAAATTAGTTTCAATGTCAGCATACTAATGCCTGTCTCAGCTTTCTTGAAAGAGTGGCAGTGATATACAACCGTCTATCTTTGACTGGAGACTATAAAATAGATGGAGTGGCCAGGCTTAGTCCTAAGTAACCTTTTACTCAATGACAGTAATTACTTGTTTGAACCTTTAACTCATTTAAATTTGCCTGAACTTTCAAGTGACTCCCCACATATTTTTCACTTTGACAGATAAAATTAAATGACAAATAGGTGAAGAAATACATGTAATGTTTTGGCATGATTGACAGTTTAAGAAAAAAATATAATGTACCTTTTACTTTGCCTGATTTAAAAAACTAATTCTTGTAAAAATGGGTATTGATTACTTCTTGGTGATATTCATATATAGATAAACTACAAAGTAGAAATTTTGGATCTATGACAGTGACTTAAGGGATTATGAACGCCAAAAACATTATTGTCTATTTGTACTTATATAGTAGGAAGTCTAAACTTTTCATAATTTTTTAAAGTGCATTAATGATTTTAGCATGGATACTGTCATTACTGTTAATTGAATTTAAAATATTATTGAACCAATAGCAAGAAGTTAGATCAAAAATTTTATTTCAAACTTTTTGCTCAAATGAAAATCTTTTACGAAAATATTTCTTACATATATTTTATCAAATATATATTTTACTAGCTCAATGGTATTTTAAAAAAAACATGGCAGCCATAGCATACAGAGTGCTATGAAATATTGCCTTCTGAACATGACCTGTGTATCACAACCATGAAATTATAGCAGCTGTGGTCACCTACACAAAACCTGTATAAGATCAAAGTCCCAGCTTAGATGGATAGATGCTTTCCAGGCTCCACCAATTACTGCAGAGCCATTGGCCTTGGACAATTGGCTGAGAAGGAAAAATCATTCTGTTTCTAGCATATGGTTGCAGGTAGGTTCATTATGCTCCAGTGGTTGACATCCATACAACAGCTCACAAATGGGTAGACTAGCTAGATTCCGAGGGCTACCAAACAACAACATGAAGTTAGGAGAGGATGTTGTCATGGATGTTGCTGATTTGCATGGGTAAAATGGTGGGGTTTATATGACCATGTTTCCTGTATTCATGTATAAGACACTCTTGAACAAATAAAAAGATAAAAAAAAAGGATTTCTTTTATTTGACAGAAAAACTTTTTAAATAGTTTTCTCTAAATGAGCTAGTGAATCAAAGTGATGTAACTTGTTTGCCATTTTGTCTTTCTCCTTATAAGAAATTCTCAATTGGATAAGTATTTTGGATCCTCAATAAACAACCTTGCTGTACTTGAATATGTTCTCTGGAATTTTCTCTACGTAGCTACATTTATTCTAGCAGTAATAAGGAGAGTATAGGAGGTCTCTATAACTTTGTGAGTCTTCAGTTAGTTTGTGATTCCAGTGATCACTAAGTGTAAAATCTCATGAACACAATGGATTATTTGAATGGACTTCCCTCTGTTTTCCTTGTCATCAGTTTCCTGCCCTTTCCTAAATCTATGTTTATCCAGAAATCTCAGTCCTTATACCACTATGACATTGTTCTTAACATGATCATTCTAAATTTCTGTAAATTTGGATGTTAAGGTATTTGCATAAAAACAAAAATTAAATCAGATATGATCACAACTTCAAATAACTTGTTTGTTCTGTTGTATTTTTGGTACTTCCAATTACCTCCAATTCTCATTCTAGGAATTAGCCAAATGTTGTCAGTAGAGATATCCAGACTTAGGGATAAAAAGTAGTGGGGTCCGTTACAAGTTTCTACTTCAACAGACCTTAGATGCTGCTTTGGTATCTGAATGCTTAATATAACCCCCTGATAATTTCTGATATTTTCAAAACTGAAAAAATGCTGATAATGCAAGCTTTATTCCTCACAGGAAATATTGTCACTTTTCCATAATTTTTTTTTTTATAAATTTCAATCAGCAGGTATATAACATGTAAAAAAAGATATGTTTTGCATTTTGGTATCTGAACCTTATGATATCTCATTCTTTTTATAACTACAGGGTATTCAATTGGTATAAACATGTGAAAACAGGAGACATTATTGATAATGGATAATTAGAACAAATGTTTAGTGCATAAGCTAAGAAAAAATTTCCATTCTCCTTTGGTCCTTACTAGGAAAAGTAATTGTAAATATGAAACCATTTCATGAATTATGTATGTGTCCAATTTTGCAGTTTCACAAATTTTGAAATAATACACAAAGTCTTACCTTCTTTCTACAAGTATGCACATATGAAAATTAGGTGGGGGAGAAAACAATAGAGTAAAGCATTCAATGTAAATAATAAAGCACAGAATATGTATTTACTCAAAAAGATTTATCAAGAAGAGTCTTACTTTCAGGCTGCAGTAAAAATTTGGAGCTAATGAATAAGCTTATTCTCAGAGTCTAATGTCTGAGAAATCCGACATCATGCCGGAAGTTTGAATATCTGGTGAGGTCTAACTTTCCTGATAATTCAAGTATCTATTTTTTGTGTGTTTGTTCTTCATTTTTGTTTTGTCCTGAGAGTGAAAAGTCTCTTTTTGGAATCCTTCAATTATTTAATAAGATATGTATTTCTTATCCTTGGAAGAAGGGTGTGTTCCTAGTAAGCACTGAATTGTTTCTACCACTGTCTGTTTTCTTAAGAATTATAATAACTGATAATGATACCTATTAATATGACTAGGGCTAATTTCAGCTTTTTCTAAAAAATGGGTCATTTGAAGTTCTCCCAAAGCTGTGAAATCTGCAGTGTTTATTTCATGAGCATACTATATCACTGAAACGACCATTAGTTAATTATCAATTAAATAATAAGCTGAATTAAAGTTTTTCTTGTGATCAAACATCTCTTCATGCTATTGAATTTTATTTCCATTTTAGTTGTCTAAGATTCTGAATGATGGCCTTAGTTTTGCAATGTAAATTATCTTGCAGCCAGTTATTATACACAATTAGTTCACAATTGATTAAGAATTGATTTGCACCACTTTTGAAAGAGTAATTATGGAAATTTTATCCAAATGTTATTTTCTAAACATTATTTCAGGAATAGTTTTTTCTGCTAAATCATCTGCTTTATTTCTGTTCTCCCATAGTAAAATGGATATCTGTTCAGTTGTGAACTATAGAGTGCAGAATTTATATGGGAACTTGAATTTTGAATCTTTTAAAGTACATTAAATTAATGCTTAACAAATATCATTGTTTCAGATACAGTCCAGTACTTTGATTCCTCAATAGTTGTCAAATTAAGACAATTTTAAAGTAGTTTTCAAAGACTACAACCATAATGTTATTTATAGGGCATCAAATATGTTACATTAAGTAGATGAAAAATTGGTCCTTTATTTAGACCATAGAAATCTTAACCTGTGTAATTCATTCTGCACATTTAGCTTCTCAACAAAATACAAAGTTAATATATATGTACATGATGAACTTTTGTGTACTTATATGTACATAGTGCCTTTGTAGTCCAGCAGTAGGCCTCAGGTTTCCCTGGAACTGGAGTTTAAGGTGGTTGAGGACTGCCCACGGCGTGTGGCTGCTGGAGAGGAAACTCCGGCCATCTGCGATTGCAAGTACCCTTAACTGCTGTATCTAGGTCTCCCACACCTGGCTCTAGGCAAAATAATTATTAAGATTCTACAATCTTTTTCCAAGGCTAGGGTATATATTTTGCTTTCTTTTCCCTTATATTAATTTTAATTGTTAACTTATAATTTCTATCTGTGATTTCTCATTTACTTCTATAGAATCCTTAACAATAAATTATTGAAAAAATAGGTTTTGTGCTTATAATCACATAGATTTATAAAAACAAACAATTAAATTATTAAATGTAATTGATATTTCTTCAGAAAAAATCTATTTTATATTAGATTAAATATATATGTGTACATATGAATACTAGCACCTTTACATTAAGATATCTACTGAAGGCAATGTTTATGTTAAATAAATGATATTCCAAGGCCTCTAGATTTTAATTGGATAATTAACATAATATTAAAATTGAAAAATGGACTGTAGAAATCTTAAAATAACTGCAAAAAAAGGTTACCGGTGGCTTATTTTATTTGGCCAACATAACAAGGTCATATCTTTCTGATTATAGTAGAAAAAAATATTAAAACTGGCTTAAAATATAGCTAATTTTAGTGTTACATACTATAATACCTGGATGCTGGAGGCTGAGGAGAGATCACAAATTCTAATCTAGTCTGATTTCTGTATAGCAAGGCTCCGTTTTTAAAAAAAACAAAGAGAAAAGACTGGGGGACAGGGAGGACCTCAGTGCTAATTCACTTGGCTAATGTACAAAGACCTGTTGCTTCCCAAAAACAATTACAAAACTTATATTATGTAAAATGTGCACATGCACCTGTGGCTGTTTGTCAGTAAACAGACAGGAAATGTAGCTTACACTATTATTTTCAATATTATGTAATAGCACAGGAAAGGGGCAGGGAGGAGATGAGGGAGGGAGGGAGGGATTGGGAGGGAATGAGGGAGGGGGCTACAGCTGGAATGCAAAGTTAATAAACTGTAACTAATGTTTAAAAAATAGAAAACAAACAAACAAAAAGAGAGAATGCCTGTCCTTAATACAAAGGTTCTTCCTTAACTAAGTTTTATGGCTACTGATCTATGATGAATGTGAAAACAACCAGCTTTAAATCTTATCATGAGATCATTAGACTTTCAAAATTCCTTCTTTTAAATGGAACCTGTTTTCTGATCTATTTACTCACATACTTACTCAAGAAAGTATTTATTTTCATTTAGACATTTCCAAATTTATTTATGTATTTATTTATTACAATTTATTCACATTGTAATTCCCACTGTAGCTCCCTCCCTTGTCTCCTCCCAGTCCCACCCATCCTCCCTCTTCTCCCTCTATGCCTTTCTACTAGTCCCCTGATAAAGGAAGACCTCTTTCCCTTCTATCTGACCCTAGGTTATCAGGTCTCATCAAGGCTGGCATCATTTAGACCTTTTTAATTTCCATTCACATTCTTGTTGTAGCCTCGTCCGTTCTCCCTCCCAGTTCCACTATCTCTCCCTCTTCCCTCACTTATTCCTCATAAAAGGGGTGCACCCTTTCTCATACAACCCACTTCAACAAGTTGCATCAGGAATGAGCATGTCCCCTTCTCCTATGGTCTGTCAAGGCAGTCCCACCAGGTAAAAATATCAAAAAGCTAACAAGTCAGTCCATCTCCAATGTAGTCCCCACTTCCCTTACTAGAGGACCCATATGATGTCTAAGCTGCCCATCTGCTACATCTTTGTAGGGGGTCTAGGTCCAGTTCATGCATGGTCCTTGATTGATGCTTCCATCTCAGCAGTCACCTCCAGGCCCTGGTCAGTTGGATCTGTTGGTCTGCTTGTGGAGCTGCTGTCATCTCCAGGTCCGTTTCTCTTTTCTTCCACTTTTCCACAAGACTCCCTACACATCTCCCAATGTTTGATTTTGAGTCTCAGCATCTGATTTGAGGCTCTGCTGGGTAGAGTCTCTCAGAGGACAAATCCATCTGGCTCCTGCCTGTGAACTTAGCAGAGTGTCATTCATTTTATCAGGGGTTGGCACTCTCCAATAGGATGGGTGTTTGGTTGAGCCAGGCATTGGTTGGGAATTCTCTCAATCTCTGCTTTATCTGCTCTATCTTTAGCCCTGAACATTTGATTTAGAACTATATGTTCACTGAAGATTGCAATTAAAATAAATAGTACAAATAGAGTTTCTGCTTTGTGTATGCTTTATTTGGTTTCCTATACGGTTATGTATTTTATTTATTTAATCATAAGCGATGATGACAAAATAAAGTAAGTTAACAACAACAACAACAAAAATTATACAGAAGTTGGACAAGACAAAAAAAGTAAGAGTCCAAGAGAAGGCACAAATATTACAGAACCATTTGTTCACACACTCAAACATTCAACAAAAAACTAAACTTGAAGCTGTAAAATATACATCGAGGACCTGGTTCTTTTTTTTTTTTTTTTTTTTTTTTCCAATGCAGTTTATTCAGGAACATTGAACAATCCTCGGACCCCGGGGAAGCCAGCCCACAGCTTAAATAGCCTCTGGGTAGCCAACCCAGGCGTGCCACGGGGGCAATGCAGATAGGTCCACATACATGGAAGCAAGCCAGATCCTCGGCCTTAGCCAAATGTGGAGTTGTTCGTGACAGAGAGCACTCACCATCGGGAAGGTGGAAAGCGGAAACCAGCTCCATCTTTAAGGCATAGCATTCCGCAGCTCTCTACAGTTCCCCCTTTTTGTTTTAGACGCATCAGGCAAGAGTAGAGGTCTGATCTCTGATATTAGAAATAAATTGGGACTTTGTACAGATGTTCATTTAGGTGTCATCCACCCAAAGAGCATCAGACCGTCCGATACCTTTTTCTCAGAGGCGGGACCTGGGGCATCAACCCGCATGCAATCAGACATGCTCTTCTCTGGGTCCAAAGCGGCTGACCCTGAGTGCAGTGCTTAGCCTCGCATCCTGAGCGTATCATTTTAGTTTTTCATGGTATCCAACCATGCTTGGGGAGAATGTCCTGTGAGGACCTGGTTCTTATTCATGCATGCCTTGTGCATGCTGTCTCAGTCTTTGTGAGTTCATATTAGCTTTGCTCATGTTGAATTATAGGACATTGTTTTCTTAACATTCTCCATCACTCTGGTTCTTATACTCTTTCTGTAGGGCTCCCTGAGCCCTGGGTTGTGGGAGAGGGTTGATGAAAGCATCCCATTTAAGGCTGAGTACTCTTTTTCTCTGCATAATATCTGGATGTGGGTGCTTGCATTTCTTCCCATATGCTGTAGGAGAAACTTCTCTCATAATGACTGATCAAGGAACTGTTCTATAAATATAGTAGGATATCAATAGGAGTCATTTAATCGCTATGGTATTGTTTTGTATTGTTTTTTGTTTCTTTAATATAGTAGTGTTTGTTTTTACCCTAGGTCTTTGGATAGTCTAGTCTCAGATTTTTTTAAACGTTTTTTAATAATTTTTATTTTTCATATTAATTACATTTTATTTACTTTGTATTGCAGCTGTAGCCCTCTCCCTCATTCCTTCCCAATCTCACCGTCTCTCCCTCATCTCCTCCCTGACCCTCTCTAAGTCCACTGATAAGGGAGGCCCTCCTCCCCTTCCATATGACTCTAGTGTATCAGATCTCATCAGGACTGGCTGCAATGTCCTCCTCTGTGGCCTAGCAAGGCTGCTCTTCCCTCAGTTGAGACTCATAACTAAACGTTGGCAGAGTGCAGGGAATCATATGAAAGAAGGGGGATTTAGTAAGACGTGGAGAGGACAGGAGCGTCACAAGGACCAAATATATCTGGGCACAGGGGTCTTTTCTGAGACTGATACTCCAACAAAGGACCATGTATGGATATAACCTAGTCTCAGATTTTTGGTCACCCAACCAGGGTTGGTTTCAAATTGTTGAGTGGGCTTTAACTCAGATATTGGCCGGTTACTCCCACAAGATTTGTGCCACTGTTGCTCTAGGATTTCTTGCAAGTAATACACCATTGTAAATCAAAAGACTTGCAGATGGTGTCTCTTTTGGTAGCATGCAGATTAACTTCATGTACTAAAGATGCTAGAACATTATGTGAAGCCTTTACGAAGGCATCAGCTTAACTTCACTGTGTTCACTGAGCTGTAGAGATGTTGTCTTTAGTAAAAGAGCCTTCGCTTCAGTTTCTAAAATAACAACCTATAGTCTTGACAACAGCCAGAATATATGAGAATTTCCATGGAACCAGCTTAGACAACAACTCAATGTTAAGAATGGAAGCTTTTATGAATAAAGCTGCTACAAACATGGCTGAGCAAATGTCCTTGTTGTATACTTGAGGATCTTTTGGATATATGCCTAGAAGTGGTATAGCTGGATCTTGAGGAAGTGTTATTCCTAGTTGTCTGAGAAAGCACCAGACTGATTTCCAAAGTGGTTGTACCAGATTACATTCCCAACAGCAATGGAGGAGGGTTCCCCTTTCTCCACAACCTCTCCAGCACGTGTTGTCACTTGAGTTTTTCATCTTGGCCATTCTGATGGGTATAAGGTGAAATCTCAGGGTTGTTTTAATTTGCATCTCTCTGATGGCTAAGGACATTGAGCATCTCTTTAAGTGTTTCTCTGCCATTCTATATTCCTCTACAGAGGATTCTCTGTTTAGCTCTGTACCCCATTTTTTAATTGGATTGCTTGATTTATTGCTTTTTAACTTCCTTAGTTCTTTGTATATTCTGGATATCAGCCCTCTGTCAGATAAAGAGTTGGTGAAGATCTTTTCCCAGCCTGTAGGCTGTCGTTTTGTTGTGACAACCATGTCTTTTGCTTTACAGAAGCTTTTCAGTTTCATGAGGTCCCATTTATTGATTGTTGCTCTTAGAGCTTGTGCTGTTGGTATTCTGCTCAGGAAATTGTCTCCTGTCCCAATGAGTTCTAGGCTGTTACCCACTTTTTCTTCTAACTGATTTAGTGTATCTGCTTTTATATTGAGGTCTTTAATCCACTTGGACTTTACTTTTGTGCAGGGTAATAAATATGGAATTATTTTCATTTTTCTGCATATACCGAGACTCATAACCAAACCTTTGGCAGAGTACAGGGAATCACATGAAAGAAGAGGGAGTTAGTATGACTTGGAAAGGAGAGGAGCTCCACAAGGACCAAATATATCTGGGCACAGGGGTCTTATGTGAGGCTGTATCTCCAACCAAGGACCATGTATGAATATAACCTAGAACCCCTGCTCCAATGTAGCCCATGGTAGCTCAGTATCCAGGTGGGTGTCCTAGTAAGGGGAATAGGGACTATTTCTGACGTGAACTCAATTGCTGGTTTTTTGACCTCCCACCCCCCATCTGAGAGAGGAGCAGCCCTGGCAGGCCACAGAGGAGGACTTTGCAGCCAGGTCTGAAGATACCTGATAAGCTAGGGTCAAATGAATGGGGAGGAGCACCTCCCCTATTAGTGGACTTGGAAAGCAGTAGGAAGAAGATGAGGGAGAGAGGGTGAGATTGGGAGGGAATGAGGGAGCAGGATATAGCTGGAATACAAAGTTAATAAACTGTAAGTAATATTAAAAAATAAAAATTTAATTAAAATAAGAATGGAAGCTTCTTTTGGTTATAGGTCATGGCCAGTTGGGCCCCTGTCTTCCAAATTACTTGGCTATTTCATTTAGATATTATGCATTTATTCATATATTTTAGAAAGGTTCTACTATATTAAGCTTTTATACTGCCCTCAAATGGTCCTTAATTTTAGCTGTCCCTCACTGTATTGTCTTCCTTGACGTCCTTTTCCATCATCTTCCTAGCTTGGCTCTTGTGTTCCAACACCATCATCCATAACCATCTCTTCTATTTCCATTTCCAAATGAGATATATCCTCTTAATTCCCTTTTCTATACCTAACTTCTATGGTTCTATGGATTATAACCTTTTATATCATTCACTTAACACCTAATAGTCATATGAAAATTATTACATAATTCTCTTTCCGTGTCTGGAATAAATCACTCATAATGATTTTTTTTTCTAATTTCATGGTTCTAAATACCTGAGTATAATTCCAGTTTTCCATCAAATAGATGCACAACATTTTCTATATTCATTTTGTTGTTGTTGTTGTTGTTGTTGAAGGATATCTAAATCGCTTCCATTGTCTGCTTTATATATAAGGCAACAGTGAACTTGGCTGACCATGTGTACTTGTGTTAATATAAGGCATCCTTTGGGCTTCAGCTCGAAAGTGATACAGCTGGACCTTGAGGTAGATCACTTCACATCTTCCGGAGGAACTACTGTCTTGATTTTCATAGTAGCTGCACAAGTATGCACTCCCATCAACAATGCATGAATGTTCCTTTGAGTTCACATCCTCACAAGAATGAGCTATGACTTGTTCTGTTTATCTCAGACATTTGACCTGTGTAATATAAAATCTCAAAGTGGTTTTGATTTGCGTTTCCCTGATGACTAGGGATATTGAGTATTTATTTTTTCCCCAACATATTTTTGTGATTATTTGGAAATTTTACATAATGTACTTTGATCGCTCTCAGTTCCCAGTCCGCCCAGATCTACCCTCTCAGCATTGTGATTTCCATACCAAAAAATTAGAAAAAGAAAAGAAAAGAAAATTGCACCAAGTCAAACTTGTGTTTCCCACATACTCACTGGAGCATGGTGAAATTCTCAGTGGCCAGTCCCATAAAGAAAACTTTAACAACCCTCAATCCCCTACCAGAAGTTATAAAGTCTGAAGAGCTACACTCACAATCCCTATGCACCTGAGCATTTCTTTAACTATTTCTCACCTTTTTTTTTTCTTTTTTTCTTTTTTTTTTTTAGTTTGGTCTTTGAGAATTCTCTGTTTAGATTTATACACATTTTTTTTTTTATCTTGGTGTAACTTTATTATTTTTTTATTTTTTATTTTTTTTTATCAGTTACATTTTATTAACTCTGTATCCCAGCCGTGTCCCGATCCCTCATTCCCTCCCAGCCCCTCCCTCCCTCCCTCATCTCCACCGTGCCCCTTTCCAAGTCCACTGATGGGGGGGGACCTCCTCCCCATTCATCTGATCCTGTTTTATCAGGTATCTTCAGGACTGGCTTCAAAGCCCTCCTCTGTGGCCTAACAGGACTGCTCCTCCCTTGGGGGGTGGGGAGGCCAAAGAGCCAGTCATTGAGTTCCTGTTAGAAATAGTCCTTGTTCCCCTCACTTTGGGAAACCAATTGGTTACTGAGCTACCACAGGCTACATCTGAGTGGAGGTTCTAGGTTATATCCATACATTGTCCTTGGTTGAATGTCAGTCTCAGAAAAGACCCTGTGCCCAGATATATTTGGTCCTTGTGGAGCTCCTATCCTTTCCCCATCAGACTAACTCCCCTTCTTTCTTATGATTCCCTGTACTCTGCCAAAGGTTTGGTCATGAGTCTTTGCTTTGAAAACACTGCTAGTTAGAGTCTTTCAGATGCGCTCAGTAGACTCCTGTCATACGTTCAATGCACATCCCATCTGTCTTTCTAAACGAGGATTGATCATCTTGTACACATTTTTAATTGGATTTTTTTTTTGGTATCTAGTTTCTTGAGTTATTTATATATTTTAAATATTAGCATTTTATCAGATATGTAGTGGGTAAAAATATTTCCCATTCTTTAAGCCTACACATGGTCCTTTGCTGTGCAGAAGATTTTCTGTTTCATGAAATACTATTTACTAAGTGTTGATATTAGTGCTGCTTATAGCGGTGAACAACTTTTACCTGGGAGTCTGTCCGATTTTCTAAAGATACACAAAATTAGCTCAAGTTTTTTGCTTCCTAAAGCCACAAAACTACAAGCATTTCTGCCCCGTCCCGCGGGCTAGTCGAACAGGGTCCACCTGAAAGAGGGAGTGGAAATTGAGGGACAGAGACGCAAAGAATGGAGAGAAGACAGATTTCTGATCAAGTCTCAGTTTACTGAACGTGCAAACACTTATAAAGCAAAAGATACAAGCAAATTTTTTTCACAGTAGCAACACATCTATGCCACCTGGCAAGGCATGCAGGAATTCACTCAAGGTTACACGAAGTTTGCTGTCTGGTTCCCAAGGTTGCAGGGAGCTTTCTGTCTACTTCTCAGGCTCAGAGCACCCTGCTTGCAGAGACCGCCAAGGACAGTCTCTGAGAAATGGAACTATGGATAAGAACCGTATCTGCCAAGGCCAGGAGGCAGAATTCCAATTACCAGACTCCTTCACATTTCAAATATCGATAGCATATAGATGAATTTAAAGACACAATAAAGTCATATTCTACTTTGGAATTAAATGGATATTCAAAATATAATCTTAAATAGACACTGTTATTTTAATATTGCTCTGACAAAACACCAAGCTCATGGTAACATATAAACAGAAATATTCAATTTGTTTTCGCATCTAAAGATTACAGAGGGCTGAAATCTACAAGCACAATGGAGGACAGTATGGCAGCACATAGGTAGATATGGTGCTAGAATAGTAGCTCAGAGTTTATATATTGACACATAAGCACAAGACACCAAGTGTTCAAAAACATGAATCTACGAGGGGCACAGCCATACCAACTACCACAATCACCAACACTACTCATATGCGTATATGAGCATGTATATGAGCGTGTATATGAGCGTGTATATGAGCGTGTATATGAGCGTGTATATGAGCACAGCGCCGTGTTGTGCACAGGTGCATTGCCTAAACATCCAATGAAATAATATTAAAGCAACAGAAATGTGACATTATCTATTAGAAGTACAGAAAAGACATGAATCAATGTGCTTTAAAATTTGTGCAGGATCATTCATTTCTTTAGTGTACTTAAAACTTAGATGTTGCACAAATAGTAGATGAATTGTGGCTTATAACTTTTTTAATCTATGTACTTTTGAATTATGTTTAAAATCTCACCCAATCTTGCATTTATTTGTATAAGATGAAGATAATACCAGTCCTTGCTATATTAATATTAATTTAAAATTAGGATCTAACTTTATTTTATGTTAGTATTTAATCTGAAGCTCATAAATAAATAACTTTTTACGGTAATGAGAAACTACCTTTCCTTTGCTCTTTTAACCATGCAGACACCCTCGAAAAGAATAGCTATGTCATTTGAAATTTCTGTTAATGTCTAATTTAACTTGGAGGAAGATAAGAGAATAGAAAAAAAAAAAGTCAATGATTGAATGTTTCCTTACTGAGAAACAATTGAGACACTGATCTGAAGTTCCAGGGGTGGAAGGCACACTTAGGATGAAAATTCTCCAAGTCTGACTGATTAGAATTATTGATTACAGAGAATAGAAAATTCGCAGATTCATATCTTCATCATGAGCTCTCTGCAGTCCTCAGTCATAGCCATTTCTTTACCTCTGTAACTGATCTGAAATCCTTTGATTATCAAGTAAAGCTTTTACCTTCCTGGTCTAGTAAAAGCTTGCACCAAGTCAAGAATTGGAGAGGAGGACCTCCCCTATCAGTGGACTTGAGGAGGAGCATGCATGCAGAAAGGGGAGGAAGGGTGGGGTCAGGAGGGGAGGAAGGAGGGGCTTATGGGGGCATACAAAATGAACAAAGTGTAATTAATAATAATAAAAAATAGTTAATAAAAAATGCCACTAGCTTGCATGTGTATTCTATTCTATAGCAAAGAATTTCCCACTTGCTGTAGCAAACTTACATGATGTCCCCTTCCTGTGTATTTTGTAAACAACTGGATTCATAATTTTCTTTTATTCTTTAAGTATAAAGATTACTGAAATAATTTCTAAATGAGCTTTAGCACTAGGGAAAATCTGAGTCCAGGCCAGAGGCACTCATCTTTAGTAAGGAAGATATTTTTATTTCCATTGAAGTAAGAGCTGTGGTTACATTGACAGCATCTACAACACCTGAAAATAATATCTACAAAATGGAAATGATTTTCAAATATGGAGTGGCAAAGTTACACCTAATTTTAATCTTTAAATAAACCCATCAATTCAGAGATCAAATCTCCTTATCTGGAAAAAAACTGAATATTTTTAAGGGATGGCTAAATATCTTGAATTTAGAAAGCAACCTGCTTTCCCCATTTATATGTAGAGCTGCCAGATAATAAATACAATACGGATGAATGGAAAATTCAGCTCAGAATCTCCTCTCTTAAGAACTACATCTTTCTTCCAAAATGAAAGTGGTGCACTTTCAATGAAATGTGGTTTCTTCAATATTTAGAATTCAGTATCTTTTAAGAGCTGAGTGAAAAGGAGCTTAATTGCCAGAAGGGGGAAGTAAGAGTAGAAATTGGAAGGGAATAAAATTGTTGGCTCCTGTCTTTTCTTCTAATTTAAATTTCAATGCATTCTTTAGTGATGATTTTCCTCAAGCTTTGAGATATTTTTCTACCTTCTAATTCATAAAAGCATTAATATTTTCTAGGTCATATAAATGACAAGAATTATATGACAATCAAAATTATCTATGATAATGAGAAATAGTCACATATAACTTTAAAATATGTAATACTGTAGAATAGGCACATGATTTTTGTAATAAAACCATATAGTTGTATTCAAGAAACCTTTCCAAAATTGAAGTCTTTAATCTATCTTCAAACATTCAGCAAAATGTTATTTACTTTCAGCATGTCTTTGTTGCCTTAGATCTTATTTGTTTCCTGAATTCTCAAAAAAAAAAAAAAATCAAACAGTGATAAAAATAAAAGTAAACATGGTTAATAGTAGCATAAATGGGCACACCTTAAAATCTGATTGTGGAGGTTTTCTGTGGTACTTTTTATTTTTATTGTTATTCACATGTTCTGTTAAACACACTAATTCTATTCTAATTAAACACACTATTTCCGCAGAGTTGAATTGTAGAAAATGAAAAATAAAGTTGACTGAACATATCATAAGCATTTACTATAAAGTGTGAGATAGAATTGAAAAGATATTTAGATTTTTTTCCTATATATTGTATGTATAGAAAAGATCTGAGTGTCTCTGACCATATAAGGAATCCCTAAAGGAATTGTAATTTTAAAAAGTTTTGCTGGTAAAAATAAATACACTGAATATCCCAGATGTGTACTCAAGGCAATGAGACAATTATAATCCACACTAAATTTATTTTGAAGCATTTTAGGCATGTAGACTTTCATGGGGAGAGTATAAACACCTGACAAAAATCTCCTGATTGGAGCAAATCACAAACCACCTCAAACATCAACATCTTTTCCATTTTCTAAATTTAGAAGAAAAGAAAAATGGAAAGAATTTAAAGCTTGTTCTGTGGTAGTTAGCTATGCACAGAGCAATTCAATGTCACTTCTTAATGAGATTTCCAAACTGGTTTCAATGTCTAAAACACAATCTTCGTGCATGAAGACTTCATGAATTAAATGAGATATTAATACTATTTTAAAATAGAATTATTACTTATGTGTAAAACATAAATATTAGATATTTTTAGAAAATCAATGTAGTTAGATTATTGGGTAGAGTTAGTGCTTTTTGGAAAGAAGATGTGTATGTATACTTTTAATTGTATTAATAAAATAGTTATGCTATGAATAATGACACTATTTGTGTATGCTACTAACTATTCTACCACTAAGATACATCATCATCTCTCACAAGAGTACATTCCCATATGCAAAGCAAATAAATGACATTTTGAAACTTATAATATAGATTTCCAAATGTGACTTGCATGTTGGTCACTTTTCCAGACAGATGTGGACAATGAACGTGTTTTAGCATCACCTTGAGAACTTGTTCCTCATATGATATGGTGGTGATATGGTTACTGTTGTCTATAAACCAAGCAGAGACAGAAATATTATCATAAATATGTAATTACCTTATTCTCCCAAACACACACACACACACACACGCGCATGCATCCCCGACACCTCCCCACACAATAAGAAAATGGAATAATTTGTAAAACTGTAGATACATATTTATGATGATAGAAACAACTTTATTGATATCTATACAATTACCATCCCAGAAATTTTCTGTAAGCTTCTTCTCTTTAAAATATTAAATGCATCTGTTAAAGTATTTATTATTGGAAATGCTAACATTTCAGTTTTTATAGTATTATGAATTGCTGAGTAATATGAATTCCTGTGTAGAATTTTATGTAAGAAAGTGGAAGAAATAAAAATGTCTATTTTAATATATAATGCATGAAGGAGTGAATTATTAAGTTACATTCTGACCTATAGTTATCAATCTAACATACAGAAGATTTGGGGTTTTTTAATGCATTATTTTTAAAAGGCTAGTCTCATATTTACTTAAGAGATATATAAATATTATGTAGAAAGAAAATTTTTTAGATAAATCAATAAAAAGTAAAATGAAGTAACTCCTAAGAGTTGAACAAAATTCAATAGATGCACATACATGCAAATTATTTCCAGTGATTTTAAAACATGGTATGATTACAGTACCATTATAATGAGAAAATGTGTAAAACTCTTTACAATAGTTTTACTGTGTTAGCATCTATATTTTTATAGATAATTGTACATGTTATTAACCTTGAAAATTGCACAATTATGAAGCATTTTAATTGTAACTAACAAATATTCTAGAAGAATAATCTATGCATGAATAAAAATAATCTAAACATAAAGTAGATTATGGAAACTTCAACTCTTACATTGTACACCTTTAACTGAAGCCATGTCAGGGAAGATATTTTGTAATAAATTAGTAAAACACAAAAAAAGAATAGTTCTATCATTCTGCAGTAAAGATCTGGAAAAAAATAGGGTGCTCTTGTCAGAAACATCTTGATCTAGTAGAAAAGCACTGTGTCATTTTTTTTACCTACAAGTGACACAATACAAAGGGTTAGTCTGAACCACCCTGGTATACCAGATAACAAAGCAGTTCTCAATGACTGCAAGAATCATATCACAGTGACACAGGACTCTAATAAGAAAAAGCTTCTCTTAATGCATACACACATCTAAAAATCAAATACGTGAACTATGTGGATTTAAGTCAATTTTATTTTGTGAATTTAATAAAATAAAGATGATATTCTGAAGGAATCATGCATTTCTTTCAGCGTTTTTTAAAGGAATTTTATTTCAGTTTCATCTTGAATGAAAAAATTCAAAATTATGAAGGAACTTGAAGAAAATCAGTGTGGAGATAGAGACTACTATTTAAAAAGCCAAGAATTTTAGGCATCATTTGCAATGTCAAGGAAACAAAATACAACACAAAAGTACAAACACACATATATGTATGTATGTATGTATATACATATATGCCCATATATATATATCACAAAGATACATATATATGCATATATATCACAAAGATACATACATACATATGTATGTATATATATATATCCCAAAGATACATATATATATATATATATCTTTGTGATGCATTACATTAATAATTAAGGAAGAGGAGTTAGAGGGATGAGGGCTAGATGGGATGATAAAAATATAGAACTCCTTTATGAAATTCTTCAAAGCAATAAGGAAAAGGACATTAAACTCACAGAAATCAAAAGCGTGTTGCATATAAGTGTCTAATGTGCATGAGGATGCACTAATTTTCTTCTTTTTCATGTATGATTTATTTATTCAATTGATTGAGTTATACATTTATTTTTATCTTTTATTATCATTTATTACAATTTTTTTCAATTTGTATGCCAGCTGTGGCCCCCTCCCTTGTCTCCTCCTGAACCCTCCCTCCCTATACTCTCCCTATGTCCTTCCCCCAGTCCAATGATAGGAGAGGTCCTCCTTTCCTTGTATTTGACCCTAGTCTATCAGGTCTCATCAGGACTGGTTGTATTGTCTTCCTCTGTGGTCTGGCAAGGTTGCACACTGCACTGAGTTCATGCCAGAGGAAACCCCTGCTCCCCTTACTCGGGACCCTTCTTTGAGACTGAGTCAATGGGCTACAATCTGAGCAGGGGTTTTAGGTTCTCTCCATGTATTGTCCTTGGCTGGGGTATCATTCTCTTCAGGGCCCACAGGGCTCAGTTTTTCTGCCACTGTTTGTCTCCTTTTGGAGCTCCTGTACCCTCCAGGTCTTTCAATCTACCCCTTCTTTCATAAAAATCCATGCATTCTGCCCAAGGTTTGGCTATGTGTCTCAGCCTCTGTTTCAGTAACTTCATCAATAGAGTGGTTCAGAGGCCATTTGTGGTAGGCTCCTGTCCTGTTCCCTGTTTTCTCCTGCTTCTGATGTCTATAGTATTCTTCCTTCTGAATGAGGATTGAGCATCTTCCCTAGACATATATCCAAAATATGCTCATCTATAAAACAAGGACATTTGCTCAACCATGTTTATAGCAGCTCTATTCGTAACAGCCAGAAGTTGTAAACAATCCAGATGTCCCTCAACTGAGGAATAGATACAGAGATTGTGGTACATTTACACAATGGAATACTACTTAGCTGTTAAAAACAAGGAAATTGTGAAATTTGCAGACAAATGGTGGAACTAGAAAAGATCATCTTGAGTGAGAAAGACGCATAAACAGAAAGACACACATGGTATATATTCACTCATAAGTGGTTATTAGGCATACAATATAAGATAAACATACTAAAATCTGTACTGCTAAAGAATCTAAACAACAGGGATGCAGTAATTTTAAACATTACACAATATCTACATTTGCTACAAGATTATCTCACACTTTATTAATGGTTAAATTTCTGCCTTTATGGAATTTTTAGGTTAAAAGCAAAGATTAAAGCAAAAAAGATTAAATCAGATAGTTTTTAAAAACAACCAGATAATTCTGCTGGTTTTCTGTTTCTCACTTTTTGCTTATCTATGTATGGCCATCACAGAGGACATTGCTAACTGACTGCGATCCCTAATTTCATCTGTCTTCTGTGATACACTGGGTCTTGGTTCTTAGTAGGTATAAGACAAAGACACAATATATTTGATTCTAATTTGCTGGGTAAGCTTGTAAATAAGTATCCCAGTTAGTATTAATAGTTGATTCAATATGGCACCTTCCATGACTGAGCTCCTGGATTGTTTAAGTAGAGAGAGAGAACTGAGCAGCAGGAAATATACATTGCACTGTTTATTGAGTATAGATATAAATTGCTTCAAGATCCTGATGCCTAGGTGCATTGTATCTTTGAAATATGAGCCTGAATATTTCATCTTTCAAGATTCTTTTTCTTTTGTCATCATATTGTAACATAGGAAATGCGAAATAAACTAAGACTATTGCCAAATAAGATATCCAGCCCAATATAAACATATATAGTTTTTAGTACCATGAATTTCACAAAATGTCAAGAACTTTATGTTGGTGACACCTGTTTTGGATAAAACCAAAGGTCACTGGCAAAAATTTATGATGTCTACTTGAGAAGAATAATCATATCATTGTTCTTTGGTGAATAACAACTTTTTGATGTACACACTTCTTTGCTCCTCCATTTAAAAAAACTATCAATCAAGCATTTCAGCATGGTGTTAAAGAATACAGCGAGTACTATATTACCAATTGCTTTTGATTTTTAAAGAACAATGTATTTGAATACCCTGTCTTTAGCAGTAAACCTACAGAGGACTCTAATTCACTTTCAGCAACTCACATACATCTTCCTCCAGGAAGCCATTCCCTGTTTTAAATAATTCTTATCATCTCTGAATATCTTCAGATATAGTCACAAAATAAAATATGGGATGTACATGAGAAAAGAACTTTGCTTGGGGTAAAAATGTTGCAAAGGAAAGTCCATCTGCTCTTTCATGATTAAATAAATTTTCTTAACTTATAAGAAAATTACAAATAGGAGTTTGAGGAGAAACAGTTAAAACAAAACAAAACAAAAAAGTACCAAATCACATAGTTGAGAAGCACACAGTCTCCCAGGAATGGTTATCTATAAGTAATGTCAATCATCGGAGAACGATTAGAATCTGCAAGTAGTAGCCCAAAGAAAAAGTGTTTTGTACCCATGCTTGATGAAGAGAAATTACGATTAGATCAAACAAAAAGCATGTCTCAGGTGATGGGTTGCTGAGGGTAGTTGCTTAGAGCACTCAGAATATTTTGAGTAAACATGATTTAAAAGATACAGCAAATATTTTTTAGAGAAAAGATGATAATAAAATATTTTTTATTTTATTATTTTTATTTTAAATTAACTAATTATAATTTATTTTACTTCCATGATCAGATAGTTTCCTTAGCTAAAAGTATTTGTCTCTTATATTCAATATTCACACTTGGCTGACGGCAATTCACAAATACATCTGTTAAATGTGTATGGTGTTTATCAACATCATCTTAGGTAAATACGTCATTTAAAATTTCTAAAGTATTTTATGTATCTCACTATATCTCCCCTGCTTAGATTACTCATGATGCTTCTAAAACAACATGACAAAATTTTTTTAAAATGATTTATTTTGGTAAAAAATTCCTTTCATGTTTTCTGGATTTAGTAAATATTTTGAAATGACTAAGTCTCATGGAGCCCTGTGTTAACCTCTGCTCAGCTGACTAGTGTCTGAAGATAGTAATCTGTAAGTGTTAGCTATTTAAGGTGGCTCTATCATAGAGCTGTTTCATAGTCTGGCTTCTTTATCTCTCTCAATATGACATCTGATCTCCCGCATCACTTTTGATTTATGATAACTTGCTAGACATAGGAAAACCACAGGCTCTATTTGTTCTTTGTTTCCAAAAAGAAGGAGATGTTGAAGCAAAGTTATAGCTACCTCTGGGGGTCAGACTCTTTCATTTTTGTTGATAAGGAAGTCACTGGAACTGTTTATATCCATGAAATCAGTCAACCATTATTTATTAAAATTAAACAGTAGTAATGTCAAATTGCTGAGGATCTTGCAAGATACAAGGTTGTGTTATGCCCCTTTCTGTCATGTCAACCCTGCATTCATTCACTGTTTTTCCAAGGTTCTGAACTTCAACCCCGTTCTTCTCATCTGTACACTGAACTATTAGAAGTGGCATCATTTCTTACTTCAAATAGCCTTGAAGTCATCTAATCAAAACAACCCCAACTAATGAAGCTCAGCAGATAATGGCTTTTGTATCTATAGTTATTCACCTCCTCTGTGATTCATACTGAGAGAAGGTGCTTTCCATTAATATCTAAAATCTCATGTTTGATGTGCATGTCCTCTCAGTGTTCCTTCTTAGTACCTCATCTTCCTACATAATAGCAATTTCCATAACCTGAATTTATGCTTTATTCTATTTAAGTGTCTGCCCATGTAGCAAGGCTCATTTATGTCACATATTACAAGACTGACATGCTCAAAAACACAATGCAAAAACACACGGTTTGTTAAACTATCTGGTACACACAAAGATGTAATTCTACATAGTCCTATGTTTTGTCACAATATTTAAGAAGATACCTCTGTTATCCTCCTAAATACTTTGGTTCTTTTTGAAAGGAAATTGAGCCAGGCTCAGAAATAAGGTGTCTGGCTTTCATTGAAAAGTTCTCTTTAATTTTTATCACACTAGAAATCTCAGTTGCCTTTGATCCACTAGCTTGTTTATTCTGGCCTAAAAAAATCACTGCCTCCCCCTCAGAATTCACATAATGATCTCAGAGAAATAGCTCTTTCTGAATGCAGTTAGTTTCGCCCCCAAACCCAGAGAAAAATCAGCACAGAGAATTGATGACCTTTTCCTCTGAAGTAAAGGGCTCAGTTAAGTCAGGCTCATCATGTTTAGATCCCTTATCCTTTCAGATGAATTCCATACTAGAAATTTCCTCTGTCCCTTAATCGATTTTTTGCAGACCATCTTGACCTGCACATCACACACTCATCAATAACAGTTTAGGTTAAGTTAATGTCATAGTGTTTAAAGTGAATGAAAACTGTGTTTTTATGAAAACATTGAAAAATGGCACCAACTTTTTTTTTTAACAAGCTTGTCATTTCTTAAGACATAATGTGCTTAATGAATATATATGGGACATAAAACATAAACATATTTAAAACCCTGAAAGGGAAAAAGAAAATTAGAAATACAAAGTACATGATCTGGTTTTCAAAAGATTATTTAAGTTTAGGTATACAGCCGTGTGGCTTATGCCTATCACCCCAGTACTTAGGAAACCAAGGAAGGATTACTTAATTAGTTCAAGCCAAAATAAAAATTGAAATTATAAAAAATAATCTATGAGTCTTTTCAAATTGCCAACTATGTAGAGTAAAATTTTTCAAAGTGGATTAAGTTGTTCTTTGCTTACAGAATTAAACTAAACGTGCTTGCTATGCTAACTTGTTCTGACCTGAAACAACTCTGCCTTAAGTCTTGACAGCAATTTTACTGAGTGGAAGCAGAAAAAAAAAATGAACTTTGTTAAACTTTGTACTCTAAATTACGTTGTTATTGTAAATTCCCTCATAAAACAGGAAAAATGAGAGTAGGAAAGAAAAATACATAATGACATGATGTCTCAATTAGCTGCATATTTGGAATTTAGGCAAATGGAGACTTTTTAAGGGATGCCCGTTTGTCACAAATATATTTGGCTCATTATTATTTACACCCCAGTGTAAGTGTTATTATATAAATAGACATCTAATTTTTAAATTTGTGACATATCTAAAATAACACAAATACAAAAATTGAATGAAGGATACATAAAAATAATAATAAAAAAAAGCTTTAAATAGAATTAAAAAAAAAAAAACAACACAATCCTTGTGGAGCTCCTATCCTCTCCAGGTTTTTCTGTCTCCCCCTGGTTTCATAACATTCCTTACACTCTGCCCTAAGTTTGGTAATAAGCCTTAGCATCTACTTTGATACCCTGCTGGGTAGAGTCTTTCAGAGGCCCTCTCTGGTAGACTCCTGTCCTGTTTCCTGTTTTCTCCCTCCTTCAGATGTCTGTCTGGTTTGCCTTTCTGAGTGAGGATTGATCATCTTACCTAGGGTCCTCATTCTTCCTTAGCTTCAGAACCAAAAATCTGGGTACAATTTTATTGTTTTTGTTTTTTGTTTTTTTTTTTTTTTTTTTTTTGTTTTGTGTTGTGTTGTTTTGTTTTGTTTTATTTTCTAAGACAGATACTACAATCAGTGATCATGGATAGAGATAAACTAGAACCCCTGCACAGATGTAACCCGTGGCAGCTCAGTCTCCAAGTGGGTTCCCTAATAAGGGGAACAGGGACTGTCTCTGACACGAACTCAGTGGCTGGCCCTTTGATCAAAGAACCCTGAGGGGGAAGCAGCTTTACCAGGCCATCAGAGGAAGACATTGCAGCCTGTCCTGATGAGACCTGACAGGCTACAGTCAGATGGAAGGGGAGGAGGACCTACCCTACCAACGGACTTTGAAAGGGGCATGGGAGGTGATGAGAGAGGGAGCGTGGGATTGGCAGGGAATAAGGAAGGGGGCTACAGCTGGGATACAAAGTGAATAAACTGTAATTAAATAAAAATTTAAAAAAACCAAAACATTCAATTCTACATTTGCCTTGAACAAGAAGCCAGACAGTGGAAGGAGCTTTCATCTTCCAACTGTACTTGGGGGAAATTACTTGGGTTGGATGAGAATTACTTTACTTGACTGAGAAGCATCCAATACTCATATTACCATACCAAAGAACAGACCTCCACCACATGACCAGTTGAAAGGAAATCCTCAGTTTGATATACAAGTGGTGACATAATTTAGTCTCTGTTGTCTGAGCTTCAGATTTTTCTTTTGCAAGACTAAACATTATTGCCAACTCCAAGTATTTTTATGAATATTCCATGGTAAATAAAATAAATATTTTATTCTAGCAACCTACATTAAAATTTATCTAAATGAAATTGTTAATTTAATTATAATTAGTTACTTAAACAACTGATTGGCTGACAAAAGCTTGTGGTTCTTACTCACCTTCACAGAATAACTCACTGATAATAGTACCTATACTCCTATATTCCTAGTTGCTGTGACAAAATTCCTGACCAAAGCAACTCTATTTCACATGTTGAGTATACAGTCTGTTTTGGCAGCCAGCAGTGGAGACAACTTCTTGCATAGAACCTTCAAGCAGCACCCCAGTCCACTGAATAGCACTATTCACATTTAGGATTAGTCTTCCTATCTCAGTTAACCCTGTCTAGAAGCTCACCAACAAACATGAGCAGAAGATCATCTCCTGGGTGATTCCAGGCCCTGTGAAATTGAAGAATGACATTAACTATTTCACTTAGCTCACCTGCTTTTCGTTTATTTGATTTCCATTTTTAAGTATTTTGCAACTTTTTAAACATTTTTTCTAGTTTTATGGAAGCTCCTTTTATCAAGGTCTGCCATCTTGAGAAGTCATTTTCAAGAATGCACATTCTTTTGATTCCACATTGCAGCTAAGGTTATATTCATCCACATAACTTGTCTGTAATTTTATGAACTCAGTAAATGAGACACAGACTCCACTCTTTGGTAAGTTCTTCATTTTAACTTCAGATTTTTCAGTTTTGTTAATTTAAAGACAGTAACAATTTAAATATAAGTTTGTATAGCTCACTTTTTACATGAATCAAAAGTAAGCTCCCTTTTATCTAACTTCTCTTTATTCCATTTGTGAGTGAAGATTTCCCTCCATTAAAGTCAATCTCTTCATTTGTGTCATTATTTCAATATATTTCTATCTCTGGAGGTTTTGTTCCATTATTTCCTAATTTTACCATGCTTCTCAAATCTCTTTTCCATGGAATTTGCTTTAACAAAAAAGATTGCTTATGATTTTCTAGCTTTCAAAACATGTTTCTCTTGCCACAAATCTAATCTAAGTCCTTCTCTGTTTCATTGTAACTGACATCAATTTTTCCCAACTGTCTTCAAGTCTCTGATCTCATTAGGCCAAAGAACTCATATCTCAAATCTTCAGCAACTTCTTGAAGAGGATAACTTTTCCTAGACTGATAGACTTTTATGATATGGATCAAAATTCTAGAATTATGGTCTCTAAAAAAATGAAGTTGGATGTATTTGGATATTCTAAGAGTATGATTTTGGAAATTTGGGAGAAACACTACTAAAAGTCAAATTGTTGAGTTAATTTCTGTTACAGTTTGATTCAGAATCCATCCTCCCCTATCCTCATTTGTTAAAGGACTGGCCTTTAGCACATGCTATCACTTGATTTGGTGAAATTTCCAAGAGATATGGTCTTGTTGAAGATTTATAATTTAGAAAATTGCCCAGCAGGGGATATGGTGTCCTAAACCACTTACCCTTTTTCTTGTATTTCATTCTTTTTTTTTAAATATATATATATATATATATATATATATATATATCTATATCTATCTATCTATCTATCTATCTATATATATATATATATATATAAGATATATATATATATCTTAGCTGGAAAGCGTCGAGTTTTACTTTATATCCATTGTTCCTCTGGTTTATTGTCTTACTATAGGCATATAAGCAACAGAGCATACCAAGGTTGAAATTAAACATCCATAACACCAAGCTAGAAGAGTTACTTCCTCTTCATAACTCAATCATCACTGGTATTTTCTCTTAATCTTGTTTTCTTTTTTCTTTTTTTTTTTTCAATGTGTATGTATTCTTTTTGTTTGTGTGTTTCCAGGCTTGCTTGTACACAGGAATGGGGCAGCTCAAAGTTGATGTTAATAATTGTCATTGATTGCCTTATACCTAATTATTGAAGGTAGCATCTCAATGAAACACAGAGCTGTCCAACATGGCTAGTTTTGCTAGGTAGCCACCTTGCCCTGTGGATACTGCTACCTGTACCTTCTGAGGCTGTGATTACATGTAAGAAACATGTTATTGTCAGAGATGTTTGGTCATATACTTTTCTAATTATATCTAGAGATTGTTTCTGTATAAAGTAACATTTCAATGTTTGTGCCTGGTGAAGCATTTGTCTACAGTGATGTGGGTGGGACTTTGAGCTAATAAATATGTGAGTAGAAACCACACTATTCGTTGCCATCATGGATGTACTTTAAAATTTAAAATTCTCTCTCTCTTTTAATCAAGAGATATAAGTGCTGGACGAAAATTATACATCAAACTAAGGAAGATGACAGTGTGTCATTATGTAGTCATTCTCCTGAATCAGGATCCAAGTACCTGTATAATAGGCATGCCCCACCATTCTCAGTTTTTATTTTTATTTCATTTCAATTGTGGCAATGACTGCTTCTAACCTACAGTCACTGGGTCAAGCTATATAGTGGTGTTAGCAAAAATTCTGCCGTTAATAAAGCTCTCAGGTATACTCAGATGCTTACTGTCCAATCTACCTCCAAAACTTGGTTTTAATATTTTAGTTTCAAAGTCAATGCCATATGTTGAATAATGTAATACTGATTTCATATTTGTTCAAACTGGCACATTTGCAGTAATATAAGCCACTGACAAAGTTCTAAAGGAATATTGTAATTCTTATAAAACAATTTAATTTTGAAAGTCTTGAGAAAAAATTATATATATATATATATATATATATATATATATATATATATAGCCTGGTTTTTTCTTTATTATTAGTAGTAGTGGTAACAGTAGTTTTACGATATATTTTAATGTAAAGCAATTTTATCATCCTCCTTTATCCCTCCACCTGATCCCTCCTGTTTCCATCCCCAGCCCCACTCCTATCCAGTCTGCTTCCCCTACTCTGTTCACACCTCACACCTATCCACTCATAAGGTCTATTCTATATTCTATTTCCCCTTTTCAGTGAGATTCATGACTCTCCCCTCATTACTTAGTTTCTTTGGGTCTGTGAATTGGAGCATGGCTATCCTTTACATTACATTATATTACATTATAATATCCACTTATAAGTGATTACCTGCCAAGTTTGTCTTTCTGGGTCTGGGTTAGTTTACTCAGTGTGATCTTTTCTAGTTGCAGCCATTTGCCTACAAATTGAATAATGTCATTGTTGTTAGTAGCTGAGTAATACTCCATTGTGTAAATGTTCCACATTTTCTTTACGCATTCTTCTGTTGAGTTTCACCCCCACTGATTCCAGTTTTTTTTTTTTTTAATTTTTTTATCAGTTACATTTTATTAACTCTGGATCCCAGCCATGTCCTCCTCCCTCATTCCCTCCCAATCCCCCCTCCCTCCCTCATCTCCACCGTGCCCCTTTCCAAGTCCACTGATAGGGGGGACCTCCTCCCCATTCATCTGATCCTGTTTTATCAGGTATCTTCAGGACTGGCTGCAAAGCCCTCCTCTGTGGCCTAACAGGACTGCTCCTCCCTTCGGAGGTGGGGAGACCAAAGAGCCAGTCATCGAGTTCCTGTTAGAAATAGTCCTTGTTCCCCTCACTTTGGGAAACCAATTGGTTACTGAGCTATCACAGGCTACATCTGAGTGGAGGTTCTAGGTTATATCCAGTTTTTGACTGTTACATAAAAGCTGCTATGAACATTGTTGAGCAAGTACCTTTATGGTATGGTGGAGTGTCATTAGATGCTCAATTTTCTTTAAAACTTCCATAATGATTGACACAGTGTTTGTATAAGTGCACTCCCACCAACAATGAAGGAGTGTTCCCCCTTGTTCCATATCCTTGCCAGCATGTGCTGTCATTTGTGTTTTTGATCATTCTCATTCTGACAGGTATAAGATGGAAACTCAGAGTATTTTGATTTGCTTTCCCTGATAGCTAAGGATGTTAAACATTTTTTTAATGTAATTGTTTGTCATTAGAGATTCCTCTGTGGAGAATTCTTTGTTTAGATCTGTATCCCTTTTATTTTAAATTGAAGTATATGGTTTATTGATGATGAATGGGGCCATTTCTGGGACAAGCTAGAAACAAAGGGCAATGGAAACTCCCAGGAATCTATGAGGGTGATCCTAAGTAAGATTCCAAGCAATGGGGTTTATGGATCCAATCTTTTATGGGCTCAGCAATGATAACTACAATTTTTGTGAATGAATGATTGCAATATTTGTATCAAGTATAGACATAGAAGACTTTACCCCATTCTCTGGCTCTTTTACAATCTTGCTTCTTTTCTACAATGTTCCAGAGCTTTATTCATGCTTATTTTAGCACACTTAAAGGAATGTGAAAAGGGAGAATACTGTGGATGTTAAGGGTTAATTAGGAAGAAAGGTAGAAGGATTGAGGAAATAAAAATGCCTGAAAGAGGGAGGGACTAAGCATGACAAAAAGAATAATGAAGCTGTCTGGAAACCTGACAGCTGTGACCCAGATAAATATTACAAAAGACTGAATGGAGTTACCCTTCAACACTGGAAGGTGCTGCTCCTAGGAACAGTGAATGTTTAAACACACCTCTCATACTCAGATATGGGATGGGTAAGGAGGCCACAGGACTGGGTAAGGAGGCCACAAAAACTCTCAAACAAATACAACTTTTACTCAATACTTTAAGTTACCTAGAGAACAGACCTAAATAACATTATATAAAACATGTGTATTTGTATCAGTGCTATCTGGAAATATCCTTCACTTTTTCTGTCATTTAAATTACCACAGGATGGTGAGCAGAATGGTGTGTGTGTGTGTGTGTGTGTGTGTGTGTGTGTGTGTGTGTTTGTAGGAGGGGCATCATTATTCTTACCAAGTCATCAGCCCTGTATCAGGTAACCGAATATCTTCTGATTTGAGGCCCACTCCACCCAGAGGGAGGAAAAAGAGAAAAATGCCGTAAAACCAATTGACAAATCAAATGTGCAAAGTTATAGGCCCAAACAAAAAATCTTATCTGATGGTTAAATAGATTGACAAAGCAGCAAACAGCCTTCTCAAGATCTATGTTTGCATCCATAGGAACAACAAACAATTAAAAAGTGGGCTAATACCTAACAATAGCAACATTTCTTGAAACGTTGGCACAGATTGTAGGAACTCATGATGAGTGAAGATGTGGACACATTTACTTTTAAAATTATTTCCTATCATTTTATGAAATGTAAAGCTCTCTTTATGTGAACTGAACTTTCTTTTTTTGTTGTTTTTATTTTATTTTTTTATTTTTTGAATTTTATTTTTTTCTTATCGGTTACATTTTATTAACTCTGTATCCCAGCCTTGTCCCACTCCTTCATTCCTTCCCAGTGCCTCCCTCCGTCCCTCATCTCCACCGTGCCCCTTTCCAAGTTCACTGATGGGGAGGACCTCCTCCTCATTCATCTGATCCTGTTTTATCAGGTATCTTCAGGACAGGCTGCAAAGATCTCCTCTGTGGCCTAATAGGACTGCTCCTCCCTTGGGGGGTGGGGAGGCCAAAGAGCCAGTCATTGAGTTCCTGTTATCTATGGATATAACATAGAACTTCTGCTCAGATGTGGCCCACGGTAGCTCAGTAACCAAGTAGTTTTCCAAAGTAAGGGGAACAAGGACTATTTCTAACAGGATCTCAAGGGCAGGCTCTTTGACCTCCCCCCTCCCTCAGGGGAGGAACAGTCCTGTTAGGCCACAGAGGAGGACTTTGCATCCAGCCTTGAAGATACCTGATAAAACAGGGTCAAATGAAAGGGGAGGAGGTCCTCCCCTATCAGTGGACTTGGAAAGGGGCAGGGAGGAAACCAGGGAGGGAGTTGGGGAGGGGGAGGGAATGAGGGAGAGGGATACAGCTGGGACATAGAGTTAACAAATTATAACTAAAAAGAAAAATAAAAATTAAAAAAAAGAAAGAAATGGTCCTTGTTCCCCTCACTTTGAACTGAACTTTCATTGCTCTCTCTAGAATAACTTTTTTTCAGATATATGTGCTACTGATGCTGTCACCAATCAGTAAATGGATATGCTTTACTCCTATAATTTTTTTTTATTGTTTGTTATTATTATTTACATTTTATCAACTCTGCATCCCAGTTGCATCCTGCTCCTCCATTCCCTCCCAATCCCTCCCTCCCTCCCTCAGCTTCTCCCTGCCCCTTTCCAAGTCCACGGACTGGAGAGGACCTCCTCCCCTTTTTTATCTTTTTTTTGTCTGGCCCTGTTTTATCAAGTATCTTCAGGGCTGGCTGCGAAGTCCTCCTCTGTGGCCTAGGGGAACTGCTCCTCCCTTGGGGAGTGGGAAGTCAAAAAGCCTGCCCTTGAGTTATAGTTTTTGTTCTTTTGATTACAAAATAAAAGAAAACATACATGATATTAATAGCTGTAGGGGAAATTTATAGAGCAACATGGCTGCTCTGGCAAAGGATCACATTTAAAATCCTCTTAGGTCTATATGATCTAGCTGGAATGCAGATACACTCTGGATTACATACAGTATGATCTGGCTGAAATATAAACATGCCTTTAAGACATACTTTTAATCCCAAACAATGAAGGGAAGATTAGCTTATAGAAGGAAGCAGCTATGTTTGAAAGTGATGTCTAATTGAGGGACACACAAAGTGATGAATCAGAGAAAGATTTGACAGAATGGGTCAGAAATACGATATAACCAACTCTCAGGAGAACAGGACAGGAAAGAGAAGCTACTTAAAATAGTTTTTTTATGGAAATTATTTCCACTGGGACAGTTTTACAAACACAGGTTTGAAAGATATCAAGTTAGACCCTGGTGAAGACAGAATAAGGCACAGAATGAGAAGAAGCCAGAAGATTAAAACATTGCCAAAATTAGTTTAAGGCCAGGCAGAACAATTCAGTCAGAAGCCGAGAGAAACCAGTTTCATTTAGTCATCTTGGAATGGAATTTGAGCCAAACTACTGAGTTCAATCAGCCAGTGAGAATTCAGAAAGAGCTAGAAATTCTTGGAAATGACTCTCATCTCATCTGCTCAAGGAAATAAAAACATTTACAAATGGCTATTCTTCAATTCCTTACTCTATCAAGAATGGCTAGCAATGAAGTGATATTTCAAAAAAGCAAATCTCTAACCCATGCACTTGGGAAGATCATTGTAATTTTGAAGCCAGACTTCATTATACAATGACATCAAAGATGGTCTATGCTAGAAAGTATTACATAGTCTTAAAACTCCAAAAAATGAAAGAACGTTATACTCACTTGTTTTACCTGATATAAATGTTTAGCCATTTCTAATTTTAACATTTTAAATGATAAATTGTAGACATGAGTTTGTTTTATGAATTTTAATTCAAACAGCTACTAAAGCTCCCTAACTTCAAGCTACAGTGAATTCTTTTCCATCCAGTAGCAGGTATCCAGAGTCTGAAAATATTCTACCTGGTTATATGTCTGTGTTTGTAAGTTGCCCTTTTTCATTTATGCTGTTCTTTTGAGACAAAACAAAACAAAACCAAAATTTTATTAAATATTCATTTGAGGAGGAAAAAAATAACCTTAAAAGTCATTTCTGATTATTCCCAGTCCAAATATTTCTCACCTGTGAATGAACTGAAAATTTTAGCTCACATAAGTCTTTACCAATAATGCAAATTATGTTAGCAAAAATGACTTTCAGTTAATTTTTTGAAGGTAAAGTTAATATTGAGATTATGGAATTTAATTTATTTTTCAAGTTTGTGATGAATTTATAAACTAATATACTACTAGAGTTCTTTTTCAGAGGAAAGTGACTGGAAAAAAGACAGCATCTTCAACAAACGGTGCTGGTCCAACTGGATGTCTACATGTAGAACAATGCAAATAGATCCATACTTGTCACCCTGCACAAAACTAAAGTCCAAGTGGATCAAAGACCTCAATATAAAACCAGACACATTAAATTGGTTAGAAAAAGAAATGGGGAATACCCTTGAACTCATTGGCACAGGAGACAACTTCCTGAAGAGAACACCAACAACACAGCCTCTAAGAGCAACAATCAATAAATGGGACCTCATGAAACTGAAAAGCTTCTGTAAAGCAAAGGACACCATCATCAAAACAAAACGACTGCCTACAGATTGGGAAAGAATCTTCACCAACCCTTATCTGACAGAGGGCTAATATCCAGTATATATAAAGAACTAAAGAAGCTGAAAAGCAGCAAACCAAGTAATCCAATTAAAAAATGGGGAACAGAGCTAAACCAAGAACTCTCTGTAGAGGAATAGTGAATGGCAGAGAAACATTTAAAGAAATGCTCAATCTCATTAGCCATCAGGGAAATGCAAATCAAAACAACCCTGAGATTTCACCTTCCACCCATCAGAAAAACTCAAGTGACAACACATGCTGGAGAGGTTGTAGAGAAAGGGGATCCCTCCTCCAATGATGGTGGGAATGTAAATTTACACAACCACTCTGGAAATCAATCTGGTGCTTTCTCAGACAAATAAGAATAGTGCTTCCTTAAGATCCAGCCATACCACTCCTAGGCATATATCCAAAAGGGGCTCAAGTACACAATAAGGACATTTGCTCAACCATGTTTATAGCAGCTTTATGTGTAATAGCCAGAACCTGGAAACAGCCCAGATGACCCTCAACTGAAGAATGGATGCAGAAATTGTGGTACATCTAAACAATGGAGTATTACTCTGCAATGAAAAATAAGGAAATCATGAAATTTGCAGGTAAATGGTGGGACCTGGAAAAGATCATCCTGAGTGAGCTGTCCCAGAATCAGAAAGACACACAGGGTATATACTCACTCATATAGACATATAACATAGGATAAACCTACTAAAATCTGTACATCTAAAGAAACTAATCAAGAGAGAGGACCCTGGCTAAAATGCTCAATCCCCACCCTCAAAGGCAAAAAGGATGGACTTCAGAAGAAGAAGAAAACAGGAAATAACCTAGGAACCTGCCATAGAGGTCCTCTGAAATTCTCTACACTGCAGACTATCAAAGCAGACACTGAGACTTATGGCCAACTGTTGGGCAACGTGCAGGGAATCTTTTGTAAGAAGTAGGAAATAGTAAGATCTGGAGAGGACAGGATCCCCACAAGGAGAGCAACAGAACCAGAAAATTTGAACACAGGGGTCTTCCCAGAGACTCATACTCCAACCAAGTACCAGGTATGGAGATAACCTAGAACCCCTGCACAGATGTAGTCCATGGCAGCTTAGTGTCCAAGTGGGTTCCATAGTAATGGGAAGAGGGACTGCCTCTGACATAATCTGATTGGCCTGTTCTTTGATCACCTCCCCCTGAGGGGGAGCAGCCTTACCAGGCAGGCCACAGAAGATGACAATGCAGCCATTCCTGACGTGATCTCATAGACTAAGATCAGAAGGAAGAAGAAGAAGACCTCCCCTATCAGTGGACTTGGGGAGGGGCATGCGTGAAGAAGGTGGAGGGAAGATGGGACTGGGAGGGGAGGAGGAAGGACCTTATGGGGGTATACAGAGTGAATAGACTATAATTAGTAAAAATAAATAAATTAGAAAAAGAACTGTTTATTTGATACATGTTAAGACACAAATTTATGAATTTGACACAAAAATCCCAAAGGTCATTACAACTACTCAATAAATAAAATGTATGGTATGGTAGGTATTGTATAAACCATAGATTAAAGAGAACTTAAAGTACATAGAATGAGCTTGAGAACAACTAAAATTTACAAAGGATAGCAGGAAGACTGCATTTAAATGAAGCCATAACAGTCATGATTTGAAGTTAATGAAGACATAAACATGAAGACATCTTGGGAAATCCTATTTCTAAGAGTAGAAGCATTTCTACAAATCTTTAAACTGTGTGAGAGGACAAGCCACTCGGAAGTTAGAGGTGAGGGCAAGAAGATGAGAGAATCAGACAAAAATGAGATAGAATTAACTGATTGAGGATAAAAAATCCTTTGTGTCATCTCAAGTAATTTCCATTTTGAGGGTCAGTTGGAGAAACAAATTATGCTCTAAAGTTCTTTAACTAATGATTCATTGACAAGAGACTGGTAAGAGAACACGGTGGAGGAAGATGAAACTATGCAACCGGATCTACTGTGATTCCCTCTTTGTCAAAGTTGTCAGACACTTTTTTACATTCTCTGAACGATTTTGATTTTGCATGAAAGAAAACATGTTCTTCTACCAAAATTATATTAAGAGTAGACATGACTGCATCTATAGACAATAAGTCTCTGATAGTTTCCTGAAAGCTAAGAGTAAATAATAAGACTTCTAAAACAATTATGTAGGAGTTATTGTGGCTTCCGGGTACATGTTTCTTGAGGGATAAAGAAGGTCCAGTAGAACATGCTCAGGATGAGCATTGCACAGATGTGATCTGATTACATGGAACCTAGGAGTAAAAACTGTGAGGGGAAACTAGACGATTTTCATTTACTTATAAGAATGTTGTCCTTAAAGTCTTATACACATCTTCTTTCTGACAACCAAGAAGCCAGATGTGTTTTTAAAATTTAGAATTTTAGAGGTACTTTAGAGAATTATGCTGCACATCTACTGTGTATTGCATAACACTCTTAGTGGGGGTTTGCAATCAAGCATAGCTTTATGTGCACAGAAAGTCATATGAATATTCACACGAAGAAGATAAACTATAAATATCTTCTAATCTATTCATTTACTAAGGGATACAGATCAGACAAATTTAACTGTCCATAGAGATAATCAAAAGTTTTGTTTTTAGAAGTTTGGGGATTTTAAAATCACAGAAAAGTGATTAGGCACCTGTATTTTCTCACATATTTTAGCTTAGATATTGCAAATATAGTCATTTTAACATAAAAGCATATTGATTAAAGATTCATGCTCAGTGGTGAGTATTATAGTAATGTCTCATCAAAGCAGCTTAAATTTGAGGTATTTGAAATCAAGTTTCTTAGAAAACAAATATTTTGAGAATAGAAATTTATTTTGTTAGACAATGAGGTCAATTGTATATAATAGCATAAGTATTAGGGTTTTACTGCACTTAATTTAATTTGAGTTTTTGAATGAGAAGGTAAAAAGCTGACTATCCTTCATCTTCATTAAAGTAACAGTTTTACTCTAAAACCTAATGAAATGTAAGATGTGATGAAATGTAACTTTTTAATTGTCTTATAGTTTTTAGAATGATGTATTTCTGGCAATTAAGAAATACAGAGCAAACTTTGGGCGTGAGATTTTGTGGGTGGGTTGGTGTCATTACCCCTCCACTGGCTACGTCAAGCTCTATATCGCACAGCTGCTAGAATCCAAGCTAGGGTGATCCCCACAAACTTCTTGAAGCTGTCCCTACCCCAGAAATGGCAAGTCCCTGAAATGCTCCCCACCTTTGCTTTCTGTTCTCTCTTTATGTCCTCTCTCTTTTTCTGTTTCTATTTCTGATCCTCATCCCTGCTCCCCTCCTCATTCCCTCTCCTAACCAGTTTCCTCCTTCTATCCACCTCCAATGCCTAATTTATTTTCTTCTCTGACTTAATATTTTTGGGTCTGTAGATTATATCATGGTTATACTGTATTTTATGGTTAATATCCACTTATAAGTGAGTACATAACATGCATGTCTTTTTTGGTTCAGGTTATCTCACTCAGGATGATTTTTTTTAGATCCATCCATCTTCCTGCAAATTTCAATATGTCCTTGTTTTTAATAGCTGAGTAATATTCCAATTTCTTTATAATTCTTCAGTTGAGGGATGTCTAGGTTGTTTCCATTTTCTGACTATTATGAGTAAATCTACTATGACCATATGTGAACAATTGTCCTTAGGCTATAGTGAAGCATCTTTTGGGTATATGTCCAGGAGTGGTGTAGCTGTGTCTTGAGTTAGGACTAGTCTCCATTTTCTGAGAAACAACTAGATTGATTTCCACAGTGGTTGTTTAAATTTGCATTCCCTCCCAGCAATGGAGGAGTATTCCCCTTTCTCCTCTACAGAATGTGTTGTCTCTTGAGGTTTTGATCATAGCCATCCTGATGCGTATAAGATATCCTGCCCACAAGATGTGCACGGACAACAATGGAGCAACTGGCCCTAGTTAAGCTCTATCCCGTGAGAGAGACCACTATCCCTGACACTATTGATGTTATTCTGCTATGCTTATAGACACAAGCCCAGCATAACTCCTCTGAGAGGCTCTACTAGAACCTGATGGACATGGATGAGAAGATCAAAAACCAAACAATACACAGTAGTTGGGGAGCACTGTGGAAGAGTTTGGGAAATGACTGAGGGAGCTGGAATGCTCAAGGACTCCGTAAGAAGATCTACAGAGCCAACTGGCCTGTGCCCATGGGGACTCATAGAGACTGAACCACCAACCAAAGAGCATGCATGGACTTGGCCTAGGCATGTACAGATGCATAGTCTTCATGTGGATTTCCCAACAACTGGAGGGGTTTCTCCCTGATCCCAATGCCTCACTTTGAATCCTGTTCCGCTAATGAGGCTTCCTTGCCTGGCCTCAGTGGGAGAGGATGTGCCTAGTTCTGCAGTGACTTAGTGTGCCAAAGCTGGTTGGTACCCATGGGGTATCTCCCCGCCTCTGCAAAAAAGAAGAGGGGAGAAATGGAGGAGGTGTGCTGAGGAGAGTCTGCAAGGAAAGGGAGGCTACAAGTAGAATGTGAGTAAATAAAAATAACAAAAGAAATGCACAGCCGACAATGCATGATGGGAAATTTGCATAATCCCAGTACTCAGTAAGCAAAGGTTCAGTGATATAGGATAGCCTGAGCCATATACTAACTTTCAGGAATACTTGGACTTTATAAAACCTCATTTTAAAAGGAAGTATAATAAAGAAAAAAAAAAGACATTTTGATATATTGTTATTGACGTCAATACTATGAATCACAATATAATTTAAATTGAAATAATTTAATAATATTAAAGAGAATTGTTCCCTATTACAGTTTTGATTTCCTATTCAGTGACACTAGACAAAGTTCCTTTGTTTTAATAAAGTCATAGCGCATATGTCACTAGATTTACTGAAAAAAGGAATTGTGTACTATTTGTGTTGAAATTTATATTTTTGGCTATATGACTATTAAATATAAATATTGGAAACTTAGTTCAATATAGCATGAGTATTATAATGTCTCTTATGAAAGATTCCTACAAAATTAATTTGATAACTATTCATATTATCATAGTTATTTTTGCTTTTTACCTGTAACATTATTGCAGTCAGTGAAAATGTTGCATAGATTATATTGTCATAACTATTATAAAGTAATACATTGCAAATTGAATACTTTACAGAAAAATATTGTGACACTACTCTCAATTTTCCTCTTTATATGTCCAAGAATACTTGCAGTTCCTTATAATAATAGAATTTCTAACATCCTTTAGATCTTCAAAATATATTCTCATGTTATACACATACATACATTTACAAAAATACACATTTGTGTCAAGGTCCTTGGACTCATGTTGAAACTATATTAAGTCTTTAAAAGAACATACATTTTACACACAGCTCTATGAATACTTTGGCTTTAAGATAATAGGTTTCTCTCCACAAACTAACAGCAAGGCTCCATTGCTAATGACAGTACCCATACAACTAATTGAACTTGGAGAGGTTGAGCTGGTAGCTACATAGAAACTTCACCTCTGTGTCTTTGGTGTAGGAAAATATTTTGGTGTAGGATAAATATTTTATCTTATCCAAAAGATAAACATAAACACCAAAACAACCACAGAACCTTCGATTAAGTTTGTCCTACCTGCAAAATATGCTAAGGCAATGTAGGCACAAAACCTGGAGGAGTAACCAACAAATATCTGATTTGACTTAAGACCTACTCCATGACATGGAAAACATACCGACATTGCTTGGGTGACCAAGAACTACAAAGGCGAGAGTCTAGAGCAAAATCAAATGCTAGTGGTAAAAAAATAAATAAATAAAAATAAAATAAAATGAATGTTACTCTTCTTTTCCTATGCTCGTAAATCAGTGCCTTATTCAGCCATCATGAGAGAGGCTTTCTCCTGTAGCAGATACAGCCAAATACAAAGACCCACAAGCAGACATACATAGAAAGACCTTAGAATATGCTATACACAGCTCTAAAATCAGACCTTTCCATCATAGCTCAGGAAACACTAAGGAAAGGGAAGCCAAAGGAGGAGAGGAGACAGAGTGAATGGTGGACATAAGGAGAACAAGGCTTTCTAAAACAACTCAATAAAGCTTATACAAACTCACAAAGACTGATGTATCTGTCACAAGCCCTACGCTTGTCTGTATCAGTTTACTTATATTGTGGATTATGTTTTGTCTATTTACATATGTTGAACCATTCCTGTATCTCTGGGAGGAAACCAATTTTATCATGGTTGATTATTTTTTTTTTATATTTTCTTGTTTGTAAACATATTATTGAGAACTTTTGCATTTAGTTTCAAAGGAAAAGAGGGAAATGGTGTTGTAATTCTCTTTCTTTGGTCTTTATGTAGTTTGGGTATCAGGGTAATAGTGGCCTCATAAAACAAATCGGGGGTTGGAAATCTTAGTTTAATCTACTTACTACAAGCAATGATTTTTATTCTGATTTTTTTTCTTTTTAGCCTAAACTTTGTAGTTTCCATAGATATTAGGCATAGAAATGCTTCTAAGAGAACAAGAAGAATATCTTTATGAGTTCTGCTAAGTTCATTCTGTAGTCTAGATGCTATATATCTCATATTTAAAAGTGCTTAGAAACAGCTGATGCATCTTCTTTTCAGATGATGCTAAAAATCTCATTTAATTTAATGGGCAGAAGAGTCCTTTACAAGTTATGTTGTAAAAATATTCCTTAACATTGATATAGCATGCTCCTCAAGTACCAAAACTCTGTAGAAGCAAATTGAGATTTAGAAGCTCATACGATGCAATGGAACTCCCAACGCTTTTGAAATCCAACAGCAGGCATTGTATCATATCAACACTTGAAAAAGATGAAATTATAATAAGCTTCTCAGTAACTATTTGTTGTTTAAATCTGGAGATTTTTTTCTGAAAGTGAAATTTGCATATATAATAAATTTCCATAAATTACTTGTTTATTATAAAATGGAAATTATTTTACTTACTTGTGTAGCATAGAATTTCATTTAAAATGATTTTAGATAGGATATTTAAATGGGGCCACATAGTATTTTTATATTTGTAGACTATTCATGATGAATTCTGAAGTTTCTAAATAATTCTTCTGCCTAAGGTGACATTTTAAAAAAGACCTGCAACTGGGCAATGCCTACGGGGTGAGAGACCTTGAAACACTTAGTCATAAATGGCATGTCTTCATCAAGTCCTGTCTTTCAGCTTTCAGGGAATTGTGAGGAAGTGGAGGTAGACAGAGTCTAAGAATCAGGAGAGATAGAAGACACTGAGGAAACAGGATTGGTGCAAACATGAACTCACAGAGATTGTGACCACATGCAAATGGCGGCACAAGTGCAAAATAGTTGAAGTCCCAGTGCTTATATGGGGAAGTTAGCATGAACCCCTCTTCCTAGCCAAGAAGCTATCTTCAGTTGAAAATTGCTGACAAAGGGAAAACATATTTTCTGCAAGGGAATATTACTGGGTATACAAAGAGTATTTCAAGGCAAGCCACATTCTAGCAGTAAATGACAAGCTCAATTTGAAGTCAAAGGTAAATTTGGTGATGTTTAGTATCATATTACATTGTTTGGGGTTTTTAAAACACCGTATTGGTCTTTTGCTTGTATATTATGGTATTTATTTTTTAGTGTGTTTTTATAGGTATTATTTGTGTGTCTGCCTGCTCCTGTGTCTGTCCTGATCTTTATGTTTCTGTTGTTTGTTTATTTGTTATACTTTATTAGTTTTTCTTAGTCCCTTATATTTACCTGCTTGATTTTTTTTTTAAGAAAGAAAGCATGTAGATAGAAACGTAGTACACTAGGGGCTCTCTGGGAGGGGCTGGGAGAGGGAAACCTTGACCAGAACATATTGATTTAAAAAAATCTTTATTTCCAATAAAATACACTTTAGATTATCAGGTCTTTTCAGAGCTGGTTGCATCATCTTCCTCTGTGGCCTGGCACTGTTGCACCCTCCACGGGGAGGTGAGGAAATAGCTGGCCACTGAGCTCATGCCAGAGACAGCCCCTGATCCACTTACATTTTAAATACAGAAAGAGCTTTTCCAAGAGATAGTACCGGTCTTCTAAATAAATTTACTTGTAATTATGCTTTAGTCTTTATACTGACATACTTTAATGGCAAAAATCTTTACACCATGTAAATTCATACAATAATTAAGATTCAGCATAAAGTCAAATGGGTCTATATTCTATCCTTCCTGGAGAAATGTTATAAACATTTTATTGCAGCATATTAAATATTTTATCATGAATTAAACTGCTCTTTTATATATTTTATATATTTACAACAGAACAAGAACTTTTTGGATCAACTTTGATTGCAAATTGTCTTTTCTTATATAGATAAATAAAATAGGATCAGGTAAGCTTATTACCTAAAAAAATTATTTTTTATTTCCCCAATATTGAAAAAAACCCTGAAGAACCATGAAGACAATGTCATATGTTCTTCGTTCTTCTTCATAAGAGACTCCTAGATCCAAACCCTAACAAAAGAGTATACAGCCTGAGCAACTGTAGAGACCAGGGTAGATGACACTTTAAAAGTGTGAGGAGCTCTATTCGTGATAGGGAAATAGCAAGGTACAAGTGATAGCAAGTGATCTAATTTGAGAAATATGATAAAAAGTGATGATGGAGTTCTAATTAGGCAGGGACAAAGATAAATACAAAATAAAGAGGACAAGGTAATAGTGAGGATTCTGAAAACAGCAATAAAGACTCATTCTCTAGCTCCTTACCAAAAATCCATAATACATAGAAGTTTGTGTATAAATACACATAGATCATTTAAATGTAAATTTCTTATATGGACTGACAATGCTCCCTCCAAGACATAAAGATGACCTAACAAAAACCCAACTCCAGGCATTATTGGTCAATGCTGTCCATAAAGCTCCCCAAATACCTTCGACTATTTATGTTGACCCAGGAGATGAAGAGCAAGGACTTACTGCAGATGATACTATGTGCTTCAGATATGGGGCCCAGAGAGCCCTCACCTGACCAGAAAGTCTCTTCCCTGGGGACTGCTATTCATGGGACCAGAAGGTTTCATGCATGCATCCAAAAGGGAAGCAATAAATATCCCATTCTGCTATGACACCTGAGAACAAAAACCAAAAACCAGGATGGCAGGATAACAGAAAGGCTGCAGTAGTGACACACTTGTCTTCGTGATAGCCAACTGCTATTTAATTGGACTTAATAATCAAATAACCAGAAGGAATAGTGCCTGGTACAAGAATCATAACCAACTTTCTCAAGCGAGTGAAGTCATAGACATTGAAGGAGAACCTATAATTCTCTACTTTACTAAACCATCGTAATCATTACCTAAATATTTGTCTTTACTCCAAAAGATAAGTGTAGTCCTCATTTTTCATTGAGGACACTTCTCTTTATATTAGATTGAGAACATTACATAGAACCACAACTAAATAAAATGTAGAATTGTGGAGCTCAGTCCTAATGGATACATCTACAAATCCACTCCTGAATCTAAGTCTCAGAGAACATTGCACAAAAATAGGGTAGAAAGATTGAAAGAGCCATAGAAAGGGGCGTCTGCTGTGAAATTGTTTCTCCTAATAATGTCAAAAGCTATTGCCATAAAGTCTCACCAATACAACTGCCTAAACACTAACTATGCAAGAAAAAAAGAAAGAAAGAAACAGCAATAGACATGCAAAACTAAACAAGGGAATGACTATGGGGCCTTGATCCTACACACACACACACACACACACACACACACAAACTACAGGGCAGCTAAGGATTTCTGAGAATGGGAGAAATGGTCCTTCCCAGAGATGTACACACCAATTTTTTTTTTAGCATCAAATAGTCAGTCCTACAAGCATACATATGAATAACATTATGCATAGAGAGCAGGTTATATTTAGGAAAAAGCACATGCACGCACACACACAAATGTGCACATAGGAACAGTAATGAAAACAAAAGCAAAGAATCTGAAGGAAAGCAAGTAATGGCAGATGGGAAGGCTTGGAAGGGAGAAATGGAAGAATGAGGTAATTATTGTACAATCACACAGATGAAAAAGAAAGAAATGAAAACAACATAAGCTGCTGTCTTATAGCTCCATGTCCAGAAAAATCACCTATCAAAATAGGATTAAAAATTAAGACAATTAGATAAACAAAAGTATTTAACCTATAATTATATATTGTAGGATAGATGATATATTAAATTTTGTAATCAATTTTCTGTAGTTAAGAAGTTTGTAAAATTAATAGTACCAATGATAAACTGGTAATTAGCAGGCTATTTCCTATATTTTCAAAAGAAAATGTTGAATTCCTGTTGAATATTAAATCACATACCACTCCATAGCATTTTTGATAATTTATTAGGGACTACAGAAGATCAAATCACATATTGGATACTAAAAACACATTATAATAAAGAAATTTATATTTGAAATAAAGGAAATCATTGCTTGTATAGTTAGTTGCAGATTTTACGTTACAAAGTATCCTTCTCACCATTTTGTACCATTTCTCAAAGAAATTTAATTACTTTTTCTTTTATTGTTTCCTCACTTTGTAGGTAAAAAGTGTAACTCAAAAGATTGAGTGACACTAGAATTAATTTTCCTTTCCAAAATTTTAGGTCATTGTGAAAATGTTAATAAACCTAAATAAATTCATAGGCTCTCATAGTGACTTCGGTATGAATCTAAAAAAATTAAAATAAACAAAACCCCAAAATGATATCTTAGGACCACTAAGTAAAGAGCACACCCTAGGAGGTTGGATCTAAGACTCAGTCACTATTGTGCCTGCTATGAAGACTTGCCCTCCTATCACAGAATGCATTATCAAAAACACACAAACAAACCTCTGTTCTCATGTCTGAGCTTTGGCAATGCTCACGAGCAAAGTGGAATGTCTCGAGCTCAGTGGCAGTCCAACCTAGCCAAACTGATAGTTCACGTTTGGTGAGAGATGCTGAGCTGTAACGTGTTAGTGTCTACTTAAAAAGGCTCTATAGCATCCTCTCAATTTCAATGGATAGCTTAAGATTCTCTAAACCTAAAACTTAAAAAATCCAAAAAGGCATGATTTTAATTTGAAAATCATTATATTGTCTTTGGGTGTACTCTTTTTCTACTTTGAATTTCAGATGGCATTTGCTTTCTGTGGAGTTGAATCATTGATCATGGCTGAACTGGTTCCTGCTGTGATACTTAGTTACAGCTTTCATATTGTCCTAACTTGCATTTTAGGCATTTATATAATTACCTTCATCTTAAATTATACTTTCCTTATCTTCTTGTTAGCACATCTTGCTCTGTGTTGCTGTATGCTCCTAGAAGTTGCTTGGACTGATCACATCATCTTTCATTTAAGCTCCATCCTCTACATCCTCTTGTTCAATGTTAACTGAAGTGCTAATTAATACAGTTGATTCTATTATCTACAGTTCAGAGGGTTTTTGTTTCTATTAAATAACTTACATCTTAACATCGATCACATAATTCATTTGAACATTAAGTTAATGCAATTATTATCTCTGTTCAATATTATTTTTTAGAGGAAGGGATGAGAAGACACATTTTCATGGCTTGTGAAATTTGTTAATAGCTTCACATTCTCAAATAAATTATAAATATATTAAAATGTATTTATTTTGTTTTAATATTTTATTTTGAATATTTTTAAATGTTTAAAATCACATTTTAACTGAATTGATAAATGTCTTGGAGGAAAGGATGAACAGCAGAAATCTTTAGTAGCAGGTTAAGGAGAGGAGGGGAGAAAACAAGATTGGAGAGAAGACAAAAGGAGAAGGAAGGAGAAGAGCAGAAGAGGGAAGAAGATGGAGGAAAGGCTCACAAAATTATCAGTTTCATGACATCTAGCCGACAATGTTGATAATACTTAAGCATCCAGAACAAGGAAAAAAAACATGATAATAAATTACAAATTCTGTTGTGCCTTGTGTGATGTGGTAAGCAGAAAAGTAAAGCCCCATTCTGACAAATGAATCTACAAATTAAATGAAGTTGATAATTATTATTTTAGATGCATATATGATTTCAGAGATCGTAACCTTTAAATAAGAAAATTAAATTCAATTATTTATATTGAATATAAGTGAATTCACATTTATATCTGTAAAGGAAGACCCCACACAGATTATAGAAGAAAGACATATGAAAGATAAAGCTAGAACAGAGTCAAAGTGTCACCTATTCCTCCAACTGACAATGGAGAGATGGTCTGAGTCAACACAGGAACACAGAGCAGCTCATCTGCAGACGAGACAGAGCTTCGTTTAAAGCTTCTCTAGGAGGGTGACTCAATGCACCCTGGGTACCAGCAAAGAAAAACTAATTTCGGAATTCAGAACGATTTTGCAATCCAAAATTGAAAGAGAATAAGTGCATTCATTTAAGCCATTCATTTCTGTTTGTTTATTTATTTGATTGTTGGTTGTTTTTTGGGAGGAGGGGAATTTTGGGATAGCAGTCACATACTGAGGCAGAAAAAGTACTGTGATCTCTGATTTTATTGGTCATCATATATTTAAATATATTTCATTATTGTTATTATTAATATATTCTACATTGTATTCTTTAATGCTGTGAAAAAAAATCCACAACCAGAAGCAATTTAGGGAAGGATTGGATTTATAACATTTTGTAGATGACAAAATATTGTTGAGGGAAGGAAGAACAGGAAATCAAGTCAAGACCATGGGGACTGAAAGTGGAGAAGATACATGGAGAAATGCTACTGACTAGATCACCTCCCCTTCCACAATAGCTATACAGATTTCTTATGGCCAATATACACCTGCTTAGAGATGTAATACATAAAATATCCTCGCCCCTTGAACATCAGTTATCAATCAAGAAAATGCTCTATAGATATGCCGAAAATCCAATCTGGTTAAGACAATTGCTCAATTAATATTCCTATTTCCATCCAGCTATCTGTAATTTTGTCAAGTTGATGTATAACTTAGCTTTTAAATGATAAACTTTTATTTTTAAAATTTTTATTATTAGTTACATTTTATTAACTCTGTATCCCATATGTACCCCAATCCCGCATTCCCTCCCTCTCCCACCCTCCCTCCCTCATCTCCTCCCTACCCCTTTCCAAGTCCACTGATTGGGGAGGACCTCCTTCCCTTTCATCTGACCATGTTTTATCAGGTATCTTCAGGACGGGTTGCAAAGTCCTCCTCTGTGGCCTAGCAGGGCTGCTCCTCAGTTGGGAGGTGGGGAGGTCAAAGAGCCTGCCATTGAGTTCATGTCAGAAATAGTCCCTATTCCCCTTACTAAGAAAAACCAATTGGTTACTGAGCTACCATGAGCTACAAATGAGCAGAGGTTCTAGGTTATAGCCATACATTGTCTTTGGTTGGAGAAACAGTCTCATATAAGTTGAGTTTCCAGTGCCCAGATATATTTAGTCCTTGTGGAGCTCCTATCTTCTCCACATCATACTAACTCCCCCACCCCTTCTTTCATATGATTCCCTACACTCTGCCGAAGGTTTGGTTATGAGTCTTAGTATCTGCTTTGATACACTGCTAGGTAGAGTCTTTCAGAGGCCCTCTGTGGTAGGTTCCTGTCCTGATACTTGTTTACTCCTACATCCAATGATAAACTTTTAATTAATAATTTATAAATCACTGTCACAATAATTTATAAAGTCACTAAGGACTTTGAGCATTTCTTTGTTTCTCTGCCACTTGATATTCCTCTCTTGAGAATTCTCTGTTTATCTCTGTACCTCCATATTTTTAATTGTGTTTTTGGTTTGTTTCTGTTTAATTTTTTGAGTTCTTGATATATTCTGGATATTAACGCTCTATCAGATATATGGTTGATGAAGATCTTTTCCCAGGCTGTAGGCTGTTGTCTTGTTCTGTTGACCCTGTCCTTAGTAGTCATTGAGGAAAGGCAAAACAAAATGATCCTGAAATTCTATCTCAGAACCATCAGAATGGCTAAAATAAATAACTCAAGTGACAACACATACTGGTGAGGTTGTGGAGAAAGGGGAACACTACTCAATTGCTGGTAAGAATGTAAACTTGTACAACCACTTTGGAAATCCATAAGACACTTTCTCAGAAAACTGTGAATAGGGCTATCTCAAGACTGAGCTACACCACTCCTGGGCATATATCTGAAAGATGGTCAACCATATAAAAGCACATTTGTTCAACCATGTTTGTAGCAGCTTTATTCACAATAGCCAAAATCTGGAAACAACCTAGATGTTCCTCAACAGAGGAATGAATACAGAAATTGTGGATACATTTATACAATGGAATGGTACTCAGCTATTGAAATAAAAGAAAATCACAAAATTTTCAGTCAAATGGAACTAGAAAAAATCATCCTGATTGAGGTAACCCAGAAGAAAGATACACATGGTATATACTCAACTTATAAGTGGATATTAACCATATAATATAGGATAAACATACTGAAATCTACATACCTAAAGAAACTAAACAATGAGGAAAATCCTAGGAAAGAAGTTTAATTCTTATTTAGAAGGAAAACAGGATAGACACTAGGAGTGGTAGAAGAGAGGGAACAGGACTGGCGCCTACCACAGATGTCCTCTAAAAGATTCCATCAAGCAGGGGATCCAAGCAGATGCAGAGACTCACAGCCAAATGTTGTACAGAGTGCACAGAATCTTATTAGAGAAGGGGGATATAAAAGGACCCGGAGAGGACAGGAACCACACAAGGAAACCAACAAAGCCATAAAAGCAGGATCCAGGAGGGACTGTGGAGACTGATGTATTAATCAAAGACCATATATAGAGATGACCTAGACTAGACCTACCTACTCAGATATAGCCATAGACAAATCAATTTCCATGTGTGTTCCCTGTTAAGGGGAGAAGAGACAGTCTCTGAAATGAACTGGGTTGCTTGATCCTTGATCATTTCTCCCTGGTTGTGTAACCTAGCCAGCCAACAGAAGAAGAGGACCCAGGCAGTCCTGAGGGGACCTATATGGTCAGACAGTAGGGGAGGAGGTCTTCCCCTTTCACTGGACTAGAGAAGAGGGAGAAAGATGAAGAGAGTGTGGGACTGGGAAGAGATGGGGGGGGGTTACAACTGGATTACAAAGTGAATAAATTGTAAGTAGTAGTAGTAGTAGTAATTATTATTATATTTATATATGAGTATATGTTTATATATACTTATTATATATGTATGATGAAATAAAAGTCTTAGTGAATCAATATTTACATTAATCAGCCTTACTGGTAGAGTGATAGGTCAGTTGGTAAAGAATAAGCCATGCAAATATAAGCACCTAAATTAGAATCTCAAAAACCACAAATTACCTGGATAAAGCAACACACACTTGAAAGCCCAACTGGAAACAGGAGGAGCTCATTTCCCAACTAGTCCTGGATAATCATAAAACTTTTAGTGGCAATTTCAGAATTTTTCTCAAAAAACCTAAGAGGACAGCTTCACAGAAATGCCATCAACATGAAGGGTAACATTTAACTTCATACATATACACAGAAGACAGACTCTCTCTCACACACTCTCTCTCTGCTTGTCTTTCTCTTTCACATACACAGTCACAGAAACACAAACACACACACACATAATCAATTAAAATGTGAAAGAAATAATTCTGGAAAGGGAGATGTCTCAGCAGTTAAACAGTTTTTATTCACACATGATTACATTATTTCAGTGCTCAAGCCTAGATTCTGGAAAGAAAGAAACTATTCTTACTTATTGTGTTCTAACTCCCACAGGCATGCACATATGCACACACACCGCGCGCGCACACACACACACACACACCCCACACACCACTATGCATGAGAACATAACAGTAATTTGTCAAACAGATTGTTAAAGACCTTTGTCACCATTTTCACTTTGTGCACTATACTTGTATCACCTTTAACACATTGTATTAACGTATGTTGCTAAAAATTACCGTGAGTTAACATTGTTTAAGTGTTAAAAAATCATGGCTTTAAATGTCTGGAATACTTCAATGTAATAAACCATTTTGCAACAATCAGATACTACTCACAGTAACATTTTTTTTTCCTATTTTGTAATGAACAATCTTGTGTCTTTTTTTTTTTTTCTCAACTAGTATGTATCTTAATTTGGACACTGAAGCATCTGCGAAAAATAGATTCACAACATGAAAATTAAATTAATCAAAGTATAATCAGTAGAAGAAATTTCTAAAAGGACTTCTGAAAGTTGATTTGTTACACATGTAAATGTTATAATGGAATAGGATAACATCGAGTTCCCTATGAACGTTGAAATATTAACTGATAGTGGTTGACTATAGCCTTCTTGTTCCTTGGAATGAGGCTGCAAGTCTAACTGTTAACATCAGAATCTATTTTACATTTTATGTTGACAGAAAATCTTTTAGTGATTCGTTTGATACTCTACTCAATCCTTCTTAATTTGTCTCTTCACCTGCCTGCTTAGCACATCAACTGACAGAGCAGTTTTCAACCTCACTAATGCTGTGACCCTTTAATACAGTTCCTCCTGTTTGTGGTGGCATGTAACCACGACGTTCTTTTGTTGCTACTCCATAACTGTAGTTTTGCTACTGTGATGAATAGTAATTTTAATATCTGTGTTTTCCAATAGCCTTAGCTGACCTTTGTTAAAGAGTTACTCAACTCCCCAAATGTGTTAAGAGCCACAGGTTGAGAACCACTGAATAAATGACCATCTAATATGCTTCTAAATAAGGGCCTCCTTTGATAATGAAAGTGAAGTAATCAGGCATCATCTTTTTGAAGATAGAACAATAGATATCAAAATCTTTATTCTAAATGTCTTTTTTAAATCATGTAATGCAATTCTTTAGAGTACCTTTGTCATTTTTTTTTCTTTTCAGAATATCTCATATATTATTCTCAACAAGTAAATTTATATCTTTTGCCTGACTGACCAATCAGTTCAGAGATTTATATGTTTATTTTAGTCTGTGTGCCTTTGTATGTGTACATGTATGGAAATGAGAGGACGTTTAATATCATCCTCAAGAAGGCTGTTTGCTTTCTGTGAGACAGGGTCTCTCATTGGCATGAAGCTCATTAAATAGGCTAGTCTACTTCCAGATCCTCCATACTCCATTTTGCCAGTACTGTGATTTCAAACACCTCCTACCACACCAGCATTTTTACCAGGGTTCTGGGACATAAATGCTTTACTGACTGAGCTATATTACCCTGGTGTACACAGAATTTCTTGTGTACTGTATGGATATGACACCTGTGAATAAAAATTAAAAAAATAATAAAAATAAAACCTATGGTCTGACTGAGGCAGGAAATTGATGGAACATTTGGCAGGTAGAAGGGATTCTGGGAAAGAGCCAGGCACTCCAGATTCAACCAGCACGATGTGAGGAAGACTGATGAGTAGTGCCTGAACTCAGGTAACCAGCCAATGTGGCAAAGTGTAAATTAGAATAATGGATTTTTTTTTAAGTACTGAGCTAATCAGGGAAAAGCCTGGCCATATGGCCTAGGTTTGTAAAATATTAAGTGAGGTTCCTAGGTCCTTATTGCAGGGGCTAGGACAGGAGGAGAAACCCCGTACTACATGTTAGCCGCTGTTTAGGGTTTTGGTTCCTGCTCCATATTTCCCATTGATAGAAGATGTCACGAGATCTCTCAGAAATACAATGGCTTCAATTCTTACTCACTCACGTCTCAATGACATTAAAAAAGCAGGATGTTGTGGGAAGTATTAGAGGAGATATTGGGAGTGAATATTAACACATTTCCTAGTATACATATATGAAATAACAGTAAAAATAATGAAATGTACTTTATTTCATTAAATGTACTTTATTTTCATTAAAAAAATGCTTCACTATACAACTAAAAAAGATAATCAATTGAGCGGACATGGGGTAAGATGATCAATCCTCATTTAGAAAGACAGATGGGATATGCATTGAACGTATGACAGGAGTCTACTGAGCGCATCTGAAAGACTCTAACTAGCACTGTTTTCAAAGCAAAGACTCATGACCAAACCTTTGGCAGAGTACAGGGAATCATAAGAAAGAAGGGGAGTTAGTCTGATGGGGAAAGGATAGGAGCTCCACAAGGACCAAATATATCTGGGCACAGGGTCTTTTCTGAGACTGACATTCAACCAAGGACCATGTATGGATATAACCTAGAACCTCCACTCAGATATAGCCTGTGGTAGCTCAGTAACCAATTGGTTTCCCAAAGTGAGGGGAACAGGGACTATTTCTAACAGGAACTCAATGACTGACTCTTTGGTCTCCCCAACCCCGAAGGGAGGAGCAGTCCTGTTAGGCCACAGAGGAGGGCTTTGCAGCCAGTCCTGAAGATACCTGATAAAACAAGATCAGATGAATGGGGAGGAGGTCCCCCCTATCAGTGGACTTGGAAAGGGGCAGGGTGGAGATGAGGGAGGGAGGGAGGGACAGGGAGGGAATGAGGGATCGGGACATGGCTGGGATACAGAGTTAAAAAATGTAACTGATAAAAAAAATAAAAAGAAAACAAAAAAAAATTCTTCACTTACTTGAAAAGAAGAATAATTATATGTTTGAGGCAGTCCAGGTAGAACACACTATATAATGTGGTTTATTTTTTTCAGAAAAAAAAAAGATGTATTGTAATTCTAGTATGACTACATTAAAATCATAATACCTTGGTTTCCACAAGGCAAATTTAGAAAAAAACCTTGTAAGTTATTAATAATAAAGATGATTTATGTAGTGGTCTTTGATACACTTGGACTTTTACTTTGTACAGGGTGATAAATATAGGTCTATTTGCATTTTTCTGCATGTGAACATACAGCTAGATAGCACCATTTTGTAAAGAAGCTGTCTGTTTTCCATTGTATGGTTTTGGCTTCTTTATCAAAAATGAAGTTTCCATAGGTGTGTGGGTTTATTTCTGCATCTTCTATTTGATTGCATTGATCCACCAGTCTCTTTCTATGCCAGTACCATGCAGTTTTTATTACTATTGCTCTGTAGTAGAGCTTGAGATCAGGGATGGAGGTACCCCCAGAGATTTTTTATTCGACAGATTTGTTTTACCTACTCTGGATTTTATTTTTCCATATGAAATTGAGAATTGTTCTTTCAAGCTCTGTAAAAAAATTGTGTTGATATTTTGATGGAAATTGCATTGAATCTGTAGATTGCTTTTGGTAGGATAACCATTTTCACAAACCAGGCACACTAAATCTGTTAGAAGAAAAAGTGGGGAAGAGCCTTGAACTCATTGGCATAGGAAACAACTTTGTGAACAGAACACCAACAGCATAGGCTCTAAGATCAACAATCAATAAATGGGACCTCATGAAACGGAAAAACTTCTGTAAAGCCAAGGACACTGTCATCAGGACAAAAATCAAAGCCTACAGTCTGAAAAAAGATCTCGACCAACCCTATATATGACAGAGGGTTAATACCATCATACATAAAAAAATTGAAGAAGTTTAACAGCAACAAACCAAGTTATACAACTAAAAAATGGGGTATAGAGGAAAGAAGAGAATTCTCAACAGATGAATATTGAATGGCAGAGAAACACTTAAAGAAATGCTCAACATCCATGGGCATTTGGGAAATGCAAATTAACGTGACCCTGAGATTTCACCTCACACCCATCAGAATGGCTCAAATCAAAACCTCAAATGAAAACACATGCAGGAGAGCTTGTGAAGAAAGGGAAACCCTCCTCTACTGCTGGTGGGAATATAACCTGTACAACCACTTTGGAAATAAATATGGTGCTTTCTCAGAAAATTGGGAATAGTGCTACATCAAGATCCAGCTATACCACTCCTAGGCATACACCCAAAAGATGCCCTGTCATTCAATAAGGACAATTGCTCAACTATGTTCATAGCATCTTTATTTGTTATAGCCAGAATCTGGAAACAACTTAGATGTCCCTTAAACAAGGAATGGATATAGAAAGTGTGGCACATTTATACAATGGAATACTACTTAGCAATTAAAAGCAAGGAAATCATGAAATTTGCCAAAAATTGTGGGAACTAGAGAAGATCATCCTGAATGAGGTAACTCAGAAATGAAAAGACACATATGGTATATCGTCACTTATAAGTGGATATTAGACACATAATATAGGATAAACATACTAAAATCTACAGTCCTAAAGAAGCTAAACAACAAGAAGGACCCTAGGGAAGATGCTGAATCCTCATTCAGAAAGGCAAACAGGAGAGACATCAGGAGTAGGAGAGACAAAGAACAGGACAGGAGCCTTCCATAGAGGAACTCAGAAAGACTCTACCCAGCAGGGTATCAAAGGAGATACTGAGACTCATAGCCAAACTTTGGGCAGAGTGCTGATTATTTCTATCAAATGTAATATTGAGTGGTGTTCAATATTGAGTGGAAAGTTAAGTGAGAAAATGCCTCAGATATCTGGTATTATTGCTACTGGTACTAGAGAATAGTAATAAAGATTGTTGAAGTTGTTCATTTGTTTCTATGAGCACATATCAGGAGATACAAAATGAATATTGTGATGAAAGTAAAACATCATTTGACAAACCTGTCAAGGAGCCACTTAAGAATTCCAACAGGAAGAATGTGCAAGATGGTTTTCTTATCTGAAAAGAAAAAAGCTACTCGTTCAGAAGTGCATTTGAAAAATACTCAACAAGGCAAAAAGAAACAGAAAATGTGACCTTGTGGGTTTCCTTTTGCTTTTGTGTACAATTTTGTGATATATCCTCTTAAGTACTACCGTCAAAGTTTTTTTATGTTATTTTTAATCAAAGACCATATATTCAGAAAGAACTACACAGAGATGAACCTCACAGATAATTAACAAGAAAGTAAATGGCAATGAATGAGGTTGTAAATGGAAAACTAAGTGTATATATGTACTAATGCACCCAGCATTAGTGGAAAATGTTATGTCAATATCTGATGAATCAAATAGATAAAATTCTAGATTTTACAATCACCCATTTTTACCTGTCGTGAAAACTTGAAACTTTATTTTTTTATTTCAGTTTATTTACTTTACATCCAAATTGTGCACCCTCCCATCTTTTCTCCAATTATCCCCTTCCTCTCCTTTCCCCTTCCTCTCTCCCTTTCCCCCCAGAAAGGGGGAGACCCCTTTCCCAATTCAACATTCCCTAGTACTTGAAGTCACATCAGGAGTGAGCATATCCTCCTTCCCCGAGGACAGGCAAGGCAGTGATCTGAAACCAGACACTAGAGCTCATGTTAGAAACAGTTACTCCCCCTCCCCCATTCACCAGGTGATCCACATGAAGACCAAGCCCATTGGCCACATATGTGCAGGGAGCATAGGTCTACCAATTTAAGAACCTACCTATCAACTGTAGAAAACCCTGGAAATGTGACTAACCAAAGCATAATTTATTTTCTTCAGTCTAAAACTGTTCAATATTATTAGTAAAAATTTTAACATTGATTATATATTGAAGCACTATTTTGTATACTATGTTAAGTGAATGCTTGGAACTAAATTAACTTATATCCTCTTTTATTTTTTGCAAATGTAACTATTAGATTGAAATTAAATGCTTCTCCCAATTTATTTTTATTGAACTTTTCACGTCTCCAAGCACTTGGTTAAAGGACAGCAATGAATATTAAGTGAGAGCTTAATTTACTTTATGGAGCATGGTAGAAATTAGTTGTTTCAAAATCCTGGTTTTCTTCTTGCTAAAGACTGGACAAGACATTTCTATAAAAAATGCTTAAAAGTATTGCCACTCTACAATTATTTCAAATATTTTTTAATAAATTACCAATACAAAAAGAACATAATAATTTTTAATCATTGTTACAGAACAGCTTTGTTTTCCTTTTTGAAGCATTTGTCATTTTAATCTTTTTCTGTGTGTGTGTGTGGGGGGGGAATTTGTTCCCATGTAACATTTAAGATTACTCAATTTCTGTGTATAACTGTGTTGGAGTTTTGGTGTGACTAATGTTGCATCTGTACATTGCTTTTTGTGGTAGGAAAATTTTCACAATATCTATCGTACAGATTCATTAATGAGAGACCTTCTTCCATCTGGTATTATTTTCAGTTATTTCTTCAGTGTCTTGCAGTTTTTGTTGCTCAAGTATTCCTTGGTGTTACAGCAAATTTTGGTTGTAAATTTGACTGCATTTGGAATCAACTAAAGCTGGACATGATTGTGAAAAAATTTATTGACTGGATTATTTGAGGTGAGAAGACCCACCTGAATTAAGGGCCAGACCTTTTGGTGGTAAAATACATAAAAGGACTGCACTGAACAAAGCCTGTAAGCCATGCTCATAAATACACACACACACACACACACACACACACACACACACACACACACACGCTCACATGCACATTTATATTTATAATTATTCCATCAGTTCTAAAGGCTTAAAGAACTCTGTCTATTCTACTTGGTAAAAACCTTATTTTTGAAGACATTACATGCTTCATTTGCAGAAAGTGGAGAAATCAAGCCAGTGTTGTCATGAAATCTTTATCCCTACTGGCTAAGTTTCATCATGCTAGGAGATGTTGTACATGCTACTAGAGAGGAAAATCAAATATTAATCAAATTCAACTGTAAACCCAGCAAGCTAAAATAAATACCTGCTAGACAAGACATTCATAGATAAAAGAATAGAACAAATGTCATGGTCAATCACTTTCTGATTGAATTGAAGGTCAACTCAACAAGATGGAACCCATACCTGGCTCAGACTTGGGATTCAAAAGCATGTAGTTATGTAAGTTATACAGATTTGTTTACAAATCTACCGTTATTACTATGCTAATGAGATATTTTATTGAGAAAAATCCTCCTAACAACTTCTAGTTATACTGTTACGTTACTGCATCATCACTGTAAATATATTTTTAAATTTTTATTTTTATATCAATTACAGTTTATTCACTTTGTATCCCAGCTGTAGCCCATCCCTTATCCCCTCCTATGCCCCTCTCCATGTATACTGATATGGGAAGTCCTCCTCCCCTTCCATCTAACCCTAGTCTATCAGGTCCTGTCAGAATTGGCTGCATTGTCCTCCTCTGTAGCCTGGCAAGTTTGCTTCCCCATCAGGGGAAGGTAGTCAAAGAGCCAGTTACTGAGTTCATGTCGGAGATAGTCCCTGTTTCCCTTACTAGGGTACCCGCTTGGATACTGAGCTGCCATGGGCTACCTAAGAGCAGGGGTTCAAAGTTATCTTCATGAATAGTCCTTGGTTGGAGTATCAGTCTTAGAAAAGACCCCTATGCCCAGATATTTTGATTCTGTTGCTCTCATTCTGGAGCTCCTGTTCTCTCCAGATCTTACTCTCTCCCCCTTCTTTCCTAAGATTCCCTGCACTCTGTCCGAAGTTTGTTTTTGAGTCTCAGTATCTGCTTTGATACACTGATGGATACAGTCTTCCAGAGGCCCTCTGTGGTAGGCTCCTATCCTGTTTCCTGTTTTCTCTTTCTTCCAATGTCCATCCCATTTGCCTTTCTGAGTGAAGATTGAGCATCTTACCCAAGGTTGTCCTTCTTGCTTAGCTTCTTTAGGTGTAAAGATTTTTGTAGGTTTATCCTATATTGTATGTCTAGTATTCACTTATAAGTTAATATATACTGTGTGTGTCTTTCTGTTTCTGGGATACTTCACTCAGGATGATATTTTCTAGATCCCACCATTTGCCTGCAAATTTCATGATTTCCTTGTTTTTAATTGCTGAGTAGTAGTCCATTGTGTAAATGTACCACAGAATAGCTATTAATTATGAATGCTGATTAACACAGAGACGCATAACTCTGTAGGCCCAGAGAAGAAGTGACTGCAAAGTTCTGAGTCATAATTGGGTCATTTCTTCAACAAATATTCTTTCTCCCAAGGCTCAAAAATCATCAAGGAAGTTGTGGAGAAGGGCAGCAAATATTTTTGAGTTCCTGAGACAGTGGGTGACTATCAGAAAATACTGTTTTCCTTCCACAATATGGGAGTTGCAGATATGAATTCACGGAAGTTTTGGCAGCAAGTAGGAGACCTTCATAAGCTCTCTTTCTCTCTCTCACACACACACACAAAAATCCAGTGGAAGACTAGAGAAACATTCCTCTCCCCTATCTGAGAATCTTGTGGTTGTTAATAGATTCTGAGAGAGAAAAACCTAGTTTTCTGCAAAAGTCTGGCTTCTTGTAGATCTCATACACTCCACTGGATGGTCACATACTTTAAAGTAAATAGGCAGCAATAAGAGAAATGAATAAATATAATTGATGTGTATGGAATGTGGATTTGTATAAGAGAGGAGGTTGGGGAGAATACAGAAAAATATAAGGCACCACTTTGATCCCTCCCTATTGCTTGCTCTGTTTCTTGCTGTCATGAGCTGAAAGATGCTTTTATGATTATTTCTTCTATAAAACAATGTACAAACAGAACCCATGCTTCCACCTCAAAAAAACCTAGACTGAAACCTCAGCACACTGTGACATGAACTTTTTTGTCTTTTATGTTATTTGTCTCAGAACTTGCCAACAATAGAGAGATTTATCACTGTTCATAGTGATAAATGAAATTCACAATGAATAAAATTCTCAAAAAATATTCAGAATTATTCAAACTAATGTAATTAGACTCACTTTCATCTTCTCTTGAGTTTATTGTCCTTAAGACAAAGTTTGTTCTATCGTATTATTAGTTAAAACTTGTTTCCTCTATGAAGGAAAATTCTCCAGCAAAACAAATCCAGTATGTGTTTTGGATATATGTATGAATGTGTACCATACTGATATGGGAAGTTCTCCTCCCCTTCCATCTGACCCTAGCCTATCAGGTCTCATCAGGACTGGCTGCATTGTCCTCCTCAGTAGCCTGGCAAGTTTATATATGTGTGCATCTCTTTTTGTATTATCTATGTATATATGTAAATATATACACACACATATATATATATATCTTTCTATATCTATCCTCTATCACCTACCATCATCTGTCTTCTAATCTATCTGTTTTTTATCAATTCTCTGTCATCTATCAACATATCTAAAATAGTTCAATCTATTTATAGATTATCTGTCCTCTGAGCATACCTATTACTTATCAGTTTATATATTCACCATTTAGCTATCATGTATAAACCTCTGATAATTTTCATCTATATATGTACTTTTCAATTTAGTTAGAGGATTTCTTTTAAGCAACTTGCTCTCTGACGATGGAGATAATAACTTACAAACATTTAGTTTGAATAGTGCAAAATCAGATAAAGCAAATAATTGTCATATAACTGTAATAATCTGCAAGTGAGATAATGATTATAAAATGAAGTAGAGCCCTTTTCATAATTTGGAGGCATACTTGCTTCTCCTTTGGGGAGACAAAACGATCTTTTCAGCCGTTTTGTTAAATGGAACGGTCTGTTAACATTATGAGTGAAACAATTTCTAAGTTAAGCTGATCATAGCATCAATGCATCCACAAATATTCTTTTATTATCATTTAGACCTATGAATTTCTCCAAGCAGTAGCCATAAAAGCTTTGCCCCTAGCCTGAAGCACTATTGGCAACCTGTAAAACTTTAAGAGGTAGAGATAGTTTGAGAAAGGTGTGTCCTTAGAGTCATATCCATGAGTTAGATGTCAATGCCTTGACCCCTCCCTATTGCTTGTTTTGCCTCTTGCTGTCATGAGCTGAAAGATGCTTTTATCGTTATTTTTTCTATAATACAAAGTACAACCAGAATACATGCCTCCACCTCAGAAAAAAACCCAGAATGAAACCTCAAGACACTGTGACATGAACTTTTCTGTCTTTTATTTTGTCTCAGAACTTGGCAGCAATAAAAAGGATTTATCACTGTTCACAGTAACACTACAATAATGTGTGACACTATGGTATAGCATGAAAGACAAGGTAACCAATATAGTTAATTCCACATTGGTGAAAATTATTGTTCCATCATTCTCTGATAAAGAATAAGCAAATATTTAACAAATAAAAGCCTGCATGGATTGTTCAGTTCTAAATGGGACATCTATATGACACCCAATCTTCCAAGACTCAGGGATAATTGCAGAAGAGATTGCAATTTTTGTAAGCTGCACCCAACCAATACATCAAACACTATGAGCCAATATAAACCTTCCTTTCTTTATGTTGTTTTTCTAAGGTGTTTGGCCAGAGCAAATGAAGAGCTGACTGCCAAAGGAAACTAGTAAAGTTTCTGTGATTTAATTTCCATGTTTGTGGCATAAAGAGGATTTAGGAAGGTGAGTTTAACAAGTAAATGTTCTTGCCACCAAAGCTGAAGACCTGAACTCAATCCCTGAAATACATATTTGGAAAAAAGTTCAGATTGCACATATTGTACCTTGACCTCCATGTAAACTTAGTGAAATGCTTGTACTGACACATATTCTCACTACAAATTTTTTAAAAGGAATGAGTAAGTACCCTTTGGATATTGTTCACGGATATCTCCCACCTCTATATAGCATGTAAAATAATTCAGTTAATGCCAGAAATAAATATAAATATTTATTTTTTCCATTTTTTTTGACTTTTAGAATTTATTTAGGAACAGAATCATGAAAGAATCAATATGAATAAATCACAGTTACATATAATATCACAATTTTATTACTAATTCACATTTTCTACTTCATGATTTTATTCTTTATAGTTTATTAACATTGCATCTTTACTTAAGAAAATGAATGTAGGTCATTATATAATTAAATGTATATATATATATATATATATATATATATTGAAAAATTTTGAAAAACAGAGGTAGTGTCAGCTTCTTCTGCGGTAAGGGCAAAGCTCCATTACCAAATATGAAAGATGTGAATTCTCTAGTTCAATGAAGCCTGTCCTGAAATAAAATCTGTCACATTATCCCCTTGAACTGTGTGGTATACTTCTTGTACTTGGGGACATTAAGAGCCACTGTGAATTCTCACACTGCTTGCTGGGATAACTGTAAGAAAGTCTTTTGTCTCTGACGCAAGTGTTTCACGTTTCCATGTAACTATGCCAGGGTGACTTCCATTCTGAGATAGAAAAAGACAGAGTCTAGATTATGGATGATGCTTATTAAGTGTAATTTTCTTTCAACATCATTATGAGCTAAATAAATATGATCCAATGATTATATTTACATGAGTATATCTAAGTGATAGAGGAAAAGTTTATGAGAAAAGAAACTACCAATTGAACAGTTATTTAAAATTAAAAATGAAATTAGAAAATTTCTTTTCAATATTTCAATATTTAGTCCTATCTGTGTACTACCTAACATTTGTTGTATAAAAAGAATTTATAAGGATAGGTTAATTTATCTCAATTTTTACTATTTTCCTTTCACTGCATTTTGCTAATAGCAATCATATGAACATGAACAATCATTTCTCCAAGTACATAATAATTATTATCTTATTAAAATCATGCACAAATATGCTGACAAAACCGTATTAATAAAATTATTCAGTAGGATTGCTATAGTTTAAAAGGAAACCACTGGAATATTATTGGGTTTATAGCTTTAGAAACTAGCTAGTTTACTGATACAGGAAGGTTAACGATCGGTGTAAAAGGATTGAATTTTATTGTCCTTGTAGGGATCTGAACATTGTAGTATTTCCTGAGAACAATGTAGGTTAGCAAGCACAATTTCATAGTGTAGTGTATAGTATAATAGCATAGTTAGTATAGTATAGCATAATTTATATAGTGTAGTGTAGTGTAGTTAGGAAGGGAGTTAAATCCCGTTGGATTGGTAGTGTAGATTTTTACGTAGAGGACACTAAAGAGATGTCTTCTAACTAAAAAAGAACCAATTTTGCTTGTGATGTCCTTAGAAGGAATTGTTTGTGTTCATTTAGTTCCTTAGGTCCTACTTGCTTCTTTCCTGTACAAACCGTGTTTTGTTTCTATGATAAAATGTACTAGATAAAGTGAAATATAAATTAAAAAAAAAACTTTGTTCTCAATGTCTTAGAGACTGAATCTTAGATTAAAAATAAGGTATCAGTGGGGCTGGTTTCTGGGTGTGGGTTGTTCTTTGTATCTGGAAAAGATTTGTGTAGGTGTAAAAAATTATAGCTGCCAATGAGTTCAAGGCTCTTCTCCATTTTTTTCCCTCTTCTGACAGACTTAGTGTGTCTGGTTTAATATTATGGACCTTGATTCACTTGGACTTGAGTTTTGCACAGGGTGATAAATATGGATCTATTTGCATTCTTCTACATGTAGAAATCCAGTTAGACCAACACCATTTGTTGGAGATGCTTTCATTTTTCTTTTATATGGATTTTGACTTCTTTGTCAAAAATCAAGTGTCCATAGGTGTGTGGGTTTATTTTTGGGTCTTAGACTCAATTACATTGATCCACCAGTCTATTTCTATGCCAGTACTACATAGTTTTTATTACTGTTGCTCTGTAGCACAACTTGAAATCAGGAATGGAGATATCTCCAGAAATTCTTTTATTTTGCAGGTTTGTTTTACATACTCTCTAGTTTTGTTTTTTGTTTTTGTTTTTGTTTTTCCATATGAAGTTGAAAAATTATCATTCAAAGTCTATAAAGTACTTTGTTGGTATTTTGATGGGGATTGCATTGAAACTGTAGATTGTTTTTGGTAAGTTTGCCATGTTTACTATGTAAATCCTACCAATCCATGAGCATGGAAAACTTCAACAGACAATTTATCCTGCCTACATGATGTGTAAGAATGAAGACAGAGCAAAGATTGAGGGAAGTTCCAACCAATTCCTGGCCATACCATGGGAGAGAGCCAACCTCTAACATTATTAAGGACATTCTGCTGTGCCTGCAAGCAGGAGCCTAGCATAGATTTCTGTTCAGAGGCTCCATCCAGCAGTGTGTGGAAACAGATACTAAGACTCAGAGCCAAACATTGGGCTGAGCACAGGTAGCATTGTGGAAAAGTGGGAGAGAGGATAGAAGAACCCCAAGGGAACAGGATCTCCACAAAAGACACACAGGGCCAAATAACCCGGCTAGGGAAGTGGGGCTTTCAGAGACTGAAACATCAACCAAGGACCATCTATAGACTTGACCTAGGCGTCCTGCACATACGGACAGCTTGATCTTCGTGTGCCTTCCTTAACAAAGGAAGCTGGGGTTGTCTCTGACCTGGACTCTTGTGCATGGTTTTTGATCACTTCCTCCTGGCAGGGGCTGCTTGGCTAGCTCACTGTGGTATAGAGGATGATGTGCTTAGTCCTGATATGACTTGATGTGCTGGGAGGGGTAGCCAGGAGGCTCCCTTTTTATGAGGCTCCCCTTTTCTGAATGGGCATTAGGGGAAGAGGGAAGGAGGGGTGGAGCGAGAGGAAGGGAGGGCAAGGGCTACTTTTGGGATGTAAAGTGAATAAATAAAATAATTTTTAAAAAAATTATGAATAAAAAAAAGAAAGAAAGTGTAGCTGCCAAAGGAGATGAGCTTTTTGTCATCACAAAGATAAAGTAAAAGGACAACCAATGAGAAGGTGCCACAGATATTGTGGGGCTAATTAAGATAAGTTCAAAGCTTGAATTTTACTGAAATTGTTCTGTTATCATTATTGAATAACTTCCATGAGCTACACCTAAAAAAACCTCATGAAAATGGAGTTTCTAAATATGAATGTTCAGGATATAACCTTTCCCATACTATGTAAATATAGATAATTTACAAATGAAAATTTACAAGGTCTCAATAATAAAATGCTCAGAAAAAAACTGTAAATATAATCTTAAAAGTTTCTAATATCCACAGACAGTTCTTCTTTGCACAGTAAGAATCTCAATACCATTTATTCCTTGTGTAGTTAGATGCTCACTTTAATGCATCTTTGCCACAAAATATTGAAATGAAGTGATTTTCACATTAAGCATCTCTCAACAAAATTTACCTGCTTATTAAAGATGAAAGGTTTATTCTTTTCATTGTTTAAATTATTTCTGCATTCATATGGCTCAGATATAATAAAATTTTGCTTTGGCTTTAGGCTTATTATTGTATGACTTTATTAATTTATATTCTGCATAAAAATTATCATAAATATAGCCTCTTAAAGCAATACACATTTGATATCTCAGTTTCTTGAAATCAGAAGCACAACTATCATTTAATTGGACTTCCAGCATCATCAGGTCACTATCCAAAAGTTGTCAAGAGGGTTTAGTATTACCTTAAATTCTACTAACAAAAATATCTTCCAAGCTATCTTGGCTTGTTTTGAAATACACACACACACACACACACACACACACACACTTACACACATGTACACACTCACACACGTATATTGCTGATATTGCTGTTTTTCTCTTTAAAACCCACTGAGGCCATTTTCTAGTCTGAAAAACTGCCTGCATTTTCTTTCTATCTGACCCTCTTTGTAAGGTTTCACAATTACATAGCAGCGTATTTTCAAATTCAGCGAGAGGGTTTTTTTTTTTTTTTTTTTTTTTGCACAATCTGCTAAAATGAAGTCACTTATAACAATCATTTTATGTAACTTAATCACTGTAGGGGAATTCCATTAAAGCCAGACACAATGCAGCAAAGAGAGATATTTCAGGGAATACAAGGAAAGGCATGTAGCATTTGACAAAATCCAACACCCATTCATGTTTAAAGTCTTGGAGAAATCAGGGATATAAGGCACATACCTAAACATAGTAAAGACAATATACAGCAAACCTATAGCCAACATCAAACTTAATGGAGAAAAACTTAAATCAATCCCACTGAAATTGGGATGAAGGCAAGGTTGCCCACTCTCTCTATATCTCTTCAACATAGTACTTCAAGTCCTAGCTAGAACAAATAGGAAAGCTAAAGGAGAACAAGGGGATGCAAATATGAAAGGAAGAAGTCAAAATATCACTATTCGCAAATGATATGATAGTATAATGGGAATAAATTATTAACTTATTTATAGATTATCTGTTCCAAATTTTCATGAAACAAATAGACACATTTTTTTCAGTTATATAAATAAATTTAGATTAGAAGACATAGTGAATTTTATAGACGTAAAGTTAAAGATTTTTATGAATGATAGAGAAAGAATAATCTGAACTGTAACCTCAGATACTAATTATATGCATAGGTCACAGAACATTAAGTAGTAAATATCTTGCCAACATCGTGCCAAACACAGAAGTAACTTTATAGTCACCCACCATAATGGCTTGGTCCCTGAATCTTGAGAGCTATCTCATTGCTTTATACCAGCCCTAAGTTCACTACACTCATCACTGTCACACTGTGACTACAATTTCCGGAAAGCAACCAAAGCCGAGAAAGGATTCTTTGTTTGGGAGGAGGGAAGAAAGAGTGTATTTCAGTTTACAGGTTATGGTCAGTAACTGAGGAAGTTTGGTGGAGCAAAAACTTGAAGCAGAAAACATGGAAGAATGCTGCTTCTTGGCTCTTTCATTTTTGTTCTTTCTTTTCTTTAATTTTTTTCTTAAAATTTTTAATTTATTACAATTTATTCACTTTGTATCCCTACTGTAACCCCCTCCTTCAGCCCCTCCCAATCCTGCCCTCCCTCCCTCTTCACCTCACATGTCCCTTCCCCTGTCCACAAATAAGAGAGATCCTCCTCCCTTTTTATCTGACCCTTGCCTATCAGGTCTCATTAGGGCTGTCCACATTGGCTTAGTCTTCCTCTATGGCCTTGTTAGGCTGCACCCCTCCTGCACTTCATGGGGTGGTGATCAAAGAGCCAGCCACTGTTTTCATGTCTGAGACAGCCCCTCTCCCCATTACTAGTGAACCCACTTGTACACTGAGTTGCCATGGGCTACATCTGTACAGGGGTTCTAGATTATTTCTTTTAAAGGATATTTTCTAACTACCCCTTCTTTTGTATGATTCCCTGCACTCTGCCCAAAGTTTGGTTATGAGTCTCATCATCTGCTTTGATACACTGCTAGGTAAAGTCTTTCAGAGGCCCTTTGTGGTAGGCTCCTGTCCTGTTTCTTGTTTTCTCCTACTTCCAACCCATTTGTCTTTCTAAGTGAGGATTGATCATCTACCCTGTTTAGATTGTTTAGCTTGTTTAGCTTCTTGTTTAGCTTCCTTAGGTGTACAGATTTTGATATGTTTATCCTATCTTATAAGTATGAAAGAAGGGGGAGTTAGTAAGACCTGGAGAGGACAAGAGCTCCACAAGGACCAAATATATCTGGGTACAGGAGTCTTTTCTGAGACTGATTCTCCAATCAAGAACCATGAATGGAGATAACCTAGAACCTCTGCTTGGACATAGCCATGGCAGCTCAGTATCCAACTGGCTTTCCTGGTAAGGGGAAGAGGGACTGTCTCTGACATGAACTCAGTGGCTAGCTCTTTGACCTCCCCACCCCCCGTGGGAGGAACAGCCTAGCTAGACCACAGAGGAGAACATTGTAGGCAGTCCTGGTGAGACCTGATAAGATAGGGTCAAATGGAAGGGGAGGAGGACCTCCCCTATCAGTGGAGTTAGAGAGGGGCAGGAAGGAGATGATGGGGCGGGGGGAGGGTGGAAGGGATTGGGATGGAATGAAGGAGGGGGCTACAGCTGAAATACAAAGTAAATAAACTGTAATTAATATAAAAATAAAAAAATTAAAAATAAAAAAAGGATATTTTCATGGGAAACAGTTAAGAAACAGTTGTGTTAGGACAATGCATTGTAATAAGTCTTCTAATGTGACTCAGTGATCAAAGGTGGAATGAGATTTCACCATTGAGAAAATATAGCTGCCTGGGTAAATATTGAAACACTTTGTTTAGAAGTAGTAACTTCTTAAGAGAGCTGAAGTTGAGTGTCTTTAGAAGCAGGTTGGAAGTAGAAGAAAAAACAAGGGAGTGTTTGTTTGTTTGGTTGGTTTTTTTTTTTGATAATATTTTTCTGTGCTTATACTTGATTTTGCAGGTAGTAAAGAAATCAGACTTTACACATGTATATCATGACTTACTTGAAATTTAAAATATTTAAAATATTTCAAGGAGTTTTGAAAGTCAGAGAAGCTGACATATTGACCCAGGTAAAGGAAGATTGCTGCATAAAGAACAACACAAAATATTAAAAGCTTACAACCAGCTAGAACCGATAACTAATTTAGTAGAAGGAGCAAGGATAAGAGAGTCTAGAGATATTCCAAATGAATGAACTGCCTGAGGGTCATCATAACAAGGACTCCTAATTTGAACCAGTGCAACACAGTGGAATCCAGAGAGTGAGATTGGAAGGATTTTTGTAAGAAATCAATGCCCCAGGTCCCGCCTCTGAGATCGGACGGGTCTGATGCTCTTTGGGTGGATGACACCTAAATGAACATCAGTACAAAGTCCCAATTTATTTCTAATATCAGAGATCAGACCTCTACTCTTGCCTGATGTGTCTAAAACAAAAAGGGGGAACTGTAGAGAGCTGCGTAATGCTGCGCCTTAAAGATGGAGCTGGTTTCTGCCTTCCACCTTCCCGATGGTGAGTGCTCTGTCACAAACAACTCCATATTTGGCTAAGGCTGAGGATCTGGCTTGCTTCCATGTATGTGGACCTATCTACATTGCCCACGAGGCACACTGGGGTTGGCTACCCAGAGGCTATTTAAGCTGTGGGCTGGCTTTCCCCAGGGTCAGATGATTGTTCAAAGTTCCTGAATAAACTGCATTGAAAAAAAAAAAGAAATCAATGCTGCCCAGGTTAAACTCAGTGATGTTCTGCTTTTATATTTTCTCATGTCAAAACCTTTGCATATCCTTATTTTTATTTTCCTGTTAAAGTTGTTATTCAGGATATAAAATTCTGTTTCAAATCTAGTATTCATTTTGTGACCCTCACTGAATATATCTGAGCTCCCAATCTGTTATCAACTGCAATCAAATAAATAGATGTGTGTTTGAATGTCCTGTGCCATCAAGTCAGTATGATTATAATTTGTTACATGAGAAAAGACAGATGAGGGAGTCTGTCAGAGACATAATCATCAGTGAGCCTTTCTGGCTTTGCACAATATGAAAGTCATTTGTAATTTATTTAACATTTGAAAAGAAGCTCCTGGAATCTGTCCACTAGAGAAGTGAACTATTTGACAAGGTATTCAAACAAGCACAGTTCTTTGGAGAACAGAATGTACTATGGCAGGGACAGAAGTATCTAGGAAACTTTTTTTTCAATGTAACGCAAGGCTGGTAGATGTTCTCCACTTTCTGGAAATTATTACTGCTAGTTTGCTTTTTGTGTTTGTGGTTTAGGTAATGCATTTTTGCTGTTTTCACACATCTTAATCATCAACACAGGCTCCATTCCCATCAAAAGTACCTACTTGTGACATGACATACCTTAAAACATGCTTTGCCTCTTGTCATGGACCGACAAAAAAAATATGCTTTGCTTGTTTAAAGTTCACAAAAGTTTTGTTATATTATTTATTTATCTGTTTTAATTCTGCATTTTCAAATTATAGGATAGTCTAATAAGGTAAAAAATTCAATTTCTTTATTGGTGCACTATCCCTGATGCCCAGAACAGTGCTAATACTGAGATATGTATTTATCACATTTGTGACAAATGAGAATTAAACAATAGGTTCTTTAAATTTTGAATTTCTTTTGATAATTGAGTGAGATTATTAGAGAATAAATGAATTGTTCTGAACTTGTTGAAATGGAAAATGATTTTAATATGTGCTTGCTTGCAATTTTATGCATTGACTCTAAAAGAAAAAAAATTAAGTAGAAAGAATCCAGAAATTAAATAATAAAGTTAGAATTAAAAGAAAACTAGGCAAAATAAATTTGTATTGAGTATGAGACAATATCAAGGTTTTTTTTTTTTTTTTTTGCACATCCAGTCATATATCCCTACAAAAAGCACACAATGATTTATTTATTTATTTATAGCTAGAAAAGCTTGATAAAGCATATAAAAATGACTAACTACATTTTAATGGGGACTGTCTGAGTGGAACAGCAAATCGGCATCAGAACTCATGGGATTATCGTGCACCTGTTAGCACAACCACATTGGGTATAACTCGGAGAGGTAGAACAGTGAGGACAACGTATCCTGAGGACTTCAGGCTGCAGTGAGTTTTGCCCTGCTTGTGGCTCGGACCATCATCATATTCCTCATTTCCTGTGAGCTGTAGGAACACTCTGAAGGGGTTTCCTGCCCCTCACTGGGTAGCATCTCTGGCATTTATAATAATAGTGCTTTCTCTTTTTCAAACATTGCAGCTGGAGCAGATTAATGATTCAACCACCAACCCCAGAAAGAACTTAGAGATACAGATTGCTAGTAAACTTAGGTGAAGATGTTTTTGTTGGTAACCTTGACATAGAAAATCTTGTGGAAATAATTAAACTTCAGAAAGGCATACTTTTCTTAATAATTGAGCAAAGAGTTTTTAAAAATAATTATCATTTACAGTTTATTCACTTTATATCTGGCTGTAGACCCCTCCCTCATCTCCTTCTGATTCCACCCTCCCTCCCTCTTTCCCTCTATGTCCCTCCCCTAGTCCACTGATAGGACTGATTCATCAGTCTCTGCAGGACCACCTGAGCCCAGATCTTTTGGTATTAGGTCCTCTTCATGCATACCCATTTGTTGGAGTATCAGTCTCTGCAGGATCCCTGGGCCTATATATATATTTGGCTCTGTTGGTCTTCTTGTGGAATTCCTGTCCCTTCCAGGTCTTTCTAACTCCTCCTTCTTCCACAAAATTCTCTGCACTCTGCCCAAAGTTTGGCTATGAGTCTCAGCTTCTGCTCTGATACCCTTATGTATAGAGTCTTTCAGAGGCCCTCTGGGAAAGCTCCTGTCTTCTCCTACTTCTGAAATATTTCCTGTTTGCCCTTCTGAATGAGGATTAAGCAACTTCTCTAGAGTCCTTTCTCGTGGTTAGCTTATTTAAGACTATAGATTTTTGTATGTTTATCCTATATTCATGGCTAATATCCACTTATAAATGAGTATATGTCATGTATGCCTTTCTGCTTCTGAGTTACCTCACTGAGGATGATCTTTTCTCGTTCCATCCATTTGCCTGGTCTTGCCACTATTAGAAATATACTTAATTCTTGTTCTTTAGGTTTTCTGGTTATCTATTCTGATCTTGCCACAGAAAGCAAAATTTGCTGTTTCCCCTTACCTTTCTACAAACATATTAGCTAAAGATTGGTTGTATAAAATTTTTCTTTCTTGAGTGACCTGATGAAGTCAATGTTTGGGTCAAGTGTTATTTTAATTAAATGTTTATTCTTAATATTATTTACAGTTTATTAACTTTGTATCCCAGCTGTAGCCTGCTTCCTCATTCCTTCCCAATCTCACTGTCCCTCCCTCAACTCCTTCTTGCCCCTTTCCAAGGCCACTGATAGGGGAGGTCCTCCTCCCTTTCCATCTGACTCTAGCTTATCAGGTTTCTTCAGGACTGTTTGCAATGTCCTCTTTTGTGGCCTAGCAAGGCTGCTCTTCCCTCAGAGTCAGGGGAGGTAAAAAAGCTAGCCATTGTGTTCATGTCAGAAATAATCCCTTTCCCTTTACTGGGGTATCCACTTGGATACTGAACTACCATGAGCTACATCTGAATGGGGGTTATAGTTTATATCCATTCATGGTCCTTGGTTGGAGATACATTCTCACAAAAGACCCCTGTGCCCTGAAATATTTGGTCCTTATGGATCTCCTGTTGATCTCCAGGCCATATTAACTCCCCTTTCTTTCATATTATTCCCTGTACTCTGCTAAAGGTTTGGTTATGAGTCTCAGTATCTGCTTTGATGTACTGCTAGATAGAGTCTTTCAGAGGCCCTCAGTGGTAGACTCCTATCCTGTTACTTGTTTTCTCCTACTTCCAATGTCCATACCATTTGTCTTTCTAAGTGAGGATTGATCATCTTACCCTGGGTTCTCTTTCTTGTTTATCTTCTTTAGGTATACTGATTTTAGTATGTTTATCCTATATATTATATTATATTATATTATATTATATTATATTATATTATATATCTAAAATCCACTTATAAATTAGTATATACCATGTGTGTCTTTTTGCTTCTAGGATACCTCACTCAGGATGATATTTTCTAGATCCCACCATTTGCTAGCAAATTTCATAATTTCCTTGTTTTTAATTGCTGAGTAGCATTTCATTGTATAAAAGTACCACAATTTCTGTATCCATTCCTCCTTTGATGGACATCTACATTGTTTCCAGGTTCTGGCTATTACGAATAAAGCTCCTACAAACATGGTTGAGCAAATACATTTATAGTGTACTTGAATATTTTTTGGATATATGCCTAGGAGTGGTATAGCTGGATCTTGAGGAAGCAGTATTCCTGATTGTCTGAGAAAGTGCCAGATTGATTTCCAAAGTGGTTGTACCAGTTTACATTCCCACCAGCAATGGAGGAGGGTTCCCCTTTCTCCACAACCTCTTCAGCATGTGTTGTCACTTGAGTTTTTGATCTTAGGCATTCTGATGGGTGTAAGGTGAAATCTCAGGGTTGTTTTGATTTGCATCTCTCTGATGGCTAAGGACATTGAGCATCTCTTTTTTTATTTAATTTTTTTGAATTTTATTTTTTTCTTATCAGTTACATTGTATTAACTCTGGATCCCAGCCTTGTCCTGATCCCTCATTCCCTCCCCGTCCCTTCCTCCCTCCCTCATCTCCACCGTGCCCCTTTCTAAGTCCACTGATAGGGGGGACCTCCTCCTCATTCATCTGATCCTGTTTTATCAGGTATCTTCAGGACTGGCTGCAAAGCCCTCCTCTGTGGCCTAACAGGACTGCTCCTCCCTTGGGGGGTGGGGAGGCCAAAGAGCCAGTCATTGAGTTCCTGTTAGAAATAGTCCTTCTTCCCCTCACTTTGGGAAACCAATTGGTTACTGAGCTACCACAGGCTACCTCTGAGAGGAGGTTCTAGGTTATATCCATACATGGTACTTGGTTGAATGTCAGTCTCAGAAAAGACCCTGTGCCCAGATATATTTGGTCCTTGTGGAGCTCCTATCCTTTCCCTATCAGACTAACTCCCCTTCTTTCTTATGATTCCCTGTACTCTGCCAAAGGTTTGGTCATGAGTCTTTGCTTTGAAAACAGTGCTAGTTAGAGTCTTTCAGATACGCTCAGTAGACTCCTGTCATACGTTCAATGCACATCCCATCTGTCTTTCTAAATGAGGATTAATCATCTTACCCCATGTCCGCTCAATTGATTATCTTTTTTAGGTGTATAGATTTCATTATGTTTATCATATCTTATAGGTCTATATAAATGAGTATATCCCATGTTTGTCTTTCTCCTTCTGGGATATTTCACTCAGAATGATCTTTTCTAGATCCCACCATTTGCCTGCAAATTTCATGATATCCTCCTTTTTGATTGATGAATAGTATTCCATTGTGTAAAAATACCACAATTTCTGTACCCATTCTTTTGTTGATGGACATCTGGGTTGTTTCCAGGTTTTGGCTATTACAAATAAAGCTGCTATAAACATGGTTGAGCAAGTATCCCTTTTGTGTACTTGAGTGAACTTTGGGTATATACCTAGCAGTGGTATAGCTATTGAGCATCTCTTTAAGTGTTTCTCTGCCATTCTATATTCCTCTACAGAGAATTCTCTGTTTAGCTCCTGAAAACAAGGACAAGGCAAGGCTACCAGCTCTCTTCATATCTCTTCAACATTGTGCTCGAAATCCTAGCTAAAACAATAAGACAATAGGAGATCAAGAGGAAACAAATCGAAAAGGAAGAGGTCAAAATTTCACTATTTGCAGATGATATGATAGTATACATGAGCTACCCCAAAAATTCAACCAGAGAACACCTTCAGCTGATAAACACCTCCACCAAAGTGGCTGGATACAAAATTAACTTAAAAAAAAATCAGAAGCCCTCCTCTATACCAAAGACAAAAGAGCTGAGAAAGACATCAGGGAAACACCACCTTTCAAAATAGCCACTAATTACATAAAGTACCTTGGGGTGACTCTAACCAGCAAGTGAAAGACCTGTTTGAAAAAAAATTCAAATCTCTGACGAAAGAAATTGAAGAGATATCAGGAGATGGAAAGATCTCCTTTGCTCATGGATAGTGAAAATGGCCATTCTGCCAAAAGCAATCTACAGATTCAATGCAATTCCCATCAAAATACCAACACAATTCTTTACAGACCTTGAAAGAAAAATTTTCTACTTCATATGGAGAAACAAACAAACAAACAAACAAACAAAAAACCCAGAATTTCCAAAATTGATCCTGTATAACAAGAGATAGTCTGGAGGTATCTCCATCCCTGATCATAAGTTGTACTACAGAGCAATAATAATAAAAACAGCATGGTATTGGCATAGAAACAGAAAGGTAGATCAATGAAACCGAACAGAAGACCCAGAAATAAACCCCCACACACCTATAAATACTTAATTTTTGACATAGTTTTTTTCCATCACTTTCTCTTCCAAAGTACATAGACACTCTTATTGTAACTGTTTAATGTATTTGAAATTGAATATATATTCAATATATTATCCATATGAACTTTTTATATATATGTATATATTGAATGTGTATGTAGCCATTATTTGCATTTCATGTGTATGGGTGTTCTGTGTACATGCACATATGTGTTTTGTTCACTGAAGCCAAAGAAAGCAGTATATCAGATTTCTCTGGACTAACAGAAAATTTCAAGCTGCCACATTTTTGCTGGAAATCAGATGCAGTTCCCCTGGAAGAGCATCCAGTACTCTTAACTCTTGAGCCACTTCTCCAGACATTGTTTGTTTGTTTGTTTGTTGTTTTAATTTTTGTGTGTGCATATTTAGAATTTACATTTGTATATGTCATGGTTTATGTGTGAAAGTCAGAAGTTCGGCCACTTTTTTGGAATACTTTCATTCCTCGGTTGGTTTCAAGTATGGAATTCTATTAATGATATTCCAGAAGCAAACATTTTTGCCTATTTAGATATTTGCTGTCTTCTTTTTCTCTTTTGAGGACATATTTCTCTTTTTCTTATTTTTGTCATGTTTTCTCAAGATTAGTGAAATTAATGTCCTTTCATTATGAATTTATTTTAGAATGTTTTATCTTCAATTAACATATAATTGTTACAGTTCACCTCCCTTTCCTATAATTCATTTGTTTTTCTTCAATTATTATTGTTTTACTCACAAACGTATATGACTAAACATATAAATACAATATGCTGAATCTATTAGTGTTACTTGTATCATATGACTTTATGGCTGGCTACTTAGTATTGGATAAACAATTTTGAGGCTCATTCCTGGTAAAGAATAATTCTCTCCTTTTCCATTCTTAGTTTCCACTCACTCTTCATCTATGGGTGAGTTCCTATGAGATTGCTCTCATCCCTATTGGCATTTTAACTGGTGTTGTCATTATTCAAGTCTTGTTTAAGTAGTCGAATATTTGAAAGTTCTTGGGTGTAGCTTATCTGTCATATCCAAATATATATTTTCACAGAAGACTTCCTGGGTATCTGGCTCTTCCGACATTTTCTTCCAAACATCCTTGCTATTCCCTGGGTCATCAGCACAGAAGAAATTGTAGATGTGTCAACTGGGTTTGAGCAACTCATTGTCAGTTGTTCTCTGAATTTTGACCAGTTATAGCTTTCTGTAATTGTCTATATCTGCTGTACAAAGAAACTTCTTTGATGATGCACATTAATACCCTCTTTTGTGGGTGTAAAGATATGAATGTAGTTAAGAATTATATGGTTTAGGAAAGTATCAGAAGTTCTCTTATGAAATCCATAAAATCACTGGGCATGATTCTGCACCCCACTGCTAGGGCCTCAAATCCAATTAGATGGCTGTTATCACAAAGATATTAGTGTGCTATTGAACATTTAGGGATATTGTGACCCTACTTTATTTATTATGAACTAATAATAAAGCCATACAAACTACCTAACCAAGATTATTATAAGAAGTTTTGTAGCAAAGTTGTATTTTCACACTATCCATAGTTAACCACTTTATTGATTCTAGTTTCTGTTTTGTTTTGTTTTCCTTATTTCCCTTTTCTCTCCAGGACTCAGAGCTAATGAATAATGTATTTCCCTTGATGCATTATCAAAAGTACTCTTTCCATCACTTATGTTCTCTGATCACATTTATTACATCTTTAGTTCCACATCAGCATTAATTTCAAGTTATATTTTCTAAATAAAAGAAAAAGAAGAACCTTCCCAAACAATATAATCATGTAACCAAGTAGTCTGGAACCAGAAGCATAGGTCCATATGCACCTGTTAAATATTTGAATTATTAGAATGTGTTTGATCCTTTGCCACATGAGAATATGGTAATACATATCAAAATATACCACTTTTCAGTTAAATGTAGCAACATATTCCAACAGGATTCCTAGTTTTTAGTATCTTCACTGTTCTTCATTTACTTTTTCTGATTGGCAATAAAATATTCGAATATACACATTAGTCATCATGCCCATTTATTTACTGTACGAAGTTTAGAATGTTCTTGAATAATCTCAGTGCAATTTCACACCTAAAAAGAACTTGGAACTGGAGAGATGGCTCAGTGTTTAAAAACAGTTATTGCTCTCTCAGGGACCCTGGTTCAATTCCCAGCACCCACATGGCAGGTAACAGCTGCCTATAACTCCAGTTCCAGAAAGCTGGACTCTGTACAAAGAGTGTGCACCTGCTTTCACAGACATACATGCCAACAAAACATCCATACACATAACAAATAAATAAATAAATAATCAAACAATTGATAGGTAGGTAGATAGATTCACAGATAGGTAGATAAGGATTTTAAAATGAAACTTTATGATTGATTACTCAGTGTAATGTCTGTTCAGTCAATGGTTGATAAGACTGCATAAAGATTTTCTGGAGTTTGTCAGCATCTTATTTGAGTCAAAGTTAAATGGCTTCTGTCCTGTGACTTTTGAGGGTACTTTTTCCTTCAGCAAGGATGACTTCTGAACACTAGCCTTTCCAATATGACATCATTGTTTTTATATAATAAGAATATTGTGAAAGAATTATTAATATATAACATATTATAGATGAAAATATTTATTAAACTCATTGTTCTAGAAACATGAAAATATTACAATGTATTTATAAAGTACAGAGAAAAATACTTCGGGTTATATATATATATTTTTTAGAGAAAAAGGAATTTGATAGACCTTTGACTTTTGCTTTTAATCTTTAAATCACACAAGCCACTGAATGCCCTCTTGAATTTTTTCATTATTTTGCCCAATATCCTTTTTAAATATGTTTATCCTTATGTATTTACTTCTATGGACAAAAAGCAGTCAATGCAAAGCTGTCATTTATAAATTATTTGTAAAATAAATGAAATTAAACTTTTTGTTCAAAGTCTTAAAAATAAGAACAGTTCTTGTACAAAGACATATACATGTTCTATTTGGGGTGTTATATTTAAGGTTTCCTTCAAAGTTCACATAATTTCTGTTGAAGTATCTTTAAAATAAAATATAAAACAAATGTGAAATATTAATGTAAATTATAAAACAAATTCAATTCATGTAAATTAGTAAAAAATTTAAAATATAACTTCAGAAGTTATATTTGTTTTAAAAAATAAATAAAATAGTAAGATGATGTAAAGGAATAACATTATTAATCCATTAATATAGTTTAAATATCTAGGCATTGATGAAAGCAATTAAGGAAACTGAATTACTTCACTTCTGGTTTCCTTAACAATATAATGTAAGCGTCTTTTTTCAGCTCTCTAGGCCATCTTTGAAATTCAGTTCTACTTTTCTGTAAAATAATTCATTTCCTTACTGCTGTGTTTGCATAATTAATGTCCCACTCCACAATTTCCACGCACTCTTTTTCAAAGAATGATTTCAAAGCTTAGCATTTTATTGCATCTTGTTCAAGACTAATTCTGTCTGTTTGCAAATATAATTTGTGTCTGATTAACCCCATTTAAACTTCATATTATACAAAGTGATAATTTATAAAAGAAGAACAACATGTAGCCTTTGCATACAGAAGGATATATTTTGAGGTTAATAACAAAAACACATATAAATAAGGTCAGAAAATCACGAATTCTGACAAACTGATTCTCAAGATGAATGCTTGAATGCAGATCTCTGAATTTGGTGCTAAAGTTACAAGTGGAAAATTGCAGCATTAACTTATTTACTCTGATACTGAATATAATATTAACTTAAATTTGTTATTATGAATGTACAAGCAATTGCTTAGGACTTTGCTGACACAAAAATACAGATACTTTCAGACTGTTTTTTGTTCCCCTTCTGAAGACAGAATATCTAGGGTGCATTTCACATTGATATCATTACCTGCTTGATACAGCTTACATTTTTTTTAATTTTTCATCAATTACACTTTATTCATTCTGCATCCCCCCATAAGCCCCTCCCTCCTCCCCTCCCAATCCCACCCTCCCTCCTCCCTCTGCACGCATGCCACTCCCCAAGTCCACTAATAGGGGAGGTTCTCCTCTCCTTTCTGATCTTAGTCTGTCAGTTCACATCAAAAGTGGCTGCATTGTCCTCTACTATGGCCTGGTAATCTTTATACTTACCCTTTTGGTTTGACTGATCTACCTTCATGTGTATAAGTATTCTTTCTTTCTAGTCTCTCAGTTTTGTGCCATGCTGCTTGACTTGTACCCTTGCAGCTGCAGATGATCCAACTCTTCATTAACAACGTAGAAGACTACATCAGATATTTCACTTGGTTTCTGTTGGGACAGAAACAAAATTTCTCTGAAAACATTGCTGACATGCACTTAAGATATTTTGGCATTAAAACATTTATTTTTCTGTTTTTATACTGATAATAAAATCTTTCCTAAACTATCCCAAAACATAGACTTAATAATGAAATCATCAATCTAAATCATGAAAGCATAATTATAATTTTTTTACAAGCACAAAAGCACATATCTACCATGTAATATGAAAAGACAAGAAACAAAATCATATAAAGCTGCCATCCTCCAGGCTCATAAAAACAACGAGGAATAAGAGACCCACTTTTAAGTCATTCGAAACAGAGGTGAAAATTGGCTCCACTACATCCTGGGTACAGCAAATAGGAACTCTTTCAGTGTTCTTTTTTTAGCACTGTTGCTCATACAATTCTATTGCCGTTTATTAACATCCTTTACATAACTATTAAGAATTCAATAATTAATAAGAAAAGTAATTGTGTAATAGGAGAATATAGAAGTGGTAGTGAATATTTGGCTGTAACAAATGAAGCTACTATGAACATAGTTGAGCAAATGTCCTTACTGAATGGTGGGGCATCTTTTGGGTATATGCCCAAGAGTGTTCTAGCTGGATCTTGAGGTAGCACTATTCCCAGTTTTCTGAGAAAACACCAGATTGATTTCCAAAGTAGTTGTACAAGTTTGCACTCCACTAAAAATGGAGGCTAAGATAAAAAAACCCACAAGTGACAAAACATGCTGGAGAGGATGTGGAGAAAGGGACAACACACTTTTAATTTTAGAGACTAATTATAATAATCAGCCTGTGGTTATAGGTTGTCCAGTGGCAAATAGACAGGACTGAGAACATGAAATTAAGAAATATTATACAGCCAAGTAATGATGGCACATGACTTTAATCTCAGCTCTTGGGAGGCAGAGGCAAGCAGACTCCACGTATTAAAGTCCTGCCTGTCCTACAGAACTAGCATGTTCCAGTACAGCCAGGGCTACACAGAGGGGAAAAAAAAAGAAAGAAAGAAATATTGTGTAGACAGAGGAGATACATATGTAAATAGAGAGAGTGAGAGAGAGAGCTTAAAATTCATGACTAAGAAAATTTAAATCATGTCCCAATATTCCATGCAAGAAGCAGAATTATGTGGATTAAAGTATCAATAACATGCACCTGAGGTTTATGAGTGGCATTTACTCCACTGTCCATAATTTCTGTGACAGTGCATTCCAATGAAATTTGAGTTGTAAAACACTATTTATATAAAACAAAATTGAACATTTCATTTCTAATCTTTATTTTAACAGTGGAGTAGTAATTAGAAATATTAGTTTTTTGTTACTCTAGTAATAACTTTGGACAAAATTTAAGAGACAAATACAGAAAGTCTTATCCTTTATATTTATTATATATAATATAAATTATACTTATTAAAATATGATTGAATATAAATACACATTGTCATTGATTCAAAATTTATGAAACGTTTTGAAACTGAGATGAAAAAAATTCCTATTCCATGATCAAATTATTTGTTTGTTTATTTATCTATTTGTCTATCTATCTATCTATCTATCTATCTATCTATCTATCTATCTATTTATTTTAGGATTTCTCAGTGTAGTACTGCCTCTCACTCTGTAGATCAGGCCTCCTAATCAGAGAGCTGCTTGCCTCTGCCTCCTGAGTGCTAAGATTAAAGGCATTCCCCATCACATTCTGGTTGTAAATCATTTTTAATTTAAGACAAAAAAAAAAACAAAAAAACAATGACATACTTTCTTAGTTACATCTACCTCTTATCACTAAATTATTATTTGAGGAAATATGTAATAGTATTTAAACAGTATGAAGTTATTGCTTTTTAAGTCTGTATACAAAATATGAATTTGCCTTCAAGTTATATATTTTATATATACAGATATAACAGTAAACACACACTGTATCAGTAATGATGTTTTCTTTATTTTTTACAACTTATAAATATTTTGGTTTCCATTCTTAGAAACAGGAAACAACCGGTTCTTAACCAAGAACAGTGGAATTTTCCTGATGAGGTAGCTTGGTCTTAGAAGTATTTTAGAAAACAAGTAATGTGCAAAGTTTCACTAAGTCCCTCAAGTAAAAATGATGTAAACCCACAGATGACAGTTTAATGGGCTCAGGCAGGAGGATGGGGATACATAATATCAAGATAGATGGTGCTGAATCCCATGGACAGATTCGGTTACTGACTCTACAGATCAATAATGGCAATCATGATGAGAATTTACTGTTAGGGAAACATATTTTGGTAGTATCTGTGGCTTGCCTGACAATGCATATTCAAAAGACAAATTGTGTGCCCTGGAATGTTAACCTTGTCACTGATGAGTTTAGCATTTTCTTCCATTTAAAAAATTATTGTACCAATTATAGTAGTTCTACTTCATGAATTTAGTATCCCTTAAATTATAACAATATAATTAAATACTATTTAATTTGCAGTTTAATATTATTTTATTTGAATTTTATTTATTTATAAGCTAAATGCAGTAAAACACATATAACAGTATTTAATATTTTCAAAGACAAAGTGTGACATTGAAGGATATAAATTGAAATAGGACTGTAAAATGATGTATTATATTATATTCAAGAATGATGTCAACATTGCATAAAGCTGGACACCACTGAATCTGTTAGCAAAACAGTCATTGACAACTTTGCTTTAAGAAAAATTGCACTTATTGATATGGAGATTAAGAAAAAGAACAATTAATCAAGTGTCAATTTCACAGTTTTTAGAGACCGTATACCTTTCTACAAAATAATAAATGAAAAGATATTCAGAATTTTATTAATTAGGATTACCTGTTCTCTTTTTCACATGTATTTCAATTGTTGTATGACATTATTACGCTGCTATATTAAATAATATTGTCTTCATTTAAATTTGAAATGCCTTCATTTGACCCTGTTTTATCAGGTATCTTCCTGGGTGGCTGCAAAGTCCTCCTCTGTGGCCTAACAGGACTGATCCTCCCCTGCGGGGAGTGGGGAGGTCAAAGAGCCTGCCATTGAGATCCTGTGAGAAATAGTCCTTTTTCCCCTTACTTTGGAAAACTACTTGGTTACTGAGCTACCACGGCCACATCACATCCGAGCAGAAGTTCTAGGTTATATCCATAGATGGTCCTTGGTTGAGTGTCAGTCTCAGAAAAGACCATGTGCCCGGATATATTTGGTCCTTGTAGAGCTCCTATCCTTTCCATATCATAAAAAACTCTTTAGTTATGAAGTAAATGAGGGATTTCCCCCTAATTCTCACTTAGAGAGGACAAAATGGAAGATATAAAGATAAGATTAATTCATAGTCAGAATTCTCAAGTACTTTGTACTTGATTTTTTTTTTTTTTTTCAATGCAGTTTATTCAGGAACATTGAACAATCCTCGGACCCCGGGGAAAGCCAGCCCACAGCTTAAATGGCCTCTGGGTAGCCAACCCAGGCGTGCCACGTGGGCAATGCAGATAGGTCCACATACATGGAAGCAAGCCAGATCCTCGGCCTTAGCCAAATGTGGAGTTGTTCGTGACAGAGAGCACTCACCATCGGGAAGGTGGAAGGCGGAAACCAGCTCCATCTTTAAGGCATAGCATTCCGCAGCTCTCTACAGTTCCCCCTTTTTGTTTTAGACGCATCAGGCAAGAGTAGAGGTCTGATCTCTGATATTAGAAATAAATTGGGACTTTGTACCGATGTTCATTTAGGTGTCATCCACCCAAAGAGCATCAGACCCGTCCGATACCTTTTTCTCAGAGGCGGGACCTGGGGCATCAACCCGCATGCAATCAGACATGCTCTTCTCTGGGTCCAAAGCGGCTGACCCTGAGTACAGTGCTTAGCCTCGCATCCTGAGCGTATCATTTTAGCTTTTTATGGTATCCAACCATGCTTGGGGAGAATGTCCTGCTTCAATGGCTGTAAAGGCCTGAATGATCATGGCTGCATCACACTGTTGTGAGACTCTAATCTTGCATATATACCACAGGCAAACCAAGGAGACCAACACCAGAAGGCCTGCTAATACTCCCATGCCCGCCCATTCCTTCAGATGATTCATGGCTGCAGCAATCCATGTTGATAATCCTGTGGCTAGTCCTGCGTCCACTCCGGTAGAATTTACTGTGACAATAGCCACTCTCAGCTGCTCCATCGTAGTATCGAATTCTCCAGTCCAATTACCTAAAATATAGCTCGACAATTGTTTAGACAGATTTGCAGCACAGGAAAAATTCTCATGTTGTATGCTAGTGACACAAAGTCCAACATACTTTCATTGACAGCCAGGTTGAGCGATTTGCCATAGGGTATCAATTTGCTCCTGCAAGAGGTCAATCCTCTGATTGAACACCATCAAGCTTCCTTTTAGTTGAGCATTAATTCCTTTATGTACAACTAAGGCATGAGCTACATTGGCTAAATGATTATTCAGGGTCTGAGCAGTCTGCCCAGTATGACTCATGGCTAATGCCCTGGTGGTAGCTCCAACAGCCGTCAATGAGATGGTAGTAACAATATTTTTGTTGAGATTTTTATTTTAGATTAATATGAAACATTTCATACAAGCAAGGAATTATTACTCCATGTATGTTTGAGAGAGGCAAAAATTCCATTTGAAAATATTTTTAACTTAGACAACTTTGGTTCTATTTGACATTTTAACTGTCCTATCTTTATCCCATGTAATGAATGGATTAGGTAATTACATTACCCTGGAGATTTTGTTACATGGTCTGATATTAAAATTTGAAGAAACCAATTTGGCTGGTAAATTAGAAAAAGAAGTTAGGTGGAATAGCCTTAGGAAAATGAAAAATGGGATTCCTTTTATGTTAAGTCACAGGTTACAAAATTAGAAGTCTACATTGTTAAGTTTTAAGAATGATCCCATCCATAATATAATATATATAACTATGTTCCATACAGGTTCATTGTAGGGTTCATATTTTTCTTTAGTATTATTTTACATAGCATTTCCTTACCTATAATATCATTAATAAAGTCGATGATATCTCATAGTTCATTTCAGGCAGTATAATATAGTATCTTACTTCTTCAGCATGAGGGAAAGATGCACCTTACATGCTAACACACTTTCCCCCTCTGTAAGTGAATTCTGTAGAAAAAGAGGGTCACAGTGTCTGATGGTTCTGTGTACACAGCTAGGATATTTCACACAAAAATATGCATATGATAGTGGTTGATTATTCCATAAAGAATTTCTTAATCAATGAAAATGAAAGAACAAAGAGTATTTTGTTATATTCTATAATATCCAAATAGGTATGTTAGTAAATATGATTGTCCTGAGCCACATATTAAAAGAGTCAAGTCACATGTCCTCTGACCTCCACACGGTAAGAAAATATGGCATGCACACACATACACACACTAAATAAATTCAAAATATTTGAATATTTCAAATTTAACGAAATTCTAATAATAGTAATTTTGCTCTTGGAAAACATGAATATGTTAGGGTTATGTAACTTTCTAACATTGGGCAAAGTGTCAGAATCCTAATGGAAGAAGAGATAGAAAGGCCTGGAGGGGACAGGAACTCCACAGGAGAACAACAGAACCAAAACACTTGGCCAGTGGGGGGCTGCAGAGACCTACACTCTAACTAAGGACCAGGCATGTAGAGGACCTAGACCCCCTGATCAAAGGAAGTCCATTGGTTGCTCAGTTTCCAACTAGGTTCCCTAGTAAGGGATACAGGGGCTGTCTGAGACATGAACTCAGTGGCTGGCTCTTTGTCACTTCTCCTTGGAGAGTGCAGCCTTGCCAGGCCACAGAGGAAGATGATGCAGCCAGCCTTGGTTAGATCTGATAAGCTAGGGTCAGATAGAAGAGGAGGAGGTCCTCCTGTATCAGAAGACTAGGAAAAGGGTATAGGGGAAGAAGACAGAAGGTTGGTGTGCCTGGGAGGGGGCAGCAGCAGGAATGCAAAGCGAATAAATTATAATAAATAAATATATAATTAAAATAAAATTTTAAACATCTCATATTTCAATTTTGCTACTTCTTATGAAAAGTTGATAAACATAGTTATGAAATTAAACATTGTCTCTGTGTGTGGCCCTTTTATAACACCAGAACTAGGAAGTCAAGAAGAGTAAATTTGCTTATTTTCAAAAACAAAGGTTATATATTTTACACTCTAATACTCTCATATTGACTGTTCATTTTCTTTAAATTTATATATATATATATACATATATATAGAAAGAGAGAAATAAAACTTTCACTTATTACATGGTTGAAATTTGTAATCAGAATATATGCAATCAGAATTATTTTTATAATAATTTATTCTCTTTGGCTTATTTTTCTAGGAAGTTTGAAAGATGTTAAGCATTATTACTCCATGTTAAATAGGACTGTCTTAAAAGCCTAGTATCTATTCATTTCCTTTCATATAATTTCTCTGAGTTTTTTCTATATTCAGGACAAATTGTGAAATAGAATGTTTACTCTCAGCACATTAGCATTATTAATTCATACCAAATTCAAATATTTTTATTTGAAATGAATTCAATTAACATTCTTGCATGGTCTTTTTATTTTACAAGAAAAACGCAAGAAAATGTAATTAACTAAAGTAACTGAGAGTATACTAAAACTCTAGTGTTTAATATGCACTAAAGTTAAACAAATTTTAGACAAATCAGATGTGTCTAAAATTAATGTAAAGTTTTATTTTTTATTTTTTTTAATTTTTTATTTTTTTATCAGTTACATTTTATTAACTCTGTATCCCAGCCATGTCCCGTTCCCTCATTCCCTCCCAGTCCCTCCGTCCCTCCCTCATCTCCACCCTGCCCCTTTCCAAGTCCAATGATGGGGGGGACCTCCTCCCCATTCATCTGATCCTGTTTTATCAGGTATCTTCAGGACTGGCTGCAAAGCCCTCCTCTGTGGCCTAACATGACTGCTCCTCCCTTGGGGGGTGGGGAGGCCAAAGAGCCAGTCATTGAGTTCCTGTCAGAAATAGTCCTTGTTCCCCTCACTTTGGGAAACCAATTGGTTACTGAGCTACCATAGGCTACATCTGAGTGGAGGTTCTAGGTTATATCCATACATGGTCCTTGGTTGAATGTCAGTCTCAGAAAAGACCCTGTGCCCAGATATATTTGGTCCTTGTGGAGCTCCTATCCTTTCCCCATCAGACTAACTCCCCTTCTTTCTTATGATTCCCTGTAGTCTGCCAAAGGTTTGGTCATGAGTCTTTGCTTTGAAAACACTGCTAGTTAGAGTCTTTCAGATGCGCTCAGTAGAGTCCTGTCATACGTTCAATGCACATCCCATCTGTCTTTCTAAACGAGGATTGATCATCTTGCCCCATGTCCGCTCAATTGATTATCTTTTTTAGGTGTATAGATTTCATTATGTTTATCAAATCTTATAGGTCTATATAAGTGAGTATATCCCATGTTTGTCTTTCTCCTTCTGGGATATTTCACTCAGAATGATCTTTTCTAGATCCCACCATTTGCCTGCAAATTTCATGATATCCTCCTTTGTGATTGCTGAGTAGTATTCCATTGTGTAAAAATATCACAATTTCTGTGCCCATTCCTTCGTCCTCATTAGCCATCAGGGAAATGCAAATCAAAACGACCCTGAGATATCACCTTACACCCATCAGAATGGCCAAGATGAAAAATTCAAGCGACAACACATGCTGGAGAGGTTGTGGAGAAAGGGGAACCCTCCTCCACTGCTGGTGGGAATGTAAACTGGTACAACCACTCTGGAAAGCTATCTGGCGCTTTCTAAGACAATTAGGAATAGTGCTTCCTCAAGACCCAGCTATACCACTCCTAGGTATATACCCAAAGTTCGTTCAAGTACACAAAAGGGATACTTGCTCAACCATGTTTATAGCAGCTTTATTTGTAATAGCCAGAACCTGTAAAGTTTTATTTTAAAGTATTGAAAAATTAGGCATCTCTTAAGAACAGCTAGCCTACCTAATTGAGAAAAGTGATTACTATTAAAATAATGTTTACTTCAGACATTGATTGTTCAAAACAAATGTTTGAATTATAATTATTTTTAAAACATGAAGTTCTGGGAACTAAGCCAAGGTCACAACTTGATGCAAACCAGGTAGGCTAATAATAAAAACTCATGTTACCTGAACTGAATTATTTAGATGTAATCAATAGTGTTTAAATTTTCAAAGTTCATCAGACCTGTATAATATACTAATATTTTCTAAAGCCATGTTTTCTTTTGTAAAAATTAATATATTTTTAATGATTTGGCAATAACATCCCTTATAGTTGAATTGTATTCTTTGATCACATCAATAATTGGTAATGCTTTAAAACAGATAATAGATTTGGTGTCTTCATAAAATAAGAAAGTATTTAAGTATATTTCTTAGTGATTTAGTTGTCATATGGAATTTATATATGTATATATATATTGTTTTTGTTTAACTTATTTTGATTATTTCTAAATGCATTAATTTCTCCTTTTCTCCTCATAATAATAACATAGCTTTAGTTGGTCTGGAATCCACTTTGTACCAGAGGATGACAATCTTTGCCCTGAATTATGGGTTATAATAGAGATAAGAATTAGAAAATATAGATCACCTGACTCACTTATTAATTGCTAATTGCTAACTGGGCCATAATAATACACAAACATTTTATAGATTTCTACGTATTTCAGGAATGAGTCACACAATATAAACGTAAAATTGACAAAATGGGGTGGTTGCAAGACACAGGACAACTTTACACAATTTTGTATGCTTCACTGTTGTGTCCCAATAAAAGAACACAAATGATTTACAGCAATAGTTTAAAAATGTTTTCGAAAATCAGGTTAAGTTGTGTGCAATGATTAGATACAAAAACGGAATACAAAAGACGAAAAGCCTGAGAAAGAAGTTAGTGAAATGACACTCTCCACAATAAACACAAATAACCTAAAGTACCTTGGTTTGACTCTAACCAAGTTAGTGAAAGACCTGTATAGAAAAAACTTCAAGTCTCCAAAGAAAGAAATTGACTAAGAAACAAAAAAAAAAAAAGGAAAAATCTCACATCCTCATGATCAGTAGGATTAAACATAAAAAAAGTGCCCATTGTAACAAAAGCAATCTACAGATTCAACGCAATATCCATCAAAGCACCAACACAATTCTTTATATACCTTGAAAGAACAATTGTCAATTTCATCTGGAACAACAGCAACAACAATAATAACAACAACAACAACAACAAAAACAGAAGAGCTAAAACAATTCTGTACAGTAACAGATATTCTGCAGCTATCTCTGTTCCTGATCTCCAGCTCTACTACAGAGCAACAGTAATAAAAAAGGCAGAGTACTGGCAAAGAAACAGACTAGTGATCAATGGCATCGAATCTAAGATAGAGAAATAAATCCGCACACCTATGGATACTTGAATTTTGACAAAGAAACCAAAACCATAAAATGGAAAAAAGACAGCATCTTCAACACATGGTGTTGGTCTAACCAAATGTCTACATGTAAAACAATGAAAATAGATCCATATTTTTGTTGAATTTTTAAAATTTTTATTTTATTTTCTTTTCATTTATTTATTTTTTTCACTTTTAATTTTATTTATTTATTTATTTATTTTCAATGCTGTTTATTCAGGAACCTTGAACAATCATCGGACCCTGGGGAAAGCCAGCCCCCAGCTTAAATAGCCTCTGGGTAGCCAACCCCAGCGTGCCACGTGGGCAATGCAGATAGGTCCACATACATGGAAGCAAGCCAGATCCTCAGCCTTAGCCAAATGTGGAGTTGTTTGTGACAGAGAGCACTCACCATCGGGAAGGTGGAAAGCGGAAACCAGCTCCATCTTTAAGGCACAGCATTCCGCAGCTCTCTACAGTTCCCCCTTTTTGTTTTAGACGCATCAGGCAAGAGTAGAGGTCTGATCTCTGATATTAGAAATACATTGGGACTTTGTACCGATGTTCATTTAGGTGTCATCTATCCAAAGAGCATCAGACCTGTCCGATACAGGACCTGGGGCATCAACCTGCATGCAATCAGACATGCTCTTCTCTGGGTCCAAAGCAGCTGACCCTGAGTGCAGTGCTTAGCCTCGCATCCTGAGCATAACATTTTAGCTTTTTATGGTAGCCAACCATGCTTGGGGAGACTGTCCTGCTTCAATGGCTGTAAAGGCCTGAATGATCATGACTGCATTACGCTGTTGTGAGACTCTAATCTTGCATATACACCACAGGCAAACCAAGGAGACCAACACCAGAAGGCCTGCTAAAGCTCCCATGCCCGCCCATTCCTTCAGATAATTCATGGCTGCAGCAATCCATGGTGATAATCCTGTGGCTAGTCCTGCATCCAATCTGGTAGAATTTACTGTGACAATGGCCACTCTCAGCTGCTCCATCGTAGTATCGAATTCTCCAGTCCAATTACCTAAAATATAGTTAGACAATTGTTTAGACAGATTTGCAGCACAGGAAAAATTCTCATGTTGTATGCTAGTGACACAAAGTCCAGCATACTTTCATTGATAGCCAGTTTGAGCGATTTGCCATAGGGTATCAATTTGACCCTGCACGAGGTCAATCCTCTGATTGAACACCATCAAGCCTCCTTTTAGTTGAGCATTAATTCCTTTTTGTACATCTAAGGCATGAGCTACATTGGCTAAATGATTATTCAGGGTCTGAGCAGTCTGCACAGTATGACTCATGGCTAATGCCACGGTGGTAGCTCCAACAGCCGTCAATGAGATGGCAGTAACAATGGTGGCTGTAGTTCCAAGATCCCTTTTCTGTCTGAAGAGAGTCATAGAGTGAGGGGCATCAACGGGCACAGGCACCCAGCCAGGCATGCGAGTAATCAGGGCATACCTAAATTCACTAGCATTCCTGCATTGGGCAAAAAAGCAAGTATCATCACCACAATTACTTGACTCTATCTGGCTAATAATGAATAAAAATGGGGGATATAAACAAATAGGTGTGGGCTTATAGGAAATATTATGAGAAGCCTTAACCCCCTCTTTGGAACATCTTGCATCAGTTCTAGAACTAGCAATGGTGGTGTCCGAGGTCTGAGTAGGTTCAGGAGACCATTGCCCCCACGGGCGAGACGTGCTCCATGTAAATTGACTAACTCCATGTTTTGCTCTACTTTTGAAAGTCATTTAAGGTTCTTAAATTATTTTTTCCCTTTTTTTTAAATTTTTCTTCAATTACACTTTATTCATTCTGCTTCCCCCTATAAGCCCCTCCCTCCTCCCCTCCCAATCCTACCCTCCCTCCTCCCCTCCCAATCCCACCCTCCCTCCTCCCTCTGCATGTATGACACTCCCTAACTAAAATGTCCAATCCCCATCCAGAAAGGTAAAGAGGATGGACATCAGAAGAAGAAGAAAACAGGAAACAACCTAGGAACCTACCACAGAGGGCCTCTGAGAGCCTCTGACCTACAGACTATCAAAGCAGATGCTGAGCCTGATGGGCAACTGTTGGGCAGAGTGAATGGAATTTTATGTAAAACTGGGAAATAGTAAGAGCTGGAGAGGACAGGGTCTCCACAAGGAGAGCAACAGAACAAGAAAATTTGAACACAGGGAACTTCCCAGAGACTCATACTCCAACCAAGGTCTATTCTTGGAGATAACCCAGAACCCGTGCACAGATGTAGCCCAGGGCAGTTCAGAGTCCAATTGGTTTACATAGTAATGTGAAGAGGGACTGCCTCTGACATAATCTGATTGGCCTGCTCTTTGATCACCTCCCCCTGGGGGGGAGCAGCCTTACCAGGCCATAGTAGAGGACAATGCAGCCACTTTTGATGTGAACTGATGGACTAAGATCAGAAAGGAGAGGAGAACCTCCCCTATCAGGGGACTTGGGGAGTGTCATACAAAATTTTTATTTTTTATATTAATTACGGGTTATTTACTTTGTCTCCTAGTTGTAGCCCCCTCCTTCTTTCCCTCCCAGTTCCACCCTACCTGTCTCATCTCCTCCCTGCCCCTATCTAAGTCCACTGATAAGAGAGGTCCTCCTCCCCTTCCAAAATAGATCCATATTTATCACTCTGCACAAAACTAAAGTCCAAGTGAATCAAAGAGCTCAACATAAAACCAGACATACTATACCTGTTAGAAGAAAAAAACAAGGAAAATCTTTGACTTCTTTGACACATGAAACAACTTTTTGAACAGAAAACCAATAACAATCAATAAATAGAACCTCATGAAACTGAAAAGCTTCTATAAATCAAAGGGCAAAGTCAAAAGAACAAAATGACAGTCTACAGACTGGGAAAAGATCTTCACCAACCCTACATCTGACAGAAGGCTTGTATTCAGAATGTATACAGAACTCAAATAGTTAAACACCAACAAATCAAGTAATAGAGTTAAAAAATGGGTACAAAAGCTAAACAGAGAATTCTCAACTGAGGAATATTGAATGACAGAAAACACTTAAAGAAATGTTCAAGTCCTTATTCATCAGGGAATTGCGAATTAAAATGACCCTGAGATTTCTTCTTACACCTGTCAGAAAGGCCAAGAAAAAACAAAACAAAACAAAACAAAAAACTCAAGTAAAAACACATGCTGAAGAGGATGTGGAGAAAGGGGAACCCTCCTCCATCTCTGATGGGAATGTAAACTTTTACAACCACTTTGGAAATCAATCTGGTGCTTTCTCAGACAATTACGAATAGTACTTCCCCAAGATCCAGCTATACCATTCCTAGGCATATATCCAAAAGATGCTCAAGTACATAACAATGACATTTGCTCAGCCATGTTTGTAGGAGCTTTATTCGCAATAACCAGAACCTGAAAACAATGCAGATGTCCTTCAACGGAGGAATCGATACAGAAATTGTGGTACTTTTACAAAATTGAATACTACTCAACAATTAAAAACAAGGAAATCATGAAATTTGTAGGCAAATGGTAGGATCTAGAAATGATCATCCTGAGTGAGGTATCCCAGAAGGAGAAAGACACACAAGGTATATACTCACTTATAAGTGAGTACTAGACCTATAAGATAGGATAACCATACTGAAATCTATACAACTAAAGAAGATAAACAGGAAAGAGGACCCTGGGTAAGATGATCAACCCTCACTTAGAAAGGCAAATGCGATGGACATTGGTTTTAGGAGAAAACAAGTAACAGGAAAGGAACCTACCACTGAGGGCCTCTGAAAATCTCTACCTAGCAGTGTATCAAAGCAGATACTAAGACTCATATCCAAACCTTTGGCAGAGTACAAGGAATCATATGAAAGAAGGGGGAGTTAGTATGTCCTGGAGAGGAGATACATACAGGAGCTTCACAAGGACCAAATATTTCACGGCACAGGGTTTTTTTGTGAGACTGTGTCTCCAACCAAGAACCGTGTATGGAAATAACCTAGAACCCCTCCTTGTATGTAGCCCTATGGCAGCTCAGTATCCAAGTGGATGTCCTGGTAAAGGGAAAAGGGATTATTTCTGACATGAATTCAATGGCTACCTCTTTGACTTCGCCCCCCCTCCTCCACCACCACCAAAGGAGGAGCAGCCCTGCTAGGCCACAGAGAAGGACTTGCAGCCAGGCCTGAAGATACCTGATAAGCTAGGGTAAGATGAAAGGGAAGAAGTTCTTCCCCTATCAGTGCACTTGGAAAGGGGAAGGGAGAAGTTGAAGGAGGCGGGGAGGTATTGGCAGGGAATGAGGGAGCAAGATACATCTGGGATACAAAGTTAATAAATGTAACTAATATTTAAAAAATAAAAAAAAATTAATTAAAAAAAAGAAATGCTCAATGTTCTAGGTTATCAGGGAAATGCAAATCAAAATGACTCTGAGATTCCATCTTACATCCAACAGAATGGCTAAGATCAAAATTTCAAGGGATGATGCATGCTGAAGAGGTTGTGGAGAAAGGGTAATCCTCCTCCATTTCTTTTTGGAATGTAACCTTGTACAAACACTTCGGAAATCAATCTGGCACTTTCTCAGAAAATTAGGAATAGTGTTACCTCAAGATCCAGCTATACCACTCTTGGACATATACCTGAAAGATGCTCAACCATACAACAGATATTTGCTCAACTGTGTTCTTAGCAGCTTTATTGATAATAGCCAGGATCTGGAAACAACTTGGATGTCCCTCAACTAAAAAAAAAAAAAATGATACAGAAATTGTGGTACATTTACACAATGGAATACTGCTCAGCAATTATAAAAAGGAAATCATGAAATTTTTTAGGCAAATGGTGGGAACTAGAAAAGATCATCCTGATTGAATTATCCCACAATCAGAAAGACACACACAGTATCTACTCACTAATAAGTTGATATTAGCCATATAATATAGGATAAACATACTGAAATCTATAGTCCTAAAGAAGCTGAACAACAAGGAGCACACTAGGGAGAAGGCTTAATCCTCATTCAGAAGGGCAAACAGGGTAGATATCAGAAGTAGGAGAAAACAGGGAACAGGACAGAAGCCTTCGATAAGGGGCCTTTGAAAGTCTCTACCCATTAGGGTATCAAAGCAGATGCTGAGACTCATAGCCAAATTTGGGCATAGTGTAGGGAATCCAATGGAACAAGAGGGAGATAAAAAAAAAAAAAAAGAACTGGAGGGGACAGGAGCTCCACAAGGGGACCAACAGAGCCCAAAATCCTGGACTCAGGGGGTCCTGCAGATACTGATGAATCAACCAAGGACTATGCATGGAGAGGACCTAGACCTCCTGTTCAAATGTAGCCCATAGGCAGCTCTGTTTCCATGGCAGTACCCTAGTAAGGGGAGCAAGGGCTGTCTCTGATGTGGGTTCAGTGGCAGCTTCTTTTTCAGTGGACCATGGGAGGGACATAGGATAAAATGGAGGGAGAGTGGGACCGGAAGGAGATGAGGAAGAGAGCTACAACCAGGGTACAAATTGAATAAATTGTAATAAATAATAATAATAATAACAAAAAATGAAAAAGCACGTATAATTCTCATGTAATAATGCCAAAATCTTTAATGGAAAATATTCCTTTAGAATTATATACTGCTTACCTCTCCTTAACTTATTCAAAACACAGAAGCTCTTGATGCAATAAATAGAAATATAATTTTTTTGTATTCTGGAGTTTGAATTCAAAATGCATTATCTTATAAAAGAATAAGTAATATTTTTTGAACAACTGAAATTGTACCTGGCAATGATTCCAATAATTTTAGCGAATTCATAAAGAAGGAATGAACATATATAGAAATGGTGTTGACAGTGCATTTACGCTTTAAAACACATGCTTTAATTCATTCTTTCTTCACTTTTCCAAAACTATTATTAAATCTTTTCTATATACCAAAAATATCTATGCTAGGATTGGGAAAGACATGAAAACTGAATAAGGATATGCTATTATACAGCTTTACAATTCAGCAGAGGAAGTCCAGACAGAAAGGAAACAACAACAACAACAACAAAAATAGATGGCCACAAATGGTGTACAGAAAAATTAAGAGATGTTGCTATATTAACAAGTTTCTGGAAGGCATATGGAGATGTCAAGGTGAGAGGATGACTCAATGAATGACTGTTAGTTTTCAAATCGTACTACTTTTGCACAAAAGGTAAGAGACTGAAACACAATTGTCTCTTCATCTCTAAAATCTGTAGAATATTTGTTTTTTTTTTCCCCCTCTTTCTCTCTCTTTTTGTTCTGAGATTTCTCATGTTACTTCAATCAACTATAAAATGTTCTGTAAGCTGGGTGACCTTGAATGATGTTCCTCATATTTGCAGAGACTGCCAAACTCTTCATCAAGACATCAGGGCCAAATGCCTCTCATTATTTAAGTAGTTAGCCTGATCTTATTAACACAGCTTTCAAAAGCACAAAGAAAGTTGTAAAGAAAAATTATAAATCTCAGTGTAGATCTCATTTACCATTGTCTCACTGCAAGAAACAAATCATTTGGTGAAACCCAGAGTCAGCTTATAAGGACATCTCCAAAGTGTGTGTGTGTGTGTAGATAGGTTAGCAATAGACTACTTGGGTAGCTAACAGTCTGTCTCACATGTAGTTTTAGCTGGTAAATAATTACAATCAAATACATAGATCAATTTAAAAAATGCAATAAATAATATAAGACTTATAGGAAAATTAGGAGGAAAAAAGCTAAATAATTGAAAGAGTTGAGAAAGATAATTGAAATGACTGGATAATTAAACAAGCATGAAATAATTTAGCACATTTTGTTTTGAGAGTTAAAGAGTTTTTACTCTAAGTATGAACAATTCATATATATATATATATACATACTGTTAGCAACAGTGCTTAGGAGGCCAGATCTTTACTGCCTGTGTAAATTTTCAGTTTCAGTCCAGTTACATAGTAGCTTGAGAATCGCAAAAATTATGTCACCTTTCTTCTTTAGTTTAAAGTGCACTTTGAAAAAGTTTCAGTTATAGAAGAGACATCTTAAAAAATGCAAAGAAAACGTACAAAAAGTTTAATTATAGAATTATATGTGGTACCTAAAAAGTATTTCCCTGATCTTTGACACACTGAAAATGTACTTCTGATCACACCCCACTGACTAAAGAAAATCATGATATCCCTTCATTTGGAAGACTACAGTTATCATTCATTAGTATGTATTTCTAATAAGAATGTTAAGAATAATTGGATCTCAAACTATGGAAGTAAAGGAGGTAATTTAGGGGCAGTCAATGGCATGAACTCAGTCGCTTGCTCTTTGATCACTTCCTCCTGGTGAGGTAGCCTAACTAGGCCATAGTGAAAGAGGATCCAGACAGTCCTGATGAGTTCTAAGAGACTAGGGTCAAATAATAGGGAAGGAGAAGCTCCCCTGTCAGTGGTCTAGGAGATAGACATAGGGGGAAAGACAGGGAGGGTTGGACCTGGAGGAGATAAAAGATGAAAAAGGTGGTTACAGCGAGATACAAAGTGAATAGATTGTGATAATAATAATAATAATAATAATAATAATTGCAGAAAGAAAGATGTGGTTGTTTCCAGATTCTGGCTGTTACAAATAAAGCTGCTATGAACATAGTTGAGCAAATGACCTTGTTGTATGGTGGAGCATCTTTTGAGTGCATGCCCAGGAGTAGTATAGCTGGGTCTTGAGGTAGAGCTATTCCCAATTTTCTGAGATAGCATCAAATTGATTTCCAGAGAGGTTGTACAAGTTTACATTCCTACCAGCAATGAAGGAGGGTTCCCCTTTCTCCACAATCTAGCCAGCATGTGTTCTCACTTGAGTTTTGATCTTAACCATTTTGACAGGTGTAAGATGGAATCTTAGAATCATTTTGATTTGCTTTTCTCTGATGGCTGAACACATTAATCACTTATTTAACTATTTCTCAGCTATTTGTGATTCCTCTGTTGTGAATCCGCAGTTTAGTTCTGTACTCCAGGTTTTAATTGGATTATTTAATTTATTAACGTTTAATTTCTTAAGTTAATTATATATTTTAGATGTCTATGTCTGTTGTAGGGCTGGTGAAGATATTTTCCCAAATTTTAGGCTTCAGTTTTGTCTCGAGTACAGGAAAGGGAATAACAACCCACTGGGGAAAAAACAAAAAACAAAACCCTTTAACCCAAAGATTATCCTGCCTACAAGATGTGCAGGGATAAAGAGGGAACAAAGATTGAGGGAATGTCTGACTAATTATTGGCCCAACATGAGACCTTCACCATGGTAGTGAGCCAGCCCCTGACACTATTAATGATGCTTAATGATGCTCTGACAGGCTTTCAGATAGAAGCCTAACTTGAATGTCCTCCTGGAGGCACCAAACAGCATCAGATGGAGACAGACCCTGGGGCATGCAGGGAAGCATGGGTTGGAGATTTAGGGTTCCTATGGAAGTGTTGGGGGAAATATAGAAGGAACTGGAAGGTACCGGATCCTCATAAGAGGACCATCAGAGACAACTGACCCAATTTCATTGAGGCTTACAAGACTGAGACATAGCTAAGGAGCATGCATCATCTAAACATAGGCCCCCTACATATATGTGGTCCGTAGGCAGCTTGGTGTTAATATGTATCTGGCTCTTGGAGGGGAGGCACTGTTTCTATAAAGGACTACATTGTCTGCTTTTAGACCACTTCCCTATGGCAGCACTGCCTTGCCTGGCCTCAGAGGATGAGGATATGCTCAGTCCTGATGTGACTTACTGTGCTAGGGAGGGTGGATAGTTGATATGAAAGCTCCCATTTCTAAGGGAGAAAGGTAGAGATTAAGGGGGTAAGAAGGGAAAGGGAAGACTAAAAGAGGAGAGAGGGAGCACCCTTGGGATACAAAGTAAATAAATTGAAATAAAAAAAGGAATTCAGAAAGAGAATAGAATTAAATACAGAAAGAAAGCAACGAGTAACAACAAAGCAACACAAACTCCATTTAGATAGTGATATATATATATATATTGGTTGGTAATTCTTTTTTTATTTTTAATTATACTTTATTTACTTTGTGTCCCCCTCTAAGAAACTAAATTTACAACAAACAAACAAATGAAGAAACAGAAGCAACAAAGGAAAGTCAATGCTGCAGGAAGATGACAAAAATTGTTGGCTCAGCCACATGCAGAAAAAAAACATCTATCAAAGTGATAAAAATTCATTAGGTCTATGTAACTCTCTGAAATATAGACTATAATAGGCACAGAGCCTTTATATTTATCAGTATTTTCCAAGTGTATATTTCAAATACTAACACTATTTATTGTATTACATTATTTTCTCTCTCTATCAAAATATAGTATTGTTCTAGATGAAGAGATTTAGAAAAGGAAGAGAAATGTGTTAGTTTGGTATGTGCTAGTAAAATGAAATGTCTGAGACACAAATAGTTATCAAAAATTGATACTTCATTTACTTGGAATGTAGATCTGGACTTTGAAAGTCCACGATGGGGTGCCATTCATTGGAAGGCCTCTGTGAAAAACCTGTCTATAGATCACGTGAGAAGTTCATGAAAATGTTAGCAATGTGACTATGAAGCCGGAGCTCGCAGGAATGACTGAGGGGTCTGGGATATCCAGGAGATGTCAAGATACCAATAAACAAAATATAATTCTGGATAAAATTGTCTAATACTACCACCCTTTGGACCAAGCATCTGACACACAAAGTTTTAAACCATTCATTCTAAACCATAGAAATGGGTGTTGGTTATGATGCACATAAGGAGACAAATCAAGCCACATGTGAGTGATTAAGTTTTTCAGAATGCATGAAGAAAGTTAAGTAAAATTCACTATGGAGAAAGTTAAGTAAAATTTAAACATTTCTATCTCTCTTTCTTTCATAAGGTTCCCTGCACTCTGCCCAAAGTTTGGCTATGAGTCTCAGCATCTGCTTTGATACCTTGCTGGGTAGAGTCCTGGAGGGGACAGGAGCTCACAAGGAGAGCAACATAACCAAAAATATCTGGGCACAGGAGTCTTTTCTGAGACTGATACTAAAACCAAGGACCATGTATAGATATAACCTAGAACCCCTGCACAGATGTAGCCCAGGGCAGCTCAGTCTACAAGTGGGTACCCTAGTAATGGGAACAGGGACTGTCTCTGACATGAACTCAGTGGCTGGCTCTTTGATTACCTCCCCCAGAGGGGGTAGCAGACTTACCAGGCCACAGAGAGAGACAATAGCCAAATCCTAATGAGACCTGTTGGACTAGGGTCAGATACATGTGGAGGAGGACCTTCCCTACCAGTGGTCTTGGGGAGGGGCATGGGAAGAGATGAGGAAAGGAGGGTGGGATTGGGAGGAGCTGAGGGAGGGGGCTACAGATGGGATACAAAGTGAATAAACTATAATTTTTTATTATTAGTTACATTTTATTAATTCTGTATCCCAGCTATATCCCACTCCCTCATTCCCTCCCAATTCCACTCTCCCTCCTCTATGTCCTCCCTGCCCCTTTCCAAGTCCACTGATTGGGGAGGACCTCCTCCCATTTCATCTGACCCTGTTTTATCAGGTATCTTCAGGACTGGCTGCAAAGTCCTCCTCTGTGGCCTAGCAGGACTGTTCCTCCCTTGAAGGGTGGGGAGGTCAAAGAGCCTTCCTTTCAGTTCCTGTCAGAAATAGTCCCTGTTCCACTTTTGATGTGAACTGACAGACTAAGATCAGAAAGGAGAGGAGAACCTCCCCTATTAGTGGACTTGGGGAGTGGCATGCAAGGAGAGGGAGGAGGGAGGGTGGGATTGAGAGGGGAGGAAAGAGGGGCTTATGGGGGGAATGAATAAAGTGTAATTGATGGAAAAATAAAAATAAAAAAATATAAAAAAATAAAATAAAGATTAACAAAAAAAAAAAAAAGAAATAGTCCCTATTCCTCTTACTATGGGAAACCAATTGATTACTGAGCTACCATGGGCTACATCCAAGCAGAGGTTATAGGTTATATGCATACATGGTCCTTTATGGAATATCAGTCTCAGAAAAGATCCCTGTGCCCATATATATTTGGTTCTTGTGGAACTTCTATACTCTCCAAGTCATACTAACTCCCCCTTCTTTCATATGATTCCCTGCACTCTGCCAAAGGTTTGGTTATGAGTCTTAGTATCTGCTTTGATACATTGCTAGGTAGAGTCTTTCAGAGGCCCTCTGCAGTAGGCTCCTGTCCTGTTACTTGTTTTCTCCTATGTCCAATGCACATCCCATTTGTCTTTCTAAGTGAAGAAACTATAATTTATAAAACTATAAATTAAAAAAATGTATTTAAGCATTTAAAATGAAGCAGAAAAAAGTGCCATAAAGTGTTATCGAAGTTGATGATAAATTAAGCCTTCATATTTGAACTTATATTGGAATCTAAGATAAACAAACAAACAAAAGACAGGAGTTCAACTAAATATGTCATTAAAATCTGTGTCTCAAGATCTCAATCAATAAAAATGCATAACCAATGGGCTGACAAATAGAGATGATGTTGTTGGTGGATAAATGTGTTCATAGGTAATATTATTTTTATTCAAATTATAGAACATTTCCTTCTTAAATATAATGAAGCTCTTTGATAGGCCAAATGTCTTATGTTTTGCATATTGACAAATATCTGTATGTAATTCAGAATGTTAGAAGTATTTCCTGTAGTGGTAATACTTCTGTAATTTAATGTTACAAGTTATGAACGTTTTACTTTCATTGTTATATGTAATAAGCCATTGGATAGCTCTTTAATGTCAATTTGCATCATAAAAGAAAAAATGGAAACATGCTTACTGGTTTTCAAGTTACTTTTGTAGGTTTCCACTCACACTTCCATTTTGGAATAAAACTACAAAACTAAAACCAACACATTTATATCCTAGGTTACTTTATATGATATGTGGTTATAATTATACTGAATAATCATTGGAAAACAGGAAACATCAGAGGCTAAAAATGCAATTATCTGTGATACTTAAGATTAAATTTTCTGTCCTGTTTTCCAGAATGTTTGTTGAAAATTAAATTCCCATCTAGTTTCACAAAGTCTGAATGGGAGTCAAGCCCTTTTTTTGACCATTTATTCTATTTCCACTAAGAGTTCTATTGACAATTTTAAAATTATTCTTTTCTGGAAAAAAAAAGAACTTTTGTAGTCCTTTTAGTTAAGATAACAAAATAGTTTCATCTCTGATCTTATTAGTTAAAACTGAAACTTTAATAACAAAGTTTTTATTTTTAAGTGTCCCTGGATAAAAAGGGATCCCTTGCCTTAAAATACCTTCTGAAATTTAACCCCAAAGCTTATGCTTTCAGTGCTTCATTGAAAATTCTGTAGAATTACTAATTTTCCTAACACTTACTGTCTCACATGGTGTTAACTGAACATAACTGGTTTAATTTATGAATAAATTGGAATAGCTTATACATCTATGCATACAAATGGTAGCAGAGAATAAAGATTTAATTTTTTTAGGACAATTCTAGAGGTATTGAATCTTTCAGAATGCTATGTGAATATTTCTATTAATGTGAAAAATCAATGACTAGTTAAGAAAATCAGTTTATTGGACCATCATGTGTAAATAAGCAACACAGTGACTTGGTTTGGTTTGTCTATATTCTCTTTGTTCCTAAGCACCACCGTTTTCTGGTATGTTGTGCCTGGTTCAATGCAGTTATGACCTGTGCTTCTCTTGCTATCCGAAGTTTTCTTTGTCTCATTATTCATCTAACAGGTCCTAATGAATACATGGTTTGTGACCCACAGTGATATATAAGCTCAAAGTTATACTTTGCAAATTTTGAGCACATAACTTTTCTTTCTTTTCTTTTTCTTAACAATATTTTGTTGTAATGTTAGCAACAGAATGTCAGTTTGAAAATTGTTATCTAACAAGTAATTTTGTTCACTCATGTGACATTTATTAACATTAAATTGCATGATGCTATACTTGAAAAGTAACAATGAACCTGTGATATCAATATATTTTGTTAAATTTTTACTAAGTAAGTGATTATTTTCATTATTTTCATTAGTTCTAACATACAATGTCAATATATGTTCCTTGTGTTCCTTTTCTATTTCAAATTTCATTTTCCATTAGCATGGTTCCATGTGACATATTTATACTCTCTTTATCCAAATTCATTCTCTTTACCCTCTTGAACAATCATCCCTACAATCGTTCCACATTCCCCAAAATGGATCAAAACTAAGATCATGGGAGTCCAAGATGGCAGCAACCAGCACTCACCATACCTGAGGGGCACAGGATCTGAAACGCCAAAATGGGTGAGTAAAGAGGTAGCTGAAGCCAGAAAATCAACATTTAGGCTTCCTGGACAAAAGCGGACAACCTGAGAGCTGGGACAGTTTGGATCCAGGTCACCCGTGGACATCTCCAGAGGATGGACCTGCAGATATTCAACCACCCTGCACTTCTCCTTTCCCCAAGCACAGGCCTCCCTGCTGTGCTGGGGTGACAGTGGTTGCCCCAGTCACTAACCTCCTTGCTCAGTGATTGAGATTTCAGAGGCAGCAAACCCAAGTACAGCTCTTCCCAGCAGCCGAACAGAGGATTCCACTGAGTTCACAAATCTCTTATACTCTCATTTACCACTGTGGGCCAAATCTGTAGAGAACAGGGGCAACCTCTGTGCATTCCACTTAGGCCCGCAAGGAAGTATGCCTTCAAGTAAGTGTGTGAAGAGCCCTAGATCCTGGGTCCCTCTAAGCTAGCAGCCGGATGTTGGGTCCCTCCCACCCACACCCACACTGTGAGTGAAATAGGGATCCTTGGGACAGCACTCTCAATAGTGAAAGCCCTGTTTAAGTGTCTACCAGTGGAGTCCAGGCAAACAATTCCTGGATCCCAGACAGATCTGAATACCAGGAGGAGAGTATGACAGGCCTGTAGGCCAGAGTTATTCAGGGCACCTGCACGTTACATTGTGCCCAAGAACAGTGCCAACACCCCCTCCAGCGCTTAAGCTCCAGCTTTCTAGGCATCTACATGATCTAGTATCCTGTCCTTCAAGGTGCACTTCCATACACATTCCTACACCTGCACATATGTACCTGCAACCTTTCTTTCTCAGCTACAGATGAAATACCAACACCCACTATCAAACCAGTGGACCTCTCTCATCTTCCTGAAGAATACTTCAGACATCAGAGACACACTGACCCAGTTTGGAGTACAGACTCCAGGAACAAACAACGAAGTTTACAGATAAGCAGATGGCTAGAGGTCAGCATAAAAAGAAAAGAAAAAAAATCAGGACACCATGGCTTCACCAGCAACCTCCAAAATCAATGGATATGCTAATTCATCAGAAACACAGGAAAAAGATTTCAAATCTATGCTTATCCAGTTATTAGAAGCACATAAAGAAGAAAGAAACAAAGCTCTCAAAGATAGACAGGCAAATACAGCCAAACAAATAGAGGCACAAGTAGAGGTATATAGAGAAGAAAGGAACAAAGCTCTCAAAGAAATACAGGCAATTACAGCCAAACAAATAGAGGCACATGTAGAGGAACAAGTAACAGAATATAGAGGGCAGATGTCATGCGGACTCTAAGAGACCACAGATGCCAACCAGACTTCTATACCCAGCAAAGCTGTCAATCAACATAGATGGAGATAATAAAATATTCCATGACCAAACTAAACTTAAACAACATCTACAAAGCAATCAAGTCCCACAGAAGATACTAGAAAGAAAACTCCAATGAAATGAAAGCAACTACACCCAATAAAACACAGGATATAGATAACGTCACAACAAAAAATTTAAAAGAAAACAAGCATAGAAACATAGTAACATCATCAACTCCACATTAAAAGTAGCTAACATTCATTGGTCACTATTATCTATCAACATCAATGAACTTTCTACAATAAAAACACACAGACTAACAGAAAGTTTGCAGAAACAGGATCCAACATTCTGCTGCATCAAGAAACACATCTCTACAAAAAAAGATAACACTAACTCAGAGTAAAGGGCTAGAAAAATGTTTTTCAAGCAAATATACCCAGAAAACAAGTGGTATAGCTATCGTAATATATAATAAAGTAGGCTTTCAACCAAAATTAATCAAAAAAGACGAGGAGGGACACTTCATTCTCGTCAAAGGAAAAACTACACAAGGAGGACATCAGAATCCTGAACATCTATGCCCAAAATACAAGAGCACCTGCATTAGTAAATGAAACATTATTAAAACTCAAATCACACAGTGATCTCAACACCTTAAAAGTGGGATACTTCAACACTCTACTTTCACCAAGGCACACATGATCTAGACAGAAGCTAAATAGGGAAATAATGACACAGAGGTTCTAAATCAAATGGACCTAATAGATGTCTACAGAACTTGTCACCCGAACTCAAAAGAGTGTACCTTCTTTTCAGGAACTCAACTCATGGAACTTTCTCCAAAATTGACCGTATAGTCTGGCACAAAACAATCCTCAACAGATACAGAAATATTGAAATGATCCCTTGTATCCTATCAGACTGCCAGGCTTACAACTAGACATAAACAACAACAGAAATAACGAAAAGCCTACATACACATGGAAACTAGACAACTCTCTATTCAATGACAGGGAAGAAATGAAACACGAAATAAGAGACTTCCTAAAATTTAATGAAAATGAAGGCGCAACTTACCAATACTTATGGGACCAATACCAATGCAAGCAATGCATTATAGATTCCATTTACTGAAATAAATCAATGTCAGGTCAATAGATTAAACAGTTCTATATCTTCCAGGGAAATAAAAGCAGTCATCAAAAGTCTCCCTTCCAAAAAATGCCTAAAGCCAGATGGTTTCAGTGCAGAATTCTACCAGACCTTCAAAGAAGAGCTAACTCCAATTCCCTTCAAACTATTCTACAAAAAGAAACAGAAGGAACATTGCCAAAATGATTATATGAAGCCACAGTCACCTTGATACCTAAACCACACAAAGATGCAACAAAAAATAAAACTTCAGACCTATCTCTTTTATGAACATTGAGATGCTTGATAAATGCTAATAAAATACTTGCAAATCGAATCCAAGAATACGTAAAAGATAACATTCACCATGACCAAATAAATAGGCTTCATCCCAGGCTTGCAGGGGTGGTTCAATATATGGAAATCCATCAATGTAATCCACAATACAAAGAAAAAAAAAAAGGAAAAAAACCACATGATCATCTCCTTAGGTGCAAATAATATAAATATATATATCAATATAAGTATAAATATTATATTTATATATATATATGACAAATTCCAACACCCATTGAGGTTTCAATTCTTGGAGAGCTCAGGGATACAAAGCACATCCTTCAACATAATAAAGGTAAGATAGAGCAAGCCTACAGCCACCATCAAACTAAACATAGAGAAACTTCAATCAATCCCCCTGAAATCAGGGACAAGGCAAGGCTGACCACCCTCTCTGTGTCTCTTCAACATAGTACCTGAAGTCTTAGCTAGAGCAATATGACAACTAAAGGAGATCAAGGGGATACAAATCAGAAAGGAAGAAATCAAAGCACCACTATTTTCAGATGATATGATAATATACATGAGTGACCCCAAAAATTCTAGAAAACTCCCTCACCTGATAAACACCTTCAGCAAAGTGGCTGGATACAAAATTAACTAAAAATTCAGAAGCCATCCTGTACATAAAAGTCAAAAGGGCTGAGAAAGAAATTAGGGAAACAACACACTTCACAATAGCCACAAATAACATAAAATACCTTGGTGTGACTTTAACCAAACAAGTGAAAAATATGTTTGAAATAAAAAACAAAAACAAAAACAAACAAACAAAAAACCTTCAAGTCTCTAAAGGTATCAGAAGATGGAAAGATCTCCCATGCTCATGAATCGGTAGGATTAACAATCTTTACAGCACTTGAAAGAAAAATTCTCAACTTCATATGGAGAAACAAAACAAACAAACAAACAAAACAAACAAACAAAAAAAAACAGAATTTCTAAAACAATCCTGTACAACAACAGATCATCTGGAGGTATCTCCATCCCTGATCTCAAGCTGTACTACAGGGCAACAGTAATAAAAACTGCATGGTATTGGCATAGAAACAGAAAGGAGGATCAGTGGAACTGAATAGGAGATCCAGAAATAAACCCACACACCTACAGATACTTGATTTTTGACAAAGAAACCAAATACCATTCAATGGAAAAAAGACAGCATCTTCAACAAATGGTGCTGGTCCAACTGGATGTCTACATGCAGCAAAATGAAAATAGATCCATATTTATCACTGTGCACAAAACTAAAGTTCAAGTGGATAAAAGACCTCAATATTAAACCAGGCACACTAAATCAATTAGAAAAAAAAAAAAAAAAACATGGGAAAGAGCATGGAACTCATTGACACAAGAGACAGAACACAACACCAACAGCACAGGCTCTAAGAGCAACAATCAATAAATGGCACCTCATGAAAATGAAAAGCTGTAAAGCAAAGGACACTGTCCTCAGAACAAAACAACAACCTACAAACAGGGAAATGTTCCTAACCAAACCTATATTTGACAGAGGGCTAATATCTAGAATACATAAAGAAAAAAAGAAGTTAAAAAACAAAAAATAAAGTAATCCAATTAAAAATTATGCCCAGAGCCAAACAGAGAATTCTCTGTAGAGGAATATCGAATGGCAAAGAAACCTTTAAAGAGAAATGCTCTGGAAAGGGGCACGGTGGAGATGAGGGAGGGAGGGAGGGACTGGGAGGGAATGAGGGATCGGGACATGGCTGGGATACAGAGTTAATAAAATGTAACTGATAAAAAAAAATAAAAAAATAAAAAAATAAAAAAAAAATTAAAAAAAAAGAACAGTGTCCCAACTTGAAGATCAGCAGTCACTATCAGCAAAAAAAAAAAAGAGAAATGCTCAACATCCTTAGTCATCAGGAAGATGCAAATCAAAACGACCCTGAGATTTCACCTTACAATCAGTGGAATGGCTAATATCAAAAACTCAAGTGACAATACATGCTGGAGAGGTTATGGAGAAAGGAGAACCCTCCTCCATTGCTGTTGGGAATGTAAACTTGTATAATCACTTTGGAAATCATTCTGGCGTTTTTCTCAGACAATTAGGAATAGAGCTTCCTCAAGGTCTAGGTATACCACTCCTAGGCATATATCCAAAGTATGTTTCAATACACAACAAGGACATTTGCTCAACCATGTTCTTAGCATCATTATTTGTAACAGCCAAAACCTGGAAATAATTCAGATGTTCCTCACTTGAGGAATGGATACAGAAATTGTGGCACATTTACGCAATGGAACACTACTCAGCAATTAAAAACAAGGAAATCATGAAATTTGCAGTCAAATGGTGGGATCTAGAAAAGATTATCCTGAGTGAGGTATCCTGGAAGTAGAAAGACACACAAGGTATGTACTCACTTATAAGTGAATAGTACACCTATAGTATAAGATTAACATACTAAAATCTATACACTTAAAGAAGCTAAGCTAGAAGGAGTTCCCTGGGTAAGATGAACAACCCTCACTCAGAAAGACAAACAGGATGGATGTTGGAAGAAGGAGAAAACAGGAAACAGGACAGGAGCCTCCCACACAGGGCCTCTGATTCTACCCAGGAGTAAATCAAAGCAGATGCTGAGAGTCTAACCAAACTTTGGACAGAGTGCAGGTAATTCTATGAATGAATGGGGAGATAGTGGGACCTGAAGAGGTCAGGAGCTCCACAAGGAGAGCAACAGAATCAAAAATCTGAGCACAGGTGTCTTCTTCTGAGACTGACAGTACAACCAAGGACCATGTATGGATATAACCTAGAATCCCTGCTGAGATGTAGCTCATGGCAATTCAGTATCCAAGTGGGTACCCTTATAAGGGAATCAGGGACTGTCTCTGACATGAACTCAGTGGCAAGGTCTTTGGCCACCTCTGTGAGGGGGAGCAGCCTTGACAGGCCAAAGAGGAGGACAATGCAGCCAGACCTGATGAGAACTGATAAGCTAGAGTCAGATGGAAGGGGATGAGGACATCCCTTATCAGTGAATTCTGAGATGGGAATGGGAGAGATGAAGGAGGGATGGTGGAATGGGACCATCCCAAATTAGAAAGAAAAACAACTGGACCTTGAATAAGGGCCAGCTAAGAAGAAAGAAGAACAAGTCAGGCGATTTAGGGGAGGACTGTCCTTGAAGCTGTAAGCAGCCCGCTACAGAACTGAGAGATGGGAGAAGAGGGGAGGACTGTCCTTGGAGCTGTGAGCTCCCCGCTACAGCTGCCAGCCCGCATTACTGCTATCTTTTCTGCTGACTAATCAATGTAAAGGCCTGATTTTTTTTTTAGGAATAAAAACTCTGTGCTTAGTATGCTCGGGGTCGTCTCCTGCTTTGAAGGGACGACCCCCATCGCGATCGGAATAAACTGCCTCTTGCTTTTGCATCTAACCTTGGTCTGTGAGTCTCTTTGGGTGAGGGAGCGGTACGGACCCTGCACTGGGAGTGCAAGTTTTGCATGTGGTTCATCGGCCGGGAAACCAACGCGGCCCTTCCCCAACCCTCACCAGACCGGGTTCGGAGGTCAGGTTGAAACAGGTCAGTCATTTTGTTTGTTTGACTTCAGGTTTCTGCAGATTCTGTTTTGTTCTGGTTAGGCGCCTGTCTGAACCGTCTTGGTTGCTTGATTAGGCTATTTCGATTGACGGACGTGTCAGATAATTGAAAAGCCAGGAAGCTGGAGGACGCTCCAGGTTCCGTTTGTTGGGAGGTTGGATCAGAGACGGTCCTCCTCCCTTCTGAGTCTGATTTTCGTAGAGACCGGCAGGGGAGCCGTTCTGTTAGGGCACTGTGGTATCACCCGCAAGGGCGTCCTTGTCTGATTGCTTGTTTGGTTCTTTTTGTCTCTGTTCTTGTTGCCTCTCTGACTTTTCTGACGGAAGATTTCATTATGGGACAGACGGTGACTATACCCTTATCCCTCACCCTTGACCACTTCTCAGAAGTGAAATATAGGGCACATAACCTCTCAGTGGAAGTTAGAAAAGTGAAGTGGCAAGCCTTTTGCTCCTTGGAATGGCCTGCCCTTCAGGTGGGATGGCCAACGGAGGGCACCTTTCACCTTGACACGATTCTTGCTGTTAAGGCTAAGGCCCTCCAAGCGCAGGGGGGTCATCCTGATCAGATACCTTATGTCCTAACCTGGGAGGATATTGTTCGCCATCCACCCCCCTGGGTGCGCCCCTTTGTTCTCCCCACAGAGACTCCGTCGACAACTGTTTGTGCTGTTAAGAAAGAGGAGAAAAAGAAAGTACTCACTTCTCCAGAAGCAGACCTCCTCCTTTTTGACCTTCGGCCCCCTTATCCACCAGCCATGGCCCCTACCCCTGCCAGTTCCCTGGCCGGTTCTCCTGCCAGACCTCCGACCGTTTCCCCTGTCAGTCTCCCGGAGGCTGTCAGTTCTCCCTCGGGGCCTACGGCAGGCTAGCATGCAACTTTCCTAGTCCCCTCACAGGTCCCTCAGCGCTGCCGCCGCAGACACCGTCAGCACCGCAGACACCTCCAGAGGTCCCGCTGCACTCACCAGCTGACCCTGCTCAGAATGAACGGGGCCCAGCAGCTGGAACACGAAGCCGCAGAGCAACTCAGCTGGACTCGGTGGCTCTCCCGTTGCGAGCCTATGGATTCCCAGATGGGGACGGGGAACACCCCCTTCAGTACTGGCCTTTTTCCACAGCTGATCTCTACAATTGGAAGGCTCACAATCCCCCTTTTTCTGAGAACCCCCAAGCCTTGACTGACTTGTTTGAATCTGTCCTTTTCTCTCACCAGCCCACTTGGGATGATTGCCAACAGCTTTTACAGATACTCCTGACTACCGAGGAGAGGGGACGAGTTCTTCTAGAAGCAAGGAAGAATGTCCCGGGGGCAGATGGGAGGCCTACAGTTCTCCCCGATGAGATTAATAATGGGTTTCCTCTCTCTAGTCCTGATTGGGATTACAATACACCAGAGGGTAGGCAGCATTTGAAGGTTTACCGCCAGACTCTAATGGCGGGTCTCCGTGGGGCTGCTCGAAGACCCACCAATTTGAGTAAGGTAAGAGAAGTGGTCCAGGGGCCGGAGGAATCTCCTGCAGCCTACTTAAAACGGCTGATGGATGCGTTCCGCCAGTTTACTCCCTATGATCCTGCTTCAGATGAGCACAGGGCAACTGTAGCTGTAAAAAAGAGACTGCTCTGGTTGTAGCCAAGAAGATTTTAGAAGACATTTTTCCCGGGTTTGGAGTTCCAAAGGTAATCGGGTCAGACAATGGGCTAGCCTTAGTTGCTCAGGTAAGTCAGGAGGTGGCCAGATTTTTGGGGACTAATTGGAAATTACATTGTGCATATAGACCCCAAAGTTCAGGACAGGTAGAAAGAATGAATAGAACGCTAAAAAAGACCCTTACTAAATTGACCATGGAGACTGGCGGTGACTGGGTGGTACTCCTCCCTCTGGCTCTTTTTAGGGTCAGGAATACTCCTTCCTTGTTGAATCTCACGCCTTTTGAACTATTGTATGGAGTTCTTGCTCCCTTGACTCTCCTGGGAGACCCTCTTGACATAACTAGTGGTAACTCTGACTTGTTGTCCAGGTTAAAGGGACTGCAGCTTATTCAAAAAGAAATCTGGAACAAGGTTGGCAGTGCATATGCGCCAGGATCCTTAGAGGTGCCACATCATTTCCAAGTTGGAGACTTGGTTTATGTTCGGCGACACCGTAGTCAAAATTTGGAACCCCGGTGGAAAGGTCCTTACTGCATCCTGCTCACCACCCCAACAGCTGTGAAGGTAGAAGGCATTGCTGCTTGGATCCACGCATCACACGTCAAACCCGCTCCAGAGGACTCCACTTCTGACTGGAAAATCCAGCCCAGTGACAATCCCTTAAAATTTAAACTTGTTAAGAATGTTAGCCGTGGGTGATATCCACAAACTGCTGGTGCTTTTGGCTCTGTTAAGCACTTACAATACTTGCTTGGGCTCCAGTCCTCACCAGCCCAAACTTTTGACTTGGGAAGTAACTAATCAGAGACATATTATAATTTGGTCTGTTTCAAAGATAGCCCTACCCTTCACATGGTGGCCGGACTTGTACCCTGACCTTTGTAAAATGGCTCTAGGAGCACCTGCTAACTGGGATTTGCAAAGCCACCTAGACCCCAACGTGGTTCCTGGGAACCATAGACGTGGGTCTTTTAGTGAGAGAAGGGGCTTAGATCCCTGGGGGGGCTGCGGGACCACCAACCACCACAGTATGCTGTGAGTCCTAACCTTTTATGTATGTCCAGGACCCCACCAGCAACCTAAAATGGTAAACAAATGTGGGGGGAGAAATGACTTCTACTGCAAAAATTGGGGGTGTGAAACCACTGGCGATACTTACTGGAAGCCTACCTCCAGTTGGGATTACATTGTTGTTAAAGCTAATTACAGTCATGCCCAGCCCCCAGACCAGGGACCAAACAATAAGTGGACTAATCAGCCAATATGTACCACCTGGTGCCACCCCCTGCTAATCCGGTTCACAGACGCTGGAAAACAGATTTCAACTAACTGGGTGACGGGGTTCACTTGGGGCCTACAAATATGTAAGAAAAGATATGATGATGGGTTACTTTTCACCATCAAATTAAAAATAACAGCCCCATCTGCTGAAGTAGGGCCAAATAAAGCTGGCCCTCACCTGGTTCCCCCAGTGAAAGCGGACCCCCAAACTATAGCCCCATATCCAGCAACCCCCTCACTGACTTCTAACTCAAAAATGGGTAAAGATTCTTCTTCCCCTAAGCCTCCTGGATCATACATTACTTCCCTAGCACAGGGGGCCTTTCAGGCCCTAAATAACACCAACCCCAAGGTTACTGAGTCTTGTTGGTTATGCTTTGGAATTGCTCCCCCATATTATGAAGGAATTGCCTTTACAGAGGAGATAAGTAACTCCAAAGAGGCAACAGCCTGCCGTTGGACACAAAGGGAGGCTAGACTTTCCCTGTTTGCCGTTTCAGGGCAAGGACTCTGTGTAGGTAAAGTCCCCCCCAGTCATCAGTTTTTATGCAACCAAACCTATGATGTTTCAGGTGGTATGGGTACCTCATACCACCAATCGATGGATGGTGGGCCTGTGTGACAGGGATCACTACTTGTGTCAGTACTCAGGTGCTTGTCAATTCATCTGACTACTGTGTCCTGGTCCAGGTAATCCCCCGAGTCACCTATCACCCGTATGAAGAGCCCTTCCAATACTGGGACTCTGTGGGGGAACCGCTGATACGAACAAAAAGAGAACTGGGAATTTCCTTAGCCATAATGCTTGGGGTCGGGCTAGGAGCAGTAGGGACAGCAGCTGGAGGGTCGGCTATAGCCCTCTGACATAGTGGGTTAAATGAGCTTTGGGCAGCTGTTGATGAGGACATAGAAATATTAGAAAGCACAATTAGAGAGTTCAAAGATTTCTTTTTTTTTTTTTTTTTTGCATGGAATTCTTTTTTTTTTTTTTTTTTTTTTTGTGTGTTTTTAGTGGTTTTTTTTTTTTTTTTTTTTTTTTTCAATGCAGTTTATTCAGGAACATTGAACAATCCTCGGACCCCGGGGAAAGCCAGCCCACAGCTTAAATAGCCTCTGGGTAGCCAACCCAGGCGTGCCACGGGGGCAATGCAGATAGGTCCACATACATGGAAGCAAGCCAGATCCTCGGCCTTAGCCAAATGTGGAGTTGTTCGTGACAGAGAGCACTCACCATCGGGAAGGTGGAAGGCGGAAACCAGCTCCATCTTTAAGGCATAGCATTCCGCAGCTCTCTACAGTTCCCCCTTTTTGTTTTAGACGCATCAGGCAAGAGTAGAGGTCTGATCTCTGATATTAGGAATAAATTGGGACTTTGTACAAATGTTCATTTAGGTGTCATCCACCCAAAGAGCATCGGACCCGTCCGATACCTTTTTCTCAGAGGCGGGACCTGGGGCATCAACCCGCATGCAATCAGACATGCTCTTCTCTGGGTCCAAAGCGGCTGACCCTGAGTGCAGTGCTTAGCCTCGCATCCTGAGCGTATCATTTTAGCTTTTTATGGTATCCAACCATGCTTGGGGAGAATGTCCTGCTTCAATGGCTGTAAAGGCCTGAATGATCATGGCTGCATCACACTGTTGTGAGACTCTAATCTTGCATATATACCACAGGCAAACCAAGGAGACCAACACCAGAAGGCCTGCTAACACTCCCATGCCTGCCCATTCCTTCAGATGATTCATGGCTGCAGCAATCCATGTTGATAATCCTGTGGCTAGTCCTGCGTCAGGACAAAGATTTCTTATGGTCATTATCAGAGATGGTGTTACAAAACAGAAGGGGCTTAGATTTATTGTTTTTGCAACAAGGAGGTTTATGCGCTGCTCTAGAAGAAGAATGCTGTTTCTATGTCGACCATACTGGAGTTGTCACTGAGACCCTAGATAAGGTCAAAGAGGGCTTAGAAAAGAGAAAGCGAGAATGAGCCCAAAGCCTAGGATGGTTTGAAGGATGGTTTAATTCCTCTCCATGGATGACCACTTTAATCTCCACCTTGCTAGGCCCTTTGCTAATTCTTCTCCTGATTGTAACTCTTGGCCCCTGCATTCTTTTTTTTTTTTCAATGCAGTTTATTCAGGAACCTTGAACAATCCTCGGACCCCGGGGAAAGCCAGCCCACAGCTTAAATAGCCTCTGGGTAGCCAACCCAGGTGTGCCACGGGGGCAATGCAGATAGGTCCACATACGTGGAAGCAAGCCAGATCCTCGGCCTTAGCCAAATGTGGAGTTGTTCGTGACAGAGAGCACTCACCATCGGGAAGGTGGAAGGCGGAAACCAGCTCCATCTTTAAGGCATAGCATTCCGCAGCTCTCTACAGTTCCCCCTTTTTGTTTTAGATGCATTCTTAATAAGCTAGTCAATTTTGTGAGAGAACGGATCAGTACCATTCAGGTCCTTATGCTTCGACAGCAGTATCAGCAATTAGAGATGCAGGTTGAATCTAGCCTGTAATTTTAGGGTTAAAATTATGCCAAAGAAAAAGGGGGGAATGAGAAATGGGACCATCCCAAATTAGAAAGAAAAACAACTGGACCTTGAATAAGGGCCAGCTAAGAAGAAAGAAGAACAAGTCAGGCGATTTAGGGGAGGACTGTCCTTGGAGCTGTGAGCTCCCCGCTACAGCTGCCAGCCTGCATTACTGCTATCTTTTCTGCTGACTAATCAATGTAAAGGCCTGATTTTTTTTAGGAATAAAAACTCTGTGCTTAGTATGCTCGGGGTCGTCTCCTGCTTTGAAGGGACGACCCCCATCGCGATCGGAATAAACTGCCTCTTGCTTTTGCATCTAACCTTGGTCTGTGAGTCTCTTTGGGGAGGGAGCGGTACGGACCCTGCACTGGGAGTGCAGGTTTTGCAGTGGAATTGTGAGGTAATGAGGGATGGGGCTCCAGGTGAGATACAAAGTGAATAAACTGTAATTAACATAAAAATTAATAATTTAATTAAAAAGAGAGAGAGCTAACTCCCTCGAATTGTATTATGGTGCTGTGGGTTGTATTTTTCAAATCTTGTGCCATGTTGCAAGTGCACACACACACATACAAACACACACACAAGCACATACTTAATCAGTAAACAGATGTTTAAAGAACAAAACAAAACAAAAAAGAAATCATAATTGAATTTGCTCATTGTGTGCAACAGTAAAACAGAGAGTCTTGGAATTAGCAACACAGGCTCTTGAATTGTCTATGTGTAGTTCTCAATAGCTAATTGTTTTCACAGTGCTGAAATAGATTTTCATTACTTTCTTATTCTATATTTCCACTTGGGTCAGTTACAGGGAAAACAGCCATCTTCTTCATTTACATCTCTTTACCAATTTACTGTCTTTTTAGTTAATGGGAGCAGTAACAAGCCTGAAAATATTCCTTCCTTTTTTTTTTTTTTAATTTAATGGAGAGATGGAGGCTTGTTTGAAATAAACATGTAATAGTATATAATGCAATTTAAATGGGCTCAAACATTTTATAAATGTAATACATAGTAACTATTATTACCACCTTGAAGTCATCATTATTTTTTATCTTGATATATAAATAATAATGAAGGAGAATTAACAACCAACTACCAAATATCCAAGAAAAAGGAATGCCACTCTCCCCCAAAGGCAACTTATGCTACCTCCAAACTCTTCAAAATAAAAAAAAAAAAAACACTAAAGATAAGAGGTCCTATGGCCATATCAAATCTAATATACACAAAATAAATATTTCTTAATCAGTATAGAATGCACTGAAATTTTATAAAATTATTTAAAAAGAATAGTTTGCTTGGTTTGTTCTGTTTGGTTTGTCTGTGTACTTGGCATTGAATACATATTCCTAGAATAAGTTAAAAGAGCTCAGAGCAAGCTGAGAAAAATGAAAAAGTTAAGGAGGCAGTGATGAAAGGGAGCATAATGTACTTGGACAAAAGAAGTTGTGGTATGCTATTATAGTAAGGTGTCTACAGATAACAATAATATGTTCCATATCTCAAAACCTGTAAGAGTTTAAGTGTTTTCACCAATAAAAAATGGAAAAGATGCTATCTGGTTAAGAACAATTCTTTAATGCATGGGCCTATAGAAGACATTTCACATTCATACCACAACCCAAAGTCGATTCCTTGGGACGCTATTCAGGTTTTTTGTTTGTTTGTTTGTTTTTTTGTATTTTAAACAGAAACTACTGAATTTATTCCATGTATAGGTGGGTGGGAAGGGACAGATGGAAGGGGAAATGGGGAACAACTATTATGAAGATGTATTTATACACCCCTTATTGTTAGAGATTGTTTCACATAGTCCCCAAATAAATAATTAAAACATATCAAAATGCGAGAACCCAAATTAAAAACAAATGGAAAGTAAAATTATTTGTAAAAATAAATAAAATTACACATGCTGATGAGGATGGGGATAGAAAGGAATACAAAGAACATAGACAACAGTTCTCTCCTTTCCTTTCTTCATTCTGGGATAGAACAAAGTTAAAAATACAAGATGAGATTGGAAGATGGTAAGCTCATAGTAGCTGAAAAGTTCTCAGGCAAGGAGGTGGTGGTAAATAATCTGCACTAGAAATGCGTGGCTAAGGAAGAAGCTGCATTCTGTAGTTGTAAATCTTACACACTCATTTCCAAGCTGTGATGCTTAACAGAGCATCAGGTATCATCACCCAGTTTTTCTTTTTTTTTTTTTTTTTTTTTTTTCAATACAGTTTATTCAGGAACCTTGAACAATCCTCGGACCCTGGGGAAAGCCAGCCCACAGCTTAAATAGCCTCTGGGTAGCCAACCCAGGCGTGCCACGTGGGCAATGCAGATAGGTCCACATACATGGAAGCAAGCCAGATCCTCAGCCTTAGCCAAATGTGGAATTGTTCGTGACAAAGAGCACTCACCATCGGGAAGGTGGAAGGCGGAAACCAGCTCCAGCTGCATTCCGCAGCTCTCTACAGTTCCCCCTTTTTGTTTTAGACGCATCAGGCAAGAGTAGAGGTCTGATCTCTGATATTAGAAATAAATTGGGACTTTGTGCCGATGTTCATTTAGGTGTTATCCACCCAAAGAGCATCAGACCCGTCTGATACCTTTTTCTCAGAGGCGGGACCTGGGGCATCAACCCGCATGCAATCAGACATGCTCTTCTCTGGGTCCAAAGCGGCTGACCCTGAGTGCAGTGCTTAGCCTCGCATCCTGAGTGTAACATTTTAGCTTTTTATGGTATCCAACCATGCTTGGGGAGAATGTCCTGCTTCAATGGCTGTAAAGGCCTGAATGATCATGGCTGCATCACACTGTTGTGAGACTCTAATCTTGCATATATACCACAGGCAAACCAAGGAGACCAACACCAGAAGGCCTGCTAAAGCTCCCATGCCCGCCCATTCCTTCAGATAATTCATGGCTGCAGCAATCCATGTTGATAATCCTATGGCTAGTCCTGCGTCCACTCTGGTAGAATTTACCGTGACCATGGCCACTCTCAGCTGCTCCATTGTAGTATCGAATTCTCCAGTCCAATTACCTAAAATATAGCTCGACAATTGTTTAGACAGTTTTGCAGCACAGGAAAAATTCTCATGTTATATGCTAGTGACTCAAAGTCCAGCATATTTTCATTGACAGCCAAGTTGAGCGATTTGCCGTAGGGTATCAATTTGCTCCTGCACGAGGTCAATCCTCTGATTGAACACCATCAAGCTTCTAACTTTTAGTTGAGCATTAATTCCTTTATGTACAACTAAGGCATGAGCTACATTGGCTAAATGATTATTCAGGGTCTGAGCAGTCTTCCCAGTATGACTCATGGCTAATGCCCTGGTGGTAGCTCCAACAGCTGCCAATGAGATGGTAGTAACAATGGTGGCTGTACTTCCAAGATCCCTTTTCTGTCTGAAGAGAGTCATAGCGTGAGGGGCATCAACGGGCACAGGCACCCAGTGAGGCATGCGAGTAACCAGGACATACCTAAATTTACTAGCATTCCAGCATTGGGTAAAAAAGCAAGTATCATTACCACAATTACTTGGCTCTATCTGGCTAATAATGAATAGAAATGGAGGATATAAACAAACAGGTGTGGGCTTATAGGAAATATTATGAGAAGCCTTAACCCCCTCGTTGGAACATCCTGCATCAGTTCTAGAACTAGCAGTGGTGGTGTCCGAGGTCTGAGTAGGTTCAGGAGACCATTGCCGGGAGGACTCTCATTCTGAGCAGCAGCACAGCAGGATCAGCACAGTGACCAGCAATCAGAACTCTCGGCCATAAAACACAGTCATCGTGTTTCCCAGGTGAGAGGATACCCCACGGTGGGGAATTCAATCAGCTTTTAACTCACCTGGCTAAACTGCGGAAGAGATCCCGGTTCCGCCAGACGCTTGGCTGCCGGCCGCCAGCCCCAGCCCCAGCCCCAGCCCAGAGCCACAAGCCAGTGTCTCTGGTCATGGTCCCAGACTGAACCATGGCCACCACACTAACAGAGACTGGAATTTTCAGTCGAGAGATAACCCCAGGGTACAGGAAACGATTGGGACCTGCCTTAGGTCACCCAGACATCCCCTGGAAAAGACTCGGGCGGGTTCCACGGGCACCCCAAGAGCCAGCCCGGAGCCAGAGCCGGGGACCCAGGTTCCGGCACAGAGCCCTGCCTGCCTGCGCGCCTGATTCAACGCCGTAGATAGAAACGGCGGGTCTGATCTCAGAGCACTCAGCTCACCCCCAACCTGAAAAGGTCCCCGGAAAATTACCCAGCTTAGGGAGGCACTCAGGCTCCCAAAAGCCGCAAAGGCAGACACAGGCAGTTTCTGCGCACCAGACAGCTATTCAGGTTTTGTGGGCCAGCAAACAGTATTTCAGATTTATCTTGTTGTTATTGTTTTTATTATTATTATTATTAGTAGTAGTAGTAATAGTAATAGTAGTAGTTTGATTTTTCAAAATTAGGTTCTCTATGTAGTGCAGGCTGTCCTGTAACTCATTAGGTAAAGCAGGCTGGCCTCACACTCAGAGTTCTGCATGTATCTTCTTCCACAGTGAAGAGATTAATGGTGTGTGCTGACATTCCAAAGTTTCTCTCAAAGTTGCAATTATATTTCTGTTTTTTTTTTTTTGAAGAAAATAACTATATTCATTTCTCTGTTATGAACCCGGATATAAAATACATATTGTTCTATACAATAAAATGCAAATATGGAAAATATAGGATAAACATACTAAAAATATGTACACCTAAGGAAGCTAATCAGGAAGGAGGACTCTGGCTAAATCCTCCTTAGGCAAAGAGGATGGACATTGGAGGAAGGAGAAAACAGGGAACAGAAAAGGAGCCTACCACAGAGGGACTCTGAAACGCTCTATCCTTCAGGGTATCAAGGCAGATGTTGAGACTCATATCCAAACTTTGGGCAGAGTACAGGGAATTTTAAGAAAGAAGTGGGAGAAAGTAAGACCTGGAGAGGACAGGAGCTCCACAAGGACAGCAACAGATCCTAAAAGTCTGGGCACAGGTGTCTTTTCTGAAACATATACTCCAGCAAAGGACCACTCATGGAGATGGCCTGGAACCCCTGCACAGAGATAGCCTATGGCAATTCAGTATCCAAGTGGCTTCCACAGTAATGGGGACAGGGACTGTCTCTGACATGAACTGATTTGCCTGCTCTTTGATCACCTCCCGCCCAGGGGGAAGCAGCCTTACCACACCAAAGAAGTTGCTCCTCATGAGACCTGATAGACTAGGATCTGAGGTAAGGGGAAGAGGACCTTCCTTTTCAGTGGACTGGGAGAGGGTCACGGGTGGGGCAGAGGGACAGTGGTGGGAGGGGAGGAGGGGGGAGGTACAGGGGGTATACAGAGTGAATAAACTGTAATTAATAAAAAATAAAAATAACTCAAATAATAAAAAGAAAAGAAAAAAACTGTACAAATATTTCAAAACATAGGAACATTTTTGTGTTCATATTAATTGATGATTACAAATACATTTAATGTAATGTAATTCAAATAAAGAGGAATTCATGTTCTGGACCACAGTGACAAAAAAACTGCACACTTTTAAGAGAAAGAGAATAAAATGGAAAGAATCAAGGAATACGGAAATCTCTAGTTTTGGATTGAAATAAGAAGTAATGATTTCATTAGGCTCAATACACCATTATGCTGTTTAGGCTGATTGTAGGTAGGGGGGCAATAATATTCAATGAAAACAAAACATGGGAGTCAAGATTTATTGTGACTCATACTTTTAGAATATTTCAGCTTACCATGGCATGGATCAGTGAAGTAGTCCAGTAATTGGCAGCAAAAAAAATTGTATAGTGGAGGCTATGCACATTGTATTTGACCATAAAGCTGAGAGAAAGAGAAAGAGAAGAGAGAGAGAGAGAGAGAGAGAGAGAGAGAGAGAGAGAGAAGAAGAAGAAGAAGAAGAAGAAAAAGAAGAAGAAGAAGAAGACGAAGAAGAAGAAGAAGAAGAAGAAGAAGAAGAAGAAGAAGAAGAAGAAGAAGAAGAAGAAGAAGAAGAAGAAGAAGAAGAAGAAGGGGTCAAGTTTATTCCTCAAAGAATTACGTGAAGTGATCTATTTCCATCAGAAAAGTGAGTCTTCCTGAACCTGCAAAAATGTCCGAAGTTGCACTGTCAGATGGGGACATGCGTCCAAAACATCAGCTGTAATGCTCTAGATTCCAACCAAGCATATAGATTAGCAGATACAAGCCTGAGCAGATCACTTGTATCTATATTATCTGCAAGGTGTCCTAAAGATCTCTCCGCAGAGATTTATTGAAGTATTTATTACTTTGCACATCACGACATCAATTTATCTTGGAACTAAAAACAATACAGCAGCGTTCATTGGCTATGTACCAATGTTGAGAAAAGTTATGCTTATATGTTTTATAAGTTTTCTTGCTTTTGAATGAGTTTATTTTGATACCATCCTTAAAATTTATTTCAATCAAATTATAATGAAAATGAACTACATGTAATTTTAAAAAATTATGTAATATGAGAGAAATATTTTGTAAAACTATTAAACGTACATAAAAAGTTACAGGTATTAAATTTCTGTCAAGGAAAATGTAGTTTTTGTTAGTCTATGAAAACAAATCTCATAGAAATTATGTAGTAAGTTTTTGAACATAGCCACAGTTTTTTTAACATTCATATTTTTAAAAGAAAATTTTGATTGGATACCAACAAAAACTAGTTATGATTCTTAGAGAATGTGTTTGGAGGAAAAAAAGATATCTTTCTCTTTGTGATTTTTTTATCACTATGATGTGAATTATTAGTCTGATGATCATCATGATAATCACTTTGGATGGACACCACAGGATGTTGAGGAAACCTTAATTTTGAGGGTTAATGTTAAATCACCATTTTTATATACCTCTTCCTCATTAGATCAATAATGCAAGAGGTCTAATGCAGTGTCAAAGGAATTGCATTCATCAAACTGGTAATATCTTGTGGCTATTTTTTAGTGTAACCTGCCCTTTAAAAAATGCTACTGAAGATGCTTATTGAACCAATGAATACTTATGGGAGATTATAAATAACATGTTACAAAAGAAAATGCAGGAAATGTATAAATAATTGCTTGACATAAATAAAAAAGATCATTATGACAATGGTACATAAAACATAATTCAGATGTATAAAAATCTGTGATGTAGCTCACTTTCCAGATATATTTTAGTTTATTATAAACTAAATATTTAAATTAATTACATGCTCATATTGTTGGTATTTCTATCAATCTATAAGTAGATGATAATCCATGTAGCACCTTCAGTCTGAAGTAATTATTTCAAACATTTATTGGAATATTTTAAACAGTTTCAGAAGACATCATATCATCTTTTAGTATTCAATGTTTTTAGAAACATCTAATTCTTTAATCTGATTTTCATGGTGAATTGATAAGAAAATTAATGTTTTCTAAAAAAATAGTTTTCCTTAAGGTTGTAAGCTATTAATAAAATTTTCTATCTTTTAACTAAACAGCTAATAACTGATTTACAAATTTATTAATTCAGAAGATGGCAGAAAATTAATAAAGTATGAAGTGATTTTGTTGTAACTGATATTTTGTATAATTATGTAACATTTAAATTTTCAATAATTTCTAATATGTGCACCTGACATATCCAGTCTTTAGTTAGTTTTCAGTGTACACCTTGAAATCAAATAGAGTCATTAATGAATGAATTGTTTATTAAAAATACAAAGGATGCTATGACATGATATTATTATTATTATTATTATTATTATTATTATTTACAATGTGTTCACTTTGTATCTTGATTGTAGCCCCTCCCTCATCTCCTCCAGGTGGCACCCTTCCTCTTCTTCCCCTATCCCTCTCCCCTAGTCCATTGGGGAAGAAAGGGGAAGTTCTCCTCTCATACTGTCTGACCATAGCCTATCAGGTCACATCAGGACTTCCTGGATCCTCTTTCTCTGTGGTCTACCTAGGTTGCCCCCCCCCCCAAGAAATGATCAAGGAGCAGGTGATTAAGTTCATGTCAGAGACTCTCTGACTCTCTTCTCACATTACTAAGAGACTCACTTGGAGACTGAGTTATGTACGGGCTGCATCTGAGCAAGGATTCTAGGTCCTCTCTGTGCATGGTCTTTGGTTGAGGTATCAGTCTTTGCAGTTTCCTCTGGGCACAGCATTTTTTTTTCTTTGTTGGTCTCCTTCTGTGGCTCCTGCCCTTCTGTGTCCTTTTATATCCCCTTTCTTCCATAAGACTCCCTGCGGTGTGCCCAAAATTTGGCTGTGAGTCTCTGTATCTGCTTTGCTGGGTGAAGACTTTTAAAGAATATTTCTAATAGCTTCCCGTCTTGTTCCTTCTCTTCTACCACTCAGGTATCTATCCTAATTTCCCTTCTGAATGAGAACTAAGCATCTTCCTTAGGGTCCTCCAATGCTCACTGTCCTTAGTCATTAGGGAAATGCAAATGAAAACAACTCTGAGATTCCATCTCACACTGATCAGATTGCTAAGATCACACACAAGCTGGAGAGGATGCGGAGAAAGGGGAACCCTCCTCTGTTGATGATGGGAATGTAAACTTGTACAACCACTTTGGAAATCAATCTGACACTTTCTCAGAAAACCGAAAATAGTGCTACCTCCTGACCCAGCTATTCCACTCCTGGGCATATATCCGTAAGATGCTAATCCATACGACAAGGATGTTTACTCCACTATGTTCATAGGTGCTTTATTCATAATACCAGCGTGTGGAAACAACCTAGATATCCCTCAAGCGAGGGATTGTGTACATTTACACACAGAATACTACTCAGCAATTAAAAACCAGGAAATCATGAATTTGCAAGCAAATGGATGGAACTAAAAAAAGATAATCCTGTGTGAGGTATCCCAGAAGCAGAAAGACACACAGGGTATATACTCATTTATAAGCAAATATTAGCCATTAAATATAGGATATATATATTAAAATCTTGAAGCTAGACTTGAAGCTAGACATTCTGATTTAAATGACTAATGTTTAAAAAGGATGACTGTACCAAATACTGTGATGGTTTGACTAGAATCAGAAGTTGCTGCCACTACTGCTCTGAATATAAAATAAATAAACCTATTTGAGAAAACATTTTTCCAGTATGGTATTGTCAGAATTCTCATCGTTCTTGTAAAGCATATGCTAAGCAGATGGTGCAGTCAGATTGCTCCTTTAATTTCATCTAAAGGTGAATAGGTAAAGGAAATATATGCCTACATGCTGCACATGAATCTTACTATTGATGATATTTACAATTGCCAAAAACAATTCAAATGTTAATTAGTAAGTGAATAATTTCATTAGTCTAATAGATTACTTACTATATCAGTCTATCATGAACTAGTCCCATTTTATTGCTAGTATGAAACCAAAATCATAATTGAACATCAAATATTTGTGGAAAATAATAAAGGCTAAGAATCTTCAAAATATTACACTACCTGACACTACATTAAAAATTTTAAGACTATGCAGCCCGAGATTTTTTTTAAAAGCACACAGTCTGTTAAGGATGAACAGGTGAAATGAAGTAGATGCAAGAAATAGGTTGAGTAAAAGCATAAAGGATTTATTTGGAAAAATAGTTATCAACAAATACTGTGTATGTGTGCATGTGTGTTGTAGGTGTGCAAATTCAGGAGGTTTGTGCATCAATGTTGTATGTATAAAAGTAAAAGAACTTGGTTAGCCAGTGTTCTCCATCCATGATAGTTTCCAAAAATGAAGCCATTCTTCAGTCTTCCACAATAAGCACTTTTACTTAATGAGCTTCTTGCCAGCCCATTAAAATTGTTTTCTAGTACGTCTACATAAGCTTTTCTTAATTTATTCTTCGAAAATTTCTCACTACAGACAGTGTATTTCCATTATAAGCACTACCCATTCTCTTTTCAAATTCCCCCAGGAATTGAACACATCTGCTTTCCAACTTCAGGTCTTCTTTTATATATTACATAAAAGATATATATTATAATATATATCAATATATATTATTGATTGATTGATTGATCTACCAAGTTGAGTGAGTAATGCTCATATGCACTTGAAAGTGGAGTCAAGTCGCTGGGTATGGGCAATCTTTCTGTAGCATGGCTAGACAAAAAAGTGCCTTTCCTTCAGTATCGGACATCAACAGCATCTCCTCAGCTGGAGATGTGACCTCTCACTAGCCCTACCCACTACGTAACAATTTTTCCTGACATGTTTTTTTGGTTGAATTGGAAGCCTGCTCACAGGAGGGAATTCATTTTTGGTATTGAAAACATGTATAAAACCTCAAAATCTATTGCTTTTTGTAGTCATGGGCCTTGGAGAGAAGTTATGAATATTGTTTTTCTATTAATAATTAATTCTCATTGTTCTGATGCCGGTGATACCTTCATGAACTTAAAAATCTGTTTAAATTATTAATTTTTTGTCTTCACAATATGTAGAGTTAACTCAATTTCAAGAAAACACTTTTAGGAATATAATAATAATAAATAAATAAATAAATAAATAAATAAATAAATAACAGATCCAGGTAGGATCTGTTGAAGGTGAAAATTTTCTGCTTTGAAATTACAATAAGAGAACTTCTCCCTCTAATACTTTTTCTCACTACAAATATTGTGGATTTCACAAGTTTAGTCTGAGAAAATAGGAGGGAAAGTAATACAAACCTGATTTAATGGTTATATATGACTTTAAATTTCCTTGTGTTTCTATTCTCTGTGGTCAAATTTTCCTTCCTGGGAACTTTAGCTGCATATTTCCCACTGAACACTGGTTCTTGGGAAATAACATTTTCTTAGAAATAACATTTTCTTCTTAGAAATAACAATCTTCTTTGATGATGTTCCCAAGTTTATGCTTTTTTAGTCATGGTTGAGACATCACTTCCCTGAATATGCATCTTATGGATAAGTATTAGCATTTATCATGAAACTGTATCTTTATAAGATAACAGTTATCAATATAATCTGGACATAACATTTCTGTTAAAATCTGTAAATATTGAAAATATATCTTCTTTCACTGCCAGTGCTTTTTAGTTTCAGAGAGACATTAGGTTTTCAGAAGTAGTTGGTTTCATGGTGCATGCTTTTAATCCCCGCACTCAGTAGGGGATTAAAGCATGGCCTCTTTTAGTTACAGGCCAGCCTGTTCTACAAAGCAAGTTCAAGAACATCAGGGATGTTACATGGAGAAATTCTGTCTCCAGAAAAGCCAAAAAACAAAACAAAACAAACAAAACAACCAACAACCAACAACAACAACAAAAGTTGAAGGATATGGGTGACTGAGGTGTTTCTTCATTTCATGACTGTTCCTCTCTCTACCTTCTATTTGTTCCCTAAATAAGCATCTCTGTTCCAGTGTATTCTTCTTTTTCATGTCTTCATGATACTTGGGCTTAGTGCAAGACCACACACAATAGAACCACCTGACATGAAGTAAAACCTCTAAAACTGTTAGCCAAGCATACATATTTCTTCCTTTAACTTTTGCCATTCTTAGAAGTTAGATATGAGCAAGTTTTCTAGTGGTTACCTAATTGCTTCAAATTATGTATTGCATTATAAATTACACACCACTTAGTAATGTGATTTCTATTAGTTTTACGTCACAAAGTAAAGTGAGTTTTATAACTTTTCTTTTAAGGGTATGTTACAGTTCCATTATCTATTGATTGCGATTGTTGTTTCTATTGTCCCTATGATTAGGTCCTAGGACATCTATGTTTCTCTTCCTGGCCATAGAGAATTCTTTGCAGTTGCACTTATCTACCACAGACTTGCACAGGCTTGATCCAGTTTTTTTTTTCCTTTTTTCGTTTTTTTTTTTTTTTTTTTTTTTTTTTTTTTGTTGTTTTTTAGATGAGGGATAGACTTGTCAGTGTCCATATTTCTTTGTTAAAGATTTTTAGGGATGGAGTATACACCTCTCATGGTGTAGCCACTGATGATATACTCCAGCTAATAACCGGCCATGGAAACATAGGTAAGAAGTTCTAATTAAATTTACTAGACCACAAATACAACTAGGAGAACTTGTTGAGAAGGCTTCCAGTGGAAGACGGAGGGGAAGAGACATGGGAAGTGGTAGGGAGGTAAAATTGAGTAAAAATTCATTTCATAAATTGTTGAAACCAGAAAGAAATTATGTAGTCAAAGGAGATGTGGCACATTTTCAATAAAAAAAGGTTACAATAAAAACTGTCAAAACTCCAGGAGAGGAGTTGAAGAGTTGGCTCAATGGTTGCAAGCACTTACTATGATACCCATATCAGGCAACTCTGAATTTTTCGTAAAAACATCTACAGGGGACTCAGATACTATCTTCTTGTTTTCACACACACACAAACAGACACACACACACACCTCGCATATACAGACATAATTAAAATTTTAAAAATCCAGCATGTATTGGAGAGCTCCAATGCCTCATCTTCATCTGAGGAATGCTTTCAGGAAGTATTTCTATGTTGAGGAAAATCCTAACATAAAGCACCTACCTCATGGAATGGAGTCCAGACTGACTTAAAGAGAGAAAAACCTAGAAAGCCAGCTAAGCACCAGAATTTCCTCAACTTTGCTTTCTGATTGGCATCATGGACTTAGCTTTCGTGTCATTGTACATTTGTCTGAACTTGTAGCCCAAGTGTATCCCTTCATTGTTTGTTTTGTATCTTTCTTCTTCTTTTGCTATTGGGTAACAAAGTAATGAGCTCAATATTTAACCTATGTGATTTGCTGAGCCAGAAAAACAAAAGGCAAGATAGCTATGTAAAATTTGTAAGTGTCATTAACATGATCTAATAAGGAAAACCAGTCATGTAGGGACATGAACATTATCAAACAGAAACACAACACAAAAACTGATACAAATATGCTGCACATGGAAATTACAAGCAGAGAGGATCTGTTTATTCTGTATTTTTAGGATAAGTGCCAGTTAAAAAGATGTATATATGATTTAAAATTCCAAAGGGATGAATGTACCATGCATCTGCATGGGTATGTGATGGTGTTTCCAAACCGAGGACTCTCATAGAGTCAGTGCAATAATCCTTCAGTTTACTCAAGTATGATGACATATTAGAGGTGGGAAAAGTAGATGATGGAGGCTTTTGGATGAAGAAAGTCACTGAAGTTATGTATCTCCCTGGATCCTTCCTGTATCCCCAGCTTTCAGCTTCCTATAAACCATAGTGCAAAGCTGCATGCTCACATAGTCATGCTCCTCTGCTTTATTTGAGTCACAGAAACAAAACTATCAGGCAAAAGAAACCTCTTCTTGCTGTTCTGTCAGACAATATATCAAAGTCACAAGAAGCTAACGCAGAGGAAAAGTCTGCATAAATATTGTTAATGAAATATGTAATATCATACTGTATAGACTCAATAAAATCATGTCACAGTATGTCTTCTTGCAACTTAGCATAGCCATTAATATTTAAAGCCCCAGACTTCAATGAGTTTGTTGTCCAAATACTTCTGTTTTCTGTGTATAATTTAAATGCTGGTATGAATTATAATAAACCAGAGAACTTCACTTATAGTTTATTAATGAATCACATCCTATATTTCCTAAATGTTCACATATTGATGCAAATATAAAATCTAGATATAAAGTATAGGTATAATTTAATTGCCTTAGTAATATTTTGATTTCTTTCTGCTGTTCTTCTATATTATTTGAAATAAATTGTAGACAGAGTTTCCCAGGCATACCTCTTTAAGAACAACAGAAGACTATGCTTTGGTATTACTCTGTTGCTTACCAAAACCAACGTGGATGAATAAAGTGTTTGTCGGGATGACGGTTTAGAGCCCACCATCAAGAGCAGCCAAGGAATGAACTGAAGGTAGGAGCTTAGATGTTAATTTGATTCTGGGTTTTGTTGCTGGTTTTTTTGTTTGTTTGTTTGTTTGTTTGTTTTTTGAGATTGTATTTTAATTACGCCCTTCCTTTTCCTCCCTCCAAGCCATACTCTTCCATATCCCTTCCCATTCTCTTTCAAATCCATCACTTTTCCTTGCTATTGCATGAATATATATTTGCATATTTATCTGCATATCATTTTAAAATATAACCTGATAAGTACATAAAATTTTACTTGTAAGTACATTTTTCAGGGCTGATCATGTGCCATGGGACAGCTAATTGATGTGCTTATCATTGTGGAGTACCATTTCTCCTGCTTCCAGCTTTGCTTTGTTGGGATAAAGCCTCTTACGCTTTTTCCTGGGCAGATGGGTATGTTTGTTGGTGTCCAGTTTGTCCCGCTGATATTAGGGTGGACATGATTTTGAGACATTCTAGGTGTCTTCAGATTACTATTGCTGTGGTGAAACACCATGACCAAAAGCAACCTGTGTCTTAGTTAGGATTACTATTGCTATAATGAAACACCATGACTGAATGCAACTTGGAGAGGAAAGTATTTATTTGGCTAGTGCTTCCCCACGTTCATCATGGAAGGAAGCCAGGAAAAGAAGTCAAACTGGGAAGGAACCAGAAGGCAGGAACTGGTGCAGAGGCCTTGGAGAAGTGAATCTTACAGGCTTGCTCCTTATGGCTTGTGCAGCCTGCTTTCTTATAGAGCCCTGGACCATCAGTCCTACTCACAGCAGGATGAGCCTTTCTCATCTATCATTATTTAAACAAATGATCTACAGAGGTACTTTCTTGATTGAGATGTCCTCCTCTCAGATGGTTATAGCTTGTTGCAAGTTGACATAAAACTATCCAGTAAAACAAGTTGACATAAAACTGTCCAGTTTCTGATGTTAGTAGGAGACATAATCTCACAGCAACTTCCCTGAAAACATGTAGCAGCACTAGGAAAACTAAAAACATGAGTTATGTAAATGTTAAAGCGTATATTTAAAGAAGGAGGGGTGCAGTAAATAGAGGAATGTCATTTAGGGTTCTTAACCATTCGGGAAAAGCACATGATGTGTAGAACAGTAAGCAGGTCTGCTGCTTTGACAAAGCTTGTGTATTGCGCAATCAACCTTCCAGTGGACGGACCGTCTGTGAAGAGTCTTGAGCTGGCTGTGATTACTCTGCACCTAGTCACTTCAACTTCTCACTTATCTGCTGAGTTATGAAGAAAATATTCACCATTTACACATACCGCAAAACATTATATTATATTATAATTATTATTATTAACCTTCACAATAAGCATATGGATTTCTATCTGTGCTGGAGGAAGGAAGTTTTAAGACCTACAGCTAACGGTGTTAAAGTTTGTTTTCATTTTAAAATAGCCCTTTAGGAGAAATGGCCAAATTTCAAGGTGGTCTTCCATTCTTTCCCATAACTGATGTAGAAGACTGCCAACATATTCTCATCCAGGCAAATGAGGTTAGACAAATAAAGAACTACTAAACCTGAAATGTGTATTTATGATGAATCTTAACTGAAATGCCCTGATAAAGCATAATCCAATATGATAATACACAGTAGTAAATAAAATAATTATCACAGAAATGGAAAGCGAAGTCTGATGTTCTACATCAAGTTTTATAATTGTATCTAGTTTAAATACTAACCTTTGGGGAGAAAGAGACTGAAAAACAGGAGATGGTCAGAGGAAAGAAACATGGTTAATTAACCTTCTGGCAAACAGAGATATTAAGGGAATTAGATTTGTTTAGTTTAGAGGCCAGGAAGATGATGATGTGATTACAGCAGTCACTCACAGACAAAGTCATTAGAAAGGAAATACGTTTTTCCATGTTCGTGCAGGACTGCACAGAAACTGATGAAAGTTAATAAAGCACTAATTTTATTTTCATATATAAAATGTAAAAATATACAGTATTCTTGGAAAATGACTACTAATAATTTACTGGATAGCCTACTGAGTTTGTATGGACTCCAGTGGGACTGTCCTTGGTCACCATTAGCTGGCTAATTATTTGATGAAAGAATTGATGAATTGTTGTATCTGTGATGAGCAAATTCCTAAAGCTTTTGCAATTTTTCTCCTGAAAATTTATTGCAAACAATGTAAATCCATCCCCATAAAAACAATATTTTCTATACGAATTGGGATTTAAGATTTGGAGAAATTGAACAAGAGCACTTTAGGTGACATTGTGATAAAACAAAACAAAGCAAAACAAACTCAGAGGTCAAAGTGAATCATCACTAAAAAGACAGTTTTTTTTAATAAATATTTTAAGCAAATTATTAATTCACTCCACAAGAACTCCAAGCTACACAAACATAAGATGTATGCAGAGGATCTACCTCAGACCAACACAATCTTTGTTAGCCCCTATGAGCCATGCTTAGTTGATTCTGTGTCATGTTCTCATGGTGTTCTTGATTCCCCTGCCCATGGCTTCTACAATTCTTTCTTCTTACTACTGTGTGTCTCAAAGGGAGGGACCAGATGAAATTTTTAATTTGGAATTTCTCTTAATCTAATGATTGGGTGTGGTCTCTGCAACTGTCTCCCCAGGTATAGGAGGAAACTTCTCTGATGATGATTGGATTAAGCACTTGTATTTGTCCTTCTGAATCATGGTAATGTCACTCAGTATAACCTATTCTCTAGTTTCATGTATTTGCCTGAATATTTTATGATGTCATGTTTTGAATAGCTGAGAAACATTCTATTGTACCCCATTTTCTTTAATGTATAGAAAAACAGAAAGATGTGCAAATTAAAATTAAGAGCATTAGAAAACACTAAGTTGTTTAAGATCTCATTGGTTTTATCAGTCTGTATCAACAATTGAAAATTCACACAGTAAGTTATAGTCTCCTGATGTTGCAAAAGACTAAAGAAGAATACCAGGTAGAGAGATGGCTACACAGGTTGATACTCCTACCCAATAAAAGAAGCACTAATGACATATGCAGAATCTACACAGTTACATAAAAATGTGTAAAGATCCTGACTTCTAAAGATTAAGGTTTATTCTCAGAGGTTAGTGGACTAGAGGAGGGACATAGAGAGAGAAATGGGATGGAGGGTGGGACTGGGCACAAAAGAGGGAGGTGGCAACAGCTGGGATATGAAGTGAATAAATTGTAATCAATAATACATAAATAAAATTAAAAAAGTTTTCTGCTAGTTTCATGATGGTGAAAGACATGTCTTCTTTTTCTTCTCTCCTCCTCCTTTCCTTCTCCTTACCCTTCCTTCTTTTCTTCTTTTGCAATGTGAAATAGTTAATACGGGGACTCGTAACATCAATGTGCTGAAAATGAGTGGTTGCTGATCACTCAGCCTTAAACAAGACATCTTTGTTACCTTCTCATTCTTTGTTATCTTCTTGAATGTACAGTACAAGCAGTGGGATGAGAACTTGGGAGGACAGTGAGAGCGGAAACATGAAGAAGAGTGGTGTTAAATAATGCCTTCTGCACATGTACATGGCCGTGGCGGTTATACGCAAAGGATCAGCTAAAGTCAGTACTGCACAGAACATGCACAAGTAACTGAAAGTTGTAACAGGACTAGGCAGGAGGGAGAAAAGAGACATCAGGATGTAAAGGGAATGAAAGAAGATAATGGAGTTGAATATCATCATCATGCTACATTGTATATAAGCATCTCATTGTCAAAATAAATATGAATTATAAATTTGTCATGTCAAGGACCTATGATGACTTCTAAGGAGACAGAGTTTTTGGTGTCATTTTGTTAAGAAAAACCTCTAGAGGAGACTGATTCATCCATTGCAGAGGAAGCTGAGATTCTCACTACTTCTGACTGAGTGACCTGACTATTATCATAAAGTATTGGTCTTAGAGGTATGTTATTTGCTATTGCTTCATTTTTTATAATGCAAGGAATATTTAAAAAATCTATACCTCAGTAAACAATTTATATTATGCCTATGTTAGGTGAAATGATCTTAAAAGTATTGAGGTATTTTAATAGAGTATTCAAGATATACCAACTATCCTAAATAGAGAAAATAGTATTCAGCAAGCAGGTAGTAAAGAAAGAGGATTATGGATAAAAATGATTTAAAAGAAAAAAAAATGACTGGATTAGTTCATTTGTTAGGTGGGAGGTGCAAAATCTTAACAATCATGAAACAGATTGTCTTTTTATTAAGTACTTGCGTTGAAGGGTAAAATACTTATAATTTTCTAAAGTATAATTACTCCTGATTGTTAGATAATGCAGACAATTTTACTGAAAGGCAATTTGTGTCTCTTAGGTATTAACATTTTTTTTCTCTCTTTTAAAAGATACTTCAGTTCCGGAGTATCCCTTGAACATGATAAATATTAATGTCTGGATGGCCTTGCTTTTAGGCTTGTCATCAGTTAGCTGTCTTTATTATCTGCATTCCAAATTTAGGATGATATATTAAGAGCTCTTTATCTTTTCATTATCTTGCATTCATTTGACTAACACTTGAGTACTTCATTTTCAGCCTAAATACCAATTGATCTTGAAAGTAGGATGTAGAATTATTTTATGTGGTTCTCCCTTTGCAGCACATTGTGTGGTTGACAGCTCCTTTCCTTTCTTTTTTCTTTCCTTTATTATTATTATTTTAATGATTATTATTACAATTTATTCCATTTGTATCCTTGTTGTAGCCCCCCTCTCATGTCCTCTAGGGCCCACCCTCCTTCCTTCTTTCTTTCCTATCCTTTTCTCCTAGTCTGTTGACAAGGAAGTCCTCCTCCCCTTCTGTCTGACCCTAGCCTATCAGGTCCCTGGACCCTCTTCTTCTGTGTGCTGTCTAGGTCACCCTGCCAGGGGGAAGTGATCAAACCACAGGCAACCAAGTTCATATCAGAGACTGTCTCTGCTCCCCTTACTAGGGAACACCCGCATAGAGACTGAGCTACCTCTGGGCTACATCTGATCAGGGGGACTAGGTTCTCTCTATGCATGTCCTTTGGTTGACGCATCAGTCTCTGCAGTCCCACCTGAGCCCAGATTTTTTGGCTTTGTTGGTCTCGTTGTTGTGCTCCTGTATAACATACTAAAATCTGCAGACCTAAAGAAAATAAACAACAAGGAAGACCCTAGGGACAATCCTTAATTCTCAGTCAGAAGAGCAAACAGGATAGACACTGGAAGCTGTAGAAGAGAAGGAACAGGATGGGAACCTACCACAGATGTCTTGTATAAGAATCGACCCAGCAGGGGATCTAAGTAGATGCAGTGACTCACAGCCAAACTTTGAACAGACTGCAGCAATTCTTATGAAAGAAGGGAAAAATATACATTCTGTAAATATGCTGATATGTGATGGCCACTCACAACTTGCTAGAAACCTACTGATCGGGTGTGGGAAGAAGATAATGGGACCTTTGTTCTTAGTGAAAAAACAACTTCTATTGTGGTGATATTCTCTTCAGCCTTTCAAAACTTGGACACTTTTTTTTTCCCAATTAGGTGGTCTCCTTCCTTGAGCCTGAGAACTTTCTCTCCAATGTTTCATCTGCTTTCTATTTTTTCATGCATACATAAATCATGAACAGATTTTGTACTATTTTAATTTGTCAACCTTTTCATTATAATATTTGCAGTACTAAGATAGTGTCTCTGTGACCACTAGGAACACTTTAACTTGCTATAAGTTAACCTTCTGTCAGTACCTAAAAAGTTTTAACATACAGGAAAGACTTAGAAATAGTTTGTAATGACTAGATTGATAATTACTGATATGCACCAAAATCAAAGCCTTACTCTGCAGATGTATTGTGCCTTCATTGTCTTGGGGCAAAAACATTCTACCTTGGAAAGCGGTTTCTTAAGGGCCAGGATATTCTCACATGAAGTATTCCTTACATGAGGAAAGTAACTTGGAAGAAAACAATTTATTTGTCTCAAGATGTCGTTGTACCAAGATACACAGAAACTATCCTCAAGTTTATTATCTTTTTTCATTTTTTTAAATTTTATTTTATTTTTTTGTTAATTACACTTTATTCACTTTGTATCTCCACATAAGCTCCTCCCTCCTTCCCTCCTGGTCCCACCCTCCCTCCTCCTTCTTCATGCATGCTCCTCCCAAGTCCACTGATAGGGGAGGTCCTCCTCTCCTTCCTTCTGATCCTAGTCTATCAGATCACATAAAGAGTGGCTGCATTGTCATCTTCTGAGCCTGGTAAGGCTGCTCTTCCCTCAGGGGGAGGTGATCAAAGAGCAGGCCAAACAGATTATGTCAGAGGCAGTCCCTCTTCCCATTACTATGTAACACACTTGGACACTAAATTGCCATGGGCTACATCTGTGCAGGGGTTCTAGGTTATCTCCATGCATGGTACTTGGTTGGAGTATGAGTCTCTGGGAAGACCCCTATGTTCAAATTGTCTGGTTCTGTTGCTCTCCTTGTGCAGTTCCTGCCCTCTTACTATTTCCCACTTCTTACATAAAATTCCATGCACTCTGCCCAACAGTTGGCCATAAGTCTCAGCATCTGCTTTGATAGTCTGTAGGGCAGAGGCTTTCAGAGGCCCTCTGTGGCAGGTTTCTAACTTGTTTCTTATTTTCTTCTTCTTCTGTTGTCCATCCTCTTTGCCTTTTGGGATGGGGATTGAGTATTTTAGTCAGGATCCTCTCTCTTGATCAGTTTCTTTAGGTGTACAGATTTTAGTAGGTTTATCCTATGTTATATGTCTATAAGAGTGAGTATATAGCATGTGTGTCTTTCTGCTTCTGGGACAGCTCACTCAGGATGATCCTTTTCAGGTCCCAACAATTACCTGCAAATTTCATGATCTCCTTATTTTTCATTGCTGAGTAATGCTCCATAGAATAGATGTACCACGATTTCTGCATCCATTCTTCAGTTGAGGGTCATCTGGGCTGTTTCCAGCTTCTGGCTATTACAAATAAAGCTGCTACAAACACGGTTGAGCAAATGTCCTTGTTGTGTACTTGAGCCTCTTTTGGATATATGCCTAGGAGTGGTATGGCTGGATCTTGAGGAAGCACTATTCCTAGTTGTCTGAGAAAGCACCAGATTGCTTTCCAGAGTGGTTGTACAAGTTTACATTCCCACCAGCCGTGGAGGAGGGTTCTCCTTTCTCCACAGCCTCTCCAGCATGTGTTGTCACAATAATTCACATTATTTATATGTTAAGTATGTGTTTGAAGACATAGTAATTTTAGAATTACCTGCTTAAATACATGAATTTAACCATTATCCAACAGAAAAAATATTAATTTAAAATAAATAAATGTTTATTCATGTTTAGATATAATTCTTTAAACAGTATTCAAAATTTTTAGTGACTTTGGCTTTATTTTACATTTTACCTAGTTAGAGGTCAATTCTGAATTTTGTTGAGCATTAATAATTAGTATAACTGCAGTATACATTGTTTTCTAACCCACAAACATATTTTTAAAATTTATTATTGTTTTAGTACTGATCTTTGAAGTAATTTGATCATTTATTTTCTTAATGGACCAATTTGTTTAATGAAGTTTAAATATTTATTAAAGTAATCAGTTATTAATCAATTAAATTCATTATTGTTTTCAGAAATTTAGTGGATGTCATACACACATTAAAAAGCATTTATGTACATAATTATTGCAAATCTCTCTGAATTGTATATCTCTTTGATAATAATGCTTGTGCATATATTATTTGTATTTACATATATTACATATTTATATTTTAACTTCTTACATGTACATACTTATATGAAGACATGCTATAATATTTTCACAAAATATAAATTAGGATGGAAAATACTACATATCAAAGTGATTAATAAATCATAATAAAATATATTAAGGTTACTTTAAAGTTTCTTCAGATAAAAATTTATTAATGTAATTTTTGAGGACTCTATTATTATTATAATAAGTATTGACATTTTTTCAGAGAAAGATGTTTAACTTTTTGATAGTGGTGATGCTTTAATACTATTATTATAGATAAAGCACAGTTCATTATCCATTGATCAGATGATAGACCTCTAGGATGTTTTCAATTTGTAGCTGTATTAATAGAGCAGCCACGGAGATGAATGTACACGTGTCTATGTAATATGATATAAAATTCTTTGGATATGTTCCAAAGAGTGCTATGATGGGATCTTGAGTTAAATGGATTTCTAGATTTCTGGAGAACTATTTCACTGATTACTGTATTTGCTATACTGGTTTGCACTCTTAGCAGCAGTAAATAAATATGTTTTCCTAAATTATTTCCAGAACATGAATCTGTAATCAGTTTTATTACATTACTAACTGTGGTATGAAGAGAGTGGAAATACTTTTTTGTTCCTGATTTTAACTGACATGCTTTGAGTTTCTCCCCATTAAAGTCAATATTGGTTATGAGCTTGTTGCAAATTTTCTTTATTGGGATTTATATATCCATAGTCTTTATAGCACTTTACTATGAAGAGTTGCTGGGGTTTGATAAAGGCTTTTTTCATGATTCATGAGACGATCTTATATTTTCATTTTGTCTTTCAGTCTGTTGGTACAGTAGATTACACATGTTAATTTATATATGTTGAACAATACCTGCATCTGTGAGATAAAGCCAGTTTGATAATGGTAGATAGTATTTTTAGTGCTTTTTAAAATTTTAAATATTCATTTTCCCCCTCATATAGTTCCTCTGGACCTCAGTTTCTCTTCCATCCATGTCTTCCCATCACCTTGGTTCTCTTTCAGATTGACTCCTCCTCCAAAGAGTATGCACTGACATTTTATTCTTGCTTGTATCTGCAATAATGCCAATACCATCATTCATTTACGAAGATATTTCCAGGGACATATCTTCTTCATGAATTACTTTTTATAGAATGAGAAAAATGTTGTTGGTAATTTCTTGAATTCCAAATAGACATAGTTCAATATATTAAAATGTACTAAAGGAAAAAAGAAATATTTATTACTCCTGATAGAACTCCTAGCTTTTCTGTATTTTAGGAAAAAATAATTATAGAATGTAGATAATTCTCCCTCTGTCATTACACTGAAGTAAAAGTATAAAAAAATGTCAAACTTTGAGCAGAGTACAGAGAATTTTATGGAAGAAGAGGAAGATAGAAAGACCTGGAAGGGACAGGAAATGCACAAGGAGACCAACAGAGACAAAAAAAGAAAAAAAAAAAAAAGTTCAGGAAGGACTCTAGAGACTGATGCATCAACCAAAGTTCTTGCATAGAGAGGACCTAAACCCCCTGTTCACATGTAGCCCATAGATAGTCATTCTCCTTGTGGGTCCCCTAGTAAGGAGAGTAGAGACAGTCTCTGACATGAACTTGGTTGCCTGAAGTTTGATCACTTTCCCCTGGTAGGGTGACCTAGCCAGCCTACATAGGAAGATGATCCAGACAGTCCTGATGGGACCTGAGAGTTTAGGGTCAGACAGTAAGGGAGGAAGTTTTCCCCTATCAGTGGACTAAGGGAGAAGGACAGGGGAGGAAAAGGGAGGGAGAATGGGGCCTTGGAGGAGATGAGGGAGGGGACCACAACCTATATACAAAGGGAATAAATAATAAAAATTACAATATTAATAAATATAAACAGGATAATAATAAAACTGAATTAACCCAGAACAACAACAAAACCGTTTAGCAATGAAAATAATAAGAAGTAGGGAAAGCAAACAAATGTAGTTTCCTACATACCAGCCATATATGGCGTCTTCAATACATGACTTTTAAACAAGTATGGAAGGAAAGAAGGTACTCATTAGCAATTTTCCAATGTTCTAAGAATCTGATATAACTAGCATTAAGAGACACATTACTTAGAAAAAGTCAATAATTGAAATGCAGTACCAACTGAAACTTAAGCATATTTTCAAATCCCTACAGAGTAGGTAAACATATGCTTTCCACAGCTATTCTAGACAATTTTGCATAATTATTATCTGTCTCCGTATCATATATTCTAACTTATCTCTAAACAATAACCTCTTGGTCCATACATGTGTGTGTATGTGGTTGTAAGCCAATTTATCCTGGTAGGAGTGTGGCATGCATTAATCTTTTAAACACTGCTAACTTTAGCTGACAACATGGTGATAAAACAGAAAAGCATGAAACCATAAAGACTTCAAAGTTTCTATATGAATCACAGACTAATGGAATTTCTATCTATGAAGAAGGACAAATGAAAAGAAAATTCAAGTTACAATATGAAACAGAGAAATTTCAATCATGCCAAAGTTAGGATGAAAGTAAATGTTTCTAGTAGGTATAGCTTATGTGACAGATGAAAACTGAGATATTTTTTGTTTTAAAACAATCTAATTTTTAAAATGGTATAAGTTAGCATAATCACTAATAAAGTCTGTCATATAGTTAAGGAAGAGTCAAAAGCTTGAGAGTAAGTTTTGTGAATAAGAACTTAGAAATGGTGAGGTGACAGTACAATCAAGAGTTTTTGGGTCTTTGAGTCTACATAAAGATATATATATATATCTTAAGATCTTTTATTATTCCCTCTTTTTGTTTTATTTTTAAAATTTTATTACAATTTATTCACTTTGTATCCCCACTGTGGGCCCCTCCCTCATTCCCTCGCAATCCCACTCTCCCTCCCTCTTCTCCTCCTATGCCCCCTCCCAGCCCACTGATAGGGGAGTCCCTTCTCCCCTTCCCTCTGATCCTAGCCTATCAGTTCTCATCAACACAAGCTGCATTGTCTTCTTCCCTGGCCTGTAAATCTGTAAGGCTGCTCCACCCCACTCAGTAGGAGGTGATCAAAGAACCAGCCACTGACTTCATGTCAGAGACAACCCCTGTTCCCCTTAAATCAGACACACATCTGGTAGAAGAAAAAATGTTGAAGAGCCTGGAAGTCTTTGGCACAGCAGAGAACTTCCTGAACAGAACACCAACAGCACAGGTTCTAAGATAAACAATCAACAAATGGGATCTCATGAAACTGTAAACCTTCTGTAAAGCAAAGGCCACTGTCATGAAAACAAATGATAGCCTACGGACTGGAAAAGGATATTTACCAACTGTACATCTGACAGAGGGGTAATATTCAGAATATATAAGGAATTGAAGAAGTTAAACAGCAACAAAATTAGTAGTTCAATTAAAAAATGGGGTACAGAGCTAAACAGAGAATTCTCAATTGAGGAATACACAGAGAAACACTTAAACAAATGCTCAATGTCCTTGGACATCAGGGAAATGTAAAGAAATATTTTTTACAAGTATGGTCAGCCAATGTTATTGGCTTTAATAAATCATAGTGGATAAGAACACATACTTATCCTGAAGATGCAAAAACCAAATTCCATTCTGGGCTCTAACTATAATTTTTATATTACTTTATATCACTGAGTTCAACAGAGAACAGTAGGAAAATATTGCCTCGACAAATATAAGCAGCTTTTGGGAGAATTTTATGATATACAGTTATTCAACATGGCTGACAATAGCAGAGAGAAGGGGTTGTCAAAAACAAGAGAAAAATGTGTTCCTGTAGTCAGGTTTTGTCTCCTGATTATGTTTCTAAACTTTGAAAATATGCTAAAGAAGACATCCAGCAATATAATTTAAGACTGAATACTCTCCTTCAACAAGTGTAGATTTTTTTTCTTTGGTCTTAATTGATTAATTTGAAGTGCAATCATAAAATTGAAAGTCACACCATTCTATTTCACTTCTAATAATTAAAGGTTTCTCAGTTAAACGAAATTTAAATAAAGGATATTCAGGTACATTTCCTAAGATTATAATTGTAGTGGGTAGATAATTAAACATTGAATATGATTTCTGGAAAGAAAGTCAGTCGCGGTTGTGTTTAATAAATGTTACAGTTAAATTAATGAAATAAGGCATCATGACATGTTAAATTTTACTTTGACTACTTTGAGGTTGTTTTTTTTTGAGATCTGCATAATATGTTGTAACTAATATTGATATTTCAAGGCATCATTTGCAGAAAGAAAAGGAAAAGGAAAATTACAGCTTCATGTAAACTTACAATTATCAAGACAGATCTTAAAAACCAAAGCAGGTGACAAAGAATAGGCATAACAGACCCAAGCACAGTACTGGAGCAGTGTGCTACAGGAGGAAGTTATATTTCCTAGAATTCTAAGATAATGTAAAAATGAGAGATGATGGCTAGAAAAGTAAATACTCATGTAAGTGGTGAGGCCAAAAGTAGTGACTTCAAACAATAACCAGAAGTAAGGTCTGAACAGAAAGGAAAGGGGGCAGAACACAAGATCATAGGAAGCGTGACAGTTGCTTAAACAAAATGATTAGAGGAATTATTAAATTACTAACATTAAAATCAACAAAAACCTGCAGTGGGAATTCTATGAGGGAGAGAGCATGACAAGTGTTACATCTGGGAAATAAAGTCAGAGTCAGTCCATTCAGTTCTTTTCTTATAATTTCACCAAGAGGATGAACAAGAATTTTTATCATTTGGCATCAACACTAGTGAGGATGTGAAAGGTTATCAATGGTGGACACAGTTTAAGCGGCTGCGACAAAATTTTCAGTCAAGGAAACATTAGTGGAGAATAAGCGTGGAAATTCCTGTAAATCGTTACTTTATTACCAATAACACCTTAATTATTTTTCTCTATGTAGCATTTGGCAATTTCAAATTCATTTTACTTTTCTTTCTTCTGACCATTACAGCAATTCTGCAAAGAGCATGGAGACAGTGCTATTATCATGGGACAAAAATGAGACCTTGAGATGTTAAAAGTCTAGACCGAAGACATTAGACTATTAAGCAAATGACAAGTCCCAGAAATACTATGTAGATTTCTCACTAGAGGTATTACTCTTTGATCCAGATAATTATGAATATCATTTAACGTCACTCTGTCTGAATTTTGTGAAAGTCACACTATAGATTATTGAGCTAGAAATGTGACATTACAAAAATAAATATGATATGAATACTTATTAATCATCATAAATGTTGTCTTGAAAAACAGAAAATAATTTGGAAAATATTTGAAAGTAAATGTAAAATCTAGATTAAAGGGGTGGTTTTAAAGAAAATTAATCCATTAAAATGAAATTTTAATATTTTCTTCACATAAATGTTTCCATAATTTTTAAAAAAATGAAATATTTCAGATGATTCATGGCTGCAGCAATCCATGATGATAATCCTGTGGCTAGTCCTGCGTCCACTCTGGTAGAATTTACCATGACAATGGCCACTCTCAGCTGCTCCATCATAGTATCGAATTCTCCAGTCCAATTACCTAAAATATAGCTAGACAATTGTTTAGACAGATTTGCAGCACAGGGAAAATTCTCATGTTATATGCTAGTGACTCAAAGTCCAGCATACTTTCATTGACAGCCAAGTTGAGCGATTTGCCCTAGGGTATCAATTTGCTCCTGTACGAGGTCAATCCTCTGATTGAACACCATCAAACCTCCTTTTAGTTGAGCATTAATTCCTTTTTGTACATCTAAGGCATGAGCTACATAGCTGGTTTCCGCCTTCCACCTTCCCGACGGTGAGTGCTCTCTGTCACAAACAACTCCACATTTGGCTAAGGCTGAGGATCTGGCTTGCTTCCATGTATGTGGACCTATCTGCATTGCCCACGTGGCATGCTGAGGTTGGCTACCCAGAGGCTATTTAAAGTGGGCTGGCTTTCCCCAGGGTCCGAGGATTGTTCAAGGTTCCTGAATAAACTGCATTGAAAAAAAAAGAAAAAAGAAATATTTCACTAAAGTATAAGACATGCAACAATGTCGTGCATAATACTTTGAAATTTATAAACACTCTAATATTTTCTTTTTTTATTTTTAAATAATTTTACACATTCACTTGTATACCAGCTGTAGCCCTCTCCCTCTTTTTCTCCCAATCCTCCCCTCCCTCCCTCATCTCCTCCCTGCCCCCTTCCGAGTCCACTGAGAGGGGTGTCCTCCTCTGCTTCCATCTGGCCCTAGCTTATCAAGTATCTTCAGTATGGTTGCAAGTCCTTATCTATGGCCTAGGAGGACTGCTCCTCCCTCAGAGGGGAGGGGAAGCTCATGAGTTCATGTCAGAAACAATTTCTGTTCCCTTACTAGGGAACCCACTTAGATACTGAGCTACAATGGGCTATGTCTGAGCAGAGATTGTAGGTTATATCCATGCATGGTCCTTGGTTGGATATGTTTTGTCCCAGGTAAATACTATCAATTCTATTGCCTCACAGTATGCATAAATATTGCTATTATGAACATTAAAATAACCTAAACATTTTGCTGTACAGTCAAATTATTAAATGTATCTAAAAGCATCATCTGTGGAATAGTGCTAAGAGCATATTTGCCCAGGATTGTAAAGGAATACAGGACTGATATGTAGAGGGTTCTATGTACTTTGCTTCAACTGTAGACTGTGTTGATAAATAGTATTTCCTATTGCTAAATGTCACACACTTTAATTTTTTAAATATACCCATCCTTGAAACTACAAAGATAAATAGAAATTGTATACTTCAAAATTTGATAAACCTATCAACACTGTAATCATTGCTTCTCTTTATCATGTGCAGATAATCCCCCTTTGAGTGTATCATTTCCTCTGTGTGGTGTCCAGTCAGAACAGAATGCTGTGCTAAGATTATCATTCCTATCCCATCTAGGTACAAATTCCTCTGACGGACGTAGCTTGATATCCATATCAGCATCAATGTCCAGTTTTAAATTCTGATTTGCCAGTTCCTAGAGTAAAAGGTTTTTTTTTTTCCTTTTTATTTGAGTGTTAATATATATTATACGGAAATAGCATTACAATTATTTTACCCAGCTAGTAGCAACAGGATCTTAAGGACCTGACTCTCAGTCCATTCACTGGTGACAATGACACATGACAGCCACAACTGGAATGGCAGCACGACCTTATCTAAGTCACTGCAATTCATTCCATGTCGAAATTATCCAAACAAAATCCCTAGTAGGAACATGTTCGTTTAATTACCCTTTAGAGTAAGAAACACATCTTGCTTTAAAAGTTTTTTTAACGTGTTATGCCAGGCTTTCTTATGCTTTGAAAACAAGTGCGTTTGTCCTTTTCCAGGCTTGTTACCCAGTTCTGAAAATAACAGGTTTATCTGTTTAAACCTGCTCAAACTTGTTTATTGCCAAAGGTTTGTATTTTATTTGAACCTAGATGCTGGTTTTGAATACGAGTGACTCTTTTAACACCTTGTCATAATTTTTTTTTTAATTCACTATGTGCATTTAATAGTTCCCAAGCATTGGTTGGTTAGCTCAAATCTTGCCTTCTGCTTTATTATTGATTGCAATGTATTCTTTTCAAGTCTCATATGTATGTCTGCATGATGTGATTAAATAGTTAATGTATTAACAAACATTCTGTTTGTTTAACATGTTTGCATTTAATTATTTAGTGTTTCTCTCTCTTTGTGTGTGTGTGTACACAAAACTGCCTGCAAGTGGATGTAAGTGGATGACTCGATGGTGTGTTCTCTGTCTCCACTAGTGGGTCCCCCAAATAGAACTAAGGTCCTCAGGCCTGGTAGCAACTCCTTTTATAAGACTGGCCTCTTTTTTTTTAATTAGTTTTAGACGCATCAGGCAAGAGTAGAGGTCTGATTGCTGATATTAGAAATAAATTGGGACTTTGTACCGATGTTCATTTAGGTGTCATCCACTCAAAGAGCATCAGACCCGTCTGATACCTTTTTCTCAGAGGCAGCACCTGGGGCATCAACCCGCATGCAATCACACATGCTCTTCTCTGGGTCGAAAGCAGCTGACCCTGAGTGCAGTGCTTAGCCTCGCATCCTGAGCATAACATTTTAGCTTTTTATGGTAGCCAACCATGCTTGGGGAGAATGTCCTGCTTCAATGGTTGTAAAGGCCTGAATGGTCATGGCTGCATCACACTGTTGTGAGACTCTAATCTTGCATAACTGTGTTTTTCCAAGAGGCTTCATCTAGTTGTTGATGGAGAAAGATGCAGAAGCCCACAGCCAAACAATAGTACTACCTCCGGAGTTTTGTGGAAGAGTGGGAGGAAGGATTTAGAGAGCCAAGAACACCACAAGAAGACCTAGAGAGTAAACAAACCTGTGCCCATGGGGGCTCGCAGAGACAAAACCATCAACCAAAGAGATGCGCAGGCTGTATCTAAACCTCTACACATATGTAGCAGGTGTGCAGCTTAGTAAACATGTGGGTCCCTTAACAGTGGGAGTAGGGCGCTTTTGTTGCCTGCCTTTGGGTCTCTTTCCCTTAGATGGGCTGCCTTGTTAGTCCTAAGTGGGAGAGGATGCACTTAGTCCTGCTGTGACTTGAGATGCCAAGGTGAGTTGTGATCCCGTGGGGGCTGTTCTTTGAGGAAAGGAGTAGGAGACATAAAGATGTGGCTAGAAGGAGAGGAGGGAAGGGGCTGGGATCAGACTGTAAAGTGATTAAGTAAGGAAAGAAATTAAAAAAATAATTATCAATCCTAAAAAATACTATAGAAACATATGTGTCCTTTCTTCTCTCAAGTTGGCAGATTATCATGATTTGAAGTTATTATAAATAATCACCATGGTAACACCAGACTTGACTAACAGACCTACAGTCAGTGCATGCCACTCTCTTCTTCATTATGTGTTCATGTAACATCAACATCAACACTTTAAAATCAAATGGTACCATAAGGAAAGGACTCTTGACTTCTTGAGCAAAGGGAGATTCATCAGATTTTCTTGCTCTGATTCTGATATTTTCCCCTTCAGCAAAGCTGAATACTCTACCTTCATTCTGTTGCCTAAAAAGTCATTCCTCAAATATGTGCTTAAAATTATCACTATAGCATCCATTCTTATTAACTCCTGAAACCACTGGTTTAATTTTAATTCTGTTCTTTTATTCACAATCATTTTTATCCCTATAGATGATAAGCTCCCCATTTTCAGTATTTATCTTTCTTTTTTGATTTATGTGTTTATTATAGTTTATTCACTTTGTATACCAGCTGTAAACCAATCCCTCATCTCCTAGTCTCATACTCCCTCCCTCTTCCCTTTCTATGTCTCTGCCCTAGTCTACTGACAGGGGAGGTCCTCCTCCCCAACTATTTGACCTTAGCCTATCAGGTCTCATCAGGACTGGCTGCATTGTCTTTCTCAATGGCCTGGCAAGGCTGCTACCCCAAGGGGATGTCATCAAAGAGCCTGCCAGAGTTCATGCCAGAGATACCCCTTGATCCCCTTATTAGAGAACCCACTTGGAGCCTGAGCTACCTATGATCTACCTCTCAGCAGGGGGTCTCAGTCCTTTTCATGCATGGCCTTGGTTGGCGAATCGCTCTCTTCAGTATTTTCTCACATGAGCCCCTTCCAGAATATAGCACTATGATCAGGATGAAAATAACTATGAAATGTGACAGTGTATGTTACTGTATGGATTTATAAGTTTTAGCTTGTTAAATTTAACCAGTCCTATTGCAAAACATTTCCTATTTTTGAGTAGCTAAATACTTCAATCTCAGACATAATGGATAGCAACCTCTGTCTAGTCTGAAGTCTGGTCTTAACCTCCTCCGTCTTCAAAACATTTAGCAACATTTTTTTCTACTTTTCCTTGGCTTCCCACCATTTCTCACAGATATTTGACATAAGCTTAATGAACTGATCTTGAAGTTCACTCAGTGCCCTGAGATATAATTTGTAGGATCCAAAATTCTTAAATGCATTACTAAGCTACTTGCTCTCTAATAATTTTTCTCAATACATTTGATTTATTGTGCTAATCAATTTTTTCTACCAAATGCCTTTAATCTCCTTCCCAAATTACAGAGAAAAAGTGAGGCAAATAGCTCAATGATTTAATTTCATATTTTTTATTTGATTTTGACCATATCTTTTAATATCAGACATTTAGCTTCAGCTCATTTTTTCCACCATTTGTAATTAACATATCCCATTTCTCTGCAATATTTTTAGATGCTGAAAAAAGCAAATTTTTAAGTAACAATTATTTTCCAAGTTTTAGGTCTTTATATTATTCTGACATCTCTATGTAAACAGAGCTAATATGATATCTGGGTAGAAGGCAAGGTTGTGTTGGTGTTGGGAAGAGAAAAGAAGGGGAGAAAAAATAGAGGTGAAGAAGAGAAACAAGAAAAAGAACAAAGAAGAAAAACTAGAAGAACAGGAAGAGGAGATAGGATAATTTATTTTAAAGGATTGACTCACAGCTATATAAAGGCTGTGAAGATCTATAGTATAAGTCATTAAGCTATGGATTCACAATAGCCTATGTGGCATGAAGCCTAAAGGCTGATAGGGAGAGAAATATGAAAATCTAGTATTCCTTTTTTGATCTAACAGTGAAGGTCAGGGTGGGGAGCTAAGACAGCAGCTTGAAAGCAATCACATTACATAAATTCTCTCATTCTAGATGAATTTGTCACTTTATTTAGATCTTTCTGTTTGTTTGTTTGCTTGTTTGTTTTGGTCATCATTTATTTTTGGTGAACACAGCTATTCCCACAGAACAGTCTATGACACAGGAGTCTAAAGATGATAACAACGGAAAAGAAGAACATGACAATTTCCCCGTTTCAGACCCTGAGGTTTTGGGGCTCTCGGTATGGTCATGAGGAGCCCACTGTTAGGAGGCCTCCCAACACAAAGAGAAATCAAAACAGATACTGAGACTTCATAAACAAACTTGGGGTAGAGTGCAAGGAATCTTATGAAAGAAGGCAGAGATAGTAAGACCTGGAGGAGACAGGAGCTCCACAGGAGAGCAACAGAACCAAAACATCTGGGCCCAGGGGTCTTTTCTGAGACTGATACCCCAATCAAAGACCATTCATGGATTTAGCCTGGATAAACTAGAACCCCTGCTCTGATGTAACCCATAGCAGCTCAGTATCCAAGTGGGTACCCTAGTAAGGGGAACAGGGACTGTCTCTGGCATGAACTCAGTGGCTGGCTCTTTGATCATCTTACCCTGATCAAAGCCTGGCCAGGCCCCAGAGAAAGACAATACAGCCTGTCCTGATGAGACCTGATAGACCAGGGTCAGATGGTAGTGGAGGAGGACCTCCCCTATCAGTAGACTTGGAGAGGGACATGGGAGGAGATGAGGAAGGATGGTTGGGATTGGGAGGGAATGAAGGAGGGTGCTACAGCTGGGATACAAAAAGAATAAACTGTAATTAATATAAAAAGAAAAATATAAAAAGAAAAATAAGTTGAAGAGAGAGAGAGAGAGAGAGAAATCAAGTCTCAAGTACTTTCTTCCCACAACTCACTTGGCTCGTCTCCTCTGTCAAAGGAGTTTTGAGTTTTTCCTAGAATAAATAATGTAAAATAAGGTGCTGGGTGTGTCAGCTCCTGCTCAGCATCAGCACCAAGGATGAGGCTGCAGGAGTGCCTTCTAGTCTGTGGCCAGCCTGGGCTACATAGGCAGACCAAAGAAATAAATAACTAAAAGAAGGCCCAAGTTCTGTAATAATGAACAGACCTTTAAAACTCTAAGCCTGTTTCTCCTTTCTATGAAGTGAAGGAATTAGGTAGGTTAGGATCAGTGTTTTGGCCAAGTCATTTCAAACGGTATATCGGAAAGCAGCATAAATTCTGTAATAGGAACCCCCAACAGAGAGGTGGGATAGAGCAAACCTGTAGGGGGAGAAGTGATTGTGGAGGGGGCAAGACGTAGGGGTGGAGCTAATGTAAGTCTGAATGGGCTGAAGTAAACAGTGGACCATCAGGTCTCTTTTGTTTTGTTTGTTTGTGTCATCTAGCCCAGGATGGCTTCAAATGACTGTGTAGTCAGAGATTACCCTGAACTCTTGATCTTAATTGCCTCAGCATCCTGAGTGTTGGGGTTCTGAGAATGGAATGCAGGACTTCATGCAAGTCAGGCAAGCATCATCCCACTGAGCTGTAGCCCCAGCTGTTTGGCATTTGATCTGAAAATCTGGTATTTAATTCTACTCATAGGCACCCAGTGAGTGTGAACACTAGAATGGATGAGACAATCAGGGTAGACCAGTTGTTTTTTTTTGTTTTGTTTTATTTTGCTTTGTTTTTGTTGTTATTGTTGTTTTGTTTTTTAAGACAGGTCTTCTCTGTGCATCCTTGGCTTTTCAGGACTTGCATTGTAGACCAGACTGGCCTCAAACTCACAGCGATCCACCTGCCGCTGCCTGCCTGAATTCTGACATTAAAGAATTGCGCGTCACTACAGGCAGTTTAGACCTTCAAATTTTGTGTGATGTCGCTCACACTAAGGAAGGAAGCCAACTTTATGTAGTGAATTGGCATAATTGTAAGAATCATTACAAAAGATCTACACAGAAAATGAAATCTCCTCCCAAATATTTAAACGCATCTATACTTATTTTGCCCAGTAATGGTAAAATAGCTAAAAGTTTCTGAACCTTTTTTTTAGACTTTTGTCATATACACTTTATAGTCAGTTATGAACTTTGTCCAATTTCCTGAATTTTATTATGGTGGCTGTGTATGCTAGATCAGTGCCCACTGTTAAAGTGTTGGATATTTATATTCTCATTGCATCATTTCACATGATGTTTACAAATCATATTTTAACATGTTTTTGAAATAAATATAAATATACCAGAGAAAGAATCCAGTCACTTGTGACAACTTAAAAAAATGTAAATCAAGTGAGAAACTTCTTTTTTTTTTTTTTCAATGCAGTTTATTCAGGAACCTTGAACAATCATCTGACCCTGGGGAAAGCCAGCCCACTTTAAATAGCCTCTGGGTAGCCAACCCCAGCGTGCCATGTGGGCAATGCAGATAGGTCCACATACATGGAAGCAAGCCAGATCCTCAGCCTTAGCCAAATGTGGAATTGTTCTTGACAGAGAGCACTCACCATCGGGAAGGTGGAAGGCGGAAACCAGCTCCATCTTTAAGGCGCAACATTCCGCAGCTCTCTACAGTTCCCCCTTTTTGTTTTAGACGCATCAGGCAAGAGTAGAGGTCTGATCTCTGATATTAGAAATAAATTGGGACTTTGTACTGATGTTCATTTAGGTGTCATCCACCCAAAGAGCATCAGACCCGTCTGATACCTTTTTCTCAGAGGCGGGACCTGGGGTATCAACCTGCATGCAATCAGACATGCTCTTCTCTGGGTCCAAAGCGGCTGACCCTGAGTGCAGTGCTTAGCCTCGCATCCTGAGTGTAACATTTTAGCTTTTTATGGTATCCGACCATGCTTGGGGAGACTGTCCTGCTTCAATGGCTGTAAAAGCCTGAATGATCATGGCTGCATTACTCTGTTGTGAGACTCTAATCTTGCATTTTTACCACAGGCAAACCAAGGAGACCAACACCAGAAGGCCTGCTAACGCTCCCATGCCCGCCCATTCCTTCAGATGATTCATGGCTGCAGCTTCTTAAAAGATTCATGTACAAATATCTGTTTGAATTTTTCTTATTGTTTTCATATTGTAAAATTCTCCATAGTCCCAACTTTTGAAAATGCTTACAATTTACGATGGTGCATGAATTCCCAAGGAATATTTTCTTCTGCCCATCATAGCACCATATAATCCTCATCTATAAATATGACTTGGGAAAAGTCATTCTGATTTTACTTTGGGTTACAAGCTTTACAATAGTTTATGTTTATTCTGTTTACTTTAGGTTCTAATTTTGCTGCTCTTTGTTTTTTCTAATTAAAGTCTAGCATACTAAATCATTCTAAACTTTTGTTTATTAACAATAGCATTTTTGTTTATATCTTGTGCTTACCAGGGAATTCATCATAGATTTTCAAAATCAGTCTAATATAAAAACCTTTATTGATTTTTTAATATTCTGGGAAATAAAATATACAAGCTTACTCAAAACTATTCTACACAGTTGGACCATTCTGCCACCTTGCTGTTTTATGCAGCCATTTCCTGCCCTGGTTGCAATTCAGTAAGGTTTAGTGAGAGCACGTCCCTCATTTTATTCCATTTTGCCAGTTTGTGGTTTTCTCTATTATATTAGGTTGTTTCTGCCAATTCTAATTTGCTCTGTTTTTTTTTCCTTGTGTATTGTTAGCCAACACCCCCACCTCTCAAATCATCCATTGCAGTGAGCACATAATTGCTTCTCTTACTGAGTGAGGAAAGACAAATCTAAGTAGCACAAAAGAAATGCTTTTGTATTCTCTTTTCCAGCAATTTTCTGTTGTTTTTCATGTAGCATCTGTGTGATTTATAATATTGTTTCTAATATGGTTTTAATTATCCTTTCTTCTCCCTTAATTTGTTGTTTTTTGAGTTGTTTTTGTATGTAGCTATAATTTACGTTTAAACACGCCAAGTGGCAAAATGGTACATACTATTTTTTAATTTCATCTGTGTGTGGAAACATAGCAGTCATAATAAATATAATCGAGTTTTTATAGTTTTTATAAGATCATATTTACCTCTGAAATTTATATACCAAATGGATTACCTATAAGAATTGTATAGAAATAGAATGGCAATTTGGTTTATAACAATGTATCTTCCTTTAGGGTACAAGTGTTTTGCCCCCATGCAAATTAGGTATAGGTCACAGCAAGATTATGGGCTTCATGGATCAATCTCTGCTTTATTACCATGAGAAAGGGTCTCTTAATGATTTTGAGGCTTGCAAGTTCTGTCTTCATGATTGTCCAGGCAACTCTTAGGATTTTTCAATCTTAAATCCAGAGATGGAGTTATCTGTAGGTCAAGCCATGCCTAGCTCATAACAAAGGTGCTAGAGATTTGACTAATGTTCTCATGTTCACAGAGCAAGCCTTCTACACACTGAGACACCTACCAACTCCTTACAATTATGTTGTTTTTTTTTTTAATCATCAGACTGTAGGTTAATATTGAAGGAAGAGAGTGGGGAAAGCTGCAGGAGAAGATTGCAAGGAGGAGAAAGGAGAGATATAGACACACACAAGAGAGAGAATCGCACACACATACACAAACACACACACAGGCCTTTTCTATGTAGGGCCTTTGAACATACAGACACAGGAACAAAAATTGTTGAGTGTCTCCACCTTAGCTTCCTCTTTGAAATATAAATATATATTTATATATATAATCAGAAAATGATTGTTTATCTAGTGGTCACTATCTACATGTTAGCACTCAAGCCTTATTTTCTGTTAAAAAATTGTTTGATGTCCTAGTAATTAAAGGAAATTTCATGACTTCTAAACAAATAAAAGAAGTCTATACTAGTTTCTTGTTTACTTTGACTCTATCAGATAACCAACAGAAAGAAGATATTAGCAGCAACATCATTAACAAAAGAAAACAATATTAAAGTTTCTGAATTATTTACGAAGAATTTCTGTCCATTTCATCTTTACTCAAGAGTGCTTTGCAGTGTTCAATAGAGAAGCCATACAAATATTTTTTTTTTCAAATCCACTCCCAAATATGTTATGTTGAAAGGACATTCTTTTTTTTTTCACAGACCTGTTACAGTACTGATAAACTTGAAGATAGTAAATTTACTGTTAAAATAATTTTTACAACTTTCTTTTTTTATATAATTTGTTTTATCTTTTTATTAATTATTCACTTTGTATCCCAGCTGTAGCCCCCTCCCTCATTCCCTCCCAATCCCACCCTCCCTCCCTCATCTCCTCCTTGCCCCTCTCTAAATCCACTTATAGGGGAGGACCTCCTCCCCTTCCATCTGACCCTAGCTTATCAGGTCTTATCAAGACTGGCTGCAATGTCCTCCTGTGTGGCCTAGCTAGGCTGCTCCTCCCACAGAAGGCTGGGTAGGTCAAGGAGCTAGCCATAGAGTTCATGCCAGAGGCAGTCCCTGTTCCCCTTACTAGGAAAGCCACTTGGATACTGAGCTGCCATGGGATACATCCAAGCAGGAGTTCTAGGTTATATCCATGCATGGTCCCTGGTTGGAGAATCAGTCCCAGACAAGCCCCTGTTCCCAGATATATTTTCTTAACAATTTTAACAAAATAATTTTGATGGTTATTATGTAGTTAGATAGATAGATGAGAATTAGATGTATAGAAATACATTTTTATATTTATGTGAGTGCCTTCAGGATCTTTAGGAAATTTTGCTTAATTCTATATAGATGACAATTTCTTTTCTTGTAACTACTTCATGCTAATAAAAGTAAAATCTCTCATTAATGAGAACACAATATACTTTCATTATTGCATTTAGTAGCCAGAGAGGACTATTTGGATCATCTGTAAAAGGAGTTACTATAATGTCATGCATAACAAGTAGTTTAGTCTATAACTGCTATAAAAAGAGGAGAGAATTTTTATCATGAACTTAACAATACAAGGTCAAAACAAATGTAAGACTATCACAATGATTCAAGTTCTACAGAAAGCATAAGCTAAGAAAGCCAGGGCCATGTATGGCCACATACCCGTTTTTTGTTGTTGTTTATCTTTGCTTTTTTTTTTTTTTGTCTTCTCTTACCTTGTTCCTAGCACTAGAATACCTTAAATAGAAAACACAAAACTGTACTACACACACACACACACACAAAGTCAATTAAAAATATTAAATAGTAGGAGCTGGAGAGGACAGGAACTCCACAAAGAGAGCAACAGAACAAGAAAATTTGAACACAGGGAACTTCCCAGAGACTCATACTCCAACCAAGGACTATTCATGGAGATAACCTAGAACCCAGACAATGCAGCCACTTCTGATGAGAACTGATAGGCTAAGAACAGAAAGAAGGAGAGGAGGACCTCCCCTATCAGTGGACTTGGGGAGGGGCATGCATGCAGAAAGGGGGGGAGGGTGGGACCGGGAGGAAAGGAGGGAGGGGCTTATGGGGGGATACAAAATGAATAAAGTGTAATTAATAAAAGTTAAATAAAAAATTAAAAAAAAAAAACCAAATGTGGCCCTGGGACACCCACACACACACACACACAAAATAATAACTTACAGAAGAAATCAAATGGGAAAATTTAAAAGAAGATAATGTCATGGGATAGTTCCACCAGAGAACCCCACATGGAAATTCTTAAAGTCAAAAAGAAAGTTTTTATGGTCAGATGGCAGTTGCTTGGGAAACTTGCCCAAATCATGTAACCGTGGTGCTTTACAGCTCTTTGTATTTTATGCATAAAAAAATAAACATAAAATAAAAAGCACCTCGTGGTTGACACACTTCAGTTAACAAGAAGTAAAACTACAGAAGCCGAAACAGCAAGGCCTTATTCTACTTAGGGACTTATAAGTCTGGATTTTTCTGGAAATGTGGGCTAGCTCTTCTAACTCTTCTTGCAGTTATTTGGCACTAAAAGGAATCTAATTTGGCATAAGTAGTGCTAAAGTCTGGAGGCACAATGTAAGGTTTTATTCAGTGAGTATTTAGTAATCAGTGTCAGAGAACACAATAAAAAATCTTAAAGCTACAAAGACTTTAATATTAATAAACAAGAATTGTTTTTAAAATTAAGATACTGTTTCTATTTATCTAAGAGAACTGTCAAGCTATTTTATATTTAATATGTATAAACAGCTCATTCTTCTACATACTGTTACAGCTATGAAAACTGAAATGAGAAAATTCTTATTTTAGAGACACATAATTTTTTTTTTAAGTTTTTCAGTCTGAGTTGGTAAGGGTTCTCGTATGGTAAATATGTGAGCGAGTAAATGAAGATGTTACCATGCTCACCAGGGATGCTTTCTCAGCATACCAATGGCTATTGTAGCATATAATCTTCCTCGACTACCACACATTTCAGAGTGTCTGAAGAAAGCAGCTAGGTTTGAGGATATTCTTCCTTTCCCTATTTTTAGGCTAGGACTTCCAAAGGTTTCTTTTTTCAGTAAGCCATTTACATAGCAAATGCTGACAGATACTGTGTTGGCTATTGGGAATTTCTAACAAAATTTATCACTACAAAAGGAAGGGGTATAGATAATAGATTAAGCTCATAGAATCAGTATTGATAAAATAATAAATAAATAATTTCTGTAAATGCCATGCTAATGCTCCATTGTCATTGTTTGTATCTGCTTGGAGGCTTCACTATAGAATAATAACCAGCTTTACTCTTCCAGGGCAGCCATTTTAGGTGCTGAAGGCCCAGTTCAAGACTATTATACTGTCCCTTAATAGTTAGTTGTTTCTTTATTTGTGGTGTTAGCATAGTAGAGGGTGAGTCCTCTTTCTTTTTCTGTAGCATAAATGGGTAGTTCTTTTCAACTCTCCTGGTTCCCTGATGCTCTGGCAAGCATTGGCCCTTTATAATCCTCCCTGACACCTAGAGTTTCACTCAAGGGGCATGTTATTATGTGCCTGGATAAATGTATTATTTACTAGAATTAAGTCTATCACTTGTTTTCCTTTGCCTGTAATTGCTTTTTACAGACATTTCATACTATCTCCATTGTATTTCTGATATTGAAAACACCCTAAGGTGTTTAAATTAAATGCTAACTTTGTTGTCTGGGTTTCTACTGTGTTCTTTCTTTTGGGGTACCTGCCTATTTTTCTATACAAATTTATTAAGCTCAGATACTTCATGGTTTTCCAAAAGGTCCTAAGCAGGCTAGAAAGTGGAGACAGCTCAGTTTTTAAAGGGTCATTTACATTCCTTGTGCTCATTTGGCAAAGACAAGAATCTTGAAACACTTATTTATTAAAACAGCACTGTAAGACAGATAGTTCTCATACTTAATGTGACAATTTCAACTTTAAAAATCAAGCTAATAATTCAAATGTACACACATGCATTCCCATATTAAATTAGACATAAAAGTGCAGTAATTCTAATGAAAAATATAAACATTAAATTCCCATAGATTTTTGTCATTCATCAATTTTTTTAGAGACACAGTGAGTTTTGATCCTTAGTAGATGAGAAAAAAGAAAAAACAAAAACCAAACAAACACATAAAAACAACCAAATGAAAACAATTCCCAATGTACATGAAAAGTTGACACTAAGAATGCCCTAATCATGTAATTCACTATTAATATCCTGGCACATACTCTATTTAATCATGTTTTCTTTCCCCATTACATTTCACACACTATAGAGGAAGTTTGAAATTTGACTAAAATTTCAAATGTCTAGAAAATTTAGAAAAGAATGGCTAAGAAGATTGATATAAGTGTCTGTGGTATTAAAATTCATAAGATCAACAAATCTTAAAAGAATAAGAACTACGTAAAACTTACTTCTTGGAAAGTTCTAAGATACCATGTAGAATCTTGTTGATTTTCACACTCAAGTCAAGAATAAATGACTTATTTCATAATTAAAGAATTGCTGTTTTATACGTGTTCATTAACTTAAGTACTAAGAGAACATTTTAAAGAAAGAGCTTTCAAAGCATTGAACTACTTTGAGATGCAAAGTAGGACACAAAACCTCCACGCTTTTGTGGATGAATTCATTGCTTACCACAAGTCACTCAACTGAATTTATTTATTTTGCAAAAGGAACACTCCAGCAAATAGTAAATAGCTCATTTTAACATTGAAAGGTTACAAAAGTGACCATGCTGTGCTACAGAGAAACATTTAATTTAGTGAAAAAGCAAAACAGAAATCATCTTTACCAATAATTACAGCAGTTCTCCTTTCAAAGTCCAATAGAGGGTTTGAAATAATTCTTCTTTTTAAAAAATAGGATAAATGTTGATCCCTGCTGAGTTTAGGGAAAGCAGTAGTGTTGTGTACAGAGAAAATTTATTGGTATTTTTGGATGGGGAAATGGTCTCTATATTACTGAGAAATGCTGTTGTAAAATCCTAAAAGCAAATTGAGCTAAAGGATTCTCTCCTACCACCCATGTCAAACAAGATAGGCATATTCAATATATAATAGACTATTGTCATGATCTAAGTCACACTAGTCTCATGTAGCTGGTTTTTTCCCCCATTAAGTTTTCAAACAGCATTCAGAAAACTAATCTATCCTTAAATAACAGAGCAATTATTCTGTGATTAAGCCTTGCATCAGTATAAACAACTGGACTCTTTCATGAAAGGCATGGGTTTCCAGATTTTGTTGGCCATTTATAACTATGGCTGCTAATTACTAAATGTACTGGTGGGTATGAATTACATACAGCACTTGCATGTATATAACACACAGTTTTTCTCTCCTCCACACTTCCTTTCTCCCTCTCTCTCTCTGTGTGTCTCTCTCTCACAGACATGCACACACATACCTCTATAATGTGTTGAGAGTATATTGTCAGATTTGATCAAATGCCTTAGAGAAACTGCAGCAGTTTGGTGATATTTTTAAGGACTAAAACATACTTTCTCAATTTGTTTTTAATGTCTAAATAAGACAGGTAGAAACAGAGAAAAAATAGCTTTAAAAATAGTGTTTAGGATGAAGGTTCCCTGTGAGGTAAACATGATAACTCTATACCATAGAAACAACACCTTTTCTCAGCACCTCACGGAACTTTCTCCAAAACTGACCATATAGTTGGGCCTAAAGCAAGCCTCAACAGATATAAGAAGATTGAAATAACCCCTTGTATCATATCAGACCACTATGGTCTAAAACTGGATCTCAACATTAACAGATATAGCAAAAAGCCTACACATGCTTGAAAACTGAACAACTGTCTACTCAACTACAGCTGACACAGGGAAGAAATAATGACTTTCTAGAATTCAATGAAAATGAAAATGAAGATACAACATACCCAAATTTATGGTACACAATGAAAGCAGTGCTAAAATGAAAGCTCATAGCACTAAATATCTTCATAAAGAAATTAGAGACATCTCATTCAAACAACCTAACCACACACCTGTGTTGTTGATTATTAATATTTAATAATAATTTGTCTTTTAGCTAAACTGGTTATTCCTGAAGCATCTGTATACCCAAATCACCACAGAGAGACTAGGATGTATTTAATTAACCTAGAGCACAAGGCTGGGCAATGATTACTCCATCCTAAACCTCCAACCCTGCAGAGTTTCCTCCCATTCAGATTTCCCACATTATACTTGCTTTTAGTAGTATTTTAGGTCTGGTTCATCTCTCTTCATGGTTCCAAGTCCTCTTCTCCTGATCTCTCCACACTGACCCTACTCTCTTCCTTCTCCTCCCATCTGGACTAGGATGTCCCACCCTATTCTCTCCATTGCTCAGCATTGTCTGGGTATTTTATTGAAAATACAGAGAACAAATTGTAGAATGTTTACACAAACATTCTACAGACTAGGAAAGGATCTTCACCAACCCTACATCTGACAATGGACTAATATTTAGAATATATAAAGGACTCAAGAAATTAAATAGCAACAAACCAAGTAATCTGATCTGAGCTAATCAGAGAATTCTCACAAGAGAAATCTTGAACGGCAGAGAAACACTTAAAGAAACGTTCAACTTGTAGTAATCAGGAAAATGCAAATCAAAGCAACTCTGAGATTTCATGCCATACCCATCAGAATGACTAAGATCAAAAACTCAAGTGAAAACACATGCTGGAGAGGATGTGGAGAAAGTGAAACCCTCCTATATTGCTGGTGGGAATGTAAACTTGTACAACCACTTTGGAAATCAACCTGGCACTTTCTCAGAAAACTGGAAATAGTGCTATTTTCAAGACCCAACTATACCACTCCTGGACACATATCCAAAAGATGATCCACCATACAACAAGGCCATTTGCTTAACTATGTTCATAGCAGCTTCATTTGTAATAGCCAGAATCTGGAGTCAACCTAGATGTTCCTCAGCTGAGGAATGGATATAGAAATTGTGGTACATTTATACCGTGGAATACTACTGAGCTATTAAAAAAAGTAAATTATGAAATTTTCAGGCAAACGGATGAAACTAAAAGAGATCACCTTGAGTGAGAAAAGCCAGAAGCAGAAAGAGATGTATGGCACATACTAACTTGTAAGTGGATATAAGCTATACAATATAAGATAAATATACTAAAATCAAGAGACCTAAAGAAGTTAACCAACAAGGAGGTTGCTGAGGAATATGCTTAATTCTCATTCAGATTGGAAAACAGGATAGACACTGGAAGAGATAGAAGAGAGGGAACAGGATGGAAGTCTATCACAGATGTCCTCAAGAAGAGTCTAATCAGCATAGGATCAAAGCAGATGCAGATACTCACAACCAAAGTTTGGACAGAACACAGGAAGTCTTAGGGAAGAAGGGGATAGAGAAGGACCCAGAGAGGACAGGAACCACTAAGGAGACCAGCAAAATCAAAAGAAAAAGTAAATGCAGGGCCCATGGGGGACGGCAGAGACTGATGCATCAATCAAAAACCTTGTATACAGAGGACCTAGCCCCCTGCTCTGATGTAGCACATATGCAGTTCAGTCTCCATGTAGTTCCTGTAGTAAGGGGAGAAGAAACAGTCTCTGACATGAACTCTGTTGCTTAATCAGTTCTTTCTTGTGGGGTTACCTAACCAGTCCACAGTGGTGATGTGATCTTATAGGCTAGGGTCAGGCAGTAGGGGACTTCTGATAGAACTTTCCTATCAGTGGACCAGGGAAGAAGAATTGGAGACGAAGAGGAGGGATGGTGGGGGGGGGGGGGCTACAACTGGGATACAAAATGAATAAATTGAAAAAATATGATAAAAAATTAAAAAAATATAGTGTTGAGAACCTTTCCTTCCAGTTCAGTCATTTTACCTCATTGTAGTAACATTAAATGTCAAAATTGATCAAAAATATCATGGGTGAGAATATTCTGGTGGTATTAAATAAGAATAATTTTAAGAGATGCATTTAATTTATGGAGATTCTGATTTAATAGAAAAGAATGTCTTTCTCTTGAACTGCTTTTTCCAGTTCATATCCTGTGAGAGAACTACTAACATAAACTGGGATTTTAAGGATACCTATTTATCTATTTCTGGCCTAAGTCCTGTCTTAAGAAAATTCATTTTCAATTTTAAAATATTATCTTTTCTGGTCATAGAAATGGGCACAATTTTTAATTTTTTGATTAACACAAAAATAAAACCATTCAAAATTAGTAACCCTCTGATTATATAGTCTGAAAGAGAATATAGCAGTGTATTCGTTCATATAAAATATGATGGATAGTAAACACCTGTTTAAAAATCAGTAATCTAAGTATGGTACCATCCATTATAAATAAATGTACTAGTTTGCTTGTTTTGTAGCCACAACACTAACATGAGTCTGATGAAAAAAAGAAAATAAACAAAGTAATTCATTATGAAAAATAAAAACAGATGAGATCAGGGAAGACTAAGAGTTAGTGTAGTATAGACCAACTATCCTTGGTGTAAAAAGGTTGCTCCTCCTCATAGGAGAAAACGAGTAACAGGACAGGAGCCTACCACAGAGGGCCTCTGAAAGACTCTACCTAGCGCGGTGTATCAAAACAGATACTAAGACTCATAACCAAACCTTTGGCAGAATGCAGGGAATCATATGAAAGAAGGGGAGTTAGTATGACCTGGAGAGGATAGGAGCTCCACAAGGACCAAATATATCTGGGCACAAGGTCTTTTCTGAGACTGATACTACACCAAGGACCATGTATGGATATAACCTAGAACCTCTGCTCAGATGAAGCCTGTGGTAGCCCAGTAACCAATTGGTTTTTCCCATAGTAAGGGGAACAGGAACTATTTCTGACAGAAAATCAATGGCAGGCTCTTTGACCTCCCCACCCCACAAGGGAGAAGCAGCCTTGCTAGACCACAGAGGAGGACTTTGCAGCCAGTCTCAAAGATACCTTATAAAACAGGGTCAGATGAAAGGGGAGGACGTCCTCCCCAATCAGTGGACTTGGAAAGAGGCAGGGAGGAGATGAGGGAGGGAGGGTGGGATTGGAGGGAATGAGGGAGTAGGATACAGCTGGGATACAGTTAATAAAATATAATTATTAATAAAAATTAAAAATAATAATAAAAGGCTGCTCCTCATTTATGGTGTCTTTACAGTATGTTTCAATATGAACCACAGATAAGGAAGCCAAGAACTATGGGTTTTATATCCCAGTAGGTGTCATGAAATGACTGGGTGTGATAAATCAGGATATGCTGCTCTTGTAGGACATAAACAGAGTCTACGGTTTTAATTATTCTTCATATGTCCAGGTATATTCTATCCCGAGCACATAATTTTATTATTGTTAAAACTGACAAGTGATAAAGGGAAGAAAAGTGAAGACAGGTGAGGCAAGTAAGGACTTGTTACATACCAAGAAAAAAAATTAAGAGAAACATTGTGATTGGATAAATAAGAAAAAACGACAAGGAATATAGTTCCAGTGGAATTTGAAAGGGGGGAAAGGAAAATAAACAGCTAGTTTTACCTTATCATGATTCCAAAAGTGTTTTTAGTAAAACTGAATACAAAGAAAAATGGAGTGGATAGCCATTATTCAACTCTGCTTCCCTAGTACATTGCAATGTTGCTAACTGCTACATACTTTTGCATCTGTATCTTCTCTGCCGTGATTGGATGTCTAACCTCAAACTGTGAGCAAAGTAAATTCTCCTCTTTCTAAGTTTTCTTAAGATTCCTGCACTCTGCCCAAAGTTTGGCTATGAGCCTCAGCATCTGCTTTGATACAGTGCTGGGTAAAAGTCTGTCAGAGGCCCTTTGTGGTAGGCTCCTGTCCTGTTCCCTCTTTTCTCCCTCTTCTGATGTCCAGCCCATTTGCCATTCTGAGTAAGGATTGATCATCTTAACCAAGGTCCTCCTTCTTGCTTATCTTCTTTAGGTGTACAGATTTTAGCATGTTTATTCTATATTATATGTCTAAAATCCACTTATAATAAAGTATATGCCATGTGTGTCTTTCTGTTTCTGGGATAACTCACTCAGAATGATCTTTCCAAATTTCATGATTTCCTGGTTTTTAATTGCTGAGTTGTGGGGAGCCGAGGCTCAGATGCCACTAGCTGGCGCTGACATCTCGCCCTCAAAACTTAAACCTCCAGGGTGCACGCGCAGATGCGTATACACGCTAAAGATTGCGTAAGCACGCTAAGAATTGCGTAGGCATGCCGGTAAGAGTGAGCAGCCAATCAGGGTATTGACACGTCACTCAGGTGGACCCAGGCTTATATAAACAGCGCTACTCCGGGGCCCGCCCTCTCCTTCGATCTCTTCCTTCCCCGTTTCCCCGCCCGGGGCCGCGGCCCTCGGGAAGCCGCCCGCGCCCACGAGGTGGCCGGGCGGCCTCTCTCTCCCCTCTTCATCGCGTGACTAATAAAGTTTACTGCGGAAGGATTCCTGTGGTCGCGTGCGTTTCTGCCGGCGAAACATTCACGCGGCGGCTCCCAACATCTGGTGCCGAAACCCGGGAACATTGCTGGGTAAGGAGGGCCCCCTTTAGTGGGGAGGAATTCAGAACCGCAATATTAAGGTTTGTCCTAAAAGACATGTTCGATCTCGACTTATCCCGTTTCTCATTTTGGCTAGCAGAAGCCCTTATGGCCTTCTCTGCTGTGATAGCCGCCATAGCTTTCCTTTTTTTGGTCTCGTGCAAATTCAAGGACTGCCTCGGGAGAAAGAGGAGTAGCAGGAGATTAAGGATAGGGGGGTTGCAAGACAACATGCCAGAATCAGGACGTGAGATGAGGTTAAGGGTCCCAATGGATAGAGATAGGGACGTCTCTAAGAAAAAAGGCCCTTCTGTGGACGTTAAAGCCACGGAAGAGAGAGGTCAGGGAAAGGACGCCCTGGTAATAAGAGGTAAAAGAAAAGAAAAAAACTCAATAAAAAGGCCTCTTTATCCAATAAGATTAAAATTCCCGCTAAATGCCTGGGCGCAGCCATCTTGGCTTTCATCAGAGGCTTCCACGTGGCTGGCAACTGGGCGCAGCCATCTTGGCTTTGGGAAAAATGGGCGGGACCTTGGGTATGTCAGCGGTCCCCACGTGGCCGGCGCCATCTTTGATTCAGGCTAGGAGGCCCCTGCCTCCCATGTGCTCTCCATATAATTCATTTAAAAGACTGGTGATTGTTCATTACAAAATGTTTTTATGCTCTTTTAAGAAAAAAAAAATTCTAGCTAATAGGTTTGATATGGCTAAAATAATTTTTACAGTTTAAAATTGTTCTGTTAAGCAGTTAATTTTAAAGCTTGTTTAATCATTAAAGAATTTTGGTTGTGGGGGATTATAGATGCTCCACAGTGTTTACTGTATCAGCAACACCTGGTGGCTGTACTTGGTGCTGTCAGTCGCAGCCTGCTAATGCTAACACATGGCCTGCCGCCATAATGGTTCAGCAATTAAAGACACGTAAAGCTGTAGTTTGGCTGCCATGTTTGTTTAGGGTTTCCAGCTAAGTTTAGGGTTTCCAGCTGAGTTCAGTTACACGTGGCCAGCCACCATACTGGTCCGGAGATAAAGAGGGTAAAGCTATGAATTTGCCACCATTCTGTTCAGGTACTGTTCAATTTTATTTAAAGATTCCTTCTGCTGAATTAAAGCCCCTATTTGATATTTTGGAAGGGGATGTTCATATTTCTTCACCCAGAGCCTTAACACCGGCTGCAAGCCACGCTCTGCGAGTGGTAGAAAATGCTTTACAGGATGCCCAATTAAAACGTGTAGATAAAACTAAGGCCTTTGACCTGTGTGTCATTAAAACTAAACATTTGCCAACTGCTGTATTATGGCAAGGTGGGTCCTTAGTGTGGGTTCATCCCAATGCCTCTCCTACAAAAATTATTAAATGGTATCCGGATGCAGTCGCTCAACTCGCACTTCGTGGGTTAAAAACAGCCATTACATACTTTGGGAAGGAGCCAAAGTCTTTAATAGTGCCTTATACGGCTCACCAAGTTCAGGTATTAACTGCTACCTCTGATATTTGGGCGGTGCTGGTTACCTCTTTTAGTGGTTCAATTGATAATCATTACCCAAAACATCCTATTTTGCAATTTGCCTTAACTCAGGAGGTAGTCTTCCCGCATGTAACGTCCCAAAAGCCACTTCGGGATGGACTGGTAGTCTATACAGATGGGTCAAAAACAGGAATAGGAGCTTATGTGGTTAATAATAAAGTTATTTCTAAACAATATCATGAGACCTCGCCTCAAATTGTGGAATGTTTAGTAGTGTTAGAAGTTTTGAAAAAATTTCCAGGTCCCTTAAATATTGTTTCTGATTCTAGTTATGTGGTAAATGCAACCAAAATCTTAGAGGCTGCTGGATTAATTAAAGCGTCTAGCAAGCTTGCAAAAATTTTTCAAAACATCTCACAGGGCTCCCCTACAACCCCCAAAGCCAGGGCATCATTAAACGTGCTCACCGCACCCTAAAATCCTATTTAATAAAACAAAGGGGAGGAGTCCAGGAGGCTCTGCCCTCAGTGCCACGAGTGACGGTTTCACTGGCACTCTTCACTCTCAATTTTTTAAATTTGGACAGTCAAGGCCATTCGGCTGCTGATCGCCACTGTTCAGGGCCTAACAGGCCCAAGGAGATGATTATATGGAAGGATGTCTTAACTGGACAGTGGAAAGGCCCGGATCCTATTTTAATAAGATCCAGGGGAGCTGTCTGTGTTTTTCCACAGGAAGAAAACAATCCATTCTGGGTACCGGAGCGCCTCACGCGAAAGCTCGTGACAGCTGAAGATGATCTTCCAACAGACACATCTGCTACTGCTGAAAGAATCAAGGACAGCGAGGAGGACCACTAATTCTACTCGAGTGGATTCATTGCCCACAGACTGGCTTTACCCTGGGTTTCTTCTGCCTTTTCTTACTTCAGATTGGGTGGGGGTCGGAATGTTTGGTGTAGCATTGTGTCGTGGCTTAGTGTTTTTTACTCTGGTTGTTCTGCAAACTCTATACCCAAAACAAACGTGACTAGGTCGCAATCGCGCAAGCACTAGCACCCTTGGAACAAGGATCGTCTCCCAAAAATTTGGTTATCCATGTTAAAAAATTAAAACAGACTGTGACACTCAGTCGATGCACCTCAGGGGTTTCACCCATTGCACTGAGTCGATGAGTGATCCAGGTTAATGTTGCCTTTGCCTAAACGGTTATGGTACCTAGACAGGAGGGTGACAGCTCTTGCACTCCCTGGAATTTTATTCCATTGCACGGGAATGAGTGTCACCTCCTTTCTGAGATGTGGTACCTAGACAGGAGGGTGACAGCTCTTGCACTCCCTGGAATTTTATTCCATTGCACGGAAATGAGTGTCACCTCCTTTCTGAGATGTGGTACCTAGACAGGAGGGTGACAGCTCTTGCACTCCCTGGAATTTTATTCCATTGCACGGGAATGAGTGTCACCTCCTTTCTGAGATGTGGTACCTAGACAGGAGGGTGACAGCTCTTGCACTCCCTGGAATTTTATTCCATTGCACGGGAATGAGTGTCACCTCCTTTTAAAAATCTTCTCCCCTAGCCCCTGCACCCAGAGGACTTGTTTCCATTGCACCTGGTGGGGTAAGGGAGTAATCTAAAGCTTTTGATCGCTTACTCCCCAAAGAAGGAGTTTGCTTGATCGAGCTTAGGGCCCTCTTGTACCGTGCTTATAGGCTTTTAGGCAGTTTTCATTTATTTATTTATAACAAAAAGGGAGATGTGGGGAGCCGAGGCTCAGATGCCACTAGCTGGCGCTGACATCTCGCCCTCAAAACTTAAACCTCCAGGGTGCACGCGCAGATGCGTATACACGCTAAAGATTGCGTAAGCACGCTAAGAATTGCGTAGGCATGCCGGTAAGAGTGAGCAGCCAATCAGGGTATTGACACGTCACTCAGGTGGACCCAGGCTTATATAAACAGCGCTACTCCGGGGCCCGCCCTCTCCTTCGATCTCTTCCTTCCCCGTTTCCCCGCCCGGGGCCGCGGCCCTCGGGAAGCCGCCCGCGCCCACGAGGTGGCCGGGCGGCCTCTCTCTCCCCTCTTCATCGCGTGACTAATAAAGTTTACTGCGGAAGGATTCCTGTGGTCGCGTGCGTTTCTGCCGGCGAAACATTCACGCGGCGGCTCCCAACACTGAGTAGTATTCCATTGTGTATATATACTACAATTTATGAATCCATTCCTCAGTTGAGGGACATTCGAGTTGTTTCCAGGTTCTGGGTTTTACGAATATAGAAGTTATAAACATGGTTGAGGAAATGTCCTTGTTGTGTACTTGAGCAGATTTTGGATATATGCATAGTAGTAATATAGCTGGCTCATGAGGAAGCACTGTTACTAATTGTCTGAGAAAGCACCAGATTGATTTCCATAGGGGTTATACAAGTTTGCATTCCCACCAGCAGTGGAGTAGGGTTCCCCTTTCTCCACAACCTCTCCAGCATGTGGTGTCTCTTGAGTTTTTTATCTTAGCCATTCTCATGGGTGTAAGATGAAATCTCAGGGTTATTTTGAATTGTATTTCCCTGAAGAATAAAGACTGAGCATTTCTTTGTTTTTCTGCCATTCGATATTCTCTAGTAGTTAAACAGCAACAAATCAAGTAATCCATTTAAAAATGGAGGACAGAGCTAAACACATCATTTTTATGAATGTGTTGAACTTAATTTTCACCACATTCTCTTTAAAGCATGCAACAACAACAACAACAACAACAAAAAAAAAAAAACAGAAAATTTAACTAGTACTATTTTGTAAACCTGCAAATAAACTTAGTTAACAGGTAAGTTACAGTGTCTTCACATCACTAAAATTGTCCAGTAATCTATGCTGACTCCATAGAGAAAAGATAAAAGAAATGTCATTGCATTAAAACTAAATAAGAGAGAAACTGTAAGGAGAAAGAAGAGAGAAAGCAAGAAAAGAAAGGAAGCAGAAAGAAGAAAAATAAGAACCAAGGAAGAAAGGAAGAATGAAAGGAAGACTTTAGGAATAGGCTGATTAAAAAAAAAATCGGACCACAAAGATTATTACTTATTACTACATATTACAAATATGCAGAGGTCAGAATTTCAGAAATATTTTGTCAAGGTGTTACAAGCTATATGTATTGTTGTAATATAATAACTCCTGTATCTCATCTTGTGAAGTTTTTGTAGACATGTTCCTAGAGGAAATTAATATGTAAATATCTCAGTAAGACTGAGGATACAGCATATACCTAGCTCTTAATGTTAAATATGCATGAAACATAATATCTCAGTGTTTAATACTATTTTATTTCAAGGTTATATTTGCACATTCAAATTTTATTATTCTAATTTTATTATAAACATACATATGCAAAGGCAATTTTGTCTAGTAATAATATATTCAATTTCCAATGTTTCTTTCCCAGGAAATATGAAGTTATTATAAGAAGTGACTAAAGAAACAGCTTTTGTTTTGTTTTCATACTGGATGGCATACAATGTAATTTTTATTCAATATTTATCAAAATTCGTTATGTAAAATGCATGTTCAACCATTTATACTAATAAGTAATAGCACAAAGGTTCATTTTACAATAAATGTATAAACATGTTCAACTTACAAAATGGCATATTGATAATTTATTTAACACAATACTAATAAAATATAGACTCTGGCTTTTTATGTTATTCTGTATAATTAGTTAGCTAATTAGGATAATAATAAGGGTCAACAATGTAGTTTTAATAGGGATACAAAATCAGAAAGATTTAATTAAGTTTGAGTTAGTATATGCATTTACAATGTCTCACATCAGATTAATAGTGCTGGTTCAATATACTTGACACATGTTTTCTATGAAATTTGAAGGAGACTATACTATGGTATACATTGCAACATAGTGTACAAAAGTACTTCTTAGTAATTCAAACAGTTTTACTTAATTTACATGAGCATTAACATTGGTACCCTATTCTAGGTTAATTGTATTTAAATGATTTTCTTTATTGGATGCACTTAAAGGAGGACTTTTAAGATATCAGAATATTTTATTAGAAAAAGAGCTAGTTATAATGGAATTAAAATATTAATACATTAATTGTCTGATAGACTCAAGTTGCATTAAGAATTGATAACCAAACACCTCATTTACCAGAAATATTTATAATTTTGGAGTTGAGACTTCATCATTGATTTAACAATTTTTAATGAAACAACTGTTACTTCATGGGTGAATATTTCAGAAAGAGTAGTATATATGCTTTAGGAATTCGGATAAATATGTTGAAGGTTTCCTTCTTCTATACTTTTACTATATAGGCTTGTCGTTCTCTGAAATTTCCAAGACAAAATCAGAAGCTCTGCCAAGCACTACACTTTTCAAAGGATGTATAACATTCTTTCTGTGTTTCATTCATGTCATTCCAACGTTATTTAGCATCTTTCTTATCTTCAAATACCTTCCTTCACCATTTATTATCAAGTATTTTCCTTGAGTTGATGCACTAGCCCCAGTAGTAGTGATTTCCAGCATTTGTTTTGAAAACTTAAGACATCTATATTCTCTTGGCACATTTGGATTTGTGCTATTTGGACAGCGGTATTTTATTATTATTATTATTATTATTATTATTATTATTATTATTTACATTTTATTAACTCTGTATCCCAGCTGTATCCCGCTCCCTTATTCCCTCCCACCCTCTCTCCCTCAGCTCTTCCCTGCCTCTTTCCAAGTCCATGGATTGGGGAGAACCTCTTCCCCTTTCTGGACAGCAGTATTTTGAGGACTTAAAAATTAAAAGATTTATATAAAACACTTCTTAGGGAAATTTTGATTTTTCTCCCTACAAAACTCAATAACTGCAGTTAATGAAATTAACTGATTTCAATGGCTTACTGGTCAAAAAATACACAGATTGATTAAATTGTGAAAAAAAAATTGGGTTATATACTAAATGCAGAATGCCAAGAATGTGGTACATATTTGAGGTTTAAGAACATTTTAACATAAAAATAACAGTTTGAAGACAGCGAAGGAAGATGTGGCCTGTTCAAAGTTAGAAGATGAAAATCACTGAATAATTGATTTTCTTTTTTTTTTTTATTTGATTTTTTATTACTTTTAAAGCATTTAAACATGAACATCCAAGTGTGCGTGGGCTTGTGCTTGTGCACGCGTGTGCACACACACGTTTTGGGGGCATATGCACCTGAATTCCAGTGTCTGCAGTTACAGCATGTTTTGGGAACCCATCCCAGGTCTTCTAGGAAATCCAGAAACTATCACTATTCTAAACCAATACTCTATCTTTCCAGAACTCTTTGTTTGTAAAGCATTTTAAAATTGTTTATTTTTCCCAATATGTGTGCATGTACACATGAATTCAAGCAGTTACAAGTCAAGTGCTGAGGTTAAGGGCATGTATACTAATTTGGTACTTTAAGTGGTCTTCTCCAGCATGGATGGCCAAAGGAGGTTCCCTGGTGCTCATACTATGATTTCAAGTTCACTAAGAAAAATAAATTATTAAATGTTAGATGCATGAAAGAGAGAATATTAAATGGTGTCATTGTTTATCACTTTAGGAAACACAAAAATACAGTGACAGTTTTAGGATGTGTGATTATGCAGCTTACAAGCATAGACTTATAGTTGAGGGATAAAAGAGAGGTTCATGTGAATGTGCAGATTGTGTGTGCGTGTACGTGTGTGTGTATGTGTGCATGTGTGTGTGCGTGTGCAAATATATGAAGTGATGATAAGTATGGAAATAGGATTCATCCACATAATTCATCAACTTAAACATTATAAAAACTGTTTTTCTAACTTTAGGCCTACGAACAAAACAGAGAAAGTGACCACAAATGTTCTTTTCTTACACCATGTTCCATGTAGATATTCTCATTTTATACAAACCAGGGGAGTTCTGATTCTACTATTTCCTCCAATTTAACAGCACAGGAAAAGGAGACTCTAAAATTTGATAGTAATTTTGTCCTTTCAGCTGATGGATAAAAATTGCTTACAATGTGACTCTTATTGAGAGAATAAGTGGCTAAAATCAAGGTGCTCTTTATAAGAACTTATTATTTTTAAGTGTCAAAAAACCTTTCAATAGCAAAATTTTCTTTATATTTTTGATTGTTACTGAAACACAATTTGCCCTTTGGGGTCATTAGCCACTTTATATTTCTAATAATTTCTATTTTTTTGTATTACATTCAATAAAACACTGATATAGCATTGATTCTTATTTGCTATAGATTTCTTTGTTTTCTTTTTTAAATCTTATAAGTTACATTTTACCATATTGTAAGACATTTTAAAAATAATTTTTCCTAGTCTAAGTTCAATATTAGTAAGATTGAACTCAGGGAGATAGCAGTCTTCTAAGGAAAGGAGAGTTCAGTGTGTTCATATGATAAAGGAGGAAAGTTTCTTCAGTGTTCTGGGTTGATTTAGGCTGCACCAAGTACTCTTTGTTTGTATTGTCTTTCAGAGACTATGGAGAAAAAGAAAGCACCTTTCATATCTATCGAAATGCTTCTGAGGATAAGAAAGAAGCTGGGTGGAATGCATGGATGGAAGATCTTGGTCTTTGTGCGCTTGAGGTTCTAATTTAAGTGTGAATTGTGATGTGTTCATCGTATTCTACTGAGTGACGTAAACATTTTTCCATACCCAAAGTATTAAGGCATAGCCAATACTTTCCATAGAAATAAGAAAAGAGTGCAGACCTAAACAAATAAGATATCCCTCAACTGAGGAGTAGATACAGAAACTGTCCTACATTTTACACAATGGAATACTGCTCAGGAATTAAAAACAAGGAAACCATAAAATTTGAATGGAAATGGTGGGAACTAGAAAAGATCATACTGAGTCAGGTGTCCCAGAAGCAGATATATATATATATATATATATATATATATATATATATATATAATATCTCACATATAAGTGGATATTAGACCTATAAGATAGGATAAACATACTAAAATCTGTACACCTAAAGAAGCTAAGCAAGAAGGAGGACCCTGGGTAAGATGATCAATCCTCATTCAGAAATGCAAATAGGATGGACATCAGAAGAGGGATAAAACAAGTAACAGGACAGGAGCCTACCACAGAGGACCTCTGAAACTAAACAGCAAGGTATCAAAGCAGATGCTGAGACTCGTAGCCAAACTTTGGGCAGAATGTAGGGAATCTTAGGAAAGAAGGGGATATAGAAAGACCTGGGGTGAGAGGGGATAGGAGCACCACAAGGAGAGCAACAAAACCAAGAAATCTGGGCCTAGGGGTCTTTTTTGAGTCTGATACTTCAACCAAGGACCATTCAGTGTTTGGCTCTTTGATCACCTCCCCCTCAGGGGGAGCAGCCTTACCAGGCCACAGAAGAAGACAATGCAGCCAGTCCTGATGAGACCTGATAAGCTAGGATCAGAGGGAAGGGGAAGAGAATCTCCCTTATAAGTGGACTTGGGGAGGGGCTTGGGAGGTTTGAGGGAAAGATGGTGGCATTGGGAGGGAACAAGGAAGGAGGGTACAGTTGGGATAAAAACTGAATAAACTGTAATTAATAATAAATTAATTAATTAAAAGGAATAAAAATTTAAAAAAGAAAATAGATTTTCTTTCCATAATTTCACATGTTGATTTACTACTGTGTGTGAGTAGGTTGAGGGGTGTAATTGGGGATCAAACATCTCACAGGCAGTATGTATATAGAGGACGACTTTATAGACTGTGCTATCTCCTTCCCTCAACATTGGTTTTATAGGCTGTGCTTATGTCATTACTCTTGTGTGGTATTTTACACATTGAGCCATCTCGCTGTCCCAGGTTTGCATCATGTGTTTACCTCTCTTTTCTTCTAATTAAAGTCATTTCAAGAAGTGAAATGTGACTCTGCTATAATGACAACTCTGGCTGCATCCTTTCATTTCATATTCTTGGTTTAAATCCCAGTGATTGTATCAAAATAAATTACATTTCACTCACACATTTTGTTGGAAAATTAGCCAGTAAGGGTTTATATGTGCTGTATTATGCTTCATAGCCACTTTCGTAATTCTGCATTGTTACATTGCATTCACATTCCATCTGACAGCCTCTTTGTGTAAATGTGATTATTTGAGCCTTTTTCATCCAATGCTATAAATGAGTGTTTCACAATCAAAAGAATTCACAAGCCCCACACAGGAAGTGAACTATTAAACATTATAAAGTAAGAGAGTTTAAACAAAATATATATGACAATCTCATTGAGGGGATATTTTTTTTTTGTATTTTTATGTTGTGTTATAGAATAGTTCATTTTGCATCTTCTCTTTTTGTTTAGTTTCTTTAGGACTATAGATTTTAGAATGTTTATCCTATATTATCTGAGTAATATCCATATATATGATATGGACATATAATATCCATATATATAAGTGGGCATATTACGTGTGTCTCTCCGGTTAATCCTCCTTCAGAAGGGCAAACAGGACAGACATTGAAAGCAGAAGAAGACAGAAAACAGGACAAGAGCCTACCAAACAGGACCTCTGAAACACTCTATCCACAGGGAATCAAAGCAAATGCTGAATAGGGAGACAGAAAAACTAGAGTTCAGGAGCTCCACAGGGAGACCAACAGAGCCAAAAAAAGCTGGGTGCAGGGGGTCCTGCAGAGACTGATGAATCAACCAATGACCATGCATGGAGAGGACCTAGACAAGACCTCCTGCTCAGTTGTAGCACAAGGACAACTCAATTTTCATGAGGGTTCCCTAGTATGGGGAGCAGGGGTTGTCTCTGACAAGGACTCAGTAGCAGGTTCTTTGATCACTTCCCTTGGGGAGGTGGCATAACTAGGCCAGAGAGAAAGATGATCCAACCAATCCTGATGAGACCTGATAGGATAGGGTCAGACTGTAGGGGAGGAATAACTCCTTTATCAGTGGAGTAGGGGAGGGGCATGGGGTGGGGAGGGAAGATGGGACTGGGAGAAGATGAGGGAGGGAGCTATACCTAGGATACAAAGTAAATAAATTGTAATAAATAATAATAATAAAGAAACAAAACAAAAAAGAAGTATCTATATAATATTGGCCAGTAAATGTATCTTTGGGAGATAGATTTGACTGATAAAGTGAGGACCTAGCCCACTAAACAGAGTTTTTCCCTGGAAGGGTATTAATAGACTATATACAAGTTAGTTAAGTATGAACCCAAAAGGCTACCAAACATAGTTCCTCCATGGCTTTTCCTTCAAGTTTTTGCTAGAGATTCTGTTATGACTTTCCACAGTGGTAGACTGATATTCATAATCTTAAATAAACTAATAATCATCCCACATTTTTTGTTTATATTGTTTTATCATAACCATAAAAAGCTAGAAGAGTATACACTATCACCTCTTTTCTTTCAAATTGCTGTTTTGTTTTTAACAATAGTTTTGAGTAACAGATTCTCCATGAAATTTGCTTTATTTTTAGTTCATGACTTTTTTCTTAATCATTTTTGTCTTCTATTTATTGGCAATTTGTATGTTTTCTTTCAAGAAATATGTTTTTATTTTATTATGTTATATGTCAATTTTTATACTAGTACTATTTTTATTTGGTAGCAATGGATGTGTATTAATATGTGCAATAATTTGACAACTCCAGCAATACTGATTTTGTTCAGATTTGCTGTAGCCATTCAAGGTTCTTTTGCTACCAAGTAATATGTATGATTCAGTTTTTTTGTTTGTATGACTGACGTTGATATTTCAATAAGAATTACATTGGATTCTAAATCACTTTGGGTAGGGATATCCTGGAGTTTCATTTTCTCTTTAAAAAATGGAGATATTTGCACAATGCTTGTCCTTGTCTCATGCTTGTTATTATTTGACATGCTTTCTTTTTTTGTTTAGATTGATATGCATAGTCCTTTTTACTTTTAATTTCATGTAAATGAAATTATGTTTTTTTTATTTTTTTCTATTAGTCTCTGTGTGTCCTACAATAATCTTTACAATTAGTGTGCATATGTCCTATGAGGTGACATGATGTTATTGTCATGAACACATAGTTAAATCTATTTATTTATTTATTTATTTATTATTTATTTATTACAAATTAGCACTTTGTATCCCACTGCAGACCCAGCCCTTGTCTACTTCCAGTCCCACCTACCCTCCCTCTTCTCCACTTATGCCCTTTCCTTGGTCCCCTGGTAAGGGACGACCTCCTACTCTTCTATCTGACCTTAGCCTATCAGGTCTCATCAAAGCTGGCTCCATCATCTTCCTTTGTGGCCTGGCAAGACCACACCATCCCAGGGGAAGGTGATCAAAGAGGCAGCCACTGAGTTATTGTCAGAGACATTCCCCGTACCCCTTGCTAAGGAACCCACTTGGAAACTGAGCATTTTTTGGGCTTCCTCTTAACAGGGCATCTAGGGCCACTCTATACAAGGTCCTTGGTTGGGGTATTGGTTGTGGCAGGCCCTACTGCGTCCAGGTGTTTTGGCTCTGTTCTCCATATGAAGTTCCTGTCCCTTCCAGGTTTTTCTATGTCCCTCTTCTTCCTTAAGGTTTCTGGCACTCTGCCTAAAATCTGGCTATGAGTCTCAATATCTCCCACCATACCCTGGTGGGTAGAGACATTTAGAGGTCTTCTGTGGAAGGCTCCTGTCCTATTTCCTAACTTCTCCTATTTCCAATGTCTATTCTTTTTTTCCTTCTGAACGAGGATTAAGCATCTTGTCTAGGATCCTCCTTGTTGTTCAGCTTCTTTAGGACTATAACTTTTAGTATGTTTATCTTATATTAAAGCAATAATAAATACTGCTATTTTATTTTTTAATTCTTTATTAATTACACTTTATTCACTTTGTATCTCTCCTGTGGGTCCCTCCCTCCTCCCATCCCAATCCCTCTCTTCCTCCACCCTCTGCATGCATGCCCCTCCCCAAGTCCACTGGTAGGGGAGGACTTCTTTTCCTTCCTTCTGATCCTAGTCAATTAGTTTTTATCAGGAGTGGCTGTGTTGTCTTCTTCTGTGGCCTGGTAATGCTGCTTCCCCCTCAGGGGGAAGTAATTAAAGAGCAGGCCAATCATTTCATGTCAGAGACAGTCCCTGTTTCTATTACAATGGAACCCACTTGGATACTGAACTGCCATCTATACAGGGGTCTTAGGTTATCTCAATGCATAGTCTTTGGCTGGAGTATCAGTCTCAGGAAAGACCCCTGTGCTCAAAAGTTTTGATTCTGTTGCTTTTGTTGTGGAGTTCCTGTCCTCTCCAGATCTTACTGTTTCCCACTTCCTTCATAAGATTCCCTGCACTCTGCCCAAAGGTTGCCCATAAGTCTCAGTATCTGCATTGATAGTTTGCAGGGCAGAACCTTTCAGAGGTCCTCTCTGTCAGGCTCCTGACTTGTTTCCTCTTTTCTCCTTCTTCTCATGTCCATCTTCTTTGCCTTTCTGGATAGGAATTGAGCATTTTAGCAAGAGTCCTCCCTCTTGATTAGTTTCTTTAAGTGTACAGATTGTAGTAGGTTTATCCTATATTATAGGTCTATATGATATATATATATACATATATATATAATGTTGTTATAATATTATAACATTTTTGGATGTTATAATATAATTATATCATTCCCACTCCCCCATTCCTTTTGCTCCTTCCAAAACATCTCATGTATCCCTCTTTGCAGTCTTTCAAATCATAGGCTTATTTTTTTCATCAAATATTTTAACATTCATATACATATTTCTAGTAACTTTTGAAAAAATAGAATAATGTGTCTGTTTTCCTACTACTTTCTGAACATCCATAAAATTATTTTCCATACAGGGTATTTCATACACTGCTGACTCTCTGGTCAAGTTCAGACATCTTACTTCGAGCCTTGGGTTAGGCTATTTATTCCGGAAGGTTTTACAAGTTCAATGTGTGAGTTCAATGTTCATTTTCTGGAAAATGAAAAATGACATATTAGGCTCTTCCTTATCACACACCTTTGAGCCTATTCTTTCAAAAATTCAAAAAATGATTCTTATTTTCTATATGTGTATAGTTCTATTTTTTAAAAGCATAAGCTGATAACTGAACTCAAGGTTTACTGAAAATCTATAATTTCTCATTTAGCACTGTTTAAGCAGTAGAAAGTGAAACAAGCCCAGATTTGTCCAAAGTCTGTTGTAATGTATGAATTAGAATGATACATGTAAAGTAACCTCTCCACCCATCATTCATCTATCTCTGTCTGAAAATGAATTATCTTCTCATACATCATTCACAATTATTTCTTGTGTTGTAAATACAATCATACTAGATGAAAGAGCTCCAAAGACTTGCGGCTACAGATGGTATCAAACTCTATTACACCAAGAGACCAAAGCATATAACATTAGTATAGCACTGGAATAAGAGCAAGGTCCACACTGGTCTAGAGTATTAATGACTCAGGTATCCTTATGCTCAAGACCTGTTCAGCCTGCACTTATGGTACAGCCTGCACTATGACACTCGATCAGTCCAGCAGTTCTAACTATGAGTATTAACTCAGGTCTAGGAATCATCATAATCTTCCCAGTGTCAATTTCAGAGGCCTTACAATGAGTACAATTTCTCTACATTAGATGCAAAACACCTATGCTTTAAAGGGGCATAAGAACATATTCAATTTTAAGACAAGTATGAATGTCACGTCCTAGGAATATGGATTCAGTCTATGCTGAACGTTGCATTATACGCTACCGTTAAGAAGTTTGGGGCAATGAAAGCTAACTTCTTGTGCATATGTGTTTGTTGGTGTTGTATATGTTTGTGTGAGGGAAGTTTTAAGTAGAGGGCAGAGATAGACCCAGATGACCCTCAAAGAAGGAATGGATACAGAAATTGTGGTACACTTCCACAATGGAATACTACTCAGAAAGGAAAAACAAGGAAATCATGGAATTTGCAGGCAAATGGTGGGATCTAGGAAAGATCATTCTGAGTTAGGTATCCCAGAAGCAGAAAGACACACAGGCATATATTCACTTATAAGTGGACACTAGACCTATAAGATAGGATAAACATACTAAAATCTGTATGCCTAAAGAAGATAAGCAAGAAGGAAGACCCAGGATAAAATGATCAATCGTCACTTAGAAAGACAAATGGGATGTTCTTTGGAAGTAGAGAAAACAAGGAACAGGACAGGAGCCTACCATAGAGGGCCTCTGAAAGACTCTACCTAGCATATCAAAGCAGATGCTGAGGCTCATAACCAAACCTTGGGCAGAGTGCAGGGATTCATATGAAAGAAGGCAGGGAGGGTTATTAAGACCTGGACAGGACAGGAGCTCCACAAGGACCAAATATATCTGGGCACAGGGGTGGGTCTTTTCTAAGACTTATTCTCCAGCCAAGGACCAAGCATGGATATAACCTAGAACCCCTGCTCAGACATAGCCCATGGCAGCTCAGTATCCAAAGGGGTACCTCAGTAAGGAGAACAGGGTTTGTCTCTGACATGAACTCAGTGGATAGCTCTTTGACCTCCCTCTACCCCCTGAGTGAGGAGCAGCCTTGCTAGGCTACAAAGGAGGACATTCAGCCAGTCCTGATGAGACCTGATAAGCTAGAGTCAGAAGGAAGGAGAGGAGGAACTTCTCTATCAGCAGACTTAGAGAGAAGCTTGGGAGGAGATGAGGAAGGGAGGGTGGGATTGGGAGGGAATAAGGGAAGGGGCTACAGCTAGGATACAAAGTGAATAAACTATAATTAACATAAAAATAAAAATTTAAATTTATATTATAATTTATTCATTTTACATTCTAGTCATATCCCCTCCTACATTTCAACCCAGGCTCACTCTCTCTCTGCTCTCTCCACCCCTACCCTCCTCCCCCAGTCCTCAGAACTTAGGAGCTCTCCTCCCAGATGAACTGACTCCAGCCTATCAATTCTAATTAGGACTGTCTTCACCCTCTCACTCTTTGGTTTGGCAAAGAGGTTCCACCAGGAGGAAGTGATTGAGGAGCAGGCAACAGCATCTATATCAGAGAGAGCCCTGCTCTTCTTACTAGGGAACTCACATGGAGATTGAGCTGCCTATCAGCTATATCTGAGCTGGTGCTTAAGTACTTTCTATGTATGGTCCTTGATTGATTCATCAGTCTCTGCAGACCCCGCTGGGCCCAGATTTGTTAGCTCTGTTCGAATTCTTGTGGATCTCCTTCTGTTTTCTGTGTCCTTCTGTTTTCCCCTTCTATCATAAGCCTCAATGTGCTCTGTCCAAACTTTGGCTATGAATATCTGCATCTGCTTCAATCCCTTGATGGGTAGAATCTTTCAAATGATATTTATGGTAGGCTCCCTTTCTGTTACCTCTCTTCAATTGCTTCCTGTGTTGATTTTATTTTCCCTTCTGCATGAGAATTATGCATCCTACATAGGGTGATCTTTGCTACATAGCTTAGTTACTTCTTTAGTTCTACTGATTGTTGAATTGTTACCCTGCATTATATGCCTAATATCTGCTTACAAGTGAGTAAATACCATGCTTGTATTTCTGGGTCTGGGTTGCTTCAATAAGGATGATCTTTTACAGATCCATCCATTTGCCTGAAAATTTCATGATTTCCTTGTTTTAAATAGCTGAAGAGTATTCCATTGTGTTGATGTACCATATATATGTATTTTATCCATTCTTCTGTTCAGGGACATCTAGGTTGTTATGAACAGGGTTGAGCAAATGACCTTTTTTTGTGGTGAAGCATCTTTGGGTATATAAGAGTGATATAGGTGGGTCTTGAGGTAGAGCTGTTCCCAGTTTTCTGAGAAAGCACCAGATTGATTTCCAGAGTGGTTGTACAAGTTTGCATTCCCACCAGCAATGAAGGAGGGTTCCTGTTTCTTTACCTCTCCAGCCTGTGTTGTCACTTGAGTTTTTGATCTTAGCCATTCTGATGAATATGAGATGGAATCTCAGAGTTGTTTTGACTCTCACTTCTCTGATGACTAAGGATTTTGAGAATTTAGGTGCTTCTCAGCCATCTGAAATTCCTCTGTTGAGAATTCTCTGCTTAGTTGTGTACTCCATTTTTAATTGAATTATTTGATTTGTTGTTTAATTTATTGAGTTCTCTATATATTCTGTATATTAGCTTTCTGTCAGATGTAGGGTTGGTGAAGGTGTTTTCCCAGTATGTGGGCTGTCATTTTGTTCTATTGACAATTTCCTTTGCTTACAGAAGATTGTCAGTTTCATGAGGTCCCACTTATTGATTGTTGCTCTCAGAGTCTGAGCTGTTGGCATTCTGTTCAGGAAGTTGTCTCCTGTGCCAATGAGTTCAAGGCTTTTCACCAATTTTCTTCTAACATATTTAGTGTGTCTGGTTTTATGTTGATGTCTTTGATCCACTTGGACTTTAGTTTTGTTCAGGGTGATAAATATGGATCTATTTGCATTTTTCTACATGTAGACATCCAGGTAGACCAACACCATTTGTTGATGATGTTGTCTTTTTTCCATTGTATGGTCTAGGCTTTTTTTGTCAAAAGTCAGTTGTCCCTAGGTGTGTGGGTTTATTTCTGGTTCTTTGATTTGATTCCACTGATCTACCAGTCTGTTTCTGTGCTTATACCATGCAGTTTATATAACTTAATGTTGCTTGAGGTTTACTGCATAGGATTGTTTTAGCTATTCTGTTTTTCCATATGAAATTGAGAATTGTTCTTTCTTTTTTATTTTTATTTATTTATTTTATTTTTTTATTATTAGTTACATGTTATTAACTTTGTATCCCATCTGTATCTGCTCCCTATTCCCTCCAAAACCCTCCCTCCCTCATCTCCACCGTGCCCCTTTCCAAGTCCACTGATTGGGGAAGACCTCCTCCCCTTTCATCTGATCCTGTTTCATCAGGTATCTTCAGGACTGACTGCAAAGTCCTTCTCTGTGGCCTAGCAGGACTGTTTCTCCCTTGTGGGGTGTGGAGGTCAAAGAGCCAGCCATTTGAGTTCCTGTCAGAAATAGTCCCTGTTCCTCTTACTGTAGGAAACCAGTTGGTTACTGAGCTACCACTGGCTTCAACTGTGCAGAGGTTCTAGGTTATATCCATACATGGTCTTTGGTTGAGTTGGTTGAGTGTCAGTCTCAGAAAAGACCCCTGTGCCCAGATATGTTTGGTCCGTGTGGAGCTCCTATCCTTTCCACATCATACAAACTCCCCCTTCTTTCATACATTTCCCTGCACTCTGCCAAAGGTTTGGTTATGAGTCTTAGTATGGGCTTTGATACACTGCTAGGTAGAGTCTCTCAGGGGCCCTCTGTGGTAGGCTCCTGTCCTGTTACTTGTTTTCTCCTACATCCATTGCACCTCCCATTTGTCTTTCTAAGTGAGGATTGATCATCTTACCATGGGTCCTCTTTCTTGTTTATCTTCTTTAGGTGTAGAGATTACATTTATGTTTATCATATTTTATAGGACTATATGAGTGAGTATATACCATGTGTGTCTTTCTCCTTCTGGAATAGCTCACTCAGAAGCTGGTGGAGAATTGTTCTTCCAGTGTGTGTGAGAATTGTGGTTGTATTTTGATGGGAATTGCATTGAATCTGCAGATTGCTTTTGGTAAGATGACCATTTTTACTATGTTAATCCTACTGATCCATGAGCAAGGGAAATATTTCCATCTTCGGATATCTTATTCATTTTTTTTTCAGAGACTTGAAGTTTTTGTCATACAGGTCATACCCATACACATGCATGGGTAGAGTTACACCAAGATATTTTATGTTTGTTTGGTTTTTTTGTTTTTTTCTTTGTTTGTTTGTTTGGTTTTGTGTATGTGTGGTTATTGCTAAGGATGTTGTTTCTTTCTAATGTCTTTCTCAGCCTATTTGTTGTTTGTATACGGGAAGACTACTGATTTTTTGGGGAGTTAATTTTGTGTCCAGGGGTGTTTATCAGCTGTAGAGCTTCCCTGGTAGAAATTTTGGGGTCATTTATATATACTATCATATCATTTGCAAATAATGATACTTTGATTTCTTCCTTTCTGATTTGTATCCACTTGATATACTTTAGTTGTCTTATTACTCTAGCTAGGACTTCAAGTTCTATATTGAAGAGATAAGGAGAGAGTGAGAAGCTTTGAATTGTCCCTGAATTTAGTGTGATTGCTTTGAATTTCTGTACATTTACTTTGACGTTGGGTATCAGATTGCTGTATACTGCTTTTATTATGTTTAGGTATGGGCATTGTATACCTGATCTCTCCAAGACGTTATTGGTGAAAGGCTGTTGGATTTTGTCAAAGGCTTATTCTTCATCTAATGAAATGATACTGTGATTTTTTTTCTTTCATTTTGTTTATGTGGTGGATTACATTGATAGATTTTTGTATAATGAAACCATCCCTGCATCACTAGGATGAAGTCTACTGATCATATTGGATTGAAGAGTTTAAGTTAGCCTGGGTATAGTTAACTTGGGTATAACTCCATTTTTAAAATAAAGAGCCATGTTGACTGGGAGCCGAATTCAGATACCAGGATATATCACAAAATGTGCACCTGGCAGAAAACAAATTTAACTCTCCTAGTAACAGCCTTCAGGAAATATCATAGAATAAAATACTTCATAGAAAATAGGGACAATCTCCCTGGCAATAATCAATGAGAATCATATGGGAATCGGGTGGGAAAATTCTCCCCAATGTTTCAGATATAGTTTAGAAGAATAGCCATTATGCCTCAGAGAAACATATGCCTTAGGCAATTATTCCTCAGAGAAGATCATCTTGCCCCTCTAACTTTTATCTAATCCTGTAACGTCAAGACATGCCCCCCCCCCCCTGCTTGCTGCTATGGAAACCCCCTGCTCACAGACTTTCCCTTTAAAATCCCTGTTCACTCAGGGCTCAAGGTTCCACTTCTCTACTGCTGTGTCAGTGAGACTTGGGTCCCGAGTTTGATAGCTCTTGTAATAAAGCTCTCTTGCTATTGCATCAAGTAGTCTCCTGGTGGTCTCTGAGGGTCCCGTGAACTTGGCATTACAGGATGATATATTTGATGTGTTCTCAAATTTGGCTTGAGAGTATTTTGTTGAATCTTTTTGTATTAGTGTTCATGAGGTAGATTGGTCTGAAATTCTCTTTCTTGTCGAATCTTTGTGTGGTATAAGTATCAGGGTCACTGTGCCTTCATAGAATGAGTTTGGCAATGTTCTTTCTGTTTCCATTTTGTGGAATAGTTTAAAGAGTATTGGTATTAGCTCTTCTGTGAAAGTCTGATAGAATTTTTCACTAAAACCATCTGGCCCTGGGATTTTTTGACAGGTTGAGAGACTTTTGATGATTGTTTATATATCATTAGGGGTTAGAAGCATGTTTAATTTTTTTTTTTAATTTTGAAAAAGTTTATGTATTCTTAACAATTTTGCATGGATATTGTAGTACCAGGACACATTAAAATTCCTGATCCAATTCAAGTATATCCATAATGAATTTATTTACTTATTTTTTCATTTATTTTTTAAAAATTCTTTATTAATTACACTTTATTCACTTTGTATCCCCAGTGTGGTTCCCTCCATCCTCCCATCCCAATCCCTCCCTTCCTCCACCCTCTGCATGCATGCCCCTCCCCCAGTCCACTGATAGGGGAGGACTTCTTTTCCTTCTTTCTGACCCTAGTCAATTAGGTGTCATCAGCAGTGGCTGCATTGTCTTCTTTTGTGGCCTGGTAATGCTGCTTCCCCCTCAGGGGGAGGTAATTAAAAAGCAGGCCATTCAGTTCATGTCAGAGACAGTCCCTGTTCTGATCTTGATTTAGCTTTGGTAAGTGGAATCTATCAAAAATGAAAACTATTTTTTTTTTTCCTTTAGATTTTCTGATTTTGTAGTGTACACGCTTTTGAAGTAAGACCTAATGATTCTTTGGATTTTCTCAGTCTGTGTTATGTTCCGTTTTTCACTTGCGATTGTATTATTTGGATACTATCTCTCTGCCCTTTAGTTCGTTTGGCTAAGGGTCTGTCTATCTTGTTGATTTTATCAAATAGCCAGCTCTTGGTTTCACTGAATCTTTGTATTGTTCTCTTTGTTTCTAAGCTATTGATTTAATCTCTGAGTTTGATTATTTCATGCCTTCTACTCCTTTGGGGTATATTTGCTTCTTTTTGTTCTCGAGCTTTTAGGTGTGCTTTTAAATTGCTGGTATTAGTACTCTCCAGCTTCTTTCTGAGGACACATAGTGCTGTGAAATTTCCCCTTAGCACTGCTTTCATTGTGTCCCATAAGTTTTGGTACATAGTGCCTTCATTTTCATTGAAATTCTAGAAATTTTCTAATTTTTTTTCTTTTTTCCCTGACCCACTGATCATTGAATTTCCATGAGTTTGTAGGCTTTCTATTTTTTTTCCGGTTGTTATTGAGTTTCAGCTTTAATCCATGGTGGTCTGTTAATACACAAGGAGCTATTTCAATGTTCTAGTATCTGCTGAGGCCAGAAGCTGCTGTTCCAGGTATTTGCCTGTCCCTGAGGTTGTCAACTATCTTTCGTATTCAGAACATCTTTGGGTATACTGCTAACATAGGACAGCACTTAAGTCTACTGGAAACTATTCATTTGATTTGGAAAAGAAATGGAAATTGCATATCAAAGTAAAGGTTCTTTATTATGATGACAATTTTAATCTTGCTCTACTTGATTTCAATACTGTTAATATTTTAGTATGGCTTGGGAATGCATCTGAAATTTTACATATCATAATTTTCACTGTGAGCTATTAAAAAAAGAAAAAAAACTTACTCAGTTATATTTTTGTTCAGAGGTGGACAATTGGGAAAGGATTGGCATTAGAACATATCCTTAGAGTTTATCTTTTAGCCCTGAGAAATAAGAGAAGCATACATGCATACCTGCTTATCATTTTTCTTGTCAAGTGATGTCCATGACTGCCATAGCATTGTGAAAGTATCTCAATATTGCACATCTATTATTATAAATTAACAGGTTGTTAGAGAAAACACTCAGCCACAAACATTTCATTAATGTAATGACAAGTAGACTAATTCAAATACATAGGTTTACTATTCATAATTTACAAATAATCATTGAATATTAACTTTATTAAATTTTTCTGTATTAACAAAGATATTTCCTTTTCTAATTTCTACAAAAGTATGAGGAAATCCCCTTGCTCTTTATTATCCTGTAAACTGTATTTACATCATTGCTTAAATTTAGTTCTCCAGCTCAAAATGGTAAAGCATTCTACAACTTGAGTATTCCATTTTAAGCAAGTAAGTATTTCTTTATTACAGGAATCACAATTATTAAATAATAATTTAGTAATTCCATATAGATATTCATAAATATACATAAAATGCTACTTTATGTATTTAATAGAGAGATTTGAAAAGCTTTCAGAAAACTTTAAGTCTCTATATTACTCTACAACAATCTATTAAAGAATAAAGCTTCTTACCATATAAGTGGTCATTCCAAATTGTTTATTTTTAGAATAGAGACAACATCAAAAAAATATATAAGAAGAGACTTTAATAGAGTTATGTCTAACATGAAGATCATCCTTATAATTTTCAGGAACTGATATTCTACTTAATATTTCAATATTTAAAAATTTATATTTAATAAACAGATAATATCAGGAAATTGTCTTAGTACATTTAATCTAAAATAATTGTTATATTAAAATATTTTATAAGCATTTTATGTTGTATTAAAAAGATTTTATAAACATTTTTAATACAACAATTATTGTTGATGAAATTTTAGGACAGTGATTTGATAGAATAGAGTTTATATGCACACAATGCAATGGAAAATCATCACACAGACAGAAAAAAAGCAAATTACAGACTATTTCCAGTTAAGATACCTGTTTATTTCAAGTCAGTAATGTTTCAATTAAATTCTATTGAATTTTACACCACTCTATTTGGCATGTCTAAGCATGGCCTTAATACGACTTATTTTATATGCTTTCCACAGTCCCGGTGATTTTAGGCATTTAATAATTAAATGTGGATTATAAACTGTTTTCTGGCATATGAATGGTACTTTAAATTGTAAAATTCACAATAAAGACACTAAATAAAGGGTGTGATAGTTAGTAGCCAGATGGCTCTTTGTACTTTTTAAAATATGCTGAAAGATTTAATTATTTTACCACATTGTGGGATCAGAATGAAATTACCTTCATAATCTTACTCTTACAGTACGTCTAACCAACTTATACCACTTCTTTCTCTGAAAACATTCAGAGACTCATTTTTGTTTTCTTTCCCATTTTAATCCAGGAATAGATGATTTGCTATTAGTTAGGATGACATGGACAAAATTTCTTGAAATTAAAATAGGGAAGATTCCCAAAGTCAACAATGATTCTTGTACAAATTCTAGGGCTTTTACCTCATGAAACCTACTAAGTAAAAAGTACTTAGAACTATTGCCACTTGTTTTATTTCAGTCTTAAGAAGCTCATGAAAAAATTCAGATTTAATCACGATTTTGTCCCATTTATTGATTGTTGATCTTAGAGCCAGTGCCTTTGGTGTTCTATTCAGGAAGTTGTCTCCTGTGCCAATGAGGCTCTTCCCCGTTGTTTCTTCTAACAGATTTTGTTTGTAGGGTTTATGTTTAGGTCTTTGATCTCCTTGGACTTGAGTTTTTTGAAGAGTGACAAACATGGATCTCTTTAAATTTTTCTGCATGTAAACATCCAGTTGGACCAGCACCATTTGTTGAAGATGCTGTCTTTTTTCCATTGTATGGTTTTGGCTTCTTTGTCAACTGAAGGTATGTGGGTTTATTTCTGGGTCATCTATTTGATTCCATTGATCCACCATTCTGTTTCTGTGCCAATGCCATGCAGTTTTTATTACTGTTGTTCTGTAGTACAGCTTGAGATCAGGGATGGAGATACCTCCAGGTGATCTGTTGTTGTAAAGGATCGTGTTAGAAATTCTGGGGTTTTTGTTTTTCCATGAAGCTGAGAATTTTTCTTTCAAGGTCTGTAAAGAATTGTGTTGGTATTTTGATGGGAATTGCATTGAATCTGTACATTACTTTTGGCAGGATGACTATTTGCCTTCACTATGTTTATCCTTCTGATCCATGAGCATGGAAGATGTTTCCATATCTTCTTCGATTTCTTTCTTCAGAGACTTGAAGTTTTTTTCAACCAGGTCTTTCACTTGCTTGATTAGAGTCACACCACGGTACTTTATGTCAGATTTTGTAATGAAATGTGAATTGTTTTCAATATTTATTTTCCACTTATGGATGTAGATAAGATGTGCTCTTTTTAAGAGACATCTGCCCTTATGGATGCATGTGAATCCCAAAGTATTCAGTAACCCTATTCCTTACCTCATCATTTAGGGTGAGGTAATGGTACATGACTGAATGACAGAAAGACTGTGATTTGTGAGCATAAACTAGCTCCCACTGTGTATTGTGCCGTAAACACGTTAAATGGCTGTGTATAACTAAAATAACTAATAATAACAACAATAATAATATGTGAATGAGATTAAACTCTCAAAAATCCTACAGAATATATTATTTATTTTTAGAATAAAATACAGATATATATTATAAGCATATAAAAAAGCATTTGGTTTATGACAAGTTAGGCTATAGAGCTAAACATTATAAATACTTAAATGAGTTATATAGTGAGAGGTTCGAAAACTTAAGAGTTAATTCCTGGGACTGGGGCAAAGTCACAGTCCTTTCAGAGCAGAGGTCCAGCAGCTGTCCCCTACCCAGATTAACCTTAGAGTGTGACTAGGGTCATGTAGGCCCTAAGAAAGCCCATGGAATTTGTTAACTCCCCCTCCCCCTTGCTACACTCTAACCTACAAGTACAGGGCGGGGGGAGGGGAGTCAGTTGTCCCCCAGGTAGCCAGACCTAACCATTTGCAGTTTTGGCGCCTAAAATCAAGCCAATCATTTTAAAGGTCAGCTCTATAGACCCGTTCACCCAATCCTGTAACGCCAAGACCTACACTTCCCTACTTGCGCTTTGACCTCTTAAAAACCCTGTTCTCCTGGAGTTGGGGGTCGCTTGCCCTTTTATTCTTGTAAAGGGCAGCCACCCAGCTCGAGTTTGTAATAAAGGACCCTGGTGTGTTTTACATCGGAATCAAAGTCTGTCGGTCATTTGGGCACCTGAGATCTGGGTATTTCAATAGCTACCTTAGGCTAATTAATTTAAGTTTACTAGTGAACATCCCTACAAAATATTGACACTCATCAGATAAAATGCATACAAATAAAGAGAGAAATTGATATGATCCAGTCAATTTTTCAAGGGAAAGATAAGAAAGTTTCAATTAGTGATTGACAATATTCACACATTTGCTTTTAAATTGATTACGAGTCATTGTAAATGTTTTAAATAACTATTTTATGTGATTAGAATCTTTTTTTCACAAATGTTAATAGAAATTCATAGCCATATTTAGTTAGTTTGTTTTTGTTTAATATAAGCAAAAAACACATAGACGTTAAGTTATAAACTAAGTATCTAGGGACTAGTGAGATGACCCAGCACTTAAGTTTACTTAGTGACTTTTTGGAGAACCAGAGTTCAAATCTGTGGACTCATACTGTGTACTTCAAAATCACCTATAACTCCAGGTCAAGAGGTTCCAGCGTGCTCTTCTGGCTTCAATACACACTTGTATTCTCATGCACATTTACACACACATGGCACAAAATCATGCACACTCACACACAAATCCTTTAAAAAAAATCTCTGAACGGTAAATTTGCTGTGAGATTATGTTTCCTAAAATGTCAGGGAAGCTACACCAATAAATTCTTATCAACATGACTGACTGTGGTAGTTTGAATTAAAATAGACTCAAAGAAAAATGTGAAAAAAAAATCACTCTGAGATTCCATCTTACAACTGTCAGAATAGCTAAAGCCATAAAGGCTAAGATCAAAAACAAAAGTGACAGTTCATGCCGGCAAGGATGTGGAGCAATAAGAACATGCCTCCCTTTCAGGTGGGCATGAAAACTTAGACTGCCTGTTTAAAAATCAATATGATGGATTTTTAGAAATCTGGGACTTGATCTACTTGCAGACCCAGCTATACCACTCTTGGTTATATACTAAAAGTTTCTTCATCCTACCACAAGGATACTGTCTCAACTATGTTTTAGCAGATTTATTCATAATAGCAAGAAACTTGAAACAACCTAGAGATCTCCCAGCTGAAAAATGTATAAAGAGAATGTGTACATTTACACAATGGAGAATTACTTGGCTATTAAAAACAAGGACATCATGAAATTTGCATGCAAATGGATGGAACTAGAAAGAAATTACAGTGAATGAAATAATCCAGACCTAAAAGTATGAACATTGTATGTACTTTCTTATAAGTGGATATTTGCTGTAACATAAAAGATAATCATGGTACAATCCACAGATCCAGAGAAAATAAGTAAAAAGGATATGTCAAATGGGAACACATGAATCTCCCTGGGAGGGTGAGGTAACATAGCTATCATAGATGGACTTGGGGTGAATGGTGATGGGAAACAGGAATCAGGTCAAGCAGGATGGAGGGAGAGGATATTAGAAGAGACAAATGGAATTAGGGTGCAACTTGGAACTAGAAACTACTTCAATGGAATTTCGTAGGAATTTATGACCAAAAACCGTAGCTAAGACTCCTAGTAATGAGAAATAGGAGCCTGAACTGACCTTTTCCTGTAAACATGCAAGAATTACAGTGAAAAGTTTGGGACATCAACCCAGCTAACAAAACAAACAAACAAAAAGCAAAACAACAACAACAAAACAACAAAAACTTTCATCCTAGAATTTGCCTTGCCTGCAAGATGTTTTGGTGTAAAGATGGCCAACTAATGACTGGTATAGTTTGAAGCCCATGCTTTGAGAAGGAGCTTACCCTGACACTGCCTGGAGGACCAAGAACCAGAGGCTGAATAGCCCAGAGACTAGAAAACCCAACAACAGCAGCAAATGTCAATGAGATGATTCCTAATGATATTCTGCTACTCATATTCTATTGCCTAGCCCAGTTTTCATCAGAGAGGCTTCAGCCAGCGAAGAATGAAAACAGATACAGAGAGGCACGCAAGCAAAATTAAGTGGAGATTGAAACCTGTGAAAGGGAAAGAAAGGATTGTATGAGCTAGACAGTACAAACACATCATCTTTTAAAAAACAATCCCACAAAATCAACTAAAATGGACTCATCGGGTCTCACAAAGACTGAATCAACCACCAAGCAGGAAATGTGTGTGGGATTAACCTGGGCCCTTTGAACATGTTACAGCTGTATAATTTGGCATTATTACGTGAATTCTAAGAGTGAAAGCAGGGGGCTGTCTCTTACTCCTTTGCCTGCTTTTCGGGCACCTTTCCTTCTACTTCTACTGCCTTACCTTGTCTAGCCTTAATATGGGGTGGAAATGCTTAGTTTTACTGTAACTTGATATGCCATGTTTAACTGATATCCCTTGCATCTATCCCTTTTTATGAAGGGAAATAACGAAGAAGTGGATTGAAGAAGTAAGGAGGTTGTGAGTAGAAGGTAGGGCAAATTGGTTGGGGTGTAACATATGAGAAAAAAAATTAAAGAATTTAAAAAACAAAAAGAAAGTGGCCCCATAGACTCAACTGGACTGGCACTATCTATTGGGAGGTGCGGCCTTTTTGGAATTGGACAAAGTGTCAGACTAGGGAACCGGCTTTGAGTTCTCAGTAGTTCAAGCCAGTCCTTAGTGGCTCAATGTCTGATCCTGTTGAATGTGTATCCAGATGTAAAGCTCTGAGCTATCTCTCCAGGACCACCTCTGTTTGTGTGTTAGACCATAAGCTTCCCACGGTAACGATGGACTGAACCTCTGAAACTGTAAGCTAGCCCCAGTTAAGTGTTTTCCTTTATAAGAGTTGCTGTGAGTATGGTGTCAGTAGAAATCCTAACTAAGACATGGACTAAACAAGACCTGAAGAAAGGCATGCTCATGTGGAAGAGGTAAGTTTAGGAGGGCTCAAACTCAAAAACTATGGGAAACTAAGAAATGCTGAATGTGGAAATAATTTCCCCCATTTGGTTATTCAATACCAAATGATCAACTCCAAAAACATACACACAAGTAACATTATACAGACTGAACAAGTTGTACTTATATATCCAAGTATATACATACACACATATATAATTGATATATAATATATAGCATTGATATATATATGATATTGATATATATATCAATTCATATATCAAAGAAAAGTAGGTTATTGGTGTGAGATAGAGCAAGGAAGGAGGCTAACATGAGAGATATTGGAAGGAAGAAAGGTAAGAGGCAAAATGATGTAATAATTTTATAATTAGAAACATAAAAATATTTTATAAAAACAAAGAAGAAAATATAGAGCAAGTTCCCCAAACAAACAAACAAACTAAAGAGCCATTTTTAAAATAGCACAATGTAATTCCTACTTGTGGAAGGAATAGGTAGCATTCAAGAGACACCATCAAATCACTTAGCAATCAGAATCACAACAAAAGCACAAGTGAGACATTAGAATAATGCCTCTAAAATTACATAAAACTAAACAATACAAAGTAAAGACATTCTCATTTTCCTTCATTGTCACAATTTTGCAAGCCAACTGTCATATATAAAATATAAATGTTTGCTTTGATTCAGAACCATAAGTATTTGGCTGTAGTGAAGTAAAGTGTGAGCGAATGCATTTCCTCACTGATATGCGTAAGTTTAATATAAAACAAAAGTTCCTGTATTTCAGGGTCATTTGGATCTCTTTTATTTCTTAGCCATCAGTGCTGATTTGCAAATAGAATTTTACTAGTTCACTAAACTTTTTCATACAACATTACATAATACAGAGCACTGTAAATTCCTTGTAGTATGTAGTCTTCCACACTTAAATTTTTATGATGTCAGTGAGTAGAAAACCCTTGGTCACTGCTACTGTTAATATAAAATTTTAACTCATAATGCAGATATTCATGATAAAACACCAAGCATTTTGAATGGACCATTGTAGAAGTAATACATTAAAAATTTTCCAAATCTACATTTTACCTATACAAATTTAATATCTGGTTTTCATCTTAGACCAGAAATCACAAAGATCAGATCTCTGAATAGATTTGATTCTATGCACAATTCTTCTCTTTTATTATTATTGTTATTATCATGTATTACAATTTATTAAATTTGTGCCCTGGCTATGGCTCCCTTCTTTCTTTTTCTCCCAATACCACCCTCACTCCCTCTTCTCCCTCTATGCCCCTCCCCTAGTCCATTGATAAGGGAGGTCCTTTTCCCTTCTATCTGACCTGAGCTTATCAGGTCTCATGAGGACCGGTTGCATTGACTTCCTCTATGGCCTGGCAAGGCTGCACCCCTCAGAGGGAGGTGATCAGAGATCACATCACTGAGTTCAGGCAAGGAAAAGCCCCTGTTCCTCTTACTACGGAACACACTTGGAGACTGAGTCTATGTGTTACATCTGAGCAGGGGGTTTAGGTCCTCTCCCTGCAAGGTCTTAGGTCAGTTTATCTCCAGGGCCCAGATATTTGGCTCTTTTGGTCTACTTTTGGAACTCCTGTCCCCTCCAGGTCTTTCTGTCTCCTCCTTTTTTTCGTAAAATTCCATGCATTCTGCCCAAAATTTGGCATTAAGTCTCAGCCTCTGCTTCAATACCGCGATGAGTAGAATCTTTCAGAGACCCTTTGTGGTAAGCTCCTGTCCTGTTCCCTGTCTTTTCCTGCTTCCTATGTCTATCATGTTTGTCCTGAATGAGGACTGAATGTATTCCTTAAGGTCTTCTTCGTTGTTTAGCTTCTTTAGGAGTATATATTTTAGCATGTTTATCCTATATTATGTCTAATAACCACTTATGAATGAATATATACCACGTGTGTATTTCTGTTTCTGGGATACCTCACCCAACATGATCTTTTCTAGTTCTCACAATTTGCCTACAAATTTCATGATTTCCTTGTTTTTAATAGCTCAGTAATCCTTTCCAAGTCTCACCATTTACCTGCAAATTTCATGATTTCCGTATTTTTCATTGCAGAGTAATACTCCATTGTGTAGATGTACCACAATTTCTGCATCCATTCTTCAGTTGAGAGGCATCTGGGCTGTTTCCAGCTTCTGGCTATTACAAATAAATCTGCTACAAACATGGTTGAGCAAATGTCCTTTTTGTGTACTTGAGCCTCTTTTGGGTATATGCCTAGGAGTGGTATGGCTGGATCTTGAGGAAGCGCTATTCCTAGTTGTCTGAGATGAAATTTGCAGGTAAATGGTGGGACCTGGAAAAGATCATCCTGAGTGAGCTGTCCCAGAAGCAGAAAGACACACACGGTATATACTCACTCATATAGACATATAGGATAAACCTACTAAAATCTGTACATCTAAAGAAACTAGTCAAGAGAGAAGACCCTGACTAAAACGCTCAATCCCCATCTCAAAAGACAAAGAGGATGGACATCAGAAGAAGAAAACAGGAAACAACCTAGGAACCTGCTACAGAGGGCCTCTGAAAGCCAGAAGAAGAAAACAGGAAACAACCTTGGAACCTGCCACATAGGGCCTCTGAAAGCCTCTGCCCTGCAGACTATCAAAGCAGATGCTGAGACTTATGGGCAGAGTGCATGGAATCTTATGTAAGAAGTGGGAAATAGTAAGATCTGGAGAGAACAGGAACTCCACAAGAAGAGCAACAGAACCAAAAAATTTGAACACAGGGGTCTTCCCAGAAACTCATATTCCAACCAAGTACCAGGCATGGAGATAACCTAGAACCCCTTCACAGATGTAGTCCATGGCAGTATAGTGTCCAAGTGGGTTCCATAGTAATGGGAAGAGGGACTGCCTCTGACATAACCTGATTGGCCTGCTCTTTGATCACCTCCCCCTGAGGGGAGAGCAGTCTTACCAGGCCACAAAAGAAGACAATGCAGCCAGTCCTGATGAGACCTGATAAGCTAGGATCAGAGGGAAGGGGAGGAGGATCTCCCCTATCAGTGGACTTGGGGAGGGGCATACGTGAAGAAGGAGGAGGAAGGGTGTGACTGGGAGGGGAGGAGGGAGGGGCTTATGAGTAAATAAAGTGTAATTAATAAAATAAAAATTAAAATAAATAAATAAAATTATAACAACAACAAAAAAGCTCAGTAGTATTCTGTTGTTTAAGTATCACAATCTCTGTATCCATTCCTCCACTGAAGGACATCTGGGTTGTTTCCACATTCTGGCTATTATGAATAGAGCTGCTATGAACATGGTTGAGCAAAATCCTTGTTGTATAGCTGAGCATATTTCAGATATATGCCTAGGAGTGGTATAGCTGGATCTTGAGGTAGCACTATCCCTAATGTTAGGGGAAAGTGCCAGATTGATTTCCAATTTGGTTGTACAAGTTTATATTTCCACCAGCAATGGAGGAGGGTTTCCCTTTCTCCACATTCTCTCCAGTATGTGTCACTTGAGTTTTTTATCTTAGCCATTCTGGTGGGTGTAAGGTGAAATCTCAGGGTTGTTTTGATTTGCAGTTCCCTAATGGCTAATTGGATAACTTGATTTGTTGCTGCTTAACTTCTTCAGTTCTTTATATATTCTGGATATTAGCCCTCTGGCAGATATAGGGTTAGTGAAGATCCTTTCCCAGTTTGTAGGCTGTTGTTTTGTTTTGATGACTATGTCCTCTGCTTTTCAGAAGCGTTTAACTTTCATGAGGTCCCACTTATTGATTGTTGATCCTAGTGCCTGTGTTGTTGGTGTTCTGTTCATGAAGTTGTCTCTTGTGCCAATGAGTTCCAGGCTCTTCCCCATTTTTTCTTCTAAGTGGTTTAGTGTTTTTAGCTTTATGTTGAGGTCTTTGACTCACTTAGACTTTATTTTTGTGCACAGTGATAAATATGGATCTATTCACATTTTTCTACATGTAGACATCCAGTTACACCAGCACCATTTGTTTAAGATGGTATCTTTTTCCATTATATTGTTTTGGCTTCTTTGTCAAAAACCAGGTGTCTATAGTTGTGTGGGTTTATTTCTGGGTCTTCTATTCAATTCCATTGATCCACTATTTTGTTTCTATGTCAGTACCATGCATTTTTTTTTTTTTATTACTGTTGCTCTATAGTACAGCTTGAAATCAAGGATTGAGATACCTCCATATGATCTGTTATTGTACAGGATTGTTTTAGCAATTCTGTTTTTTTTTTTTTTCCTTATGAAATTGAGAATTGTTCTTTTAAGTTCTGTAAAGAATTGTGTTGATATTTTGATAGGAATTGTGTTGCATCTGTAGATTGCTTTTGGTAGGATGGCCATTTTCACCATGTTAATCCCACTGATCCATGAGGATGGGGATCTTTCCATATTCTGGTATCTTCTTCACTTTCTTTCTTCAGACACTTGAAGTTTTTTTCATAAAGGTCTTTCTTGATTTATTACAGTTACACCTTGGTTTTTTATGTCCTTTTTGGCTATTGTGAAGGGTGTTGTTCCCCTAATTTCTTTCTCATACAAATTGTTTTTTTGTTTTTGTTTTTTTTTTAATAGGAGGGTTACTGATTTTTTTTTTTTTAGTTAATTTTGTATCCAGCCACTTTGTTGAAGATGTTTATCAGCTGAAGGAGTTCTATGGTAGAATTTTGTTGGTCACTCATGTATACTATCATTTAATCAGTGAATAGTGATATTTTAGCTTTTTTCTTTGTAATTTGTATTTCCTTTAACTCCTGTAGTTTTCTTATTGCTCTAGCTAGGACTTCAAGTACTATGGTGAAGAGATATGAAATGAAAAGAGTGCATGGAGCACATCTTGCCCCTGGGGGCAATGGTCTCCTGAACCTACTCAGACCTCGGACACCACCACTGCTAGTTCTAGAACTGATGCAGGATGTCCCAACGAGGGGGTTAAGGCTTCTCATAATATTTCCTATAAGCCCACACCTGTTTGTTTATATCCCCCATTTGTATTCATTATTAGCCATAGAGCCAAGTAATTGTGGTAATGATACTTGCTTTTTTGCCCAATGCTGGAATGCTAGTGAATTTAGGTATGCCCTGGTTACTCGCATGCCTCGCTGGGTGCCTGTGCCCGTTGATGCCCCTCACGCTATGACTCTCTTCAGACAGAAAAGGGATCTTGGAGCTACAGCCACCATTGTTACTGCCATCTCATTGGCAGCTGTTGGAGCTACCACCGGGGCATTAGCCATGAGTCATACTGTGCAGACTGCTCAGACCCTGAATAATCTTTTAGCCAATGTAGCTCATGCCTTAGTTGTACAAAAAGGAATTAATGCTCAACTAAAAGGAAGCTTGATGGTGTTCAATCAGAGGATTGACCTCATGCAGGAGCAAATTGATACCCTATGGCAAATCGCTCAACTTGGCTGTCAATGAAAGTATGCTGGACTTTGAGTCACTAGCATATAACATGAGAATTTTTCCTGTGCTGCAAATCTGTCTAAACAATTGTCGAGCTATATTTTAGGTAATTGGACTGGAGAATTCGATACTACGATGGAGCAGCTGAGAGTGGCCATTGTCACGGTAAATTTTACCAGAGTGGACGCAGGACTAGCCACAGGATTATCATCATGGATTGCTGCAGCCATGAATCATCTGAAGGAATGGGCGGGCATGGGAGTGTTAGCAGGCCTTCTGGTGTTGGTCTCCTTGGTTTGCCTGTGGTATATATGCAAGATTAGGGTCTCACAACAGCGTAATGCAGCCATGACCATTCAGGTCTTTACAGCCATTGAAGCAGGACAGTCTCCCCAAGTATGGTTGGCTACTATAAAAAGCTAAAATGGTATGCTCAGGATGCGAGGCTAAGCACTGCACTCAGGGTCAGCCGCTTTGGACCCAGAGAAGAGCATGTCTGATTGTATGCAGGTTGATGCCCCAGGTCCTGCCTCTGAGAATAAGGTATCGGACAGGTCTGATGCCCTTTGGGTGGATGACACCTAAATGAACATCAGTACAAAGTCCCAATTTATTTCTAATATCAGAGATCAGACCTCTACTCTTGCCTGAGGCATCTAAAACAAAAGGGGGAACTGTAGAGAGCTGCGTGATGTCACGCCTTAAAGATGGAGCTGGTTTCCACCTTCCACCTTCCCGATGGTGAGTGCTCTCTGTCACAAACAACTCCACATTTGGCTAAGGCTGAGGATCTGGCTTGCTTCCATGTATGTGGACCTATCTGCATTGCCCACGTGGCACACTGGGGTTGGCTGCCCAGAGGCTATTTAAGCTGTGGGCTGGCTTTCCCCAGGGTCAGAAGATTGTTCAAGGTTCCTGAATAAACTGCATTGAAAAAAAAAAAAAAGAAAAGAAAAGAGTGGGCAGCCTTGCCTTTTCCCTAATTTCAGTTCTATTCACAATTTTTGCACTTGGGAAATTTATTATTTATGTGCACTAAAGGGAATATTAGGAAAAAATAAAAAAAAATGAGACTAGTTTTTTTAATAAGTCATCAATCAGTATTGCATATAAGAAAATCATACATGTTAGTATGTAAGTGCTTCAGTATTCAATAATCAAAAACAAAGCAGACAAAGCAAAATTTGAAAACAAAGCAAAATTTTTCTATACAGTTTCTCAAAAAGTTCAAATGTGCTTTTGTTTTCTGAATGACAAAGAATTTGTTGTTTGGGCATTGCAGAATCATTATCATAGCAAATCATATTAATGTCAATAGAAATAACAGACAAAAAGAGTTATGAGTTCTTTAATCTAATTGTGCTTCATTTTTTCAAATTATTTTTGTCTGTTTTTCAGTACATCCTGAATTAATTATTTTGTGCAGTATCCAACATTGCCTAAATTTCTTTACCTTTATCTAAAAGAAAAAAGTTACAGCGTAAAGGATTAGGTGATATCTATAAAAGCTTGCTTTGTCAAAGAAGACATGGAACAGATAAATATGTTCAGTTTTGCTTTGTTCATGCCTAAGTAATTGTGGCTTTCTATCTTATTTATTTAACATTAATTTGAACAAAATTATTGTAAAAAATAAACACAACGAATATTCCTAGACATCATACTACCTGCAGTGGAGAAATCAGTGATTTAGCAACTTTAGGAAACATTTATTTAAAGAGATAAGCTGAAACATCACAGAAGAACCTCATTAATTTACATAAGGAGACTCTGTTTCCACAGTCATCATATTTTTTTTCTTTTCTGTAATAGAAAGGACTTCCATTTAACAACCATCATAAGTCAGCATCTCCTGTGTTTTGAGGAGAAGACTGACCCATTCAGGACAACCCTGATTAAATCATAACACTGAGAATAATTTACCATAGAAGAGTGAAAAGAATGCTTCTATTCTAAACCTATTGATTAATGCTCTATTCTCTTACATTTTAATTAGTGTTAGCACATTTATAATTATAGAGCCATAAAAATAAAAAGTATGAACACTAATTTATCTCTCTGCTTAGTTTCCTCATTTATAAAGTAAGTTTGACAATAGTCCATTCAGAAAGCTGTACACTTAAGATAATTTGTATGGAATATTTAGAGTAGCAATTGCAACCAAGTATACACTCAATACATCAATTCTTTTTTTTTCTAATTAAGACCTCAATCTACCTGTATATGAAAATTTATATGAAACACAAATGAACATAGTTCATTTTTAAATTAAGCTGGATTGTACAATCAGGGGCATGTTTGACCCAATTGCTCAGGCTTTGTGTACTGCTATCTATTACTCATTTTCCTTTCTATTCTGTAGTTAAGGCATGTGTTTATGTGTTTGTGTGTGTTTCTATCCGTATCCTATAACAACATGTTCTAAAGTACTATAATCACTTAGGAATAACACTATCTGTTGTCTTTATTTTTGTTAAAAAAATGACCTTTTTGTATTAAGAGAAATCTTTGTAGATCATTAACAATCAGAATATTGTACAAATGCAATAATGAACTTTTAGTATTATAAAGGTAGGACATGAACACTGCTACCTTATTTTATAATATTTGAGTCAAAAATGATACTTATGTAAATCAATGCTATTTTGAATTTTTATATTTAATAATAGTAATTATAGCAAACAATATCTTATAATAAGAAGCTAGAAGGAAATATATAAATTTAAAAAATTCTTTATTATTATTTATTTATTTTAATTTTTTCACTTGTATCTTGTCTGTAATTTCCTCCCTCATCTCCTCTAGGTTCCTCCTCCTTCCCTCTTTACCCCTTATGTCATTCCCCTAGTCCACTAATAGGGGAGGTCTTCCTCCTCTACTATTTGATGCTAGCCTATCAAGTCTCATCAGGAACGGCTGGATCCTCATTCTCCGTGTTCTAGTTAAGCCACTTCACCGGAGGGAGGTGATCAAAGAGTGGCCCACTGAATCCATGTCAGAGATAACTTCTGCTCCCGTTATTAGGGAAACCAACATGGAGAGTGAGCTGCCCATGGGTTATATCTGAGCAGAGACTCTAGATCCTCTCCATACATGGTCCTTGCTTGATTCATAAGTCTCTGCAGGCCCCCTGGGCCCAGGTTTTTTGTTTCTGTTGATCTACTTGTGGGGCTCCTATCCCTCCAGGTATTTCTATCTCCCTCTTCTTCCATAAGATTCCCTGCATTCTTCCCAAAGTTTAGCTATGAGTCTCAACATCTGCTTCGATACCAAGATGGGTAGAGTGTTTCAGAGACCCTCTGTGGAAGGCTCCTGTCTTGCTCCCTGTCTTCTCCTACTTCTGATGTCAATCTTGTTTGCTTTTATGAATGAAAATGTATAAACATAAAAGAAGAATTTTTAAAAATTTTATACCTTAATAAAAAGACATTTCACATTTAGGTTATAGAATAATAATCTTATATTTATAGTTGTGAGCCTAGCCTTTAACGGCTGAGCCATCTCTCCAGCCCTAATAATTGGAGGATGGGGTCCGAGGATTGTTCAATGTTCCTGAATAAACTGCATTGAAAAAAAAAAAAGATTGGTAAACGTAAGTTATACATGTTTGAGAGTCTAAAAATGTGTCTTAAGGTTGGTAATGCAATTTCTAAAAGTTTGAGGGTCTAAAACATGTTTTAAGGTTGGTAAATGCAAGTTATAAAGGTTGCAAGGTCTAAGGTGATTTAAGGTATCTTAAATAGGTAAAAAAGGCTTAATATTTCCTCCTGTTGTTATGCTACTGTTGTATTGACTGTCCAGAGTAGGTAAAAAGGCTTAATATTTCCTCCTGTTTTTATGCTACTGTTGTATTGGCTGTCCAGAGTTTTGACCTTTCTTAATAGGACCCTAATTTATTAATCTGACTCTGATACAAAAACATTCTACTATATCACGTACTATTATGGTTCTAAGCTCAAGATTGTAAGCCTCCATAATATATATGCTTATACTAAAAGTTAAAAAAAAAAAGAATAATAATCTTAACCATATTTGAGTATCACAATGGCTCCAGCACTTATTTCTTTAAAGGAAATCATCCACTTAGATTTTTTTATTTATTCTGTTGTAATTTAATTTGTTTTATTTATAAAAATTTGATTTATTTTGTAAGGTAATTTATTTATTTGGTGTATGTGTTAGTATGAATGAAAATGCCCTTCATTGGCTCAAATATTTGAATGCTTAGTAACCAGAGAGTGGCACTATTTGAAACGATTAGAGACAAAGTGTTTGGGATGGGCTTTGTGCTTTCAAAAGCCCATGATAAACCCTCTGTCTTTCTCTCTGCCTAAACATCAGGATGTAATTCTAGCTACTGATCCAGCATCTGCCTGCATGTCTCCATGTTTTTGGCCATGAGGACAATGGACTAAAACTCTGAAACTCTAAGCAATACTTCATTAGTTGCTTTCTTTTGTTATAGTTAACCATTTTCGGGTATCTACAGCATTAGACAATGACTATACAATGGACAACATTTTCACAATGCTATACAGTAATATAGTAATGATCACTCCAGTGCTATATAATTTTACAGAAAGTTGTCAAACAAAAGATCTGAGGTAAACATGCATCAACCTTTTAAAAGAATTTTAATCAGTTGTCTATTACTACTAACCTAATAATTATAGTTAAGAAATTTTCTTTTGGTAAAGCATTGGCATGACAACCATAATACAACCAAGAGTGGTGGTGCATGCCTTTAATCCCAGTACTCTGAGAGGCAGAGGCAGGCTGATGGGTATGAGTTTGAGGCCAACCTGTACTGTAGGATAGCCAAGGCTACACAGACAAACCCTGTCTTGAAAACAACAACAGTAAAAAGAAAAACATAATACATAGAAAGGTGACAGTATCAAAAATACTGAAAAGACTGCTTTGCATTACATACCTATTAAATCATTTCAATGTTTCATAGATTGCTTTATTTATTTTATATTATATTCTTTTATTTATTTTTAGCATTTACAATTTTAAATACAGTACTATTTTAGCGGAAAAGTTTGACAAAATTAAGTCAAAAGAGTGTAAAATATGCATTAAGAAAGAACCAAAATGAAGCCATTTTGAGTAGCACTTCCATTTTGAACAGGGTTCAAATAAATTTTAAGTTCCCAACACCTCCCTGAGTAACTGACATTCTGCTTGGCAAAGAGAGACATGTAAATGGGTAACTGACATCCTGGCTGGCAAGCTGAGGCATGAATGTAGGCAAAATGCCCTACCAGAGTTGAATAAATCAACCAAAGAGAACAACGTGGGGCTAAGGAGTGGTGTGACCTGGGGAGCCAGCCTGTAGCAAGAGTGAGGCCTAGGTGTATCCAAACTCTCAAATCTCTTCTTGAGACTCACAGGAATGGGAGTACCCCCTCTCTGCTCTGGGCCTGCATGTCTCCTAGCATGTAACCTTATGGCCCCACCCTTGAAGTGGGCATGAGCCTGGCAGCCGGATAACATGTTAAACTCCCTTTCTCTCTGTAAGGTCATGTCCAGCATGGATACCTTTTCATGCAGATAAGGCACTCTCTGCACCTTAGTTAGTACACTCACTATGAAATCCTCTACCTACTCTCCAAAGGTTTAAGCAGCCTTTGTTCCCCCCAATTAAATGAGCGGTCTCAACTGAAGCTTGCCCCCAGAAATCTGTTTCTCACCAGAGGTCTATTCGCTCGTTGCCATTCTGCCTCCCACTTCCTACCCTCAGGATTCCCAGGTCAAAGTCATGAGCTGACCATGTCAGGAAGGAATAAAGGTAGCACAAAGAAATGTTCCAAGGAATGTTCCCTATTCCTAAATCCCAATTGGTGTGAAAATGTAATTGTAACTTGGCATAGATATTCCTGGTTTACAAGTTTAAAAGCTTTGTAAAATTTTGGCTTGGGGGTCACAGTTCAACTTCTGAGTTTATTCTGTGTACGTTATAGCCACTGTTGAGTGACCTAAAAAAATATGCATTGAGCTGGTGTTTGAGTTGTTCTTGATCAAAGCGGGCCCCATAATAATGTGTGTTAAATTAAAAAGTGAATGATTTTCTCACATGGGTGATTCCTGGATGCCTGGTTCTGACAATACTAATGGATTTCACAAGAGAAACCAAGGGTGTTTCAGGAGGGAAATTACTTCCACTTTCTCTTATATATACAATTAGCGATTTAAATTTCTTTTCAAACAATCAGCTAAAAACCCACTTGATTAAACATGCACATATTCATGTGTAGTATAGGAAGATTTACACTTCTGAATAATTATTTATCCCTTTCTCTAAGTATTTTAAAATGAGAATAGTCAAAGTTATTATCATTGTGTACTATATGTTAATATATATATTACAATAATAGAAATTGCCCATTTATAAAAATAAATTCTAGGGAGTCCTCAGAAATGAAACAGTTGATTACAAATGGGGTAATTTTGGAAGAAACAAATTTCTTAGTTGTAATGCATCACTTAAAATTATTATAAGCAAGTTAGTCTTAGAAAGACTTTTCAGTGGAGTTTGTAAATTTAATCATTTCATTATTTAGAGTGGATATGTAATATACTCACTAAGGTTCTTTAGATTTTTCTTTTTGGCAGTTACTGACTAGTTTCTTTCACTTAACCCTCATGAAAGTTTAATCTCAATTAGTGAGGAGTTTTGAAAGAAAATGGCCCTCATAGGTTAATAGGGAGTTTCACTATTAGAAAGTGGAGCCTTGTTGGGAGTAGATGTGGCTTGTTGGAGGAAGTGTGTCAATGGGGGCAGACTTTGACGTCCCAAAAGCTCAAGTTAGGTCTACTACTTCAATGTATCTTCCTGCTGCCTGACAATCTGAATGTGGAACTCTCAGCTCCTTATCGAACACCATGTTTGCCAGAATGCTAGCATGTTTCTTATCATGACAATAATTGACTGATCCTCTGAAAATATAAGCCAGACCCAATTAAGTGTTTTCTTTTATCAGAGTAGACATGATCATGGTGTCTCTTCACAGGAATGAAAACCCTAGCTAAAACAATAAGATTTTTATCTCAATTGCTGAGCAGTCAACTGGGCTTTCAAAACAGGCACTATTTTATCACACATTAGTTTTTCAGAAACTGAATCACATGCAAGGTACATTTTTCCATTAAAGCCGTCCATTTCTTTCTTTCTTTCTTTTTTTCTTTCATACTGAAACTACAATTTCAATTGAGCATTAATAACCTTTTATTGGCAGTATTTAACCTGTCATAGTCAAAGTTTTAAGTGACACTGAAGCTTTAAAATTTTTAAAGCACTTAGAATCTGAGTTGCCTATAATATAGCTGTGCAGAAAGTTTGAGAAACATCATGAATTTATGTATGAATTATAATGGAACCCACAAAAGATGATAATTCTAGGATAAAAAGCAAAGAAGTGAACTCAAGAACATAGAGTTTTTACATTACATGCTATCCCTCTCAGGAAAACATAATAACTTGTTAAACCATATACTTTGTTCAGATAAGTCCTAATATATTGCTTTCTCTACCAAACATTTTTTTATGTACTTAAGGCAGAAGTTCCAGATTAGTTTATATCTTATTCGGTAAAGAAACTTCCATTCTTCAGAGTAAAGAGATCTTCAGCTCACTGTTAAGGTAGTTGCTTGACAATGCAATTTTGGGAATGTGACTTAATTTTGTGATGGTTATGTAATTTCTTATTATAATGTATAGCCATATTTTTTTAAACACAGTGCCTTAATTTTGTTATGGTTATGCAATTTCTTATTATAATGCACATGATGTTTTTTAAACACTGTCTCTTCATTTTGTAATCATTATGTAATTTCTTGTTATAAGGCACATCCTTAATATTAATTTACAAAGAGATGGACTTATCAACAAAATGAAAGATTACTTGTCTCCATCTAACATTTGAATATAGAATATAAGGCTTTTTAAAGCCATAGTTTATAATCTCATATGTATGAAAAAGTGATGTGAGTCTACCAGTTGGTGCAGGAACTAGGAAGTTTAATATAGCCATAAAATTACAGAAATTTCACAAGGCCTCACACCTACATGAATAGATTCAGAAAATTTGTGACTGCTAAGAGCAGGTTGGGAAATCAGCTTAAGCTCCCCAGTTATAAAATCTTAAGTGCTCATCCCTTGAAACAAATACATGTGAGCAACCTTAACTTGTCAGCATGTTATATTTGTATATGCATATTGATAAATATTAATGTGTACATATACAACAAAAATAAAGTTGAAGAGATCTTAAATTTGAGAGAGAGTTCACTGGTTGCTAGAAGATTTTGAGAGGGAAAAAGGAGGTGTAGGAACCTGAAAATTTCAAAGAACCTTGAATAAAGTAGGATTCATAAGGAAAAGATAATAAATAGTTAGAATTCAAACACAGAGCAGTAAAAGAATTAAAAAGTAGACGAAGTGATGATGTATTGAAAATGAATGAAAACAGTAACAATAAGTTTGGAAACCAAAAAAATTAGTATGTTTGTGGATAAAGAGTCAAATGAAAGTAACAATATTGAAGAGGAAATAAATGTCTAAATACTTGCACATACCCGAGGAGTAATTGTGTTAGACATATGAAAATGAATACCGAAAAATACCAGAGAAGGGGGAAGATGAAGTTAAGCTATTAACATGGTCAATACTCAACAAGGCTGACAATTTACATGTATGTTGAGCCTCAGCATACAATAGCGATTACAACCTTGTATTGATTGTCAACCAAACTGATGATTACAGAAGCTCCGTCTTCTGCATGGTGAGTAAACAGTCTCAGAGGTAACCTTGATTTATTTAAAGTGGATTAACACTACATCTAAAAACCTGCAAATATGCAAAGTATGGTCAGTTTGAATTCAGTTAATTTTTATGATTTATTTAGGTATAAATATATTATATGACTAAGTTCAAAATAATACTAATACAATCATTGAAATATTCAAAATAGCATTGTGGATTGAAGTGCGCTTTGGTAACTCATATTAGGATGAGATTATGAACTTCACACAACTTCTGGATTAACTTCTGGATATCAATAATTACTAATGTGCAATAACTCTAAAAATCATATATGTATATGTGTATGTGCATGCCTGTGGAGGGTATGTGTGTGTGGTATGTCTACTCTCTTAAATAATATAAAGTATAAAATGTGGAGGTTGTACTAGAGGAGTAGTTTAGTACTGTGCTTGCCTGACATCTATCTGCATATCTTTGGGACAATCAACAGGATCTCTAAACACACACACACACACACACACACACACAACACATAGGCACACGTATGTACACTGAGGCTGTATTAGAGTGGTTTGTAGGGTTTGGACAGAGTAGTCCATCAATGGATAAAATCTGATGGAAAGAGCTAGAATCCAGTAGTTGCCAGATTCACAAGATTGGATGACACCTCTACCAGCCTGGTACTAGAGTGCCAGGAGATTCCCAGAGAGTTCCTCTCTATAAACAAAACCTGTAGAAATGGGCTCTAATCCCAGTAAAAGCAGATTGCAGAAAAAAGATAAACGAACTTATCAGAAAAAGCGAATACAAGAGGCATATCTTTGTCTTTTCTGCTTAATTGAATTTTGGTTAAAGATGACATGAATTTTACGGGATCTTTGGCAATCTTGTTTGTTTCTTATCATCTGTTGATTACCATGACTTCATACCCTGACTAATCTTTCCCAAAAATCTCATCCACCATCCAAACTAACATGAAACTAGCTAATGAACAATTATATGAATATTATTTAACAACAGAAAAATTATAGTAAATACAACTCTAAATAGATCATTTGTAAGCTCATGAGAAACGTTCTTCTGACAGAATATTTTTGGCCTTATAATGAGTATCTATTGTGCATTATTTCCATATTTTATTGCTATAAAAATGAAAAATGATTTTAGGATTTTAGAGGCACCTACATATACATTTCATGGTGTGACCATTAACTGACAAAATTTTGTCAAATATGCATATTCTATAAGACTAATATCTTTTGTCCTTTTTTATGTTGAATTTTACATGCTAAGATATTTTTATCTTTACACATTGAATATTTCTTTATCCTTTTTTATTTTTTTATCAGTTACATTTTATTAACTCTGTATCCCAGCCGTGTCCCGATCCCTCATTCCCTCCCAGTCCCTCCCTCCCTCCCTCATCTCCACCCTGCCCCTTTCCAAGTCCACTGATAGGGGGGACCTCCTCCCCATTCATCTGATCCTGTTTTATCAGGTATCTTCAGGACTGGCTGCAAAGCCCTCCTCTGTGGCCTAACAGGACTGCTCCTCCCTTCGGGGGTGGGGAGACCAAAGAGCCAGTCATTGAGTTCCTGTTAGAAATAGTCCTTGTTCCCCTCACTTTGGGATACCAATTGGTTACTGAGCTACCACAGGCTACATCTGAGTTCTTTATCCTTATTCTACATGGCTTTTTCACAAAGTTGGGTATAGTTATCTTCACAGTCAAGAAATTTCTTGTGATTTATCTTTCCTGGTGTTTCTTGTAAAATAGGCAAGACTGTAAGTAATGCCAGGAATTAAAAATAAATTTGGGCTTGTAGTGGTTTGAATGAGGATGATCCCATAGACTTATATATTTTAATGTTTGGTTGCTATTTGGTTAAACGTGTTGGGGAAGAGTTAGGAGGTGTTATCTTGGTGATGGTGGTGTGTCATTAGAGGTATCCTTTGACATTTCAAAAGTTCTATTTATCTCTGCCTTTAACTTGCACATCAGGTATAAGCTCTGAATGGCTATCCCGTATTTATGCCTGCTGGCTTCCTCGAATGTTCCCCATAATAATGACCATGGACTCAATCTCTGATACAAAAGGCAAACTCCTAATTATTTGCTTTCTTTAATAAGTTATCTTGGCCATGGTGACTCTTCACATCAGTAAAAAAAAAAAAAAAAAGTCACTGATGGTGCTGGTGAGATGGCTCAGCAAGGAACAGGACAAAAACAGGTAAACAAAGTGAGTTGATCTCCATAACTGCAGTAAAGGAGACAGGAGAGAAATAACTATAAAAAGTTGTTTTCTGATCTACAAAAGCATTTCCACATGTACAAGCCCCCTCTCTCACAGCCTGTATATACACAATAAAAATTAAAAAAAATATATATATATATAAAGATTTAAAATATACTATTTTCTAAATGTGGCTTAATTCTCTGCTTCATTGCCTGATATTCACAAACCATCACAATGTTTGAGCAAACTTTCTGATGTTTAGAATGGCTCAGTTCAGTCTAGGTTGCCTTATTAAAATACATATAGATGTCTTGTAAAACACCTTTGTGCAAAGATCTGTGAGGAATTTTTCATTCAAATTGTCATTCAGTGAGATGCTGAGTAAAACCTGGGGTATCTATATCATCCCAACATCACTCCAGTCTCACAGCCTATTGCAGAAGTGGGGTTAGAAAGACTGGAAGATCCGAGGGTAAGACAAAGCTAGAGCAAAGCAGCATCTTCTGCACACAGTGGGTCTTCTGGACTGATCACCTCACAACAGCTGGGATTGTTTGCACAAGCACCTTACAAAGTCAAAGCAATCAACAATCTAACATGTAAGCTGGGAAGGTTTATGAGCCTCTACCCATAATGGGAGAGCTATGGAGAACTGATGGCTTCTCAGGAAAGGCAAATCAGATTTCTCTCAATGTATGCCTCTGTTATCGATAGCGCAATGTAGCAGATGACTGTAACCCTGTAAATACATGTGCAGCCCAAATTAGACTTGGTGGATTCTTTTTTTTTTTTATTTTAAACATGTAAATTTTAATTTTTATGTCATAACACATGGTAAACATTCTAAAATACATTGTTAAACCTTACGGCAGCTACTCAATGTCAATGTCCAAATCACATAGTATTTCCATATATTGATTTTACTATCATTGGCAAGGTTTAATGTAACTTGATATTGAGGCTGAAAAGGTCGTGGAGCCTCAGAAGTAAGTAAATGTCTTTTTTTTTTTTTTTTTTTTTTTTTGTTAACTCACAGTTATTTTTTTTTTTTCAATGCAGTTTATTCAGGAACATTGAACAATCCTCGGACCCCGGGGAAAGCCAGCCCCCAGCTTAAATAGCCTCTGGGTAGCCAACCCAGGCCTGCCACGGGGGCAATGCAGATAGGTCCACATACATGGAAGCAAGCCAGATCCTCGACCTTAGCCAAATGTGGAGTTGTTTGTGACAGAGAGCACTCACCATCGGGAAGGTGGAAGGCAGAAACCAGTCAATCTTTAAGGCATAGCATTCCGCAGCTCTCTACAGTTCCCCCTTTTTGTTTTAGACGCATCAGGCAAGAGTAGAGGTCTGATCTCTGATATTAGAAATAAATTGGGACTTTGTACAGATGTTCATTTAGGTGTCATCCACCCAAAGAGCATCAGACCCGTCCGATACCTTTTTCTCAGAGGCGGGACCTGGGGCATCAACCCGCATGCAATCAGACATGCTCTTCTCTGGGTCCAAAGCAGCTGCAGTGCTTAGCCTCACATCCTGAGCGTATCATTTTAGCTATTTATGGTATCCAACCATGCTTGGGGAGAATGTCCTGCTTCAATGGCTGTAAAGGCCTGAATGATCATGGCTGCATCACACTGTTGTGAGACACTAATCTTGCATATATACCACAGACAAACCAAGGAGACCAACACCAGAAGGCCTGCTAACACTCCCATGCCCGCCCATTCCTTCAGATGATTCATTGCTGCAGCAATCCATGTTGATAATCCTGTGGCTAGTCCTGCGTCCACTCTGGTAGAATTTACTGTGACAATGGCCACTCTCAGCTGCTCCATCGTAGTATCGAATTCTCCAGTCCAATTACCTAAAATATAGCTCGACAATTGTTTAGACAGATTTGCAGCACAGGAAAAATTCTCATGTTGTATGCTAGTGACACAAAGTCCAGCATACTTTCATTGACAGCCAGGTTGAGCGATTTGCCATAGGGTATCAATTTGCTCCTGCAAGAGGTCAATCCTCTGATTGAACACCATCAAGCTTCCTTTTAGTTGAGCATTAATTCCTTTATGTACAACTAAGGCATGAGCTACATTGGCTAAATGATTATTCAGGGTCTGAGCAGTCTGCCCAGTATGACTCATGGCTAATGCCCTCGTGGTAGCTCCAACAGCCGTCAATGAGATGTTAGTAACAATGGTGGCTGTAGTTCCAAGATCCCTTTTCTGTCTGAAGAGAGTCATAGCATGAGGGGCATCAATGGGCACAGGCACCCAGTGAGGCATGCGAGTAACCAGGGCATACCTAAATTTACTAGCATTCCAGCATTTCATTACCACAATTACTTGGCTCTATCTGGCTAATAATGAATAAAAATGGGGGATATAGACAAACAGGTGTGGGCTTATAGGAAATATTATGAGAAGCCTTAACCCCTCATTAAAACATCCTGCATCAGTTCTAGAACTAGCAGTGGTGGTGTCCGAGGTCTGAGTAGGTTCAGGAGACCATTGCCCCCAGGGGCGAGAAGTGCTCCATGCCAATTGACTAACTCCATGTTTTCCTCCAATTTTGAAAGTCATTTAAGGTTCTTAAATTATTTTTTCCCTTTTTTCTTAAATTTTTCATCAATTACACTTTATTCATTCTGCATCCCCCCGTAAGCTCCTCCCTCCACTCTTCCCAATCCCACCCTCCCTCCTCCGTCTGCTTGCATGCCACTCCCCAAGTCCACTAATAGGGGAGGTTCTCCTCTCCTTTCTGATCTTAGTCTATCAGTTCACATCAAAAGTGGCTGTATTGTCCTCTACTGTGGCCTGGTAAGGCTGCTCCCCCCCCCCCAGAGGGAGGTGATCAAAGAGCAGGCCAATCAGATTATGTTAGAGGCAGTCCCTCTTCACATTACTATGTAACCCAATTGGACTCTGAACTTCCCTGGGCTACATCTGTGCAGGGGTTCTAGGTTATCTCCATGAATAGTCCTTGGTTGGAGTATGAGTCTCTGGGAAGTTCCCTATGTTCAAATTTTCTTGTTCTGTTGCTCTCCTTGTGGAGACCCTGTCCTCTCCAGCTCTTACTATTTCCCAGTTCTTACCTAAAATTCCGTTCACCTGCCCAACAGTTGCCCATCCAGCTCAGCATCTGCTTTGATAGTCTGAAGGGCAGAGGCTTTCAGAGGCCCTCTGTGGTAGGTTCCTAGGTTGTTTCCTGTTTTCTTCTTCTTCTGATGTCCATCCTCTTTGCCTTTCTGCATGGGGATTGGACGTTTTAGTTAGGGTCCTCTCTCTTGATTAGTTTCTTTAGATGCACAGGTTTTAGTGGGTTTGTCCTATGTTGTATGTCTATATGAGTGAGTATATACCATGTGTGTCTTTTTGCTTCTGGGACAACTCACTCAGGATGATCCTTTCCAGATCCCACCATTTACCTGCAAATTTCATGATTTCCTTATTTTTCATTGCTGAGTAATATTCCATTGTGTAGATGTACCACAATTTCTGCATCCATTCTTCAGTTGAGGGGCATCTGGGTTGTTTCCTGCTTCTGGCTATTACAAATAAAGCTGCTACAAACATGGTTGAGCAAATGTCCTTTTTGTGTACTTGAGCCTCTTTTGGATATATGCCCAGTAGTGGTATGGCTGGATCTTGAGGAAGCGCTATTCCTAGATGTCTGAGAAAGCGCCAGATTGATTTCCAGAGTGGTTGTACAAGTTTACATTCCCACCAGCAGTGGAGGAGGGTTCCCCTTTCTCCACAACCTCTCCAGCATGTGTTGTCACTTGAGTTTTTGATCTTGGCCATTCTCATGGGTGTAAGGTGAAATCTCAGGGTTGTTTTGATTTGCATTTCCCTAATGGCTAGTGAGGTTGAGCATTTCTTTAAGTGCCTCTCTGCCATTCGGTATTCCTCTACAGAGAATTCTCTGTTTAGCTCTGTTCCCCATTTTTTAAGTGGATTACTTGGTTTGCTGCTTTTCAGCTTCTTTAGTTCTTTATATACACTGGATATGAGTCCTCTGTCAGATAAAGGGTTGGTGAAGATTCTTTCCCAATCTGTAGGTGGTCGCTTTGTTTTGATGACGGTGTCCTTTGCTTTACAGAAGCTTTTCAGTTTCATGAGGTCCCATTTATTGGTTGTTGCTCTTAGAGCCTTTGCTGTTGGTGTTCTGTTCAGGAAGTTTTCCCCTGTACCAATGAGTTCTAGGGTATTTCCCACTTTTTTTTCAAGCCGATTTAATGTGTCTGGTTTTATGTTGAGGTCTTTGATCCACTTGGACTTCAGTTTTGTGCAGGGTGACAAGTATGGATCTATTTTCATTTTTCTACATGTTGACATCCAGTTAGACCAGCACCATTTGTTGAAGATGCTATCTTTTTTCCATTGTATGGTTTTGGCATCTTTGTCAAAGATCAGGTGTCCATAAGTGTGTGGGTTTATTTCTGGGTCCTCTGTTCGGTTCCATTGATCCACCATTCTGTTTCTATGCCAGTACCTTGCAGTTTTTAAAACTGTTGCTCTATAGTACAACTTAAGATCAGGGATGGAGATACCTCCAGAAGATCTTTTATTGTAGAGGATTGTTTTAGCAATTCTGGGTTTCTTGTTATTCCATATGAAGTTGAGAATTTTCCTTTCCAGGTCTGTAAAGAATTGTGTTGGTAATTTGATGGGCATTGCATGAATCTGTAGATTGCTTTTGGTAAGATGGCCATTTTTACTATGTTAATCTTGCCAAGCCATGAGCATGGGAGATCTTTCCATCTTCTCATATCTTCTTCTAATTCTTTCTTCAGAGATTTGAAATTTTTTTCATACAAGTCTTTGACTTCCTTGGTTAGGGTTACTCCGAGGTACCTTATGTCATTTGTGGCTATTGTGAAGGGTGTTGTTTCCTTAATTTCTTTCTCAGCCCTTTTGTCTTTTGTATACAGGAAGGCTACTGATTTTTTTGATTTAATTTTGTATCCTGCCACTTTGCTGAAGGTGTTTATCAGCTGTAGGAGTTCCCTGGTAGAGTTTTTGGGGTCACTCACGTATATTATCATATCATCTGCAAATAGTGATAATTTGACTTCTTCCCTTCCAATTTGTATCCCCTTGATCTCCTTCAACTGTCTTATTGCTGTAGCAAGGACTTCCAACACTATGTTGAAGAGATATGGAGAGAGTGGGCAGCCTTGTCTTGTCCCTGATTTCAGTGGGATTGCTTTAAGTTTCTCTCCATTCAGTTTGATGTTGGCTATAGGCTTGCTGTATATCGCCTTTACTATGTTTAGATATGTGCCTTGTATCCCTGATCTCTCCAATACTTTAAACATGAATCGATGTTGGATTTTGTCAAAGGCTTTTTCAGCATCTAGGGAGATTATCATGTGGTTTTTTTCTTTCAGTTTGTTAATATGGTGGATCACATTGATGGATTTCCGTATATTGAACCACCCCTGCATACCTGGGATGAAGCCTACTTGGCCATAGTGGATAATATCTTTGATGTGTTCTTGGATTCGGTTTGCAAGTATTTTATTAAGTATTTTTGCATCAATGTTCATAAGGGAGATTGGCTGGAAATTCTCTTTCTTTGTTGAGTCTTTGTGAGGTTTAGGTACCAAGGTGACTGTGGCTTCATAGAATGAATTTGGTAATATTCCTTCTGTTTCTATTTTGTGGAATAGTTTGAAGAGAATTGGTGTTAGCTCTTCTTTGAAGGTCTGGTAGAATTCTGCGCTGAATCCACCTGGTCCTGGGCTTTTTTGGATGGGAGACTTTTGATGACCGCTTCTATTTCTTTGGGGGATATAGGTCTATTTAGTTGATTTACCTGGTCCTGGTTCAGCTTTGGTAAGTCAAATCGATCAAGAAAATTGTCCATTTCATTTAGATTTTCAAATTTTGTGGCATATAGACTTTTGAAGTAAGTCCTAATGATTGGTGTAAGTCCTAATGGATTTCCTCAGTGTCTGTAGTTATATCCCCCTTTTCATTTCTGATTTTGTTGATTTGGGTGGTGTCTCTCTGCCTTTTAGTTAGCCTGGCTAAGGGTTTGTCGATCTTGTTGATTTTCTCAATGAACCAGCTCTTGGTTTCATTGATTCTTTGAATTGTTTTATTTGTTTCCAATTGATTGATTTCAGCCCTGAGTTTGATTATTTCCAGCCGTCTACTCCTTCTTGGTGTGTCTGCTTCTTCTTTTTCTAGGGTTTTTAAGTGAGCCATTAGGGTGCTTGAATGAGATGTCTCGAATTTCTTCTTGAAGGCACTTAGTGCTATGAACTTTCCTCTTAGCACTGCTTTCATTGTGTCCCACAAGTTCGGGTATGTTGTGTCTTCATTTTCATTGATTTCTAGAAAGACTTTAATTTCTTTCTTTATTTCTTCCCTGACCCAGCTGTCATTTAGTAACAAGTTGTTCAGTTTCCATGTGTGTGTAGGCTTTTTGTTATTTCTGTTATTGTTGAGGTCCAGCTTTATTCCATGGTGATCAGACAAGATACATGGGATTATTTCAATCTTCTTGTATCTGTTGAGGCTTGCTTTGTGACCCACTATGTGGTCTATTTTGGAGAAGGTTCCATGAGGTGCTGAGAAGAAGGTAAATTCTTTTGTGTTTGGGTGTAAAGTTCTGTAAATGTCTGTTAGGTCCATTTGATTCATGACCTCTGTCAGAGACATTGTTTCTTTGTTTAATTTCTGTTTGGTTGACCTGTCCTTTGTTGAGAGTGGGGTGTTGAAGTCTCCCACTATTAATGTGTGTGGATCTATATGTGCTTTAAATTTTATCAATGTTTCTTTCACAAATGTGGGGGCCCTTGTATTTGGGGCATAGATGTTCAGGATTGTGATGTCTTCCTGGTGGAATTTTCCCTTGATGAGTATGAAGTGTCCTTCCCCATCTCTTTTGATTAATTTTGGTTGAAAGTCTATTTTATCAGATATTAGAATGGCTACTCCTGCTTGCTTCTTGGGTCCGTTTGCTTGGAAAGTCATCTTCCAACCCTTTACCCTCAGGTAATGTATATCTTTGTGTCTTAGGTGTGTTTCTTGTATGCAACAGATTGCTGGGTTTTGTTTACATATCCATTCTGTTAATCTGTGTCTTTTTATTGGAGAGTTGAGTCCATTGATGTTGAGAGAGATTAATGACCAGTGGCTGTTAGATCTCTTGATTTTGATTTTGGCTGTGGTCATCAGGTTGTGTGCTTGGTTGCTTTTTGTTTTACTGAAGTGAGGTTATTTATTTCCTGTGTTTTCTTGAATGTAGCTAGCTTTCTTGGGTTGTATTTTCCCTTCCAGTGTCTTCTGTAATGCTGGATTTGTTTGTTGGTATTGTTGAAATTTGTTTTTGTCATTGAATATCTTGTTTTCTCCATCTATGAGGACTGAGAGTTTTGCTGGGTATAGTAGCCTGGGCTGACATCTGTGTTCTCTTAGGGTCTGCATGATATCCGTCCAGGCCCTTCTGGCTTTCATAGTCTCTGTTGAAAAGTCAGGTGTGATTCTAATGGGTTTGCCATTATATGTTACTTGGCCTTTTTCCCTTGCAGCTTTTAGTATTTTTTCTTTGTTCTGTATACTTACTGTTTTGATTATTATGTGGCGGGAGGATTTTCTTTTCTGGTCAAATCTGTTGGGTGTTCTGTAGGCCTCATGTATTCTAATTGGCCTCTCCTTTAGCTTGGGGAAATTTTCTTTCAATGATTTTGTTGAAAATATTTTCTGGGCCTTGGAGAAGGGAGTCTTCTTTTTCCTCTATACCTATTATTCTTAGGTTTTGTCTTTTCATATTGTCTTGCATTTCTTGGACGGTCTGTGTCAGGAATTTTTCGGATTTAACATTTTCTTTGACAGATACATCGATTTCTTCCATTGTATCTTCTACACCTGAGATTCTTTCTTCCATCTCTTTTAGTCTGTTGGTTATGCTTACCTCTGTAGTTCCTGTTTTCTTCCCTAGATTCTTCCTTTCCATTATTTCTTCCATTTGTGTTTTCTTTAATTTTTCCAATTCTATCTTCAGGTCTTGAGTTGTTTTGTTTACTTCCTTCACCTGTCTGATTGTACTTTCCTGTTTTTCTTTTAGTTCCTTCAACTCTGTTTCTATCATTTCATTCAGTGTTTTAAGCATTTCCTTTCTAAAGGCCATAAACTGTTTGGCTGCAGCTTCCTCTATTTCTTTAAGGATGGCAATATTCTGTTTGAGTTTATCTTCCTCTATGTCTTTACGAATCTTATTTGTTTCCTCTGTTATCATCTTCATGAGCATACTTGTTAGGTCATCTTCTTGGATTTCAGTTATGGTGGGGTGTCCAGGGCTACTTGCCCCTGGGTAACTGGGTTCTGGAGATGCCATATTGCTCTGTCTTTTGTTGCTTGAGCTTTTACGCTGGCCTCTACCCATTGTGTTATCTTAGGAGTTTGGGGTTATTTTCTGGTGGTTCCTGGGGATCCTGTGGGGGAGAGAATCCCCTTTGCAGAAAGCTGGTTTTTCCTGAAGGATGTCTTCTCAGCTTTTTGGGTATAGTCCCTGAATGGCTGGTGTTTTTTCAGGAGTTGCTCACCTCAGGAATATAGACCTGAGTGGTAACTGTGGTCTTTGTTAGTCGAGAGGGTTCTCCTCTCACCCAGGGAAGTCCTGAGGGCAGCTGCCCTGTTTCTGGGTTTCTTGTTCCAAATTTAATGATCAGCTGCTGTGACCCAGTTGGACATCAGGCGTGCCTCAACTGTTTGTGCTTGTGTCTGGAGCACAGCTGAGTTCTGGCGCCTCGGCCCCACTAGACTGCTAGACTTTTTCTAGGGAAGGATTGGGTGATTTAGATCAGTACAGTTTCCTTCCTTCCCCGTGGATTCTCTGGAGACACGGACTCCTAGTGTCTTTTTGTGCCCTGGTGCACACTGCTCAGTGTCCGCCAGCTGGCTGGCCACATAAATTTGCCTGTGCCTGGAGCACAGCTGTGTGATGGCGGCTCAGTCTCTGCCAGCTGTCTGGTGCGCAGAAACTGCCTGTGTCTGCCTTTGCGGCTTTTGGGAGCCTGAGTGGCTCCCTAAGCTGGGTAATTTTCCGGGGACCTTTTCAGGTTGGGGGTGAGCTGAGTGCTCTGAGATCAGACCCCCCGTTTCTATCTCCGGCGTTGAATCAGGCGCGCAGGCAGGCAGGGCTCTGTGCCGGAACCTGGGTCCCTGGTTCTGGCTCCGGGCTGGCTCCTGGGGTGCCCGTGGAACCCGCCCGAGTCTTTTCCAGGGGATGTCTGGGTGACCTAAGGCCGGTCCCAATTGTTTCCTGTACCCTGGGGTTATCTCTTGACTGAAAATTCCAGTCTCTGATAGTGTGGTGCCCAAGGTTCAGTCTGGGACCGTGACCAGAGACACTGGCTTGTGGCTCTGGGCTGGGGCTGGGGCTGGGGACTGGCAGCCAAGCGTCTGGCGGAACCGGGATCTCTTCTGCGGTTTAGCCGGGTGAGTTAAAAGCTGATTGAATCCCCCACCGTGGGGTATCCTCTCACCTGGGAAACACAATGACTGTGTTTTATGGCCGAGAGTTCTGATTGCTGTTCACTGTGCTGATCCTGCTGTGCTGCTGCTCAGAATGAGAGTCCTCCCGGCGCCGCCATCTTGCCCCTCGACTTGGTGGATTCTTAAAAAATCAAATGGTGGACACCAGTTTTGGAGGTTGTGGGGACTTAGAGTTGGATGTGTTAAGAATTAGAGCAAGACATGGGAATGAGTCTGTTCAAAATATGTTTGAAAATCTCATTCCGTGAATGAACTTATTATATCTGTTTAGCTCTATACCCCATTTTTAATTGGATTACTTGATTGTTGTCGTATAACTTCTTTATTTCTTTATATATTCTGGATATTTGTCCAATGTCATCCAAAGGGTTGGTGAAGATCTTTCCCCAGTCTGTACGCTGTTGTTTTGTTCTGAGGACAGTGTCTTTTGTTTTACAGAAGCGTTTCAGCTTTGTTGTTGTTGTCGTTATTATTTATTTATTTATTTACTTACTTATTTTTTGTTTCAGTTTTATGAGGTCCTATATATTGATTGCTAATCTTAGAGCCTGTGCTACTCTGTACAACAACAAATCATCAGGAGGTATCTCTATCTCTGATCTCAATCTGTACTACAAAGCAATAGTAATAAAAACTGCATGGTACTGGCATAGAAACAGAATTGTGGATCAATAGAATCAAATAGAAGACCCAGAAATAAACCCACACGCATACGGATATTTGATTTTTGACAAAGAAGTGAAAGCCAAACAATGTAAAAAGACTGCATCTTCAACAAATTGTGCTGATCCAGCTGGATATCTACATGTAGAAAAATGCAAATAGATCCATATTCATCATCCTGTGCAAAACTAAAGTCCAAGTGGATGAAAGACCTCAGCATAAAACCAGACACACTAAACCTCTTAGAAGAAAATTGGGGAAGAGCCTTGAACTTATTGGCATAGGAGACAATTTCCTGAACAGAGTGTTAAATTTTAAATGAAGATCAGACCTGACTACATTAGGAACTAAATGTTCTTTCACTTTTTCCTGTATGTGTGTGTATGTGTTTGTAATGGGGTTCAAAGGACAACTTGTGGGTGTTCATGCTCTCTTTCAACTACATGGCTCCCAGTGGTTGAAATTGTTTCCTCAGACTTGAAAACAGTACTTTTAATAAGTGGGTCAAATACTTCTACTCTGTTATATTCAGATTACAAAGTCTAATTTCTCCTGAAATACAAGAAATATTATTGATTTTTTTCAAAGACTGGTGGTTCTGAAATATATTTCCCAAAAAGCATAGCTGGATTTTAATTTTAAATAGAAAATCCATTGTATAGACCAGCAACTTCAAGTTATTCATTCTGATTTCTGACAGTGGCCTTTTAAGGGTTATTAATATTGGGACCTGTTTACTGGTATGGTTTGTTCTATATGTAATTTATGTTAAAATTTGGTCCCTAGTGTAACAGTTTAGGAAGTAACAAAGACTTTATGAAGAAGTTGAGTTATTAGGAATGATTAATACATCTCTCATAGGACTAGGTTAATTGCTAATGGAAATAAGGTAGTTTCATGTTTTACCTGTGAAGCCCAAGCCTGCTTACCATTCCACTTTTCTACCTGCGGCACAGTGCAGAAGAATATTACCACCAGAAATGAAAGAAATGCTACTGGTTTGTTCTTGGACATCCAAGACTCAGAGACCAGAAACCAACTAAATTTATTTTTCTTATAGACTCTCCAGCCTCAAGCACTCTGTTATATCCACAGATCCTTGAAATTATGTAAGCATCTCTCCCTTTATCCAAGTTTACTTGTTGGCTAACTACATGTAGATAATTCTAATGTTCCCAAGAATATGAGAGCAGAAAGCTGCTGAAATAAGGGGGAAAAGAGGTTAATATTAACAGTTTGCTCTAAGGTGCAGGGTTCAGAGCTGGGAGGACAGCTCAATGAGTGAGAGCAGTTTCTGCACAATGAGAGAGGGTGAGAGTTCAAACGTGGAGTGCCAGGTTGTGTCCATGCACACTCATAACTCTAGAACTGGGAGCACGAAGACAGGATAGCATAGGTGAGGGACCCGGTCACCACCAAACTTCATGTTCGGTTAAAGGCCCCATCTAAAAGGAATAAGGCCGAAAGTGATAGAGCAGGACACTTGATTTCCTCTTCTGGCTACCACACATGCCCATGCAAAACTGTACTTAAACACACACAGAGACTTAATAAAAAGGAAAAAGTATATGTAAAGAATGTACTAGTTTAAATCATCTATTTTATATAGAATTAATTTTCATAAATTAAAATTTATTTACATTATGTTAATAGGAAAGTTAGACTTTGTGAGAAGACAATTTTTTTAAAAAATGCTTAATTTGTATAATTTTTGTAATTTTTTAGTTCATGAAATTTTATTATAGTATGGAAATGTCCAAAGACTGGGTCATGATAATCTATGATATTGTGTTCTTGGTAGCATACCCACCAACTTCTTTCAATCACATAAATAATTAACAGTATAATTTGTCCTATTCACAAAATAAATTCCAGAAGCCGAGAAAATACATTGAATGAGTAAATTTCTTAATTACTAAAACAACATATAGATTTATGTGGAGAATATTAAGATTGTAAGTATTATCAAACACATTTAAAATAATACTCGTGTCTTGTTATAACAAAGTTCATCCTGTCCCTCAATTTGTATTATGAACTTAGATTTTTGGGTGAGCAAAATTATTTACTTGCCCATTTGCATTTATTTCAAAACAGTAAAAATTTGTGTTGTTAATTAGATTCCCACAGAGGAAAGGAGGAAAGATTGTAGCAGTTAGAAGTGAGGGAGGATACCAGGCAAACATGGCCTACTTGAGCAACTAAGCAAAGCTCACAGAGACTAAAAGAGCAAGTACAGGGTCTGCAAGGGTCTGGACCCGCTTCTCTTCATACATGTTATGGCTTTTCGTTTGGTGTTTTCATTAAACTCCCGACAGTGAGAGCAGGTGACACACTCCTACTGAGGTGCTTTGGCCAGCCTTGAATCTTGTCTTGTCCCCTTCTGTCGCTGTCTCTTGGAATCCTACTCGTTTCTGAAGAACTGAAGGAGCAAGCAGATCTAGGGTATGAAGTGAGGGTAGCTGGGAGGAATTGAGACGTTGAGGGAGGGGCAACTGTGGTCACCTTGTGTTGTATTAGAGAAGAGCCAATTTTCAATAAAAATTTAGCTCCTTTCAAATTTAATTTTATTGGGCAATTCCATCCATACAAGTGTGCAATATATCATCATCAGATTCCTGTTCCAGTACTATCCTCTGTGTGCCTCTATCTTCTACTGAATCTGCTTTCTTCCAACAAGTCTAACCCCTACATTCACATATTTTTGCCTGGGATGCACTGAGTTTAATTAGGGTAGTTTACCAGAGTTTGGGTCATATCACTGTTTATAGAACTGGACAAAATATCTCTCATTCTCTCCAGCAGCCCATTAACTGCCAACAGCTTTACAAACAGTGGGGCCTCAGGAGCTCTTCTCTTATCCATGAAAAAATGCTGAGAATGTTTTAATATGAAAGAAATCAATAGAAAACATTTTCTCAATTATATCTAAGGAATACAGGACATGAACTCATTGGCGGCTCTTTGACCTCCCTTCCCCACCCCCCCCAAACCCACTCCCCACCCCCGAGGAAGGAGCAGCCCTGCTAGGCCCCAGAGGAGGACTTTGCAGCCAGTCCTGAAGATACCTGATGAACCAGGGTCATATGAAAGGGGAGGAGGACCTCCCCTATCAGTGGACTTGGAAAGGGGCAGGGAGGAGACCAGGGAGGGAGTGTGGGTTTGAGAGGGAATGAGGAAGCAGGGTACAGTTAGGATACAAAGTTAATAAACTGAAACTAATATTAAAAAAATTAAAAAAAATTAAAAAAAGAAATTTGGACAATTCTATAGAATTTCTTAATTTATCTTTTGATTTACAAAATTTATTTTGTAAACTTCAATTAGCTACTAATTACTTTTGAAATGTAATAGCACTTTCTTTCAAAAAATAAATGATAGATTTATTAAAAAAGAGGAAAGTAGAATGAGAAAGGGAGGCGAAAGGGAGGGCCTACAATTGGTATGTGAAGTTAATTAATTAATTAAAATCATGAAATCATATGAAATAGTATTTAATACATTTTAAATAAATATAATAGTATATATGCATACATGTGTTGTGCATATACATCATATATATGTGTATACACATATGTATTCACTTGTATACATGTAGACTATAGAACATTGAGAAATACTGTTATTTTTCTTTTTCAGTTTTCAGAGTCCATGAAGTTCTTAGTTTACGGATAAGAAGAATTAGATATAATTAAAATTTCCAAAGAGAGAAAAATCTACGAGTTTCTAAGTAAAAAGACACCAAAGGTAGGGCAAGACATCTGGAAAAGTGGCAGAAGACCACCTGAGTTCATGGTTTTACATTGTGCTCTTGCAATGAAGGTTGATACTCTTAGAAGTTTCACTTGGAAGAGCAGTGTTGTTTTTCTTTTTCCTTCTAGTAATTGCTTTGGACACATTTCTGTTTATTAAACTTCAGTAGGAGCTCCTTTCTCTGTTGTTGTTTTTTGTTTGTTTGTTTGTTTGTTTTTCTATCAAACTTTTTTTCTGTTTGATTTTTATTGGTTTTATTAAATCCCCAGTGAGAAGCCAATATGTAGTCTTAATTCCTACCAAGATAACAAGGCAAAATACCTTGTCTAAGCCTTATACTGTGCAATTTTAAAATACTAGTTTCTTTTTGGCCAATACGTGTGGACAGCCCATTTTACTTTTCAACTCAGGTGTTATACCTCTCTCTGTTAAAGAAATAACCCCTAGATACAATTTCCATTTCAGTGGAGATAATGATGCCATGAAATAGCTCTCAAGTGGACCTGAAACCATGACATTGCAAGGAAGTTTATATTTTAAGGCAAAGAAGTTACATTCCATTAGGTGTTAGTATCTAATAAATATGCGGAGCACTGAGAGACTTCCAGGAAAGACAGAGAGTTGGTACATGCTTCCAAAACTGTCTGACAGACACTAAATGTGATATAAATCACAATAAAATAGACATGAAAACTTCATCTACAGTAAAAGTAGACAAGATCCTCTCATCATGCCACACATTCTAAAATATCAGCCTGATTCAATGAAATTTAGATGAAGCTGAGAGATACTATCAGGTACTAAGGCTTGATTTTCTGGCATAGCTGGGACAGTAAGATTGTGAAACTATATATAAGGTTTTTTAAGCACAGCAATAATTCTTATCCTGAAGGTATGAGAGCTGAAGGCTGGAGTAGAATGTCAAGAGCATAAGAAACAAGCTATTTGGAAATCAGCACTGCAAGGAAGCCTGAGGTGGAGTTCTGCCACTGACAGCAGTGTTTCTGAGATTTTAGTATCAGAATTACCAGAGAAGCTTGTTAAACACATGTTATTTGATCCTGCTGGCAGAATTTATGATTTGGCAGGTTGTCGAGTAGTGCCCTGACAATTTGCTTTTCTGCAATGTTCGTAGGTACTGCCTAAAGTGTTTGTCTATTACTACAATTGATGGTGTAAATTATATTTCTGAATGCTGTTAGTTTTATCTTTGGCTCAACTTTACAAATAGAAAGACATTAGATGGCAGATAAAAACATGCTCTTATTCAGGTACCTGGGGGATTTCATATGGGAATAACTGAGAAATACAGCATAAAAAAGCCACACTGATTTATGATTTGAAAGTAAGTGTTAAGCCACAATGACTTTAAACTGCACTGGCTTGAATCATTCAAATTTCCTTCCTTGTATGTCCATTCTTAGTAAGTTTCAAGTAAGGTGTATTATGAAAACAGCTATATATGTCCAAAGAACTAAGTGTGTCAAAACAAATGTGATGCTGTTTATCTTAAATACATAAAATAATCAGTGACTCTGCAATTAATTAAATACTATCAAAACAACTATTCTTCTTTAATCAGCAGCTCGCATACAAATTTTATGCTTCTAAAGAAATTGTCAGTGAAGGAAATTTGAAATGGGAAATATATCAGTATGCCCTTAGGTGCTATCTATGCATCTTGAATTGACTCTGGAGACATGGAGAACTATTTTGTGCCAGATGTCATCTCATTTGCTTCAAAAGTCCTTCGTGGCTCCTTTGTTAGAGATGGGATTATCTTCATTTTGTAATAAAAAGGAGGAAAGCAGCAATCCAGCTCAAGGATAAAAACATTGTGTTGCAGGTACTTGAACCTTCTTTATGAAGGAAACAGAGAGCAATCCACTTTGGAATTCAAATTTGGAACTCTGGTTGACTGTCTCAGCTTCCCCAGCCAGTTCCTGTAAGTTAGCTGAAGTACATGATTTGATGATATCAATGTGCAGTTATTTATTCCTGTGCTTGGTAGCCTCCATCAAGGGATTAATGTGCTCCATCTGAGCATCTAGATGAGAAACCTTTGTTGATGCCTCAAATGGGCAACCCTTCTGTATTTCTTTTACATGCTTGTAAGTCTCTGATTTGACAGTGTAAAGGAAACAGAACACAACAAAATGAAAGCCATTGGTTGATATAATGTGAAACTGCTATTAGCACTACCAGCCCTTTTAAATAAGTGTTTGTCAAATTATAAGAGACATGGTAGAATTATTTTTTACTTATATCAATTTCTTTTCTTTCTACTCTATTTGTCTGTGAAACTAAAAGCCCTGTATAGCAGAATTTGTAGCAAAAAGGAACCATGAAGATGATTTATAAGTCAACAACAAATTGCACTGTTTAAAGAAATTTGCTAACAAAATCATAAGCTAGATAAGAAAATCAAGTTCAATTTTCCATAAGTATATTTTACCACAAAACATTACAGTTTGTTGCTAATGCCCTGGGTTGCTCTCTGGAGCTTGATAGTAAGGCATGATTGCTGAAAACACCAGATATTTTTGTCATAGAGCATAAAGAAACAAATGGTACGGACCTGTAGTCTTCATACCTTCAGGTAATCTTCCACAGTTCTAAAATCTTGTAAGCATGCTTGTGGCTGAGGAAGTGATCACTTATTTCACCCATCCACAAGCTTTGTGAGCTACAATAATGTTAGGCTTTGCAAGGAACACCAATTGGTGCAATAGTGGCACAAATGCCATAGAAGTAATCAAATAAGTTTTGGGTGGATTTAAGAAAAACTCCACAAGGTAAAACCTATATCTTCAACTATTACTGTGCCAAGAACCTACGGCGAGACAGATCATAGATTTTAAGGCAGAATCTACCACTTTGGTAAATGCACAGTATTAAACCAACTCTTAATGGCTTATCTTAATGTCCATAGTGATTAATCCTCAAAACTTATCAAAAATACTCTGTTTGTTGTGGATAATTGTCAACAAAAATACCCACAATTGGGGAAGGAATAGAGATTAAGATATTAATGAATGAAACACATATATTGCACCCCCCAGAGGGTTTCAAAGATCATTATAAAAGAATGGGCAGAAAGATCGCAAGGGACAGAAATGGGATATAATTTTAAGGAAATATCTTTGGGAAACAGCTGTGCAGCTACACATATAAACTTAGAGCAGTTGTGACAGCAGGTGCAAGGTCTGTGCAAGCCTAAGTCAGACCAAATGCCATCATGAAAGGGAGAGTTGAATGTGTAGTTCCAAGCCTTGATGAGGAACCATTGATAACTCGTAGCTTCAAGGAAAGGAAGAAAAAGGTTTTATTCCCTTAAGATTGTAGATTCTGTTATGTTCCCCTTGTTCCAGGGGAGAAAAGCAGAGCCAAATGTGTTAAAGTAGCCAGCAATAAAAATGTCCTTTGCTTTCTTTTTTATTTTGTTTCATTGCTTTTATTTAAGAAAGTACACAACACAGGTATAAATGTTAGGTTATTGATTGGCCTGTTCTTTAATTACCTGCCCCTGAGGGGGAAGCAGCATTACCAGGCCACAGAAGAAGACAACACAGCCACCCTTGATGAGACCTAATTGACTAGGATCAAAAAGAAGGAAAAGAAGTCCTCCCCTACCAGTGGACTTGGGGAGGGGCATGCATGCAGAGGGTGGAGGAATGGAGGGATTGGGACAGGAGGAGGGAGAGAACAGGGAGGGGGGATACAAAGTGAATTAAGTGTAATTAATAAAGAAAAAAAAGAATTTTATTAGTCATCCAAATTTACATGTTGTATGAACATTTCCACTTGCCTCTAAGGTGCATGTATATTGGACTCTTAGAAGTTATGCTTCATGAATGACATGGATAAGTTATTCCCTTTTTATCTCCATCTAATGGTAGAGTTATAAGGAGAATAATGCTTTAAAAAATCCAACATCCTAATAAAACTTTTCAGTATCTAGTATATACGGCAAGTGGTAAATGTGTGACAGTGCTAGAATGGATGCCAAAGTCAGGGGCCTCTAAGGAGAGACACCTATTTGCCTATTATGAGTCATCAAGGACTCATATTTCAACTTTGTACTTCCTTCCTGTGACATGGAGATCAGAGTACCATGACTACCTCCTTCTTCAGGGTCTTGTATGCATGAAGTATCTTTTGTCGGTAGTGTTCTTTGATAATAGCAGTGATACTATTAATTTTACTAAGAGTAACAGATATTTAAACAATTCCACATTCAAAAGAACGTTCTTTTCACCTCCCAATTCCATCAGATGTGGAGAGAACAAGGGTGGGGCTGAGAGGGCTGGGAACAGAAGGGAAACTAAGAAGTGACAGCTAGAGGCCTGCAACAGGATAGGTTCCTGGGAGGACATGGGTATGACTCTAGCTGAGACTCCTAAGGGGGTAGGGGGGAACATGAAGACTGAAGTGACCACCTCCTAGCCAGGCAGAACTAGTGGAAGGAGGGGAACAAAAAACACCTACAAATCCTTTGATCCAAAAATTATCCTGCCTACAAGAAGTAAAGGGATAACAAAGGAAAAAAGATTGAGGGAACGTCCAATCTGAGACCCACCCCACGGTAGAGAACCAGTCCCTGACACTAATACTGATACTCTGCTATGCTTGCAGTAAGAAGCCTAGCTTGACTATCATTTTTGAGGCTCCAGCCTGCAGTATATCTGGACAGATGCTGGGACTTTTAGCCAAGATGAGGAAGAGCTTCAGAGGTCCTGGTTAAGTGTTCGAGGAAAGACAGAAGGACCTGGAGAGGACAGGAACCCCAAAAGAAGACCAATAGAGAAAACCAACCCAGACCAGTGGAGGCTTGCAGAGACTGAGACGTAAACTAAGGAGCATGAGTCATCTGGACATAGGCCTCCTGTACACAAGCAGCAGATGGGGAGCAGATGGTCTTCATATGAGGCCCATGGCGAGGGGGAGGGGGCGTTGCTTCTAAAATGGGCTCTATTTTTTATTTATTTTGGATCACTTCCCCATGACAGAGCTTCCTTGCTTAGCCTCTGAGGATGAAGATACATTCAGTCCTGAAGTGACTTGATGTGCTGGAAAAATACAAGGGGAGATGGGTTCTTTTCTTGAAGAAAGAGGTTAAGGGGAAGGGGAAAGGGGGGAGGGCAGGAGTGGGAGTAAAGAATGGAGGAGGCACTTTGGAATGTAAAGTAAATAAAAAAAGAATAAAAACAAATTAAAAACCATTATTTTATTCATTTTAGCAGATTAGTGGGAAGTATGAGGCAAAAGCATGAGAAACACGAAGTTAAAGAATCAGAAAATTTATACAAGTGCCTTTATATTCCAGTTTGATATAACGCCATAGCAGAAGCCTGGAGCAGCTGAGGACTCCTCAGGGATGCCCTGTTTCTTTTCAACCAGCATCTTCCTGGTTCATCTAAATGGGTTATTATCAGTCAGAGTAATTTTCTCTACATGTTTATGATGCTCACAGTGTACATTGCAATGAATAATGATTTTTCCTAAGTGAACTGAGCAGAGCCAAAAACTGTAGCACAGGATTCAGCACCACACATCAAGCAGGGGAAGGCACCAACCCTGAAAGCCAAAAACAATTGCATTTGACCCTGATAACGGAGCAGGTTACATGAACTCCAATCTTGCTCTTTAAAACAAAAATAACAAAAATGTTCTATAGCGAGATAAATGACTCTATAGAGAGAAGGCAAAAGACAGGCCCGTCTCTACTCTGTGAAATGTTAGTTAGAGAGGGAGAGATTCTTATCCACATAACTCCCTGAGGAGGAAAGGCACTGAAGAGTTGACCAGATAGGCACATCAGGAATTCAGGGAACATTTTCACATCAGCATTTCATTCTGGCTAGCATCTGCCAGCAGATAATAAACCGGGGGTAACTTACTGTCACACAGAGTGGGTACCTTTCTCTCTAGGAAGGCTGGTGAGGAAACCTCATAGCTCTTGGCATAATTGTTCACATTCCATTTCCAGCAAAACGTGGATATTAAAACTAAAACAAGCTTAAAGACAAAAAAATATATATTTTTACTATATTGAAATAAAAAAATATTTCTTACAAACCCATTTTTCTTTGATTCTATTCGTTTTTATGAGTACATAGTTTTAAAATGTGCAGAATATTGTGCTATTCTGATATGTTTCATGAAACCACATGTCGGCACATTCTTGTGTGTGACAGTGTTTTCAAATGAAAAAAACTGGAAAGCTTAAAAAGCAATGGTGACAATTCAGATATCTCTGTCAAGGGCTTGTTGGACAAGCACTGCTTACAGACAAATATAATTGTTTGCTTCAGCCTGTGGCTGCAGAAGGAGGTCACAGACATTTTAGATTTATGCCTTCATCAGGGCTATTCCTGAAGCACAGAAGATCCTTCTTCTCCTTCGCATGTACTTATTATGCTTATTCCATAAAATAAAGTGGTTCTTTTATGAATCTCTTATTTATATTTAGTATAAGGAACTGCATTGGAAAAAATGTACTATGTGGCATATAATGGATTAACATAAACATTGATAACAATACTATTTGAATGCTAATAGTTCATATTGATTTAATAATTAATATATTAATTCACAATGAAGACAATTATAATATAATCTAAATATTCAATAAAAACAAACTAGATAATGGATATAGGGTTTTCTACAACTTGGAACTGGGATAACAGAGGGAATTCTCAAAATAACATCAACTAACATGCATATTTTATTGCAAGGCTAGTTTCTGTCAAAGCCTATTATAACTGTAATTTGGTATTGAAACACTTTCAAGCAACTCCCTCTAACTTCAGGATTGCATACTTCTACCCCTCGGTAGGAATAGTTTTAGCTTATTGAATCTATCAATTGAAATATGTGGCTTCAAACTCTTGAAGTGATGAAAGGTTGCCAAGGTCAGGAAGTGTTTTATCAGTGGAAATTGCATGTATACTACAGAGACTTGCTGTCAGAGTTAATTTTTCTCACTGAGTAGCCACAGGAAATCATTTAAATATTTTACTTTGTCATTACTGTGTTGCTGAGGATCATGAAGAACCCATAACAGCTCTACTTTGGGGCATTTCACAGAGGTTGAAGACTGACACTCGTCATTGATAAATAACACTTGTTAACTAATCACACACTGTCAGGTCATGTGTCTGAGTAATTTACTGTATAATTTTCTCACATTAGTCAAATGAAAATGTGAAATGCATATACTATTATAGATGCTTAACTTAATGATAGGTGATATGTTATAATTATTTATCCAGCATGTCATATCACTTCAGGTTTGAATTAGTCTCCCATTTGACACAAAATATTTGCAAACACTGTATAAATATGAGTGGTTTATTTATTTAATACATAGAGCTTCATACCTTCTTAAGGGAAATAATGTCTTATACTAATATGATTTCATGTGTTTGTGCAAGGTGAGAAGATGGGTGTTTATATTTGGTTTATATGATGAAGAAATGATGTGGCATTTTCTCAAAATGTGTTCAGGCAAGGGTATATCAGAATGGACAATGTCCTCCAAAATATTATTGCTAGAAGCCTTACATCAGCACTGCTATCATATTCTGTATTTGCTAATGTCCATGTTCTAGAAATCACTGTTCCTACCAATAAGCTGAATATGCAGAAAGAAGCGAACATATTTCACTCTGGTTTCTCCTTTCTCTTCAGTTTTCTCTGTCTGTAGATCAGGGTAAAAATAGAAGAAATTAGTTTATAAAAGAGAAAAGGAATATAGTAAGGGACCAGGCTTTACCCTTCTAGAATATTGACTTTAGCAAGAGAACTCACTGCTTTTCCTAGATGACTCAGTCCAGACAACCCCACTTACCGCAATTACAATGGAGGTAACAAGTGACTCCAGTATTACCCAGTTTGACCCTTTTTCATCTTATACCTTCACTGATTGAGGATTATTAAACATAACCATTGTGACTGATTTTGATTGATGCCACCTGACTGTCTCCCAAGGGTCTGTCTTTGAAAAGTTTATTCTCACGATTGTAAAAAAGTGTCCAGTAGGGATAAACATTATTTGAACAATTCTGAGGAAGTTTCTAAGATACAGGTCACATGGAAATGAAATCCTGCCTAAGCTGGAGTTAATATTGTGAAGCACAACTGAGATTTTCAGTTGGAAATTTGAAAAAAAAAATCCCTATCAGTAATAAAAAAAAAAATTCCCTCCTTATCTTTACTCTAATTTTCTAGAGATGAGTGTATATATTCCCTAAAAAACGTCTGTGATTATTACTGTGGTTCTTTGGACAAATCACTTTTCTGAAACAAAAAAGTATTAAGTCTTTGCTAACTTACCGTGTATATCATTGATTTTCATCTATTAGCAGAGCATGAACGTCTGCTAACTAACAAGTAAATATTCAAGTTCTTTTTACTAAAATATTGGCTTTTTACCCATTCACTGAAGTTAAAGTAAACACATTGCAAATTGGCAATCCATGCACAGAGTTAACTTAGGGAGTAATGATTATATTGTTCTAATAATGAGTTTTGAAATTCCTTCTACCATACAAAGAAAAAATGTCTAAAAATGAGAAATATATAATTGACCAGGTGTGAGCAGAACTAAGCTGGTTAGGGCCACGGTTAAGTGGGGCAACCATGTAGTGAGTTTTAGCCCTTCTCTTACTGAAGTAAAGAAGAAAAATGGCAGAAATAGTTACAACTCAAGGAATGACAATATTTGAGGGCCAAGTAGGATAACAGAATGAAGACTGTGTCTCTGAAAATAATTCTGGTCCTAAAGCCCTAAGATTCCACCCACATTTTATCATATAGAATGAACAAACTCTAACACAATTTTTAGTGATATGAGTTTAAAGACTTGGTATAATGCCAGTTACTCTTTTCCACTATTTTTTTTAATTTTTAAAATAATATTTTATTTAATCTTCAAAAATATTACACAATGTATTTCTGTCATATCATCCCTCTCCCAGCAGCCTCTCTACCCATGCAACTGTATGTACATTCTCCCTTCCTCTCTCTTTTTCAGGAAAGAGAGGAAAGGATTTTCATCCCACAGAGCCTTGCATGGGAGGAATCTCACCCTCAGAGCCCCTTTCTGTTGCCCAAAGTAACGAGCTAGCTTCCACTTACCAACTATTGAAGCATTGTCCAGATTTGCTTCATCCACAACTTCAAACACATTTTTTTTTTCAATGCAGTTTATTCAGGAACCTTGAACAATCATCTGACCCTGGGGAAAGCCAGCCCACAGCTTAAATAGCCTCTGGGTAGCCAACCCCAGCGTGCCACGTGGGCAATGCAGATAGGTCCACATACATGGAAGCAAGCCAGATCCTCAGCCTTAGCCAAATGTGGAATTGTTCGTGACAGAGATCACTCACCATCGGGAAGGTGGAAGGAGGAAATCAGCTCCATCTTTAAGGCGCGACATTCCGCAGCTCTCTACAGTTCCCCCTTTTAGTTTTAGATGCCTCAGGCAAGAGTAGAGGTCTGATCTCTGATATTAGAAATAAATTGGGACTTTGTGCCGATGTTCATTTAGGTGTCATCCACCCAAAGAGCATCAGACTCGTCTGATACATTTTTCTCAGAGGCGGGAAATGGGACATCAACCCGCATGCAATCAGACATGCTCTTCTCTGGGTCAAAAGCGGCTGACCCTGAGTGCAGTGCTTGGCTTCGCATCCTGACGGTAACATTTTAGCTTTTTATGGTAGCCAACCATGCTTGGGGAGACTGTCCTGCTTCAATGGTTGTAAAGGCCTGAATGATCATGGCTGCATTACGCTGTGTGAGACTCTATTTTATATTTCATAAAATATGTTTAGAATGTCTTCCTGGAAAAGCCCAAAATGGCTCAGGTAATTTACCAACTTCTCTGGCAATAACCCACTAATGGGCAGATAGGCTGCTATACATTATTTTATTGATTACTGTAGAAACTATCCAGGACCGTGTAATTAAATGCCACATACTGGCAAGCAACAAAATTTTACTTTTTTGTAACTCTAGAGATAAGGTAGTTATGCTCTTGTGACAGCAATGACCTGGCATGTATTTCTTGATTACATTCCACACTGTATAGAGAAGGAATCTTACCACCTAATCACCACCAAAGTTTCCATCTCCTAACATCATCATGGTAGGGGTCACATTGATTTGAAGGATACATTTTAGCAATGCATAAACATTTACTCTAACTTATCTTAAAACTATCAGACATCTTCTCTTCCTGGGATGTAAAATCACCACCAAAACCATTTTCTTATCCTAACAGTTATTCTTAGAAATACGAGTAGCTCTAGTTCTGACAGATCTTGCCTTTCTGTTAATCCATCACCTTCTGTCATAAAGATAGAAAGCACTTTGCATCTTAATTCTGTTTCTGTTTTTGTGTTTCTCCTCGGAACAAACTATAGCTCATAAATCTACGTGGCTTTAGTCACATAGAATCACTTTGCTCACCTCAGACAGCCATACTTCTCTAGGGAAGTTACTTGTGGTAAATTTACAAAATGGAATACTACTCAGCAGTTAAAAATGAGGAAATCATGAAATTTGTAGGCAAATGGTGGGAACTAGAAAATATCATCCTAAGTGAGGTATCCCAGTAGTAGAAAGACACACATGGTTTATACTCACTCACAGGTGGATATTAGAAATATAATATCAGATAAACATACTAATATTTTATACCTAAAGAAGACAAGCAAGGTCTGTAAAGAATTGTGTTGGTAATTTGATGGGAATTGCATTGAATCTTTAGATTGCTATTGGTAAGATGGCCATTTTTACTATATTAATCCTGCCAAGCCATGAGCTTGGGAGATCTTTCTATCTTCTGATCGGGAACCTGACACAGAGGACCTCTGAAAGGCTCTGCCCTGCAGACTATTAAAGCAGATTCTGAGGCTTATGGGCAACCTTTGGGCAGAGTGTAGGGAATCTTATGAAAGAAGTAGGAAACAGTAAGATCAGGAGAGAACAGGAACTCCACAAGGAGAGCAACAGAAACAAAAAATCTGAGCACAGGGGTCTTTCCTGAGACTGATACTCCAACCAAGGACCATGCATGGAGATAACCTAGATCCCTGCACAGATGTAACCCATGGCAGTTCAGTATCTAAGTGGGTTCCATTGTAATAGGAACAGGGACTGTCTCTGACATGAACTGATTGTCCTGCTCTTTAACTACCTCCCCCTGAGGGGGAATCAGCATTTCCAGGCCACAGAAGAAGACAATGCAGCCATTCCTAATGAGACCTAATTGACTAGAATCAGAAAGAAGGAAAAGAAGACCACACCTATCAATGGAATTGGGGAAGGGCATGCATGCAGAGGGTGGAGGGATTGGGACGGGAGGAGGGAGGGTACCACAGGGGGGGATACAAAGTGAATAAAGTGTAATTAATAAAGAATCAAAAGAAAGAAAGAAAGAAAGAAAGAAAGAAAGAAAGAAAGAAAGAAAGAAAGAAAGAAAGAAAAGAAAAGAAAAAAGAAGCTAAGCAAGAAGGAGGAGCCCGGGTAAGATGACTTATTCAGAAAGGCCAATGGGAAGGACATCAGAAGAGGGAGAAAACAGGGGACAGGACAGGAGCCTACCACAGAGGGCCTCTGAATGACTCTGCCCAGCAGGATATCAAAGCAGATGCTGAGACTCATAACCAAAATTTGGGCAGAGTGCAGGTCATCTTATGAAAGAAGGGGGAAATAAAAGACCAGCGGGGACAAGAGCTCCACAAAGAGAACAACAGAACCAAAAAATCTGGACACAGCTGTCTTTTCTAGACTGATACTCAAACCAAGGACCACGTGTGGAGATAACCTAGAACCCCTGCACAGATGTAGCCTATAGCAGCTCAGTATCCAAGAGGGTTCCTTTGACTGTCTCTGATATGAACTCAGGGGCTGGCTCTTTGATCACTTTCCCCCGAGGGGGAAGCAGCCTTACCAGGACACAGAGGAAGACAGTGCAGCCAATCCTGACGAGACCTGATAGGCTAGAGTCAGATGGAAGGGGAGGAGGACCTCCCTTGTTAGTGGACTGAGGGAGGGTTATGGGAGAAAAGGGAAGAAGGGTAGGATTGGGAGGGGAAGGTGATACAAAATGAATAAATTGTAATGAATAAAAATAAATAAATTAAAAATACTCACCTCAGTTTTCATTAATAAGGCCAAAGCAGTTTAGTTTAGTTCATATTTTACTTTCTCATTATGACAGTTTTAGTGAGTGCAATGTACACTTACTGTTGATTACCTGTTAGCTTTCTTATCTTGTATTTAATAGAAACACAAAGTCACCCATGGATTTAGAAAATTTAATGGGTAAGGAGAGAATAGTACGGTGGAAAATGTAAGTACTGATTTAGGGTAGAGAACACTGTCTTTAAGAACCCAGTGTCTGCACAGGAGCAAGTTGCCAAAAAGGTTTTTGCCAAAGACACTGAGAAAGAATCCTCCATGTAAAAGTTGTAAAAGTCTTGGAAATAGTGACACAGGTATGTGATTATGGCCAGCTGAAGGAGCCTGAATGTCTCTCTGAATGAAACTTTTCTCACATTGTAAGATATTGTCTCTTTTCACACCTGGGAGATCCAACAGAGAAAGCCTCTATAATTACATATGGTTAAAGTTGAAAGAACCCGTGCAGCTCCTCATGATACCATCTGAGGAGCTCTTGAGGGAGTCTTATAATTTGAGGAGGTTGTGAGGGTTTCACTCTCATGAATGAGATTTGTGCCTCACTAAGGATGTTAGCTGCACATATATGAACATCTAGAGAAATCTTGCTCATTCTCCCTTATATAGAGACAAAGCAGTTGCTGCAACATAGAAATAAAGTCTTAGTGTAACCTGGCTGTGCTGACATCCTAACTTCAGACTCCCAGTCTCTGCAGCTGTGAAAATTAGACAGCTATTTTATATAACAAGCGTAGCCAGAAGGATTTTGTTGTGGAAACACAAATGGACTAGAACATAATTCCCAATCATCTCTCCATATTAAAAGATGATATTCCAAATGAAACAAAGAATACCCTGGGTTACTTTTCAGAGTGGCTAGTCTTGTCGGCACTCATTTTTAAAGAAGCTAATGTGGTTTCCCACTGATAAGGAATTTGCAGTAAGAACAGTAACCGTGAAGGTTAAATGCCTCATGAAAGATGTTAGCTGCACATACATGATAGTACACATACTTTTCTTTTTTGTAAAACACCAGATTAAGTTCATGTATAACTTGTTGCTAATTTTATGACTTATTGGCTTGACTGTAGAGTTTGACAATTGCTTTGTGTCCAATTATCAGTGTATATTTTTTTTCAGGAATATAGTTTTATATTTAACAAAAATTTATTTTTGACTTCTATGCTAAGTTTACCCTTCCTTCCATATACGCATGGATAAAGGCAAAGCAGAGATTGAAGGAATGCCCAACTAATACCTGGACCAACCAAAGACCCACTCTATGGGAGAGTCTCCACCCCTCACACTATGAACGATACTCTCCTAAACTTGAAGACAGGGGCCTGACAGAGTTGTCCTCTGAGAGGCTCACCCCAGCAGTGCCTCAAAACAGATACTGAGACTCACAGCCAAACGCTGGGCGATGCGTAGAGAATCTTGTGAAAAAGAGGGAGGAAAGAGAAAAAGACCTGGAGGTGACAGGAGCTCCACAAGAAGACAAACAGAGGCAACCAAGCAGGGCCCAGAGGCATCAACCAAGGACTGTGCGTGAACTGGACCTAAGCCCCCTACAAAGATGTAGCACATGGGCAGTTTAGGCTTTATGTCAGTGGGGACTGCATTGGACAGGGAGTACTTTGCCAGTCTTGTTATCATTTCCTCCTGGCAGGACTGCCTTGCCAGGCCACAGGAGAAAAGAGCACAACAGAGACCTGATGCACTTTGATGAGCTGGGGTGGACCGGAAATCCAGTCTCACTTCATCTGAGAAAAGGGGGAAGGGGGAGGGAAGGAGAGTGAGAGAAGAGGGCTATAGGGCTACAAAAAGGGTGTAAAATAGATTTAAAAAATAATAAAAAATTTTTTTGAGATTTTCATAATGCATTCAGGTATCTTGTTTACATGTATTCTGTATCTTCCTGTCTTTATCTCCTCTGTCTCCACCACAATATATCTTCTTTCTTTCTTCCACCCAACTTTATTTTTTTCTCATTTTCTTTTAATAAACCATTAAGTCCAGTTATCTCAGATAGCATATTTTATAACCAACAACACAATTTAAAATTTAAATCAGCAAGCTTAGATTGGAATTTTTTCAAAAAATTGCTCATTTATTATGGTGGCTTTTATATTATAAGTGGTGTATAATATATGCCCAAGAGGAAGATTCTTGAACTAATGAATTATAATGTACTTTTAAGCAACCAGGCTTGAGTATGAAGGTTCTGCTGATTATTTGTTCAACTAAAGTTGTATGCAAGGTTGTATTTCACACTAAAAATGAATACTTACCTGTTAATGGTGGCAACTAACCAAAAGAGGCCACCATTATCTACATCTTTGAATAGCAGGCTTACGAGGCACATTTCCTAGATACTTATCATTTTCTTTATATGAAAAGAAAGAAAGAAAAAGAGAGAGAGAGAGAAAGAAAGAAAGAAAGAAAGAAAGAAAGAAAGAAAGAAAGAAAAAGGTTCAATCTGTTAGATGTAAAAGTGGGGAAGAGCCTTGACCCCATTGGCACAGGAGACAACTTCCTGAACAGAACAGAACAGCAACAGCACAGGCTCTAAGAGCACAAATAAATAACTGGGACCTCATGAAACTGAAAAGCTTCTGTAAAGTAAAGGACACTGTCATCAGAACAAAATGACAGCCTACAGACTTAGGAAAGGATTTTCACCAACCCTATAACTGACAGAGGGCTAATATCCAGAATATATAAAGAACTGAAGAAGTTAAACTCCAAGAAACCAAGTAATCCAATTTAAAAATGGGATAGAGAGCTAAACGGGAGTTCTCTATAGAGAAATACAGAATGACAGATAAACACTTAAAGAAATGTCCAAGGTCCTTAGTCATCAGGGAAATGCAATTCAGAATGATCCTGAGATTTCACCTGACACCCATCAGAATGGCTAAGATCAAAATCTCAAGTGACAACACATGCTGAAGATATTGTGGAGAAAGGGGAACCCTCCTCCATTACTGGTGGGAATGTAACCATTTACAACTATTTTGGAAATCAATCTGACACTTTCTCAGAAAATTATGAATAGTTCTATGTCAAGATCTAGTTATATCACTCCTGGGCATATACCCAAAATATCCCCTGCCATTCAATAAAGACAGTTGCTCAGCTATGTTCAGATTTGTATTAGTATTTGTATTATTTGTATTAGTCATTGTCTGGAAACAACCTAGATGCCCCTCAACCAATATAGAAAGTGTGATACATTCATACAATGGAATATTTACTCAGCAATTAAAAACAAGAAATCATGAAATTTGAAGACAAATGGTGGTAACTAGAAAAGATCATCCTGAGTGATGTAACCCAGAAGCAGAATGACACATATGGTATATACTCATTTATAAGTGGATATTAGCTACATAATATTGGATAAACATATTAGAATCTAGAGCCCTAAAGAAGCTAATCAACAAGGAGGACCCTCGCAAAGAGGCTGAAACCTCATTCAGATGGGAAAACAGGATAGACATCAGAAGTAGGAGAGACAGGAACCTTTCACAGAGGACCTCTGAAAGTCTCTACCCATCAGGGTATGGAAGGAGATATTGAGATTCAAAGCCAAACTTTGGGCAGAGTGCAGGAAACCTTATGGAAAAAGAAGGAGATAGAAAGACCTGGAGGGGACAGGAACTCCACAAAGAGAACAACCAAGCCAAAATACTTGGGCCCGGGGTCTCCTGCACAGATGGATACTCCAACCAAGGACTATGTTGGAAAGGACCTAGACCCCCTGCTCAGAGGAAATCCACATGCTGCTCAGTTTCCAAGTGGGTTCCCTAGTGAGGGGATGAGGGGTTGTCTCTGACATGAACTCAGTGGCTGGCTCATTGTTGACTTCTCCCTGGATGGTGAGCCTTTCCAGGCCACAGAGGAAGATGATGATGCCAGCCCTTATGAGACATGATTGGCTAGGGACAAATAGAAGGGGAGGAGGACCTCCTCTATCAGGGGGCTAGGGAAAGTGCATAGAGGAAGAAGAGGCAGGGTGGATGGGACTAGGAAGAGACAAGGGAGGAGGCTAGAGTGGGGATTAAAAAGTGAATACATTTTAATAAATAAATAATAAAAATTCTAGCAGTTTTAAACCCAAAAAACAAAGTCTGATGGGGAAAGGATAGGAGCTCCACAAGGACCAAATATATCTGGGCACAGGGTCTTTTCTGAGACTGACATTCAACCAAGGACCATGTATGGATATAACCCAGAACCTCCACTCAGATGTAGCCTGTGGTAGCTCAGTAACCAATTGGTTTCCCAAAGTGAGGGGAACAGGGACTATTTCTAACAGAAACTCAATGACTGGCTCTTTGGTCTCCCCACCCCCGAAGGGAGGAGCAGTCCTGTTAGGCCACAGAGGAGGGCTTTGCAGCCAGTCCTGAAGATACCTGATAAAACAGGATCAGATGAATGGGGAGGAGGTCCCCCCTATCAGTGGACTTGGAAAGGGGCACGGTGGAGATTAGGGAGGGAGGGAGGGAGGGAGGGACTGGGAGGGAATGAGGGATCGGGACACAGCTGGGATACAGAGTTAATAAAATGTAACTGATAAAAAAAAAATTAAAAAAAATCTAAAAAAAAAAACAAAACAAAGCTCAAAACAAACAACAATAACAAATAGCAAAGATAATACAATTTGGCACAGATAGACAAATGTGGTCTCTGGGACTAAAACACACTATCAGCTTGTTTCTTTGTTTGTTTTTTTTTTTCTTAACTGTACAAACATGTTGGATTTTATTAAGAGAGAATTGCAAACAGTGGCAAAGCACACTGTGTGTGATCTCAGTAGTTGTTACTCCAGAGTTAGGCTGAGTGGAGTTGCCCTAAAATAAATTTTTACCAACATTTCAGTTTAGAGTTGCATGCTTGGCCCAGTATGAAAGACAGCTGATTCTGTTGCTACTGCTTGCTACTATTTTCAGTGTAAATCAAGAAATACTAGCTAATTCTTTATTCTGAGGAACAAGAAATGCCCTGGCTCACAATAAGTTCCCGGGAATCCACATAGCAAGAAGCACACTTATAAAAGTATGCTTTGGGGAAAGTTTGGCCTCACTGGAACAAGTTGCTAATTTAAAGTTATCTTAAGGCAGAAAGTTTTAGCTTCACAGAGAAATATATAACTCTGCTCAACTGCTTGTGGAGATGAAACTGTCTTCCACAAAGTTTGAATCATCTGGGAAGAAGGAATCACAATTGAGAAATTTCCTCCATCACAGTGGCCTGTAGGCAACTCTGCATTCTTGATTATTCTGTGACTCATGCCACTCTGTGAGGTGATCCTGGATAATGTAAAAAGTAAGCCAAGAAAACCATAAAGACGAAAGCCAAGGAGCAGCAATCTTCCATGGTTTTTGCATCAGCTCCTGCCTCTGATTTCCTGCCTTGAGATTCTATGCTGACTTCCTTCAGGGTTGACTACGGTTGTGTGATGAGATCAATCCTTCTATCAGCAACTTGCTTTTAATCAGGGTGTTCATCACAGCAATAGAAACCTAATTATGCCAAGGGCCATTACATTTATTTCCTTCACCATCTGTCTATTTTCTCACATTTCTTGTTATACATGAGAAGAAAGTCATGGTTGTTAAATAACCTTTTGTTCTTTTTGTTGTTGTTGTTTACTTTGCTCTACTAGACTTGAAATTTGGACTATGTTTAATTCTCATCTGTGAGTGAAGGCAATCTGAAACGTTTTAGGGACATGTGAATGATAAAAATTATTTCCTACATGTTGAAAATTATAAAATGTCTGTTCACAAGGAAAAATCATATAGTATAAGGGAAATATAGTAATAAACTAAAAATACCTTCTTTACTATATGACAAATTCCTACAGAGTACACTTGGGAATGGCAAAGGAGAGTTATATGCTGCTTAGGGGATGAAGTAGGGTCAATGCTGTTTTAAAAATGAGAGCTGACAAAAAGTAATATAAAGAGAAATAGGACTTTACTGATGGAGGTGGCTAAAGGTGGAATTATAGACTAAGAAAGAATATGAGCAAAGTCATGAAGTTATGAGAAAACAGATGATTGGCAATTTACCTTACTTCTCAAAATGCCCAAAGCACCAAGAACAGAGAATGAGAGATAAGGTTAATGGATACAAGGGTTCCATCATATATTGCTGGAAACTTATCTTTGAACTTTATGTTATGGTCAGCAACTGACAAATTTCATACAGGAGAAAAACTTAAGTAGCATTGCATTTAGAATGGGCACATGGGAGAAATACAGAATGTGAATTAAAAGGAACTCAAATTAGCATTGGGAAGACCTTCTCCACCACTCAGAGGCAGAGTCAATTATGCTAGCTCTTTTGTGCAGCTTTCAATCTGCTCAGATTTTAATATTTTTGTTTAATTTGTGTTACATAAAGATGGAAAGGGGATATCAACAAAGCACTGAAAGTGATTAACAGTTAAAAAAAAACAGTGTAATTGAGTCAAGGTAAATAAATTAAATCCCCAAAGAACTTTGATCAAATATACTAAACTAATAAAAAGAGCCAGACACAAAATGTGCACACTCTACATGTTTTTATCTTTTCTATGTTGTATTGTAGGAAAAATTCCAAGAAAACCTATAAACCCATTGCCTCCACTGAATTGAAAGACCTAATTAAATAATGTATTTCCATTATTTATGTTTAAGTCACAATAGAGTCATTTTAAAGTCTGAGGCTTTGGATTTTATTGAAGCTGTAGATTATCTTCAAAGTTGTGACTTTCTGAAGATGACCATCTTTCTGATGCTATCTCCTTTTAAGTAAATGCATCTTCTCATCCAGGTGAAAGTCTAAAGTATGGTTAGATAAGAACAAAAGTTAAGACATGTCCTAGTAAGATTTTGTCTATAATTGCCTCAAGGTCACTGGAATCTCAGAAAGCTAGGTGTGTTGTTTGCAGAGGATAAAGCTTGGGCTCTCCAGGGAAGATAGGTTCTAAGATCTTAACAAACAATAAAATTTCACAACACAGCAACCATTTTTAGAACAGTAAAAACATGCAAAAAAGAAGTAACAGAGAGAGAAGTACACTCAACATATAAATTTCAAAGTCATCCTGACTTCTTAGCTTCAAAGCTCCTGAAGTATAGTACAAGAAGCTAGGATTTTGCAGAACATATTGGTATTAGAATATTGGTATTAGAACCTCAGGGAAAGAGATTAGTGTTGAGACTATATCCTATAATGTTCAGGAAAAGGCACCAGGAAGTCATAGTTGTAAATGAAAGGCTTCCCATTGTGAGTGTCTTTCCTGTGGATGGGATGAAGATTTTATGATACATATACAAGAGTAATTGCTGCTAAACTGAAAAAGAACAAACAGTAAAGAGAGGTGAAACAGACCTGCAGGACATCAGAGGTATATATTATCCAGAGTGAATGAAGCTCATTAATTCCAGATTATGGTATTAGACATGATATAAATGATGTGATTTAGGAACAGAAACAATATGCAAGCATCCGGTATTAGCACTGAGGTACCACTGGTTAAATATCAAAAGAAGTATAAAACAGTGAGCAAAGCCTGGTAGCAGTAGTATTATGATAAGTATTCAGACTTTACCAATGATTGAGAAATAAGATATTTAATAATAATAGTAAATTATTAGGAAGACAAAGTTGTATTGTTAGTCTTTTTTTTGTCATTACTGCTTATTGGTTGTTGTAAAATGTACTTAAAAGAATTTGAAGAAAATGAATGGATCATGGATTCAGAAATATCAATGTGTGGAGGATGAGAAATGGCTCCATTGCTTGGAATCTAAGTAGAAATAAGCCATCATTGAAGAAAATGGGTGAAATTGTGGTGGAAAAGACAGACAAGGACACCACCCCTCCCATGTAGTGACTGACTCCCACCCATTAGGCTCCTGTTCCAAAAAGTTTGAATAGCTCCTCATAGCACCATGATATTGGATTGGAGATGCATCCGTGAATGGATTCTTCTATTAGGAGTGCCTTCATCATGGGAATTAGATTCCTATTCAAAAACTTGATGCATAGGAACTGGGTCTTCAATGTAGAACATTTTGGGGTGACAATGAATATTTTAAAAATAAAATATTTTACATCTCTATATAGCTAAGCACAGAACTTCAGGTTAGATGAAACAAAAACAGAATTAAAATGGATTAATGATAAACCATAATAGAAATTGAGTGTTTAGAATATTACTAGTCACATATACACAATACACACACAAATGAATATATTTTAAATATTTACTTAACAATATAAAATTTGTTATATAACATTGTTATATAACAATATAACATTAACAGTAACGTTTTTCTAAAGTAAAATAAATAACAACCATCTCAAAAATTTTCAAACCATAACCCAAGATGTTATGTGATCTAAAATGAGGAAGAAGGGAGACAGTTGCAAACATATCTGATTAATATTTGGAAGCAGAGAGTGTACTCACTAAGTACAAGGGAAAACCAAAAGCTACAGAAAACAGAAGTGAAAGTTTACTGTTTAGAGATGAAAAAGCCAGCTTAGCCCAACTATCACATTTATTTAGGACTTTTAATCTCCAAAAGATAGAGGAAATAATTTTGATTTTCTAAGCCATTCATTCTTATTGTATCCTAAAAGTCTAATATCAGTATTCCTCCAGGAGTGTCTCTGTATAAGTTCCTGTAGAAATTAAATGCTTCATAAATAACCTAAAAAATGTGAGCTAAATAATCAATACAGACTAGAGGAGTTTGCCCTGTTTAATATTCAAATCCTAGGTTTCACTAGAGGAATTGTTAGCAGATATATTGATGCTACAAATATATTCTGGTATGCTACCAAAAAAGTGAAAAACATAATATCACAGAATGTGTTCTGCAGAACACATGTACTTTAATGGCCAGACTTTGATAGAAAGGTGAAAGCTGACCACCTCCTGTATATCCTCATACATCATAACAAGTATTCCTACTGCAAAGCACAAGGGCACAAGGCTGGCAATTTTGTTGGAAAGTACAGCTGGTAAATGGTGCAGTTAGATAGCTGAGATTTTTTTTCTGGAAGGTATGTTCAACACATATGGTTTCTGCATGATATTTATGGTAAAATGTGTGACAACAATATACCTGTTGACACATTTGAAAGAGGACCTGGTAATCAAGATGAATATGTGATACTTCCAAAATCCTGTACACTCTCTGCTGAGAAGAGCAAGGTATAACGTTTTGATATAGAGATTCATCATGAAACTTTTGTATCCAAGAACAGTAGTAAATTTTCCCTCGTAGACATGCATGGGGAGATCATTAAATCTTAAATGATTATAAAACAAGTCTCCATTTCTCAGTTCTCTTCTCTCTTTTCACCTTTCTATTCTTTTCATTTTCTGTCTGAGGTTCAGCTATTCAATCTTCCGTTATCTCCACTTTTCCACAGAGTCCTAACATAGATTTTTCTACTTCTGCCATTGTACATTTTATGTTTCTGTAATTTGAGTTTTTATCTGGTTTTAACTAGTAATATTTATAGTGTTTTCTGTTTATTGGTTTTAAAAGAACTTGAACTTGACTTTTGAAGCTGTATGTGTGAACTTTTATTTCTTGGGGTTTACTTTTTTCTGTTTCAACCTCTCATACATGTTTTACTCTATTCATTGCTCACAGGGCTTTTAGTTTAGCAGATGTAAATAATCTGTTTGAGTTTCCCTCATAGGTTCTGGTCTAAGATTTCAAACTGCAGCTCTTAATATTTAGAGCATTTGTCGAGCTAGTTCAGCCTCTTATGATTGTTTATTTCTACTGAGATTTCCATGGGCCATTTCTAATTCTGTCTGGGAATTAGACACTTCACCCAGGGAAGGCAGTGATGGAAATGCAAGTGCCTATCCCTGGCCAAGGAGAAAATCTAATCCTGAAACAGAATCCTTGTTGAGGCATGATTTTCTCTATTTATACATTTTGCCCACTAATATTCTCAGGGAGGTGAAGACTTTTTATTTTTATTTTATTTTATTATTTTATTATTTTTTGTACCTGGATGTTACTGGTCAGTTGTGGACACGCACACACATTCCCTAGCCCAGCACTCAAGTTGTTTGTGATGGTTCTTTCTGGTGACATCTGATGCCTGTGCTTCTTTGGGGAAAAGATCAGAGTTAGGCCTTGGGGAAAAAGTCAGTATTTCCTGTGTTTGAATATGTTAGAAGAGTATTGATTTCTTTCTCTTTTTAATGCTGCCAGGCTCACTTAGCATTATTGGTAGGAGTTCTCTTTGATCTAGGATCTCAGGAGCTGGCCGACTCCTTTTCCTTCCTTACTTAGAAGGTAAGAAGTGAAATGAATTATTCCACCTTATCTGGCCTATAAGTTTATAACTTGGTAACACATTTTTGAAAGTTCTTTCAATTAATAAGAGGAGAAAATGTGCCACAATTAATAATTATAAAACTAGTATAGTGCTGAAAATAAATATAACACTTTGATTTTTCTACAGGTATTATTTTAAAAAAATCCCAATGAACATAAATGAAGTAATCTTCAACAAAATATTAGAAAACAAATTACAGCAACAAAAATTTTCATGAATTATCACTAGAAATCTTTACCTCACTAATTAAAGAAATTTTGTCTTAAAATCTAAAGAAGCTGAAAATCAACAAACCAAGTAATCCAATTAAAAAATGGGGAACAGAGCTAAACAGAGAATTCTTGATAGAGGAATATCGAATGGTAAAGGAACACTTAAAGAAATGCTCAACCATCAGGGAAATGAAAATCAAAACGACCCTGAGATTTCACCTTACACCCTTTAGAATGGCCAAGATAAAAAACTCAATGACAACACATGCTGGAGAGGTTGTGGAGAAAGGAGACCCCTCCTCCACTGCTGGTGGGAATGTAAACTTGTACAACCACTCTGGAAAGCAATCTGGTGCTTTCTCAGACAACTAGGAATAGCGCTTCCTCATGATCCAGCCATACCACTTCTTAGGCATATATCCAAAAGAGGCTCAAGTACACAAAAAGGACATTTGCTCAACCATGTTTGTAGTGAGGGACCACCGGGAATGAGAAAAACAACTGTGATTATTTGACTTGACCAGGCGGAAGGAGAAAAACAACTGTGATTATTTGACTTGACCAGGCACGGATAGCTCTTGAAGGGCAGGGTGAACTGTTCTGAGAAACAACCAGCTGTAAACTATCTACAACCAGCTGTAAACTGTCTATAACCAGCTGTAAAGTATAGAGCAAAAGTGGTCTGATTTTCAGGTATCAAAACACTATGCTTTGCATGTTTGTGGTCGTCTTCTGATTTTGCAGGGGTGACCTCATCGCGATTGGAATAAAACCTCTTACTTTTGCATCAAGTTGTGGTCTGTGAGTGTTCCTGGGAAGGGTGCAATCCTGAGCTCCTGAGCAGTGAGTCTCCAGGTCTTACAGTAGCAGCTTTATTTGTAATAGTCAGAAGCTGGAAACAATCCAGATGCCCCTCAACTGAAGAATGGATACAGAAATTGTGGTACATCTACACAATGGAATATTACTCAGCAATGAAAAACAAGGAAATCATGAAATTTGCAGGTAAATAGATGGTGGGAACTAGAAAGGATCATCCTGAGTGAGCTACCCCAGAAGCAGAAAGACACACATGGTATATACTCACTCATATAGTCATATAACAGGATAAACCTACTAAAATCTGTACATCTAAAGAAACTAATCAAGAGAGAGGACCCTGACTAAAACGCTCAATCCCCATCTCGAAAGGCAAAGAGGAAGGACATCAGAAGAAGAAGAAAACAGGAAAAAACCTAGGAACCTGCCACAGAGGGCCTCTGGAAGCCTCTGCCCTGCAGACTATCAAAGCAGACGCTTAGACTTAGGGCCAACTGTTGTGCAGAGTGCATAAATTCTTATGGAAGAGTGGGAAATAGTAAGATCTGGAGAGGACAGGAGTTCCACAAGGAGAACAACAGAACCCAAAAATTTCAACACAGGGGTCTTTCCAGAGACTCATACTCCAACCAGGTACCATGCATGGAGATAACCTAGAACCCCTGCACAGATGTAGCCCATGGCAGTTCAGTGTCGAAGTGGGTTACATAGTAATGGGAAGAGGGACTGCCTCTGACATAACCTGATTGGCCTGCTCCTTGATCACCTCCCCCAGAGGGGGGAGCAGCCTTACCAGGCCACAGAAGAAGACAATGCAGCCACTCCTGATGAGATCTGATAGACTAGGATCAGAAGGATGGAGAGGAGGACCTCCCCTATCAGTGGACCTGGGGAGGGGCATTCGTGAAGAGGGGAAAGGGAAGGTAAGATTAGGAGGGGAGGAGGGAGGGGTTTATTGGGAGATACAAAGTGAATAAAGTGTAATTAATAAAAGTTAAAAAAATAAAAAATCAAATGTTGGATTTTGCTTGACTTTATAAGAAAATTAAAATATGAATTATAATTTTATTTCCATAATTGCAGTAACAAAAATTTCATCAAGTGTTGTACATAATATGAAAAAAGCAGAAAAAAAGATTTAAATTATTTCCCCAATTTTAGAGTTATAGACAGATGCCTTTCTATTTTTAAAAAAATGGTAAAAAATAGGATAAGAGAAGGCTCAATGAATATTAGAGCTTGTTCTAGTAACAGGAACTGCTGATCTCAAATCTCAAGCATCTACATAAAATTGCTAGTCATAGCAGCACTGTTTCTGCAACCTTGGTATCAAGGAAACAGAAATAGGTGATTCAGAGAGCTCTCTGGTGAAACAGTCTAGCCAAAATGATGAGCTACTGATTGAGTTACAGGATGAAACCCTGCATTAAGGCAATAAGGTAAGAGAGTAACAGACGGAAGACATCGGACACACTTCAGTGACCACTGAATGAACTGGTTTTCCTATGTTCACAGTCTCATGTATGCATCACGCTCATATGATACACACACGAAAACCACAACATGCACACACATGCTGTTAAAAATTAAATATTAGAGACAATAAAACCTGGCTTAGAGCAAGTCTTTGATTACACGTACATGGCAGTCTGAGGTAGAAGACTCAGAAATTTCAAAGTCTTCCTGAAATCATGCTGTGACTTTCAGGCAACCTGAATAACTTAACAAACAATCAAGCAAACAAACAGAAAACCTATCAGAATTAAAAAAATAAAAATATATATAGCTTAATGGCAGATAATCTGCTTAGTATACGTGAAGCCTTTTAGTCACTCACCAGTGTGACAGAGAAAGACAGTGCAGAAGTGAGAGTGAGAGAGAGAAATTTAGTTCACATGCACCTTTTTACTAATTAATTTAGAACGCAAATAAGGTCCTTTATCAAAAATCTCAATAGTTTTGTATTGTTGCTTATTGTTATATGTTATATACGGACATAGATTTGTATATTTGTATATATAGATATGGATTTGTATTACATATATATGTATATGTATATATATATATATATATATATATATATATATATATATATAGAGAGAGAGAGAGAGAGAGAGAGCGGTTGAGGGGAGGAGTGAGAAGGATAAATCAGAGAAAATGATTGTAATTGTAAATAATGGAAAAAATAAAAATACAATTTACTTTCAATGTTGCTTTTTCTCCTTAGTTCCTTAGCACATGTAGGGACATTCTGTCTGTATTTAATGCAGTAAATATTTTACTAAGATTCAAACTTTAATGTATGATAATATATGCTGGCATTGTGATAGGAAGGGAGCTACAGAATTGTTTTCTACTTTTTCTTAAGACTCAGTTGTCCTAGTTTCCACACCAGTATTTAAACATGAAATATGGTTAAATTTACAAAATCTGTGGTGGTGTAAAAATGCATAAACTAACATGATGGTTTATAAAATAATTTATTGAAATTGATCTAAACGAAGAATTCTGAAATATAGCAGCAGCTCATACAAGGGCAGGGACAGCTCCAAGCCTTGGCCTTCTTTTGAGTTTCTGCATAAGCCACAAGGCTATACTGGAAAGGGTAGAATAAGAGACCTTAATGGTTTCTAGTCTCTGAAGGAAAGGTGTTTCCTGTGAAATTTATAAAAAGATGGCATGCTGGAGAAGAAACCATAAAAATTGCCAGTGATGAGTGTTTCAACAAAAGAAATATGATTAGACCAAGAACTTGAACAGAAAATTCATAAATTTCTATTAACTGAAATTGCTTTTTGACAATTTCATGTATGTATACTATATTCTGATTACTCCAGGCCTCTTGAATCTTTGTTATCTCCCTTCCACCCCTATCAACCTTCTCTTCTTCCTTTTTCTTCAAATTCATGCCCTCTTTGTTTTGTGATGGAATTCACTGTTTTTAGTCATGATTCATCACTCTATCAGTTTTAGTCTAGTAGTTGTATTACTAGATATATGCCTGATGTTAATAACTAATCTTCCCTAAGAATCCATAACTAGTCATTATTTAAGCAGGGAGGGCTAAAGTCCTCTGACTTCTTCTTAAGCCATGCTTGACTGTTGGCAATCTTGGTCATGAGCAGGACAGTTACAGCCTTCCAAACCTGCTATGAGGTCATATCTCAATGGCTGTGTGAAAGACTTCGGAGATTCCTGGCTTAAATGGAATACTTTAAGATTTATTTTTAGTTGTTTTTACATCTGCATCTCTCTATGAGGGTTTGTGCATGAGGACAGGTGCCTGGGGAAGCAGAAGCAGATTTTGATCCTTTGGATCTAGAGTTATAAGCACTTGAGGGTTACCCAGAGTGGGTCCTGGTAATTAAATTTGGCTCATCTGCAAGAATAGTATATATTTTTAATAACGGAGCCATCTTTCCTGCACCCAAAATGTGACTTTAATAATGGAAAAGCAGGCTAATGTCTTTAGGAAATACATTACACTCCTAATTTATTCTGCTAATAATATCAAATATGAGATAGTGAGATGGCTCAAAGGATAAAGATGGCACCGGAGGCCTTAAACACGAGAAGGAAAAAAAAAAATGATTCCTGGAGATTGTAGATAGCCTGTCCTCCACCCATGCTTGCATGAGAGCCCACTTACAAAATAATTAATAATAATAATAAATTAAAAACAAAACATTGTATGTAAAATTTTATTTGCAACTTGATATGACTAAATTACAGTGGCTTACTAGACAGGTATTGAAGAATTTGTTTATATTTAAATTGATCATTATATTTTGAGGCATGCAAGACCCTGAGTATGAAAATGCCTCTGAGATTTTGGGGGGCTCCAACATTGTTTCTTCATTTCTTTTTTTTATTTTTCTTTTTTTCCCTTTTTATTATTAGTTGCAATTTATTAACTCTGTATCCTAGCTGTATCCTGCTTCCTTATTCCCTCCCAAACCCACTCTCCCTCCCTCATCTCCTCCCTGCCCCTTTCCAAGTCCACTGATAGAGGAGAACCTCCTCCCTTTTCATCTGACCCTGTTTTATCAGGTATCTTCAGGACTGGCTGCAAAGTCCTCCTCTGTGGCCTACCAGGGCTGCTCCTCCCTTGGGAGTGGGGGAGGTCAAAGAGCCAGCCATTGAGTTCCTGTCAGAAACAGTCCCTGTTCCCCTTCTTAGGGTACACACTTGGATACTGAACTACCATGGGCTACATCTGAGCAGAGGTTCTAGGTTATATCCACGAATGGCCCTTGGTTGGAGAAACAGTCTCATATAAGACTTAGTGGTGACAGTAAACAATGAAAAATTTTTGGAGTTCCAATTGCTCCCATATAAAATTGGAAATATAACCTAAGGTAGTCAAAAGTATTGAAAGGTGGATTTTCTGCTCAACTCAATTTTAAAACCACTTTAAAGAACTAACTACAAAGAACAAATTAGTGAGAGAAATAAGTTTAGATTCAGCACTGTATGTAACAGTTAATTTTACACTTGCTACCAATCATACAATTTAATGAATTTAAAGCGACATAAAATAAACATGAACCCTAATGCAATTTCTTCTTACTATCAATTTCTTCTTTAAAACATTTGAATAGAGGATAACAGTATGGTTCAATAGATCCCAGAAGGCACATGGCAGAAGACAAGAATTAATTTTACCAAGCTCAAAAATCCTGCAGCAGGTGTGACCAGGCCTACATATGTAAACCCTAAATGAGCAAATTTTAAAATATAAGTAAACTTCATATTTGTGTGATGATATGGTACTTTTATAACTATCAAAATTGTTATGAAATTTGAAAATGCAAGGTAATAAATACTAGTTGTAAAAATCTACACTATATTCATGTTCAAGCATCACTAGAACACTAATTTCATGCTTAAGGGAACCATGGGCGCTCCCCGCAGGAGGACACATGTCTGACTGGTATTGCAGGACTGAAACACCTCCTACAAAAGGACCATGCTTCTGATGCTGCAGACGGCAGCCCAGCTCTCAGCTGCAGCACACTCCCCAGACATAGGTCTTTGTTGCCTCATTGAGCAGGACCGACTTTGAATGGCATGATGGAGGAAGCTGATCCAAACATAAGTGACAAACTATTGCTGAATGAGCACACGCAAACATTAAGCAGGAGGGAATCAACACTTTTATAAGGGAGGTCAAAAGGAAAGTGCCAACAAATGGCTGTCCATGGCCTCCTTTACAAGATTAATCGAAAACTGCTCAAGAATGGAATGACTGTTCAAATGGATTTAAGAATATTTAATACCTTAACACTAGACTCACAAGTGATTCTAACTATAAGACATCAATGAAAGATGATTTGAGAAAAAAAAATCATTCTTAGTTGAATAGGAAGGGCATACTAATTAATTTAAAATTGTATGCAAACAATGTTAATTCATATTGAGAATATTGTAAATTATGTTAGATGTTTTGGAGTAACTGCCTTTTTAATGTGATGTTACAATAGTCTGTATTCTTCAACCAGGTCATGACTTTGTTCTGAGCCCTGGACTTATTGACCTGAAACAGAGCAAAGATGTAGAAATGACATTCACACCTCTTAATTGGTATCATTAAGAGGATTATTTTTTTAATGCCAGAGGACAAGTGAGAGACCGCCCTGAGATTAGTATGCACTTGGGAAAGCTGAAATTGTCTTCTAATGAGAACGCAATGCTTGTAGCTCTCTGAAATGCCCAATTAGCACTGGCTGCACACTTTAGAACAGATCTCTTGCTCAGGACATATTAAAGGTAGTTCTTATGTCCCAGCCTAGATAGGGAAGAACTGAAAAAAAAAATGGTTCTTAAAATAGTTTGTACTAACAGAAGACACTATAGAAAAAGAGAATCTGATTTATGTGAGTTTGTGTGTAAATATGTTCAAGAAAAGGTTTATTATATGTGCAAATATCTTAACATTGTACATGAAACTATTTTAATGTTTTCTTGAATATTACAATTACGATTCACTGTTCTTTCTTGTGTGTTCAGTGTACGTACATTCATGATGGTCTCAAACATCTCCCAGTAATGTTTATAATTACAAAGTATTATTCTGGATACCATTCTCAGAAAAGGTTTTCAAGGGATAAGTTCAACCAATGTGAGGAGGAAGAATATTATAGTAACATAGGTTTGAATGAGGAGACAAAGATACACAGAGTATGCAGATAATAGCATTTGAGACAAAATATTTTTTTTCTACAGAAAATTCCAATGTTTCCAAAGAATGAATAAAACATGTATTGAGATAATGTGATTAAAATATACATCCAGGCACGATTACAAGACAGGCACAAATTTGAACCAAAACTCCAGCCTGAATAATGGGAAGTGGGGATAAAGTCCTCCTACTCCTGACCACAAAAAGAAGATATTTACAACTGTTAGTTATTAGGAGGGGGGAAATCAGTTTTCTCAAAGAGAATGACACTCGGTATAAATCTACCCTCCTCCAAGATACAAGACAAGGTCAAGGGAAGTTGCAAACAAAAAGACCACTCCGTATTTTGTTTATGTTATTTAGGTGTGGTATTTTTGTTTGTTTGTTTGTCTTGTTTTGCTTTTTGTTTTTTATTATTTTTCTTAATCTTGAATTTGAGTGAGAAGAGTAACATGATGTTGAGTGGGTAGAGAGAACAGAAGTTATGGGATCACTTGAGACTTTGTGAATAATTATGATTCATATATATTTAATGAAAAATTTAAAATAATTTTGAAATGTAGTAAATACATGCAAAAATATTAAATAGTAGAACAGGATGAAAACAGTATAAACAAAACACTGACACTCATTCAATAATAATGTGCTCATAATATATGTTAAATTCTTATTATTTATTATTTATTACAAATTATTCACTTTGTATCCTGGCTGTGTCCCCTCCCTTTTCTCCTCCAATCCCACCCTTCTTCCCTCTTCTCCCCATGTCCCTCCCCTAGTCCACTGATGGGGAAGGTCCTCCTCCCCTTTCATCTGACCTCACCATATCAAGACACATCAGGACTGCCTGTATCATCTTCCTTTGTGGCCTGGTAAGGCTACAACCCCCAGAGGGGTGGTGATCAGAGAGCAAACCACTGAGTTCATGTCAGAGACTACCCCTGTTTCCCTTACTAGGCCACCCACTTGGAGACTGAGTCTATGAGCAACATCCGAGCAGGAATTTTAGGTCCTCTCCATGCATAGTCCTTGGTTGGGCTATAAGTCTCTGCAGGGACCCTAGAGCCCAGTTTTGGTTTGTTTGTTTGTTTGGCTCTGTTGGTCTCCTGTTTGGAGCACCTGTCTCTTCCTCAAGGACTTTCTATCTCCCATGTCTTTCATAAGATTGCATGCATTCTACCCAAAGTTTGGCTATGAGTCTCAGCATCTGCTTTGATACGTAGATCAGCAGAGTCTTTCAGAGGCCCTCTGTGGTAGGTTCGTGTTTTGTTCCCTGTCTTCTCCTGCTTCCAATGTCTATCCCATTTGCCTTCTGAATAAGGATTGAACACTTTCCTAGTGTCCTCCTTCTTGCTTAGCTTCTTTAGATTTTAGTATGTTTATCCTATATTATATGTCTAATAACCACTTATGAAGGAACACATACCATGTATTTCTTTCTGTTTCTGGGATATCTCATTCAAGATTATCTTTTCTGCAAGATGCAAGCAGCATGCTCCATCATGCAGGAGGCTTGATGGCAACACGAGAGCTGAACTCTTTTTTTTTTTTTTCAATGCAGTTTATTCAGGAACTTTGAACAATGCTCGGACCCTGGGGAAAGCAGATTCAGCAATCAGATGCTACTAAATGCATATGCACAGCAGCTGATACAGAGCGAGTAGCCTGTGACTGGGAGCTTGAAAGAAGAAATTCGCGTAACCTGGTGTCCCTTGCAGATTTCTGTGCTATTTGTCAGTCTTCAACTTGAACACTTGATTAATAATCATTTAATGATGACACACGACATGTTGGCAAGTCAGAACCCACTGTCCTGTAACAACTGCATAGCTCCAGTACCTTACTTTATCATGAGCAATTAAAAGCAGACTCAATTTTCAAAAAAAAAAAAAATTATCTTTTCTAGTTCTCACCATTTGTCTGCAAATTGCATGATTTCCTTGTTTTTAATTTGAGTAGTATTTCATTGTGTGATTGTACCACAATTTTTTGTATCCATTCCTCCATTGAGGGACATCTGGATTGTTTCCACATTCTGGCTCTTATGAATAGAGCTGCTATGAACATGGCTGAGCAAATGTTCTTATTGTATAGTTGAGCATATTTTGAATATATGCCTAGGAGTGGTATAGCTGGATCTTGAGGTAGCACTATTCCTAATTGTCAGAGAAAGTGCCAGATTGACTTCCAAAGTGGTTGTACAAATTTACATTCCTACCAGCAATGGAGAAGTGTTCCCCCTTTTCCACATCCTCTCCAGCATGTGTTGTCACTTAAGTTTTTGATCTTAGGCATTCTGCTGGGAGTAAAGGTGAAATCTCAGCGTGTTTTTGATTTGCATCTTCTTGATAACTAAGGACACTGAAAAATTTAAGTGTTTTTCTACCATTCAACATTCCTCCATTGAGAATTCTCTGTTTAGCTCTGTATCCCATTTTTTAAATTGGATTACTTGGTTTGTTGGTGTTTAACTTTTAAGTTCTTTATATATTCTGTATATTAGCCCTCTATTAATTTTTAAAGGAAATCCTGGTTCCTTGCAAATAATTGTTTAAGAGAAATATTAAGTTGTTTGATTTTAAGACTAAACTTTCATAAATATATATGCATTTTCAGAAAATGATAAAGCAAGTATTGCTTAATAATTTCAAATGTATCATTATTAACACACACACATATATATATATAACATAAAAGTGAATTTATTTGCTTAGGGTGAAAAAATACTGTTTAAGGCTCCTTTTTCATTTGGATTCATTGTTTGAGAAGAAACAACACTGGGAACAACTGCAAGAATAATTATTTGGTAGAATTTACTGTGACAATGGCCACTCTCAGCTGCTCCATCGTAGTGTCGAATTCTCCAGTCCAATTACCTAAAATATAGCTCGACAATTGTTTAGACAGATTTGCAGCACAGGAAAAATTCTCATGTTATATGCTAGTGACACAAAGTCCAGCATACTTTCATTGACAGCCCGGTTGAGCCATTTGCCATAGGGTATCAATTTGCTCCTGCACGAGGTCAATCCTCTGATTGAACACCATCAAGCTTCCTTTTAGTTGAGCATTAATTCCTTTTTGTACATCTAAGGCATGAGCTACATTGGCTAAAAGATTATTCAGGGTCTGAGCAGTCTGCACAGTATGACTCATGGCTAATGCCCTGGTGGTAGCTCCAACAGCCGCCAATGAGATGGCAGTAACAGTGGCAGCTGTAGTTCCAAGATCCCTTTTCTGTCTGAAGAGAGTCATAGCGTGAGGGGCATCAACGGGCACAGGCACCCAGCGAGGCATGCGAGTAACCAGGGCAAACCTAAATTCACTAGCATTCCAGCATTGGGCAAAAAAGCAAGTATTATCACCACAATTACTTGGCTCTATCTGGCTAATAATGAATAAAAATGGGGTATATAGACAAACAGGTGTGGGCTTATAGGAAATATTATGAGAAGTCTTAACCCCCTCGTTGGAACATCTTGCATCAGTTCTAGAACTAGCAGTGGTGGTGTCCGAGGTTTGAGTAGGTTTAGGAGACCATTGCCCCCAGGGGCAAGACATGCTCCATGTAAATTGACTAACTCCATGTTTTGCTCTACTTTTGAAAGTCATTTAAGGTTCTTAAATTATTTCCCCCCTTTTCTTTTAATTTTTCCTCAATTACACTTTATTCATTCTGCATCCCCCTATAAGCCCCTCCCTCCTCCTCTCCCAATCCCACCCTCCCTCCTCCCTCTGCATGCATGCCACTCCCCAAGTCCACTGATAGGGGAGGTTCTCCTCTCCTTTCTGATCTTAGTCCATCAGTTCACATCAAAAGTGGCTGCATTGTCCTCTACTATGGCCTGGTAAGGCTGCTCCCCCCCAGGGGGAGGTGATCAAAGAGCAGGCCAATCAGATTATGTCAGAGGCAGTCCCTCTTCACATTACTATGTAACCCAATTGGACTCTGAACTGCCCTGGGCTACATCTGTGCAGGGGTTCTGGGTAAATTCTACCAGAGTGGATGCAGGACTAGCCACAGGATTATCACCATGCATTGCTGCAGCCATGAATCATCTAAAGGAATGGGCGGGCATGGGAGCGTTATCAGGCCTTCTGGTGTTGGTCTCCTTGGTTTGCCAGTGGTATATATGCAAGATTAGAGTCTCACAACAGCGTAATGCAGCCATGACCATTCAGGCCTTTACAGCCATTGAAGCAGGACAGTCTCCCCAAGCATGGTTGGCTACCATAAAAAGCTAAAATGTTACCGTCAGGATGCGAGGCTAAGCACTGCACTCAGGGTCAGCCGCTTTGGACCCAGAGAAGAGCATGTCTGATTGCATGCGGGTTGATGCCCCAGGTCCCGCCTCTGAGAAAAAGGTATTGGACGGGTCTGATGCTCTTTGGGTGGATGACACCTAAATGAACATCGGTACAAAGTCCCAATTTATTTCTAATATCAGAGATCAGACCTCTACTCTTGCCTGATGCATCTAAAACAAAAAGGGGGAACTGTAGAGAGCTGCGTAATGCCTCGCCTTAAAGATGGAGCTGGTTTCCGCCTTCCACCTTCCCGATGGTGAGTGCTCTCTGTCACAAACAACTCCACATTTGGCTAAGGCTGAGGATCTGGCTTGCTTCCATGTATGTAGACCTATCTGCATTGCCCACGTGGCATGCTGGGGTTGGCTACCCAGAGGCTATTTAAGCTGTGGGCTGGCTTTCCCCAGGGTCACATGATTGTTCAAGGTTCCTGAATAAACTGCATTGAAAAAAAAAAAAAAAGAATAATTATTTGGCTAAGTAATTAAACTACAGAGAGAAAATATTTGAGAATTATTTTTCTTATCTTTTCTGTTATTAATGTATATATGTTGGATGTTGGTAATAGTGCATCATTGCTATTTTTGAGGAATGGTCTACTAAAAATAAGGTACTTTATTTTGTTTTCATAAAATTTTCTACAATTTGTGCGAAAGTTACAGTTTTATGGTGAATAGTTTCAAATTATTCCACTTAATTGATTTCTTTGTCTGTAAAATAACAAATATAATTGAAAAATTATTCTCTGAGGAATTTCAGACATCTGGTAATGTCTGAGAGAACTCTGCCAGAGGATACAACTTTCTCTAAATTTTAAAAGTTTGTAATATCAACAGTTCAGCTAAAATATTATGGTAAATAAACCATTTAGCTTTATTTGTACTCTCAATTTTTATGAAACAAATTTTGAAGAAAAGAATTCTCAAATATTTTCTCTCTGTAGTTTTAATACTTAGCCAAATAATTATGCTTGCAATTGTTCCCAGTGTTGTTTCTTCTCAAACAATGAATAAACAAATCCAGATGAAAAAAAAGCCTTAGCCAGTATTTTTTCACCCTCAGCTAAGAAATTCACTTTCACTTTATTTTTGTAGAAACATTATTTGAGTTTTTAATAATAAAATATTATTTGAGTTTTCAGTGATTGCTGCAAGAGAAAATAAGCAGTTTCAAAATATTTAGGTATTTCAATTAAAAATTCATACTATTCTGAGGAATGCGAAGTGAATTTTCAAAAAAAATATTTACTTGCGGTAATTTCTAAATCATTGGTGGACATTTTAGTCAATTTTAATTTTTTTAATCTTTTTTTTATTAATTACACTTTATTCACTTTGTATCTTCCCATAAGGCCCTCCCTCCTCCCCTCCCAGTCCCACCCTCCCTCCCTCTTCTTCAGGAATGCCCTTCCCCAAGTCCACTGATAGGGGAGGTCCTCCTCTCCTTCCTTCTGAGTTTAGTCTATCAGATCACATCAGGAGTGGCTGCATTGTCATCTTCTGTGGCCTGGTAAGACTGCACCCCCTCAGGGGAGGTGATCAAAGAGCAAGCCAAACAGATTATGTCAGAGGCAGTCCCTCTTCCCATTACTATGGAACCCACTTGGACACTGAACTGTCATGTGCTACATCTGTTCAGGGGTTCTAGGTTATCTCCATGAAAAGTCCTTGGTTGAAGTATGAGTCTCTGGGAAGACCCCTGTGTTCAAATTTTCTGGTTCTGTTGCTCTCCTTGTGTGGTTCCTGTCCACTCCAGCTCTTACTATGTCCCACTTCTTACATTCTGCCCAACAGTTGGCCATAAGTCTCAGCGTCTGCTTTGATAGTCTGCAGGGCAGAGGCTTGCAGAGGCCCTCTGTGGCAGGTTCTAACTTGTTTCCTATTTTCTTCTTCTTCTGATGTCCATCCTCTTTGCCTTTCAGGATGGGGATTGAGTGTTTTAGTCAGGGTCCTCTCTCTTGATGAGTTTCTTTAGATGTACAGTTTTTAGTGGGTTTGTCCTATGTTATATGTCTATATGAGTGAGTATATACCATGTGTGTTTTTTTGCTCCTGGGACAGCTCACTCAGGATGATCCTTTCCAGATCCCACCATTTAACTGCAAATTTCATGATTTCCTTATTTTTCATTGCTGAGTAATACTCCATTGTGTAGATGTATCACAATTTCTGCATCCATTCTTCAGTTGAGGGGCATCTGGGCTGTTTCCAGCTTCTGGCTATTACAAATAAAGATACTACATTTTTTTGAGGGGGCCTAGCTGTGGTGCATACCTGTAATCGCAGCATTTTGGAGAGGCAGAAGCAAGCATTTCACTATTGGTTCAAGGCCAGCCTGGTCTATAAATCGAGTCTAGGCTATCCAAGTCTGAACAGAGAAACCCTTTCTTGAATAAAACCAGAAAGAAAAACAAAACAAAACAAAACAAAAAACAAAAGAAAAGAAAGGAAAAAAAAAATCTAGTGCATAAAAGTTTGCATTTTAAGGAACATAATAGTAAAGCCATACTTCAAGTACGTAAAACTTTAATTTATATCCAAATTCAGTGAGAGAGAGAGAGAGAGAGAGAGAGAGAGAGAAGAGCAAGATAAGAGGAAGACATTTTTGAAACATGATCTGGCTTTATAGATTTTGGCTTAGCATCACGTTGGCTTAGCATCACGTTACTATGAAATTTAAAATAAAATATATTATTTTTATATAAACTACTACCAGCATATTTTCAAGCAAAATAACAAGTATATGATTAGGGTTAGACCGCAGCGACAAAATACTTGACTAGTGTTACTGAAGTTGAAGCTCTGGCGTCAGTGACTAGCAACACCCCAGTTTCTCTCTGTCTCTCACCTCATTTCTGTCTCCAACTCTTTCTTTCTTTCTCTATCTCTATTGCTATATCTCTCTATCTTATTATCTCTATCTTCCTCTTTATCTCTCTCTAACTCTCTCTCTATATATCTCTGCCTCTATCTACATATGTATCTATCTCTACCTCTACCTATATATGTATCTCTGTGTCTAGCTCCTATCTATCTGTCTGTCTGTCTATCCATCTCTCTTTCTCTGTTCCTGTCCCTGTATCTATATCCATATCATATTTATAACTAATGTATCTATATCTATAATAACTATATATCTTTCTTTATCTATAACTATACTATTTATAACATATCTATATATGTGCTTGTTCATGTTTATGTGTATGTATAATCAGATGTATGTATTACAATCTATTATTTAATTAATCTCACTCAGGAGGCTAGCTATTACCTGTAAGTCTAGCTTCAGGAAGAGACATGTCAGTCGTTAAAGGGGAACAGTTATAATACTGTTTTATTGAACACATGCATGAGAGTCTCAAAAATAAGTAAAACATTGAAATATAGCTTCTGTGATTATTACTGTCCATAATTATTCCTTTGGGGGACTACAGAGTCTACTCAGCAGTTAAGAGCACAGGTTGCTCTTCCATTGAAACTGGGTTTGATTCCTAGCCCCCACATGGCTCTAACCTGCTTTACTTCCAGTTCCAGAGAAAAACAATGGCATCTTCAGCACTCTTCAGCTGGTGTGCACATACAGTCTACAGACATAAATGTTGGCAAAGCACTCATGTTCATAAAACAAATAATAATATTAAAATAAATAAAGCGTCCTTTTAAATACAAGCTTTTTTATTAAATTTTTATTTTTATATCAATTACAGTTTATTCACTTTGTATCCCAGCTATAGTCCCCTTCCTCATTCCCTCCCAATCCCACCTTCCCTCCCTCCCTTATCCTTCTCCCATTCTCTCATACCCCACTCCAAGGCCACTGATCTGGGAGGTCCTCCTCCCCTTCCCTCTGACACTAGCTTATCATCAGGACTGGCTTTTAATTAGTAACATTTGACATTGAAGCTGATGTAGTTTTCCCTCTTAGTCTTTCTCTCTATAACCAACTCAGGATAGTACACAAAGCCTGTGCTGCCCCACAATGAAAACACTTTGAATTTTAGGTGCTCAATATTGACTTTCTAAAGGAGAAAATATAATATTTATGAGTGTATTTACTCTGTTCTTAACTGTTAATTTCTTGGCTCTTTTAGACTTTAGGTAGAGTTTACACTGTGTAAACCAAACTGGACTCAAACTCCCCAAATCTTTCTGATTCAGTACAGATATTGGTATTAAACCTGTGAGCCATCATGACTACCTTCATTTTTTTCAACTTGGATTTTTCTATCTAAGAATACTTCTGAAAAAGTAAATTTCTTCCAATAAAATTGTGAAGAATAAAAGAAAAAAGTCCTGAACAATGGCAGAAGTATAAAAGTTATTATGCTTGAATTTCAAAGTAACTTGAATCATATTATATTTCCTGCACATATTGTACGATTACTGTATAGATAATCTTCTTGTTCCTCACTGCCCTTCATGTGATGAACTCCTAAAGAGCATTAGATGAACCATGGAATATTGGTTTGAAAATGTGATTTGCAAGGACAACAGTATCATAACAATCTCTCATTACCACCCTGAGCCAGAGGGCTGTGACTGACAGCTGATTTGCCATCAGTGAGTCCATTCTTTAAAATAAATGCCATGATACCTGTTTTCAAAACATGAGGGTTCAAGCATTAACACAGTTTCAATAAAAAAATTTCTCAGAGCATTTTAATCAACAACAGATGAGAACAATGGAAAAAATGCAAGTTTAACAAAACACATCTTAGGTTCTTTAAAGAACTATTAGGATATCATACTACCCAAAAATGAAGCGCTACCAAGTGAGTTTGGAAAGGTATCAAAAACAAAATAAAAGGAAAACAGAAACAATAGCTAAACAAAATCATAAAATGAAACAAAACAAAGAAACAAAAGAGGAGCAGAGCTAGAATATCCAAGAAAAAATCACTTTTCATGGAAAAATTATGCTTCACAATGAGGAATATATGAAGGGTTATTTAAAGATGTTTTCTGTATTTACAAAAAAGTGATAGGTTCTAAGCATAAATGAAACCATGATTTTGTCAATCAAAATGCTGAACTGATTAAGTCACTTGAAAAAGAAACAATACTGAAACCAAGTAATCCAACATCTGTGTTGCAAAGACAGAGACAGAGAAGCTGATCATCCTGTGGGCCAGAACACTGAGCACTTTGAGTCTGTATTTTTAGTGGTGTTATAGAATAGATTTCCATAATTCCTTACACAATGGGCTAGAAATAAAAACAAAACCCAAAGCCAAAAACAAAGAATCTGATAGGCAGCAGATGTCCTGAGATGTATGAGCAAGGCAGATGGTAGCAGTATGTGAGTGACAAAAGATGTAAGGATGGAAAGATGAAAGAGACATCAAGCATCATTGTTTAGAAGGTGAGGAGAGATTCTCAAAAAAAAAAAAATCCTTTGCTGGTAGAGAGACTATCTGGGAGATTTAAGAAGTAGAAGAAATGCCTTGGGAAAACCAACATGGAAGGAATAAGAGAATGTCAGAGAAACTGGAAGAAAGAGAAAAATAAGAACAAAGGGTGAAAAAGGAGGGCAGGACAGAGGGACAGAGATACAGATGCAGAGAGAGATTGGGAAACGGGTATGCATTGATCTCTGGAAGGAAGTGCAAGAGCAGAATTTCCTACTGAATGTTGTACAAATCACTAGTTTTACAATAATTAATGTTATCTGTGGAATATCGAAGTGAAATATCTGTACATGGTACATGTTGTTTAAAAGCTGTTTATATGAACAAAACATCTTCAGAGCAGTAAATCAACCTTCTACTTTGTTTACAAAATGTAGTGTGTATAATCATGAAACATTCCCTGCCACTCCACCATCCTTTTGCTCTAATTTCTACTAGGCTTAATCATTTTGTATCTTTAATGATGAAAATTTTGTCATTATTTTTTTTAAAACTGATTTCAATAGAAATTGTAAAATAAAACAATTTGGATATACATATCTGCTTTAAAGATTAGGGATCTGATAGACTAAGATCAGAAGGAAGGAGAGGAGGATCTCCCTTATCAGTGGACTTGGGATGGGCAAGCAAGAAGAAAGGGGAGGGAGGGTAGGGTTGGGAGGGGAGGAGGGAGTGGCTTATGGGGGGATACAAAGTCAATAAACTGTAATTAATTAAAAAAACAATTTTAATATTGAAGTTCTTGAGATGATCAACTGGGTAATACAATTTTATAATTTTACAATTTAAGGCAGAATTCTCAGAATAATTTCTCATTTTCCCCAAGAAACAATATCTATAAAACAGTTTGTCTTAGAACAGACAACATTGCCTTTTATGTCATTCTGACGGTTTTTCATGTCAATGTATGAGAAACATACTTAATGTTCTTAATTTATTTTATACTTTTAAAAACCTTTTACATGACTGCCATATCAACACCATTTCCATTATTTAGAGCTACACCTTCATCTAAAATACTAATAACTTCACTATGTAAAACTCTGAACAAGCATGATATCACCATTATAAACAGAATGAAGTTACTCTATAAAATGTCACTATACTGAAAGTATAAAAATTGAATTGCCCAGCATAAAGATTATGTCTCCATAGTATGGTGGCATGTGACAATAGACTAGTAATTTTATCTACTTGCTATCTTCAAATATTATACTTTATTATCAGAGAAAATAGGACCTGATAATTTTTAAGCCAGCTACCTGTAAAGTGCACTTCAATCAACAGATAACATTTCCCCCTGCATTACTTCTCTAGCTATCTTCATTGCCTCTATTTGGAAGAAAGATTGTCTTAAAAGCAGGACAATTACATGGTTTATGCATTGGATAACTTTCTGAATATAGTAATTTTCTGATAGTAAATTAATTTTGTGTTCAGTTTACATATATAAGTTATTAGTATGAATTGGTATTTATAGTACTTTAAGAAAACTGAATTTTTGCTTGAATGCTTTGTAGGGCATATCTGTAGTTCATTTTATAATGATAAATTACTCCCTAAGACGTAATTAACTGTTTTTGAAAAAAATCAATATTATTTTAAAACATGTTTTACTGCAAACATTTAGCGAATATAGGCTTTATTTAAATAATGATTGATATCAAAGCATAGACTATTAAGCTTCTAAACAATAAAGTTTTTCTTTATTTTTTTAATTTTTTTAGCTTTCATTAATTATACTTTATTCACTTTGTATCTCCCCATAAACCCCTCCCTCCTCTCCTTCTAATCTCACCTTCCCTCCATCTTCTGCACACATTCCCCTCCCCAAGTCCACTGATAGGGGAGGTCCTGCTCTCCTTCCTTCTGATCTTAGTCTCTCAGATCTCATCAGGAGTGGCTGCATTGTCATCTTTTGTGGCCTGGGAAGACTGCTCCCCCCGCAGGGGAAGGTTTTTTCTTGAAGGATCCAGCAATGACTTTAAGATTCAGACAAAAACGAAAAGCAGATTCACCTATTCATTGATGAGGTTCAAATATATTTTTTATAAATATAAACATTACCTTTTTACATTATCGATGACAGCTAACAGCTACTTGAGAAAGAGGACAACATGAAATGTCTCCTGATACTTGTCACTTTATGCTGTCTGAATTTGTTTTGCTTAAACTGGAACACAAATGTTCAGTGAAAGTGATTTAAAATTAAAGTGTATTTTGGGAACCAGTAAAATCCAGATGTACTACAGAACATCATAAACCACCAAAACAATGATTTTCATTTTGGGGTGCATGCCATCTAAAACATGAGGTTTCCAATTCATGCTCTAATAATATGGGTATTCTGTCTCAGTCTGTCACATCACTGCTTCAGGCAACAGCAACCAGAAAGAGTAATGATGATAACACTAAATACTCTCATTTTAATAATTAAATTCCCCAAATTATACAGTGTAAAATACTTACATTTCACAAGTCAGAAACTAGTCAATAGCTAAATTAATTTTAAAGAAGACTAGGAATTGTAATATCTCCTGTGATGTAAATATTCAGCAAAAATCAAAAGTTGTTCTTCTTCTCAGACTGGAAAGAATTGTCTCTGATGCAGTTGTTTATCAGTGCATTAATACTGTAAAAATATACTAATTGAATACATAAACCTATTAGTAATATAGTATATAACGTAATTCTTGTACATCTAAATATTTAATATAGTTACGTATTATCTACATGTATTATAACAAAATGTCATATATAATATAACTCTAACTTTAAAAATAGAATAAGGTATATTAGTTTTTGTTTTTGTTATGGTTTCAAGAGGAAGTCCTCCTGAGGCTCATGTGTTGAATGTTCAGACCCTAAGACAGCAATGTTTAGAAGTGAGTCATTGGGGGCATGATTGACATAGGGTCTCTAAATTTTTGAATGAATTATTTCATTTATTTGTTCATAACTTAATGTGGTATTTACAGGTAGAGCCTTGTTAGAGAAACTTAGCATTAAAAGCTTGACATTGAAGGGTGAGTTCTGTCTTTGACACCTCTTTCTTTATATTTTTCCAGTTGCAACAAACTGAGCAATTTTGATTGACCAGATGACCTATACAAGTTTTTGAGACCTGAAAATATAGGCTATTCATCATAATAGGAAGTGTGTAAGTAACTTTATGATTAGTTTATGTGACAACTGGTTTCTCTGTGTGTGTGTTTTGACATTTTTATTCAGTTTCTTTTTTTATTGATATTTTTTATTTTTAAATAATTTTATACATTCACATGTATCCCAGCTGTACCTCACTCCCTCTTTCCTTCCCAATCCTCCTCTTTCTCCCTCATCTCCTCCCAGCTCCCTTCTGAGTCCACTGAGAGGGGGTGTCCTCCTCTCCTTCCATCTGGCCCTAGCTTATCAGGTATCTTCAGGATGGTTGCAATGTCCTTATCTGTGCCCTAGCAAGGCTGATCCTCCCTCAGGGGGGAGGGGAAGCTCATGAGTTCATGTCAGAAACAATTCCTGTCCCCCTTACTAGGGAATCCACTTGGATACTGAGCTACCATGAGCTACGTCTGAGCAGGGGTTGTAGGTTATATCCATGCATGGTCTTTGGTTGGATAAACAGTCTCATAGAAGACCCCTGTGCTCAGATATATTTGAGCTACGTCTGAGCAGGGGTTGTAGGTTATATCCATGCATGGTCTTTGGTTGGATAAACAGTCTCATAGAAGACCCCTTTGCTCAGATATATTTGGACCTTGTGGGGTTCCCTGTCCCCTCTAGGATATACTAATTTCTCCTTCCTTCATATGATTCCCTACACTCTGCCGAAGGCTTGGTTATGGGTCTCAGCATCTGCTTTGATACACTGCTAGGTAAAGTCTTTCAGGTGCCTTCTGTGGTAGGCTACTGTCCTGTTACTTGTTTTCTCCTACATACAATGTCCATCCTCTTTGTCTTTCTGGATGAGGATTGATCATCTTATCCATGGACCTCTTTCTTGTTTATCTTCTTTAAGTGTACATATTTTAGTATGTTTATCCTATCTTATAGGTCTATATAAGTGAGTATATACCATGTGTGTCTTTCTGCTTTTGGGATACCTCACTCAGGATTATTTTTTCTAGGTCTGTCATTACCCTGCAAAATTCATGATTTCCTTGTTTTTAATTGCTGAGTAGTATTCCATTTTGTAAAAGTACCACGATTTCTGTATCCATTCCTTCGCTGATGGACATCTGGGTTGTTTCCAGGTTCTGGCTATTATGAATAAGGGTGCTACAAACATGGTTGAGCAAATGTCCTTGTTGTGTACTTGAGCATCTTTTGGATATATGCCTAGGAGTGGTATAGCTGGATCTTGAGGTAGCAGTATTCCTAATTGTCTGAGAAAGCGCCAGATAGATTTCCATAGTGGTTTCTTTATACATGAAAATATCCTTATACTGAAAGTCTCCCTTATTTTTCTGCCCTGAGCAACTAAGTCAATGTTAAAATTTGTACTGGTGGAAGGAATAATGCTTATTACCTGTCATTTCTCATGGAACTGATAACCTACCTCAGTTTGACACTGGATAGCAAATTCTTCTTCTGTTGAGTCTAAGAAGACACCCCAACCCTGGTCACCACTTTGATTAAAATTATATTGATTATATTACATTATCATATTATAGGTAAATATGATATGTTCTCTTTTTTAGGTGTTTCTTAACTCCAGAGAAGTCTGAGATAATGTGTATATTGTTTTTAACCAGTAAATTAATAATAACCTTGCCATATGTTAAAATAAATAAAATACTGTAGCTGCTCAATTCAGCCCCTGACGCATTCAAGCCAGAGGTTGTGTGTAAATGAATGAGCACAGTTATGTTCCAATAAAGCTTTATCTACAAAAAAAAAAAAAAAAAAAAATGCTAACCACTCCTGAGCATACACCCAAAAGATGTTCCACCTACCACAAGGCATTTGCTCAACCATTTTCATATCAACTTTATTCATAATAGCTAGAAACTGGAAACAACCTAGATGTTCCAAAATTGGATAAAGAAACTATGATAATTTATACTACTGAGTCATTAAAAAAAAGGAAATCGCTAAATTTACAAGCAAATGAATAGAACTAGAAAAGATTATCCTGCTTGAGTTAACATGGACCCATAAAGACACACATGATTCATACTCATCTATAAGCTGCTTTCAGTCATTTAGTATAGGATAAGCATATTATAATGCACAGACCTAGAGGAGATAAATCTGTTTGTCATCTTAGGCTTCATGTTGGCTCAATAGTTAAGGGAGTGGGGTATATATCTGAAATGGACTATGTTCCTCCTGACGGGACTTCCCTACAAGGGCACAGATGAGTAAGATGAACTCAGTCCTCATGTCAATAGATGAGCTGAGGTGTCTGGGTAGGGAGCTCCCCTATAGTGAGGAATAGGGAAAAGGCAATGAGGGAGAAAGCCTATGACTGAGATGTAATTGATGAAGTAATTTAGAAAAGCTATTCAACACCTTTAAAACTATGTACTGCCTATAAGCATTTCTTCTTTTCACTGCTTTCTGTTCAGATTCATAGCTCATTATTAAAAACAGGTTAATTATTATCTTCATATTTGGATTTTCAATCATTTGCATATTTGATATACTAACTCTCTAAAAGACACATAGCTCAACAGATTTTTTGTGTGATGACCCTTCTATGGGATGCCCCTTGACTTGATTGATTTTTTCTTGTGCAAAAGCTTTTTACTTTCATGAGATTCCATTTATATGTAGATTTTGCCCTGTCCTCTGGAGTCCTAGTTGGGAAATCTCTAAGCCTATAATTTGAAGTCTCCTTTCTACTATTGTTCTTCCAGTTTTGCAGAATCAGGTATAATAATGTTTTATGCAGGCTGAGATATAAAGGGAAATTTTTTCCTTCCTTCCTTCCTTCCTTCCTTCCTTCCTTCCTTCCTTCCTGTCCTTTTTCCTTTTTTTCTTTGTTTTTTTTATTTATTTCCTCTCTCCTTCTCTCTCTCTTTCTGCTGAAATGTGGTTTTTCCATTGTCATGTGTTTTCATGATGTTTTGTTTTATCTTGTTTAACTTTTTAAATCTTTAACTAACATTGAGTAGCTTTAGTTCTAGGATTTATATCTGGGACATCAATTCTATTGCTTTTATCTAGGCGTATATTCTTGTTGTAATACCATGCTGTTTGTGTTATTATAGGTGTATAAGATATTTGAAAAAAAACACAACTGGAAATATTTCAGATATGAACAGATTGTGGAGAGTATAGCCATTCATAAGCAGAGCCCCTATTGGTATATATACACCACAGTCCTTGCATTTATGGCTCAGGGAATATCATAGAAAAATGGTGGAAAGATTTTAAAAACCACAATACCAGGTAGTCTATTGTAAAACAATCTAACCTAGAAATACTTACACAAGAAAGGCAACAACCATCACAATATCATTGAATACATTAATGCTAAAGGAGAAAAATTTCATAGAGTCCCACGCTTAGACAAAGGAATACAGTCATATAATGGCTTCTAGAAAAAGAAGCATAAATATTTTCATGGATGAGTTCCCTAAATTGGCCATTGGATGCAGGTTGGTCTTCCTTGAAACTATATACGCAACAACACAGCACAAACAAATTACAGATTCAGAATGTTAGATTTATAAATAATTTTACACAATGGTATGTATCTATCAGTCATCTGTTATCTATCATTTACCCATCTAATCTAGCTATCATATCTAGCTATCATCTCTTATTTCTCTCTCTCTCTCTATATATATATATATCAATAATTTATCTATTTAATCTAGCTAACATCTCTATCTATCATTTATCTTTTTATAATCCATAATTTGTTAATCATATGTTTGTCCAATAAACTCAAAATAAAAGAAATTATCAATTTGAAGGTAAGGAACATGGAGATGGTTAAGAGGAGGTTAGGCACTAGAGTCTACAGAGAGGAAAGACAGGAGAAGTAAATTAACTTCTTTTAATTTTTTGTTTCTTTTTTTAATTTTTATTATTAATTACATTTTATTAACTCTGTATCCTAGCAATATCCCTCTCTGTCATGCCCTCCCAATCCCACCTTCCCTCCCTCATCTCCTCCCTGCCCCTTTCCAAGTCCACTGATAAGGGAGGACCCCCTCCCCTTTCATCTGACCCTGTTTTATCAGGTATCTTCAGGACTGGCTGCAAAGTCCTCCTCTGTGGCCTGGCAGGGCTGCTCCTCCCCTGGGGGGTAGAGAGGTCAAAGAGCCTGCCATTGATTTCCTGTCAGAGATAGTCCCTGTTCCCTTTACTATGGGAAACCAATTGGTTACTGAGCTACCATGGGCTTCATCTGAGCAAAGGTTCTAGGTTATATCCATACATGGTCCTTGGTGGAGTGTCAGTCTCAGAAAAGACCCCTGTGCCCAGATATATTTGGTCCCTGTGGAGCTCCTATGCTTTCCACGTCATACTAATTCCCCCTTCTTTCATATGATACTTTACTTCAGAAAAAAACATTCAAAAATCAAGTATTGTGGTAACTTTCACATTATTCTTTTTATTGGAAATTTCTGTTTGTATTCCTCCATAAAAATATTGAGATTGATTTTTCTTTGTCTTTGAAAGATGGCCCTGCATTTCTTTTTTTCCTGGAATTGTATTTTATCTACATATTGGTTTTGGTAGGGTAGCCATTTTCACTAGATTAGTTCTACTAATACTCAAACACTGGAAAAGTTTTTATATTCTTGTTTCTTCTCTATTTTTCCTGCACTGTCCTAGAGTTTTCAAAATAAAGTTCTTTCATTAATTTTGTTTTATTTTCAGTGTTTTTCATTGGTATCTTGTGTACGCTTATTTTGTATTTTGCTAAGTTGCTGAAAGTGTTTATCAACTCTGAGAGACTTTTATTGCTGGAAGAATGTAAGAGCTGGTATATGGAAAAGAGAACTATGATACACTCACTTCTGGACATGGCATCGTATACTTCAGCTTATAGTAACTGGTTAATGGCACAAGATCTTCACAAGATCTATTAAGCAAAAAGCTCAGCATGGCTTAGGAAGGGACCCCGAGGCTTGACATTTGGCAGTGGTTCATAACAGTGGCTGGTGTCTGCTGACAGAGGAAGAATCATTTTCTTTTGATGTCACCACTAAGTTGCTCATGCCCCAGTAGCTGATGCTATTTGATTTATGCATATATTGGCATTACTAATCTGACTGAGGGTTATTAACAAGTATAAAATAGAGGATCTGAAATATAGTGGGAAATGGGATGGGAAGACTATTGAGTCTTGGTGGTGCATGGAAGTTTCCTCTGAGATAAAAACCCCCTATTGTGAAGGGGAACTTCTTAAGAGGACTTAAAAGGAAAGTGTGACAGCAGGATGTTTTAGGACAGAAGTTTTTATTTTTTTTCACTTTTCTAAAATTTATTTATATATTTTTTAAATTACAGTTTATTTACTTTATATTCCTGCTGTAGTTCCCTCCCTCATCCCCTACTAATCCCACTCTCCCTTCCTTATCTCCTATCACGCCCCTGCCCAAGTCCAGTAATAAGGGAGGTCCTCCTCCCCTAGGACAGAAGTTTTTAAAAAGACTTGAGACAACAGGCTGTTTTAGTCAGAAGTGAAACACTCCTTTCTGCGTGGACGCTTCAACAATACAGAAAGTATTCAATTCAAGACAGCGGCAAGAAGACCTGGAAACTGACTCAATTCTCTAGGGCTCTCTCGCCCCCAAGACTATGTAAGCAGTGAAGACTGCTGAGAGTTGCTCTCAGTTGCAGTAAGCTGGTCTGAGAAAGCTCTCAGACAATCAGAGCAGTCTTAAAGAAGCCAAATCCTAACTGCCTGGAAGACGCAGTGATCAGCTGTGAATCTTGGGAGTGGCTCCAATCAGCTGAGCAACAAGAAAAGGACATTGTTCAACCTGTGTAGCTGCCTGCAGGTTGTACACCATGCTGTAGTTTTCATGGTTTGATTAGCTGTCACTCATTCTGAGGTGGGCTTGGGTTATGCAGTTGTCTTTGAGTCATTCTTTTCTCATAAGTAGTCCTCACACATTCTTTTAATTATAACAATATAATTTATTGTTTCACCAAGTCAGACATTGTGTGATTACAGTTAGTGCCCTCTCTGGATAAGTCGCCATGTGGGTTTTATCTCTTCAGGAAAAGTCTGTCATCCATCATATGGATATTATGAAACTACATTGTAAGAAAAGTATGAGCCAAGAGGAAAATTGTTTGTGACATCCTTCTGAGGCTCTTTCACTTATATTTGACTAATGTCTTTTTACAGCTTAAAACCATCTTCTAGGTACCATGCTGGTCAAATGACCAACATCAATTAATGATCACGCCAATTCCTATATAGACCTGCTACTAGCTTTGCCCCTCAGATGATTCCAGATCTTGCCAAGTTGAAAATTAAAGCTAACTAGGTAAAAGCCTAGACATTTGCATGAATTAATAATGAGTTTTTCTGCTTGCTAAATAGTTTCTTGCAGATGACTCACTCTAATAACTCCACTGACACCATGTTAAAGTACAATTTCTAGTGCCTTTTTAGATCACTGATCAAAAATTCCTGGTAGTGTTATATAATTCCTGTTTTGGCAAGTGTTCTAGGTGACTGTGACAAACAAATGTGGAAGTTTTTGGAATACTATAATGATCTATAAGACTTCCTGAAGTATAACTATGTACAATTATTGAGGAAAAGAAAATCTGGTCTCTTCTCATCAGGAACATGGGGATTAGAGATGGGACATACCTAAATTACAATGATTATAGTTATTAATCTCCATTGACTAGTTAATCTATACTCAGTAATTTGCATGGAATATTTATTTATGCACAAGACCTAATCTGTATTGTAAGTTCTAGTGCAAACTCCACGTTTAGAATGAAAACTAGATATATCACGTTACATAGCCTGTAATATCCTGTAGCGATTTATCTTTCTTACATTTTTCATATCTTAAACACAAATTAAAGGTTTACTATTTCACTATATCTTCACCTCAGATTGTGACAAGCCCTGTAAACTTGACTGCCATTTCAAAGCTAGGCTACCTGCTATATGTGTTTCTCCTGATGTCAAGAGGGCAATGTTAGAACTGCCCTCATTTGTTCTGGATGATACTTCTGAAGACTCACGGGGATAGAAGGATTATAAGGGATTTTGGAACAAACCTGTTCTAAGTTTTCTCATTTATGTGAGGATCAGAAAGTTAACACTCGACCCAAGTGTCAGCAGCAGAGCTTGAAATAAATGTCTGGCCTCCAAAAAATTTGTTTCTCCACTATTCACCCTACTTTTTTAATGCAAAGATATTCAGAAGAAAACGCTCATACTATGCTTAATTTCTCATTGCTCAAACTTGCTATTAATCCATGACTGAAAGTGTAATTTTCCAGAAATATGCCAACCCCAAATTTCTTCCTACACACCGGTGTCAGAATAATCTTATGAAAATGCACAAATGATCACTCTCCTCCTCTGATTCAACCTCTTCTAAAGATTCCTACTGCTTACAGCTGTGTGGGTTCTTAACTATTTTTAGTTTTAACATGAACAAATTTATAAGGAATTGTATATAATCTGTGACATAATTCTGTAAAGTCTCTCTTTCTGTCTCAGCTAGTCTCCACTTCTTATGCTATTATACATTCAGAAATGGTCAACTGATCTGTAGATTGCTAATGGAAGGAGTGATGTGGCTTCTCATCCAATTGAGGCTTTTTAAGGAAACGGATAATTCTTTTATTCCCAGTCCTCTTGACTTTTTGGCTTCACACTATCCCCAGAACAGTACTGAAGGCTTTTTTTTTCTAACCTCAGAAGGAATTAATCAGGAGAGCCCTAATATCATTTGTTGAAAATTAAGATTTCATTACAGATATACTTGCCTTTAGTAGTCACTTCTGTTATCTAAACTCACTTTGTCTTATGATCTGTGATGCTAATTTTCTTTTGCCAGTATTTCACACTTTATCTGAAAATTATTGCTCATGAGTCTTTTTCAGTGAATATAAGATCTTGATTGAAATTATGACACTCATGTCCATGTCAGGATCCACTATTCAAAACAACAAAATTGTAATACAATATCTAACTTTGAACCTTCATGCTAAAATATTTTACTTGTTTGTATCACATTACTAACTAACTAAACATGGATTGTGTTCTGTTTAATAGATAGATATATATATATATAGATAGATAGATAGATCTCCTTAAAATTTGTTGAAGCATATGAAAATATTATGAGCTTTCAGAGATATTAGGGATTACATTCTTCATTTGGATATCCTAATGAAAGTTTGGAGATGAGTTTCCTAATGAGTCAGGAGAGTATATGTATACTTCTAATATGCAATTATGTCCTCCATTTCACTTTGTTTCTTTTAGTAGTTAACAGTGTAACTACATGAGCCAAATTAACTAAGGTAGTCATTAGTGTATTGCATGTAAGACACCATTTGCTAAATTACCATGCAGTCACAGATAAACACTTTGCGTGCGCACACACACACACACACACACACACACACACACCTAATTAACTTACAGAAATCAATACTTATAAATTTTTGGGTTCCAAGTGGATTATATAGTATAATCTTAATGAATTGTATAAATGCAAACAGAACTGCACATCATGGTTGTCCTTAGCTACAGAACTAGGTTTTGGTTGAGTGATTTTCACACATCAATTTTGAGTATACCCTAAGAAAAAGTGCTAAGTATAGTTATTAAGAAGAGAGATAAATAAATGCTTTTTAAATATTTTAGCCTTATTTCCATTAATTGTACATAACTAAAGAACACAATGCTTTCATCAGAAGTCATAGAGAAGATGAGAGATTAGCTGGGCACTCTTCTCTATTTAATGTAATATAGAACTACAGTACAAGGAATCCGTTGGTTAGATTGTAAACTGTCAATAGTTTTCAACAGCTATACTGACAATGAGGGCAAAAACTTTTAGATGTATGAGGATTTTCTAATTGTCACTGAGATTAAAAAGCACTATTGTTCTTGCAGAGATTACAGGATGAAGGGCAACAAGAGAGTCCTGCATTTCATAAGACCTATATTAAGAATGACCAGGGTATATTCGGTTAAGTTAAATACATGCCTATAACTGTCTCTCACGAAAGAGAAGTTAGCACAACCTATCCTTTGAAGATGCAGTTCAGACTCAAAATATAAATTTTAATTAATTTAATTTAGTATTATATTAATTGAAAATTTTGTCCAATGACTGATTAGAAATAGTTTCCAGAAGCATTTACTGGCACAAACAGCATGCTGGCAAATATAGTTCACACTTGGCATCTACAGAGGTTGGTCTGGTTTAGCTCACACATCTATTAGTCGAAAAGAAAAAGAAGCATGTATAAGGCAGCTTACATTACTGGAACTATTTAGTAAGCTCCATTCTTTTTTTTTTTTTTAATTAAATTAGAGGGCCTCTGAAAGGCTCTACCCTGTAGACTATCAAAGCAGACACTGAGACTTATGGCCAACTGTTGAGCAATGTGCAGGGAATCTTATGTAAGAAGTGGGAAATACTAAGATCTGGAGAGGAGAGGAACCCCACAAGAAGAGCAACAGAACTTGAAAATTTGAACACAGGGATCTTCCCAGAGACTCATACGCCAACCAAGTACCAGGTATGGAGATAACCTAAAACCCCTGCACAGATGTAGTCCATAGCAGCTTAGTATCCAAGTGGGTTCCATAGTAATGGGAACAGGGACTGCCTCTGATATGAACTGATTGGCCTGCTCTTTGATCACCTCCCCGTGAGGGGAGAGCAACCTTACCAGGCCACAGAAGATGACAATGCAGGCATTCCTGATGTGATCTGATAGACTAAGATCAGAAGGAAGGAGAGGAGGACCTCCCCTATCAGTGGACTTGGGGAGGGGCATGCGTGAAGAAGGGCAAAGGAGGATGGGACCGTGAGGGGAGGAAGGAGGGCCTCATGGGGGGATACAAAGTGAATAAACTGTAATTAATAAAAATAAATAAATTTTAAAAAAAGAAAAAATATTTTTATATTAATTACAGTTTTTTCACTTTGTATCCCAGCTGTAGCTCCCTCCCTCATTCCCTCCTAATTCCATCCTCCCAACCTTATCTTCTCCCATTCCCCTCTCCAAGTCCACAGATAAAGGAGGTCCTCCTCCCCTTCCATATGACTCTACCTTTTCAGGTACCTCATCAAGACTGGCTGCAATGCCTTCCTCTGTGGCCTGGTAAAACTGCTCCTCCCTCAGGAGGAGAGGTGGTCAAAGAGCCTGCCACTGAGTTCATGTCAGAGACAGTCCCTGTTCCCCTTAGTAAGGAACCCACTTGGAGAATGAGCTGATGTGGGCTACATCTGAGCAGGGGTTCTAGGTTATATCCATGAATGGTCCTTAGTTGGAGTATCAGTATCAGAAAAGAACACTGGGCCCAGATATTTTGGTTCTGTTGCTCTCCTTGTGGAGTTCTTGTCCTCTCCAGGTCTTACTACCTTTTACTTTTATATGATTCCCTGCACTCTGCCCAAAGTTTGGTTATGAGTCTCGGCATCTGCTTTGATACACTGCTAGTTAGAGTTTTTCAGAGGCTCTCTGTGGTAGGCTCCTGTCCTGTTCTCTGTTTTCTCCTTCTCCAATGTCCATCCAGTTTGTCTTTCTGAGTGAGGATTGATCATCTTACCCAGTGTCCTCCTTCTTGTTTTGCTTCTTTAGGTGTACAGATTTTATTATGTTTATCCTATCTTATAGGTCTAGTATTCACTTATAAGTGAGCATATACTGTGTGTGTCTCTCTGCTTCAGGGATTCCTCACTCAGGATGTTCTTTTCTAGACCCTGAAATTTGCTGAGTAGTATTTCATTGTGTAAATGTACTACAATTTCTGCATTCATTCCTCAACTGAGGGACATCTGGATTATTTCCAGGTTTTGGCTGTTACGAATAAAGCTGCTACAAACATGGTTGAACAAATGTCATTGTTGTGTACTAGAACATATTTTGGATCTATGCCTAGGAGTAGATCTTAAGGACACACTATTCTAAACTGTCTGAGAAAGCGCCAGATTGATTTTCAATGTGTTAGTACAAATTTATGTTCCCACTAGCAATGGAGGAGGGTTCACCTTCTTCCACATCCTCTCAAGCATGTGTTGTCACTTGAGTTTTTGATCTTAGCCATTGTGATGGGTATAAGGCAGGGAAATAAAAATCAAAGCTCCATTCTTCTTAACACCAAATTTGAAATTGTCATGGAACATAATTGGTAACTTGCACATTGATAAACTGTAAGAGAGATTTGTAAATAAGCATACACCTGGAAGGAATGCATTTTACAATTATATTTACAAGGTAGAAACCATAATCATCTTTTTCTTTTTCAGATTTATCTTTGAATCTAAAACAAATAAAAAACATTTTAGCACTTATGACACTTGTCTGCTTTGTCAGAATTTGTTTCTGGTTTTCTTGACTTTCCCTATGCGCCACCTGCCTTTGTGTTTGAATTCCTCGGTGCTGTGTACAATTTGCATCCATAAGGCTTGCACATGTCATATACATTTTTTCCATCCACCTTAACTGGCATTGCAGAGATTAAAAAATATTTGGCATTTTCTAATCTAGTCTCCCTTCCATTAAACATAATTTTAACAGTGTGTTTTCTGTTGCATGTACATGTCCTAGGTTGAAATAACCTTCCAGAACACTTGCAAGTTGAATGATAATTCCAAATATTATTAAAAATTATTGAAACCTCCTCATGATGAGAAAAGGAGTCAGGGGCATGCCACCAAGATCACGAGGATGGCTAAATATATTCGATCTACAGAGGAAGCAGAAAGAATGAGAAGAAATTGGAATGAGCATACAAAGCCTTAAAACTTTACCCCAGTCCTGTGCTTCCTCTAGCAAGTCCCTACCAACTAAAGGCTCTAAACCCCCAGAAACTGTCCTGTCAACTGGAATGATGCATAAAACACAGTAGTCAATTGGGTACAGTTCTTATTAAAACTAACACATTTGGCTTGATGTTTAAACATAGATTATAGTCAATGAATTAGAGAGGTATAATATGGATGGAAATGGTTAAGCAGGGTAGGGTTTTCTTTGAAATGGGGAAATCAGCAGTAGAGAATGGGACGATTCTTATGCGAAGGAAGTAAGGATGTATGAACATTTGTATGTAACCTACTATGAACCCAATTAAACAGATAATTCATAGAATAGTAGTATATGAAATAATTAGGGGTCTATGGATGATAGGTATGAAGACAAGGAAGTAGATGGGAGAAAATATAGTAGTTACTAACTTAATTTCAAAACATGTCTTTGGAAAAAAGGTGTTCAGACAGAATGACACTGTGCTGTCAGTCAATGTCACGTTCAGAAGACACAGATAATTAAATGTAAAGAAAGTTCAAGGTATAAGCCATAACCTTATGAATAATTTGTCATTGAGGTCCAAGAGGTCTCCAATAAAACACAGGTTATTATCATTGGCTTTGATTACCTACATTAAATACATAGCAAGGTCCTCTTTTGTATACATTATCTTTTATTTAAATGTTTTGTTAATGAATTCTTTATATCAAAAGCAATATTTCATATACTTTTCCACCTACAAGAAATCATTTTAAATTAATTTCCTTTTTATTAATTCCAATTTATTAATTTTGTATACCAACTGTAAACCCCTCCCTCACCCCCTCCCAATTCCACCCTTCCTCCCTATTCTCCTTCCATGCCCCTCCTCAGTTCACTGATAGGGGAGGTCCTCCTCCCCTTCCATTTGAACCTAGTCTATCAGGTCTCATCAGGGCTGGCTGCATTGTCTTCCTCCATGGCGCTGAGGGGGAGGTGATCAAAGAACCAGCCACTGAGTTCATGTCAGAGACAGTTCCTGTTCCCTTCAATAGGTAACACACTTGGACACTGAGCTTCCATGGGCTACATCTATGCAAGGGTTCTAGGTTATCTCCATGATTGGTCCTTAGTTGGAGTATCAGTCTCAGAAAAGACCCCTGGGCCCAGATTTTTTTGGTTCTGTTGTTCTCCTTCTGAAGCTCCTGTCCTCTCCAGGTCTTTCTATAAGATTCCCTGCACTCTTCCCAAAGTTTAGCCATGAATCTTAGCATCTGCTTTGATATACTCCTGGGTTGAGATGCCTTTCAGATGCCTTCTGTGGCAGGCTCCTGTCCTGTTCCTTGTTTTCTCTCTCTTCTGATGTCCATCCTGTTTACATTTCTGTGTGAGGATTGATCATCTTACCCAGCATCCTCCTTCTTGCTTAGCTTCTTTAGGTGTACAGATTTTAGTATGTTTATCTCAGAATATTATATATGTAATATCCACCTGTAAGTGAATATATACCTTGTGTGTCTTTCTGCCTCTGGGATACCTCATCTTATATATATTATTATATTTTCAAAATTGTATTAAGAATTTACATAAAATTACATAGGGAGTTGATATAGAAATTGGAATAGTATATTGGACTAAAGTACATTGAAATGATTTATAAAATACTCAGATACATAAAAAATTTCATGACATGATGTAGAAATGATCCTTTAATTTGTCTATCTGCAGTTTTGACAATTTCTACTTGTCTACATATGCTATTAAGTTGAGAAATTATTTGAGTTCTCTCTGAGAGACTACATTTATCCAGCTCTGAAGCATCTATATATTATCATTTTATGAAGACTAAAAAAATGTGTGTGTGATGAGTCATATTTACCATCAGTTCAATGGGAATGTCACCAATCTAGGAGACCATCTGATGGCATTTTTTTGCCTTCATTTGAGAACTTTTCTTGAAAATATTATTGATGTAAAAAATTCTGCCCTAAAGACAAGCAGTGCCACTCAGTGAAATGACCATCTAGTCAAAAGAAAAGGGAAGAAGGAAGAAGCACATGAGTGCAGGCTTTTTTTTTTTCTTTCTCTACTTCCTATTCACTATAACATGAGGATTTTTTTTCTTCAGCCCATATTCTTGTTGGCAAAATGTTAAAAATATACCCACAGCTAAAAAGCCAGTAGGCAGTAGACTCAAAATCTCTGAAAGGGTGACCCTAAGTCTTTTAAATCTTTTTTGTTTTGAGCTACTTTCCATATTTGTTGCTACCTCAAAATTAGCCTAAAAAGGGTCTTTATTTCAAATTTGCTTTCATAAAAATCAATCAAACTAAAACCCAATTGATCAAAATCTAAAATCACATTTCTAAATTTTTATTGCCTTTATTCATACACTTGTTCAATTTTCCTTCCATTTTAATTTTTAGTGTTTCTGTTTCTGTCTCTGTCTCTCCCTCTCTCTAATCCTGCTTTCTCTCTGTCGCTCTCTCTTTTGTGTGTATGCTTGTGTATGTACATGTGTGTATGTGTGTGTGTGCATGTGTGTGTGCTCAAATAACTCTTCATTCTTAGGGGACTTAAAATCTCTTCAATGAGACTCTAATTTGTTTCTAATATATTACCAATAATTATATAAATTAAATTCTCTTATATTTGCATGCTTATAAATTGAAAACTTAAGTGCAAGGGTTATTAAATTGCCTTTTAGCACTTATTGTACATTTCTAGTATTAAAACTCTTTATATTATTTTGAATTGAATTGAGCAAGGATAATATAATTAATATCGAACTTCTTTTAACCTCGACAAGCAGAATTTACAGAAAAGCGAATTTAGACTGGACAAGATTTAATTTGTCAAACTCTACATGGTTTTAGGATTAGGAGCAGAGCCCCATGAAGTACGTGTCACAGCTTAAGAAATAGTGTAAAATGCTAATTCCTCACCTGTAGGTTCTAAACTGTGAGCCTACATAGAGAGAGTGTGTTGTCCTTGAATTGATCCTTGCGCATTTTGAATTCATGGCATGAACTGTAAGCAGCAGCTGGACTTCTTTTTGCTATCATCTCAGATGTCCTTTGGGAGTTACTATTTATTTTTCCAACAGGAGAGTGAATTATCATTGTTCTTTCTCTTTAGCAAGATGTGATTTTATTTATGGCCATAAATAATGTTATTCTACAGTAGGGTGGATGTGCTGTGAGATATTAGGGCAATTTGTCACTTCTCGACATAAAGAAACCTTTTATATAATAATACCTTTCTCAGCATACTGGCTTCAGACATAGTAGAAATATCAGAACCAACAATTAAGGTTGCCTGGGTGAAGAACAAATGCATTGCAGGCTGTGTTAACCGAGGGTCACTGCAGCAATGTGTAGCGAGGCAGCAACACATGATAATGTCATTTCTTTACAAAAGAGAGTTTAAAAAGATTAATCAGTTGCCAAAAAATTATCTCAAAGTCAGTATTACAGAGCGTGATTTGTGTTGTGTCTATTTCTGCTGTGTTTCCAATCATAAAATGTCACGTTAATATTATTTCTGCTTCGCAGGTTCATATTTTCAGTTCTATCTTTTTGAGATCGCTAAGGATACAGAATACCTCACTTTCCTCACTGTTGTCATTTTATTAACATGATATTTTGTTTTTCAGTCACCCTATTTTTGAATTGATTCTATATTCTATATTCCTAAATATTTTATATGGTGTTAGTTGAGTGTTGTCTTAATGGGGCCATGTTTATAGAGGAAGTGTTTAACTAAAGCAATTTTTTTTCTTCAACAAAAGTTCAATAACTTGCCTGGAGTTGGTAAATGACTTGATTTTTTAAACCACTTTGTAGTAATGTTTTGAATTATAAAGTGCCTCTTTGATATTTTCTGGTAGCGATGGTGGCAAACGTAGAGATTCTCTCAATTTACATTATACTCAGTTATGTGTATGTGAGGTGCCACAATGCATTGCCACCAACACACACATGCATGCCCAGGATTTCTGAAAGGTGCTTTGATTCTCAATTTCTCCGAATTTATATATATGTTTTTTCTTTCATTTTTATATGATATAAGTACACATATACTATAATTACATCATTTTCCCCTTCAATTTCCACTTTTTAAACCATTAGATGTAGGTTCTACAGCCTCTGGGTTTGGATTTGTTATATTCGTCTGGAATAGTATATCTATTATCTCAAAGAGATATTTGCTCTGTGAAGCGTTAGGACTACACTTTTGTGTGTGTGTGGGGGGGTGGTGGTATAAGGACAAATATTTAAAGTATATTTAGAGACTATACTTTTATTGTGAATGCTGGTTGAAGATTCTTCTCCAAGATCCTTAGCATCACTAGCTTTGTTTAGATTTGTCTCTTTTTAAGCTGGTCTTAAGTCCAGTTATAGATTTGATTGTTACTTCTATGTGTGCGTGTCCCTACTCTACCCTTAGTGTTATCATGCATTGCTGGTCATTGATGAGGTTCAAAGGCATCATATCATAGTGAAGTAAGACTGCTGATCGATTCTGTCCGTTGGTAGCTTGCATGGTGGGTTCTGACATCATGAAAGGCAGTCCTCAAAGTACTTGTCTTCTGGTCAGTTATAGTTCAGAGGTCTCTATGCTCTGTGTCTGGAGTGCATGTTGTCCTCAGCAAGAGCAACTTAACATTATTTGGGACATCCAAGGGTAGGAACAATAGGTTGTAGGTTTTGACAATCTATTGAATAACCTTGACCAAAAATTCAGAAGAAGGAAATAATAATGTTGGTCTTTTTTAGGTTACCTTTAGCTTTTATAAACAACATTATCATCCTAGAAAAGAACATTTTATTTAAACATACAAATATATAAATATTTAATCATATATATATGTATATGTGTGTATATACATATATATGTTTGTATGTATATAGTATGTATAGTGTGTATATATAGATGTATGTCTATTAAATTTTATCTTCCACTTCTTTCTGCTGTGTTTATTTCCTGATGTCCTCACTAACTAGAGTTCTACCTTTTCCCTGCTGAAATCATTTGATCACTTGTAACATTATTCCCCTCTCTATTGTCCTGCAAACCCTTTAACTTGGAAATGGTCCTTTGTACTTTCCTGATATCTGGTAGTACATCAACCTGTGTTTCGCATGTGAATATTTAGAGGAACCATTGAGAGGAACCATATGATTTTTCTGGATATAGATTATCTCCTTTGATATGCTCTTTTCAAGTTCTACCCATTTTACCTGCAAAGTTTATGAGTTCACTTTCTTTATAGCTCTATAGTGTTCCATACATCCATTGATTGAAAGACTTTGAGATTGTTTTCAATTTCTAGCTATGTTTAATGAAGCAAAGATAAATATAGCTGAGCAAGTATCTGTGAAGTAGGATGTTGAGTCTTTTAAACATATGTCAAGGAGTGGAGTAGCTGAGTTATAAGGTAGCAGGCTTAGCTTTTACAAACACCTACTTATTTAAGGTTCTTAAAGGCCTCTACCTCCCTTCCCATGTCCCGACCTTAGGTTGGAGAAGGAGAAGGGGCTGTAGATCTCTTTAAGCTACTTTCTGCTAACTAGGGTTGTTGGGTTCTTTGGAAGTACACTAATCTCGGTAGTCAGGATTCCAGGAGTCAAACAACAAAGCAGCAGCAGCAGCAGCAGTAGCAGCAGCAGACAGCAAGCACGAGCAACAGCTGTGGTACTACTTAGAATAAACAGTTAGGCTCTGCCCAAACAGCACAAGTCCACCAAAGCAGTATCAACGGTTGTCTGGAGAAATTTCTCTCTTAAAGTTGCAAATGTAAAGATGCAAGAAGCGCTGTGTCACTGTCTTTGTGCTTCTATTTCTCTCTTCTCAGAGTCCACAAGAAGATGTTTTCCACCTCACAAAAATGCACACCCCTCCCACTAGGTAGTTTCTAACTGACAAATATCACCTGCCTTTTCATGGGAGCTGTTTACCACAAGGGAAAAGCATTCCCACATCCCACATGTAGGACCAAAAAGAATGTATATATACATGTGACATAACTGAGTTTTCAAAGAAACCAGAAACTTCCACTTCAGGGAAGTTTTATTTTTATCTTATAAAAATTTTCTACACTGAATTTTGTAAAAAAAAAAAAAAAAATCACTAAACAAATTTTTGGTTCCACCAACAGTCAGTTAGTTTTCTTTTTCCCAAAGCCCTCTCACCTCAGCATTGTTTTTGGTTGATTTCTGTCATTCTTACTGGGGTAGAATGACATCTTTTTTTTTTTTTTTTTTTTTTTTGCACTGGGTGAAGGCAATCACTATGAATTTCCTTTAATGCTTGGGACTGAAAATTATACTTTTAGTTTCCAGACTCTGCAGGAATAGCAGGTGAGTGCTAGCTGTGCTTGTTACTGATTTTTATGATCACTCAGTAAGCTTAGAATATTGAAGATTGTTTTCCTAAAGTATATTTAATCCATGCATACATTAACACATGATTGAGAAACACATACAAGATGGAGAATCTTAAAAAAAATAGAACTTGAAAGAAATAATAGTGGGTATTCAGTGGATCTTACAGTGTTTGAAAACTGAGTCCTTTGACATTTTAGAACATTGATTTTTTTTAATTTGAAACTGAAGGGATATATCTGTCAAATTAGTTTCATAAGGTGTAAAAGGGAATTTATTTTTATTTTTCTTTTGTTGATACAATTTTTTATTTTTTTATTAATTACAGTTTATTTACTTTGTGTCCCAGCTGTAGCCTCCTCCTTCATTTCCTCCCAATACCACCTTCCCTCCCTCATCTCCTCCTTGCCCCTCTCTAAGTCTATTTATAGGGGAGGTCATCCTCCCTTTTCATCTGACCCTAGCTTATCAGGTCTCATCAGGACTGGCAGCATTGTCGCTTCTGTGGCCTAGCTAGGCTGCTCCTCCCATAGGGGTGGCGGTCAAGGAGCTAGCCATAGAGTTCATGCATGCCAGAGACAATCCCTGTTCCCCTTGTTAGGGAACCGAATTAGATACAGAGCTGCCATAGGCTATGTCCTAGCAGGGGTTCTAGGTTATATTCATGCATGGTCCCTGGTTGGAGGATCAGTCTCAGTCCAGCCCCCGTGCCCAGATATATTTGTTCCTTGTGGAGCTTCTGTTCTCTACAGGTCTTACTAACTCTCTCTTCTTTCATATGATTCCCTGCACTCTGTCCAAAGTTTGGTTATGAGTCTCAGCATCAGCTTTGATACACTGCTATGTAGAGTTTTTCAGAGGATCTCTATTTTCTCTCATATATTACACCCTGACCAGTTTCCCCTCCCAATACCTGCAACCCACATCCCTTTCCCCAATTCATCTCCCTTCCCCTTTTCACTTAATCTCCTTTTCTCTTCAGAAAAGGTCAGGCCTCTAATGGATATCAACCAAACATAGCATTTCAAGTTGCAGTTAGACTATGTAGCTCTCCTCATATGAAACCTAGAGAAGGTAAACCAGTATGAGGATAAGATCCCCCAAAAACAGGGCAAAAGAGTCAGAGACAGCCTCTGCTCCCACTTTTAGGTGTTCCAAAAGAAGACCAAGCTATACAACTCTAATATATATATGCAGAGGGCTTACATATTCAGTTAGTCCCATGCAGGTTCCCAGGTTGTTGTTTCAAAATTTGTGAGACTCTACAGTCGCAGTTTAGTTGATTCTCTGAGTCATATTCTCGTGGTATCCTTGTCCCCTCTGGCTCCTATAATTCTTCATTACCCTAATCCACATGACTCATTCAGTTCCTTCTAATCTTTGGCTGTGGGTCTCTGTATCTGTTTCCTTCAGCAGCTTGATGAAGCTTCTCTAATACAAATGGCCTAGGCAACAACTAGGTTTGTCTTTCTGGGTCAAGATTACCTCACTCTACATGATTTTTTTCTAATTCTGTCCATTTCCCGACAAATTTTATGATGTTATTTCTTTTTTCAAACAACTGATTAATAATGCATTGTGCCAATACACCACATTCTCTTTATCCATTCTTCAGTTGAATAACATCTAGGTTGTTTCCATTTTTTGGCAGTTACAAATAAAGCTGATATGATCATAGCTGAGCAAGTGTTCTTGTGGTATGATGGAGAATCCTCTGGGTATATGCCCAGGAGTGGTATAGATGAGTTTGATGTTGATTGAGTCCCAACCAACATATTTATTTCCAAAGTGGCTGTATAAATTTGCACTCCCACCAGCAACAGAGGAGTACTTTCCTTCCTCTATAGCCTTGCCAGTATGAGCTGTCACTTGTGTTTTTTGTCTTAGCCATTCTGACTACTGTACGAAAGAATCTAAGGGTCATTTTGATGTGAATTTCCGTAATGGCTGTGGATGTTGGATGTTTGTTTAAGTGCTACTCAGCCATTTGTTATTCCTCTTTGAGAATTTTTTTAGAACTGTATTTAATTTTTAGTTGGATTATTTGTTTTGTTGATGGATAATTTCCTGATTTTGGAAATTAGACTCCTGTCTTACATGGGGTTGGTGGAGGTCTTTTTCCATTATGTAGGCTACTGGTTTTTCTTATTCATGTTGTCAAATTTCTTTTATAAAGTTTACCAGTTCCAAATATGAATGTAAAAGAAAAACTACAACTTTTAATTTAATAAATAGGTATAGTACAGTAATGACTTATAGATGTACCTATAGATTAGTGCACTTCTTAACCTTGATCATCAGAAAATGTAATATATATATATAACATATATAATATGTAATAATATGCTTAACATAATGTTATGTATACATACATATATATTACATATACAACACATACTTGTATTATGTACATATATATGACATATTGTTTATATATGTTATATATTTATATATTATAACTCTCCCTCCTTAACATTCAAAGGCTGATAATTCATTGGGTGAATAGTATTAAAAAAGCAAAAGAGTCAAGTAAGGTAAATGACTACAACAAAACAATTTCTTGACACACAAGGGCAGCTTAACATAAGAATAAACATAAAGAGGTTTGCATTAGCATGAAGAAAATACTGTGCAAGACCAAGATGGACTGAGTTCCTGCATGGAAAAACAAGTTGGGCACACAATCTCACCCTTTGTAAAGGATCTTTTGGCAATTGCAGAGTACTGGAATTGCCATCCAATGGAAGACTACAGATCTAAGGATATTTGTATATAATAATTGTGCTTGATGAATAAATTTTAAAATGATTTAAAGTAGGTTTGGTAGTGAAAGGTTGATATCTTTGAAGAATTAGAAGATTATGGTAAATATCAAAATAAGTAACATATTACCAATAATGAACAATATTCAACACATTTAAATTCTTTCATTGTGTCTGAAAGTTTACCTTCATTCATAAATATTCGCATGTCCTTTATTAGGTTTTTTTGGGAGGATAGGAGTTAATGTCATTTCAAAGGCTGAAGTACACTTATCATTTTCATAATTTTTTCCACTGGACTAGGAGCATAGCTTTTTTTGATTGTCATCCAATCATAATTTTCCTATTTCTAAAATACAATAAAAATATTGTGTTTATTATTTTCTTTTTTATATCTTGTATTCTCCATATGTTCCAAATATGCATATTGAAAATTATATTACTATAAATGCAAAATTTTGATTTCAATCTTTAACACTTCATATTAATATTAAAAACAAACAGTGAATAATATTAAAAACAAAGAATTTGAAGATCAGGAAAAGTGGTCAACAATATTGGTTTGGTTTCTAGTAATTTTCCTAGGATATTTCAACAGGAATACAAATAAATATCAATGATGACAAGAAACTAATTGAATTGTGAAAACACATCCACAGAAAATTATGCTGTATATTAATTAATATACCATTTTTTGTTCTAATTTTTCTGGCATTTTTGCTTTTAATGCATAAGAATTGAATGATTTGGGTTGTGCATATTTGTTGAAAATTTCTGTAAATTTGCAGAAAACAAATTTATTCTTTCAATTTGAATGCATTTATTTCTGGAAAATGTGAATATTTTGAGACTAATAATGGCACTCTGTTCAGCAGAACAATGAATTCCCCAAAGCTCCAGAGTCTCATTCCTGTACAGTGAATGCATCATTTTTCTTTGTGAAGAGGCTTTTGAATGTGTATAATTTTGTTATGTATGTTGTTGTAATTATGAGATTATTCTGGATTATTCATGGGTTCCATTGCAATCATTATGGTTATTATATATGCAAATTTAGAGTTACATAACAGAAGTTGAGAATTTTGGTTTTGAAGATTTGGGAAGGTGTGGCTAAAGAAATGGATGAAGGTCTGAAAAGAAGAGGCAAAAATACAATATTCTAGAAATTCTAGATTCTCCTAGAATCTCCAAAAGCATATGGTTTTCACCTGGGATGGTTAATCTCAGCTGTAACTGAAATATCCCAGAAGAAGAAAGACAAACATGGGATATACTCACTTATATAGACCTATAAGATATGATAAACATAATAAACTCTATACACCAAAAAAAGATAATCAATTGAGCGGACATGGGGTAAGATATCAATCCTCGTTTAGAAAGACAGATGGGATGTGCATTGAACGTATGACAGGAGTCTACTGAGCGCATCTGAAAGACTAACTAGCAGTGTTTTCAAAGCAAAGACTCATGACCAAACCTTTGGCAGAGTGCAGGGAATCATATGAAAGAAGGGGAGTTAGTATGATGGGGAAAGGATAGGAGCTCCACAAGGACCAAATATATCTGGGCACAGGGTCTTTTCTGAGACTGACATTCAACCAAGGACAATGTATGGATATAACCTAGAACCTCCACGCAGAAGTAGCCTGTGGTAGCTCAGTAACCAATTGGTTTCCCAAAGTGAGGGGAACAGGGACTATTTCTAACAGGAACTCAATGACTGGCTCTTTGGTCTCCCCACCCCTCAAGGGAGGAGCAGTCCTGTTAGGCCACAGAGGAGGGCTTCGCAGCCAGTCCTGAAGATACCTGATAAAACAGGATCAGATGAATGGGGAGGAGGTCCCCCCTATCAGTGGACTTGGAAAGGGGCAGGGAGGAGATGAGGGAGGGAAGGAGGGAGGGACTGGGAGGGAATGAGGGATCGGGACACGGCTGGGATACAGAGTTAATAAAATGTAACTGATAAAAAAATAAAAAAGAAAAAAAAAGAAAAAAGAAAATGATTTTGTTTAAAATGAAAAAAAAAAAAAAAGAAACTATCTAGAATTGTCTGTGAGACAGGCCTCTCAGGCATGCTTACAGAGTCATTATCTTGATTTGGCTAATTGAAGTGTGATGGTCTTTACACTATAGGTTGCTCCAATTAAAAAAGTGGGGGGGGGGTTGGATTGAATAAAAATGGAAAAATGAAATGAGCAAAAGAATGTGACCAGGCACCTCAAGCTGCTGTTGACATGACGTCCTCACTGTGGTGCATCACACGCTCTTGAACAAGGAGCCATAGTAAATTATTATTACTTTGAGTTGCTTTTGCCAGCATATTTCATCATCGTGATAGGAAAATACCTGAGACACTAGTTGTGACTCCCTTTTAAGGCAATGAGATGCTTACCACATAATGAGTTTCTGCTGTACTTGTCCCGATTTTCTGACAAGTCTTTATAGAAGAAAACATCAAACTATGGCCGTTACCAGATGAATGTGTCTGTCTTTGGTAGCAAATGAAAATCTTTCCTAAAAGTAATGCTCTGCTTTTATTTATTGGTTTGATAATGTCTCAGAAAGTCTGTGACACGAGCTTTCATTTCACTGGCCAAAGTATACACACGTGCTCTCAAACTAGCATGCTTCTAATTTCACTAATTCAACACACTCTAATTCTCACTTCTCCTTAATTGTATCTGAAAATTAAGATAGGAGTTGTGCAAGTGAGTCATTTCTATATCTCTAACTTTAATGTAATCTGCGATGGTGTGCAAGGAGATCTCTGACATTTTACATGTACTCTTAAATTTATTTCAATGTATTATAGAATTGTCTTATTTAGTAAACAACAGCTTTTTTAGAAATGAGTTTTATTATTATTGTTTTGTTCTCATTTAGACAGACATGTACCATAGCTACTCTTTCAAAATTGGATGGATGATACATGGTATCAATAATAAATATCACAATGGAGAAAATGCAAATAATGAGAAATATTTTTTGTGTGCAGTATTTCTATGAACCACGGTCTTGAGTTAGTAGACTACTAGGAATGGAATCCTCATCCATATTGTTAATAAGTGAAGATAGTAATTCACCTTTTCCCTATTGGGCTTTGAACATTTAGTAGATGAACTCTAGGAATAAGAAAGAAACTATGACTATAAAAATTGGAGCTATCTAATACATCAGGCTTTCCAATGTTCATTTATAGTTCCCAATCACAGGCACTTTGTGCTTCCTATTACTTCTATTAGAAATTTTTATGAGATGGGTTGTTGGTAAAATTCATAGCTGTGAGGAAACACCCACACCCCCCCCACACACACACACACAATCACAGCTAAAACCTGCCTTGATTGTGGCACCAAACTTGCATTCTACAATGTACAAAAAGTAAGAAAACAAGTTTTTTTTCATAAACAAATACACTTATTGTGTTTTAAAGTACATACACAGAGCATTTTAAATTGAAAAATTCAATAACATATTGCATGGTATACACAGATATAAATTGTGTCAAATGAATACATATATTTTTTTCTAAATTTAGAATGGGATCTTTTATATTTTTGGTTGTGAGCCTAGCCTTTAATGACTGAGCCATATCTTCATCTAAAAGGGGATCTTCTATAAATCTGTTTGTATCCTAACAACATGGAAGGACAATGGGGAGTATGATAGGCTTCTCCTCAGTATGGCTTATGACTGCAATCAGTAGTTAGTTTAGCAAATATTAACTAGAGGTGTTGAAGCAGGTAAGCCATTTTCTTTGCCTACTCCTGTCATCCCTCATGCATGCATTGCCTTTCTCACTTCATCAGCCTACTCAGCTTTTCCCAGGTCTGATCTCTCGAACTTTGTATAGGGCACATTATCTCATAGATTCTGATGTACTTGTTAAAAGATTAGGGAGGGAGTTTATGGTGTCTCAAAGATCATCAAATATGATTAGACTTTCCAATAAGTCATAATTAACTTTGTGTTTAAAGAAGAGAACAACAGGGTCACCAGTAACACATTCTGGGAAGTCAGCCAAGGCACTACCATGGGAGTCATGATGCCTGGGCATAGATTGAGGAGGCTGGGCCTGCAGCTTGTACTGATCAGAAATGAGAGACTATTAACATGGCAAGGGAGAGATAAATTTTTAATAAGGTGAGCAGATGTGTTGGTGAGTCTGGACATTACCCTTTGGCTTAATGACCACAGTATGCATGTTCTCAAATTGACATGGCCCTCTTCTAGAATTAGTTCCTGTATTTTAAGAATGAATTTAAGCCTAAGAGTAGAAAAGGGGGCCATGTTCCCTGAAATTTTAATGAGCTCGGCAGAAAATCAATGATGAGAGACTATAAAGATAAGGTGGTATGTATGTTATTTGCGAAAAAAAATTCATGAGAATTCTTTGGTTAAAATGTTTGAAATATTCTATGAAATAACATGCATAATTTATTTTGAGAAGGAACTACTATTTCCTTAGAAAATCCTATACTCGTCTTTTAGGGAATCACAGAGACTGAAGTGTCCACATACTGGTCTGAGCTAGGTCTTCTGCACATGTGTTGTAGATGTGTAGCTTGGTGTCTTGTGGAACTTCTAAGAGTTGGGGTGAAAGCAATATGGCTGACTCTTTTGCCTGCTCTTGGGACCCTTTTTCTCCTACTAGGTTGCCTCATTCAGGCTTGATGTGAGGGTTTGTGCCTTATTTTATTGTAATTTGTTATGATGCATCAGTTAATATCCCTGGGATGCCTGCTGTTTTTTGTTTGTTTGTTTGTTTGTTTTTGTTTTTGTTTTTCAAAGGCAAAATAAAAGAAGTAGATCTGTGGTAGATAGGAGGTGGGGGAGAGCACTGGGAAGGATGAAGGAAGGAAGAACTGTGGCTGTGACTTAATATCTGAAAAAAGAAAAGAAGAAAAGAAAAGAAAAGGAACTTCTAAGTTGGTTGTCTCAGCTGTTTTATTCATGCAAAGCTCTCTTCTGTTCAAGTACTACTGCTAAGCCATGAAAACAACCAGAGAAAGGACAGTCCATTTCTCTCTCTAATTTAAATGAAGAGATAGTTTCCTTCCTGTGAGTTTATAGGCCCTCATTAATCTCTTCTGTTTGATTGGTTCTGTAGATTTTACATCAGCCCCTTCAAATCCCTTAGTGACTATTTAGTGTGTTGTTTTCATTCAGAATGCTTCCTTTAATGTACTCACATTGATTTGTTTTGTTTTGTAGCTTTATAAGAATATTTAGGCAAGCAAAAATGAAAGACAGGAATTATTGTGGAAATTACTTTCATGAATATTTTACACTGTCAGTGATTCAAGAGCTCTATTCTGAAGTTGTGTTTACTATTACAAAGAGTCATAAAGATTGGAACTAGTGAAGAAACATCAATAAACCTTACCTCAAAAATTAGGATCTGAAAAGGCACACACAGACACACACACACACACACACACACAGAAGCACACACACATGCACACACGCACACACAAAGCATAACTACATGTACATGTGCATACATCCACAAAAACACATGAATATTTTTGAATAAACAAACACAAAATAGTCTAAACATACAAGCCAAATATATAATTAAAAAATCAATCTAATGCATAATTTTAAAAAATTTAAATACACCTGATAAATCAGGGTCAGATGAAAGGGGAGGAGGTCCTCCCCTATCATTGCTCTTGGAAATGGCCAGGGAGGAGATGAGGGAGGGAGGGTGGAATTGGGCCAGGGAGGAGATGACGGAGGAAGGGTGGGATTGGGAGGGAATGAGGGAGAGTTTACAGCTGGGATACAAAGTTAATAAAATGTAACTAATATTAAAAAAATGAAAAGAAAGACCTGGAGGGGACAGGAGCTCCAAAAGAAGACCAACAGAGCAAAACAAAACAAATAAAACAAAACCCAAAAACAAAAACAAAAACAAAATAAAACCTGAGCTGTGGGGGCCCTGAAGAGAATGGTACCCCAACCAAAGACAATGCATTGAAAGGACCTAAAAGTCCAGCTCAGATGTTGCCCAAAGACTCAGTCTCCAAGTGGATTTCCAAGTAAGAGAAGGGGCTTTTTCTGGCCTGAACTCAGTGGTGAACTCAATGAACTCTGATCACCTCCCCAGGGGTGGTGCAGCCTTGCCAGGCCACTGAGGAAGACAAAGCAACCAGTCCTGATGAGACCTGATAAGCTAGGGTTAAATAGAAGGGGAGGAGGACCTCCACTATCAGTGGACTAAGGGAGGGACATAGAGGGAGAGAAGGTGGGATTGTGAGGAGAGGAGGGAGGGGGCCACAACAGTGATACAAATTAAATAAAGTGTAATAAATGATAATAATAATAAAGAAAAGAGAAAAAGAAAAAATTGAAATAAAAAATCATATACACACAAAAGTATACTTGAACAGTTTTGAAGCCACCATATATGAACAATAGACATAAAAACACTAAAACATTTTTGACAATCCATTTCTATCTCTGTTTCACTCTTTGAACTTCTATATCTATGCTTTCCCTTAAAAGTTTAATAGAATGCATTGGTAATACAATGACAACATGTTACTGAATTTCAGATCATCATTTTCTCTGCACACTTACCAAAATAATTCATTTTATTTACCTTAAAATGGAATATTATGCAATTCTGTCTTGAAATAGACATTTTCTGTAAAAGCACAATGAATATCATCAAGTCTGGGAGCCATCCTATCTGAGGTTGAGTCTATACTGTGTCCTGCAAGAACCTGTTTGCATTGTTGGTGCCTGGTAATGATCACATGAAGAATCACAGTGTTCATTCTGGCAGAGAACATCACACAATAAGAGAGAAATTAACATGTAAGGACTGTTTTCACTATTGGCTTAACTGAGTACCTACAGTTCAAATGAAAAGGAAAAGAGTTTATATCTAAGTTCACAAACTTAAATATATAATAGCCAATACTCTACAAAAAAATTCACTGTTAATATTGACTACCCATTCAACATAGAACTAAGTGTCTCTTCCTCCTCTTTCTAATCTTCCTCTTCTTCTTCTTTGTCTTTTTTTTTTCACTTTTTCGTCTCTTGTCTTTCTCCTCCTTTTTCCTTCTCTTGCTCTTCTACTTCTAACTCCTTCTCTGATATTTTTATTTATTTATTTTTGGTCACAAGTTATTTGCATGCATTTTATTAAGTAATTTATATTAGCAATATTGATTTGAAATTATAATTAAAAATAATAAGGATGCTTTTATACAGTCTATTGCAATTACCAAAAAACAAAAATAATGGCTTTTTTTTAGAAAGCAGGTAACAAAATCATGATCAAATCCAAGTTGTTAATTTACATAGAATTTTAATTGAAGATGTCCTAGATTTTCCTTTCATAGAGAAATCAGAAATTATAAAAGTTAGTTTGAGCCAAACAGATCAATTCACTGAGGAGCTGAGAAAAGGCAGATTGAATCAGTCAGCTTGGAAAGGAGTTTGAGCCAGAATAGCTGAGATGAAGCAACCAGCAAGAGTTGAGGAAAATAAAACAAAAACAAAAACAAAACAAAACAATAACTAGAAATGATCAGCTTATTCAGTAGTAATTCTCCAAGACAACATTGACATCTGGTAAACAGAAGATATTTTTACATCTGACACTCAATGTGAATTTTAACAGGACATAGTAGTAGAAGCAGTATTATTGAGGGTAATTTGAATAGCGGGGGCTTGGTGAAAGAAGATTCAGGGAAGAATTGTCGATGTTGTTGCTGCTGCTGCTGCTGCTGATGTTGGGTGATAGTGTCAAGGGAAAACCACAACGAGTCTGTTTGCTTGTTTTTCTGGCAAAAATAATGATGTGGCATTATATCTCTTCTCTTTTATAAACAATCATCAGATTCTTTGAAACACAGTACTGACGGCCAGGTTATTCCACTTCTAAATTTATTTTAGGCTTTGGTTATGAGTATAACTCTCCTGTTTACTCTGTTACAAAACGTTTGTATTCAACAATTTTATAGTTGTTTGATGGGATGAACAGTTGCAATGTTAAATTGATTATTAGACAACACATATGACATTGCTAATTTTAAGGTTGGGATCGTTGGTTTTTAAATTCTCACGTTGCCATTTTAAATGTATTAAAATAATCTTTAAAGCTAAAGTAGTTTGGGATGTTAGCTCCTATAGCTCTGTGCATACTTATTACAGTGATGTTTTCAGGCTTTTGATCTCCTAAGAAGTTACTATACTTGAAAGATCTTGAGGCTGCAACATGCATTTCACGGAGGGTCCTATAGTGTTTGCTTTCCAGTGAAACCCAGCTGCCCTCTACTGCTTATTCCTGAGTGCTCACAGTAAAGAATATGTGGACGTGAAAAGTTCTTTGGCATGCTTCTCCACATAAAATCTGCTCTCAGAGGCCTCCAGAGTCTTCCTTTTTGAATTTCCTCTATTTTTAATTTTAATTTTAATTTTAATTAATTACAGTTTATTCACTTTGTATTCCCCCTGTAGCTCCCTTCCTCCTACCCTCCCAATACTATCCTCCCTCCCACTTCTCCACCCATATCCCTCCCCAAGTCCACTGATGTGGGAGGACCTCCTCTCCTTCCTTCTGATCCCAGTCTATCAGGTCTTAATTTCTTCATGATAACCAAATTTATTTTAACAAAATTGAAAAAAAAAAAAAACAACCTTAAAGGTAGTAGATTACAAAGTTTGACTAATGCCATTTAACTGAAAGATAAGAAAGAACAGCCAAGGTTATATAAAGGAATTATGTCCTGAAAAATAACAAAAAAAAAAAGCATATCCCTCAAAACAACAGAAAAACGAAACTGCGAAGCTGAAGCACGAACAATTTTATTAGACATAAATATCACACCAATATGCTTTTGAATTTCTTTTGTCCACAGCTACTTAAATGCCAAAACATTTTCTAGAGTGGCTCTGATTTTTGACATGTTATTTATTTTATTGCTTCCATAATGTCCATTTATAATCTTTGAATGACTAATTAAAAGGATTATGCTGAGAAAGATGGGAGAGAATTTAAAATGTTTTGCATAATTTATAGGAGTGAATTTGCAAAATTTTTGTGCAATACTTCTAGTCTATAATACCAGTTTTTGTTATAAAAGTGAAAAAATTGTAATTCTTACAATAAAGCTTACAACTCAAACATATCATGAAATAATGAAGGCTTAAATACCATGACTGTGTTGCAGGGTCTACATGTTCGGTATATTTCTACAAGCCTTAGGCATAAAAGACATTGTCAGTGTGAATAACAGAGTGCTTCCATTCAATATTGCACAGGTCTTTTGCTTGATTAAACACTTCCCTACACATTTGATGAAGAACATAGGGAGTTTCTATTACTTAGATGCCTTTCATTTGTCCTATTCCAGAGACATATTCTTAGTAGGAAGATTAGCTTTGCATGGGTTAGTTCACATCCATAGTGGGAATCATAAATCTATCAAAACATATAAAAGAGACGGATGGTCTTCTAATTAAGGCCTGGATTTATGTGAGACACTGCTCTAAGAAATTCTTTATGGAGAAATAGAGTAAGGACTGCTTATTTTTAATAAACGGTTATATCATTTATTTTGAAGGCAGAAAGCAATCATATATGAATCATACATGAAGTTCCTATATTAATTATATTAATAACTGTTAGTAAAAGCACACATTTTGACAAGACGTTGACCATTAAACTACTATAAAATTGTTGAATACAAAAATTTTGTCACAAAGCAAATAGGCAAGTTTTACTAATAATCAAAGCCTAAAATCAATTTAGAAGTGGGGTAACTTGATCATCCTTGCTCTATTTTAAAGAACAGAAGGCTGTTTATAAAAGTGAAGAAATAGAATAATGATGTCATCATTTTTTCCAGGAATATCCACATAAAGACCCATTTTGGTTTCCTTCTTTACACTATCACCAAACAAAAAGAAATAATCAACAATTACAAGTAAGAAAAAGAAAATTTGTTTTGTTTATGTCATCACATAGCCAAGATTGTTTCAGGTCATATAGGTTTGGTTAACTGAGGCTGAATCATGTGATTTTTGTTTTCCTCAATGAAAACTTCAAAAAAATAATTCTGACTATTATTATTGTCCTATAAAGAAGTGGAGATGCTTAAGATACTGATCTTTAAAATTATGATCAATTTCCTGCTTTTCTAATGTATTTGTTGTACCTAACAAGAAGTATTACATATAGACACAATAAAAAACAAACAATAAGTAAAGGAAAATACTTTTATTTTATTCAGAAAAGCATATATTTTTCTTAGTAAAGTATATATGAAATTACTGTGCTAGAAATCAAAGCGTGTGTTATTCTACACTATCTTAGCTAGTGTTCCCTTTGTTATAAAGAGAAATGACACAGGAAGCTCCTGTTTTTATTTTTCACTTTACATTCCAATCATAGCCCCCCCCCTTGTCTCCTTTTAGTCCCACTCTTCTTCTTTCTTCCCCGCTATCTCCTTCCCCTAGTCCACCAAAAAGGAGAATCTTCCTCCCTTATCAACTCACCACAGACTATCGAGTCTCTTCAGGACAGCTTGCCTCCTCTTCCTGAATGGCCTGCAAAGGCCACCCAGTCAGGGAGAAGTGATCAAGGAGTATGCACTAAAGTTCATGTTAGATACAGTCGCTGTTCCCCTTACTAAGAAACCGACATGGAGACTGAGCTGCCTATTGGTTACATCTGAGCAGAGGGCCTACATTCTCATCCAGCATGGTCCTTGGTTCATGCATCAGTCTCTGCAGGTTTCCCTGGGCCCAGATTTGATGGCCCTGTTGGTCTCCTTGAGGAGCTCTTGTCCTCTCTGTGTCCTTCTATCCTCCTATTTTTCCATATGACACTCTGTGCTCTGATAAAAGTTTGACTGAGTCTCATCATCTGCTTTGATCCCCTACTGGGCAGAGTCTTTCAGAGGACATCTATGGTAGGCTCCCATCCTGTTCCCTCTCCTCGACTGCTTCCAGTGTCTACTCTATTTGCCCTTCTGAACAAAAATTAAACATCCTCCTTAGCTTTGTCCTTATTACTTAGCTTCTTTAGGTCTATGAATTATACTATGGTTATACTGTATATAAAGAAAAACATTTACTTGAGGCTGGCCTACAGTTTCAGAGGTTTAATACATTATCACCATGGTGGGAAGCATAGTGTGTTCCAACAGACATGGTGCTGGAGAAGTTACTGAGAGTTATACATCTTGGTCCATAAGCAGCAGAAGAAGACTGTGTGTCAGACAGGAGTAGCCTGAGCATATACGAGATCTCAAAGCCACAGTGACACATTTTCTCCAACAAGGTCACACTTACTCCAACAAGGACATGCCTCCTAATAGTGTCCCTCCTTATGGGCAAAGACATGAGTCTATGGGGGTGGCTTACCTATTGGTATAGACTTTTGCACACTATGTGAAGGTTTATCTGTGTCCTTCTTCACCTCTCTAAGGTACCATCTGATTAGTTTAATAAAGAGCTGAATAACCAATAGCTAGGAAGGAGAAGATAGAAAGAATCAGGTACAGATTTTACCACCTAGACACAGAGAAAGTCACGCATACCAGGACTGAGGTGATGGAACAGGCCACATGGCAAATGTGGACTAGTGTAGATGAGGTTAGTAAAGTTATACGAGTTAGGTGGAAGTAAGCCTAAACTTTCATAAATAATAAAAAGACTCTTTCATTATTCAGGAGCTGGAAAGTCAAGACATTCTGATGATACATTCCTACTCAAACCACAAAATTCTACTCCCTAGATCCCATAAGCTTGTAGCCATAAACAATGAAGAATGCCTTTAGTCCAACTTCAAAATTCCCAGTAATTAGTCACAATTCAACAATGCTTAGGATCCAAAGTTCAAAGTCTCTTCTGATATTAGTGCAATTTTTTAACTGTAATCTTCTATAAAATCAAAATAAAAAAGCATATCACATACTTCCAACATATCACGGCGGCACAGGATATACATTAGCATTCAAAAATGTATCAAAGGGACTATGGTGAATATATACTAGACCCAAATCAAGACTGAAAACCAGCTGAACGAACTCCAAACTCTGCATCATCATGCCTGATGTCAATGTATTCTTCAGATATCCAACTTCTTTCAACTTTGTTGACTACAACATACTTCCTTCTCTTGGGTGGTTTTATTTCCTCTTAGATACATGTTTTGTTTATTTGTTTGTTTGTTTGTTTGTTTTGGTGGTATGGTAATCTCTGTGAATGGTCCTTGGTTGGAGTATCATTCTCAGAAAACATCCTTATGTCCAGATTTTTCGATTCTTTGTTCTTCTTGGGGAGCCTCTGTCCACTCCGTGTATTTCTATCTCTCCCTTCTTTCATAAGATTCCCTGCACTCTGCCCAAAGTTTGACTATGAGTCTCAGCATCTGCTATGATACTTTGCAGGGTAGAGTCTTTTTAGGTCCTCTATGGTAGACTCCTGTCCTGTTCCCTTTTTCCCCCTCTTCTTATGTCCAGGCCATAGAGGAAGACAATGCAGTGACTTCTGATGGGATCTGATAGACTAGGATCAGAAGGAAGGAAAGGAAGACCTCCCTTATCAATGGACTGAGAGAGGGAAATGGGTGGGGAAGAGGGAAGGTGGGATTGGGAGGGGAGGAAGGAGGAAGCTACTGGTGGGATACAAAATAAAAAACTCTAACGAAAATAAAAATTATATATATATATATATATATATATATATATATATATATATATAAAATAAAAAAACCCAAAAGATTCTCTCTACCAAAGGGATGGAAATAAAAACAAACAAACAAACAAAAAAACATTTGCTTGAGGCTGGTTTGCAGTTTTAGAGGTTTACTACATTTTCATTATGGTGGGAAGCATGGCAGTGTCCAGGCAGATGTGTTGCTGGAGAAGGGGTTGAAAGTTCTACATCTTGATTTATAGGCAGCAGAAGGAGACTGTGTACTGCACAGGGAGCAGTCTGAGCATATAGGAGATCTCAAAACCTGCCCCTACAGTGACACACTTCCTTCAATAAGGCCACATCTACTCCAACAAGATCACACCTCCTAATAGTGTCCTTTTCTATAGGTGAAACATTCATGCACCTGAGTCTATGAGGGCCTTACCTAATCCAACCACCAATCTGACCTTAGTTAAATATGATCTTAATCAATTTACAATACCGTATTATCACTGAGTACTATTTAATTAAGTTCTTTTCTTCACACTTAGAGATTAATCTTTTTGAGATAATATCTACCAATCCAGAGCCACAAAGATAGAAGCTGTTTCTTCTTTTTTAATTTAAATTTTATTTTTATTTTAAATACAGTTTATTCATTTTGTATCCCAGCTGTAGCACCCTCCTTCATTCCTTTCCAATCCCAACCTTCCTCCCTCATCTCCTCCCATCCCCTCTCCAAGTCCACTGATAGGGGAAGTCCTCCTCCCCTTCCATCTGACCCTAGCTTATCAGGTCTCATCCGGACTGGCTGCATTGTTATCCTCTGTGGCTTGGTAAGGTTGCTCTCCCATCAAGGAGAGGTGGTCGAAGAGCAAGGCACTGAGTTCATGTCAGAGACAGTCCCTGTTCCTCTTACTAGGGCACTCACTTGGATGCTGAACTTCCATGGGCTATATTTGTGCAAGGGTTCTAGATTATCTCCATGCATGGTCCTTGGTTGGAGTATCAGTCTCAGAAAAAGGAGAGCAACAGAACCAAGAAGCTGTTTCTTCTAAGAATGCTGAAGTTTTCCTTTTGTGCAGAAGCTATGTGAGGAAGGGCAGGAATCCACTATTGTGTGCCTCTATCCCTAAAGCTTTAGACTACTTTCCTTGTGAAAGACCACTGTGACCAAATTCTACTTTGTCTAGGATTCAGAGACTTCACTATTGCCTGTGAGCTCAATTTTGGATGATTGAAAAATACATCTAAGCCTCTTTGGTTCTTGTGGGTACAGTATTCAGTATTTCTAGGTTGACTAAACAGATACACAAGTAAGTAGGAAACAGAGGAAGTAGAAGCACTGCGATGAACTGAAGAGTGAGTGGAGCTGCCAATTGAAGTATTGTTAAACTAAAATTTTCACATTGTAATTCCTTTCGACAAACATTCAATCTCATTGACTGAAATTTCTAACTTCAGTAACCACTATGACATCAGGTTAAATTTTCCACTTTATATCCAAAATTTTCTGTGGCCCACATTTTCCTCATGGCTACCTGAAACAGATTTTAAACACTTTCAGCATTCTTTTCAAAGATACTGAGGCATATTCTAATAGAATTATAACTTTCTTCAGACTATTTTTTCTTGTAAATCCTGATTTGAACAATTCATACAAGTTTATACATGTGGCTTTTTCTCAAATTCCTGTTTTTTCAAAAATGTGAATAATCTACATTCTCAATTTTAGGTAATTTTAAGGTGCCTTAAAATTCATCTTAGTCTTGATATTTTAATTTTCTCAAGTTAATATATATTGACACTAGATTGGGTAGCTTGTAAGCAAAATAAATATCTTTCTGTTATTTATAGATTCTGCGGCATTCAAGACCAAGGTGATAAAACAATTGTTGTCATGTAAGGACCATGACGTAGTGCAAGGACTATCATGATAATCACATTGTAGAAAAGGCACAGTAAATCAACGGATTTCGTATATCAAATACTAATCTTACTTATGAGAGCTAAGTCATGACTTAATAAGTGACCCTTCAAAATCAAATTATCCAAATTCTATTAGACTAAACATTAAGTTTAACTGTTAGTTCCAAGCTCTCAAAATGCTTAGTCTACAGCAAGTAAAAAATATCTTGTAGAACTTAAATTTTCTAAATATGATTAGCATGAACATTGAGAATTGAAACAATTAAGGAGGCACCTTTCAATTTCAACATTCAACTTAAGTTTTTATTTATACTATTATTTATGTTATTCAATATGTCTATTTGCAACTCTTATTTTACACTATTTAAAAAGTAGTATTTTCGCTTCCGTGCATATTTTAATGTTTTCTATCTGTAATTTTCTTCATTAATTTTGAAGATACCAACATTGAGTCCTCTTTTAAGTTGTGCATTTTGAATATGTTGGAATCAGTTGGTAATTACTTTTAAATAAGTATGAAATCATTTTGCAAGGCAACCTGTTAATGTAAATAAAGAAATTGAAATGTGTTTCAATGTGAATTCAAGCTAACTCTGAAAACTGAATTCATGAACTAGGGAATGCTTATGACACTACATGTACTAGTTAATCAGCTTGCCTATTTGATTTTGCTTTATCATAACTGAAAATATTGTACAAACATGAAAAATTTGAAGGATTAATCACACATTCAAGCTCAGAATATCAAAGTTGGAAACCTGAGAGATCTGATATTGAGCCAGCTCAAAAAAGATAAACCCAAATTTTATGATCCCTGATTTGATATAGTGTGAAGGAATATAAAGAGACAGCCTGTACACTTGGAGATCTGACTGATATTTTCCCTTGCAACTACCTGTTCTTGGCCTTTCCCTGAAATCCTTAATATAAATTATTTAAGCAGATTTCTTTATTTTTTTATACTTAGTGTAGTAATGGAACTGAAATCCCAATAACAATAATGTAAGAAAATTTTCATTAAATTATATGATTCAGAGCCATAGGGATGAAAATTAAAAAGAAACAAAAACAAACAACAAAGCACAACCTATTAATGTTGTCTTGGCTCAAGAGTTAAAAAGAATTTGATAATTACAAGTGTTTGTGATGGCTAGTTTTATGTCAACTTGAGTCATGAGAAAGGACAGAACCTCAGTTGATAAGAAAAAAAAAGCCTCCATAAGCTCCAGCTGTAGGTAGGGCATTTTCTTTTCTTTTTTTTTTTTTCTATTTATTTATTTATTTAGTTAGTTAGTTAGTTATTTTCTTTATTAATTACACATTATTCACCTTGTGTCTCCCCTGTGGTTCCTGCCCTCCTCCTATCCCATTCTCCCTCCCTTCCTCTACCCTCTGCATGCATGCCCTTCCCCAATTCCATTGATAGGGGAGGTCTTCTTTTCCTTCCTTCTGACCCTAGTCAATTAGGTTTCATCAGGAGTGGCTGCATTGTCTTTTTCTGTGGCCTGGTAATGCTGCTTCCCCCTCAGGGGAAGGTAATTAAAGAGCAGGCCAATCAGTTCATGTCAGAGACAGTCCTTGTTTCTATTACAATGGAACCCACTTGGATACTGAACTGCCATGGGCTACATCTGTGCAGGGGTCTTAGGTTATTTCCATGCATAGTCCTTGGTTGGAGTATCAATCTCAGAAAAGACCCCTGTGCTCAGATTTTTTTGGTTCTGCTGCTCTCCTTGTGGAGTTCCTCTCCTCCCTAGATCTTACAGTTTCCCACTTCTTCCATAAGATTCCCTGCACTCTTTCCAAAGGTTGGCCATAAGTCTCAGTATCTGCTTTGATAGTCTGCAGGGCAGAGCCTTTCAGAGGCCCCCTGTGGCAGGTTTCTAGGTTGTTTCCTGTTTTCTCCTTCTTCTGATGTCCATCCTCTTTGCCTTTTGGGATGGGGATTGAACATTTAAGCCATGGTCCTCCCTCTTGATTAGTTTCTTTAGGAATACAGATTTTAGTAAGTTTATCCTATATTATATGTCTATATGAGTCAGTATCTACCATGTGTGTCTTTCTGCTTCTGGGATAGCTCACTCAGGATGATCTTTTCCAGATCCCACCATTTACCTGAAAATTTCATGATTTCCTTGATTTTTATTGCTGAGTAATTAAAGAGCAGGCCAATCAGTTCATGTCAGAGACAGTCCCTGTTCCTATTACAATGGAACCTACTTAGATACTGAACTACTTAGATACTGGGCTGCATCTGTGCAGGGGTCTTAAGTTATCTCCATGCATAGTCCTTGGTTGGAGAATCAGTCTCAGGAAAGACCCCTGTGTTTAGATTTTTTGGTTCTGTTGCTCTCCTTGTGGAGTTCCTGTCCTCTCCAGATCTTACTGTTTCCTACTTTTTTCATAAGATTCCCTGCACTCTGCCCAAAGTTTGCCCAAAAGTCTCAGCATCTCAAGCTGTACTATACAGCAACAAAACTAAAAACTGCATGGTACTGGCATAGAAATAGACTGGTGGATCAATGGAATCGAATAGAAGACGCTGACATAAATCCACACACTTATGGACACCTGATTTTTGACAAAAATGTCAAAACCATGCAATGGAAAAAAGACAGCATCTTCAACAAATGGTGCTGGTCTAACTGGATGTCTACATGTAGAAAAATGCAAATACATCCATACAGCCTACAGACTGGGAAAGGATCTTCACCAACCCTATATCTGACATTTTCTCAAGTAGTCATCGATGGGGATAGGAAAGCCCATTATGGGTGTTGCCATTCCTCAGCTGGTGATCCTGGCTTCTAAAAGATACAGGCTGAATACTCCATGAAAGTACTCACCAGTGAGCAGCCGTATCTTTGCACCAGCTCTTATCCAGCTTCCTGCCCTGTTTGAGTTCCTATCTCAGTTTCCTTCATTGATGAACCATAATGTAGTAATATAGTCAAATAGACCTTTTCCTTCCTCAACTTGTTTTGGTCATGGTGTTTTTCAAACAATCATAACTCTGACTAAGACAGTGCTGTATTCCATTGTGTAAATGTATCACAGTTTCTATATCCATTTTTTTTTCATTTTTTTTCTCCATTTATTTATTTATTTATTTATTTATTTATTTATTTATTACTTTACTATTCCTGATTTCAGCCTTCCTGCTCTCCTTCCAGTCCTTCCCTCACACTACCCTTGAGAACCCTCTTTTCTCTTCTTCTCAGAGAAGGGGAGGTCTCCAATGGGCACCAACCTACTCTGGCACATTAAGTCACTGCAGAGCTAGGTGCATCCTCTCCCACTGAGAAAAACAAGGTAGCCCAGTTAGGGGATTAGGATCAAAGGCAGGCATCAGAGCCAGAGGGGGGCTGCTCCATTTGTTGGGGACTCCACATTTGTTCTTAGTCATTCTGATGGTTGTAAGGTGGAATCTTTACATTTGCATTTCCCTGATGAAAGGACTCTGAAAATTTTTTAAGTATTTCTATGCCAGTAGATATTTCTCTGTTGAGAATTCTGTTTAACTCTGTACCCCATTGTTTAATTGGATTACTTGGTTTGATAGTGTTTAACTTCTATTGAAAACAAGGAAATCACTATTAAAAACAAGGAAATCATGAAATTTGCAAGCAAATGGATAGAACAAGAAAAGACCATTGTGAATGACATAGCCCAGAAGCAGAAAGACACATATGGTATATACTCCTAAGAAATATTAGCCAAATAATCTAGGATGAACATACTAAAACCTATAATCCAAAATAAACTAAACAACCAGGAGAACCCTATTGAAGAGGCTTAATCCTTATTCAGAATTGCAAACAGGACAGACATTGGGAGTGGGAGAAGGCAGCAAACAGGACAGGCTCATTCCACAGGAGGCCTCTGAAAGACTCTGCCCATCAGGGTATCAAAGGAGATGCTGACACTCAGCCAAACTTTGGGCAGACTGCAGGGAATTTTATGGAAGAAGGAGGAGATAGAAATACCTGGAGGGGACGGGAGAGCCACAAGGAGACCAACAGAACAAAAAATCTAGGCTCAAGGGTTCCTGCAGAGACTTATGAATCAACCAAGGACCGTGCATGGAGACGACCTAGACCTCCTGCTCAGATGTAGCCCATAGGCAGCTCAGTCTCTAGTGGGTTCCCTAGTAAGGGGAGCATGGGTTGTCTCTGACATGAACTCAGTGGCTGGCTCTTTGATCACCTCCCCCTTATTGAAGCGGAAAAACTAGGCCATAGAAAAAGAGGATCCAGATAGTCATGATAAGATCTATGGTCAGATATAGGGGAGGAGGACCTCCCATATCAGTGGACTAAGAGAGAGACATGGGGCGGGGGGAGAAGAAGTGTGGGACAGGGAGAAGATAAAGGAGGGAGCTACAGCCAGAATACAGAGTTAATAAGTTGTAATAAATAATATAATAAAGAAAAAATTTAAGAGTGCTATAATTGGCATTACACACGGAATAGTTTCACATAGATTTGCAATAGAGTAAGAGTGAATTATAATGTGTCTGAGATGTATGTTTGCAGATATTTGGTATTGCTTATTAACTTGTTTATATGAAATTTTAATGTAAGGATGGGAGAGTGTGAACTTAATGGCAGAGGTAAGGAAAGAATGCATACTTGCTTATGGAATCTGAAAACACTAGGAACCAATGGTACTATTTGAAGTAGCTGATTTTCAAAAGGGTTGTTGAATTCAGGATATAGTATAACAGTTATATTTTGGTCATATGTTATGTGCTAAGCATGGTAAGATAATTTAACAATATCTAGTACTTTGCTATATTTATATATTAGAGTACCTTAAAACTTGGATATGATAAATTTTTGACTATTCAGAACACAGGAATGACTGATTTCACAGTGGCAAGCTGTATTTCTCAGTAGAAAGAAATCCAAAAACTGGTCTCAAATAACTCAATTATATTGTAACTTGAATGTAACTCCATAACCGTTACTTATCTGGAATAAATTAAAGAACCAAAAGGTAACAAAACAAAACAAAACAAAAAACGATTATTTCTAAAATTGTCTTCATTTAAAAAAAAACTGTTTTGATGATAATTATTTCTAAGTACAATATTTACTCAAGGTAATGAAAAGCATATTTTTCTAGTCCAGGTTTCCACTAAATTAATACCCATGAATGTTTTAGATAAAAGTGTTCAAAATTCTTGGGAATATTTTTCTGCTTTTCTTTTGTAATTAAACATGCAAAACTTAATTTTCTTGGTTTCCAGGATTCTATAATCTCTGCCATTTTGTGACATTTTGAAAATAGTGCACCAAAGAGAAAAGGCATGCTCTGCCCTTTAGAAAACAATGGTTCAAAACACTTATGCTTTCAAGGCTGAACAAATGACTTGAAATGGATTAATTCTATTCTAAAAGAAGCCAATATATCATCAGTTACAAAACACTCATTGAGTAGGGTTGATATGATTCATTTTTATGGCTGCTTTGTGTGTGTGAGTGTGCATTTGCATGTATGTATACTCTTACACCTCCAGAAAAGTGTGGTAGACCTGAATAGAAAAGTGTTTATATATATATATACATACATACATATATATATGTATGTATAATGTTTATTCATTATTCATATATCTATATATGAATTGAATGTAATGGGTAATTCTCCCATTGTTCAAAAGAGCAAAGTAAATGGCAGGCTTCTTGACAAAAGCAGAATTTTAATGATCTTTTCCCATAGTGTTTAGAAGAATGATTCTATGAATAAGTAGGAAAATATAGTAAACAGAAAGTCAGAAGAATCTTGTCTGGAATTAGAGTCAACGCTGTGTTTATTTTTGTACTCATTTCTCTTTTCAAATTAAATTGGGCTGCATTTCCACAGCTTATATACAGAACAATGATAACATGAGATAATGTATGTAAAACACTCAAATGCAAAGGTTACTTTTGTTATTTTCACAGCTTCTACAGTTTAGAAAACAGCCACCTGGGTAGTGTTGATACCAATTCCAGTGGTATTTGACATAATATTTTAACTACTCAATTGTAATGCTCAGAACATAATCTGATTCACTTCATTATCCTACAATAGCACATATTTAGATATTATGATGATTTGAGTGAGAAGAACCCCCATAGCATAGTACATTTGAATGCCTAGTCACTAGGGTATCAAATTATTCGATTAGGATGGGAAGGATTATAAAGTATGTTCTGGTTGGAGTAGCTGTGGCCTTATCAGAGAAAATAAATGTCTGGGACGGGCTTTTAGTTTTCAAAAGCCCATGCCAGGTCATTGTTCCTTCTCTTTCTCTAAATGATGACTTACAGACCGAAATGTTGAGATGTCAGCTACTTCTCCAGCACCACACCTGCCTGCCAGCTACCACATGTCTCACCATGATGATACTACAAACTGTAAGCAAACCCTCAATTATTTTATTTTCTTCTATAAGTTGTATTGATCGTGGTGTCTTTTCAGAGCAATAGAAGAGTAACTAAGACAAAAGTTGATTTGAGGCATGGGGCATTCCTGTGGTAGACCATGTTGGTTTTAGGAGGAATTTGAAGACTTTGGGACTTTGTCCTAGAAAATAATTTCAGTTATTTAAGCTGTGTTTAATGGATCATCCTTCAAAAAGTAAACACAGGGGTTTCCGAGCAGAAGAATATAAGGACGTTGCCTACAGACCATTCTTGTGCTATTTTGGCAAATAAGTAATGTGGTTGATTTTGGCCCTTGTCCAAAGAATCTCCTTGAGACTAAATGGAAGAATTTTGAATTAATGCTTTGGCCCTTTCTCTTTAGATTCTAGTACCACTGAAGCAAACTTATCTCCTTTACTGTTTTGTCTATTGATGACATTAGAGTGTTCTTCCAAAAGCAGAATTACCAGGCCACAGAAGAAGACAATGCAGCCACTCCTGAGGAGACCTAATTGACTAGGATCAAAAGGAAGGAAAAGAAGACCTCCCCTATCAGTAGACTTGGGGAGAGGCATGCATGCAGAGGGTGGAGGAAGAGAGGGATTGGGATGGAAGGAGGGTGGGAACCACAGGGGGGATTCAAAGTGAATAAAGTGCAATTAATAAAAAAAAGAATTCTAAAATTTCTTTTACTGTGTGTTTGTGTGTTGTTACTATGTGCGTGTATTTATGTGTTAATATGTGTGTACATGTGCATGTGGGCACACTTGTGAATGTGCATCAATGTGTGTGAAGGCCATTGATCAATGTTGGGTGTCTTCTTCATTGTCTTTATGCCTTGGGATTTGAGAGCTTCTATCCAGCAAGACTGCTGTTGTCGCTTTCTGTGCCACTGTTCTTGATTTTTGAAGTGGATACTCAGAGTCCAATTTAAGTCCAAATACTTTCAAAGCAACTGCTTTACCATCTTATCTATGTCTCCAACTCATTTGTTTATTTTATAAATATAAAGTTCAACATTTCTTAATTTTACTCTCTATTGTTTATTGATGTACCCTACCTCTTTTCTTCTATTCTTCCATGAAACCACAACCCTGATAGTTTTCTTTAAACTAGGGCAGATGCAGAAATTGGATATTGTCTCTTTGTACTAGTTTTGTAGAGCAAATGTTCAATACCATATTATCTTAGGCAATGTTTATCTGCTATTGGCAGGCCTAGAACAAAAAGTCTCCCTCTGTTAAGTGCAATAATGGAACTGACACATTGCTGCTAATGCAGCTCTCTATTTAGACTTAAGGCTCACTCAACAGAAAAGAAATAATACCTGATATTAGAAACCCAGCCAACTAGCTGAGGCTCTTCAGGTCATGGAACTTAGTAAAGAATCTGTCACTATCATTTTGTTAGACCAGCACTATATTTTACTACATTCTAAACTTTATCATAACACCCACATATAAGTACAGCAACCACTGTGTATCAAATAAACATTTTTTTCAAATCATAGGGAGCATTAAAAAAAAAGAAATATTAAGTGGACATGATGTAGAAATCAAACAACAAATTAAAACTGCAAAGTTAATGCATCTGTGTGTTCACAATGTGGCACATTTTAATTTAGTAAAGTATTTTATCTATGTAAATAAATAATGAAGCCACTTTAGATTTGTGCAAGTAACTCTTTTCTCTTTCCTATAATAGTCCAAAGTATTCTATTCAGGAAAAAATATTCAGTTTAGGTATTTTTGAGCAGTTTCAGTAGGATTAGGGAATAGAGAATATAAATCAGTATCTTTACTAGACCATGAAATTAATTAATTCTTACAGAAGATGGAAGATCCTCAGTTTAAAGATGATATTATTGACACATCAGTTCATGCTAACAAAAGTGATTAGTCATTCCATAAATTTGAATGGATGGAAGAGTTTGCTGGTATTAAGTTCATACTCCAAATAATTCCATTAAAAATTTAAATATCCCAAACTTGTATTCATTTAACAGCTCAATTGTATATTCTCCTTCATATAAAGCATCCAGGTCGATTTTCATGAACAAGAGAAGTGAAGAATTGCAATGATTATCCTGGTGTCTTACAGTATAGTCTCATTAAGGACTTCTAAAGAGAGAAAAGCAGAGATAAATTAAATAATGTAGTTTAATCTTTAAAGCAATTACCTACCTCTGTGCTGTTTTCCCAATTAATATCTTAATTTTACTGTGTATTATTCTTCTTCAGAAATTTAAAGGATGAGAAGAAAAATCTCTTTCTTAATCTCATCTCAAAAGAAATAAACAAATATTGAGTGATTACAAATGTGTTCTAGGATCATGTGGGTTCTAAAATAATATTATACTTTGTTCTGTCTAGTAAAAAATGTTAGAAACAGGATTGAAGCATTCTAACATGTAGGGGGAAGGAGGAAGAAAATACTTGGAGAAATGACTGGATTTTGGGTTTTTGAGGGTGAGGTGGAGACTTAGAGCAGGAGAAACTCCGTGGAATCTATGAGAGTAACCCTAATAAAGATCCCTAGTAATAGAATACAAAGAACCTGAAGTAGCCATGTACTGCAACCAGGCAAAGCCTCAAGTGGAGGAACTGTGATACCAATATATGACAGAGTTTGTCCTGCTTGCAGAGTATTCTGGGAAAAGAAGCTAGCAGAACTGTCATCAAAGAGAACAGAAAGACTTCCTCCAACAACTGAAGGGCGCAGCCACAACATTTTCCCCAGATTAGACAGAATTTAAGGTCCTGTGGAGGAGGGGGAGGAATGATATTAGAAACCTTAGGGGTCAGGGACACACTAAGAGAAAATGACTCACAGAATGAACTGACCAAGACTCATGGGAACTCACAGAGATTACAAAGCCTGTATGGGCTCTCCTGACTCTTTTTCTGTCTACTGGATTGCCTTGTCCAGACTTGATGTGATGGTATGTGTCTAACCTTATTGTAGCTTGTTATGCAGTGCTCAATTGATATCCCTGGGAGGCTTGATCTTTTTCTGAGGGTTGGGTAGGTATAGAGAGGAACCTAAAATTGGGGTGACATTTATGAGAGAAGAATTTTTAAAAAATGTATTATCAAGGATAACTCATAAAATGTTGGAAGTGATTGGATTTAAAGAAGGACAATTGTAATGGATATCATTCATCACTACTTTAACAAATATGAAAGTAGCTAGAAAGCAAGTGTATGGGTGTATCTGTGAGAGATTGGTTGACTGAGGAAGAGTGAAGTAGGGCTTATGGTTCTTTATGTTATTTAGGAACCTCCAACAAGTGGGTAGCTACTATAATACAACCTCTTTCGGGGACCAACATGAAGGGCACTCAAAATAGGGAAGTCTTCACAGTGGCAGAACTCCAGGTAGTACACATGGGTGATATATTTTGTTTTGAAGCAGAAATGATGACATATATTGACTGTTCACTGACTCATGGGATTTAGCCAATGGCTTGGCTGGATGGTCAAGGATGAGGTAATATCATGATTGTAAAACTGGTGACAAAGATATCCAAAGAAGAGGTACATGGGCAGGTATCTCCAAATGAGCAAAGGGTGTGAAGATGCTTACATCCCATGTAAATGTTAATAAGCTGGTGACTTTAGCTGAGCAGTACAACAATCTATTAGATAGAATGACCCATTCTGTGAACAGTCATTCTCATTCCCCTGCCATTCCTTTCATTGCCCCATGGGCCATAAACAAATTGGCCATGGCAGCAGAGATAGAGGTTATAAATTGGCTACGTGTTATGGAATTCCACTTACTTGTAGTTGAACTGATTACAACTGCTGCTGAATGTCAGCAGCAAAACCAGAATGTCTCTGGTTTCAGGAGCAAACCCAGAGACCAACATTATGCCCAGATATGCCACCATTCCCTGTGGTGATAAGCTAAAAACCTATAGGCAGGTTAACTACAATGAACTATTTTCTCTGTGGAAAGGACAGTGCTTCTTCATACTAAAGTAGATACTTATAATTGTTATAAGAAGTGCCTTTCCTGTATTTATTGCTTCTGCCAAAACTACCATCCATGGACTTACAGAATGCCTTATCATGTTTTAATAATCCACACATAAGTGTTTCTGACAAAAAAAGAGATTTCACAGCCAGAGAACTGTGACAGTAGGTCTATGATGAAGAAATACACTGAGTTTACCATGTTCTCAACACACATGAAGGAGCTGACCTCATAGAAAGAAGAAACGGTCTTTTAAAGACACAGTCACAGAGTAAATTGGGGGATAGCCGCCTAGAAGGCTGGGACAGAGTTCTCCAGAAAGTGGTATAAGTTACAGTTTATCTCATATCTAGGATCGACAGATCTAGCAATCACAGATGAAAAGGGGAGTAATTCATTATTTGCCCTAATGATTCACTAAGAAAATTTTTGCTTCCCGTTCCTGTTATCTTAAGTTATTTTGGGCTAGAAGTTTTGGATCTAGAGAGGTAAGCACTACATTGAGGAACCACAGCAAACATTCCATTGGACTGGAAGCTCAGATTTACTCCTGGTCACTTTGGACTTTTTTTTTAATTAATTATTATTTTTTTTAATTTTTTAATAGAACTTACAGTTTATTAACTTTGTATCCCAGCGTATCCTGCTCCCTCATTCCCTCCCAATCCCACTCTCCCTCCCTCATCTCCTCCCTGCCCCTTTCCAAGTCCACTGATAGGGAAGGAACTCCTCCTCTTTCATCTGACCCTGGTTTATCAGGTCTCTTCAGGACTGGTAAAGTCCTCCTCTGTGGCCTAGTAGGGCTGCTCCTCCCTCTAGGGGGAGGGCAGGGGCGGAGGTCAAAGAGCCAGCCATTGAATTCATGTCAGAAATAATCCCTGTTCCCCTTACTAGGCTGCCCACTTGGATACTGTGTTAATATGAGCTACGTCCAAGCAGGGGTTCTAGGTTATATTCATACATGGTCTTTGGTTGGAGAAACAGTCTCATAAAAGACCCTTGTGCCCAGATATATTTGGTCCTTTTGGAGTTCCTGGACTTCTAATGACTTTAAACTTACAGGCAAATAAAGGCTTAACAGTGTTAGGAGGGTTGATACAAAGTGGATAGCAGAAGAAAATATTTATAAATACCAGCTAAAACCATGTGAGCAGGTGCAGAAAGGTGAACTGTAATTAACATGGGTGTTTCTGTCTTATATCATTAATAATGTGTTTGTAGAGATAGTTGTGTTTTTTTCCTTGATTTCTTTATTATGTATTATAGCATCAATTAAGAGACTATCAGTGGGTATTATATTTAATCTTGAAAATCATAAAGGCATGTCTTGCAAGGATAATTACTACTTATTCTAATAGAGGAATAGTTATATGATAATCAGCATATTATGACCAGGTTACATATAATATAATTTGAATTTGTACACAGGACAGTTACATCATGTTAGGCATAATTCTGATTTGGGTATTGATTTCATCTGGAACATGAACCTTAAGTATGGTAAGTGGATAAGAGTGTATAAAAGGGATGGACTTGTGATGGCTATTCTTGTTTGTCACCTTAACTAACTCTAAAGTCAACTAAAACCCAAATCCTGGGTATATCTGGTAGGCCTTTTTTGCTTAAATAACTCATTAGAAATGGTAATGCTTAATCTGAATCTTTTGAGGTGAAAAGATTTTCTCTTAATCTGAGCAGTGCTGTCTGTTGGGAGACTATATATATAGAAAATACATATATTTTCTATATATATTGAGAATGAAATATTTCCTATCTTTCCCTGCTTACCAGTTCTTTTGCTGGCAAATTAATTTCCTCAGTGTCATTGGAACTTACTTCTTCAGGATTACAATGTATATTAAATACCAGCTGAGACATCCAGCCATGTGGACTGAATAACTACTAGATACTTGGACTTCCCATTGGTAGACCACAATTTTTGGAGTAGCTGGAACATAACTTGCAAGCCACTATAGTAAGTACCATATATTTTCACTCTATCGGTTCTGTTTCTCAAACAGTGATTCTCAAACTTTTTTTACATGCTAAAATTATGACTGTCACTCTGAACCTCAGAACTAGGCAAAACACATTTTCGTTGTTTTAAGCAACCCAATTTATAATTTTTGTTATAATGATATCTTGTGATATATCAATATACATCATTTACATCACCCTCAGTATTCTCAGATAACAATATAAACTTGCTTTATTCATTAGCTTTCTGGCTGTATTGTTACATTTAGCTTTCAGAAATGAAATAACACTGAAATGAACATCAGTCACTTTAAATAACATATTTAATAAAAGTCAGTGAAATAAAAAACAGTGATAGCACTCCAGGATATAACATGATTTTGGCACTGTGGTGGTATAAATTGGTTTTGCCTCAATAGATTCATGTGTTTGAATGCTTAACCATAGAGGGCCACACTATTAGATGGTCTAGCCTTATTAGAGGAGATGTGGCCTTGTTAGAGAAAGTGTTTCTCTATGGCGGCAGAGCTTTGAAGTCTTAAACCCTCAGGCTACACCCTGTGTGAAACACATCACGTCTCCACCTGGCTTCCCACAGATCAAGATATAAAACTCTCAGCTCCCAACTTCAGCATCATGACAACTTGTATGGTACATGCTACCTGCCATGACAATAGTGGACTAAACTTCTGAAACTGTAGGGCAGGCCTAATTAAACATTTTCTTTATAAGCATTGCTTGATCATGGTGTCTCTTCACAGCAATAAGACCCTAACTAAGATAGCACTTTGTCCGTTTGTTACCTGTCTAAATTATTTTAATGACTTCTTTTTCAAGATGGAAAGTATCGGTTCTTTTTCAAGATGGAAAGTATCGGGAGAAATTTTACATTACTATATTTGTATTGCTTCCAAATGAAGTTTCTGATATTTACTCAAGAAACAGGAAAAAAATAAGGCAACATTTAAAGGTCAAGATATTTGTCATAAGGCACACTGCTTGAAACACTGTGAAAGGGAGGAATGCAGAGGGAGAATGTGTGTTGTGTCAATTGTGAAGACAGCTAATAATCAGGGAACAAGGACTTAAACTTTCAGATAGCTTCTCTCTTCCTAAAATCACATTGGTTGTCCTTTGTATCCTCATTTAGATCACACCCTGGGAAATTTGTGATCTTCAGCATTCAAAGATCATAAGCTAATGTCTAGGCGATTTCCACAAAGTAGAGGGACATACACTATCTTGAAAGTGATTATAGATAATCTCTTACCATGCCTACTATAGTCTGACCATTTGGGTCAATTAGCTCCAATTATATTTAAATATTTAAGGAGCATCTCTGTTATGAATTTAATGGTGCTTTCCTTCTGAGTGAAAATGAGAGTGAAAGAGTCAATGAGACCAACTTCACTTTCCACAAGTGGCTGGTCTCAGAACCACAATTCCAATTATCTTTGTCTTTGCCTATTATAGGTTCCCATCACTTTAAGCTTATCATTCCCCTTTAACCTCAATTTCTTATGGTATAATGATCTAGATCCTGATTTCAAAGACTGAATCCCATTCACATTATCTCAATTTACCTGCATAATTTATTTGTACTTTCCCAAAGGAAGTGCCCTGTATATTGCATTTTTATCACTCTCTCTGGTCATAACTCTTTATACTTTCTTATAATTAATTAATATCCATGAGAAATCAATATTGTTTAATTTTCTTTAAAAGATAAAAATCCAAATCTCATAGAAGAAACCTATTTTTATTTATTAAAATATTGTTACTTTATTTTATTTTGAGATTACATTTCTCCCCTTCCTTTTTTCCCTATAAGCCCCTCTCAAACACCCTTTCCCACTCTCTGGCTTCTTTTTGCACTAAATCCTATTGAATATATATTCTTAAATATTACTTTTTCCATTTATATAATGCCACTTAAAATTGCATTTTCAGGGTTGACTATTTGGCACAGGACAAACAATTGGGTATACATTTTCCTTCCTAAGGAAGGACATTTCTCATGATCCCAGCTTTGTTTTGGTTGCTTATATATTTTTTTCCTATAGAATTTCCACATGTGCAGTTTTCTGTTCAGTGTGACATGTTCATTGGTGTCATCTTTGTGAAAGAAAGAACATATTAAATAGAGCCTGTATTTTACATATAGAATCATCAAATCCTCTTTAGACACTAAGATCTTAAACAATATAGAACTCCAAAAATGGATGAACTGGAAAATCATATATATTAAGAGGTTGTGAATACAAGCAAGTAGAAAAATCATTCTTTTGTTACTTGGAACAAAACCATGGTTATTTCATAGGCGAACACAATTGCTTTGATTTCAAGTGCATGCACTACCAGTAAAGATGGAGATGCATTTGCATATGCCTGCTATTTTTCTTTAATGAACTTACTCTATGCTCTGAAAAAGGGCCCCAACTTCTCCAAAATTATGGAAGATTTGCATAGCTTTATGTGTCTGTTGTTTACTCTCGTATGAGATCTTCTTCTCTCTTATTTCTTTTATTAATATCATTATTAATTCACTTTGTATCTCAGTTGTAGGTCCTCCCTCATCTCCTTCTGGTCCCACTTTCTCTTCCTTCCCTACCCCTCTTCCCTACTCCACTGATAAGTGAAGTCCTTCTCACCTGCTCTTTGACCCTAGCCTATCAGGACTGTTTGGATCCTCTTCTTTTGTGGCTGGCTAGGTCTCCCCACCAGGGAGAAGTGCACTCCTCTCTTATTTCTATGAGGTCGTGTATATGACTGAATACGGTACTATTCATTATCCCACACTGCTATTACTTGTTTCTCACAGAATCTCTATGAGTAAAAACAACAAAAAAGCAAGTCCAAATTCAATGTGTATTTCTACTGATAATGAGTCATGCCATATTACTGAGCTCTAAGGACTGTTGAAGACAATTTCTTATGCAGATGTCAACTGATCTACTTGAGAATTAATTCCTTACCAGAGTTTTAGTCTTCATCTTTATTAGTGCTTACTTTATGGCCTTAGGAACAAAATAATCATATTTACATTCTCATACTTAGTTGCCATCTCTAACACAGAAGCTTCTTTATTAATGTACCCATTATGGCAATATTGATATGATCATTGAGCTGTTACTTATTGTTCAGTTTGATAATTTATCATCTGAGTTATGTAGATACACTCTGAATTAAACTCTAAACTGAAATAAATAACACCCATTTATTTAATATATAATACCCATTTATAAATAATACCCCTCTTGCCCCAGGATTACCTCTATAAAGGATCTAATTACAGTTGTTTATTTGTTTTCTATGTTTTTGGTGGGTGTATGAGAGCACTTGCCAAAATGTGATTAGGTGATCTGAATAGAGCCTGTGAGAGTGGGTTTGCTCATTCATCATGTGAGATAAGAAATAAAGATCCTTGGGAAAAAAAAAAGAGAAGCAGGTTGACATGCTGAACCATCTCACTAGTCAGACTTCTTTTACTTTATTATTATTATTATTATTATTATTATTAATTACAATTTATTCATAATTTATCCCAGTTGTAGCCCTCTCCCTCATCCCCTCCTTGTCCAAACCCCCTCCCTCTTTCTCCCCAATCCTTCTCCCTTAATCCACTGATGGGGGAAGTCCAGCTCCCCTACTATCTGACCCTCATCAATTAGGTTTCATCTATCTGTATCCTCTTCCTCTGTGGGCTACCTAGGTTTCCCCACCAAGAAGAAGTGACCAAGGAGAAGGCAATCAAGTTCATATCATACATCATTTCTTCTCCCTTTATTAGGGACCACACGGAGACTCAGCTGTCTATGGGTTACATCTGATCAGGGGGTCTAGGTCCTTATTATGCATATTCTTATACAGAAATGGTGGTACATTTACAGAATAGAATACTGCTCAGCTCTTTAAAACAAGGAAATAATGAAGTCTGTATGCAAATGGATGGAATTAGAACAGATCATGCTGAGTGAGGTATCTTAGAAGCAGAAAGAAACACATGGTATATTCTGATTTATAAGTGGATATTAGCCATATAATATAGGATAAACATACAAAATCTACAGACCTAAAGAAGCTAAACAACAATGAAGAAACAAAGGAAAATGCTTAATTCTCATTCAGAAGGGAAAACAGGACAGACACTGGAGGCAATAGAAGAAAAGGAACAGGACTGGAGCCACAAATGTTCTCACAAAGACTCTACCCAGCAGGGGATTGAAGGAGATGCAGAGACTCAGAGCCAAACTTTGGAGAGGGTTCACTGAGTATTATGGAAGATATAGAAGGTTTTGGAAGGTACAAGAGCCCCACAAGGAGACCAACAAAGCTCCAAAAATTCTGGGGCCAGTCATACTGCAGAGATTGTTGCATCAAGAAGCCGAGCTTTTTAATCCTTCATGTTCAGTTGGAAATCTCTAGCAACAAGGAAATTTTTACATATTGTAAAAAGGGTAAAGACAGTATTGAAGTTTGGGTCAAAAGAATACATTCCTGAAATTATTGTTTGCAGAGGTCCATTAAGAGGAAAATTGTCAGTTTCCAATGACGTATATCTGAGTATATTCATAAATTTGCCCCATCATTCATGCATACTTTGAACTAATATCCACCATTTTCGTGGAGGGACAGTTTGTCCACTACCAGTCTTTAAATTGAGTGTTTTAATATTGTGAAGCAGACAAGAACCAATATCAAGAATAAGTTGTGTATGGGACATTAAAGAAGTAGTTCAACATATCTTATTATTGAAATAGAATTTTTTTTGGTCTTATGTATTCTGATTAGGCTTCCCATCTCCAGACTCCATATCTCTGTCCACTAAATCTATAGCTTTTATATCCCTCTCTCATTAGAAAACAAACAGGAATCTAAATTAAAAAGGAAAAAATGTAATAAAAATAAACAGACAAATAAACGAAAAAAACAAAGAATAGCATAAGAAACTCATACAGATTCAGAAACACAATTGGCACAAATAGATATACTTTAAAATGGGGAACAATAATATATAAACAAAAGACCTATAGATAAAGAAAACATAACAAAATACTGGACAAAGAATTATGAAGCACACAATCATAAGACAAAAAAATATTCCCAAAATAGAAATACCATTGAGTTCATTTTGTGTTGGATATTTACTGCTGGGACCTAGCCTTAAGAGTGTTATTTATGAAGATTCTTTCCCAATCTGTAGGCAGTCCTTTTGTTTTGATGACAGTATCCTTTGATTTACAGAAGCTTTTCAGATTCATGAGGTCCCATTTATTGATTGTTGCTCTTAGAGCCTGTGCTGTTGGTGTTCTGTTCAGGAAGTTGTCTCCTGTGCCAATGAGTTCAAGGGTATTCCCCACTTTTTTATCTAGCCGATTTAATGTGTTTGGTTTTATGTTGAAGTCTTTGATCCACTTGGACTTTAGTTTTGTGCAGGGTGATAAGTATGGATCTATTTTCATTTTTCTACATGTAGACATCAGTTGGACCAGCACCATTTGTTGAAGATGCTGTCTTTTCTCCATTGTATGGTGTTGGCATCTTTGTCAAAGATCAGGTGTCCATAAATGTGTGGGTTTATCTCTGGGTCCTCTGTTTGGTTCCATTGATCCACCATTCTGTTTCTATGCCAGTACCATGGAGTTTTTATTACTGTTGCTCTATAGTACAGCTTAAGATCAGGGATGGAGATACCTCCAGAAGATCTTTTACTGTAGAGGATTGTTTTAGCAATTCTGGGTTTCTTGTTGTTCCATATGAAGTTGAGAATTTTTCTCTCTAGGTCTGTAAAGAATTGTGTTGGTAATTTGATGGGAATTACATTGAATCTGTAGATTGCTATTGGTAAGATGGCCATTTTTACTAGAGGACTAATATCCAGTACATATAAAGAACTAAAGAAGCTGAAAAGCAGCAAACCAAGTAATCCAATTTAAAAATGGGAACAGAACTAAACAGAGAATTCTCTGTAGAGGAATATCGAATGGCAGAGAAACACTTAAAGAAATGCTCAACCTCATTAGCCATTAGGGAAATGCAAATCAAAACCCTGAGATTTCACCTTATACCCATCAGAATGGCCAAGATGAAAAACTCAAGTGACAACACATGCTGGAGAAAGGGGAACCCTCCTCCACTGCTGGTGGGAATGTAAACTTGTACAGCTACTCTGGAAATCACTCTGGTGCTTTCTCAGACAACTAGGAATAGTGCTTCCTGAAGACCCAGCCATACCACTGCTAGGCATATATCCAAAAGAGGCTCAAGTACACAATAAGGACATTTGCTCAACCATGTTTGTAGCAGCTTTATTTGTAATAGCCAGAAGCTGGAAACAGCCCAGATGCCCCTCAACTGAAGAATGGATGCAGAAATTGTGGTACATTTACACAATGGAGTATTACTCAGCAATGAAAAATAAGGAAATCATGAAATTTGTAGGTAAGTGGTAGGACCTGGAAAGGATCATCTTGAGTGAGCGGTCCCAGAAGCAGAAAGACACACACGGTATATACTCACTCATATAGACATAACATAGGATACACCTACTAAAAACTGTACATCTAAAGAAACTAATCAAGAGAGAGGACTCTGACTAAAACGTTCAATCCCCATCCTGAAAGGCAAAGAGGTTGAGCAACAGAAGAAGAAGAAAACAGGAAACAACCTAGGTACCTGACACAAAGGGCCTCTGAAAGCCTCTGCCCTGCAGACTATCAAAGCAGACGCTGAGACTTATGGCCAATTGTTGGGCAGAGTGCATGGAATCTTTTGTAAGAAGTGGGAAATAGTAAGAGCTGGAGAGGATGGGAACCACACAAGGAGAGCAACAGAGCCAGACAATTTGAACACAGGGAACTTCCCAGAGACTCATACTCCAACCAAGGACTATTCATGGAGATAACCTAGAACCCCTGCACAGATGTAGTACATGATAGTTCAGTGTCCAAGTGGATTACATGGTAATGGGAAGAGGGACTGCCTCTGATATAATCTGATTGGCCTGCTCTTTGATCACCTCCCCCTGAGGGGGGAGCAGCCTTACCAGGCCACAGAAGATGACAATGCAGCCACTCCTGATGTGATCTGATAGACTAAGATCAGAAGGAAGAAGAAGAGGACCTCCCCTGTCAGTGGACTGGGGAGGGGCATGCATGAGGAAGGGGGAGGAAGGGTGGGTTGGAGGGGGGAGAAAGGGGCTTATGGGGGAATATAAAATGAATAAAGTGTAATTAATAGTAAAAAAATAAAAAAAATAAAAAAGAATGTTATTTACACTAAGTGAATTTCTAGTAGAAAAAAATAAGATTTTTATTTGTAGGTGATTTTCAGATAACTTTTCGGTTAGGGATGTGAGTTCCTGACCACTTCCTATCTCAGCAAATGGAACGCATCAGTCCCAGACCCAAGAAGGCCCTTTGCATGCTTCCACATCTCTATGAGTTTGTGTGTGCCCAAGACAGGCTGTGCTTAGAAGGGCTCTTTTTAGGTTTTTCCTATTCCCTTGTGTTCTCTGCTCCCTCTGGATCCTAACATCTTCCCATCTCCTCTTTCACAGGGATCCTTGAGCTATCAGAGATGTGAACTGATGGACATCCCCTTAAGGACTATGTGTCCCAATGTCTCTCAGGCTCTGCACTGTGCTTGACTGTAGATCTCGGTTTTTATTTACAGTTACTGCAAGTATAAGCTTCTCTGATGATGACTAAGCAAGACATTCTTCTGTGAATATAGCAGTATAACAGAACGTTGTTAGGAGGCATTTTGGTTTTTTGTTTGTCTTTAATGAAACATCATTTATTTTCAGGTTTTTGGCTATGCTAGTAGTGTTGGCCATGAGTTTCCTTTCAGGAAATGGGTCTTACTTTCATTCACGTATTGGTTAGCTACTTCTACAACTTTTGTGCCACTATTGCACTTGTTTATCCTGCACGCAAGTTACTGTTGTATATTGAAAGGTTTGTGGCTATGTTGTTGTTAACTGTTTGCTTTGGTTAGGTTGCTTTGGAATGCCCCTCCAGATCCATGAACACTTGGCAGTAGGGGTGAATGTGAAAGGTCGTTTGGAAATAAAAACTTCCAATATGGTACAAGTTTTTAAAATGTATATATAATGAACGAGGAAGCAAGACTCCAAATGTGACATCTTTCATCATTAAATGAAGCTTTAAATTTTAGAAATTCTTCACATGTAATAGAGAGATTGGCCAAAGGGGTCCCATGAGAACCTGCAAATAACTCAAAATAGAGCTTCAAATTTTCATTATTTATTGACATACTGATTGTAATGCCCTGTTGCTGAAGATAAGACCTACATGTCTCACTAAAAGTGGAAAAAACAATCTGGTGCTTCTAGAGCAACATTTAAAAATATTTTAGCCACAATTTTATAATTTAACAAAATAAATTTATGCTTGCTTCATTTTAATTTTGAATCAAGCTTATTTGTCTAAAGCCCATACATGGCGACTTCATATACACTAGAGCAGGGTCTACAATTACTGTTTTGCTGTTCATGTTTCCTGATAAACATTCTTGTTTATTCTTATGGAATAATGTCATGTCCAAAATGTGTTAGGTAATTTTCTTACTGCAGCAGGGAGCTCTTCCTAGCTGACAAGTGGACAACATGCCAAGAATATGTGATGATGAAGTTCTCTTTTCTAAATGTAGTAGCTATGTCATTTTTTCACAAGATAAAATAAACAGCATAAAAAAAGAACAGAGAGTGTAACAGACAGAATATGGAAGATATGCATCAAAAGGATGTCTTCTGGGCATGATGTAGATTCTCATTATTAAACTCACTGTAAATGTGATCATCCACAGATGACCTGACAGTATCATAAATGTTCAAATTTCTTCATAGATAAAGGAACCCCTGAGCTCCTCTTTGAAGGATGGAGAACATTATTCTTCTTAGTGATAGAGCCATCGCCAGCTTTCTCCTCCTCTAATAAATAAATACCCACATACATTCAGGCAAGACACTCAAGTTTAATCCACAGATCATACAAGAAACAAACACATAAAATTAGAAGGGGAGTTTTCAGGGGAATAAGTTTAAATAACCGAGGTAGGAGACTGAGGGAGGAGAATGGGAGAATATAAAATGACTAAATTTCCTTATGTGAAAGAAAAAGTAAAACAAAAAAAAAAATAAATAAAAAAATAAAGACACTTAAAATAAATGTGTAGTTCCACTTTGGCAATAATAGTTGGACAGTGAGTGTTCTGAAGTACCAGAAAGTACTCAAAGGATTGTCAGTTAATTTAATAGGGTCTGTCATGCTTACAAAGTAAACTTGAAATCACACAAGAAAAAGCCATAGAATTTTCAATGAATTAAGTACATTTTAATTGTACCATTTACTTATCATTGGATAATAGAATTGAGGCAATAAGTTCAATTTACAGGAAAATTTATTACAAGCATTGTACATCTAAAAATTAAAACTTAAGAATAAGAAAGGGTGGTAAAAAATTCCACACACATTAGGAATAATAAACTAGGTTCATGTTGCTCTAGATTAAAAAAAAAAAAAAAGCTTATTATCAAAATGGCCATAGCTAAGGAAATTTAATTTTAGCAGCAGTAAAGGGAGATAACACAATGGAAAAAATGGAAATAGGACAGATAGTAATAACACTAATTTATGGCAAAAGAGAGTGTTGAGTACAGGGCAACTTTTAAACTAAAAACTATTGGGTCAATACTGTAACAGCAGCCTGGTCTGCCCTTCACGACCAGGGTTAATTACTCTTGACAATACATTGTCTCCTTTTATTGCCTATTCATCCTGGGTAGCTCACTAAATAATATGATTTATTGATCCATGGATCTCTCTACTGCCATATCTCCTTTTGTCTAAAATCTTCTTTTGGTCCAAAGGATGATTTTACAATGTCGCAAGGGCAGTGTTTCAAACATTGAGTGAATCCTGACTAGACACACTCCTTCCGAAAGGAAAGGCAGACTCGTGTGGCCAGCTGGGCTAACCCCTGAGCTCTGCACCCTCTTAGGGAATTTCAGATGTGGATAAATATGTTATAATTAGCCATAAATCCTTTGGAAGTAATCAAGCTTACTTTTAATCTCTTCCCCTTGGAGGTTTCAAATCTACAGCAGAATTAGCTAGATGAGCTTGTCTGTCTGGGTGTTTGTGCCATTGGATCATAGATATCTCTGTTTTTTGACATTATAACCATTTCATATATGCACTTAGTACCACTATGGGCAGCCAGAGACACCATCTTGGTATGACAGCTTGTTGAGCTGCTGCTTCGCTGTGTGTGTCTAGACATCAACTTTTCTGGAATACATTCCCCTAGTAGCCTAGCAGACAGAAAACAAAATGCTAAACAACTCAAAACTTGTTAGGCATATACATCCACTCCTGCTTTTTACCAAGATCTAGACATGGCTGTCTAAACATTTCTATTCAGATTCCAACTAATTATCTAAGCTATTTTTCACTTACCATAGGTCTGTTTATTTCTATCTGATGACACTTCTATTTTTGCCCAAATGGAATACTCTGACATGCTTGCTGCCAATGCGCTCTGCTTTGTAAAAAAGAATTCTGCATGTTACAGCCTATTAAACAGGATAGCAAGAGGCTTTATGGAGAATGCAGTTCATCAGACTAGTGCTTAGAATGGAAGGAAACTGGAATAAACAAAACCAAAATTTCAGACAAATGTTCAAATAAAATGAAGTTGTAAAGAAGACTCAGATAATTTTTACAAATTGGAAGTAGGATAAAAAATTAAAATTTTCTTTTTAAAATTAAATTAAATTATTACTTATTACAATTTATTCATTTAGTATTCCCCCTTTGCCTCCCCCATCTCCTCCCTATTCTCCCCTTATGCCGTTCCCCTAGTCCACTGATAGGGAAGAACCTCAATCTATCAGACCCTAGCCTATCAGAGCTGGCTGCATCATCTTCCTCTGTGGCCTGGCAAGGCTGCACACTCAAGAGGGAGGGGAGGGGGTGATTGAAGAACCAGCCACTGAGTTCATGTCATAGACAGTTTCTGATCCCATTAATACGGAACCCACTTGGAGACTGAGCAGCCTATCGGCTTCTTCTGAGCAAGGAGTCTAGGTCCTCTTCATGCCTGGTCCTTGGTTGGAGTAATAGTCTCTGCAGCCCTCCCAATCCCCAGCTTGGCCCAGGTTTTTTTGGATCTGTTGGTCTCCTTGTGGAGCACCTGTCACCTCCAGGTCTTTCTTTCTCCCCCTTCTTCCATGAGGTTCCCTGCACTCTGCCCAAAATATGGCTATGAGTCTAAGCATCACCTTTGATATCCTGATGGGTAGAATCTTTCAGAGGAGCCCAGTGGAAGGCTTCTGTCCTGTTCCCTGTCTTTATCTACTTCTGATGTCCTTCCTATTTGTCCTTCTGAATGAGGTTCAGCCTCTTCCTGAGGGTCCTCCTTGTTTAAACCTTCTTTGGAACTATAGATTTTAGTATGTTTATCCTATATTATATGGCTAATATCCACTTATAAGTGAGTATTAACCATACGTGTTTTTCTTTTTCTGGATTACCTCACTCTCACTCTGGATGATCTTTTCTACTTACATCCATTTGCCTGCAAATTTCAAAGAAGTTCACCAACACTACCTCTGAGAGAGGGCCAATATCCAGAACATATAAAGAACTCAAGATGTTAAACACCAGCAAACCAAGTAATCCAGTTAAAAAATGGAGCTGTCTCTGACATGAACTCAGTTGTTGGCTCTTTGATCACCTCCCCCTGAGCGGGGGACAGCCTTCCCAGACCACAGAGGAAAACAATGTAACCAGTCTTGATGAGACCTGATAGGCTACTGTCAGATGGAAATGGAAGAGGACCTCCTCTATCAATGGAACCAGTGAGGACTATAGGAGGAGGAGAAGGAGGTAATATGGGATTGGAAGGAAAAGAGCAAAGGGACTACAGCTGGGATATAAAGTGAATAAACTGTAATAAATAAAAAATAAAAGCAAATAAAATAAAATATAGAAAAGAAAAAAGAAATATGTCAATAACTCATGATTGATTTTTTAAAAAATGGGGTTACAGAGCTAAACAGAATTTTCAGCACAGGAATATCGAATGGCAGAGGAACAGTTGAAAAAATGCTCAAAGTCCTTAGTCATCTGGGAAATGCAAATCAAAATTTGCATTTTGAGATTTCATCTCACACCCATCAGAATAGCTAAGATCAAAAACTCAAGTGACAACACATACTGGAGAGGTTGTGGAGAAAAGGAAACCCTCTTCCATTGCTGGTGGCAATGTAAAATTGTACAACCACTTTGGAAATCAATCTGGCGCTTTCTCAGACTATTGGAAATAGTGCTTCCTCAAGATCCAGCTATTCCACTTCTGTGTATATATCTGAAATATGCTCAAACATAAAACAAGGACATTTACCTAACTATGTTCAAAGCAGCTTTATTCATAATGGCCAGAACCTGGAAACAACCTAGATGTCCATCAACAGAGGAATGAATACAGAAAATTGGTACATTTTCACAGTGGATTACTGCTCAGCAGTTAAAAACAAGGAAATCACGAGAATTACAATTTTCATGTTAGGAAAGGGTACTGAGTTTTTAATCACAAAGGACCTTTAAGTGGTATAGGTAACTCCAGTGGAAGGTTTTACATGAGTGTTTGTCCATTTGTGTGGACATGTGTGTGTATGCGTGCATGCATGCATGCGTGCATGTGTTTGAGTGTGCATGTGTTTGTGTGTGTGTGTGTGTGGGTTTATAGTGGGGACTTTATGACTGCCTTTTCCTAAAACTTTATCTCTAAATAGTTCTCTGATTTGGAGAAAATACAATTCAAATGACTCCCACATATAAAGGGACTAATAATTTTAAATACTGCTGACTATTGAAATTCTCCTTTTCTAATTATATAAGAGAATGAATATAAAAGCAGTTGGTGTATTAAAAACCTTGCACCAACACAAAGTGCTAATGTTAAAAGAAAAGCTTTAGGGCTCTATCTATCTTTATTTTCTTATGTTCTAATGGAAAGAAGCTGTTGTCAGCAGACATGTGAGCTGAATGAATAATTTAAAGCTTTGTAGTACAAGCTAATAAATACATAAGATATAGGAAAGCTCAGGCTTGCTTGTTTAAATGTGTCAATATTACTCCAATATTCTTAAGAAACAAAGTATGAGAAAAACGTTAATATTCTCAAAAAACCTGACATCAAAGAATAAAATGATATTTCCACACATTTTAGGACACCTGACACTTCTATGGTATGTTGCGGTAATCAATACACTTATAATTTTTATTATAAAAGTACATTTATTATTCACATTCATCATTTATCAAGTATCATTTTTTCTGTTTTAGTTCCTTCAGAATACTTTGTTACAAGGAGCCATAATATTATCTAAGCTCATCTTGTTCATACAACCTTTATTGTTTTAAAGATTATAAGAGATTTATTTTAGACAATATTGTTCAGTTGATAATTCACAAAAGATTTTATATATTTTTAATTTTATAATAATATAAAGCATCTTATCAAATCTGTAATTATATAATTTCATAATTATAGAAATGTATCTAGTAGAAATGGGTTAATGTAAATGTACAATTTCTGTAATAACATGGATCTGTGTAAGTGTACTGACTCAATGCTTTATCATGACATCATCCATCTGTCTGATGTTGAATATTTTTCAGCTTTCATCATATCAAATGTAATATTCATTCCTTCTCTTTTCATAGTATAGTGTACTTTCCAGATGTTTCTAGACCAAATACATTTCTATAATCAAAATAGAACTTTTTGTTATTACAAAAATATAAGTGATGATGATATATACCAAAATTTAAACCAGAAATCTTAACAATTTAGCTCAGAGCAATGACCACCATGATTCCTTCATCTTTGAAAATTTAGTGGTAATATTTGTCCTGACATTTTAATGTTAATGGGTTTTTAAATATCAACAAAACAATTTAAAATAAAATTTATCTAAATTAAGCATTCTATTTTATATTAATTCATTCATTTTATTAATAAATTTTTGTAGCATGCCTATTCTTTTTTAGCTGTTGAAGGTAATATTTATTACTGTGAAAATTATGAATAGAGTAGAGCTATATCATGATTCTTCAACAACTATAAATAAACCTGTCAAATGAATCAGCATTTCTATCTTTGGATGAACATAAAGGAAGATGAAATCATTTTGACAAAGGTATTTATACACTCATGTTTATTTGTAAATGTTTTTATTTACTCAGATGAGGGGATGAGATGAGAGCCATTCCCAAGCCTTTCTAGCTCTTTCTGAACTCTTGCTGGTTGGTAACTCAGCTGTTTTGCACAAACTCCTCCCTAAAATGACTGATTAAAACTGGCTTCTTTTGGCTTCTGTTTGGATTTCTCTATTTAGTCTCAAACTAAGTTTGGCAATACGGTTTAATCTTCTGGCTTCTTCTCATTCTCTTCCTCATTTTGTCTTCACCTCTTTCTAGATTCTTGTTTTTACAACCTGTCTTTGTGAAAATTCTAGGTAAAAGTCTCTCAGTAAGACTTCCTGTTCTTCAGGACTGTTTGCTTTGTTTTCCTCTATAGACTGGCAAGGTTGCACTTCCCAAGGGGAAGCAATCAGGGAGCCTGCCACTGAGTTCATGCCAGAGAGGGTCCTTGCTCCCCTTACTAGAGATCATACTTGGAAACTGAGTCTATGGACTACATATGAGCCTGCATTTAAGTCCTCTCCATGCATTGTCCTTGGTTGGGGTATCATTATCTTCAGAGCCTCTAGGGATAAGTTTTTTATAGCTGTGTTGGTTTCTTTTTGGAGTTCCTGTTTCTTACAGATCTTTCCCCCTTCTTTCCTAGGATTTCCCGCACCCTACCCAAAGTTAGGCTATGTATCTCTCTTCATATGCTTTGATACCCTGCTGGGTAGAGTCTTTCAGAGGCCCTCTGTGGTAGGCTCCAGTCCTGTTCCCTGACTTCTGCTTCTGATATCTAGGCTTCATGACTAAATATCAGTGCTCATCAAGTTAGTAAGAAAAAACATTAAGGTGAGTTATGTAGAGTGTGATAAAAATTTAAGGTGTATGTATGTACAGTGTGATATGATGACAGTATCATCAGTCAGCTCACTGAGGGATTCACAGGAAGATGAATATGATGTTTACTTTGAAGTTTTGCAATATATAGAATTTTTATTGTACATGCTTACTTTTATTGTTAAGTTTATTCTCAGTGCCTCCTTATTTCCAACACTACAGAGAGTCTAATTTTATATTTCAATATGTATTTCTCTGTATAGCTCATGCAACATGAAGCTACAGAGCACTGTTTTATAGAGCTTAAGTTAACAGTGTGTTGGCGTATCTGTTTTGGAAATTTCTATAAATCTTATCATGTCTTAATGTCTGCCTGCTCCTCTTGTCTCATGGTCTTCTCTTGTCCCATTTTATTGAGAATTAGATTTTTTTCTCATATAATATATGCAGCGTAGAGGTTTTTTTCTCTCTGTATTCCTCCTTTCATATCCTGATCCATAACAAACAGAGAATATTCAATGCAGAAAATTCAAATGGCTGAGAAACACTTAAATAAATGTTCAACATTTTTAGCCACCAGGGAAATGCAAATCAAACTACTGTGAGATTCCATGTTACACCTGTTTGAATGACTAAGACAATAACACAAATGACAGCTCATGCTGGGGAGGTTCTAGAATAAGAGGAATGAATAGTCATTATGAAAATCAGTGTGGAAGTTTTTCAGGAAAATGGGAATTGATCTACCTTACTACTCAGGTATACTTCTCTTGAACATATAACCAAAAGATGCTCCATCCTACAACTAAGACACTTGTTCAACCATGTTCATTGTTGTTATGTTGATAATGGGGAAAAAAGAAAACACGGCCTTTGCAGAGAAGGAACTAAAAATAGATAGATAAATAAATAAATAAATAAATAAATAAATAAATAAGCAAAACATCATCCTGAATGAAATAACCCAGATCCAGAAAGATAACTGTGGTTTGTGCTTGTTTATATTTGGACATTAAGTGTTAATTATGTGATAACCAAGCTACAATTTAAAGAAACAGAGAGGTTAGTTATAGAGAAGGAGAAAAGATAAGGCTTAAGGATATCCCTAGGAAGAGGAATTATATAAAAGAAACTTTCATTCTCCAGAAGCATTCGTCACCCTGGAAGTTTACTGTCACCATCTGTTAACCTAAACCAGGTCCTTTAAGCTTCTAGCCTCCATCCAATCTAACCTAGGCCTAGAACATTTTCAGTTTCTGAGAGTTACTGCTGAATCTAGCTATTTCTGAACTCTGACTGGCTGGTTCAAATCAACTGTTTTGGTTCAAACTCTTTTTTAAGCAAATTGATTCAAACTGCATTTTTTTTTTTTTCAATGCAGTTTATTCAGGAACCTTGAACAATCATCTGACCCAAGGGAAAGCCAGCCCACAGCTTAAATACCCTCTGGGTAGCCAGCCCCAGCATGCCACGTGGGCAGTGCAGATAGGTCCACATACATGGAAGCAAGCCAGATCCTCAGCCTTAGCCAAATGTGGAGTTGTTCATGACAGAGAGCACTCACCATCGGGAAGGTGGAAGGCAGAAACCAGCTCCATCTTTAAGGCATAGCATTCCGCAGCTCTCTACAGTTCCCCCTTTTTGTTTTAGATGCATCAGGCAAGAGTAGAGGTCTGATCTCTGATATTAGAAATAAATTGGGACTTTGTACTGATGTTCATTTAGGTGTCATCTACCCAAAGAGCATCAGACCCGTCTGATACCTTTTTCTCAGAGGCGGGACCTGGGGCATCAACCCGCATGCAATCAGACATGCTCTTCTCTGGGTCCAAAGCAGCTGACCCTGAGTGCAGTGCTTAGCTTCGCATCCTGAGCGTAACATTTTAGCTTTTTATGGTAGCCAACCATGCTTGGGGAGACTGTCCTGCTTCAATGGCTGGCTGTAAAGGCCTGAATGGTCATGGCTGCATTACGCTGTTGTGAGACTCTAATCTTGCATATATACCACTGGCAAACCAAGGAGACCAACACCAGAAGGCCTGATAACGCTCCCATGCCCGCCCATTCCTTCAGATGATTCATGGCTGCAGCAAACCATGATGAAAATCCTGTGGCTAGTCCTACGTCCACACTGGTAGAATTTACCGTGACAATGGACACTCTCAGCTGCTCCATCGTAGTATCGAGTTCTCCAGTCCAATTACCTAAAATATAGCTCGACAATTGTTTAGACAGGTTTGCAGCACAGGGAAAATTCTCATGTTGTATGCTAGTGACTCAAAGTCCAGCATACTTTCATTGACAGCCAAGTTGAGTGATTTGCCATAGGGTATCAATTTGCTCCTGCACGAGGTCAATCCTCTGATTGAACACCATCAAGCCTCCCTTTAGTTGAGCATTAATTCCTTTTTTTACATCTCAGGCATGAGCTACATTGGCTAAAAGGTTATTCAGGGTCTGAGCAGTCTGCACAGTATGACTCATGGCTAATGCCACAGTGGTAGCTCCAACAGCCGCCAATGAGATGGCAGTAACAATGGTGGCTGTAGTTTCAAGATCCCTTTTCTGTCTCAAGAGAGTCATAGCGTGAGGGGCATCAACGGGCACAGGCACCCAGCGAGGCATGCGAGTAACCAGCTAGTAAATTTACTAGCATTCCAGCATTGGGCAAAAAAGCAAGTATCATTACCACAATTACTTGGCTCTATCTGGCTAATAATGAATAGAAATGGGGGATATAAACAAACAGGTGTGGGCTTATAGGAAATATTATGAGAAGCCTTAACCCCCCCGTTGGAACATCCTGCATCAGTTCTAGAACTAGCAGTGGTGGTGTCCGAGGTCTGAGTAGGTTCAGGAGACCGAATTGCTCTGTTGGCCTCAAAATAACTCTAGCAATCTATTCTAATCTTCTGGCTCTTTCTCATTCTCTGGCATCACCTTCGTAATCAACAAAACTAAGAGCTATTTTATTTGGGAAAATCAACCAAATAGATAAACCCTTAGCCAAACTAACTAAGGACAGAGAGATACTATCTAAATCAACAAAGTCAGAAATGAACTCCAGGCAAGGACCACTAATGGAGATGGCCTGGAATCCCTGCACAGAAGAAGCCCATGGCAGTTCCCTGTCCAAGTGGGTTCTGTAGTAATGGGGACTGGTACTGTCTCTGACAGGAACTGATTGGCCTGCTCTTTGATCACCTCCCACTGAGCAGTGATCAGCCTTACCAGGCCACAGAGGAAGACAGCGCAGCTACTCCTGATGAGACCTGATAGACTAGGATCAGAAGGAAGGGGAGGAGGACCTCCCTTATCAATGGCCTGGGGGAGGGACACTGGTGGGGAAGAGGCAGGAATGGTGTGGTTGGGAGGGGAGGTAGGAGGAGCTACAGGGGGGATACAAAGTGAATAAACTGTAATTAATAAAAATAAACAATAAAAATAAAAAAGAAAAAAGAGACATAACATCAGACACTGAGGAAATCCAAAAAAACAATTAAGTTTTACTTCAAAAGCCTATGTGCCACAAAATTTGAAAATTTATATGAAATGGACAATTTTCTTGATAGATTCCAATGCCAAAGTTGAAGCAAGATCCGGTAAATAAATTAAATAGTCTTATATCCCCTAAGGAAATAGAAGCGGACATCAAAATTCTCCCCTCCCCAAACAAAAACAACAACAACAAAAATAAACAATAACCTCAGGGCAAGCTATGTTCAGTGCAGAATTCTACCAGATCCTCAAAGAAGAGCTAATGCCAATACTCTTCAAAATATTCCACAAAATAGAAAGAGAAGAAACATTACCAAAATCATTCTAGGAGGCCACAGTCACCTTGAAACCTAAACCACACAAAGACCCAACAAAGAAAGAGAATTTCAGACCAATTTCTCATATGAACATTTATGTAAATGATCAATCCGCAGTCAGAAATACAAATGGAATGGACATTGGAAGAAGGAGAAAACAGGACACAGGATAGGAGCCTACCACAGAAGGCCTTTGGAAGACTCTACCCAGGAGTGTATCAAAGGAGATACTGAGATCCACAAACAAACTTTGGGCAGAGTGCAGAGAATCTTATGAAAGAAGAGGGAGATAGTAAGACCTGGAGAGGACAGGAACTTCACAAGGAGAGCAACAGAACCAAAAAATCTGGGCACAGGAGCCTTTTCTGAAACTGAAACTCCAACTAAGGACCATCCATGGATATAACCTAGAACCCCTGCTCAGATGTAGCCCATAGCAGATAGTATCCAAGGGGATTTCCTAGTAAAGGGAAAGGGACTGTTTCTGACATGAACTCAGTGGCTAGCTCTTTGATCACTTCCTCCTGAGCAGGGAGCAGCCTTGCCAGGCCACAGAGTAGGACAGTACAGCCAGTCCTGAAGAGACTTGATGAGCTAGGGTCAGATGGAAGGGGAGGAGGACCTCTCCTATCAGTGGACTTGGAAAGGGGCAGGGAGGATTTGAGGGAGGGTAGGTGGGATTGGGAGGGAATGAGAGAGTGGGCTAGCTGAGATGCAAAGTGAATAAACTGTAATTAATATAAAAAATAAAAATAAAAATTTCTCAGTAAAATATTCACAAACTGAATAAAGGAACACATCAAAGATACCTTCCACTATGACCAACTTGGTTTCATCTCAAGCATGCAGAGGTTCTTCAGTATGTGCAAATCCACCAATGTAATACTCCATATAAAAAAACAAAAAACAAAAAACAAACCTGATTATCTCCTTTGGTCCGGACGCCGGAAGTCTCAGGGAAGATTTGGGGATACGAGAACCTTGGGGGTAAAGGAACTCCATAAGAAGACCAACAGAGCCAAAAAATCTGGGCCCAGAACAGCGAATGCACCAACCAAGGACTATGCATGGAGAGGCTCTAGACCCCCTGCTCAGATAAAGCAAATAGGTAACTTATTCTCCATGTGGGTACCCTCGTAAGGGAAGCAGGAGTTATCTCTGATGTGAACTCTGTTACCTGCTTTTGGATCACTTCCCCATGGTGGAGGTGGCTTGCCAGAGAAGAAAAGGATCGAGGAAGTCCTGTGAGACTTGATAAACTAAGAAGAGGTCAGATGGTAGGGGAGGAGGACTCCTCATTGCTGAGGACTAGGAAAGGGGAAGAGGTGGGAAGAGGGAGGGTGGGCTCAGGAGGAGACAAGGAGGGGGTTACAATTAGGATATAAAGTGAATAAATAACTTTATATTAAAGAAAAAAGAAACATGGCACTATACAGTCAGTATGATGACTGAGAACAGTCTCATCTGAATGGCAAGAGGAGGATAGAGTGTATACCATAGAGATGAGACATGAGCAAGTGTTATTTGTATCAGAGGAATGGATGGAGTAATATTTTATCATGCTAATTAAACATGTTGAGTAATTGAGAATTTAGGTCTTATTTTTCATTTTTGGTAGGAGGTGCTGTCTATGTGCTGAGTTTTACAGACTATATGATATTTCTACCATCGAGTCAGTTGTACTGATATTTCAAGGTCAGTAGGGTCTGGGGTCATGTTATAACACTAATGTATCTGGATGCATTTTGTAAAATAATTTGGTCATGTTCAGCTTAATACCTGGATAAAAATTGTATGTATTTTTCACCAGCAAGAAAATTTATATTTTCATGTTAAAAGGGACAGGGAGGAGATGAGAGAGGGAGAGTGGGAATGGGAGGGAGGGTGCTACAGCTGGGATACAAAGTAAATAACCTGTGATTAAAATTTAAAAAATAAAAATTAAAAAAAGAAAAAAGAAAAAACATAAAATAAAATTCAAGAGCTGGTTTCATTCCAAAAAATAAAATAAAGAATAAAAAATATAAATTATAGTTTTGAGATGTGATAGTCTAACATTTAAATACTTTGAATTTGCAGATAAAGCCTGAATCATAGTGCTATACACAAGTGTTAAGGAATCCTTAAACTTGTAGTAATTTACTAAATTGCTTTAATATTTATAGCTATATGTTTGTATTATCACTGGCAAACATTTAGAAGCATAATATTTTGGGAAAATAATACCTACAATTCATATAAGAGATATGATTTAAATGGAATGAAATTATATCTACCATAACTTGATAAAACTAATGGCTATGAGACCTGAATGGAAGAGTTACAACATTAGGCCCAAACATCTGTTATTTACAAATATGTCAGTATTCTGTCTCAACCCTCTAAAAGAATATAGTTCATTTTATATAACACAATATAATACAGAATGCAACTTCAAGAATTTGCATAGTCAAAATAGTCCCAAATATGTTTAAAACTAGAGATTTAATGTTCCATTGAAGGTGAAAGGATATTATTTGCCAGGAACTTCTATAAAACTGAAAGCAAGTTATGAATTTTTAAATGTACAACTCTGATCTGAGAATTTTGTTTTACAAATACTTGAAGAATTGTACACTTATTATATTGCAAATAAATCCCATTTAATCTGATCACAAAAGCAGAACAAAGTTCTAAGATTATGTTAAACAATCTCTGTGTAGTCATTCTATAATTATATTGAACATCCATTTTAAAAATAAATGGTCACCAAATGTCCTGTGTTATAAAAAGTGTAATGTCTTACTTTTGAATAGGAAAATATATATCCTTCAGATTTTATTTAGTTGCTTGAAAAACACTTAAAATTCATTTGTTTTAGTTCTTCAGTAACTTATATAGACTTAGTTTAAGTGCAGAGTTCTGTTGATTTTAGCCTTTATTGTCCCCATAATTTCTAGTCATTCTAATATATATCAGAGATGTGATGGAGTAACAATATCAGTGCTGCTGAAGAAAAACCTGTACTCTTTGTGAAAAATTTAAAGCTTCCTTAAAATAAAGATTTTTTTTATCATATTTTCACTGTTTTCCTGAATTAAAGAATTCAGGAAAATAAATATGAAAAGACAAACACAAAACACACACACACACACATGCACACACACACACATATATATATTACATATTTTGAGTTGTGTTATGGATGGACCACCATTTATATGAAAAATTAACTTATTGCCATAAAAAAAAATCAATGTATTGGCATTGAGGAAAAGGTTCTCAGGAGGAAATCAGGATCAAGTAACACATGAGTTGGCATCAACAAAGAGAAGACCTTTTTCTGTGGTTTATACTTATCTTTTTATATGTACAATTTCTTTTGCCCTAACTTCTAAAATAACCCCTTTTAAATGTATGTTCTAATTTTGTTTTAATTAATTTATTTTTGTGGGTGTTTTATTTTAATTTTATTTTTAATTACACTTTTTTTTTTTTACTTTGTAATCCCCCTCTAGTTCCCTCCCTCCTCCCATTCCAATCCTCCCTTTCTTCCCCTTCTCCATGCATGCCCCTCTCCAAGTCCACTGGTAGGGGTGGGTTTCTTTTTCTTTCTCTGACCCTAGTCTGTTAGGTCTTATCAGGAGTGGCTGCATTGTCTTCCTCTGTGGCCTGGTAAGGCTGCTCCTCCCTTAGGGGGAGGTGATCAAAGAGCAGGCCAATCAGTTCATGTCAGAGGCAGTCCCTGTTCCCATTACTATGGAACCCACTTGGACACTGAACTGCTATGGGTACATCTGTGCAGGGTTCTAGGTTATCTCCATGCATCGTACTTGATTGGAGTATGAGTCTCAGAAAAGACCGCTGTGTTCAAATTTTTCAGTTCTGTTGCTCTCCCTGTAGACCTCCTGTCCTCTCCAGATCTTACCACGGAAATCAGGGACAAAGCAAGGCTGCCACCTCTCTCCATATCTCTTCAACATAGTTCTGGAAGTCCTTGCTAGAGCAATAAGACAATTGAAAGAGATCAAGGGGATACAAATTGGAAAGGAAAAAGTCAAAGTATCACTATTTGCAGATGATATGATAGTATCCCTGAGTGACCCCAAAAATTCTACCAGGGAATTCCTACAGCTAATAAACACCTTCAGCATAGTGGCAGGATACAAAATTAACTAAAAAAAAAAATCAGTACCCTTCCTGAATACAAAAGACAAAAGGGAAAATTAGGGAAACAACACCCTTCACAATAGCCACAAAAGACATAAAGTACCTTGGTATAACCCTAACCAACCAAGTCAAAGACTTCTATGAAAAAAAATTCAAGTCTCTGAAGAAAGAATTAGAAGAAGATATCAGAAGATGGAAAGATCTCCCATGCTCATGGCTTGGCAGGATTAACATAGTAAAAATGGCCATCTTACCAAAAGCAATCTACAGATCCAATGGGATTCCCATCAAATTACCAACACAATTCTTTACAGACCTTGAAAGAAAAATTCTCAACTTCATATAGAATAACAAGAAACCCAGAATTGCTAAAACAGTCCTCTACAATAAAAGATCTTCTGGTGGTATCTCCATCCCTGATCTCAAGCTGTACTATACAGTAACAGTTTTAATTTATTTTTAAGCAGATAATGAACATGGTATTTTTAAAATAACAGCATGTGATTAATAAGGTAAAATAGATACAATGTAATCATAAATAATATTATGAATAAAGACTGCTTGCATTAATACATATGTAACAGTTAAAATTTAAAATCCAAAAAATGAAACTGGCAAATCAAATCTAGTTTTGTTAACTTCTATACCATACCGAGATGGAATGGTAATACATTCATAGTTTTATAGAGAAACCAAGTAGGAACTGAAAATGAGGGAGCATTGTAGGGATGATTTTACATGCTCACATAAATTAAACTGTCCCTGATATCAGATTAATTGAACCTTAAGACCACTACACAACACACAATTTTTCTATGAGAAAAATATACAAACTTATTTTGTTACTTATTAAGTACTTGGAATTGAATTTCATTTAATTACTAAATATGAAACTAAAAGGCTGAATATAACTCAGTTATAGAACCCAGTTATATAGAAAATTATCAAAAATATTGTTTCCTTCTTCCAAAAGAAAAGTACAAAGTTGAGTCCTATAGTCATAGCATAATATATAAATTCATGTCATAAATCAAAAATTATGATGAGAACAAATTTATTTGTGTTTTAGAAACAAAAATTCTATAAACCCTTATTTTCAGATGACTTATTCCATTAGTTTGATAATTGTGTTTGTTAGACATAAACTAGACTCATTTTGGAAGGACTCTCAATTGAGCACACCTCCATAAGATCAGCCTATGTGCAATTCTGTCAGCATTTCCTAGAGTAATGATTCGTGCAAGGAGGCCCAGGTCACTTACTGTTGGTGGTACACCTCTGGGAAGGTGTTCCTGATTTGCATAACAGAGCAGGTTGCACAAGCCAAGAGCAGCAAGAAAGTTAGTGCACTCCTCCAAGGCATCTGCATCACTTTTCCCTCAAATTCCCCACTATGAGATCCTTCAGAGCTGATTTGCTAGAAAACGGACAATGATGTGGAACTGTAAGTTAAATAAACCCTTTATGCATTATATTGCTTTTAATCACAGTCTTTTATCAGAGCAAAACTTACCCAACAAAAACAGAAATTGATAGCAGCAGTGAGGTATTGTTGTGACATAGCTGATCAGATACTTGGGGTTGATAAAAGGAAAGAATTTTGAAATTCGGGCTGGAAAAGTATTTGAGTATTTTAAACTTCATGGGGTGTTATGGAAACTTACAAGATAATGCTGACAGTCGTACAGTTGATGGAGGCCTAGGTTGTAGTGACTTAGAAATTTGAATCTTGTGAAGGATCTATTGGGACCCTTGGGTGATGTGTAGTACTAATATCATATGATGTCTGGCTAATTGGAGCTGAAGTGTTGGCAGGTATCAACAGGAGACCAATCCCACTAACGTGAAACGTTTGTTTAACATTTGAGGCTTATTAGATGAAGCTGTATATTTGCTGTACTGAAGAGGAGACCATGATCATGGAGACAAAATCTTTTTGATAAGTGTTGTAGAGAAACAGGTTGCCCTCAGTGGGCTTGCTGCTCCAGGCATTTTTATATTTTTATCTGAATCATTAGGTGGCTAAATTTTTGGTAGAAGCAGAAGGAAGTGCAACTCTTACCATGAACAGAAACTGGAGTCAATGTTTTAATTTTATATAAAAGTTATGGGTCATGTGGTCTTCTTGCACTATTTAAACGATGTTTCTGGAAGGCTAGGCAAGCCCATACAGAAGGGCCACAAAGGCTTGATGTCAGTTCTGTCTATAAGACTGGAGCTTCACTGGAGAGGCACAAAAAGATGCAGTGTATTAAGTTTATGATAGAAAGCAAGAAGTGGGGAATTTGGACGGGAGGAAAGAAGGTGGTAGGAGCAGGGCAAGAACAGTTAGCATAAAGAGGAGCTTATATGAAGGTCCATAAAAATCCATTCTTTGTCCACTAAAACATTAAAAACATTCCTAAAATTTGACAAAAAAAAAACTGTCTGGCATTGTAATTATATAGCCTGTGACAATAAAAGCTAAAGGCAACCTGGCAGCTTGAAATTTGGATTTACAGTTTCCAAGTTAATCGTAGATGATAGATGTTCCACTTTGTATTTTTGTGTAACCCTGGCTTAGATTTGGCCTTACTATGTGCCATTATTCCCTTTCCCTGTTTGTTTTTTTCTCTCCTTTTTGATGGGAGAGATTACCCTATTGTAATCTCATAATTATAGCTCTGAAGTATGCTGTTTTATTTAAACCTACTCTAAGATGAGTAGGTTTAATTTGCACATCCTAATAATGCTAAATGAATGTAAAGACTAGATTGTTGGAGAAGCAATGAGTGTGTTTTGCACTGTAAAATGGACAACAATCCCTAGAAAGATGTTCAATGTTATGTTTAGATATTTTGAAGGAATGTGTCCCCTGTAGGTCCATCTATTTAAATTTAATAACCATTTTTAAGTATTAAGATGGAGGCAGCATAATCCAAGCATGATTTTTAGAGATAAGGCCTTCACTGGTGACTAAAACTAAAGTCTGAGGTCCCAGGTGATGTTTTCTTTTGCTTTAGGTCACATACTGTTTAAATTTTGCGTGATAAAATGCAGGTAATCTGGACAAACTGTGGCCTTTCTCAGTATCATAGGCGCTCGTGGCTACCATACATCTCCAGTTTTGACTTTGTATAAAGAAACAGAGAGGAAACAAGTGTATTCATTTTCTCCTAGCAAACTATGCAAGTTATTATTCTGTCTCCCTGAAAGCCACAAACAAACTTTGAACCTTGAATCAACAGGATATTAAGAATTTACTTTCCTTATTAAAATACCAGGTTTGTTTTACTCATTTTTTTTCCAAAACACACTAATAACCTGATAGAATTGTCTTGAACTAGACAAGATTCAACATAACTGTTAGATGATGAGAAGTTGAACATCAAAATAAAGATATTTCTAGTCTTGACATAGCCATTGCACTCACTAATTCACTACTGCTTTGGTTAGTTGCACAAAACCTGCCAATATTGTGTTTTTCTAAATATCACTGAGATATGGAAGGGCTATAAGTCCCCAACCCTTGCTGAGAGACCCTTGGATTTCTGAGGCAGTGTAATGAGATGGAAAGTAAAAGGAGAGTAGAACCTACCTTTAACATACAGGACATATTAACAGTTAAAAACAAAACAAAACAAACAAACAAACAAACAAAAAAACTTTGGGCAGAGTGCAGGGAATTTTACGGAAAAAGGTGAGAGAATAGGAGCTCCACAAGGAGACCAACAGAGCCAAAAATCTGGGCCCAGGGGATCCTGCAGAGACTTATGCTCCAACTGAGGATCTAGACTCCCTGTTCAGAGGTAGCCATGCAGCTTAGTCTCCAAGTGCACAGCTTAGTAATGGGTATGGGGCTGTCTCTGACATGAACTCAGTGGCTGGCTCTTTGATAACATTTACCTGGAGTACTGCAGTCTTGCCATGTCACAGAGAAAGACAATGCAGCCAGTACTGATGAGACCTGATAGGGTATGATCAAAGAGTAGGGAAAGAAGACCTCCCTTATCAGTGGACTTGGGGAGGGGCATAGGAGAAGGAGGGAGCATAACAAGGGCAGAAGATGAGGAAAGGGCCTAAGCAGGGATACAAAGTGAATAAATTATAATAAATAAGAAATAAAATTAGAAAAATCTCATAAACAGTGAGGGGCATCCTCCCTGCTGCTCATACTGGGGGGTCTGTCAATGGTGAGGAACTGGCTGTGGCTCTTTATAGGGTCCAGGTGAGGGGCTTGGAAATGAGGAAGTTGTTGTGCCCATAGCATCGCACATTTCTCTTCTGCAGTCTTTCCTTCCAGGAATTGTTTGCTCAAGGTAAGACAGATTTCCCTGGGAGACAGGCTGTCTCTACAGACATTGTTTCTTGTGCTCAATTACAGGATTTAGCAGGGTCCTTTGTAATCTCATTGGAATCTTGTTCTACAATGAACAATTGCAGTTAAAGGTTTGTTATGGAAAGACATGCTATTTTCTACAGCAGTATAGTATCTTATAATTTGTCCTTGTTCCAGTATTTAAACTCTAACATACAAGTAAGAAACTACAAAGTAGGAGATAGATTTGCTGAAAGGCTGTTGAGCTGAGATGAAGGGATGAGGAAGGGATTTGGGGATTGAATATTAACTAAAATTGATTATGTGACTATATGAACATTAATTAATACAAAGAAAACAAAGTGAAGAGTCCTAAAAGTAAACCACATTATGAATTTAGTGTTTAAAGTGTCAAAATTCTTTTATTGATGACAGCATAAATTAGTGATGTCTATCTGGTCTCATCAGGACTTTCTTCTTTTTTATCATTGGACTGGGGGAGGGGCATAGGAGAAAAGGAAGGGAGGGTCGGATTGGGAGGGAATGGGAGAGGAGGCTATAGCTGGGATACAAAGTAAATAAACTGTAATTAATAAAAATTTAAAAAAAATAGTTCTGTTGGAAATGGCTCTTATCATTATTGATATGTTTTTCAATAGGACTTTTAAGTCAGTATTAGTTTATCTGGAAATCTAACCAAACTTGAGCGAAATGATGAAAAAAATGTTTGAAAGAGAAAGTATAAATCAAAATAAAACTTTTATGTGAATTGATTCTCATTTGAATTTATAAAATACATCATGAAGTATGAACTGGGAAGCATGTAGTATAAGACTTATGCTGTAACAGAAACTTTAGGAGGTCAGTAGCTACTTCATCAGCTAAAGCAAGGATAACACCTCAGGACTACAACAGAGAATATAAAACAATTGATAAGAATTCAGAAAACTGTACAAGACAGTAAATATTAAAATAAAGTCATATAATATCAATCTGTCTTCTAGGTAGCATATGTATGCATCAATTCAGTGAGAAAGAACAGAAAGGAAGAATGTATTTTCAGCAGAGCTGGATTCAAAATTTTTGATATGGGATAGTAAAAAGCTAAACTAGTGATGGCAAGAAAAGTATAAGAAATTTCAGTAGCTGTCATGATATAGGAACTTGATAGTCTTCTCCAAAAAGCAATACAAAATTTCTCTTGACTGCATTATAACCAATATTGCTGAGTAAATTATTCATTTGCTTCAGTGATCTAAAGCAACTAAAGCTTTTCTATGTGGAACTATGGCCATAAGGAGCACACTGATCTGTCCAGAATATCTCAAAAATATGTCTTTAACCCTCACATTCCTAAGTTCTAAACTGGATGTAATCTTTCATGTGAATAACATTACCTTCTTTATTTTTATTCTTGATAACTGTCATTCTGAATCCAGTGATACGATGAAGCACATTTTCTCTGCCCTTTCTACCTCCTGTCTGAGCACCTAAGGATAACAGGTTTTGATGAACTGAATGTAGCAAAGTGTGTTCTGTCTGGTGCAGCATATTGCTCTCACTCACTGAATTAACCTTCACTCCTCTCACATGTGTTCTCTGTCTCTGTGAACACTTCCTTCTCTTCACTCATCTGATATTTTAATGACTATGTTAAATGTGAGAAAAAAAATACAGCTTTTCTCGGTTATATTTTTTTCCATCAGGTGTTAATGTAGAACTTGTTAAAGCCTCTATCAGTTTTCAAATGTAAGTGTGTGTTAAAAAAAAAAGCTAGTCCAGTTTAAACAGAATTTAAACATTTTTATATTTTATTTACACCTTTGTACGATCATATTATTTAAGAATTCAATAAGTAAACTAGAAATCATTTGTTTTCAGAAATCCTGAAGTTTTTGAAGATTAGTATGTCCTAGACAGATTTTTTTATTTAAAAATTTCTAATTAAAATACAAATGTTTTATGAAGGACAAGGTAGAAGAGGAGGGATAGGAATTAATAATAAATTTTCAAGAAAAAGGCATATGGAAAGCAAGTATTGTAGAAATTTTATAGAATATGTACATACATAGTTTTCTTCAGAACTGTAGCCTCCATTAATGTGCCCCTATTTCAGTAGATGGTCATACACCTATGCACACAAGGACAATATCACTCTATTCAGTAGGTTAAAAAAAAAGATGACAAAATTGGGAAGGGTTCTATAGGAGTTGGATGGAGATCAGTTGGAGGTAGATGCATAAATGCATGAAAGTACAATGCATAAATATATGAATGTTCAAATTATAAACTTAAAGAGCAGTGCATAAATCAAAGCTAAAAAGTCACAATGTACTAAATAAATGACATCTCAATAACATATGATTTAATGAGCAGAGGAGCAATATTACACAAAAGTTCTTAACTGATGTACAGGAAAGAATTCATATGAAACCATTTAGTAGAATAAAATGTTATTGTAGCTAGATATGAGGAAAATAGATTTTAAAAAGCAAAAGACTTGTTTTCGTTTAATTTATCAATATCTCTAAGTTATTTAAGATGAATACTTTAAATCTATATCCTAAAAATGTCAAATATTACATTTTAATTATTAATCATTAATTACATGTAATAAAAATTATGTAATTCCCCTGTCTATGCTGTAAGTAAACATTTTTACACCTACAAATATACATTATTTACAAAAAAGCTTTAAAATGTGTAATAACTTAATGATTATGTTACTATCATAGAATATTTTATATTAATTAGAAACTCAGACATTGTCATGTACATGGATGCTTAGACAATAGACAGAAACTTAGAAATTTTTCTCATAGTGCTGTATTAAAAGGTCCAAATTATTAAGATTTACCTTTATATAAGCTTAATAGAATTGGGGTTAATTATACTTTGGCAGAATAAATTGATATATATCATTGCCCATCTGACTTTTTGATTGATATTCATAATTATCAAGATTGATATACTTGTCATATCATGCTAATATGGAATAGAATCTTGTGATAATTTTGGAGACTGAAGAATAAAAATGGAATCTGATGTGGCTTATGGGACTGCACTGACTAAATTTTAACTTTTCTTTTAAACTTAAGTGATTTAAATAAATTATAATAAGGTCATGAGAAGGCTCTCAGAAATGCACAGTGAGTGAACTTAGCGTTTGAGCCTGTTTTTATAAGCTTCAATAAAGACATTTTCCTCCAATCTAAGAACAAGCATCTATGTGCTGAAATAATCCTTGATAACTTTCATTGGTGTGGCTCATCTCTCTGTAGTTCCTAAAGCTTAGCCAGAGTGCCTAATGTAGAGCAAATGACAAAATATGCAAATCAACGATTCCATAAATATCAGTGTGAGAAATCATTGTTTTATTGCTGTTCTGTAGTAAATGACTAATGGAGTATGAAAATATACACTGGGACATGTGAGAGCAGGAAGATTGTAAAACAGGTTTATGTGCAGAGAGATTTAGCCCAAATGGTACATTTTACAATGAACTAGGGAAACTTCTTGGAAATTTATTTAGTATCATATAGAGTTAATTATTTTTTCAGAAATTCTTGCATGCAGGACAGGAGCCTTCCACACAGGGCCTCTGAAAGACTCTACCCAGCAGGGTATCAAAGAAGATGCTGAGACACATAGCCAAACTTTGGTCAGAGTGCAGGGAATCTTACGGAAGAAGGGTGAGAGAGAAAGACCTGGAGGAGACAGGAGTTCCAAAAAGAGAGCAACAGAGCCAAAAATCTGGGGTCAGGGGTTCCTGCAGAGTCTGATGAATCAACCAAGGACCATGCATGGAGATAACCTAGTCCCCCTGCACAGATGTAGCCCATGAAACCTCAGTCTCCAAGTAGGTTCCCTAGTAAAGGGAGCAGGGGCTGTCTCTGACATGAGCTCTGGTTAGCTCTTTGATCACCTCCCCCTGGAGAGATAGCCTAACTAGGCCACAGAGAAAGAGGATGCAGACAGTCCTGATGAGACCTGATAGGCTAGAGTCAGATAGTAGGAGAGGAGATCCTCCCATATCAGAGGACTAGGGGAGAGACCTAGAGGGGGAATAGGCAGGGAGGGTAGGGCCATGAGGAGATGAGGGAGGGGGCTACAACCAGGATACAAAGAGAATAAATTGTAATTAATAATAATAATAATATTCACAATGATGATGAGGAGGCAGATGACAATTTCTTTTTTTAAAAAAAAGATGATCAAGGATTCAGTATAACACGTATGCCTTAGATAAGGTTTTATTGTTAAAAAGAGACAGAAGTTTTAAAAGGAAAGCATTTAAATGGGGTTGGCTCATGGTTCAGAGATTTAGTTCACTGTACTGATAAGATGGCACACAGGCAGACGTGGTGTTGGAGAAGTGACTTTGTGTTCTACATTTGGAACTGGAGACAGCAGGCAGAATGACACTTGGCCTGGCTTGAGCTTCTGAAGCTGCAAAGCCTACCTCTAGTGACACGTCCTTCAACAAAGTCATACCTACCCCAACAAGGCCACATGTACTAATCTTTTTAAAAACGCCACTCCTCATGAGCCTATGGGATCATTTATAGTCAAACCTCCACAGCATACTATTCTCTTACAATGTTTCATTCACCAGCCATTGTTTTTCTGCCTTTTAGTTGCATTAAAATATGTAATATTTAAAGGCTAAGCCTGAATGATGAAAGGGAAAAATTAGGAAAAATGAACAGAAAACTTGTCTTCACTTATGTCCACAACACTAAATCTACTTAATTTTAACACAAAACTGTATACCACCCTGATGCTGCCTCAGCACACATGAGCATGTATTTTGTTTCTGATATGTACTTACCAAGTTTGTACAGTTTCAGCATTGCCAAAAAAGAAGAAATGTAACATAGTCAATGCTTACATCCAGTGCAGATTGACATGGTGTGTCTCATGTCTATTGAAAACAAGGTACAGAAACCAATGTGAGAGTTTAGCAAAATAACAGTACTCTTACTAAACTCTTCTAGAAAATATGACCAACGCTCTTCCACATATACTTAAGCTCTTTAGAAAGAGGATATAAAAAAATAAAAGTGTATAAAATAAAATAATATAAAGTAATTCAATTTGTTTCAGAGATATATTGATTTTATTTCTTGAACATTTCATATATTCATGAGATCATTAAGGATCTAAGGTCAAATAGGAATGAGGTTGAACCTATTCTAAGCTATGTGTTAGACTTTTTTTTTTTTGTCTTTGTGACAAAACCTATAGCAGTTTATAGGAAAAAATATTGGTTTTATTAATGATTTCCAAGATTAGAGTCTTTATTCAATTGCCCTCTTTCCTGTATACCAATGATATGGTTGAGCATTATTCTAGAAGAACTATAGTAGAGCAAAAATATGCACTCTTTGATAGAAAGGAAACAGAGAAAGAAACAGAAAGGGTATGACACAATGTGGCTCCAAAAGCATCCCTCATGTGATGTACCTCTCCACATAGGCCCTTTTCACAGAAGTTTCAAATACTTATCAATAACTCCATAAAACCACAAATACATCTCTGGATTGATACACTGAGGAACGTCGAATAGGGAGGGTCCATTATCTCTCAGTGACTTGATTCAGCACCTGAGAGTCAACTTCACCACAGGAGCAGGTAAGGGAATTAGTATTCCCAAGCCACAGCAGGGCTTGAGAATGGCATTTCCTTCCCACATATAAGCACAGAGCTACTGTAAATGGCATGGGCATTTTATAAACCTTAAAAATATGTATGTATGTATATATGTATGTATGTGTGTATGTATGTGTGTGTGTTATCTACCCCTATCGCCTGTGTCTCTGTGTGAATCTGGGTCTCTATACCTATCTGATGTTTCAGTGTCCTTAACAAAAGGTTTAGGTCTGACAGCAGAGAAAGCGTCATATGGAAAAGAATGAAAGTTGCTTTACAGAAATCTTTACCAGAGTCTTTGAAGGGAATAAGTAATTTACTCCAAAGGACTCCCAAAGCACTCAGTACTGCAAATACATAATCTTCAAATTATAACTTCTAATATTTATGGATATTTGTTATATGATATTATTTTCAAACTATTGACTATTTTCAGCAAATTATTAACACAGAAATGCAAACACACATGCATTTCCCTGGGTTAGGGACTTGGGAGAGTACACAATTTAAAACAAAGGCTGAGTATTGTCTTAGGTTGGAAAAGCTATTTACATTTGAAGTCCAAGGCCAGAAGTTTGGCTTTTATATTGTTTACTTAAAGGTGATAAAAAAAAACAAACAACAAGTAAAAGACCTATGCTGAGTGCTCAGTAGGCTATTAGTCTTAAGCATTTAGTGACTACAAGGAATATTAAGTACTTGCATACACAATCCAGTAAATAGTTACAATGTTTTGAATGAAAGAGGTATTTCCTATTTAAAAAAAATGTACCACCACAGCACAACTAGGTAAGTCATGCAACAACAGTGTTTATTTCTAGGTAATTAGTGAGGGGGTCAGTTAAGTAAGCAGTATTTCTAGCAAAGTAAGACAAGATTGACAGTGAAATCAACATATGCTCAACAGCTGTAAGAACAGAGGAAAAAGGTGATGATCCTAAATTTGGGAAGACAGTGATTGATTATTTCCCTTGAGTGACAATTGAGAGGCACTTAGAAAGATTAAAGGTACATATCAGAGAAGAGGAAGAGCTTTTGTCACAAAACTGGATGTGAAAAAAGCAGATAGAACTGCTCAGGGAACTGAGACAGAGTCTGATATGCAAGACTACAGTTGTCAACTGTCAGGTTGAGAATCATTTCAAGCACCATGCTGTGTTTCAGTGAATTATTTTCATCTTTTCTTTTTTATATTTTACTTTATTTTTTTATTATTAGTTACGTTTTATTAACTCTGTATCCCAGCAATATCCTGCTCCCTCATTCCTTCCCAAACCCTCCCTCCCTCCTTCATCTCCTCCTGCCCCTTTCCAAGTCCACTGATGGGGGGACCTCCTCCCCTTTCATCTGACCTTGTTTTACCAGGTATCTTCAGGACTGTCTGCAAAGTCCTCCTCTGTGGCCTAGCAGGACTGCTCCTCCCTTGGGGGGGTGGGGAGGTTCATCTTTTCTATACAGTAGATTGAATCACTCATTATAACCTGCTAAGTTTGCATCTACAAATTTAGTAGAGTAGTATGCATAATTAAGAGATTTTATAAAAATTATTTTATTGTGTATGTGGAGCCAGAAATGCACAGGCAAGTGCCAATGGACACCGGACACTTTGGAACTCCCTGAGGCTAGACTTATCAGAAGAAGGACCAGCAGGAAACCAAACCTGTGTCCTCTACAAGAGAATTTAGTGTATACAATTCATAACTTAGCCATATCTACAGGCCCTGATTCTAAAAACTTTGCTCTAATGTTTTGAATTTCTCATTATGAAATTCATACAAAAATCTAAACAGTATTAATTTCTGATACTCTATCTATTAAATAAACACAGTTAATATGACTCACGACATATTAACCTTGGCAAAAACCAAAGAATGAATAATTTTGGGAAAGTTATATAAAATGAATAGGAAGCTAGAATGTAATAAACAAGACTGCAAACTTCCTATTCCGCTCTACAGGAGACTTGAGACTTCATCAAAATCACAGTTGTGTGTATGTATGCAGATGTTAGCATTGATTGTGGAATTAATCCAAATGGGAAAATTATTACAACAAAATCAGTTTGATCAGAATAAGCAAGAAAAAAGTAGTCAAGCAAAGGAAAGACTGACAGCTGTAGGCAGAAGATGTGGAATGAATCTTATTTCATTGTGAGAAACTAGAACAGAATCAACTCTTGATTAAAAATCCAGTTAGATCAGATTAAAAAAAAAGTAAGAGAATGAAGAAACAATAAAAAATTCAATACTCCTAACACATCTTTTTTTTTTAATTTTATTTTTTTCTTATCAGTTACATTTTATTAACTCTGTATCCCAGCTGTATCCCGCTCCCGCCCTCCCTTATCTCCACCGTGCCCCTTTCCAAGTCCACTGATGGGGAGGACCTCTTCCCCATTCATCTGATCCTGTTTTAGCAGGTATCTTCAGGACTGGCTGCAAAGCCTTCCTCTGTGGCCTAACAGGACTGCTCCTCCCTTGGGGAATGGGGAGGCCAAAGAGCCAGTCATTGAGTCCCTGTTAGAAATAGTCCTTGTTCCCCTCACTTTGGGAAACCAATTGGTTACTGAGCTAAAACAGGCTACATCTGAGTGGAGGTTCTAGGTTATATCCATACATGGTTCTTGGTTGAATGTCAGTCTCAGAAAAGACCCTGTGCCCAGATATATTTGGTCCTTGTGGAACTCCTATCCTTTCCCCATTAGACTAACTCCCCTTCTTTCTTATGATTCCCTGTACTCTGCCAAAGGTTTGGTCATGAGTCTTTGCTTTGAAAACACTGCTAGTTAGAGTCTTTCAGATGCGCTCAGTAGACTCCTGTCATACATTCAATGCACATCCCATCTGTCTTTCTAAACGAGGATTGATCATCTTATCCCATGTCTGCTCTCTTGATTATCTTTTTTGGGTGTATAGATTTCATTATGTTTATCATATCTTATAGGTCTGTATAAGTGAGTATATACCATGTTTGTCTTTCTCCTTCTGGGATATTTCACTCAGAATGATCTTTTCTAGATCCCACCATTTGCCTGCAAATTTCATGATTTCCTCCTTTTTGATTGCTGAGTATTATTCCATTGTATAAAAATACCACAATTTCTGTATCCATTCCTCTGTTGATGGACTTCTGGGTTGTTTCAGGTTCTGGCTATCTCCATCCCCGATCTCAAGCTGTACTGCAGAGCAATAGTAATAAAAACTGCATGGTATTGGCATAAAAACAGAAAGGAGGATCAATGGAACCGAATAGAAGACCCAGAAATAAACCCACACACCTATGAATACTCGATTTTTGACAAAGAAGCCAAAACCATTCAATGGAAAAAAAAAAACAATAGCATCTTCAACAAATGGTGCTGATCCAACTAGATGTCTACATGCAGAAAAATGAAAATAGATCCGTATTTATCACCCTGCACAAAACTAAAGTCCAAGTGGATCAAAGACCTCAACATAAAACCGGATACTCTAAATCTGTTAGAAGAAAAATTGGGGAACAGCCTAGAACTCATTGGCACAGGAGACAACTTCCTGAACAGAACACCAACATCACAGGCTCTAAGAGCAACAATCAATAAATGGGACCTTATGAAACTGAAAAGCTTCTGTAAAGCAAGGACACCGTCATCAAAACAAAACGACTGCCTACAGATTGGGAAAGAATCTTCACTAACCCTTTATCTGACAGAGGACTAATATCCAGTATATACAAAGAACTAAAGCTGAAAAGCAGCAAACCAAGTAATCCAATTAAAAAATGGGGAACAGAGCTAAACAGAATTCTCGACAGAAGAACATCGAATGGCAGAGAAACACTTAAAGAAATGCTCAACTTCATTAGCCATCAGGGAAATGCAAATCAAAATGACCCTGAGATATCACCTTACACCCATCAGAATGGCTAAGATGAATAACACAAGTGACAACACATGCTGGAGAGGTTGTGGAGAAAGGGGAACCCTCCTCCACTGCTGGTGGGAATGTAAACTGGTACAACCACTTTGGAAATCTATCTGGCGCTTTCTCAGACAATTAGGAATAGTGCTTCCTCAAGACCCAGCTATATCACTGCTAGGTATATACCCAAACTTTGTTCAAGTACACAAAAGGGATACTTGCTCAACCATGTTTCTAGCAGCTTTATTTGTAATAGCCTAAAACATCTTGAAGTGTTTCTTGCATGACGCAGTTAAGTAGAATCATCAAAAGAGTGATTACAACTCTGTTCATTTTGTTTTAAAATCTTTATCCTGAAGGAGTTGAGAAGGCATAAAAACCCCACACAGTGGATTTCAACTTCTTTTCTCTTATTTATTAATCTGAGCATAGATATTGTACTTTAGGAATGGTATTAATAGTATCTGATTCTTGTGACATTTGGAGGCACAGTTTTATTGAAATGTTAATACTGCATTTCAACTATACATTTATTCCCAGGGAACTGCCTGTTCTCTGAGTTTTTCATCTTACAAATCAAAATAATTACATTACTTTAAGGTTTTAAGTTAAACACCAGATGATATAATGAAGTGTAAACACCATAAAGTGTGCCTCTCACATGGTATATACTCATCCAACATTAATCCATTTCTCAGTGCAATCTGATAAACTAAGAACTCAGTTTTAAGATTAAAGCATAAATAAAACAAATCTTAAAAATGTTATTATGACATTGAGAAATTCTATCTAAGCTCTTAAAACTACCTACGTTCAGAGAAAGAATCATTGAAGTTGTATAACCAAGATGCTTTTAAAATGACTAAGAATCTATAAGGAAGTCTTTGTGCTTTTGAACAACCTTTTATCTGAATAATACCAAGTCCTGCTATATCTGGGAATAAATGATTTAAAGTAAAATCAACAATGATGAAATCCTCTTAATTTTCAAAAAGATTTGATAGTGGAGGCTTAATTTTTCATTTAGTCACAATTGTCATATGGTTTGCTAATCTAGACCCACTTGCGGACCCGGCTGGACTGGAGGAATGCAGCTTAGCCAGGCGGGTGGGTTAGCAGGATCTCCATCCTGCACTGAGTGTGGGGAGAAAATGCTTTCCCTGAGACGATTTTCAGTGCACTAGATCTCATTTATTGGGGGCATAAGGTTATATAAACCTTAGGGAAATAGGTAGGGTTATTTGTGTGTGTGTGTGTGTGTGTGTGTGTGTGTGTTGGGGGAGGGGTTAGTGTACAGCATTGACTGGGGCTGTACACTCATTTGCATGAAGAAGAATTCTAGGTGCTAGCTAGACATATCCCTTTAAGGAAATACAAAGTTTTAAGCTGAAACTTGGCCACCAGACTATACGACTCCCTCAAGGCTTGCAGAGGTGGGGGTCGCAAGTCTGCTCGCACTAGGTAATGCTGGCCCACAACAGGAGGAAGCAAAGCTTACTTCTGCTGGTCCCAAGATGAGATTCTCAGGCACTGGACAATGTCAATCGCACTCATGCTCCGGGCCAGCTCCCTGGTTTAACTCAGCCACTCCATAGTCACACATATCAATGTGTTTCTGATACATATAAACAGCTTAGAATTGTCACGTAAGGATAATCTTCCTATGTCAGTCATTTATCCACATTCAGGGTGATTCTATATCTTGGCTATTGTGACTAAGGCTAAAATTACTGGTGTAGTTTTGGTTTTATTTTTTGTTGTTGGTGGTGTGTTGTTTTTATTTTTGTAGTAATCACTTAATGGTTATATCTAAACAATAGATTTTTTTTTTTTTTTTTTTTGTTCTGGCCTGAATACCTTCTTCTTTTTTTTTTTTTTTTCAATGCAGTTTATTCAGGAACCTTGAACAATCCTCGGACCCTGGGGAAAGCCAGCCCACAGCTTAAATAGCCTCTGGGTAGCCAACCCAGGCGTGCCACGTGGGCAATGCAGATAGGTCCACATACATGGAAGCAAGCCAGATCCTCAGCCTTAGCCAAAGGAGCAGCTGAGAGTGGCCATTGTCACAATAAATTCTACCAGAGTGGACGCAGGACTAGCCACAGGATTATCAACATGGATTGCTGCAGCCATGAATCATCTGAAGGAATGGGCGGGCATGGGAGCGTTAGCAGGCCTTCTGGTGTTGGTCTCCTTGGTTTGCCTGTGGTATATATGCAAGATTAGAGTCTCACAACAGTGTGATGCAGCCATGATCATTCAGGCCTTTACAGCCATTGAAGCAGGACATTCTCCCCAAGCATGGTTGGATACCATAAAAAGCTAAAATGATACGCTCAGGATGCGAGGCTAAGCACTGCACTCAGGGTCAGCAGCTTTCGACCCAGAGAAGAGCATGTCTGATTGCATGCGGGTTGATGCCCCAGGTCCTGCCTCTGAGAAAAAGGTATCGGACGGGTCTGATGCTCTTTGGGTGGATGACACCTAAATGAACATCAGTACAAAGTCCCAAATTTATTTCTAATATCAGAGATCAGACCTCTACTCTTGCCTGATGCGTCTAAAACAAAAAGGGGGAACTGTAGAGAGCTGTAAACAATAGATTTTTATCTGTAGTTCCCATATTCATATTTTTGCATGAATAATGACAATTTATATTTATTCTTTTCAGCTGTTTTAGCAGAAAACAGTTTTCAGACCATACTTTGTTTAATTTGTTACTACTTTTCTACATTTCCATACTTTCTCTGCATACTAACTTATTGTCAACTACATTCTTTTTAGACATGTTTGCCAGTTTGTAGTTTGTCTCATGAGTTTATTGATTGCATTTGTGTCCAGATAATGTGTACTTGGACATACTTTTTTACTTTCATCTCCTTGGCTTCTTTTTATGATCTGATTATATACAAGTTCATCTATCCCAAAGTTCCAAGTAATTTCTTCTATATTCTCTTCTAAAATTTCAGTTTTTACAGTCTTATGTATGAGATATTACTGAGTTTCATTTCTACAGGGTGAGTTATAAGATTTTAGTTTCATTTATCGCCATGCGAACAGTTTTTCTGCACTATTGTTAAATATTTTTAAAGAAGTGTTTTTCTTTTAATTCTCTTGAAACAGATGGCTATAGATACTTGTTTTACATGAGTGTCCTCTCATTCTCTTCTACTGGTTTACAGTTTGTTTCTATGTATCTGCTGTGTTTTTTGAGTTATGATTAGTTATGATTAGTTATGATAGCATAATTTGCATTCAGGTTCTTCTATTCCTGCACATTAGTTCCTTTGACTAATATTATTTTCATAATTTAGAGGTTTTTTTGTTTGTGGACATACTCTGGTATCTTTTATATCTCTGTAAAGATCATAATATATAGACTTGATGAAGGGTATGGTGAATATATATTTTGCTTAGTATGAACATTTGAAAATATTGATATTTGTCTGTCACAAAACCGTAACATCAGCCCTTTATTTGTTTCTCACTTTTATCTGACTTGCCAAACTCATTACTTTTATATAAATAACTTTAGTTTATATGTTGATTTGATCCCTATATATCTCATAAGTGCTGAAAACAGGATTGTTTATTGAATTAAATAGTTGAAGAAATTAATACCACTGAAATCAGGGACAAGACAAAGCTGCCCACTCACTCCTTATCTCTTAAACATAGTTCTTAATGTCCTAGCTAGAGCAATAAGACAACTAAAGGATATCAAAGGGATACAAATCAGAAAAGAAGTCAAAGTATCATTATTTACAGATAAAGACATTCAGCAAAGTGTCTGGATACAAAATTAACTAAAAAAAAAAAAAAAAAAAACAACTTCAAGTCTCTGAAGAAATAAATTGAAGAAGATATCAGAAGATAGACAGATACCTTGTTCTCATGGATTGTTAGGATTAACATAATAAAAATGGTCATTCTACCAAAAGCAATCTACAGTTTCAATGCAATTACCATCAAAATATGAAAACAATTTTTACAAATCATAAAAGAATAATTCTCAATTTCATATAGAAAAACAAGAAACACAGAATAGCTAAAATGCAGATCTATAAAATAAAAAATCTTCTGGAAGTATCTACATCCTGATATCAAGCAATACAGAGCAACAGAAAAAAAGAAAAACATGTACAGACATAAAAACAGACTGGTGGATCAATGGAATCAAAGCAAAGACCCATAAATAAAACTTACATACCTTGGTCTAACTGGATGTCCACATGTACAAAAATGCAAATAGATCAATATTTTCATCCTGCACAAAGTTAAAGTCCAAGTGGATCAAAGAACTCAACATAAAACCAGACACACCAAATATGTTAGAAGAAAGAGAGGGGAAGACCCTTGACCTCATTGGCACAGGAGACAACTTCCTTAACAGAACACCAACAGCACAGGCTCTAAGATGAACAATCATTAAATGGAAACTCATGAAACTGAAAAGCTTCTGTAAGGCAAAGAACACTGTCATGAGAACAACATGACAGCCTACAGACTGGGAAGATATCTTTACCAACCCTACATCTGACAGAGGACTAATATCCAGAATATATAAAGAACCGAAACAACAACCAATAAAGAACAGCAACCAATCAAGTTATCCAATAAAAAATGGGGTACAGAGGTAAACAGAATTCTCACTAGAGGAATATTGAATGGCAGAGAAACATTTAAAGAAATGTTCAATGTCCTTAGTCATAAGAGAAATGCAAATCGAAACGACCTAGAGATTTCACCTTACACCCACCAGAATGGCTAAGATGAAAAACTCAAGTGACACATGCTGGAGAGGATGTGGAGAAAGGGGAACCCCCCTCCATTGCTGGTGGGAATGTAAACTGGTACAACCACTTTGGAAATCAGTCTGGCACTTTCTCCCAACATTAGAAATAGCGCTACCTCAAGATTCAGCTATATCACTCCCAGGCATATATCTGAAATATGTTCAGCTATACAACAAGGATATTTGTTCAACCATGTTCATAGCAGCTCTATTTGTAATAGACAGAATGTGGAAACAATCCAGATTTCAGTGGAGGAATGGATACAGAATTTGTGTACATTTACACAATGGAATACTACTGAGCAATTAAAAACAAGGAATAGTGAAATTTGCAGGAAAATGGTGGGACCTATAAAAGATTATCCTGAGTGTGGTATCCCAGAAGCAGAAAGACACATTTGGTATATACTCACTCATAAGTGGATATTAGCCATATAACATAGATAAACATGCTAAAATCTATAGTCCTAAAGAAGCTAAACAACAAGACCCTAGGGAACATGCTTAGTCCTCATTCAGAAGGGAAAACAGGGTAGACATTGGAAGTGGAAGACAAAGAGCAGGACAGTAGCCTTCCACAGAGGACCTCTGAAAGACTCTACCCACAAGAGTATTGAAGGATACACTGAGTCTCATAGCCAAAATTGGGCAGAGTGCAGGAAACTTTTTGAAAGAAGAAGGAGATAGAAAGACCTGGATTGGACAGGAACTCCCCAGGAGCAACAAAGCAAAAACAGGGGGCCTACAGAGACCAATACTCCAAACAAGGACCACGCATGGAGAGAACCTAGACTCTGCTCAGAGGCTGCTCAGTTTCCAAGATGGTTCTCTAGTAAAGGATATAGGTCCTGTCTCTGACATGAACTCAGTGGCAGGCTCTTTGCTAATCTTCCCCTGGGGGATGGAGCTGTGCCAGGCCATAGAGGAAGATGATGCAGCCAGCCTTGATGAGACATGATAGGCCAGCATCAAATAGAAGGGGAGGAGCTTCTCCCCTATTAGGGATTAGGTGGAAAGGAGGGAGGATGGTAGGGATTGAGAGAGGGCTGCAGTGGGGATACATAGTGAATAAATTGCATTAAATAAATAAATAAATAAATAAATAAATACTAAAAAAAAATACCTTAATTAGAAGATTATTTTAACCACTTCTGCTGTGTATTCTATTTCCTATTCTGAATGAGATTCAAGTATCTTCCCTTGGACTCTCCTTGTCTTCTCAATGGGTCTGTGAATTGTAGTGTTGTTATCTTAAATTGCATGACTAATATCCACTGAAAAGTGAGTATATGCCCTGTGTGTCTTTCTGTTTCTGGGTTGCCTCACTCAGGAAGATATTTTATAGTCCTATCCATTTGCCTGAAAATTTCATGATTTCCTTGTTTTTAATAAGTGAGTTGTCCTCCACTAAGTAAATGTACGGCAATTTCTATGTCCATTTCTCCATTGAGGGACATCTAGGATATTTTCAGTTTCTAGCTATAACGAATAAAGCTGCTATGAACATGGGTGAACAAATGTCCTTATTGTAAGGTGGAGGATCTTTTGGCTATATGCCCAGGAGTGGTATAGCTGGGTCTTGAGGTAGAGCTATTCCTAAATAGATTTCCAAAGTGATCATACAAGTTTGTACCCCCACCAACAATGGAGGAGGATTCCCCTTTATCTACATGCTCACCAGCATGTGTTGTTGTTTGCGTTTTTATCTTAGGCATTCTGACTGGTGTAAGATGGAATCTCAGAGTCTTTTTGATTTGCATCTTCCTAATGACTAATGACTTTGAGCATTTCTTTAAGTGCTTATGGTCCATTCCAGATTCCTTTGTTGGGAATTCTCTGCGTATCTCTGTAAACTATTTCTTAATTGGATTATTAAGTTTGTTGGTATTTATTTATTGAGTTCTTTATATATTTTGGATATTATCCCTTTGTCAGATGTCAGGTTAGTGAAGATCCCTTCCCAATTTGTAGGATGTAGGAGAGGAAGTATGGAGGGAAATGGAAGTGGGAATCAGTTGTGGGAAGAAGGGTTTGGGAGGACAGAGGACTTGCAGAGAGAAGAGAAACTGTGGTAAGACAAGCTGGAGACCTATGACAGGGTAGGCTCCTAGGAGGATATGAGGTGACTCTAGCTGGAGTCATTGAGGTTGAAGAGGCCACCCTGTAACCAGACAGAATTCCTAGTGCAAGGACAGGAACACCAACCTACCCACAAAAACATCATCTTACAGTTTACCCTGCCTATAAGATGCAGGGATAAAGATAGGGCAGAGATGGAGGGAATGTCCAACCAATGCCGCGCAAAGCCGGAGATCCACTCTCACCAGAAAGAGCCAACCCTTGACACTATTAATGATACTCTGCTATGCTTGCAGAATAGGGCCTAACATAGCTATCCTCTGAGAGGATCCACCTACCAATGGATGGAAACATGCTGAGACTATTAGGAATATTGGGAAGAACACAAGGGTACTTGTGGAAGAGTGGGGCAATGAATAGGAGGACCTGGAGGGGACAGGAACTCCACAAGAAGAACAACAGAGCCAAATCTATAGGACCCAGGGGAGCTTTCAGAGATTGATGCACCAGCTAAGGACCACACATGCACAGTATCTAGGCCCCCTAAACAGATGTGATTGATGGGCAGCTTAGTCTTCATGTGGGTATCCAAGTAAGCATCATGGGAACTGTCTCTGATGTTTACTTTGTTGCCTGCTATTTCATCACTTAAACCTTGCAAGGTTGGCTCACCAGAAGAAAAAGGCTCTCTTGGTCCTGATTAGACTTGAAGTGCTAGGAGGTGTTCATGGGAAGTGGGTCCTCTTTTCTGTAGGGTAGGGAAGGGAGGAGAGGGGGAAGAGGAATGGAGTATGGGACTAGGAGGAGAGGAGGCAGGTGCATACATTTCAGGTGCAAAGTGAATAAATTAATAACTTAAAAAAAGAGAAGAAGGAGGAAGGGAGGAATTTGGAAAGGGCTGGGGGTGCTACAGCTGGAGTTATACAAAGTAAATAAATTATAATAAATAAAAAGAAATTTAAAGATTATTTTAGTTTTCCAAGACAGACTTTTTGTGTGTAGCCTTGGTTGACTTAGAACTTGCACATATATTACAGTTTTATAGCTTGGTATTTTTGTGGGACTCAACAATGGGTTGGCTCTTCTAGTCTTAATAGGAGACGAGTTACCTTGTCTTTTTCTTAAGTAAATATTTATTTTATTTTTATATTAATTACAGTTTATTCACTTTATATCCCAGCTGTAGTCCTCTCCCTCACTACCTTCCAAGCCCTCCCTCCCTCGCTCATATCCTCCTTGCCCTTCTCTAAGTCCCAGTGGAGGTCCTCCTCCCCTTCCATCTTACCCTAGCTTATTAGGTCTCATAAGGAATGGTTGCAATGTTCTCCTCTATGGCCTAGCAAGGTTACCCCTCCCTTGTATGTGTGTGTGTGTGGGGGGGGGCTCAAAGAGCCAGTCACTGAGTTCATGTCACAAACAGTCCCTGTTCCCCTTACTAGGGTAACCACTTGGATATTGATCTGCCATGGGCTACATCTGAGCAGAAGTTTAGGTTATATCCATGCCTAGTCCTTGGTTGGAGAATCAGTCTCAGAAAAGACCCATGTGCCCAGAAATATTTGATCCATGTGTGGCTCCTGTCCTCTCCAGGTCTTACTAACTCCCCCTTCATTCATATGATTCCATGCACTCTGCCCAAGGTTTGGTTATGAGTTTCAGCATCAGTTTTGTCTTACTGCAACTTGATAGCCATAGCAGGTTGATAATAATGGGAAGCCTGCCCTTTTCTGAAGAGAAATGAAGGAGTGAGTAGGGTAAAACAATAGGGGACAGACTGGTAAGAGAGGAGAAAGGGGAAACTGAAGTCAGGATGTAAAAGTAAACAAATAAATAAAGCATCATGACAAAAAAGAATAGTTTAGACTTCATCAAAATATTATAAAAGTCTAGAAGATGTTTTAGTATCTTATTTATTGAAAATTGTATACATTAAAGCATGTTGTAACCTGCTTAAACTGCTTAAACACTGTAGCTCCTCCTTTGAGACCTACTTCAGTTCTTAGCATAACTGTAGCTCCTCTTTTAACATTCTCTGTTAACACCTGCTTTTGTCTTTAGCGCAACAGAAGCCATTTTTTATTTCATCTTTTTTTAAAAATTCTTTATTAATTATACTTTATTCACTTTGTATCCCCTCTGTGGTTCCCTCCCTCCTCCTGCCCCAATCCCTCCCTTCCTCTACCCTCTGCATGCATGCCCCTCCTCAAGTCCACTGATAGGGGAGGTCTTCTTTTCCTTCCTTCTGATCCTAGGCAATTAGGTCTCATCAGGAGCAGCTGCATTTTTTTCTTCTGTGGCCTGGTAATGCTGCTTCCCCCTCAGGGGGAGGTAATTAAAGAGCAGGCCAATCAGTTCATGTCAGAAACAGTCCCTGTTCCTATTACAATGGAACCCACTTGGATACTGAACTGCCATGGGCTGCATCTGTGCAGGGGTCTTAGGTTATCTCCATGTATAGTCCTTGGTTGGAGTATCAGTCTCAGGAAAGACCCCTGTGCTCAGAATTTTTGGCTAAGATAAAAATCTCAAGTGAAAACACATGCTGGAGAGGTTGTGGAGAAGGGAACCCTCCTCCACTGCTGGTGGGAATGTCAACTTGTATAACCACTCTGGAAAGCAATCTGGTGCTTACTCAAGATCCAGCTAGACCATTCCTAGGCATATACCTAAAAGAGGCTCAAGTAGACAATAAGGACATTTGCTCAACCATGTTTATAGCAACCTCATCTGTAATAGCCAGGAGCTGGAAACAGCCCAGATGCCCCTCAGTGGAGGAATGGATACAGAAATTGTGGTATATCTACACAATGAAATATTACTCAGCAATAAAAACAAGGAAATCATGAAATTTGCAGGTAAATGGTCGGACCTGGAAAGGATCATCCTGAGTGAGCTGTCCCAGAAGCAGAAAGATGCACACAGTATATACTCACTCATATAGACATATAATATAGGATAAACCTAGTACAATCTGTAGTACACCTAAAGAAACTAATCAAGAGGGAGGACTCTGGCTAAAATGCTCAATTTCTATCCAGAAAGGCAAAGAGGATGGACATCAGAAGAAGGAGAAAAGAGAGAACAAGTCAGGAGCCTGACACAGAGGACCTCTGAAAGGCTCTGCCCTGAAGACTATCAAAGCAGATGCTGAGACTTATGGGCAACCTTATGCAGGGAATCTTAGGAAAGAAGTGGGAAACAGTAAGATCTGGAGAGGACAGGAACACCACAAGGAAAGCAACAGAGCCATTTTGTTTTTAACTCTCTTTTTTGATCATAAGGTGAAATTAAGTTTAGGTTCTCAGGTTCTGCTTGCTTGAGAACTTGAATAGCCTTCTGACTACAATTCAAAAGTTGTTGAATATTCTGCTTGAATTAATGATATATGTTCTACTTGAACAAAGCCACAATATTCTGCTGTGTTCCTTTCTTCCAGAAGGATGCGGAACTGGAATATCCCCACACCTATATCCTAGCCAATTACCTTGAAATGCTTTGTCTAGTTACCTAGATACAACATACTTGGGATTAACTGGTAAAAATAATGCAATGCCGCTCCCACCGCCCTGCTTCCTACACCAGTTTATCTGGTTGTTACCTGGTTAAGGTTTTTCATATTAAAACCCTGCCATAGAAACAAGTGTCGTGTGATAGTTTGGCTCCTGAGTCCACTGTGTCTCTGACCACGGTCAGTCTTGAGGTGTTGTATTCAATAAATCATTTGTCTCTCAATGAGATTGGTGTTCTAGTGTTTTGTGTGGCAATTCTTATACTACAAGAAATTACAACTAGCAAAGATTCCTTAGGAGCGAAACAGACTTTTTAAAATGTTTTCCTTCTAGGTGTGAAATAAATACAGTAGCAAACAATAATCTGTGATGACTCCTAAGTGTAATGACTAAGTAACATTTTCATTCACACCTTTAATTACAGTCAGAGTTCATCTTCCAATATTTCAACAAGCTATTCTCTTCCAGTTGATATTTACTTTGTAAAAATCAAGCACAGCTCAGATTGAACACTTTCAAAACAGATCATGTTTTTGTGAGTAAAAATAAATTATAGTGACAAAAATAATTGGAAGACAAAGGCAAAAGTTATTCCCCTGTCAATTAATTAAAGAACCTCAATTACGTTATAATTAAATCCAAATATCTTTACTCATTTTGTTAGTGACTTAAGTGAAATAAACCCCACTTTTTTGTTATAATATGAAAGCTATTTTAGATGTTATTTTTAAATTATGTTAATAATACCATTTCATACAGGTCCTAATAGACTCTTTGGTAAAATTCTGAGTAAGTTTATTTTAAAAATAAATATTGTCTTCTGGGGTTTTATTGGTAATTTATGTAAAGCACAGACACTGGGAATATCAAGATAATATAACAACAAACTGTTCCAAGAGCATATTCCTATTTTATTTTCATTAATCATATGTATTTTCAGGAGAATAATCAGTTTAATCTATTGTTCTAGTGTTTGCAAACAATGTTAATCTACACATTTCCTTTAGGTCCTCTGCATTTTTATTTATTACAAATTGTATAATGTAACTTTGTTATGACATGTTTAGGAAAATATCTAAAACAAACTGAGACAAACGCAGGACTAAGGCTGCGTGAATGAATCTGTTCTTCCAGAATGACTACCCACTCAAAACACGTACTTATACATCAATAATCTTCAGGTCTTTTCACATTTTATTGAAGCAAACCAATTATCTTATCATGGCTGCAGAAACCACCAATTATATGACATGGTTCACAAAATAACACTCTTTTATACTCAGATTAAGATTTTTAAAATGTAGGTAGAACATTACTATAGATTTTATTTGCTCCCAGTTATTATTAAAGCTATAACGCTTAAATAAATATGCTGATAATGAAACATAAACAAACACCCAGTGAGGCTGTTCTTCCTGGTGTCATGGATCATAATGATCCACACATGCTGACATGCTCGTTGTACTTAGTTAAGATGCTAAGTAAATAAATGACATATGTGGAATTGCTCTGAGAGAGCCAAAAAGGAGGAAAAGCCTGTAGTAAAATGAAGAAGGATTTAAACAGCATATGCATGTGGCTTTCATTCCTAAAATTATATACTGAATATCATACTAAATGAAGAATGAAACACATTTAAGTGAAATCCTAAATGTAGCCACAGCTAAGTGCATCTTCTCTTTCTACCATGAAATATTTTCCTTCATCAAATTTCACATAAATTAGAAATCTTGGTGAGTGTTTAAAAGCTATTATTTTAATTCTTTCAACATGATTGTTTTCCAAGGCTGAGTATTTTTATTTCCAGAGAACTCAGATTGCTTCAGCATGACTAGGAGTAATAAAATACTTAGTATTAATGAAGGATAGAGCAGTTTTCCCAGTGTAGAGAAAGTTGATGAAACATAGCAAGTGCATCGTTTCCTCACTTTGTTGACTGAAATCCAAAAGAGGCACCTGCCCAAGGAAAGGTAACTCTACAGATAGAACATCCCATGGAATTCTTTGCCCATCCATCCTTCATTTGGACTCTATACATATGCATAACTAATTGGTTTAAATATTATCTACAAAAAGAAGAAAGAAAAACAAAATCCCAGCAAACTTTTCACAGAAAAAGCTTTAAAGGTCTGTTTTACGATTACTGTCTTTATGACTTAGTAGCTGCACTTCACAGTACTGTGTAATGTGATGAGAGAATTTCTAAATCTGAGAAAAGTCAGAAAGAAGTAATGCTCAAAGCATCTTCTAATGAAGGGTCAAATAAGTTGGGAGCATTATGACTGACTAAGTTGTATTTGTTATAACTGTATCACATGTATGGTCTAGGACCAAGCACTTAGAAAACTACAACACGCTAAGTTAATTAAATCACATTTAAATAAAATAAGCCTGTGAGTCATTCCACTTTGAATATATTGGGAGGTGGGTTATTATGTTCCAATTAATAGATATCAAGATTTGTAAAAAAAGGATGTGAGAAATTAATTTTTATTAAGAAAAATAAATATATTTCAATTAAATGAATAATTACTTTTAATTTTTTACTGAAAAGAAAAAAAAATAAGCTCCCAATATATTTATTCAGATTTTCAAAATATGTATTGTTAAGAATTATAACTAAGACTACTGGCATCTGTTGGATTTAGGTTTTTGTTTTGTTTTGTTTTTCTGTACTTGAGCAAATTTTGGATATATGCCTAGGAATGGTATGGCTGGATCTCTGAGAAGGCACCAGATTTGATTTCCAAAGTGGTTTTAAAAGTTTACATTCCCACCAGCAGTGGAGGAGGGTTCCCCTTTCTCCACATCCTCTCCAGCATGTATTGTCACTTGAGTATTTGATCTTAGCCATTCTGATGGGTGTAAGGTGAAATCTCAGGGTTGTTTTGATTTGCATCTCCCTGATGACTAAGGACGTTGAGCATTTAAGTGTTTCTCTGCCATTCTATATTCCTCTACAAAGAATTCTCTGTTTACCTCTGTACCCCACTTTTTAATTGGATTACTTGATTTGTTGCTTTTTAACTTCTTTAGTTTTTTTTTTATATATTCTGTATGTTAGCCCTCTGTCAGATATAGGGTTGGTGAAGAACCTTTCCCAGGGTGTAGGCACTTGTTTTGATCCCATTACAGTGTCCTTTGCTTTACAGAAGCTTTTCAGCTTCATGAGGTCCCATTTATTGATTGTTGAACTTAGAGCCTTTGATGTTGGTGTTCTGTTCAAGAAGTTGTCTCCTATGCCAATGAGTTGTAACTCTTCCCCACTTTTTTTTTCTAACCGATTTAGTGTGTCTGGTTTTATGTTGAGGTCTTTGATACACTAGTTATGTGCAGGATGATAAATATGGATCTATTTACATTTTTCTACATGTTGACATCCTGTTAGACCAGTACCATTTGTTACCTACAGCATTAACATATTAGAATTATGAAATATCTTAAACAAGTCCTGTCCTGCTCTGAACTAAGCTTTGATTCATACTTACATTATTAAGAACTGGAATTAAATGAAGTATATATATTTACTGTGTTTTAAAATATTCAATAAAGTAAATGGAGATGGATTAGCCACAAACATACATTAAAATTTAAATTTTGTATAAAACTAAATGTGATATTGTCTACATATATTGTTTTTTGCATTTTATTAATTATAATTATTTATTAAAGGTTATTCACTTTGTATCCCTGCTGTGGCCCCCTCCCTCGTCTCCTCCCAGTCCAACTCTCCCTTCCTCTTCTCCCAGTGGAGGGGCATATTTTGCCTTTTAATATTCGACAAATTTTTGTGTATATGTATTTTATTTAAGGTGTGTGGTTATTTTGCTGCATGCAAGAATTTCAATCTAGTAATGATACACAGTCAGTTAAATATGACATTAGTAAATTTTACACAGTGAGAAACTAGTTTCATATGCTCTACAGAAGGATGACATGTAAAATTTTGTTTGTATATCTTTTAATATTTATAGGTGTGTACAATATTGCTTTCACTGTCAAAAATTAGACAACTCAAGGCACACAACAATCTCAGCATGGAGATAGGAGTTATTCATGAAAACCCATGTCTTCCTGTGGAGAATGACAGCTGTTAGGAGACTGAAGTCAGTTTAGCTCCAAAAAGTTGGGTACACTCTAGCGGGTGGTGATACAGCCAATATTTGAGCAGCACAAATTGGCTTTTTTTTTTTTTTTTTTTTCAGAAAAAAGACCTTAAGCAAGGTACAATAAGAAAAAGAGGTGGATATAAAATGAGTTGGAGGAGAAAAGGAAAATATGATCTAAACATATTGTATAAAGATTTCATAGACCTATTAAAATCTGTTAAAAATATCCTACAGCTAGGTGTGGGTGATGCATGCCTTTAATCCCAGGACACAGAGAAGACAGAGGCAGGTGGCCAGCCTGGTATGCAAAATGAGCCCAGGCCAGCCAAGTCTATACAGAGAAACCCTCTCTTGAATGTATATGTTTATATATATGTTTGTCTAATACACCTGAAAGATTCTTGAAAAATAGATTACAAATTTAAAGCACACAAAATCAGTGTCTCTTGGGCCCTGGCCTCCGCCATTCCAACAGGTAAAGGTAATGATAACCATTAGAGGCAAGAAACACCTGACAAGCAAATGCAACAAAAGGAGGCAGGAAGTCACCCAGAGAGCATGCACACAATCACACAAGCAAGCAGGGGAAAAGCAGGAAACATACGTGAGCTTATCCTCAAGCACTGCAAAGCCCAAAAAGCAAGAGGTAGGTGTCCAGACAACCAGGCAGCCTTAGAGGAGTCATCAACTCAAGAAGCCTTCGTCTTTTACAGGTGTACAACCAAACCAAGGCCCATGCAAGGAGAGGACCTAAAACTCCTACTCAGATGTAACCCAACTAAGTCCCCAAGTGGGTACCCTAGTAAGGGGAGCAGGGGCTGTCTCAGGCATGAACTCAGTGGCAGGCCCTCTGATCACCTCTCCCTGAGGTAGTATCAGCCTTACCAGGCCACAGAGGAAGACAATGCAGCTACTCCTGATGATACCTGATAGGCTAGGATCAAATAGAAGGGGAAGAGGACCTCCCTTATCAGTGGAGTAGGGGAGGGGCAAGGGGGACAACAGAGAGGGAAAGTCAGATTCGGAAGAGAGGAGGGAGAGAGAGAGAGAGATATGGAGGGAGGAAGGGAGGGGGCCACAGCCAGGATCTAAAGTAAATAAATTGAAGTAAATAATAATAATAATTTAAAGCACAGCATAATTATTAACAGAAGTATATTACTGAGAGCAAGGTCCAATATCAGGCTATGTACTTTCAGCAACCTACTGAAAAGTGACAACTCTTCTAGATTATGTAGACCAAGGGAGGATTTCAAGATGATCCTCCAGCTAGAAATTTTTCTGGATCTAGGAAATGAAATAATATCATTCATTTAATGTCCACAATTTTTATAGAGAAAGAAGCAAAACAAAAACAAACGTATATTTCGATACAGAAACCAGACATCACATTCAAATCTGAAGAAACAGCTCACAAGTAGGATGCCTGTTCTGTCAGGCGCTGTCCGGGACTACTCTGCATGCAGGGTGCTGCCTTTTGACCATGGCCTCATACAATAGAAAGACAAGTGCTCCTGATGTAACTACAAAGATTTTGCTCAAGAAAATGTCCTTCTCATGAGTCTTAGTCCCTAGGATTAGACCTCAAAGTCCATTCACTGCATTGGCTATAAGAACCTTAATTTATTAAGTGTGTCAGACATAAACATTAGTCTGTAGCAATACAATTATCTGAACATAGTTAAATAATTCTTCATTTTGAGGCTTTGCTAGCAGTAGGGCCATGTGCAAACACAATGTTGTTAGTATAGAAAAGCATCACAAGGCAAAGAATAATCATAAAAGTAGCTACAGAAAAACAAAACCTTACCTAAAATGGAAGAATTATTACCAATGTTGTGTTTTTGTCAGGAGAAAAAATACACAACAGATGGAAAACGACATAACATTTTTCAAGTCCTGGAAACAAAACCAAACAAAAACAAGCAATCAATTGAGAAAGGCATTTCTTCTAAACAATATCCATCAGGAATGATAGTGAAGTCAGACATTCCAAATAAACAGAACTGGTTCATTTTTTCATGGCAGATCTATAGATGGATTCAGAAAGGTTTTTAAAGATAATTTTTAAAACGTGACTTTGAAACACTAATGCACAAAAACAAGGGGCAATGACTAATATAATCATAAACCGATTTAATTTTTAAAATTGTAATGTCATACACAATTTGAAAATCTGAAGTTTAAAACATCATTTTTAATGTTTATTTGTAGTGTATCTGCCTGCTTGTCTTTCTGCATATTTTGCGCATGTGTGTACTTGAGGAATCCAGAAAACTTCATCAGATATTCTGGAAGTAGCATTGAAAATATAGTTTTGATCCATTATTTGTAGACTTTGGGAAGCAAACTCAGTTTCTCTGCCAAAGCAACTTGAGTGATTAACTTGTGTAGACACCTTTCTAGCTCCATGAGAGATACTTAAACATCTACAGATAATTTTCAAGTTAAAAAAAAAAAGAGACTTGTAATGACTAAATGGGAGTGAACATTCTATACCTTACTTGACCTGATAAGATATTGACCTCAGATTTGTAAACTAGATAGACAGATAGGTAAATTAATAGGTAGGTAGGTGGATAGATAGATGGATAGATGGATAGATAGATAGATAGATAGATAGATGAACTGAGAGGCAGATGACAGACAAACAAAGACAGAGACAGACACTTGATAGATATACTATAGATGATATATGAATACATCATCTTTTTCTAATATCATATGAAGAAAAACCACTATAATTAAATATTTTAGAATTAAATATTCTAGAATTAAATATTTTCTAAAAATCTCATAGATTCACTAAAATGTACACATTTAAATGAAACAATGGTTATGAAAAGTCAGTGTCAAAGACACTGTGATTCTGTTTAAACAATGTGATTGAGATGATGGTGGTTATTATTATTTACAAATTATTCACTTTGTATCCCGGTTGGAGTCTTCTCCACTCTGGTCCCATCCTCCATCCCTCTTCTCTCCAATTCCCTTCCACAAGGCCAATGAGAGGGGAGATCCTTCTCCCTTACCAGCTGAACTTAGCCTATCAGGTCTCATCAGAACTGCCTGGATCCTCTTCCTCTGTGGGCTGGCAAGGTAAATTTTTGCTTGTGGACAATAAAATAGAGGTAAATGTTAATAGAGAAATGAGGGCAGTTTTCAAAATGAGAGCACATATTATATAGTTACAAAGATACAATATTGGAATTTTGTGGTAATGGATTGATTCTCTATGTGTATATGGTACTATGCATATGATAGAATCATATGTATTGAAATAATATATATGCATAATTATATATTTGTCATTTTTTGTATATAACATGATAAAAATCTTAATTCTGTGGATTATACCAAGACTTTTATCACTCTTTAGTTATATGAAAGGGTAACTTGGTAAGGAATTAGGTGAAACCTTCACAAATTATATTAGCCTATTTTAACATTTTCTGTGAGCATGTGTATTTTGCTTAATAAAAACACTACAGACAAATAGGTACAGATAATGATTCTGCTTATGCACACTTAAATGAATTGAAAGGTAAGCATAATGATGGACAAACATGACTTAGTGATGCCTAAAGATATTTAATATTACATAAACTATTATAAAAGGCATCATTTAACTTCCATATTCATAGAGAAAAGTAAGGGAACTCAATAGCACATTGTTACCTGTGGGGAATATTGAGGAAAGGCTTTTGGAGGCCCAGACAGAATGTCGAGTAGAGTGTCAGCAACTCCTATGACTCCTCGAAAGATCTTGATCCACTGCAGGCAATGTTGATACACTAGGGACTCCCAGCACACTATCGAAGTCTCAAAATGGATCCAAGCCTAGGACAGTGACGGCTTTCCCCTTCATTAGGGAAGTCTCCTGAGGTGACCTTGCCCTGCCATCTCCCACATTTCCTTGTAGACTTATAGACTAAACAACCTGATTGATTGTTACTGGTGCTTGAGGCTAGCATGGAATGTTATGATTGCCCTTTCAATCATTTAAAGGCTGTTACACTGGGTACTTAAATTAGATCTGCACCTTTGAATCTGGTCTCTAGAGTCTGATTCCAGGGATCTTGCATAGGCTACTCTGCTATTCACTTACCTTTTCCCTGCTTCTGATCCCGACAGTTAACAGATTTCAGTTAGGAATGAGCCTTTACTTCTTATTTAGAATGTGTGAATTGTTTATGAGGATGTATGCTATCGATAAAAGTCCAATAATAACTATCCTGGGCACTCTCCTTTGTCCAGTAGCAATTAACTGCCAATGTCTCCACAGTTAGGTATAGAACTTCTTGACAACCTCCCCACCCTTGCTGCAGTTCTGGTCAGCACAGTCCTGAGTAGGTCTGGATCCAGAAGCTATTAATCAATCCAAAATCTCTTATGGCTCACACATTGATCAGTGTGCATCTCTTTATTAATTGTCATCAACGGTAAGAAGAAGCTTCCTGATTATGATTGTCAGCAGAAATAATCAATGTATATAAAAATAGTAATTCTGGACAGATTAAAACCATGCCCACTCTGCAGAATAATAGCAGTTCTTTCGATAATTACTATAAACTCCTGGTCACATGTCCTGGTCTCAGTTAATGGTAGCAAATATGACTTATATCTTTTAGGCCTAAAAACAATAAGAATGTGGTTGCTAACTCCCCAAACATTCTTGCTAACTTTGTTTCTAATGGAGATGTTTTGTCAAGCTAGTCATTATTATAGATCACAGAGTTCACTACTGATAAGATTGTAGCATATTTTTCTTCCCCAGTAGCATCGCTTGCACCTGTATCATAAAAGCTAACCAACAGAGATTCAACTTTCAGGCCTATACCTGGTTGATCTCTGCATGTCTTATCACTCAAGTGTAGTTTAATTAGCAAGAGAGTCTTACCGTAAAGTTCAAGAAAGTAACCACCAGTAGGCTGCCCATGTTCAAGTAGATGATTCTGTACCTATACACATACAGTCAATACAAATGGGAATTAATGGATTAAAAAATTATGTTAGGAAGACAACCTAGGGAAGAGGGATGGCAGTAGTTGGAGGAGAGAAGCTAGCTTAAACATGTGTGAAATCCTCAAAAATAAAACAGAAATACTAATCTAAAAACAACCAAAGAAAGGATGGGGAAGCAAACTTGCCAGGCCACAGAGGAGGACATTGCAGTCAGTCCTGATGAGTCTGGATAAGCTAGGGTCAGACGGAAGGGGAGGAGGACCTCCCCTATCAGTGGACTTGGAGAGGAGCATAGGAGGAGATGAGGGAGGGAAGGTTGGATTAGGAAGAAGGAGGGAGGGGGATGCAGCAGGGATACAAATATAAATTAATATAAAAAATAAAAAAATAGGTATCCAGCTGTGATTTTGATTTTCAAGATAATTTATTGAATAAGATTTCAATACATCGAAATCACCACAAAATGAAACTGAATCAACTGTATCATGAAAAAGGAAACCACATCTAACCTTTCATAAATATTCCCAGTAGTCCAAAGATTTAGTGTTTAAATATACAGAAATGTAAATCACTGTAAAAATGGGAATAAATTAAAACAATAACAGACATAGTAAAAAAAAAACAAATCAAATGTTGAAGCAACAACAATTTTAATGAAAAAAACGAAAAATAACTTGTATTTATTAAGAATCTCATATACACTCTTGGGACTAAAGTTGAGCAAAATTTCATTGGAAACACTGTTACCATTAATAGTTCCTTTGCTATATTGATTTCCATAAAACACCTAAGCTTATAAATACACAGTAGGAAGTGCATGAATCCATGTTACTTCCTTATTAAAACCATCACAAACACCTTGAAAAAAATGATCTCAGAAGCAGGAGATATAATTTACGGTATACCCACATATTAAAAACATTTTTAAAGCGAAAGGAGAGCTCACAGGGGCATATAATAAGTTAACGACAAACACACATACAGACATACGCAGAATCTCTCTCCCTCTAAGGAAAAGACAATATTAAGGCCTTAGGATAATGGATAAAATCTGGAAATATAAGGAGCAGTTTAAACCAAAATCTTAAGTGAATATTAATAGTAGAAAAAAAAGCCAATAATGGTATGATGTTTTCAAATTTCAAAGCTTAGATTTATAAGTCATTCAATATTTTTTATATAAACATTTTCTGATTTTTTTATGTGCAGCTTAATAAACTAAGCATACAGATCTCTTGTCACTATTGTAAAGAAATAGCATAGTAGACAAAAATGTCAGTTCTTCTTTACTATTTTGTTCAGTATATATTAACACTCACGCACACACACATATATATACATAGCACTTTCATGTTTTAGTATTATAACAGTTTTAAAGATTGGATTTATATTAGAGTCATTCATTTTTTTTTTGCCAATACACACACACACACAAACAACTTGCCAAAAAGAAAATTTAGACTTTCTGCTTCTTTACTAATAAAAGAAACTTAATAATCACATAACCCTATAGGTGTTCTGTACTAAGACATGAAAATTGATTTTCTCACTGAAACCTAGACAAGCCCAGTTTAGAATCATCCTAAACGTGTTGAAAAGACTCATTAGAGTGTGTCAAAACCCTTAAAGTACCTGATGTTAAAAAATGTTGAAGACTAACAGAGCCAAAACAAAAATCAAAACAAAAAACAAAACAAACAAAAACAACAACAACAAAAAACTAGACCCAGGGACTGATACTACAACTAAGAACTAAGAACCTTGGTGAGGGCCTAAAACCTTGCTCAGATGTAGCTCACAGACTCAGTCTCCAAGTGAGTTCCCATGTAAGGGGAGCAGGGGCTGTCTCTGGTATGAACTCAGTTGCAGCCTCTCTGATCACATCCCCCTAGGGCCTGCAGCCTTTCCAGGACACGGAGGAAGACAGTGTAGCCAGTCCTGATGAGAACTGATGGGCTAGGATCAGACAGAAAGAAAGGAGGACCTCCCTTATCAGTGGACTAGGGGAGGGACAGAGAAGAGGGAGGGAGGGTGGGATTGCGACAAGATGAGAGAGGGGGCCACAGCCAGGATACGAAGTGAATAAATTGTGAAATTAATAAATAAGGAAATAACCAAAAAATGTTGCTCATCAGAACAGCCAAAGCCACGTTGGGTCTCAGGGGAGAACCAGAGATGGCAGAGATGCCTCTCAAAATCAAATTGCAATGCCAGCTTATCAGAACACCCGGCTCTTCCTTCTTTGTTTTCTTTTGTTTTTCCACCCTAGGGTTAAAAGTTTCCTTTGAAACTAAAAATAAATAACTAAAAATCAATAAAATAAAATTCTGTAGATCAATATTTCTCTTTATGTTTAATGGTCTAATCAACAACTCTAATAAATCTCCTGTGTCCAGTAAAAAGTAATTCTGTGTGGCCTAGAATATTCAAAGGGTGTGGTACAAGGTGAAGTAGGACATGGGTGTTTATTCTGCTGTGTTCAGACCTCAGGTCAATAATTACAAATAACTTTTTCGTTTTCTTTTTTTCTTGCTTTCTCTCTTTCTTTTGTGTGTGTCTTCTGAAGCATTTTTATTTTAGGAAAAGACATAACAGCTTTGCTGAGATGATTTCAAAACCAAAATTTCATCTTTGTTTTAAAGACTGAAAACTTTAGCTGATTGAATATAAAGAATAAATCTTAAAAAATAGTGAGGAATATTTTATCACATTAGAAGCTGCATATTCAACTGAACAGAAGCCATCCAGTTGCAGCTGCTGTAATTTTAAAGAAAAGATTTTTGTGCCATCACTGCTCACATTTAGAAGCATGAATATTAGCTGAGGAATCATGTCACTTTATTTACTTTTCCCAACTTTTCCTTTCACTGTCACAGTGTACTGATGAGGGGAGAGCTTAAAGTTATTTGTTCACCAGTTGATTCATAACAAGAACTCACAGTGTTATATACAAAAATATGTTTCAACAACATATTTTAAACAAAAATATTGTAACACAGATTTGAATAAGAGGAAAAATCATGATTAAAATTTTTTATATTTGTTAAAGGAGATATAAAAACATACATACTTAAAATTTAAAAAAACTAAATATTTTAAAGCCAAGTAACAAAATTATAGAAACACTGCCTAAATATCTTAATAATAGATAACTTTCCTTATGTTATTTAAAATAATTTATTCAATAGAAAACTGTGGAAATTACTTGTAAATAGTTACAGAAAACGCTATGTGTTTTTATTTAAAACATAAGAATTAAGGAAGAAAATATCAAATATAAAAAAATATATGAAAGCACAAATGTTTTTCAATGACATAACCTTATCTTATTAATTTATTATAATTTATTTTTATTTCCAATTAAAATTCCTTGTTCCTGAGAATGACACACTCACATATATGTAATTTATCATGTAATGTAATCATGTTTATCCTCATTTTTTCCTGCTGAGCAAGACATTGATCTGTGAGTATAGCAGAATATTGCTAGGAGTTATCTTATTGTTGTGCTCCTTCAGCAAAGCAGTAGTATTATCTGGTTTTCTTCTAGATCTAGTTTCAGGTTTTCAGCCACCCAAGACCTTTTCTTCTTGGTCTTTGTTCAGGTAGCAGGAATGGAACAAAATTGTGGTGGAACAAAATATTTAACTTCTTCAGCCTCCATAAAAATCACTGGGCTACACTATCTTCTTACTCATTTTCTATAATTACTGAATCTACTTCATGTGAATAACGTCATGTGTGTGGGCTATCTTGGAGGATTAGATGAGTCAATCAGTGTGCAATGCATTTGCTATACATTTACAGTCATGAACGGTTACATAATTAGACATTTCTTAATCTTCTCCAAAGAATTCATCATTGATCAATCACTAAAAAGACACTAGGGAATATAATATTATATAAAAAAACAAAAAAGAATACATTGTAACTATCCAGACAGGAGAAACAAAAACAGAATAATCACAATACAATAAGGGAAAACTATTTTATACAGCATAAAATAAGATTATAAAATCCATACATCATGAGAAACTGAAAACAGAACAACAGAAAGCTTACAGACAAAGCACCTATTATCAAAGAAATGCATAAAATAATACCTCACACCCTTTAGGATGAATAATATCTAAATACAAATTTTAAAGTAACAAGTGTCAACAGATATCTAAAAGCGATTATTTCTGCACTTCTAATGGAAATGTAAATATCTGAATATGATAAGGACAGAACATGGATTAGTTGAAAAGCCATGAAAATATGGCGAGTACATTAAGAAGAAATTTTACAGTGGGATACTTATTTAAAAGCAATTGAGCAAAAGACCTGAGAACGTTACTTGCTCACACAGGTTGACAGAAACACTGTTCAGAATTGCCAAAGGTTGGCATGAACTTGGTTGCTTGCTCCTTAATCACTTCTCCCTGGTAGGGCAACCTAGCCAGCCCACAGAGGAAGAAGATCCAGGCAGACCTAATGGGACTTGATAGGCGAGGGTCAGTCAATAGGGAAGAATGACTTCCCCTACCAGTGGACTAAGGAAGAGGGCAAGGAGAGGAAGAGGGAGTGAGAATGGGACTGGGAGGAGATGCGGGAGGGAGTTACAACAGGGATACAACGTGAATAAATTAATAATAATAATTAAAATTGCCAAAGCTTGAATAAATTAAAACTTCAATCATAAGAGGATAAATGCTGCACATATGTAATAAAATTTTATGTCTTGAAAAGGAAAGGAATACTCTGACAGGTAAAATCTACATGAGTAGATTATGCTAACTCAAGCAATCCAGTAATAAAAGGACAATATGATTCTAATAGCTTGAGCTCTATTAAATAATAAACCACAGTACAATGAAAAGCAGAACACCTGTAACCCAGCAGAGGCAGGAGTGTATTAAGCAACTCCTGCTTAAACACTTTTAATTATATTTAACTTTTCCTAAACATGTTCTCAACACAATAAGTTCATTAAGGTTTTACTCATCTGAGGTGAAGATGATTTGTTGTGTAAAAGCATCAAAGGTTGAACCGAGTGCTATCATTTGCCTGTTTTTCAGGCATTCAAGAGCAGAGAATTCTGAGTTTGAAGTCACATCTCAAAACATTATCTTAAAATAAACATAAAGGTACCATCCCTCAAAGTGGTGTTTAGGTAAACGTCTGTATTCCTAGAACTCAGGAGACTGAGGCAGGAGGATTATGAGTTAAGACCAGTCGATATAGCATAATTATAATATTTTCATAAAATAAATGTCTTTCTTGTCAGTAAGATGTGGCTCAGTGTTTTAGCGCACTTGCTGCTATTACAAAGAGCTAGCTTCTGTGCACGTTACTCAGATGGTGTCCCTGAACTATCTGTAACTCCAGTTAAGAATATCTGAAACTGTCATCTAGCACCCAAAGGTATAGGAAAATTATGTGGCTCATATACATACATACATATATACATGCATACATATAATATACATTTAACACAAACCTACAAAATAAAAATAAATGAATCTAAAAAAGTATTTCTTCATTAATGTTACATTTAAGTCTGTAGTATGCTCCAGATTTCGATGAATTATACAATAATTTAAAATAGAAATTAATTGGACATTTAAGTGGATGATCTTATTTTAAAGCATTATTATCCAGTACTAGAACAAAATGCATAGTTCTTCTTTAGTAGAGTAAAATGTACAGTTGCTTTAGTAGAACTGAGTTGTGGCAGCTTAGGAAAACAAGATGGTGTTTGTGTACCCTATAAAGCTGTTGATTCTTTTCTGCTTCTAAAACTGTAGAACTCACAGGCAGTTTCCAAGCTCTATCACAGATGTTAGTAATACCTTGCAATAAGGGCAAATTGATGATAATTATCTCTTGATCCCTGTAGTGCTATTATTAATAATAATGGTGATCCAAATTGGAAGCCTTTTGAATATGAGTAAGTGGTTGTAAAAAAATGAAATTTCAATCTGATGAACTTCACATATAATCACCTATATTTATGGGTTGTGTTTAGGGAATGGAACATAGAATTAAGAGAATGTATTCATTTGATTTTCAGTGTGTGAGCATTTTTAAATAGCAGCACTTATGAAATGAAATGATTAACCCAATCAAATATTGAAATTTGCTTTTAGGAAAGGAATGACTAAGCATAAATTATCTTAACCTATGGTACTGATTATTAGTCAGTGATGAATATTATAGTTTCCTTACTTTGTACTTGCTTTACTGAAAGTTAAACTTAGGAAGGACTATGAAGTCTCCCAGAATTTTGGAGGGTGGTAATATCAGACAGTCAATATAAGAGATAGCACCTGATTTGTGAGTGCTGTAATATCAACTTCCCAGGTAAGATGAGACCACTGTTGCAATACTGGCACCACAGTTATGGAGGTAACCAGTGATTTGCTGAATTAACTCAAGGCTTGGTCCATAGGAGGAATTTTATATTTGGTAAAAGCTATGTTGCAAGAGGTCATAGATGCTAGTTGAGAAACTACTCTCTTTTGCCAAGTGATAATATTATCAATGTTCATATCCATAGATTCATGCTCTTTCAGCTTTGGTCAGGTAAGCTGCTTTTTGCACGGGATACTAGTTAATGCCAAGACTAATGCACCACTACTGCAAAGGGTTTGTATAGCTTAAGTGAGAGAGAATAAAGATTTAATCCTAGAGACAGGTCTTAAATATCACTTTCAATAAGCTGTGTTAATAGCTGCACAGAAATTACCATAGATTCAGCTATCATTGTACCATATGTTTGCTAGTGCTGCTGGATCAAGGATTATGTATTTCAGCACAGTAACCTCTTTTCCATGATAGTTGTGGCCCTTAGTCATGTGCTGCCCAGAAGATATCAGTCTACTCAAAGTACCAAGATGTTATGCTGCTATCTGTCCCTGTATCCCAAGGTATTCTGAATCTTCTTTTTATTAGTCTAAAAAATAATAAAACAAAATGTGATTCCTTTTCACAATCATTATAAGATATTTTTGGAAAAAATCCATAACATGAGGCCTTCACTGATACTGTCCAATTCTTTCCTGAAGGACACTTTGTAATTTCCCTGTTTCAGTAGTTATATTCACAATGAGTCAATGTTTATTGGATTTTTGACTGGCCATTGTTGCTAAGACCATGAACTAATGACTTTTCCAGAGAATGAATCACTATGGGATATATACCTGATATAACACACTTTGTAACTCGAACTGTGACTTTGCTCTCAGAAAACAAGAATCTTTGAACAGAGCTCCCAACTCTAAAGGGATTAAAGTAAGTGATTAGAAAGCTGTAGAGCAGAAAAAAGGTTAAATATTGTTTTTAGATAGTTCTTCACTGGTTGGCAACATGCATTATTTTCTTTCCTTAAATGAATATACCTTTTGGATTACAAGACTTCACTGTTGCCCTGTAGAAAATGCTTGAAGTGTTTTTAATTTATTTGATTTTAAATGGCTTGCATAAATCCTGGCTTTACTTACAGTAAAAAAAAAAAAAAAGTAACTACTATCATATAAACTATAATATACTGCAAACATGTTTGTTCACACAGAACTATCTGAAATATGATCATAATTGTAAGATTAAATGAGTTAAGGATCATAAGATCATGTGCCTTACATAAAACATAGCCTTGTAAAACCAGTTTCATATCCACAATGGGTGGGAGGGTGGTCACAGAAGAACAGCTCTCTATGTAGAGATGGAGGCAAACTTTGGATTCTGAAACTACATGATGAATTCCCGAAGAGTTATGAAGAACGCTTGGTGGCCAGAAAGGATTTATACCAAGATTTTCAGAAAAAAAACATAGTCCTGCTGAGAATTTTATTTCAAAGTTCTGGCATCAGAACTGTGAAATATAAGACTATTGTTTTAGATCAAGGAGCTCCTCAGGAGATAACACACAAGCAATGTGATGTGATTGATACCAGATATGTAGAAGTGTTTCTGAATAGACATCACCACTTTAAACAGAGTTCTTGCTACTGGCAAGACAGAAACTGTCTTCTACACTTTTGCTAAATATATACATACTTTTTTGTTCTTTAATATACATCTAGCATGAAACCGTACTGTCACATTAAACATTGTTTAATTTTTAAGAAACTGTCGTAGACTACAAAGAAGTACTACTACAAAGAAGTACTACATGAATACTCTCAATACAAATCATCATTCTGACCATATACCATTGCTGTTATGTTTTTATAACCAGTATGGTATTTGAAAATACATATATGTTTATTTTAATGTTCATTTTCATAATGAATTGTGATGTACAACAACATTTTGTAAAACTCATTTACTGTATTCACTCTCTGACACAGGTGTATTGAAGTCAATTACATTTTCTGTGTTGTTTTCTTAATGTTTGTTCTGCAATTTAAATAACCACAATAAATTTAAGGTTAAAGTAGTTTTCTTCAGCAATAAAGGTTTTGATTTGTTATGGCAAAATGTCTTTCTATTAGTTTTCACATACATTATATGCATGAACTATGTCTAGCTGATATTATTAATAAAACGTTTTGGCATGAAACATTTTATTTGAATAATTTCTTTTCAAGTATAATTTTATACATGTTTTTTTGATCAAAGTGCCCCCATTATCTTTTATTTTCCATTTCACTCTCCCACTAAATGCCTTCTTTTCGCCAAGTTGTTATCCATCTTTCATTTCCCTTTTTTGATTGAGACACACTATGTTTAATTAATGTTGCCTCTGTCAGCATTTATAGAGGGTACCTTATTCGAGAGAAAGTGGTGTATCAGTGGCTACCTCACTGAGAATTATGAGTCTTCCTCTCCTCTAACTTTTAGTTGCCTGTAGCCCCTCTGTGAACAATGTTTCCTTCTGAGCTCCTCTCCTATTCATAAAAGAATTTGATGGACTCAGTCTTGTTATGATCCTATGCAGGCCAACTTTGTTTCTGTGTGTCCATGCCATGTCATATGTAGCAAACACCATCATTTTTTTTTCATTGTTCAGCACTTATATTCTACTACTTATTTGGAAGATGTGGTGGTTTCAATAAAAAAAAAAAAATTGCCCTCATAGGCTCATAGATTTGAGTGCTTGGTCATGAGGTATTAGTAGGTGTGGCTGCTTCTCTAGCACCATGTCTGCCTATATGCCACCAGGAAGAGAGACTGGAATAAATCTCTGAAACTGTCAGCTATCCCCAATTACATGTGTAAGCTCACCAAACCAACTTTATTTAGTGTTCATAAATATCTTTACCCAGCTTCCAATCTCCTGACCTTAGATAGGTGATAAATAGGGAAAAGGGGTATAGACCTCTTTATATACTTCCTGCTGAGTAGGGTCATGCATATTTAGGGGATTATCAAACTCAATCCTCATGATACCAGCATACCAACACCAACACTTGTAGGAATCAACACTGCAAGTCAGCAAAAGCCTCAACAGTCAGTTTGGTTGGCCAGAGAAGTTCACTGAAATATTTCTTTCTGCAAAGTCAAGTATTGAAGCACTCATGTCTATCCAAAAAGCCAAAGCTTCACTGTGTGTGGGCTTCTATATATCTCCTCTCCTCAAAGTTCACCCACTGATGTTCTCAGCTGTCCAATATCACGCCTCTTCAATGAGATAGCTCAGAGCAAAACATCATATGCCCTCTCACAAGGCAACCTCCAGCTAAACATCATGTGCCCAGCTCGAGGCAAAACATCATATGACAAAAATGAGTCTTCAAAGAAACCAGAAACTTCCACTTTATAAATGTTTTCCTTTATAAGAGTTTCCATGGTCATGAAATTGATCCACAGCAATAAAACCCTAACTAAAAGAAAAGTTGGTATGAGGGACTGGGTCATTATTGTGACAATCTTGACCATGCTTTTCTTTCAAGGAATATGAAACACTTCAGGACTCTGGACTGGAAAAGTGATTGGGAATTTGAAGTGGGTTTTAACAGGTCATTGTAATAGGATCATGGAAGACAGTGGTACTTAAGGTGATTTTAGCTAAGAGGTCCCAGCTCAAGAAGTTTTAAGTGGAAATAATATTAGTATGTGGCCTACGGACCATTCATGTGATATTTTGTCAACGAATGTGGCTGATTTTTGTCCTTGTCTAAAAGTCTGGGGATAAATTAAGTAGTTTTGGATTCACGGTCTTGGCAGAGGAGATGTCAAAATAGGCTAGTATTGTGACTATCAGTGGCCCATCTCATGCATATCTAAAATAAAGAAGAACAAGATAAACAAAAAACAAAATATATTAACAACTAACCTTTTAAGCTACAGCGGTATAAACTTGAGAGGGAAAGGGAAATTTCAGGAAATAGCATAAAAGTCTGTTCTGGCTCTTATTCACAGTTTAATAGTTTTTCACAAATAAGTAGTTCCCATTTTACAGAATATCTTTACAAGATTCTCAAAGCAAAGAAATGTTTGACTTGGAAAGCTCTAGTTTGCAATTCCTTCCTTTTTAATGTAAAAATGTTGAGATTTGCATACTGCAATATTCCGATAAAACTTTAAATCAGAGAAGTTTGTTCACTGCGTTTAATTTGCTTTTAATATTGCTTTTCAAAATCCCTTAGTAGTTCCTTTAAAATATATTCCTAAAATGACAGCATTTTCCAAAAAGCATTTATTGCACTCAGATGGCAAATAGTAATGCAGATTTATCCCAGAATTGTGATAATTATTTTAAGGTTTGAAATGTGCTATATTAATACTATAAATATATATATAATACTATAAACATATTAATAGTATAAATATATATATATATCTTTAAAATGCTGTTGTCAATAGTTTCATCATTTACTGTATGGTTTTAAGCATTCTATTCAGAACTATCATTATATTTATGCGTGTTTTCATTGACGTAGTGAAGAGAAGAGTCACTTTCATTTAGATTTCTACCGGAGATCTGTTTTTTTCCCACTTCCCACTGGCAGTATTTCTACCTTTAGTTCACCCTTCTAGACGTCTAACTGGAAAACATAAGAAAGTGTAAGCATTTTCTCTAATGAAGTCTGAAATCATTTCTCTGTGCCTTTGTTAAAAAGAACTTGAGCCCAGAAAGAAAATGTCATTTATTTTAAAACAATATAGAGTGTGGATTACTCTAATGATGCATGTTGTGCAAAACACTCAGCTCTATGGATAGTTTTGCATTCTTTCAAGTGCATTAGGCTGTTAATGTAACAGATTTTTGTTATAATTTTAGATGTATTTAAAAGCAGCATATTTACTATTCTACTTTGAAATTCTAAGTGTAGGCATGTGCACTATATCTATGTAAAGTCTTCAATATCCACCTAAAATCTTATGTCTCCCTTAAGGACATCTTTGGTGCAATATTATTTTTGCACCATCTTCCTATTTGTCCAGCTTTGTCACTTCTCAGCCTCGCCTCAGTGTTTGATGAAGTTGGGAAACTCTTGTCAAAAATATATACTATGTTTGTGCAGACTCCTTAGATTATAAACATATTCATGCCATAATATAACTGATTAATGTCATCTTGATCATTGTACCTAATAAAATTAAAAGATTAAACAAAACTAACATGAAGATACATTAGCAACATATGATTATAACAAAGAGATTTTTTATGGGGGTGAAACTCATGTTGCTACATGAGAGTAGATTATATTTACGCCTAAAAATATCAGTACTAAAAGTTCCAAATTACCAGCAATGGCTTCCACATAAATTCAGAAAGAAAATCACAGTTCATAGAATTGGCATGATAATGAAAGTGAATATTTAAAACAATATGTTTTTTATACAAAGAAACAAAACTATAAATTCAAAGTTATTAAATTAAAATGTGCTAAACATAGCAAAAAATGTTTGATTGACATGTGGAATAAAGCTGGAGAGATGGTTTAGAGTTTAAGAGCATTGGCTGTTCTTCCAAAGGTCCTGAGTTCAATTCCCAGCAACCGTATAGTGACTCCTGACCATCAATAATGAGATCTGATGTCCTCTTCTAGTGTGCAGGTGTACATGCAGACAGAATATTGTACACATAATAAATAAATAAAAATTTAAAAAAAATATGTGGAGTAAAAGCAAACAAAAAATGATGTCACAATTTATCCAAAAGTAGGGTGATACGTAATTTATAAAATAAAGGTGAGTTTGAGAGACAGAGATCGAGGTGGTCTTGTATAACATTCAATTTATCAATTTTCAGTATATCAACTCTGTCAGTTCTGATAAAATGACAGAAAATGCAGAACTAATGAGATGAAAAGAAGCTTCTCTTGTGAAGAAAGTTTTATTTAGAACTAGAAGAGGAAGTGCTGGTAAAAGGTAGTTATGGTTGGTGAGCAGAGTGCTAGCATTCACTCATATTAGAAGAGTAAGAAAGAAATCCATCCTGAGGGATTTCAGACTGATATTCAAAATTTCCTGATGGCTTCAATTCTTACAGCCAAACATTGGGTAAGATGAAAGCAGTGATATCTCTGTGTTTTGAGAACTCCTGATATTCAGCATAACCTAATAAAGGTGGTTCTTGATATTGAGCCAGTTTAACTGAAAGATAAGAAATCAGTAAAATTAAGTGGTATTTATGAACTTTAGTGACATCTAAAACTATCTGAAGATATATAATCATATTGTAAATAATTTTAAGGGAAGATTAAAAAATGGCTAATACTGTAACATTAGCTAAAAGTTGAGAAGACACCAAAAAAGATTGAATAAAACTTAAAGAGATCATGTGACTTTCACTCACATGCCTAAAGGTATTTGCTTTAATAATACCAGGCCAGAGAGGAATACAATGCAGACAGTCCTGATGAGACCTGATAGGCTAGGGTTATATGGAAGGGAAGGAGGACATCACCTATCAGTGTACCTGGAGAGGGTCATGGGAGGAGATGAAAGAGAGAGGGTAGGATTGGGAAGAGACAGGGAGAGGGCTACAGCTGGGGTACAAATTGAATAAACTGTAATAACTAAAAAAAATAATTAAAATAAAAGAGTGAAGAAAGAATTGGGGAACTGTGTTGACTAAAGGAATAACACAAAATAATGATCAGCTCACTTTTTTATTAACTTGTTTATTTTCTCTCCTCCTCACAGTCACAGGAATAATATTGCTCCTTCTCTAAAATTCTGTCTATTCCAATAACATCTATCTGCCCCATTATTAGATTCTCTCACCAGATAATTTGATATTGTTATGCCCAGATCTTAAAGTTCCCCAAGACTACCAGTGTTACACCCAGTTCGAGAGCCCCCAAAAGACCTACAGGAATAGACTCTGTTGCAAGACACATGAGGGTCTTTTTATTACAAGGTCGAGCCCGGGTGGCTGCCCTTTACAAAGACATACGGGCAAGCAACCCCTGGCTCTGGGAGTCAAGGTTTTTAAAGGAACAAAAATGCCAGTGGGGTAGTACAAGCCTTGACATTACAGCATTGGGTAAGAGGAACAAAACGCAAGCGGGGTGGACTCTAGGGAAGCTGACCTTTAAAATGATTGGTCTATTTTTATTTTTTTTTCAATGCAGTTTATTCAGGAACATTGAACAATCCTCGGACCCCGGGGAAAGCTGGCCCACAGCTTAAATAGCCTCTGGGTAGCCAACCCAGGCGTGCCACAGGGGCAATGCAGATAGGTCCACATACATGGAAGCAAGCCAGATCCTCAGCCTTAGCCAAAAATGGAGTTGTTCGTGACAGAGAGCACTCACCATCGGGAAGGTGGAAGGCGGAAACCAGCTCCATCTTTAAGGCATAGCATTCCGCAGCTCTCTACAGTTCCCCCTTTTTGTTTTAGACGCATCAGGCAAGAGTAGAGGTCTGATCTCTGGCGGCGCCGGGAGGACTCTCATTCTGAGCAGCAGCACAGCAGGATCAGCACAGTGAACAGCAATCAGAACTCTCGGCCATAAAACACAGTCATTGTGTTTCCCAGGTGAGAGGATACCCCACGGTGGGGGATTCAATGATTGGTCTATTTTTAGGTGCCAAGACTGCTAACAGTCGGGCCTAGCTACCTGGGAGACATCTGACCTCTAGTTCTTAGGGGCCATGTGACTCCAGTCACACCCTGAGGTTTATCTGGGTGGGGACTGCTGCTGGCCCATTATCTGAAAGGAATGTGGTCTTGTGATTCTGCCCTAGCCTCTGGGCTAGCCCTCTGCTCTGAAAGGAATGTGGTCTTGTTGTCCTGCCCCAGCTCCAGGAATTAATTATAACCTTTCACCAGGAACAGCACCACTTATGCAACAGCAAGGAGCTTTATTGGTGCATAAGCTTGATCTCACCACTGTCACCAATGCAGTGCATCCGAGAGGAGAGCCTGAAGCAGCTGCATGGTAGGGTGTTTATTGGGGCTTGAGGAAGGACTGGAAATTTCTGGTTTAACAGTTACAGGATTGGGTGACATTCAGCAAGGGCAAGCTTGCTACAAAGTGAATGTCTAACTAATTGAGAAAACTATCTATAGACCTCAGTAATGTTAGGTATTTTTCTGTGTCATGAAATGTTCTACTACAAGGTTGGTGAGCTGCTCAGCACTAAGGCTCCAACTTGAGATAAGATATTCCCATTCTTGTGGTTATCTTCAAGCTGTTTCTGGGGTAGGGAATCTTATGACTTTGTTTCTGTAATTGGTGACCTATGCCCTAGTTCCTGGTGACCTTTGGGTGGGGTCACTAGTTCTTGGTGATATTGTGTTGACATTGTTTAGGCTGAGTACCTGGTGACCTTTGGGGGTGTCAGGCCTGGTTCTCAATATATTATGTCTTTCATTTCAAAAGGAAGCCAGTTATGGATACAGACCAACAATGGCGTCATTAAAGAAGAATTTAAGCTGCTCCAAGAGAAAGGCAAATATTTAGTATGCAAATATGTTGACATATCATGGATTTAAGCCTATATTAAGTTAAAAAATAAAATTTAAGTATTCTTAAATTGAGGCAAATGATTAGATGATCACTTAAATCAGATGACCATTTCCAAGGTGAGGGACTCAGGCAATAATAGAGCCTCTTTTCTCAATTGGATTCATCAGATTTAAAATGTCAGAATGCTATATTTTAGGTAATTGGACTGGAGAATTCGATACTATGATGGAGCAGCTGAGAGTGGCCATTGTCACAGTAAATTCTACCAGAGTGGACGCAGGGCTAGCCACAGGATTATCAACGTGGATTGCTGCAGCCATGAATCATCTGAAGGAATGGGCGGGCATGGGAGTGTTAGCAGGCCTTCTGGTGTTGGTCTCCTTGGTTTGCCTGTGGTATATATGCAAGATTAGAGTCTCACAACAGTGTGATGCAGCCATGATCATTCAGGCCTTTACAGCCATTGAAGCAGGACATTCTCCCCAAGCATGGTTGGATACCATAAAAAGCTAAAATGTTATGCTCAGGATGCGAGGCTAAGCACTGCACTCAGGGTCAGCCGCTTTGGACCCAGAGAAGAGCATGTCTGATTGCATGCGGGTTGATGCCCCAGGTCCCGCCTCTGAGAAAAAGGTATCTGACAGGTCTGATGCTCTTTGGGTGGATGACACCTAAATGAACATCGGTACAAAGTCCCAATTTATTTCTAATATCAGAGATCAGACCTCTACTCTTGCCTGATGCATCTAAAACAAAAAGGGGGAACTGTAGAGAGCTGCGGAATGCTGTGCCTTAAAGATGGAGCTGGTTTCTGCCTTCCACCTTCCCGATGGTGAGTGCTCTCTGTCAAGAACAATTCCACATTTGGCTAAGGCTGAGGATCTGGCTTGCTTCCATGTATGTGGACCTATCTGCATTGCCCACGTGGCACTCCTGGGTTGGCTACCCAGAGGCTATTTAAGCTGTGGGCTGGCTTTCCCCAGGTTCTGAGGATTGTTCAAGGTTCCTGAATAAACTGCATTGAAAAAAAAAAAATGTCAGAATGCACTCTGCTTCTAATCAACACTTTCAATTATCTCTGCTTACCACTGTTACTAATATGCAAATCAGCTAAACACTTTCTTTGCATATGTTATTAAACACAATCCTCTTTTATCTTGCTGTTCTGCACTTTAGTTTTGAACTTTTACTTCTGCCTGTGTTGCTCACACAGATGACCTGCTTTCATTTCAGCAGAATGAATATGAATGCAATGTTTGTTAAGACACTCAACAATTAGCTGGGCATGTGGCATAGGCCTTTAATCCCAACACTCAGGGAGGCAAAAATAGGCAGATCATTTTGAGTTCAAGGCCCGCATGGTCTACACAGCGCAACCAAAGCTACACAAAAATAACCCCTCTCAAATACAAAACAAAACAAAAATTAAAAAAAAAAAAAAAAGAAAAAAACAGCAACAACAAAAAAGAAAAAGGTATTTCATTTCTGGATTTTTCTTTATTATCTTTTATGTTAAGTAGAAGTGTCAAAATGCTGGTTGTTTCCCTATTTCCCAGTGATACCTCCAGATCAATGATGCATAGTCTTCTCCATTTGTAAACATTTGAATTCCAAACTACTTGTTTTTCTCATCCTTTTCATATGTTTCCTTTTTATTTTTTATATTAATTACAGTTTATTCACTTTGTATCCCAGCTATAGTCCCCTCTCACATTCCCTTCCAATCCCACTCTCCCTCTCTCATTTCCTCTCATGGCCCTCTCCAAGTCCATTGGTAGGGCAAGTCCTCCTCCCCCTTCTATCTGATCTTAGTCTATCAGTTCTCATCAGGACTGGCTGCATTGTGTTCCTCTGTGGCCTGGTAAGACTACTACTCACTCAGGGGGAGGTGAACAAACAGCCAGCCACTGAGTTCATGTCAGAGACAGTCCCTGGTCCTTTTACTAGGGTACCCACTTGGACACTGAGCTGCCATGGGGCACATCTGAGCAGGGGTTCTAGGTTATCTCCGGGCATGGTCCTTGGTTGGAGTGTCAGTCTCAAGAAAGACCCCATGCCCAGATTTTTTGGTTTTGTTACTTTACTTGTGTAGGTCCTGTCACCTCCAGGTCTTTTTATCTCCCCCTTCTTTCATAAAATTCCCTGCATTCTTCCCAAAGTTTGGCCATGAGCCTCAGAATCTGCTTTGATACCCTGCTAGGTAGAGTCTTTCAGAGGTTCTTTGTGGTAGGCTCCTGTCCTGTTTCCTGTTTTCTCCCTCTTCAAATGTCAATCCCATTTGCCTATCTGAGTGAGGATTGTCACTCACCTGAGGAACTGATACAGAAATTGTGGTACATTTACACAATGGAATACTACTCAGCAATTAAAAACAAGGAAATCATAATTTGTAGGCAAATGTTGGGAACTAGAAAAGATCATCCTGAGTGAGGTATCCCAGAAGCAGAAAGACATACATGGTATAGCCTCACATAGAAGTGATTATTAGACATATAATATAGGATACTAATATAGTTATATTAAAATCCGTAAACCTAAAGAAGCTAAGCAAGAAGGAGGACCCTTAGTAAGATGATCTCATCCTTTTCAATTGTAATATTAACCTACTTCTTAGTAAGACTGCACATTTTCTACAAAAAGGTCCAGAATTCTTTTCTTCATAAGGCCTAGGCAATCAGCTTAAGTGACATTAACATCTACATTGAGGACTCTAAAAGACATTTAATTTTTTGATTTATCCTTTTACTTAAAACTATAAAGTTTCAACTTTCTTTTAAATCAGTATGTATTTAATTATATTTCACAGAGTTTTAATGGTAGTTTTAATCTCAATACTATTAGCATGACTTCTTTTTCTAATTCAAATGACCACCTTATTCTAAACTCATAGTTTCTTAGAAAATAATTAATTGATTAATCTAATTCTCAATCTTAAAAGAATGTTATAGCCAATCTATTCCTTGCCTTATTTTATTAAGTTATGCTGTCATTAAAATGCAATGCTAAATAAATATATAAGAATGAAAGCATGAAGAAAAAAAAGGTGTGTGTGTGTTTGTAAATACCATATAAATACCTTATGCTACATTTTAATTAGTGCAGATCATCCTAGAAATATATTGGAGCTCTGTTAATATTTTATTCCTCTATCAGGGGTAAGCACATATCTCAGAGATACAAAATACAACACCAAATAGATACTGGATATGGCTGCTGAGATAGACTTCTTTCATGCATCTGTACTTTATTACAAGCTGCATACTTTTGTTATGCCTGCCTCTAGAACAAAGAAATTTGGTAGATCCACCTAGTGTAATGACTATACTTTTTGATCTGCATTGAAATTCAGTATTTCCACTTCTTAGTGAACAGGTGAAATGTCACAACTGAAAATGAGCCCCCAAATATCAATGAAGTCATATGATATACATGGTCTTGTAACACCCTGAATCAAAGTCCTGGAATTAATTTACTTTTTTGCAATAGGGAGGGAGAATGTAGAATACTAGCAATATTTTAAAACCATATTTTCTATCCAATTCATCCTGAACTTTTGTCTGATAAGTCAAAATGAAACAAAAAGAAAACATGGCCTTGACTCAGATTTAATCACATTCATGTTTTCAGTTCATGCACTATGTCTACTCATCTCTTAGTTAAAGAATAATGTTAGATTTTATCTGTGATTTAAGAACATGAATTAGTTTTGAATGATATGTTATTTTTACTTTTAAAAGGAAATGAGTAGTCTAAACAAATAAAAGCAATTTTATTTCTCTCGAAAAGTAGCAATTAAATTTTGAGCACATTAGCATGAGTATTGTTTTGTGAACTACTAAAGTTCATCTCCTGGGTTCTGTGATTTGTATTCTTCTCTCATTTTTAATTTTTTTCTTTATTATGTTTTATTACCATTTATTTACTTTGTATACCAGTTGTAGCCTCTCACTCATATCCTCCTAATCACACCCTCCTTCCCTCCCTTTTGCCCCTCTATGCTCTTCCCCTCCACTGATAGGGGGGACCTCCTTCCCTACTATTTGACCTTAACATATCAAGCCTCATCAGGACTGTCCAGATCCTCTTTCTTGCTGGTCTAATTAGGCCAGCTTGCCAGGGGGAGGTGATCAGAGAGCCTGCCAACGAGTCCAGATCAGAGACTGCCCTGCTCTCCTTACTAGGAAACCCACATAGAGACTGAGCTTACCATGGGCTATATCTGAGCAGGGGTTTAGGTTGTCTCGATGCATGGTCCTTGGTTTTTTCAGTCTCTGCAGGGATGCCTGAGCACAGCTTTTTGGTTCCTTTGCTCTCTTTTTGGAGCTCCTGTCCCCTTCAGGTCTTTCTGTCTTTCCTTTCTTCCACGAGATACTCTGCACTCTGCCCAAAATTTGGCTTTGAGTCTCAGCATCTGCTTTCACACCCAGCTGGGTAGTCTTTCAGAAGCCCCCAGAGGAAGCCTCCTGTCCTGTTCCCTGTCTTCTCCTACTTCTGTTGTCTATCCTGTTTGCCCTTCTGAATGAGGATTAAGCTTCTTCCTTAGGGTTCTTCTTGTTGTTTAGCTTCTTAAGGAATATAGATTTTAGTACATTTAGTATATTATATGGCTAATATCCACTTATATGTGAGTATATACCATGTGCATATACTTTCTGCTTCTGAGTTATCTTGCTCTGGATAATGTTTTCTAGCTCCAGCCATTTGTCTGCCAATTTCATAATTTCCTTGTTTTTTATTGCTATTACTATTTCATTGTGTAAATGTACCACAAATTCTGTATCCATTTTCAGTTGAGGGACATCAGGTTGTTTCCAGATTCTGGCTATTACTAATAGAGCTGTTACAAACATGGTTGAGCAAATGTGCTTGTTGTATGGTTAAGCATCTTTCAGATATATGCTCAGAAGTGGTATAGCTGGATCTTGAGGTATCACTATTCCTAATTTTTTTGAGAAAGCTCCAGATTGATTTCCAAAGTGATGGTACAAGTCTACATTCCCACAGGAATGGAGGAGGGTTCTCCTTTCTCCACAACCTCTCCAGCATGTTTTGTCCCTTGAGTTTTTTATCTTCTGATGAGTGTGAGGTAGAATCTCTGTATAATTTAGATTTACATTTCCCTGATGACTAAGGACTTTGATCATTTCTTTAAGTGTTTTCTGCCATTTGATATTCCTTTGTTGAGAATTCTCTTTTTAGCTCTGTATACCATTTTTAATTAGATTACTTGGTTTGTTGGTGTTTAACCTCTGGAGATTTTTATATATTCTAGATATTAGCCCTCTGTCCAGTGTAGGATTAACAAAAATTTCAGTCTGTAGACTGTCATTTTGTTCTGTTGACTGTGTCCTTTTAAAGAAGCTTTTAAGTTTCATGAGGACCCATTTATTCACTGTTGATCTTAGAGCCTGTGTTATTAGTATGCTGTTCAGGAAGTTGTCTCCTGTGCCAATGAGTTCAAGGCTCTTCCCCACTTTTTCTTCTAATAGATGTAGCATGCCTGTTTTTTGTTGAGGTCTTTGATCAACTTGGACCTTACTTCTGTGCAGGATGATAAATATGGATTTATTTGTATTTTTCTACATGGAGAAATCAGACTAGACCAGTACAATTTGCTGAAGATGCTACATTTTTTCCAATGAATGTTTTTTGCTTCTTTGTCAAAATTTAAATATCTATAAACGTGTGGGTTTATTTCTGGATCTTTGATTCCACTCCATTGATCCTCCATTCTGTCAAAACACTAAATTTACAGAATGAAAAAAAATATTAGACACAGCAGGGGCAAAAGGCCAAGTAAGATACAAAGGGAGATCTACCAGAATCACACCAGACTTCTCAACAGTATGTATGAAAGCAAAAAGGGCCTGGGCAGATGTCATGCAAACACTAAGAGACCACACATGCCAACCCAGGTTACTCTACCCAGCCAACTTTCAGTAAACATAGATGGAAAAAACAAAATACTCTATGACATAACTAAATTTAAACGGTATATAGGCTACAACCCATCCTTATAGAGGATACTAAAAAGAAAACTCCAAACAAACAAAATCAGGATACCCGAGAAAACAAAGGATAAAAACATCATCACTTGAGCCTCTTTTGGATTTATGCCTAGGAGTGGTATGGCTGGATCTTGAGGAAGCGCTATTCCTAGTTGTCTGAGAAAGTGCCAGATTGATTTCCAGAGTGGTTGGACAAGTTTACATTCCCACCAGCAGTGGAGGAGGGTTCCCCTTTCTCCACAACCTCTCCAGCATGTGTTGTCACTTGAGTTTTTCATCTTGGCCATTCTGATGGGTGTAAGGTGAAATCTCAGGGTTGTTTTGATTTGCATTTCCCTAATGACCAATGACATTGAGCATTTCTTTAAGTGTTTCTCTGCCATTCATTATTCCTCTACAGAGAGTTCTCTGTTTAGCTCTGTTCACCATTTTAAGGACATTTGCTCAACCATGTTCGTAGTAGCTTTATTTGTAATAGCTAGAAGCTGGAAACAGCCCAGATGCCCCTCCACGGAAGAATGGATGCTGAAATTGTGGTACATCTACACAATGGAGTATTACTCAGCAATGAAAAATAAGGAAATCATCAAATTTGCAGCTAAATGGTGGGACCTGGAAAGGATAATCCTGAGTGAGCTGTCCCAGAAGCAGAAAGACACATGGTATATACTCACTCATATAGACATATAATTTAGGATAAACCTACTAAAATCTGTACATCTAAAGAAACTAATGAAGAGAGGACCCTAACTAAAATGCTCAATTCCAGTCCTGAAAGGCAAAGAGGATGGACATCTGAAGAAGAAGAAAAAAGGACACAACCTAGGAACCTGCCACAGAGGGCCTCCGAAAGCCTCTGGCCTGCAGACTATCAAAGCAGATGCTGAGACTTATGGCCAACTGCTGGGCAGAGTACATGGAATCTTATGTAAGAAGTGGGAAATAGTAAGAGCTGGAGAGGACGGGAACCACACAAGGAGAGCAACAGAACCAGAAAACTTGATCACAGGGAACTTCCCAGAGACTCATACTCCAACCAAGGACTATTCATGGAGATAACCTAGAACCCCTGCACAGATGTAGCCCATGGCAGTTCAGTGTCCAAGTGGGTTACATAGTAATGGGAAGAGGAACTGCCTCTGACATAATCTGATTGGCCTGCTCTTTGATCACCTCCCCCTGAGGAGGGAGCAGCCTTACTAGGCCACAGAAGATGACAATGCAGCCACTCCTGATGGAATATGATGGACTAAGATCAGAAGGAAGGAGAAGAGGACCTCCCCTATCAATGGACTTGGAGAGCGGAATGCGTGAAAAAGGGGGAGGGAGGGTAGGATTGGGAGGGGAGGAGGGAGGGGTTTATGGGGGGATACAAAGTGAATAAAGTGTAATTAATAAAAAATTAAAAAAATAAATTTGCATTCACTTAAAAAAATACATCATCACAACAAAAAAGCAAAAGAAAACAAATACACCATCACTACCAACTCCACAATAAAATAAAGTGACAATCATTGGTAGCTAATATCTATCAACCTCAATGGACTCAACTCTCCAATAAATACACAATGACTTACAGATGTTTGCTGAAACAGGATCCAACATTCAAGAAACATATCTCTAAAATAAAGATAGTCACTACCTCAGAATAAAGGGCTGAAAAAGATTCTCCAAGCAAAGGAACGCAAGAAGCAAGCTAGAGTAGCCATCCTAATATCTAATAAAATAGACTTTTTGTTTGTTTGTTTGTTTGTTAATGCTGGAGATAAAACCCATGGCTTTTGTATTCTAGGCTACTTCTTTATCATTATATTGCATTGATAGTCCTAATTACATATTTTCAGTGGACACAATACATTCTATTATGATGATGTAAGATTTGAACTTGGGTTTAGACTGGAGAGACTATCTTAACCAAACATGGATATTCTTAGTAGACTACCTGAAGGTAAGGTAACTGAAAGAATACTATTGTAATTATGTTTTGTTATGTAGTCACATCATTTTATTTTTCCATTATTTTTAAAGTTCTTTAACAGTTAAACATTATATTAGAACCTTGATATTTAATAATGCCCTTCATATTAAAACCTTGTGTTTGTTTTGGTTTCCAAATGCCTTGTTAATAGGCAATTCCTTCTAGATAATCCAAGCTATTATAAAACAAAAATAAAATGCATAAATTAGTGAGAATACAGAAGGTTTGATTTCTTTTCACAGTTCAGTGGTGGTCCTGTGAAAACTGTTAGTTATTTTTGAAATGGTACTGGTCCCAACTAGATGAGGAAATGTGGTTATGTCATCAATTTAAACATTTTTCAGAACCTCTTAGGCCAACATTATGTGAGAGGGGGGAAAATTTTTTAAGGCAAAGCTTGAGTTAAAAGGTGGTAATGATATTATTTTGCTCCTTGATGGAACTTATTTACCATTTTATGCACATATCTTCCAACTTTCATCTGCTGATTCTGCGAGCTGTTTTGTATAAAAAAAAAATCAGACTAATTGATGAGTCAGTCTCAAGCTAAATCTGTTTTCTAAATTACAAATTCAGACTTCACTGTGGGTATAGTGCCAGCCACTTCTCTCTCAAAAGATCTTGGTACTAATTGTTTTATCTGCTCCTTGCAAAATTTGTTTGCTAAATTATATCTTTCACCGAAATAACACTAAAACACTAAAACCTATTTGGGTAGTATTAGTTGGTATTGATTTTTTTTTTTTTATTTTTTAGCAGAGCTTAAATGCTTTAGGTTGTGTGGGATTGCCAAAGAGATAGATAAACAAATAATTCATCAATCAAGGGGTGACAGGGTGACAGTGCTCTTAAAAGACCATACCTTTATTTCACAAATGCAATTTCAAGGAGATTTGCCAAAATTTAATCTGTGTATGACCAGTGTGCCTAAAAGCATGTAACTGCTGTATGAAACTTTTAGTGTATCATTGTGAGAGAGAGACAGACCTGCAGGTATTTCATGAAAATTGAAATATAAGTCTCTCTCAATATTTTAATAATTATTTGTTGGCTTCCCTAACTCAAGATGCACGGTATATGTTGCATTGTGATTGTGGGTTCAAATGTACTAACAGTTCAGCTTAGAGTAGTTTTTAAAAGTCATAAATATTGAATGTAGTGTATGATAGATTTTTTTTCCTGAGGTCATGAAGCATACACAGGCACAAACACACGCACACACACACACACTTACATCTAATTATCCCAGAGAGAGAAAAGTATATCCAAAGCCCAATTTGCTGAATGATGGATCATGGGATTTGAATGCCTGTGAAAGGATGTGACTAGGGAAGCTGTCTAGCTCTGGGACTACCTGAAAGTTTTGAGTTATTTACTTTTCAAGCTTATGGAGCTCCCCTGAAGAGTGGAATATTTTACATCTTTTTAGAACATCTTGTATTTCCTGGAACTTTCCTTAAAAGTGGAAGGAAGTTTGCTGTTATTATTGTTTATTAGTTCTTTTTTGTTGTTGTTGTTTTTTACCTCAGAGGAAAGTAATACATAACAATAGATCAAAAGTTGCTTTTTCATTAGCGAATGTTATTCTCTTTAGTTTTAAACACATTTAAACACTATCTCTTTACCCATTACAAGTAATATTTCTGATCCCTATATTGTATTTATCTTTGTAATCATATCACTTGGGAAGTTGACACAGCGGGATTTTTGTAGATGAGAAAACAGCCTGGGTTACATATTGAGTTCAATGCTAGTCTAAGCTACAGGTTGAGATGTTCTTTAAAAGTAAAAAAGAAAGAAAGGAGAAGAAAACAACAAAATGACTGAAATGCTGTGGCCCGTTGTATGGTATGTTGTAGATGTAATCTTTGGAGCTTTGTACATCAGTTATTCTCTACATTTTGACAAATAGTGAATGTCTGCAATGGTCCTCATCTGTTGAAAGGAAAAGAAAAGGCTCAGAGGTTAAGAGCACTGGCTGCTCTTCCCAAGGACCAGGGTTCAATTTCCAGCAGGCAAATGGCAGCTCACACCTGTCTAAAAACTCCAGTTCCACTGGATCCAACACCTTAACACAAACATATATTTGCAGACAAAACACCAATGTACATAAAAAAGGACTTATTTGATGAGAGGTAAGATCTGTACCCCTAGTGTGTATAAAAATATGTATTTAGAATGGATAGGATTTATACTGTTTTAGGGCTGTGGTAAGGGTAGGTTGTTATCTAGAGGCCATAAGCTCACCAGTCACATAATTGGAATAAGTATCATCCCTACCCTCTTACCTTATCTGTACCATTACATATTTTTTTAATTATTTTGACAAATACAGTAGACCTGAAAACTGAGACAGCTACTAAGAGGATCATTTAAGATGTGACATATTTCAACTCAATGTTTTAAATAAATGGATGATTCAAATCCCCGGTAGTACTAGCATGGATAGTGATAAATATCACCACATTAGTCAAAATTACGTGTACTTTATAGTATGTTTTGTTACCTTTAAATATTGCTATTTATACCTGTTAAATGCTGTTGGTCACAAGAAATGAAAACGTCATGAAGTAAAATTTCACATTAAGGGGACTGTGTATTGTGGGCTTAATGTTTGTTTGTTCTATTCAGTTTTATAAGAAAACCATTGATTAATAAATATTTGAATATATTCTTTTAGTACTTTGCATATCTCCTGCATATTTTATGTGAAGCAACCCATATATCAAATGAAAGTTGGGACAGCCCGATAGAGTTTAACTTTTACTTATATTCCCAATATTTTTCTTCACTTATTGGTACGAATGACCATCTCTTGAATTTTATGCACTAGTAGTTTCTAAGACTACATCATTTACACTCCGTTATGTACGTCCTTTGATGAAACAACATGCTATATTACGGGACTCATAAGAGGTTCTATAACAAATTTATATAAAAAAAACTAAGTAGAAAAATATCAAAAAAAGTAATCAAGTGAAAGTAACATTTGGTTTTCCCTTGCAAATGGAAAACAGAATCAAATGAGCATTTCTATAGTAGAATATGCTATGGTGTTTTCTCCCATTTGAGAACAATATATTCTCAAGTGATGGAAATTTATAAGTATAGATAGAGGTGGTGAGAGACATAAGACATTCAAGGAAAGAAAATTAGAGTGTAAAAACAAGAAAATACACAATGAGTAGGTTCATATTACACAGGAATAAAAGCATACTACTTTGGGTGATTGAATGAGATATGGCTAGCATAATCTCAGGCATTCCACAGTCAGTGGTAGTTTGTTTGTTTGTTTTTGTTTTAGTTTTTGCTTTGGATGTTTAGGTGATGGACTCTTGTTGGAGGAAGTATGCCACTGGGCACAGACTTTGGGAGTAAAACCCTCTTTCCACTTCCTGTTTGCTGTCTCTGTGTCTTGATGGTGTTTAAATATGTAGCTTTCTGTTCCTTCTTTGCCATGCCTGCTTTTTGCTAATGTACACATCATCATGATAGACTCATATCCTTCTGAAATAGTAATCCAAAATGAACTTTTCCATAAGTTGATTATAGTTGTGATGTTTTAATATAGCATGAGAAAATTGATAATGAATTAGTCTATAATTTCTAAATGTTAAAAAACATAATCAATGAAAATATCACAGGCTCATGACTATTTATATAATAATGAACAAGTGAGTTTTTGATAGTTTCTGCATTCTGAAAAAGCCAAAATAGTATGAGGAAATGATACTGTCATATTTTAAATAATTTTATATTAAAGAACTAAATTTATGTATCAGTTCTATGGAATATGATTAGAAATGTAAAACAATTAATATGTAACTAAATAGAATCAATGTCTTCCTATTCAATGTTGTGAAACCCAGAAATTTATCACCCCTTACAAAGATGGTTTTTTGCTTTCATATTAATTCAAATAAGAAATCTCAAGGCTTGGATGCTACATATATACATTTATATATATATATATATATGTATATATGTATATGTATAAACTTTTAAATAAACATTTATATATATGTATATAAATTTCACATGTTCTAAGTCTTTTCCTTACCATATTCTAGTATTTCTAGCTATCATAAAAATAGGTAAATGGTAGGCATGATTTATGCTAGAAAACTAAAAATTATCATGTATTTGTAGGTATAAATATTCTAGAATAATATTAGGAACCTGAAAGTACTGAATTCAGACATGTATTATTAAGACGTAAAACAATTAAGAGAACTTGAAACAATATTTCAATTAAAATATCATATAATGGTTTAAGAATAATTATCAGAGACTGACACACTGGAAGCATTCTCGTAATCAAAGAGTTTTGATTACGCTAATCACACTTTTACTGTGCCTATGCAAATACATTCTCAATTTGTGTTCTAATTAGAAACAATAGCTTTTTAAAATTAATGAATAAAAGGACATTGTTCATTGCAATGACAGTGTGTGATGATTGTGTATTAAAATTAAAAATCACTGCTAAGAAAAAAATAATGAAGTTGATTACTGAAAGAGGAAAATGATAGTTTGTTGACAATACTTTCACAGACAGACTTCTGCTTAACATTAACTAGGGTCATGTACGTAATGAGAAAGATAAACCCCAATTCAATAAATGTTCAGTTTCTGATTCTGAAACACATAATGTGCTTATTTACTTTGATAAAGTGTCTTGATATGTAGCCATATCTGGCCTTGAACTTGACATCCTCTTGATTTAGAATCCTCAGGACTTATTGAAAAAAAAAATATATATATAATCAATCTGGCTCAGGTCCTTTTAAATGCTTCTTTTATTTGTGCATATATCATGCTAGAAACATGCATTCTTTAAAGTAATTATTTTTATGGAACCATGAATTTGGCATGGCTTAGATGCCCTGAGAGGCATGTGTCTTAGACTTTTTTTCAGGTTAGAGTCCATGGCTCCTGGGGCACGATGTGCTTTCCACTCCCTTGGGAAATGAAGCATTCAAACCAATTTGTGTTTCTCTGTATGTTTTCTCAGAAGTCAAAGAAACATGGAAGTTTGACAGAACAATTGGTCTTAGACATTAGTCTTGTGTATTATATACCTCGCAAACATCATTTTATCCACACAACTACAACTATATTGATCCTCGCAACTGCCATTGTATACTGTTTTCGATAAAGATATAAAAAGGCTGATTGAGCTCAATAAAACATCACAAACTCAGTATTGCTGTGGCCTCTCAACTGGTCCAGGTTAATTCCTCACCGTCATATGAGGTAACCTTGGACAACTTAAGTAATTATGGGAGCTTACAAACATTGAGTATACAGTTAAATATGTAACTATCCTCATTATCTCCCTTCTCATATCTAGTTATTTTTTTCCATGCTATGTGTTTAAAATACTATGTTTTTAAAATGAACACAAAACCTCCTTTGAGTATGTACCACATGTAAATGAATGCAATGCTCAGATTATCCACACAAGGGTAGTCTAAGGAAATTATTTTCTCACAAATTTGGGATCAACTCTACATCAAGACCCAGCTATACCACCCCTGGGCATATACCCAAAAGTTGCTCTACCATACAACAAGGATAATTGCTATACTATATTCATAGTGGCTTTATTTGTAATACCCAGAAACTGGAAAAATCTAGATGTCCCTCAAGAGAAGAATGCATACAGATAATTGTGTTATATTCACACAATGGAATACTATTCAGCTATTAAAAATGAGTACATCATGAAATTTGCAGGCCAATGGATGGATCTTAGAGAGATCATCCTGAGTGAGGCAATCTAGATCAGGAAAACAATGATGGTATATACTCACTTAAAAGCAGACATTAGCCATATGATACAGGATAAACATACTACAACCCACAGAACTAAAGAAGCTAAGTAACAATTAGCACCCTAAGAAGGATGCTTAATTCTCATTCAGAAGGGGAAGGAAAATAGGTAACTGATACAGTTGAAAAGAGGGAACAAGTCAGGAATCTACCATAAATATCCTCTTAAAGATTCCATCCATCAAAGTATTGAAACATGCTGAGATTCACAGCCAAAATTTAGGCAGAATGCAAGGTGTCTTATGGAAGAATGTGGTGATAGAAGGACCCAGATGGGGCAGGAGAGCCACAAAGAGACCAACAGAGCTAACAGATCTACACCCAGGGGACCCTGTGGAGACTGATGCCCTAACCAAGTACCATGCATGGAGAGGACCTTGACTCCCTGTTCAGAAGTAGCCCATAAGCTCAGTCTCCCTGTGGGCTTCCTAGTAAGGGGAGCAGGGACTATCTCTGACATGGACTCTGTTGCTTGATTCTCCATCACTTCTGCATGGCAGGGTGGCCATGCAAGGCCACAGAGGTTGAGGATACAGCCAGTCTTGATGATGTTTGATAGGCTGGGGTCAGGTGGTTGGGGAGGAGGGCTCCTCCATTTTGTGGACTAGGGGAGGGGGATAAAGAGGGTGGATGGGTGGGACCTGGAGAAAAAAAAAGGGGGTGCCTATCATCGGGATATAAAGAAAAAAAGAAAAAAAAACACAGAATTTAAATTTAAAAGGAAATTATAGAGTTACCCACAACCAAGGTGCACCCAAACAAGGTTAAGAGATGATTTACATAACTTAAACTGTTCCACATAAACATGATATCACAGTACTGTAGTCCTAGGCTGAATTAGGAAGACTGAGTTCAAGACCATCTCACAAGTAAATCTGACAGAGAAGACATTAAACAAAGCCAAATGGAGATGTACAAAATATAATTTTTAATTAGGTGTGATGGGTACCAATAAAGACATAATAAATAAAGATAGATAGATAGATAGATAGATAGATAGATAGATAGATAGATAGATAGACATCTACTTGCTGTCCTGAAGTTTTGGATTGTTACACTATTAATACTTATCTGAATGATTTTTCTCTCTTTCCATTTAATACTGAAAGTGCTAGTGTCTCTACCACCTTTAACAAGTATGTAACTCCAAGAAGTTGATTTTCCTCCTTTACCAAATATCATCAGCATTTACCAATGGCTTCTAATTTAGGAACATCAGAGTTTAATTGATATTTTATTTGTTTCCATGGCACAAAATTGGAATAGATCCTGCTACTGTCTTGACCTCCGGAAAGCTCATCCACAGAAGTATGTCAGAGCACAAGTTACTTTATGGAACTTCAATTTTCACCAAACTTGTATTATGTAGTAATTAACATGTTTGCCTATTTAGACATTGTTTTTTTTTTTATTATCTAAAGAAAGAAGTAAAACTCTTCATGTTAGTAAGTATCTTGTATGTGTGTGAGTGTGTGTGTGTGTGTGTTACTGACCATCTTAACAACAACCAAAAAAAAAAACAAAAAAACCTTCTAACCCATAATCATTTTATTTAGGGAGATTTCCTGACTTCAGTCTACAGTTTGCAATAGTAACAGCATGTGCTTCATAGACTTTGATAATGGTTTTCCAGATGACTGTGGAATAGTTTCAAAATTTGTTGGAGAAAAAATCTTAGAATACTGTAAGTAAAGATGAATGGAACATTCTGGTAAGGACCTAGAAGGCAAAAAAAAAAAAAAAAAAAATGGAGAAAGAAAAAGCAGAGTTTCATGGGGAAGAAGGGCTCAATCAAGAATTATACTAGTGACTGCTAGTGCCATATTTAGGAAAACAGTGTGGTTGTGTTCTGATCATGTGTAAAGAATGAGGTTGAAATTAAAGGTAATGAAATAATTTATCTCACTGAACAAATTTCAAAACAGGGTTGATAGCAGCAGGATATATGACAATTACTCTTTGCTGCCATCCAAGTCCTCAGTAAGAGAGCCAAAGTTGCAATAGAAATATATGCAAAATAGAAAAGGTGGTAAGGAGAGATGTGGAGAAGCTTTATTTTCAGGAAGAAAGATGCAGATGACAAAGCATCAGTAACTGTTGAAGGGACTTGACAATTAGCATCATTTTAGTATGTTTATTCTAAATTATATGTTTGGATAAACATACTAAAATTTGTACACTTACAGAAGCTAGGCAAGAAGGAGGACCCTGGGTAAGATGATCAATCCTTATTCAGAAAGACAAACAGGATAGACACGAGAAGAAGGAGAAAACAGTGAACAGGACAGGAGCCTACCAGAGAGGGCCTCTGAAAGCCTCTACTCAGCAGTGTATCAAAGCAGATGCTGAGACGCATAGCCAAACTTTGAGCAGAGTGCAGGGAATCTTATGACAGAAGGGGAAAATAGAAACATCTGGAGGGGACAGGAGCCCCAGAAGGAGAGCAACTGAACCAAGAAATCTGGGCCAAGGGGTCTTTTCAGAGACTGATAATCCAACCAAGGACCATTGATGGAAATAATCTAGAAACCCTGCTCAGATGTAGGCCATGGCAGCTTATTGTCCAAGCGGGTTTCCAAGTAAGGGGAACAGGGACTGTCTCTGACATGAACTCAGTGGCTGGCCCTTTGATTACTTCCCCATGATGGGGAAGCAGCTTTGTCAGGCCACAGAGGAAGACAATGCAGCCAGTTCTGATGAGACCTGGTAGGCTATGATCAGATGGAAGGGTAGGATGACCTCCCCCATCAGTGAAGTGGAGGAAGGGCATTAGAGAAGAAGAGGGACAAGGGAGGGGACTACAATTGGGATATAACATGAAAAATTGTAATAAATAAAAATACATAAAATGGAAAAACATTGAAAAACAATTAGCATCATTAAGGGAAAAGGAACACTACATTGGGACATCAGAAAAGGGAGTCTAGGGCAAGAGCTCCACATGCTGTTTAAATAAAAATGTATTTAAACAAACAGACAAACAAAAACCCTACATTTAGAATTCCAGTAACAGAATTTTATTTTTCTTCAAAAGAAAACTAGTGACAGAGACAGCGTGACAGAGAGAGAAACCCAACTGCTCGGGGATAAGTTTCCCTGAAATATTGCACAAAATTTGATGCTACAGTGATCCAAGGTGCCAGTCTCAATCCTGATCTGGTTTTAAAACTTGGTGTCATTGTCGGTTTTAATTTTTAAGCATTAATAATATCAAAGATATAGAGTCACAGAGTCTTGTTCCATGTTTTAATATGCATTTTTTTATTCTTTTTTTTTTTTCAATGCAGTTTATTCAGAAACCTTGAACAATCCTCAGAACCTGGGGAAAGCCAGCCCACAGCTTAAATAGCCTCTGGGTAGTCAACCCAGGCATGCCACGTGGGCAATGCAGATAGGTCCACATACATGGAAGCAAGCCAGATCCTCAGCCATAGCCAAATGTGGAATTGTTCTTGACAGAGCACTCACCATCGGGAAGGTGGAAGGCAGAAACCAACTCCATCTTTAAGGCATAGCATTCCGCAGCTCTCTACAGTTCCCCCTTTTTGTTTTAGATGCATCAGGCAAGAGTAGAGGTCTGATCTCTGATATTAGAAATAAATTGGGACTTTGTACCGATGTTCGTTTAGGTGTCATCCACCCAAAGAGCATCAGACCCGTCCAATACCTTTTTCTCAGAGGCAGGACCTGGGGCATCAACCCGCATGCAACCAGACATGCTCTTCTCTGGGTCCAAAGCAGCTGACCCTGAGTGCAGTGCTTAGCCTCGCATCCTGAGTGCAACATTTTAGCTTTTTATGGTAGCCAACCATGCTTGGGGAGAATGTCCTGCTTCAATGGCTGTAAAGGCCTGAATGATCAAGGCTGCATCACACTGTTGTGAGACTCTAATCTTGCATATATACCACAGGCAAACCAAGGAGACCAACCCCAGAAGGCCTGCTAACGCTCCCATGCCCGCCCATTCCTTCAGATGATTCATGTCTGCAGCACTCCATGATGATTGATGATAATCCTGTGGCTAGTCCTGCGTCCACTCTGGTAGAATTTACTGTGACAATGGCCACTTTCAGCTGCTCCATCGTTTAATATATATATATATATATATATATATATATATATATATATATATATATAAAACTTATTGCAGTTATTTTTTTTCAAAATAAAAGTCAACATAGATTAGTACACCTTGCCTAAAAATATTCACATAACAAGCCAATGTCAAGTATATTTAGTAACAATTTATTTGGTGAAATTGATAAAATGATAAAAGAAAAAAGTGTGTGAAACATTTCTTGGCCAACCTTATAGAGCCTCTCTTGAAGGAAGTGGAGAGACTTAGAAAGTCAAGGGTCTTCATGTGTCTGGGATAGTTGAAATGTTTAAAATCCAGGACCGTCCCTTCCAGGGATGTAGAGAGTAACTAACTGCTGGCGTAAAATCCTGGACAGAACTGCTCAGAGAGAGTTCAGGCATGTGGCCAGCTGCCTGAAGTCTTTCCCTGGGGCTCCAGGATTGCAGCACTCAGAAACTGAATTCCCATTGTGATTTTCAATTGTGTTGGTTCAGTTGGGCCATACCTGTTCCAGATAATATTCCACATCCATAGGCCTGTAAGTAACCCCAACAAAGGCAGTAATTCACCTGATGTGAATTTGCTAGTGTCTCTACTCACTTATAAGTGGATATTAGACAAATAATATAGGATAATCATGCTAAAATCTGTATATCTAAAGAAGTTAAGCAAGTGAGTATATACCATGTGTATCTTTCTCCTTCTGGGAATACCTCACTCAGAATGATCTTTACTAGATTCCACCATTTGCCTGCAAATTTCATGATTTCCTCGTTTTTGATTGCTGAGTAGTATTCCATTGTATAAAAATACCACAATTTCTGTATCCATTCCTCCGTTGATGGACATCTGGGTTGTTTCCAGGTTCTGGTTATTACAAATAAAGCTGCTACAAACATGGTTGAGCAAATGTCCTTATTATGTACTTGAGCAAATTTGGGGTATATGCCTAGAAGTGGTATAGCTGGGTCTTGAGGAAGCACTATTCCTAATTGTCTGAGAAAGCACCAGATTGACTTCCAAAGTGGTTGTACCAGTTTACATTCCCACCAGCAATGGAGGAAGGTTCCCCTTTCTTCCTAACCTTTCCAGCATGTGTTGTCATTTGAGTTTTTGATTTTAGCCATTTTGATGACTTTAAGGTGAAATCTCAGGATCGTTTTGATTTGCATCTCCCTGATGGCTGAGCATCTCTTTAAGTGTTGAGCATCTCTTTCAGAATTTTTCTGACATTCAACCAAGGACCATGTATGGATATAACCTAGAACCTCTGCTCAGATGTAGCCTGTGGTAGCTCAGTAACCAATTGGTTTCCCAAAGTGAGGGGAACAAGGACTATTTCTAACAGAAACTCAATGACTGGCTCTTTGGTCTCCCCACCCCCCAAGGGAGGAGCAGTCCTGTTAGGCCACAGAGGAGGGCTTTGCAGCCAGTCCTGAAGATACCTGATAAAATAGGATCAGATGAATGGGGAGGAGGTCCCCCCTATCAGTGGACTTGGAAAGGGACACAGTGGAGATGAGGGAGGGAGGGAGGGACTGGGAGGGAGTGAGGGATCGGGACACGGCTGGGATACAGAGTTAATAAAATGTGAAAAAAAAAAAGAGTTTTTCTGCCATTTTATATTCCTCTACAGAGAATTCTCTGTTTAGCTCCATACCCCATTTTTTAATTTGATTCCTTGATTTATTGCTTTTTAAATTCTTCAGATCTTTATATATTCTGGATATTATGCCTCTGTAAGATATATGGTTGCTGAAGATCCTTTCCCAGTCTGTAGGCTGTCATTTTGTTCTGAGGACAGTGTCTTTTGCTTTACAAAAACTTTTCTGTTTCATGAGGTCCCATTTATTGATTGTTGCTCTTAGAGCCTGTGCTGTTGGTGTTCTGTTCAGGAATTTGTGTCCTGTGCCATTGAATTCTAGGTTCTGTTAAACATAATGAAATCTATACACCTAAAAAAGATAAAGAGGACCTGGAGTAAGATGATCAATCCTCACTTAGAAAGACAAATAGAATGTGCATTGGAAGTATGAGGAAACAGGACAGGAGCCTACCGCAGAGAGCCTCTGAAAGACTCTATGTAGCAGTGTATCAAAGCAGATACTTAGACTCATAACCAAACCTTCTGCAGGGAATTATATGAAAGAAGGGGGAGTTAGTATGACATGGAAAGGATAGGAGCTCCACAAGGACCAAATATATCTGGGCACAGGGGTCTTTTCTGATACTGATACTCCACCAATGAGCATGTCTGGATATAACCTAGAACCTCTGCTCAGATGTAGCCCGTGGTAGTTCAGTAACCAATTGGTTTCCCATAGTAAGGGGAACAGGGACTATTTCTGACAGGAACTCAATGGCAGGCTCTTTGACCTCTCAACTCCCCAAGGGAGGAGCAGTCCTGCTAGGCCATAGAGGAGGACTTTGCAGCCAGTCCTGAAGATACCTGATAAAACAGGGTCACATGAAAGGGAGGAGGTCCTCCCCAATCAGTGAACTTGGAAAGGGGCAGGGAGGAGATGAGGGAGGGAGAGTGGGATTGGGAGGGAATGAGGGAGCCGGATATAGAGTTAATAATATGTAACTAATAATAAAAATTAAAAAATAAAAGTTAAGCAAGAAGGAGGACTCTGGAAAAGATGCTCAATCCTCATTCAGAAAGGCAAACATGATAGACATCTGAAGAGAGAAAAGAAGGGGAACAGGACAGGAGCCTACCACAAGAATCTTATTAAAGACTACCTAGCAGGGTATTGAAACAGATGCTGAGACATTTCTTAGCTACTTGTAGAGGGAGAGAGAATTTTCCCTAATAATGTACCTTCTTGTAAGCTCACTAAGCTAAGAGGAAGAACACTTATATAAGAATATTTGGGCAATGCAAATTGATCTTAAAGGGGGTAAAAATAATAATAATAATAATAAAAAACAAGCAACAAACCATAAGATCCAATTATGGGTAAACAGGGAAGGGGGCATGGATTTTGGAAGAGTTGAAGAAGATAGGTGAATGTGCACAATATGTGTGAAACTCAGAAAGAACTAATAAAATTTTTAAATGACAAATAAGTTTTCTAATTTAGCCTGTAGCCATGGGTTAAAGTTCAGAGTTAATACTGTGGCATAGTTTTGTTAGTAATAAATTTAATACCATTGTTTCTTAAAATATAACTGTGAAGCCTTCTAAATGACTCAACATTAACTCTGTACATTTCCCTCCAAACTAATGACCGAAGTCCAGTATCAAAGACCCTCAGGCTGGAAAGGGAGAGCTGGTTATCACAATTAGTTATCTGAACACCACACATGGCTCAACACATGAACACACAAATAAATAGATGTAATAAAAATATAACACATATGTAATTCTCCTTTGTTCTACCCAATTTTCTCTTAAAAACTAAAAATATTTGTAAAGGTTTCCTGGAGACAGATAAGGAGAGGAGGGTGACACTGACCATCTTCTGCAATATGCAGAGAAAACAGGGCTCAGTGTATCATCTCTAGGAAGGCTGCTTTCTCTTAAATTACCCAGTGGAGGAGTTGATGCAGATTTACCTTAGACTTGGCATGGTAGAAGTGTGGCTTCATCTAGAGATCTGGTTAGGAAGGGGTACAGCCTCATTACTGCTGGCTGAGTGGGAAGATTGGACTGTGTCTGCAGGCTCTTCCAGGGCACACAGGTCTGCAGCACCAGACCATATTGAAGAGTGAGCTTTCACTGACAAACGAAAAAAATCAAAACTTACTGATGATATTTTAAGCATGTAAAATGAGGCATCTAGAATCAACTGTCAAGTGTGCAGGAAATTTCCATCTTTAAAAAAGGTTTCATCTTGTCTCCTTAAGAAGGGAAAATTGAAGCGCCTATGTCAATGTGAACAATACAAAATAAAAGGCAGAAAAAGATCCCAGATGTGAGAAGGAATGCAAATCACCATACTAAAAAGCTGAGAAAATTACTCAGCAGGATCCAGAAATAATTAGGAACTGAGTGAGCATATTGGTAAAATATTAAAAGTACTTTGAAAACTTTTAAGTAAAATTACATTTAGAAGATATTTTCCTCTTGGGCAGTATGATGAAACTTTTCTGGAAATAAATTACCAGTAGGGGTTGACAGCTGTTTCATCATTTATATTCCCTTTATAAATAAAACTAAAATAGTGAGATTTATGAAAAATTAAGTTTCAGTACACAGAAAAAATCAGTTTATTTGTAAATGCTAATGTTAGAAGTCAAAGACAATGAAAACCAGACATTTCAGGATGTTTCAACGAGGAGGTTGAGGCTTCTCATAATATTTCCTATAAGCCCACACCTGTTTGTCTATATCCCCCATTTTTATTTATTATTAGCCAGATAGAGCCAAGTAATTGTGGTAATGATACTTGCTTTTTTGCCCAATGCTGGAATGCTAGTAAATTTAGGTATGCCCTGGTTACTCGCATGCCTCACTGGGTGCCTGTGCCTGTTGATGCCCCTCACGCTATGACTCTCTTCAGACAGAAAAGGGATCTTGGAACTACAGCCACCATTGTTACTACCATCTCATTGGCGGCTGTTGGAGCTACCACCGGGGCATTAGCCGTGAGTCATACTGTGCAGACTGCTCAGACCCTGAATAATCATTTAGCCAATGTAGCTCATGCCTTAGTTGTACATAAAGGAATTAATGCTCAACTAAAAGGAAGCTTGATGGTGTTCAATCAGAGGATTGACCTCATGCAGGAGCAAATTGATACCCTATGGCAAATCGCTCAACTTGGCTGTCAATGAAAATATGCTGGACTTTGAGTCACTAGCATATAACATGAGAATTTTTCCTGTGCTGCAAATCTGTCTAAACAATTGTCGAGCTATATTTTAGGTAATTGGACTGGAGAATTCGATACTACGATGGAGCAGCTGAGAGTAGCCATTGTCATGGTAAATTCTACCAGAGTGGACGCAGGACTAGCCACAGGATTATCATCATGGATTGCTGCAGCCATGAATCATCTGAGGGAATGGGCAGGTATGGGAGCGTTAGCAGGCCTTCTGGTGTTGGTCTCCTTGGTTTGCCAGTGGTATATATGCAAGATTAGAGTCTCACAACAGTGTGATGCAGCCATGATCATTCAGGCCTTTACAGCCATTGAAGCAGGACATTCTCCCCAAGCATGGTTGGCTACCATAAAAAGCTAAAATGTTACGCTCAGGATGCGAGGCTAAGCACTGCACTCAGGGTCAGCCGCTTTGGACCCAGAGAAGAGCATGTCTGATTGCATGATACCCCAGGTCCCGCCTCTGAGAAAAAGGTATCTGACAGGTCTGATGCTCTTTGGGTGGATGACACCTAAATGAACATCGGTACAAAGTCCCAATTTATTTCTAATATCAGAGATCAGACCTCTACTCTTGCCTGATGCGTCTAAAACAAAAAGGGGGAACTGTAGAGAGCTTCGGAATGCTGTGCCTTAAAGATGGAGCTGGTTTCCGCCTTCCACCTTCCCAATGGTGAGTGCTCTGTCACGAACAATTCCACATTTGGCTAAGGCTGAGGATCTGGCTTGCTTCCATGTATGTGGACCTATCTGCATTGCCCCCGTGGCACGCCTGGGTTGGCTACCCAGAGGCTATTTAAGCTGTGGGCTGGCTTTCCCCAGGGTCAGATGATTGTTCAAGGTTCCTGAATAAAAAATAAAAAAATAAATAAATAAATAAAACTAAAATAGTGAGATTTATGAAAAATTAAGTTTCAGTACACAGAAAAAAATCATTTTATTTGTAAATGCTAATGTTAGAAGTCAAGGACAATGAAAACCAGACATTTCAGATATAATATATTTCATAAATATAAATACCCTGGCTCCACAAAATAATAAAGAAACAAAATCAGAGATAAATAGATCTAGGGTCAGATGGAAGAGTAGGAGGACCTCCCCTATCAGTGGACTGGGGAAGGAACATGGGAGGAGAAGAGGGAGGGAGGGTGGGGTTAGGAGGGGAAGAAGGAAGGGGGCTATAGCTGGGATAAAGTGAATAATTTGTAATAAATAATTTTTTAAAAAGTTAGTAAAGCCAATTATGTGCTCTTCCGGTTAAAATTCAGGTGCCTTTATGTTATTTGAATCATTTTTTTTAAACCATCATTATTCAACTAAATTCAAAATTAACAATATTTCATATGAAACTTTAATAACAACTACAAATCTCTGAATTCTGAGTGGGATGGATTTGGGAGTTTTTTTACACTTTGATATGATATTTTAGACCTCTATGTTAATGAGATTTCTAAGCCATGAGGTTATCATTTTCTTTGACTTTGAAAAGAGGCAAAAAAGAAAAAGTGCATAGAACAGAGTTGTATGACTTCATAGGAATAGTCGTGAGCCTAATGGGAGATGGTTTCTTATCAATCACCCAATGTGAGTAGGGCAGCATCTTGCAGAGGGGAAACGGCCGTACCACATGGCTTTTTACCAGCTTGAATACTGTTCATTAAAGCTGAAGCTGAATAACTGAACAAAAGGTGCCCCACACTATTTGTTTGTCTTCACGGATTACAAATCTGATCCCTGTCCCTTCACTTTAATGTGCAGAATTATATACCTTATTGAATCTGGTCCATTTGTTCTTCAGTACATCTTTGTTGACAGAAACAAGAAAGTAATATAGAATCTATAAGCTCATGACATCCTTTGGACTCTAGCTATAAAAATTTGCCAATGACAACTTATACTAATGTTTCTTGGCCATGTATATTGAGGTAATGCTGCTGTGTAATTACTGAGACTGTGTAGGGGATTAAGCTTGGCTAGATGGGAACAGTTTCACAAACCGTCTCCTGACTCCCATGAGGACACATTGCCTAAAGGAGTCTAATTCTTGTTGCTTGTTTTTTTTTTTTTTTTTTTTTTTTCTTTTTTGGTTATTTCTTTAAGATTTATTTATTTATCATGTATACAATGTCTGTGTACATTTACAGAAGAGGGCACCAGATCTCATTATAGATGGCTTTGAGCCACCATGTGGTTGCTGGGAATTGAACTCAGGACCTTTGGAAGAGTAGACAGTGCTCTTAACCTCTGAGCCATCTCTCCAGCCCGTAGTCTAATTTTTTACTAATGATAATTTTGCAATTGGATTATTGATCTAATTCTGAGAAAATATTATCAGTGATCTAAGTGAAGAAAACCAAAAGCTAATATTTTATTTTCTAGCACATTGAGACTGAGCAGTTGGAACAGTGACTATTAATGGTTTATCACTATGGCTGAAGAGATGGCTCAGAGGATAAGAGCATCCATTCTTCTTCTAGAGGACTCAGGTTTAGAAACAAGCTCACAACTTCTGGTAACTTTATCTCCAGACAGTCCAATTTCCCCCTTTCTAGACACCTGTAGACACCTTACAGGCATTCACACAGACACACATACAAACACACATAAAAAGGATAAAAATAATATTTAAAAATGGATTTTCACTCTGGTTCAGGGTTTATGAATGTATTGTTAATGTGATTTTATCCAGTTACTGTCATTTTAAAACGAATGTGTATGGTTACCACACAGGTAAATGTATTAGTGTCTTGTTTTTCCTCTGAATACAAGATGATGAATCTGTTACTTTTGGTTATTCGTTGCTGTGTTTTAAATTTTCCTTTGTTATAAGGCCTCACATTTCTTTTCAGTGCAACATTAGTGCGTGTGTGTGTATGTATGAAATAAAACAGGCACCTATCCTGCCATAGATTTCACATTCTTAGGCTAGCCATTTTTTTTTTTTTTTGAGATTTTCATACACTGGTATTTTATTGATAATTTTCTTTCTTTCTTTCTTTCTTTCTTTCTTTCTTTCTTTCTTTCTTTCTCTCTCTCTCTCTCTCTCTTTCTTTCTTTCTTTCTTTCTTTCTTTCTTTCTTTCTTTCCAGAAAAGCAGAGAGGATGGACATCAGAAGAAGGAGAAAAGAGGGAACAAGTCAGGAGCCTGACACAGAGGACCTCTGAAAGGGTCTGCCCTGCAGACTATCAATGCAGATGCTGAGACTTATGGGCAACCTTTGGGCAGAGTGCAGGGAATCTTAGGAAAGAAGTGGGAAACAGTAACATCTGGAGAGGACAGGAACTCCACAAGGAGAGCAACAGAAACAAAAAATCTGAGCACAGGGGTCTTTCCTGAGACTGCTATTCTAACCAAGGACTATGCATGGAGATCACCTAAGACCCCTGCACAGATGTAGCTCATGGCAGTTCAGTATCCAAGTGGGTTCCATTGTAATAGGAACAGGGACTGTCTCTGACATGAACTGATAGGCCAGCTCTTTAATTACCTCCCCCTGAGGGGGAAGCAGCATTACCAGACCACAGAAGAAGACAATGCAGCCACTCCTGATGAGACCTAATTGACTAGGATCAGAAGGAAGGAAAAGAAATCCTCCCCTATCAGTGGACTTGGGGAGGGGCATGCATGCAGAGGGTGGAGGAAGGGAGGGATTGGGACTGGAGGAGGGAGAGAACCACAGGGGGGATACAAAGTAAATAAAGTGTAATTAATAAAGAAAATAAATAAAATAAAATAAAGGATAAAAAAAAAGCTAGGCAATTTCATGGAATGTAACACTGATGTTCATTGCCGAGAAGAGGTTGTTAGAATTAGACCAGAAAATCAGAAAAAGAGGTGATTGGTTTGGCAGCTTTATATGGGTTGAAAGGGAGAAGAAATAAGAAATAAGTATGATACATAAAAAAAAAAAAGCTCACTACAAGTCTAGTGAGAACTACATGCATGTTCAAATTAATGACTAGCAATCATATGAGAAAAGACTCTAGGTTTATGCTCTTGAATGCATTCACGTGCTGAGTCTATTCTACCTTCTCACTCCCTAAGCTGTCTCTTCATGCAACTGAAGATGCATTTATCTATCTTCATTAAAACTCAATCAAGGAGAACATTTGTATTTCTCCCTCAGCAGTAGTTTTCATGGGTTGGTAAGCAAACTGCTTTATTGTATATATATATTGTAATTTTACTCAGCAAATACCATTAGAAAAGGCATCTCTTTCCTTGTTTTGTTTTTGTTTGTTTTTGGTTTTTTTTTTTTTTTTTTAAATATAATTTAACCAAGGGAATTTAAGGACTAGGTAAAATGAAATGGGTGTGAAAATGGACTTAAAGATAAAAGAACTGTTTGGATTTTTTGTTTTGTTTTGATTTTAGTTATTTTCTTTTTTTTTATGAAAGAGGTTTATTGGATTGAGAGATATAGAGGAGAGAGAGAGAGATATGATGGGGGGAGGGCAGGGGATGCCCTGACAGAGAAAGGGGAGAGAGCAGGAGAGAGGAAGAAAGTGCATGAGCAAGAAAGCAAGGTTGATAAGCAAAATAGCAGGTTGATCTTTTACAAAATATTTTATTATTATAATTTATTGCAATTTATTCAATTTGTATTATGGCTGAGACCCCCACATCTCCTCCTAATCCCATCCTCCCTTCCTCTTCTCTCCCTATGCCTCTTCCCTAGTCCACTGATAGGGAAGGTCCTCCTCCCATTCTATTTAATCCTAGCCAATCAGGTCTCATTAGGACTGGTTGTCTTATCTTTCTCTGTGGCCTTGCAAGGCTGCACCCCTCAGGGGGAGGTAAACAGAGAGCATGTCACTGAGTTCCTGTCAAAGAAACTCTTATTAGGGAACGCACATTGAAACTGAGTCTATGAGTTACAGCTGAGCTGGGGTTTTAGGTCCTCCCCTTGCATGGTCCTTGGTTGTGGTATCAGTCTCTTCAGGCCACCAAGGCTCAGTTTACTTATTTATTATTATTATCATTATTATTATTGTTGTTGTTGTTGTTGTTATTATTTGGTTCTGTTGCTCTCCTTGTGGAGGTCCTGTCCCCTCCAGGTCTTTCTATCTCCCTCTTCTTTCATAAGATTCCCTGCACTCTGCCTGAAGTTTGGCTATGAGTATCAGCCTCTGCTTCGATACCTCAATCAGTAGAGTCTTTCAGAGGCCCTCTGTGGTAGACTCCTGTCCTGTTCCCTGTCTTCTGCTTCCAGTGTCTATTACATTTGTCCTTCTGAATGAGGACTGTGCATCTTCCCTGGGGTCTTCCTTTTTGTTTAGCTTCTTTAGGAATATAGATTTTAGTATGTTTAGCCTATATTTTATGGCTAATATCCACTTGTGAGTGATTACATAACATGTGTGTCTCTCTGCTTCTGGATTATCTCATTCAAGATGACCTTTTCTAGTTTCCACAATTTGCCTTCAAATTTCACGATTTCTTTGTTTTTAATAGCTGAGTAATATTCCATTGTGTGAATGTACCACAATTTCTGTATCCATTCCTCCATTGAAGGACATCTAGGTTGTTTCCATCTTCTGGCAGTTTGCTCCTTTTTTAATTAATTAATTAATTTATTTATTCACTTAACATCCCAATCAGAGCTCCCTTGCCCATCTCCTCCAGTCCCACTCTCCCTTCCACTTCCACCTCTCAGCACAGGAGAGCCCATCCTACCCACCAACACAGGGCAGAAAGCTTCCTAGGTGGCTTGGCAAGGTAACCCCACAAAAGGGGAAGTGATTGAAAACATGCAACAGAGTCCTTGTCAGAGACCACCTCTGTTTCCCTTAGTAGGAGACCCATTGGTCTTCCCTTAATGAAGACCTAGCTGCCCATGTGTAGGAGGCCTAGGTACAGTCCATGAATGGTCTCTGGTAGATGCTTCAGTCTCTGCAAGCCCCACAGGGCCCAGGTTAGTTGTCTCTAATAGTCATATTGAGACATTCCTGTCTGCATCCAGGTCCTCCATCCCCCCCCCAACTCTTTCACAAAGCTCTCTGTCCTCCACCCATTGTTTGGCTATGAGTCTCAATATCTGTTTCAATCCATTGCTGGGTGGAGCCTCTCAGGGGACATCCATGCTAAGCTCCCACCTGCAGTCATAGCAGAGTGTTGTTAATAGTGTCAGGGCTTGGCTCTCTCCCTTGGAAATTTGCAGGCAAATGGATGAAACTAATAAAGATCATCCTGAATGAGGTAACCCAACCTGAGACCAACCTGGTCCTTTTATGAAGCAACTGAACCATGCCTGCCAGGTACAGTGCAATACCTGGTGGACGACAAATGATGACATCATAGATGGCTAGCCAGAAGTGGGCTGGCTAAATACTAACATTCCTTCCTTTCTCTATGATTAAAACTGAAGAGCTTACACTGCTTCTCATGTAAGGTAAGTTAAAATATATAAACATAGATTCATTGGAAGAAGCTCTTCGTCACCATGCAAGGGAATAAGGAGAGAGAAAAAAAGTAATAGCACCAAAATGTCCAGATTACATGGTGAGGAGGAAGGGAAGTCCCTTCCCTGAAAAGTTCAGTGTAGAGGGTGCCAGTCATGCAAAGCAGATAGGGGCTGAGGAATTCTGGGAGTACCTGGAGTTAATTATCCTGGGCCCAAAGCAAACCATTCCAGCCTTTTGTTAATAATACGTGAATGACTGGGCATAGATTCTCTTCTGGCTACTTCCTGCTGATACTGGGGGTGCTGTAGGTAGGTCAAAAGGCTGAAATGATGGCCAAGTCCAGGAAGAAAGAACTGATATAGCTTCAGAAAATTTAAGAAGGAAAGCATAGGAAGACTGTGGATTAAGGTGACTACGTGAAAGAAAAATATGTTTACCTTTAATACTTAGAGGAAAAAAATACATTATTTAAAAATAAAAGTCAATGTTTCCTAGAATTTAAAATAAAATGTTGTTCTTTTTAACTTTAGGTAGATGGCTCCATTCCTAAAACCTAGAAATTGGTGGTAGCTTGTTAGTGGATAAATGGATAAAAAAAATGTGATGCGTTTACATTGTGGAATATGACTCAACTATAAATAAATAGTGAAATTCACAGGTAAATAAATGCAGCAACAAAATAACCATCTTACTAAAGTAATCCAGAAGTAGAAAGACAAATATGGTATGTATTTGCTTATATGTAGATGTTAGTTTTAATGCCTTCAATAAGCAAGCTAAAATCCAAAGAACTAGAGAGGTTAGGTACACTAATGGACTAGAAAGGAGAAATGGATCACTCGGGAAAGGGAAATGCAATACAGTGAATAGTTACTAATGGATTGGGGAGAGTAACTTGAGTTGGAGGGTCAAATGGGAAGGAAGAGGGAAGAGGGGTTTAAGAGAGCAAATACAGGTGTGAGCAGTTAAAACTAAGGTCTATACGAGGGGTACATGAAACCTAATACAGTAGAAGCTCCCTGACATATATGCATATGTTAAAGTAAACTAAATGAAATTGCCAAATAATGGGGAAGAATGAACCGCACCATTCCTCCTCACCAAATCTAGCTGCCAGCTCTGGGAATGGGTTACATCTAACAGAATTGATGGACAAAGGAGACCCATGGGAAATCCCAAAGAATTGTGATTTAATAATTATCCAGGTTATTGTCAAGGGTATAGTTTGGTCTCCTCAGATGGGCGGTTAGGTGCTGTTACCAAATCAACACCCTCAAAACTTCCTGAACATGAAGAACTCAAGCTTGTGCCTTAATAGAGCCTACACTAATACTGCCTAGTGTTCATGGTACTGGAAGGTACTCTGCATACTACCAAAGGAGAAAGGTAAACTCCATCCCAGCTATGAGGGGAACAAGGACTATTTCTGACAGGAACTCAATGACTGGTTCTTTGGCCTCCCCACTCCCCAAGGGAGGAGCAGTCCTGTTAGGCCACAGAGGAAGACTTTGCAGCCAGTCCTGAAGATACCTGATAAAACAGGATCAGATGAATGGGGAGGAGGTCCCCCCCATCAGTGGACTTGGAAGGGGGCACGGTGGAGATGAGGGAGGGAGGGAGGGACTGGGAGGTAATGAGGGAGCAGGACACAGCTGGTATACCGAGTTAATAAAATGTAACTGATAAATAAATAAATAAATAAATAAATAAATAAACCCATTTATCTCAATGGTGTCATGTCTGAAATTTGTGTAAGTGCAATAGTGGCACAAAAAATGTGGGAATGACTAACTAATATCTGGTGGAACACAAGGTAAACAAAGCTCTGGTGGACTAGAACCTGAGAATAGATAGAATAAGGTCCTAGAGAAAAACTAAATACTGCTGTTTTGCTAATGAACTATAGCAAAAAAAAAAAAAAAAAATCCCTAAAAATAATCTGCTATACTCAGAGGTCAGTGTCTTTCTTACTCAGCCACCCTCAGAGAAGTTTCCTCCTGCAGAAGATGGGAATAAGTAGAGAACCACAGCTGGACAACGTACAAGGAATGAGAGACCTTGGAACACTTGCTCCTATATGGGAGGTCTCCATCAATTTGCTAGTCTGGCAGCTCTAGGAACCCTGTGGAAGAGGAGGAAGAAAGACTCTAAGTGCCATGGGGCATGGACAACACCAAGGAAATAAGGCCTTTTAACCACAGCAGGGCTAATCTAATGATGACCTCACAGAGTCTTTGGCATCCTGCTCTAGTCCTGCACTGATTGGGGCATTATGGGTGTTCCAGTGTTGCTTATGGAAGTGGACAACAACTTCCATCCCAAATCCAAAAGCTATCTCCATGTGCAAGAAAACCACATGCAAAGGAAAATGGTTTTCTCTATGGGGTCTCACTAGGTATACAAACCACTTTATTATTATTATTATTATTATTATTATTATTATTATTATTATTATTTTATTCACTTTACATCCTGTTTGTAGCCCCATTCCTCCTCACCTCTCAGATAAACCCTCAGTCCCTTCCACCTCCCCTAGTCTTCAGAAAAGAGGAGCTCCCTTTCACAACCACCCGAGCTCATCAAATTGTATCAGGACTGAACATGTCTTCTCCCCCGTGTCCTGGCAAGGCAGTCCCACTGTGGGGAAGTAATAAAAAAGCTGACAAGTGCATCCCTGTGAGTCCCTGTCAAATGCAGTCCCCATTTCCCTTCCCAGAGCATCCACATGAAGACTACGCTTCACATGGGCTACCTCAGTGCAGGGGGCCTAGGACCAGTTCATTAAAGTCTCTGTTGATGCTTCAGTCTCAGAGTAATAGGATTTAAAATAATTTTGAGATGCCCCCGAAGACAGTTCAGTGGCTAAGAGCTCTTATTGCTCTTCCAGAAGAACAAGGTTTAATGGTTGCCAGCACCTGAATCAGGTTGCTTATAAACCAGGTTGCCTGTAAATCAGGATTATGGGGATCCAGCAACTTCTGGTTTCAGCAGCAACCTACTTACACTGGCACACATAAATTTAGACAGACATAAGTACAAATTAAAATAAGTAGTTTTACAATTCATAACAGTGATAATAGTTCTGAAGTATTAAAGCTGGTATGGTGATGTTCTTGGTGAAAGCACTGGCCGTTAACAACTACTACCCTTCCATCCACCAGCTTCAGTGAAAGGTGCTTTCTGGCAGCTCTGAGCTTCAGGCAAGAGAGAATTGTGTCCCTTGGGCAACTTACAGGAGTTTGTTAGACACATAATCTAGCTCCTTAATCATTTATTTACAATGTGGCAGTGATTTAAATTTTCCTACCAAGGATTTTGTTCACTAGTTTTGTGCTCAGGCTGATGTAAAAGTCTCTGAGATGATTCCTGGATTTCTCAAAGTGATAACCATTTCATATATTGTTACTTTGGTGAATGTGGTGCCCTTTTCTTGAAAGCAATGTCTTACATTGAACTTTCTTGATGAAAACATTCTGCAGACTTACATGTTCAAACTTTAACAATCATTTGAATGTTAAATTTTATGTATTTGATTACTGTATGTAATGTGTGTATGTGAGCATATGTGCACAAGTGTGCACACGTGAATTTGTGGCGTTCAGAGAACAATGTGGGTGGCTCAGTTCTCTCCCTCTGCTATATGAGTCTCAGGGATTGAATTCAGGTGGTTGACAGAAAGCAGCTTGCATTGAAAACAGGAGATCTGGTTGTCAGTTGCAGATATAAGAGATTTTTACCTTTCGTAGTACAGAGTCAAGATGGCCAAACTCTCTACATCTTAGAAAGAATATCACAGAGTGGAATTTCTATACATTCTGAGGCTGTGTAAACATGTACCTGTCATTTTCCTATAGAGAAGGTGAAGAGTTACATAAGAGGAAGAAATACATTTCTGTTACTAAAGAGGATGCACAGATAACATAAATTTATACGCAGAAATTGCACCTAAAGCTGACAGACTAAGCAAATTTGGTGTATTTATAGGGCATTAGGACAACATACATGAATCAATTGTGTGCATGCAGCAAAACAAAGCAGATTAAAATTTCTAAGATCTTAGGCATCATGTGGGCCCACTTGTTAGTGGGGTGGGGATATCTCTAACATGTACTATATTGGCTCCTTTTTAATCACTTCGCTCTGATGGGACTGCCTTACCTGGTGACATGGGAGGAAGGTGAACTCAGTCCTCATGGAAATAGATGAGCTGGGGTATGTGGGGATGGAGGCTTCCCTATTCTGAGGAATAGGAGATGGGGGATGCAGGAGGAAGGGTGGGACTTGGAGAAGAGGAGGGAGGGGCATATTACCGAGATGCAAATTGAATTAATAAAAATAACTTCTAAGAGTTATCTAAAACAGCATCAAATAGCATACATTTTGGCTGATCATCTAGACCATGGAAAGAGTACTTGCCTATCATGTTGAAGGATTTCAGATTGGTCCCCAATATTGGGGATAAAAAAAGAATAAAAGTATTGAAAATATTGATGTTTATTTAATAAAATTGAGAAAACATAGTATATTTATAAAAAATACAAAGTAAATGGAAGTTTTTTTCCTATTCTTAAATTATAATCATTGTTATTGTTAAAATTTTAATACTACTACGGAAAGTGTTCTACTAACTACAGAGTTTGTATAAACACTTTGAAATTTATCTCATAGAGATTTAACAGTCAAAATAATATTTATTTAGTTAAAGTGCCAAATTATCACATGACTAAATTTTGTAACATATTATAAATTTTATAAAAGGAAACAAAGGTAATAATAAAAGGACAAATATTGATTGAGTAAGTAGATCATAAATACCTGAATGATTCCTCTGCATATACTGTCAGCTGCCTCCATAAAGAATTTCAATAATATACTGTATGGAAAGTAATGCATTTACAACAATTACTTTTTGGTAAACTGGACAGTCACACAGAAGATAGTATAAATTGACCTTTATTGTACACAATCTAAGGAAACACTTTTACTTCTCAATCTTTTAGACTATAGAAAAATAGACTGAGGAAATGGGCATGTTCAGAAATCTACTTCTGAGAGCAGAAGAAACACACACACACCAGAGAAAGCCTTGTCTCCTGGGAGAAGATTTCATGCAGTTCTAACTACTGGCCACCTCACCTTTCAGGGTGAGATGAAAACCTAAATAATGAAGAGTCATTGTGGGAGAGACAATACATTTACCCGTACTTTGTAGGTGTGCATATCCTTGGCTCGCGGTTTAAACTGTAATGTCAGCTATGGATTCTAAAGATGGACATGGAGGTATAATTTAGAAGATAAACCAAAATCAGATACTGTCTGGAATAAAAATTTACTTTTTTCTCATAAAAAAATGTCTTCTTCTGAAGTTGCTTTAATCTTCATTTCTGTAGCTAAGGAGCAGAGAGAGGAACAGCAATCTCACAGATTCTGGAGCACAGATAGGAAGAAGACTAGCTTCAGAATTTTCTGAGCGATGTTACTTAACTATCCCCTGACCTTGAATGACAGAAACACAATCTTACAGTAGACTTCATTTTCTATTGAAGCTGACTGATGGAAAGGAATGCCTTTTATTCTTTTTCCTCTGACAACTTCATTTTAAATTCCAGTGAAGAGTCTCTGCAAACTTGCAGAAAACTGAGATAGTCTTTGCTGTCAGGAAAAGAGCAATTTGAGAACTGATGATAGCTCTAAGAACTTGGAAGACTGTAAATGAAAGTGGGTCAAATACTCAAGCATGAGGTGGTTTCAGAAAGAGGACCCAACATATTCATTTGCTAACTGTGTAGGGAAGGCTTACAATTTTACTAAGTTCTCATTTTAGTGTCTTAGCAATTGTGTCAAACACTAGGGATGCAGTTCAGGTAATATTGTGAGAAGAGAGATTTAGAAACAGTTTCACTACTTTCAAGTCAATTGTTTACTTTCACTAATATTGTATCTCTTATGGGTACAAATGTAAAATGATGAACATTAAATATGAAATTCAATAGAAGTGACTATTCTAAGTTAAAATCATAGACATATGGCTGTTTGTTATTGGCGTAAGACCAACTGTATTTTTAATTTAGCAACATCTATGTTAGCTGGATACTTAAGGAATATAGAGATCATTAGTTGGAGCTAAACAAATCTGAATTTAATGTTTTTACAAAGTAAAAGGATAAAATAAATTCACTTATCCATTTTCTTTTTTTTGTTTTTGTTTTTATTTTATTATTTTTTTTTATCAGTTACGTTTTATTAACTCTGTATCCCAGCCGTGTCCCGATCCCTCACTCCCTCCCAGTCCCTCCCTCCCTCCCTCATCTCCACCTTGCCCCTTTCCAAGTCCACTGATAGGGGGGACCTCCTCCCCATTCATCTGATCCTGTTTTAGCAGGTATCTTCAGGACTGGCTGCAAAGCCCTCCTCCTCTGTGGCCTAACAGGACTGCTCCTCCCTTCGGGGGTGGGGAGACCAAAGAGCCAGTCATTGAGTTCCTGTTAGAAGTAGTCCTTGTTCCCCTCACTTTGGGAAACCAATTGGTTACTGAGCTACCACAGGCTACATCTGAGTGGAGGTTCTAGGTTATATCCATACATGGTCCTTGATTGAATGTCAGTCTCAGAAAAGACCCTGTGCCCAGATATATTTGGTCCTTGTGGAGCTCCTATCCTTTCCCCATCAGACTAACTCCCCTTCTTTCTTATGATTCCCTGTACTCTACCAAAGGTTTGGTCATGAGTCTTTGCTTTGAAAACACTGCTAGTTAGAGACTTTCAGATGCGCTCAGTAGACTCCTGTCATACGTTCAATGCACATCCCATCTGTCTTTCTAAACGAGGATTGATCATCTTACCCCATGTCCGCTCAATTGATTATCTTTTTTAGGTGTATAGATTTCATTATGTTTATCATATCTTATAGGTCTATATAAGTGAGTATATCCCATGTTTGTCTTTCTCCTTCTGGGATATTTCACTAACTCATTGGCACAGGAGACAACTTCCTGAACAAAACACCAACAGCACAGGCTCTAAGAGCAACAATCAATAAATGGGACCTCATGAAACTGAAAAGTTTCTGTAAAGCAAAGGATACCGTCATCAAAACAAAACGACTGCCTACAGATTGGGAAAGAATCTTCACTAACCCTTTATCTGACAGAGGACTAATATCCAGTATATACAAAGAACTAAAGAAGCTGAAAAGCAGCAAACCAAGTAATCCAATTAAAAAATGGGGAACAGAGCTAAACAGAGAATTCTCGACAGAAAAACACTTAAAGAAATGCTCACCCTCATTAGCCATCAGGGAAATGCAAATCAAAACGACCCTGAGATATCACCTTACACCCATCAGAATGACCAAGATGAAAAACTCAAGCGATAACACATGCTGGAGAGGTTGTGGAGAAAGGGGAACCCTCCTCCACTGCTGGTGGGAATGTAAACTGGTACAACCACTCTGGAAATCTATCTGGCGCTTTCTAAGACAAATAGGAATAGTGCTTCCTCCAGACCCAGCTATACCACTGCTAGGTATATACCCAAAGTTTGTTCAAGTACACAAAAGGGATACTTGCTCAACCATGTTTATAGCAGCTCTATTTGTAATAGCCAGAACCTGGAAACAACCCAGATGTCCATCAACGGAGGAATGGGTACAGAAATTGTGGTCTTTTTATACAATGGAATACTACTCAGCAATCAAAAAGGAGGAAATCATGAAATTTGCAGGCAAATGGTGGGATCTAGAAAAGATCACTTATCCATTTTCAACTTACGAAATTATATAAGAAGCTGAACTTTTAGTCTGATGATGGTATAAAAGAGTCTTGCCTATAAAAACAGCATCATGGGCAGTACAAAATCTCTCTAACAAAAATTCTTGTCTGATACAATGTAAAGCAAAGAAAGTGAGTAACTGGAGAAAATAACCATTGCAATATAAGGAAGATCAGAGTTTTTCATTTAAAAATTTGTCCACTAGTTTATCTTCAGCCACCTTTCCTTCCACATAAAAGATAATCGAGAAAGATATGTCAAATACATAAACCTGAGATTATGTCAAGTAAGGCTTGACATGGTCCTTTTTCCAAGTAATTCTATGGAAAGTCCATGTGTGTGCTGATTTGCAGATTGCAGAGACATAGCTGTATCATTTATTTTCCTGTGGGTCTGTTTTGTTCTCTAATTGTAAAAGATCTGGCTGCTCAATTCACTCATTCAGACTTTATTTTCATATATTCCTTTCAGTAGAAGAAAAAGTCCTAGAGTCTCATTGTTTAATGGTTTGTAATGATTTGCTAGAGCTGTTACTCTGGCATTATCTGTTACAGGAATGAGAGTCTAAAGTGAAAACTCACAACTGATGGAGGGCTCCTCTGGGAAAATTGCAGCTGTGTTAGATTGCTCTAATTTAAAAAGTAAGCGAGTTGTTGTTCTGTTAAATTGAAAGTGTTTCTATGAACAAAGAAAAGTCTTTATTTGGGAGAGAAAAATTCCAAATTCCAAGTATTCCACAAAGATTTAGAATTTCAAATTAATTTGTTTGTGTGTATTAAATTAAAATAATTAGTATTTAGCTCAAATTGTTGACTTTTCATGATACATTAAATATGTGAAGAAGTATGTATGTTCCAATTTTCTAATAGCAAACATTCTATTAATCTTTAGATATATATTGTTAGGATTTAAGTTTTTCAATCGTTCTAAAGAAACAGTAACCTAAAATGTGTGTATAATAGTGAGAGTCCTAGATATCACTGAAGCATGTGCTTGCGCAAAGGAAGCCACTGAAGCCTCTAAGGCATGATCCATTTATGACCTCCATTTCACTTATTATGATTGATTTCATTCACTATTTTTATTTTTCTTTATAATGTTTTTAGTCACTTTCACTTCTATTTTGTTTTTAATGACATCCACATCTGTTTCTTGGTGGATCTTATTTTTCCACCATGTCCCCTTCTTAATTTTCTGCTTCTTTCTTTTGAGTGGAAGTTTATGCACAGGAACAATGAGGATGCATTGGTGGCTAAACCACTACAGATATAATCTTCTCCTAACATTTAGTGCCAAGTGAACTTGCATATTGACCTTCAGTAATATGCAATGGCTTTGCATGTTCTTTCCATGTTCATGATTCTTGCAATGAACTTAGAATATCCTCCACACCCTGTAACAGCAATGTGGAATGACAGCGTGTGGAAAGGAGATCAGGATGTGAGTGCGATGTTTGAAGCTCAGATGTTTCTGTTCTATCTTTTGTTGAATTGTATTTTATAGAGCTCTTTCCTGTTGACCTAACATCATCTAGGACTCTAATGAATAAACAGAAAATTCAGACTCTTTTTCATGTTGATCCATTGGCCTATGATACAGAAGAGTTATTTTATTTTTATATTTATTTATTTAGTACTTTATAGAGTTGCCATAATCTGAGTTTTTTCTAATTATTATTGAACAATGTCATAGTTTATATAATATATATGATCACACTCACTCCCATATTCATGATGAGTTATTTTATTTTTAAAAGTTCCAAATCCTAAGATTCTATGCTTCCAAAATTAATTAGAATCATGTGAGAGAAACTGCCTATAAAACCATGTTTAACATAATTACATAGTTTTATATGTAATTATGTATTGCCACAATTATGTTGTATAATAAACAATCGGTAAATGTTCACTGGCATGAGATAAATTAATCATTTAGAAATCTAAGAAGTTACATGATTTAATCTTAATAATCTAAGACATTAGATCCTATGAATATTGGTTAAAATTTTGCTTTCTACACAGGCTTTAATTACGGTACTCCTGACTTCATAATGTATGTATGAATGTATATTTCTCTATTTTATTCTCAATTAGCCTGATTGCATACTTATGCAGTTGATAACAAACTGTAAGGGCATGGGTCATAAAATTCATGGGCTTGTCTTTTTCTCTGTGTCAAGCTTCATAACACTTTAAAATGAACACTAGGTATATAGATTCGTGTACATTTATCCTATATTATACATCTACTATCTACTTATAAGTGAGTATGTATGTGCATGTCTTTCTCCTTCTGGGATACCTCACTCAGGGTGATCTTTTCTAGACCCCACCACTTGCCTGCAAATTTTATGATTTCCTTGTTTTTAACTGATGAGTAGTATTCTATTGTGTAAATGTACCACAATTTCTGTATCAATTCCTCCTTTAAGAGACAACTGGGTTGTTTCCAGGTTCTGGTTATTATGAATAAAGCTGATACAAACATGGTTGTCCAAGTGAGTTCCCTAGTAATGGGAAGGGGGAGTGTCTCTGAGATGAATTCTGCTGCTGGCTCTTTGACCACCTCCCACTGAGGGGGGAACAGCCTTGCCAGGCCACAGAGGGAGACAATGCACCAGTCCTGTTGAGACCTGATAAACTAGGGTCAGATGGAAGGGGAGGAGGACCCCCCCTATCAGTGGACTTGGAGAGGGGCATGGGAGGAGAAGAGGGAGGGAGGGTGAGTTTGGGAGGGAATGAGGGAAGGGGTTACAGCTGGGATAGAAAGTGAATAAACTGTAATTAACATAGAAAATAAAAATATTAAAAAAATAATAAATTTTTAACTGGCTCAGTAAGAAAATAAATAAAATGAACACTATGTCTTTCCTCTAAGTCTATAGGGGTGGGAAAATCCAGAATATAAAACTTCAAAGAGCACATGGATAAGAAATAGCAGATGGATTATGAATGATACTGTACCCAAGCCAGGGAGACTTTGCCCTTCGAGTTGGATTGTTTCTGTAGTTCTGTTATTACTTAAAATTTCCTCCTTAAAAACAATACATACAGTAAATTTATTCAAATAAAGAGTACTTTTTCATTTATTACTTTGTGAAAAACATTCTACAGCATTTCATATGAGTAAGGTGACTTTTTTGGAATGAATATATATATTCATATATATTTAAATTCATCAATAACATACTACAACATAGTGCGTTGTGACAGTGTCAAATTCATCTTCAGATTCCAGTTTTCTTTATATCACATAGAAATGAAAGTTATCATGATAAAATATTAATAAAATTTGTCTCTCTTTTTAACGCCTTTACATTTTTGTGTTTGTATGCTTTTATTTTATATTTTTTATTTTTAGTAATTACACTTTATTTACTTTGTATCCCTCCTCTAGTTCCCTCCCTCCTCCTGTCCCAATCCCTCCCTTCCTCCCAACTCTGCATGCATGCCCCTCCCCAATTCCACTGATAAGGAAGGTTTTTTTTTTTTTTTCCTTCCTGCTGATCCTAGTCTGTTAGGTCTCTTTAGGAATGGCTGCATTGTCTTCCTCTGTGACCTGGTAAGGCTGCTCCTCCCTTAGAGGGAGATGATCAAAAAGCAGGCCAATCAGTTCCTGTCAAAGACAGTCCCTGTTCCCATTACTATGGAACCCACTTGGAGACTGAACTGCCATGGGCTACATCTGTGCAGGGGTCCTAGGTTATCTCCATGCATGCTACTTAGTTGGAGTATCAGTCTCAGGGAAGACTTCTGTGCTCAGATTTTTTGGTTTTGTTGTTCTCCTTGTGGATCTCCTGTCCTCTCCACATCTTACTCTTTCCCACTTCTTTCATAAGATGTCAGAGGATGTTTTATTTGGTGGCCTGTGCTGTGTAGTGGGGTAAAAATATCTTGATAACTCCTCTACCCAGAAGAAAAATACTTTCAGAGGACCTCAAAGTGTCTCTCAGCCATGTACAAATCTGTTTCTGCATGACTTGAAAAATAAAACTTTTTACATCTTTTGTTGAGAGTTCAACACTCACTTTTGTAAAAAATCTTTAAAACATTATTTTTAAATCTTTAAAACATTACTTTAAAATAAATATTTGAATATTTTTGACTGTTATTTTAAAGGTATAAAGAAAAACAAAATCAAATTTGACTTTTGCTCTGACTTGGTTGGGTAAAGGGGTAGCCTGGATGTCAGGAAATAGCTTAATTACATGGAGAGAAGATACTGATGTCTATAAGCTCTGAAAATCAAGTTGTCTCACAGGTAACCTATAACATTTTATTCCCAGGAGATAATCAAATACCAGCTATAAGTTGAAACTACACTGGGTACTTGACAAAGCACTTAAAGAAAAATCATCGAAGTAGAAAAACACAAGCAGACAATTACATGGGGAGGTAAGCAAACACCTGTTCCTAAGAGTGTTCGATGGGTCTATCCATCACTGCCAGGGGTGAATCTACTACTAAAGGCAGAAAATGCGGTTTTCACTTATTGATTTATTTCATGGAGAAAACAGTAGACATCTTCCCTCAATTAATTGTAAATTACAACGATAACTCATCGAAAAACAGAAAATTATAAGGACATAAGTGGTGCTATCTATATAAAGTACAACTATGCTTATTTTACTCTTATCAGATGTGTAATCTGAAATTCCTACCCTCTTTGAAAGAAAATCCTACCTTCTTAAAATAGTCACCATATGTTCAAAAATATTTCCAAAACATTTTTAAATAAATTATTATTTTTTTCTCATTTCATTAGAAACATTCGTCAACATACATTACTTATTGTTAATTTGTCAGTTCTGTAATTGTTTTATTAAAGATGTATTTATTGTTTTGTCTTATTGCTGTGAAGGGACACCATCACAAAGACAATTTTTAGGAAGGAAAGCATTTAAATTGGGGCTGTTTTTTTCTTCTTTTTAAAACAGATTCAGGGGTTTAATGATTGTTAGCATGGCTGCATGTAGACAGGTACTAGAGCAAGAGCTGAGAGCTACATCCTGTTCATTAGGCAGAGAGAGAAGGAAGGGGCACAGCAAAAAAGAGAGAGATGTAAAGTGAAAGAGTCAGAAAGAGACACAGAGAGAGACAGAGAGAGAGACACATACAGAGAACAGCATCTGCTTGGGACACCATAAAGCCCACATACCAGGACACACTTCCTCCATAAAGGCCACAACTCCTAGTCCTGCTGATCTTATCCAAGTGTTCCACTGCCTCATGAATAAGTATTCAAAATCTTGAGTTTACAGTTCAGTTTTTATTTATACCACCATAGCAAGCATGCATGTAAGTGCTCTGTGTCCATGCCAGGAGCCAAGACCATGGAAGGCAGAGGAGGGCACCAGCTGCCCTGGAACAGAAATAATGGACAGCTGTTGGAATCTGCAATATTGTTTCTGGGGAATGAAGTGGGTCATAAGCAAGAGCAGCATTTCTTTTAAGTGATGCGTCATTTCTGCTCTGCTGTCTGGTTGTTGATTTCTTTCATTTTAATACACATAGATAAAATGTACATTTTGAAATTAAACATTATTATTTATTCTTATCTACAAACTAAACTGGTTTTAATATATGGTCACAGGTATCACTAAATTGAACCACTGCACTTAGCATTAAACTCAAGTCAACTTCTGAACAGAAAAAAAGTTTTTTTTTAAAGTGAAAATGTTTTTGTTTCTTTTTATAAAAGAAGTGTGACATATTTTGTGAGTTCAATAGCTAAGTAACTAATCCACCAAGTTAAAGGTCAAATACATCATGAGAAAAAAAAATCCTGAAAATCTGAATTCTAAGAATGAATTGGTGACCTAAACAGATGATGACACATCTACAGTGCAACAGTGTATGAAGTAAATGCCCAGTTGTACAAAAAAAAGGTCTAAGAATTAAACCAGCTGCATCTTGCCAGCCAAAAGTTAATGCTTAATTAATGCATGAAAAATGCTCTACCTGAACAATGATTAGACAAATGCAAACTTAAAACCTAATTTTAAAATACAATGTTGTAATATGTTGGCCAGTACAAATGTCACAATTGTATGTATGTATGTATGTATGTATGTATGTATGTATTATATCTGTGACAAAATTTGGAAAAAAATGTGTGTCAGGGGTAGAAACATATAATTTTGAAACTTGCATAAGAAATGAGCACAGGATCCTCAAAGAAATATGCAAACAGTAGAAGTACCTTATGATCCACAAAACCTCCTTCTGAATAGTCATCCGACAGAGGTGATATCAGGAACTGAAAAAGATCACTGCATTATTAGGTGTAATACTCAGGACGACACGGAAGCAAGTAAATATCCATTAACAAATATGTACAGAAAATACTGGTAAGGGATGCACACACTAAAATGACAGCACTTGGAGAGTGGAAGCAGAGGATGAATTCAAGCAAGCATAAGATTTGTGAGGCTTTATCAAAGTCGCAGGGCAGAAAAGGAGACTGAGAGCTAGCCACACACACACACACACACACACTAAGAAATAGAGACAGAGAGAGAGAGAGGAAATATAGAGAAAGAGATAGAGACAGAAGAAGAGGGAGTAATAAAACAGAGGTGGAAGGAAGAAGAGGAAAGGAAGAAATAAGAGAAATATCAGGTTGAGGTTAAGGTTCAGAAGAGGAAAAATGAGGTGAGCACTGTCGGACTTAACAAGGCCTTGTGCTGAATCCCCACATCAATTCCTTAAGGCCAGATGTCTTCACATCCCATAGAAAGGGTTGGAATTCAAAAGAGATAAAGCCAGCATAAAAAAATAAGCCACAACAAAGTTCTGCAAGGTTCTTTCCCAAACCTTCATTTCGAAATCCAAACACTAAACCTAAACAAGCTCTGCAAATAAGGGAGAGAAACGATACCTAGGCAGAGGAAGAGAAAAAAAATGATGCTGAAAAAAATGGGAACACTTCAGAAAACATGAAAAATGTGAAGGGGCAATAAAAGCTGAGTTGCTAGAGATGCCAAGGGATCTGTATTTTAATGTAACTGTACTTCCGGTGTTTTGTTTTGTTTTGTTTTCATCAAGTTTTATAAATATATGGCGATTTTATTTTTCAGTATTTAAAGATATGTGGGGGGGATTGTAGCAAACTTTTATTGCTTTTAAGGAGAGGAAAGATGTGTCACAAATTGTCTCCAAACTGGGTTAATGTAGAAGAAACATCTTTCTCTATGGATTTTGACAGACTCATCTTTTCACCCAGGAGGGATTCCCTGATGTTGGTACACACATACAACATAGCACACATGGCTTGTGATGTGGAAAATTCAAAATTCATTTCCATGTCTTCCATTACATAGAGTTAATTTCTTTAATCCAGAGACTTGTTGGGAGCCAAACTTCTCCCTAACTTATATATCAGGCAACCTGGCATTGTGCTGACTCTTGAAACAGTGTTCTGTAAAACAGCAGGTCTTTTTTCATAAAGATCTTCAGACTGGTGAGATTCTCACTCTGATTTCACTTTCTAAAAATCAGAGAGGTTCTAAAATTTTTTGTTTCATAACATGTTTAAATTGAAGTGTTATCTTACACCCTAAACAATCCCTGGTCAGAATTTAACCTGAGATTTCATTGTGCTACTCAGTACAACATGGGAGGCTGAACGTTCCTATACATTTTCCCCAATTTATATGCACATGTTCTGCCTCAAATACCATTGTTGTTTACAAAACATTTCTTTCACAAAATCGACTAAGTTTATAGAAAAAACTTTCATTTTTCAAAAAAAATATGTATTTAGCATTAGGAGATTATTTTGTTATAGCATATGAGATGACATGTGTAGACTGTGAGGACACTGTGCTGCACAGGAAAAAATACAGTAGTAAGAAAAGAATATATGATAAATTGAGGTTAAAATTATCTAAAATTTTCAAATTCCAAGGATTGGAGAATGTAATAGTCATTACTGGATTCAGCCACAGTGACAAACGTTTACTTAAGAAGGGGAAGGTCTCATTCACACTGGATAAACAAGCCTTGAATTTGATGAATAATAATGTAGCAGCAGTCAACAATAGTACATTGGACACTCAATGTTGTGTTAAAAGATAGATTTCTTGTTAGATATTCTTACCATAACAAAGGATGTTTTAAGTGTTACCAGGATGGCATGAGAATAAAATAGAATTCCTTATGTCTCCCACAAATGGATACTTTGGACCCTACTTCCTAAGAAGGTATTGTTATGATCTTAACACTGGTGATCACATGACCAGCTCTGGGACATGAAAATGAAACGGGCTCTTTTTTAAAAGAGGATCTAATGAAGTTTGCTTTTTCTTACAACCATGTGAGGACATAGCCCCAGTTCTCCATCAATAAACCCTTAAAAGACATAGAATCTCTCAGTACCTTGATCTTTGGAATCCCATTCTGCAGAATGGTGAGAAATACCTTCCTGGTGGAATTTATTGCAAGTCTAAATGACTAACGGGGGAATCATCAAATTATTAAATACCCTCATTCTAAGCTGATATTTTAAATTATGTGTCCATGCACATAATAAACTCTACTAAACAAATATTCACAGTAGCTTATAATTTTTCACGATTTCTTTGCTTTTCTACTACAGTTTCTTGGGAAATTCAAATTTTAACACTTATGAAGTACCTTATATACATCAGTATATTACAAATTTAATAGAATCAATCATGCAAAGAAATGGCTTCTGCTTGGGTTATTTAACCACCTGCAACCTATCCACTGTGATAAACTGGGTTGTATGATAGACCTATCTCCGTCTAGTATAGCATCAATGGCAGAATTACTGGGCTGAATTTCTAGTTTTACCATACCTATATGAAGGTAAGGACAAGCAGTATGTTAAAAATTTCAGGGGATGTAACTCACATGTATGAAATTAATTTTTGTTGTGACATTATATGTTAAAGCAGAAAACTTAACTATAATTTTGATGGTGTCATTTTTGTTTTGTTTGTAAAAATACTCATTAGTTTATAATTCACTTCCAATTAACTGAACAGTACTAACTTCTCATATTCTAGAATTATTGAGGTTTAAAATACACACAGATATTATTTCCCAGACTGGCATTTCAACCCACTTTGAGATCTATTGTAGTCTAGTTTTTACACGTGATATGTGGAATGGTGTGACATAGATTTTTGAAACTATTTCTAAATTTTCATTTTCTTCATTCTGATGTCATTCATAACATACTATGCAACATTCTACTGACCAAAGAATGCATTCTGTAGTAATATACAGCACTCAAAAAAATCTTGTGCTACATTATATAATAAATGAATGACACAAGTTCCACAAAGAACCACATCATACAGTGGAATTTCATAATATTTCAAAGGGCTAGGGTGGTCTCACCAGAATGTTATTGAGGCTAAACAAAGAAAGTTAAATTAGAGGAACTTCACTTTATTTAAAAATGGAAGAGACATTTCTATGCACTATGTGTGAAGAGTAAGGCAGATGATTTAATTATGTGTCTGAACTTCTTGAGCTTGACATTTATCTCCTTGGTGCATAATGTTTTAAGGCAGTAACCCATGCAATATAATGCAAGGTTGCTAAACTACATAAACTGACATACACACAAGATACCCACTAAGAGCACAATTCAATTATGGATAAATTACCAGAATAGTTTTGCCATAGAGAAATCCTATTATCTTTACACTAAATATGCAAATAATGTAATACACTCTGAAAGATGAAAGAATAAAGGCTTCTCGACAAAATGTCTGTCACAAAATGTCAGGCATTACCATATTCTTATCAAATTGCCATGAGTTCATTATCAAAAGTAATAATACTATTTCTTCTCATAGCTGGTAATCATCATGACATAGAAAATTAAAAGAAAAGACCAAGGTCATGCCTGTGACCTTGACTGGTACTGCTCTCATTGATTTAGCTTGTGTATTTTCACAGAAGTGTTCTTTATAACATAAAATATTTTTTTTTCAAACTGGTCATGCACTTGCTTGGTTAGGGTCACACCAAGGTATTTTATGTTATTAACAGCTATTGTGAAGGATGTTTTCTCTAATTTATTTCTCATCCATTTGTCTTTCATATACATGAGGGCTTCTCATTTTTTGAGTTAATTTTGTATCCAGCCACTTTGCTGAAAGTGTTTATTAGCTGAAGGAGTTCTCTCATTGAATTTTTCAGGCACTTATGTATTCAATCATATCATCTGCAAAGAGTGATTCTTTGATTTCTTCCTGTCCGGGTTCTATCCCCCCGATCTCCTTTAGTTGTCTTATTGCTCTAACTAGGACTTCAAGTACTATGTTGAAGAGATATGGAGAGAGTGGGCAGCTTTGCCTCATCCCTGATTTCAGTGGGATTGAATCTCCATTTACTTTGATGTTGGTTATAGACTTAGTGTATATTGTCTTTACTATGTTTATGTGTGTGCCTTGTATCCCTGATCTCTCCAAGATTTTTAACTTTTTCTTATTAATCAAAAATAACTATCCTCTAATTAAATCACAAGATCTATTTGATATGAATCAAACACAAATTTAGAATCAAGAATCAACTTTAAAAAGTCTCATAAAAGACCCTTGTGTCCTGATATATTTGGTCCTTGTGGAGATCCTATCCTCTCCAGGTCATACTAACTCCCCCTTCTTTCATATGATTCCATGTACTCTGCCCAAGGTTTGGTTATGAGTTTCAGCATCTGCTTTGATACACTACTAGGTAGAGTCATTCAGAGGCCCTCTATAGTAGGCTCCTATCCTGTTACTTGTTTTCTCCTTCTTCCAATGTCCATCCCATTTGTCTTTCTAAGTGAGGATTGATCATCTTACGCCAGGTCTTCTTTCTTGTTTATCTTCCTTAAGTGTAAAGATTTTAGTATGTTTATCCTATCTTATTGGTCTACTACCCACTTATAAGTAAGCATATACCATGTGTGTCTGTCTGCTTCTGGGAAACCTCACTAAAGATGATCTTTTCTAGATCCCACCATTTGCCCGCAAATTTCATGATTTCCTTTTTTTATGAGACTGTTTCTCCAACCAAGAACCCTGTATGGATATAACCTAGAACCCTTGCTTGGATGTAGCCCATGGTAGCTCAGTATCCAAGTGAGTCCCTAGTAAGGGGAACAGTGACTATTTCTGACATGATCCCAATGGCTGGCTTTTTTATCCCCCTCCCCTAGAGGGACGAGCAGCTTTGCTAGGCCACAGAGGAGGACATTGCAGCCAGTCCTGAAGATACCTGATAAGCTAGGGTCAGATGGAAGGAGGGGAGGACCTCCCATATCAGTGGACTTGGAAAGGGGCAGGTAGGAGATGAGGGAGAGAGGGAGGAAGGGTGGGATTGGGAGGAAATGACAGAGAGGACTACGGCTGGGATACAAAGTAAGTAATGTGATTAATATAAAAAAATATTTAAAAATCCACTTTAAATAAAACCAAATATTATTCCTTATATTGCAGATTTTAAAACTTTGATTATGAAGGCGGGGGCGGAGCCAAGATGGCGACTAGCACACACAGTTTCTGAGAGGTGGGATACCTGATCTTCTGAGTTGGAGAATGGAAGGACCCCCAACCCAGGAAAACCACAGCCAGGCTTTCTGAACACCAGGGAACATCTCAGGAGGTGAAAACTTTGGCCTCCGGCCACCCGGAGACTTGCTTGGGGAAGGAGAGAAACGATCCTTTGTTCTTGCAGCACTCCCTTCCCCCAGACCTCCTTCCTCCTCGGCACAGCAGCACAGCGGACTCATCTTTCTCAGCGCAGACTTAACTGCCTGGGTATACAGCCGCTCAGAGGGAGCCCCAAGCCCTTTAGCGGCAGACAAAGGAAAAATCCACCAAGAGGACATCACAATCTTGAATATCTATGCCCCAAATACAAGAGCACCGACATTCGTAAATGAAACATTATTAAAGCTTAAATCATACATTGATCCTAATACCTTAATAGTGGAAGACTTCAACACTCCACTCTCACCAAGGGACAGGTCAACTAGACAGACACCAAATAGGGAAATGAAAGCACTCACAGAATCCCTAAATCAAATGGATCTAATAGACGTCTACAGATCATTTCACCCAAACTCAAAAGAGTACACCTTCTTTTCAGTACCACATGGAACCTTTTCCAAAATAGACCATATAGTGGGCCACAAAGCAAGCCTCAACAGATACAAAAGGATTGAAATAATCCCTTGTATACTATCTGACCACCATGGACTAAAGCTCGACCTCAACAACAACAGAAACAACAAAAAGCCGACACGCACATGGAAACTGAACAACTTACTACTCAATGACAGCTGGGTTAAGGAAGAAATAAAGAAAGAAATTAAAGACTTCCTAGAATTCAATGAAAAGGAAGGCACAACATACCCAAATTTATGGGACACATTGAAAGCAGTGCTCAGAGGAAAATTTATAGCACTAAGTGCCTACAAGAAGAAATTCGTAACATCACATACAAACAACTTAATGGCCCAACTGAAAACCCTAGAAAAAAAAGAAGCAGATACACCCAAGAGGAGCAGACGGCTGGAAATAATCAAACTAAGGGCTGAAATCAATCAACTAGAAACAAATAAAACTATCCAAAGAATCAATGAAACAAAAAGCTGGTTCTTTGAGAAAATCAACAAGATAGACAAACCCTTAGCCAAACTAACTAAAAAGCAGAGAGAAACTATCCAGATCAGCAAAATCAGAAATGAAAATGGGGACATAACCACAGACATTGAGGAAATCCAAACAATTATTAGGTCATACTACAAAAGCCTATATGCCACAAAATTTGAGAATCTAAATGAAATGGATAATTTTCTTGAAAGATTCCATCTACCAAAACTAGGTCAAGATCAGGTAGAAAGACTGAATAACCCTATATCTCCCAAGGAAATCGAAGCAGTCATTAACAGTCTCCCCTCCAAAAAAAGCCCTGGACCAGATGGCTTCAGTGCAGAATTCTACAAGACCTTCAAAGAAGTGCTAACTCCAATTCTCCTCAAGCTATTCCACAAAATAGAAACAGAAGGAACACTACCAAACTCATTCTATGAAGCCACAGTCACCTTAATACCTAAACCACACAAAGACCCAACAAAAAAAGAGAACTTCAGGCCTATCTCTCTTATGAACATTGATGCAAAAATACTCAATAAAATACTTGCAAACCGAATCCAAGAACACATCAAAGATATCATCCACCATGACCAAGTAGGCTTCATCCCAGGCATGCAAGGGTGGTTCAACATACGGAAATCCATCAATGTAATCCACTACATAAACAAACTGAAGGAGAAAAACCACATGATCATCTCCTTAGATACCGAAAAAGCATGTGACAAAGTCCAACACCCATTCATGTTTAAAGTCTTGGAGAGATCAGGGATACAAGGCACATACCTAAACATAGTAAAGGCAATATATAGCAAGCCTATAGCTAACATCAAACTCAATGGAGAGAAACTTAAATCAATCCCACTGAAATCAGGGACAAGACAAGGCTGTCCATTGTCCCCATATCTCTTCAACATAGTACTTGAAGTCCTAGCCAGAGGAATAAGACAACTAAAGGAGATGAAGGGGATAAAAATCAGAAAGGAAGAGGTCAAAGTGTCACTATTTGCAGATGATATGATAGTATACATGAGCGACCCCAAAAATTCAACCAGAGAACTCCTTCAGCTGATAAACACCTTCAGCAAAGTGGCAGGATACAAAATCAACTCAAAAAAATCAGAAGCCCTCCTATATACCAAAGACAAAAAGGCTGAGAAAGAAATTAGGGAAACAACACCCTTCACAATAGCCACTAATAACATAAAGTACCTTGGTGTGACTCTAACCAAGCAAGTGAAAGACCTGTTTGAGAAAAACTTCGTCTCTGAAGAAAGAAATCGAAGAAGATATCAGAGGATGGAAAGATCTCCCGTGCTCATGGATTGGTAGGATTAACATTGGGAAAATGGCCATACTGCCGAAAGCAATCTACAGATTCAATGCAATTCTCATCAAAATACCAACTCAATTCCTTACAGACCTTGAAAAAAAGATTCTCAACTTCATATGGAGAAACAAAAAACCCAGAATCTCCAAAATGATCCTGTACAACAACAGATCATCTGGAGGTATCTCCATTCCTGATCTCAAGCTGTACTACAGGGCAACAGTAATAAAAACTGCATGGTATTGGCATAGAAACAGAAAGGAGGATCAATGGAACCACATAGAAGACCCAGAAATAAATCCACACACCTATGAATACTCGATATTTGACAAAGAAGCCAAATCCATTCAATGGAAAAAAGACAGCATCTTCAACAAATGGTGCTGGACCAACTGGATGTCTACATGCAGAAAAATGAAAATAGATCTATATTTATCACCCTGCACAAAACTAAAGTCAAAGTGGATCAAGGACCTCAACATAAAACCAGATACCCTAAATCAATTGGAAAAAAAAGTGGGGAACAGCCTAGAACTCATTGGCACAGGAGACAACTTCCTGAACAGAACACCAACAGCACAGGCTCTAAGAGCAACAATCAATAAATGGGACCTCATGAAACTGAAAAGTTTCTGTAAAGCAAAGGATACCGTCATCAAAACAAAACGACTGCCTACAGATTGGGAAAGAATCTTCACTAACCTTTTATCTGACAGAGGACTAATATCCAGATATACAAAGAACTAAAGAAGCTGAAAAGCAGCAAACCAAGTAATCCAATTAAAAAATGGGGAACAGAGCTAAACAGAGAATTCTCGAAAGAGGAATATCGAATGGCAGAAAAACACTTAAAGAAATGCTCATCCTCATTAGCCATCAGGGAAATGCAAATCAAAAGGACCCTGAGATATCACCTTACACCCATCAGAATGGCCAAGATGAAAAACTCAAGCGATAACACATGCTGGAGAGGTTGTGGAGAAAGGGGAACCCTCCTCCACTGCTGGTGGGAATGCAAACTGGTACAACCACTCTGGAAAGCTATCTGGCGCTTTCTAAGACAAATAGGAATAGTGCTTCCTCCAGACCCAGCTATATCACTGCTAGGTATATACCCAAAGTTTGTTCAAGTACACAAAAAGGACACTTGCTCAACCATGTTTATAGCAGCTCTATTTGTAATAGCCAGAACCTGGAAACAACCCAGGTGTCCATCAAAGGTGGAATGGGTACAGAAATTGTGGTCTTTTTATACAATGGAATACTACTCAGCAATCAAAAAGGAGGAAATCATGAAATTTGCAGGCAAATGGTGGGATCTAGAAAAGATCATTCTGAGTGAAATATCCCAGAAGGAGAAAGACAAACATGGGATATACTCACTTATTTAGACCTATAAGATATGATAAACATAATGAAATCTATACACCTAAAAAAGATAATCAATTGAGCGGACATGGGGTAAGATGATCAATCCTCGTTTAGAAAGACAGATGGAATGTGCATTGAATGTATGACAGGAGTCTACTGAGCGCATCTGAAAGACTCTAACTAGCAGTGTTTTCAAAGCAAAGACTCATGACCAAACCTTTGGCAGAGTACAGGGAATCATAAGAAAGAAGGGGAGTTAGTCTGATGGGGAAAGGATAGGAGCTCCACAAGGACCAAATATATCTGGGCACAGGGTCTTTTCTGAGACTGACATTCAACCAAGGACCATGTATGGATATAACCTAGAACCTCCACTCAGATGTAGCCTGTGGTAGCTCAGTAACCAATTGGTTTCCCAAAGTGAGGGGAACAAGGACTATTTCTAACAGGAACTCAATGACTGGCTCTTTGGTCTCCCCACCCCCGAAGGGAGGAGCAGTCCTGTTAGGCCACAGAGGAGGGCTTTGCAGCCAGTCCTGAAGATAACTGCTAAAACAGGATCAGATGAATGGGGAGGAGGTCCCCCCTATCAGTGGACTTGGAAAGGGGCATGGTGGAGATGAGGGAAGGAGGGAGGGACTGGGAGGGAATGAGGGATCTGGACACAGCTGGGATACAGAGTTAATAAAATGTAACTGATAAAAAAAATAAAAAATAAAAAAAACTTTGATTACTACTCGAAATAAATAGTTTGAAATGAATGTAACACAAATCATTATATGTGTATATATTATGTTTGCATGTAGAAACTTAAACAGGAGATTCATCAGTAAAGTTGTTGTGAGATACATTTAATTGTTTATATTTTGCAAACTCTCTTCTTTTAATGTGAAAAGAGGTAATACTTATTCTGTAATTTAATAACCATATAAGAATGTTTCTGTAATTATTTAATGTTGTGCTGGAATAATTGACACAGGTTATTGCACAGGCAGGTAGCTAAAGGTCACACAATTTATTCTTGCATGCACTTGCTTGTAAACAATTATTTTCCTTGCTTCAAAACATCATTGACTATATAATATGACCTGTGATCCATATTAGAATGTGGTTTTATGTACCATTCCTGCCTGTTAGATCTATAAGTGAAAAGACCCCAAAAAAGAAATGAGATGTTGAGAATAAACACGTGATCCTCTTTTAAGTAACAGTCAGAAATTACTTTATAATAAGCATTTGTTATAACCAGCAAGCATGAGTTAAAAAAAAAGCATGCTTTTGCGTTACAGGTAAAGCATGCTTTTGCGTTACAGGTAGCTAGAACCTCCGCTCAGTTGTAGCCTGTGGTAGCTCAGTAACCAATTGGTTTCCCAAAGTGAGGGGAACAAGGACTATTTCTAACAGGAACTCAATGACTGGCTCTTTGGCCTCCCCACCCCCGAAGGGAGGAGCAGTCCTGTTAGGCCACAGAGGAGGGCTTTGCAGCCAGTCCTGAAGATACCTGATAAAACAGGATCAGATGAATGGGGAGGAGGTCCCCCCCTATCAGTGGACATGGAAAGGGCACGGTGGAGATGAGGGAGGGAGGGAGGGACTGGGAGGGAATGAGGGATGGGGACATGGCTGGGATACAGAGTTAATAAAATGTAACTGATAAGAAAAAAATAAAATTCAAAAAAAAATCTAAACACTAGGAGGAGGAAAGGAATACATGTGGCTTTGAAATATTTATGAGATTCCTTCCCACAAATCAGGATATATACAAATGATGCTGGATGAAGGAAAATGTAATAGAAATTGTGTATGGAGAATAGAAATGGAAATTGATATCATATAGTTGCTTGAATAGATTAGCTTATTAAGAATAGAGAAGCAATGGATCTCTGGGAGAGGGGAGATGGGGGATATAGGAGCATTGGAAAGCTTGGCAGATGATAGAGGTAGGATGTGTGGTTTAACAGATAGATAGATATAAAATAGATATTTGTAACTTCTAATTAAAAATCATGTACACAATTCTATGAGAAGACATATCATTGTTTTGGTGAAAATATTTGTGAAAGATTCAATTATTAATGAAACCTATGCAAGGTGTATGTGGAATATTTAAAATAATACTTAAAAATGAACAGCAACATTAAACATCCAACTGATAAAAAAATGACATAGCACCAAATGAAATCTTCATGAAGTACACAAATATTCCAAATAGTGATAAAATATGCTATTGCCTAAATACAAACGACAGTGATGGAAAATGCCACCAAGTATCTATAAAATCATACCTAGTCCCAAACACAAACAATACCATGACATAATAAATATGAGAAATGACAGAAATTCATTAAATGGCTATCCACTTGGTGGCTTAAATACAGTGTCCATATTTTGTTTTTATTCATTTAAATACTTGCTCCCCAGTTTAAAATGACAATTTTATTTTTTCCTTTTTAGTTTCACAAATAAATAAATGATTATATTTTTAATTTCATCTATACTTTTGGTATTACCATTCTGATAGAGATAGATACGATTTTTTCTAAAGAAACATATATTAATTCTCATTTAATAATGAACTTAAATAATCTTCACTAAAATATTTTTATTTATTATATGAAAGCACATTACATGTTCATAGTACATAATGATACAAGAGTTTTCTTTATTATTATTATTATATTTGATTAAAATTCAGTTACACCAGATTCCCAGTTTACTCCCTCTAACCCCTCTCATATCTTCCTTCCCCTCAAATTTATACTCTCCTATTTTTTAATTATTATTATATAATTATTTGAAATCTATATGTGTAAGCAATAAATATATAAATATAGCCATAATACAGCCTGCCAGATATCTTCAGTGTTGTTTGATACTAAAAGGTTTCATGGCTGTTTTATTGATATTGGAAAATCAATTAAGGAGTTCATTTCTCGGGAACATTAATCATCCCTGTGACAATTATTAATTGCCTAAATCCTTACAATAATAAAATAATAATAATAAGTAATAAACTAGTATTACTAGTATATTACTAGTATAAGTAATAAACTAGTATGTGTTAGAGAGTTCATTCTTAAGTCATTCATTATTTTTATTTAAAATTTATTCACTTTGTATCTGGCTGTAGCCCCCTCCTTATCTCCTCCTTGTCCCTCTCCCAGTCCCACTGGTAAGGGGAGCTCCTCCCCCCTACTATCTGACACTAGCCTGTTAGGTCTCATCAGGACTGTCTTCTTGTTTTTAAACATAGTTTTATGACACAGGTGACTATGATGATGTAGTTGTAAAAATAAAAAAGCTCACATAACAAAAGTCAAGATGCTGATTTAGTCTCAGTTCTCATGTGAGACAAAGGGACAGTTGCAGCTTACCATTGCTCCTGTAGAATTGAGAACCACGTTTTCTTATCATTTATTTATTTATTTATTCATTTATTTATTTATTTATTTTCCTTGTGAAACTGTTCTTCAGCAGTAAAGGCTTCCCACTTGCTTGGGTTTTTCTTGTCTTTATTGCAACAGGACATGTCCTTCTATCAGTCATAGATTACAGTGTTTATTTGGTTTGTGGGTGAGCTATTGTTGATCTCAGACAAGTAATTCTGGGTCCTGATTACATCTACCAGACCTCACCTTAAATACTATGATTAATATGCCAGTATATTTCCAGGTCTCATTGACATAAGAGTGGGGGGTTAATTCTTCACATGTGTGCAGTTGTGAAGTTATGTCAGTGCAATCTAAACAATGTACCTGCAGAAATATCAACAATATAAGAATGATAATAACTTTAAATACACCAAAGTGCATATAAATAGCATCAAAATCTTGAAATTATACAGAAAATTGAGCATGTTGCTTTCGCTTCACCTTATGGGTTGAATGATTTTCTAGGGTTGTTGAGACAACAAAGAGAAAAACAACAAACAGTTTATGCTATCTCTGAATACGATTTTATTTAAAAACTGACAGAATATACAATGAATTCAGAGGGAAGGTTAAAGAGTTACCATTTTGCAAATTTTAATGGGCAGAATGTACTTTGGCAACAATCATGAATCATCTTTAGCCTACCAGATAAAACATTACTACATTAATTGTCAGTGAATGTGATGGCACCATGTAGAACACAGATCAATACTAATATATTTCAAATCAGGATGATCAGAGACTGCCTGCCACCTGGATGATGCAATAGGAAGCCTAAAATTTATTTTAAACATTTATATTTCTCTCTAGTAACTGTACCTGATTATAGTATGGCATTAGGGACAAAATTCTGTTTTGCAGAATCAAGAGCACAGTAACATAAAAAAAAAATGGGGGGAGGAAGGGAGGTACTGGGACGGGAGGAGGAAGGGAACCACAGAGGGGATACAAAGTGAATAAAGTATAATTAATAAAGAATTTTTAAAAAGAAAGAAAATTATATATTTTTTGTTTGTTTGTTTTTTATTCTCTATTAATTACATTTTATTTGCTTTGTATCCCCCCTGTGATTCCCTCCCTCCTCCAGTCCCAATCCCTCCCTTCCTCCACCCTCTGCATGCATGCCCCTCCCCAAGTCCACTGATAGGGGAGGACTTCTTTTCCTTCCTTCTGATCCTAGTCAATTATGTCTCATCAGGAGTGGCTGCATTGTCTTCTTCTGTGACCTGGTAATGCTGCTCCCCCCCCCCAAGGGGAGGTAATTATAGAGCAGGCCAATCAGTTCATGTCAGAGACAATCCCTTTTCCTGTTACAATGGAATCCACTTGGATACTAAACTGCCATGGGCTACATCTGTGCAGGGGTCTTAGGTTATCTCCATGCATAGTCCTTGGTTGGAATAGCAGTCTCAGGAAAGACCCCTGTGCTCAGAATTTTTGGTTCTGTTGCTCTCCTTGTGGAGTTCCTGTCCTCTCCAGATCTTCCTGTTTCCCACTTCTTTCCTAAGATTCCCTGCACTCTGCCCAAAGGTTGCCCATAAGTCTCAGCATCTGCATTGATAGTCTGCAGGGCAGAGCCTTTCAGAGGTCCTCTGTGTCAGGCTCCTGCCTAACTTTTAAAATGTAGTGTGAACCGCATTTTGTCTTTTCATACTTAATCAAATGTAGCTGGTTTTGCTTTCTATAGAGCACACTGACCAACTATGGCTTGTAGTAAATTAAAGGCTTCATTACTGTATAAACTGCAAATAAAATAAATCTTAATGTATAGTATTAGTTTAAAACCTCCTTGTGTACACGTGCCTATAGAGACTGAAAATGTATATGCTTAATCTTCTTACATCATACTAAAATTACTTATATTTAGCTCAAATATCTAGAAAGATATTACTATTAGTATCATTAGTTGTGCATAGCAAGTGTGTCTAAAAGAAAGCGATGTAATGTTTGTGGGTGATCCTTTTTTCCTTTTTTTTTTTTTTACTTTATTTATTGTTATTTTTTCTGGATAGTAAGATTTATTTGGGTGAAGAAATGGGGAGAAGGGTTAGAGGAGAAGAGAGAAAGGAGCATGGTGCTCCTCCTCCCCAACCAAGGAAAGTGAGAGACAAGGGAAAGGGAAGGAAACCAAAGTAGAGAGAGACAGAGAGAATGGGTGGGAGTGGCAAATGGATTGTATGTGGAGCACCTAGCCCAGCTGATGAAATAGGATGCAGGTGGTAACATAGGATATTATCAGGACCCTAAAGTCCCCAGAGGGGAGGCCAGTTGAACTGTCGGCAAAGTATAACATTCTTCCCTTTATCTTTAATTTAGAAATTGAGAAGCTATGGAGGAGTGGATATGCAGGAATGACAATGTTGGACTCCTTCTCATTCAAGGCAAGTTAAAGTATGTAAATGTAGTTTCATTGGAAGCAACTCTTGGGCACCACTGAAGGGGGTAAGAGAGAAAGAAAAAAAAAATGTAAAAGCATCAAAATGTCCGGTTTACATGGTGAGGAGGAAGGGAAGCACCTGCCCTGTAAAGAATAAAGGTTGAGGTTTGGCAGCCATCTCGCCCAGAAAGTATGGACTGAGGAATGCCAGCAGAACCTGGAACTGTTTGTCCTGGGTCTGAAACAGGCCATTCCAGCCTTTTCCTGATAATATATGGATAATGGTTGAAGAATGTTTTCTGACACATTTCCTGCTGACACTGGGGCAGAGACAGGGAAGCCAAAAGGCTGAAATGTTGGAGAAGTCCAGGAAGCATAGGTTGTTTTGATGCCTGACAGGATCTGGGAGAACATCCGTGACTGGGAGGGAAAGAACAGATCTGGCTTGACACCGTCTGTGAAGTTAGACTGGAACACGTGTTGCTAGCTGTTTTGGCATTGTCATGGATGTAGAAAGCACCTGAAATTGACAGGGTACTGGTACATATCTATCAGCAGAGGACAAAGTTAAGTAGGTTAAGGAGAAAATTCCTTTTATGTGTACATTTGAAACCTTTTGGGAGAGCAAGCAGAGAGGGAAGTTTTTTTCTTTTTAATTTTTTATATTAGTTACATTTTATTAACTTTCTATCCCAGCTGTAGCCCCCTCCCTCATTCCTTCCCATTCCCACCTTCCCTCCCTCATCTCCTTCCTGCCCCTCTCTAAGTCCACTGATAGGGGAGGTCCTCCTCCCCTTCCATCTGACCCTAGTTTTTCAGGTCTCATCAGAACTGACTGTAATGTCCTCCTGTGTGGCCTAGCAAGGCTGCTCCTCCCTTGGGATGGGGAGCGGATAGGTAAAAGAGCCAGCCATTGAGTTCATGTCAGAAACAGTCCCTGTTCCCCTTACTAGGGAACTGACTTGGTTTTAGAGTGAAGAGGAAAAGCTTGAACATGGGAACTGCCATTAACCTGATCAATGACAATAATTTAAAAAAGGTTTATATTTTGGATCTGTCATCTAAGAGAAATTCAGGCTATTTGGTTGCAGAGCTGTGTAAGTTTAGAGTCCCTTTAAGCAGGTGCTAGGTGTAAAAATCTGAAATTCTCCAGAAGCCATGCCAGAGGAGAATCTGGAGGAATGGACAATTGGACAATTCTTGTTGGAGTGGTAGGAATCAAGGGGTCCCAAGAACAAGGTTTGATTCTGTAGATTGATACAAATGGTTTCAGCAGCTTGTCATCACTGGTGAAAGATCAAGGACACAGTTTACCAATCAGACCCTGTTACCTAGTGCTAGAATTTCAAAGGTGGAGGGAGTTGAAACTGTGCTGGTAGAGAGAAAAATCTCACCCAAAGAGAATATGTGTTAGATGAAGGTTTTGGATGTAAGTTGTTGAGAATGGTAGGAAGCATTCATGCCAACCAGAAGGGAGGACTCACCAATTGGCTGCTGTTGGGTGCACGTGGCGATCAGGAAGCCAAATAGGAGGAGTGCCAAAAACAGGAAAAGGGGAGGGGGAATCTCATCATCTAAGATAGGCAATAGGTGGGAAACTTAAGCTGTTGATTGGCAGTTCTTACCTGGATTCCATTTGACCTGAGAGGTAAATTCAGTTGGATATTCTGCAGCTTATAAGAATCCCTTTTAAGTTTTATAAAGGAGGTAAACTTAACACATGTTAACATCATCATTGCAATCTTCAGTGAAAAATACATTATAGAAAAAATGAAGTAGACATACATTTTTGTGTTAGCAGCATAAACACGCTTTAAGTTGAGCTCAGGAAAGGCAGAAGCCTTCCATGAATTAGGAGAGGCAAAAACTTACTTGATCTTGACTTTTAGTGGATTTACACATCATGGAAAAGAGGCTTCTTATCTCTATCCAGAAGACTAGATGTATATAAGTCTAGCACAATGAGAAACGATTTTTAAGTCCATATTTAAAAGACAAACCAAAGGAGATTTAAAATCTTGAGCTTGGAACCATGACAGTGGGTCATATAGTGGAAAGTTTTTAGAGTTTTTAGAGTTAGATTAATAAATCAGAGCTCAAGTGATAAATGTCAGAGCTTTGGACAGTTTTTTTAAATTTTATTTTACTTTTTATAATTTATTTACTTTACGTCTGGATTGTAGCTCTCTCTCTCTTCTTCTCCCTCTTCCCCGATCCTCCTCTTCCAGAGAACAGAAATGGGGAACCCTCCTCCACTGCCATTTGACCCTAGCCTATCAAGTCTCATCAGGACTGTCAGAATCCTCTTCCTTTGTGGTCTGGCAAAGCCATCACACTAGGAGGAGGTGATCACAGAGCAGGTAACAGAGTCCATGTTAGAGAAAATCCCTGCTCCACTTACTAGGACACTCACATAGAAACTGAACTGCCTATTGGCTACTTCTGAACAGGGGGGGTCTCGATTTTCTCCATGCCTGAACATTGGTTGATGCATCAGTGTCTGCAGTACCTCTTGGGCCCAGATTTGTTGGCTTTGTTGGTCTCCTTCTGTAGCCCATGTCCTCTCCAGGTCCTTCTATACCCCAATTCTTGGAGAAGACTCCCTGCATTCTGCCCATTTTTTTTAACTTTTTTTTTTTTTAATATTAGTTACCGTTTGTTAACTTTGTATCCCAGCTGTATCCTGCTCCCTCATTCCCTCCCAATAACATTCTCCCTTCCTCATCTCCTGCCTGACCCTTTCCAAGTCCACTGATTGGGGAGGACCTCCTCCCCTTTCATCTGATACTGGTTTATCAGGTATCTTCAGGAATGGCTGCAAAGTCCTCCTCTGTGGCTTAGCAGGGTTGCTCCTCCCTCAGGGTGTGGGGGGAGGTCAAAGAGCCTGCCATTGACTTCATGTCAGAAACAGTCCCTGTTCCCCCTATTAGGGTACCCACTTGGATACTGAGCTACCAAGGACTACATCTGAGCAGAGGTTCTAGGTTAAAAAGCAGCAAATCAAGCAATCTGATTAAAAGACGGTGTACAGAGCTAAACAGAGAATTCTCAGTAGAGGAATACAGAAGAGTAGAGAAACACTTAAAGAAATGCACAGTGTCCTTAGCCATCAGAGAGATGCAAATCAAAACGACCCTGAGATTTCACCTTACACCCACCAGAATGGCTAAGATCAGAAACTCAAGTGACAACACATGCTGGAGAGGTTGTGGAGAAAGGGGAACGCTCCTCCATTGCTGGTAGAAATGCAAACTTGTACAACCACTCTGGAAATCAATCTGGTGCTTTCTCAGACAAGAATAGTGTTTCCTCAAGATCCAGCTATACCACTCCTAGGCATATATCCAAAATATCCTCAAGTACACAACAAGGACATTTGCACAACCATGTTTGTAGCAGCTTTATTTGTAATAGCCAGAACCTGGAGACAACCCAGATGTCCCTCAGATAAGGAATGGCTACAGAAATTGTGGTACATCTACACAATGGAGTATTACTCTGCAATGAAAAATAAGGAAATCATGAAATTTGCAGGTAAAGGGTGGGACCTAGAAATGATCATCCTGAGTGAGATACCCCAAAATCAGGAAGACACACATGGTATATACTCATTTATATAGACCTATAAGATAGGATAAACATACTGAAATCTATATATCTAAAGTAAATAAACAAGAAAGAGGACCCGGGGTAAGATGATCAGTCCTCACTTAGAAAGACAAATGGCATGGACATTGGATGTAGGAGCAAACAAGTAACAGGACAGGAGCCTACCACAGAGGGCCTCTGAAAGACTCTACCTAGCAGTGTATCAAAACAGATATTAAGACTCATAACCAAACCTTTGGCAGAGTACAGGGAATCATAAAAAAAGGGGGGGGGGAGGAGTTAATATGACCTGGGGACAGCAGGAGCTCCACAAGGACCAAATATATCTGGGCACAGGGGTCTTTTATGAGACTATTTCTCCAAACAAGGACCATGTATGGATGTAACCTAGAACCTCTGCCCAAATTTTAACAGTGTGTCTCAGCATCTACTTCAATTCACTGGCATAGGGTATTTCAGAGCACTTGTATGGTAGGCTCTGTCCTGTTCCCTCTGTTCAGCATCTTCCAGTGTCTATTGTATTTTCCCTTATGAATGAGAATTAAGCATCCTCCCTAGGATCTGTCTTGATATGTAGCTTCTTTAGGTCTGTGGATTTTCATGGAGTCATCCTGTATTATATGACCAATATCCACTTATAAGTGAGTATATACCATGCATGTCTTTCTCATTCTGAGTTACCTCACTAAGGATGATCTTTTCTAGTTCCATCCACTTGCCTGCAAATTTCGTGATGTCCTTGTTTTTGATAGTGGAACAGTACTCCATTGTATGAATCTACCAGAATATTTTTGTATCTATTCTTCAGTTGAGGAACATCTGGGTTGTTTCCAGAATCTGGATATTACAAATACAACTTCTGTGAACATAGTTGAGCAAATGTCCTTGTTATATGGTAGAACATCTTTTGGATATTTGCCCAGGAGCATTATAGCTGGGTCTTGGGATAGCGCTATTCCCAGTTTTCTAAGAAAGAGCGAGATTAATTTCCTAAGTGGTTGTACAAGTTTGCATTCCCATCAACAATGGAGGAGTGCTCACCTTTGTCCATGCCAGCATATGCAGTCACTTGAATTTTTGATCCCAGTCATTCTGACGGGTATAAGATGGAATCTCAGATTTGCATTTCCCTCATGACTAAAGACATTGAGCATTTCTTTAAGTGTTTCTCTGCCATTCGACAGTCCTCTGTTGAGAATTCTCTGTTTAGCTCTGGACCTCACTTTTTAATTGGTTGATACTTTTAATCTTAAACACTTTGTGATCTTCTTCTTGATAATCTAATTTCTTCTTCACAGTTCACTGAGGCTGTAAACTCTAAGTGTAGTAGAAGGGCAGGCTGATCAAAATACAGAATATTGAAAAGGTTGAAATAGTAAAGTGTCTTTCCCAGGATACATGAGACATTAAGATTTTGATACCTTTTTATTAGTGATGAGATTACATTAATAAAAGAAAATGGCACAACAAAACAATCACTATTCCTTAAAGGAATATTTCTTAAGGATTCTAAAGAAAAATTTTAAAATATCAATCTCAAATTTTGAATAGCATTCTTATCATAGTGGTAGGTTATATGTGTTTCATTAAGCATACCAAAAATAATTAATTTATTAAGAGCAAAGATGGGTAGTCTGATCAGTGTTTCGCTTTTACCGCGTGTATGGGTTCACGTACTTTCTCCTTCACTGAGATCTGAGTTTCAATAACAGAAGTCAGCTTTTCCAACTGTTCACAACATGTCTGAAAGTTTCAGTATTTTAGACACTGAAAATGTTTTCATAGATTGTTTTCCAGGATAATATTTAATGTAATATCAGGAATAACTAATTATTTTTACACCGATGTGCATGGAAAAATTCATAATTGTTAAAAATTGAGAGCAAGTGAGATGTCCAAAAACTGACTTATGGACAATTTAAAGGCAGCATGCTCATATGTTGAACATATTTTATTTGGAAAGGAAAAGCACCACAAGCATTGATACATAGAAAAACATAAAAAAAAAACATATTTCATAGAAAGAGAATAAGCATCACATTGTGTAAGTCCATTTATATAAATGCCTCATTAGGCAAAGCTATAGTAATAAAAAGTACATTTCCAGATGAGAAACAACTGAGGTGAGAAGAAAAGTAGGAATAACTGTTGACAGGTATGGAATTTGTTGTTTTTTGAACTAAGGAAAACTTAAATCACAAGTTGCTACAGCGGTCCATAGTAATTCTTAACAAACAGGATATTTAAATATAACCACATGTTGGCCTATTGGGCCTGAACAATAAGTCACTTATTGTGAGTCCTCGTGCAAATTCAGATGTTTGGAAGGTGAAAAATATTTATTAATATCATATTATGATGAGATCAGTACTTTTCACTTTGTGTGTCTCAGGAGTATATAGTAACGGATGCAAAAGCTATATGATATATAAAAATCATAAAGAACCAATGTAAAGTGAAATGTGAGAGTCCATCACTTTTTATAAGTCAGATATTTAAACATGAGGAAATATATAATATAAAACTACCTTTCCTCACTAAACGTGTTTGGGAAAGTGTGATTTTTGCTTTTTTGTTTGTTTGTTTTCTCTGTGTTTATTTTTGTTCTACCATGTATTTTTTTAATTTTTATTAATTATTAATTTATTTTACATCTTGATCTCAGCTTGTTTCTACACATCAACTTTACCTACGTTGTTTTGAATTAAGAATGTGTACTCAGGGAATGTCTGCATTACTGCTAATTCAAGTAGACCTAGAAGGTCTTTGGATGTGACCAGAACAGCTATAATGCTAGATTACAGTTCCTCTATACTAGTTCTTTATGGAAAGAGTGGGCAGCCTTGTCTTGTCTCTGATTTTAGGAGAATTGCTTTAAATTTCTCTCCAATTAATTTGAAGTGGCTCTCATCTTGCTGTCTATTGCCTTTATTGTGTTTTGGGATGTGGTTTTATTTCTAATTTCTCCAAAATTAGGGGTGTTGGATTTTGTCAAAGGCTTTTTCTTGCATCTAAATGATCATGATTTTTTTTTCTTTGAATTTGTTTATATAGTGGATTACATTGATGGATTTTTGTATGTTGAGCCATTCCTGCATGCCTGTGAGGAAGCCTACTTGATCATGGTGGATGATGTTTTTGATGTGTTTTGGATTTGGTTTGTGAGTATTTTTGAGTGTTTTTTGTAAAGGAGATGTACTCACTCTTCTTTAAAGATCTGATAAAATTCTGCACTGAACCCATCTGGCCTTGGGCTTTTTGAAGTTGGGAGACATTTACCAACTGCTTCTATTTTCTTAGGAGTTACAGGTCTTAACTGATCTTGGTTTAACTTTGGTAAGTGGTATCTATCAAGAAAACTGTCCATTTTGTTTATATTTTCAGTTGTGTTCAATTTTTGAAGTAAGACCTAATGAATGTTTGGATTTTCTTGGTGTCTGTTGTTATATCCCCCTTTCATTTCTGATTTTGTTAATTTGGGTATTCTTTTCCTACCTTTTATTTAGTTTGGCTAAAGGTTTGTCTACCCAGAGTGATGTTTTTAATAAGTTACTTTTGTTGACTCAGTTATCATAATCACTAAATGTTATTTGATAACTTGAATATAAAAATAAAAATATATTTCAAATTTGAAATATTATAAATTTTTCAGATTTGAATAAAAGTGATATTTGGATTATAAATAATTCTTAGATATATTAAGGGTTTTTGATGCCTCTGCCTGAGAATCATGATTATTGATTGTAGACCAATGAATTTTACTGGGGTTACTTACAGCAATATGGGTACAAATTTACCTAGAGAAGCAAAAATGACTCTAGGAGAAATGAATCATCAGATGACCACCCAGCACAGAGACAGCTCAGAAAACCTAGAACAAAGGACAGCTTACAGGCAAGCCAGCAGTCTGGACTGAGTCTTTCCAGGTAGCTGAGTTGGTGTGAGTCTCCTTTACTCAATTCAACCTGCCTGTGCTCCTACTAGATAGCTCAGCTTATTTGAGAGTGTCTCTTAGAAGTCTTCCCTGTTTTATATACTTGGATAGGGAGAAGGTTATTACATCTGATCAGGTTTAGGGGCTCCCTGGGACTTTTGAGTTGTTTCCTTTTGAGTTTGAGGAGTTCCCCTGCAGGCTGGTGTGTTATCAGAACATCCTGTTGCTATACCTCCAGTTTTAACATCATAAGCTTTAACACACTTTCTTCTTAGGCTATTCTGCTGTTTTACCTTCACTTTGTGTCTTGAAAAGCTCTGAAAGTCAATCTTCTGCGATTAAAACCTTCTTAGATGGAAATAAATCACACTGAATAAATGAATTTTATAATGATGATAAAAATAATACAATAGAAAGTTGATATGTTATGAACTGCAGAGATCAAATTTATTTCACAATATTCACATGTAATTTTCTTCAGTTGCTCTTGTCAGTTTCTTAATTAAGCAGAAACATCTGCAGGCAGTATTTTCCTTATACACAATTGTGGTTGACCTCTGTTTTAAAACAAGATGTACTTCAGAGATATGATCTTCTATATTTAGTGTATAGTCTTTCAAAATGTTTTGTTTGGAGTTACATGACTGGCATTTTTCTCAGTTCAGAATATATTATTGAAATGAATATCAGCATGTCTCTGAGGTTTTACTGGATAGCCATGAGTAGCTTGACTGTTTACGGACTTTATCTCTTTTCTTTTTTCTTAAACAGAGAAAATTTTTCAGATTAAATGTAATTATGGTATTTATATAATCACAAGTTTTCAGCAATGTTCATTGCTACATATGGAACCAAATCTATACACTTAAGTGTCTGTCACCTTGCTTCCTATATGTGGTATCACGTTTCCCTGCCAATCCTTTTAAAAGATACCGTGCCCATCATTGTACGTCACTTTGGTTGTAGTAATGTGTCCATTATATAATCTCTATTATTTTATCTGAAACATTACAAAAAACTGCAAAACTTTTACATGAAATAAATAGGTAGTCATTGAGCATTGCTTATTCTTTCGTAGTTTTTCTACAACTTGATTAAATAAAATTAGTTTTAATTTCATTAATGCTACTTTATCAGCTTATATTTTATGTAAACCTGAAAAACTTTCAAATGCAAAATATAGTTTTATTGTTTTACTGTTAGGGAATAATTCTCAATAGAAATCAAATCTGAGGAAAATCTAATAAATATACAAATAATTCCTTTTTTTTTCTTTTTGTCACTTTACAATTTGAATTAGAACCATTAATAAAAAACTATTTATTGAGTATGGTGGTTTGAATGGTAGTGGCCTCCATGCACTCATGCAGTTGGATGCATTAGGTGGTGTGTTCTCATGGGAGTAGATGTAAATAGGTTTTTATTAGCCTTGTTGGAAGATGGGTGTCACTACGGGTGGGCTCTGGGATTTGCAATGATCAAGCCATGCCCATTGTTTTTCTCTCTACCTGCCTCCTGCCAATCCAGTTGTAGAACTCTGCTACATACTCAGCAACATGTCTGCCTATATGCCACCATGATTCTCTCCATAAAAATAACGTACTAAACCTTTGAACATGTAAGCCATCTCATATTAAATGTTGCCACTCTCGTGGTGTCTCTTTACAGCAACAAACATCTCAGGACAGAAGTTTTCACAACATACTTGGATCATTTGCACAAGGGTATTGCTGTGACAGACCTGGCTGTGCTTTTTTTTGGAAGAATGAGAATTTTAAGGACTTTGAATTAGTAAAGCAGTTGAATGCTTTAACCAGGACTTAATTTAACCAGGAACATGGTAGACAGTAATGCTGAGGATGATTTGAACTTTGGGGTTCTAGATCAAAAGGTTTCTGAGGAAAAGAATATTACTATGTGGCTTAGGAATTCTTCTGATATTTTGGTGAAGAATATCTTTGGCAAAGGGGATTTCCAAACAGCCTGGTATTTACTTGTTGCTTAGTTAATATTGGCCATACATATACAGATTTATAATTATAAGAAACAAGGTTAGTGATAAAAAATAAAAAAAAAAATGTAAAGTTTGAGGAGAAAGGGAGCATCGGGATATGTAATGGAGTCAAGTTCAGTGTTCAAGAAGATTAAAAGTTTAAAGAAAATCCTGTGGCTAAGTGGAATAAAGACACTAATGACCTCAGGGTAAAACAACACTTAGCTAGCTTCCAACTTGTAAAAAGGAATTTACATAAGTTTAGAGCCTGGTGTGGTGATGCACACTTTTCATTATAGAGGCAGAGTAGAAGCCTCTGACTTCAAAGTCAGCCTCTTCTGCAGAGTGAGTTCCAGAACAGCCAAGCTTAGGCAGTAAAGAAAACAACCAAAACCAGAAAGCTCGTGAAAATGTACATGAATTGTGGTCATTTTCCAACCACAGCAAGTAATAGAACATACTGATTTTAGTCACGTGTTTATGGCCTTAGAGTCAGAGATACAAAAGTGGCTCATGGGCTCTCCCACCCATGACTAAGGAAAAGTCGCTGATGTCAAGCATGTGTCAGGGATGTCCCTGCAAGGAAGCTTGAAAGGGCATTGAGTGAAGCTGTGAAGGTGAAGCCTGGATTTTCTTGGACACCCCAAGATGTTGCAGGTGCCAGAATTGTGGGGTACCTGCCAAGGAAAGCAATGAACAGAGAGTAGAAACAGCCCAAGAGAGAGAAGAGTGTTAGAGTCAACAAAGCAGAAAGGAGTTGGAAGTCTGAAGAAGGCTTTAACATCAGACATGGAAATGAGGAGTTTGTAGTTTGCCAGCTGGTTTTCAGTCCTAATTTGGTCCTGTATTTCCTCATTACACTCTTTTTTTTTCTCTATTCTGAAATGGTAACATACATCCTATGCCAGTGTTTGTTGGAAATATGTGCTCTACTTTTTTATTTGCATTTTATAAAATGCAAATATGGTTTACAGATGCAAAAGGCAAAAGTGGGTCACAATTAAGTTTGCCAAAAGTTTTAGAAGAGAGTTTGAACTTTTAAATAGTGTTGAGACTATGACAGACTATGTGGACTTCGAAGTTGGACTAAGTTCATTTCTACATTATGATATGGCTACAAGCCTATGGAGGCCAGGGAGTGGAATGTGATGCTTTAAATAGTAATGTCCCCATAGTCTCATATAATTGAATGTTGAGGGAATAGTATTTGGAGGTGTTGCCTTGTGAAACAAAACAAAACAAAACAAAACAAAAACATGTAGATAGGAGTGGGCCTTGGGTACAAAATGTTCAAGCCAGGCCCAATGTCTTCCTCATTTTTTTTTTTCTGCCTGATGTTTCAAATGTAGAATTCTTAGCTACCTGTGCTTTACAATATCTGTCCAAATTCCACATGTATCCAGTCATTATGATAGATGGACTAGACATCTGAACCTCTGAGAGGACTGCAATTAAATGTTTGCCTTTATAAGAATTTCTGTGGCCATAGTGTTACTTCAGAGCAACAAAAATCTACCTAAGATCTTGAGATATTTGATTTTAGCATTAGGAGTGTTCAAATGAAGTTACCTGTAATACATCATATTAACAACAAATAGGTAGAGATAATTATGAAAATTATTACTACCATTCAACTAGACAAACATCTAGCTAACATATTGTCAATGAAAGAAATCATAATACAACCTATAAACCAATATATTGCAAACTTAGTATAGATTATCCATTAAATCATTATTAACTTCAGGAGAAATATAAAAGTTAATTTAAGCCAAAATTTTAGGTTGTATTAAAGAATGTATATATTTCATTGAAATATTTTATTTTTATAAAACCAAAAATATTAAGATACATTATTTTAAAAGATAATTCTACTCTCAGGAGATGATATTTGTAAGGTAATGCTTAACATACTGCCATTGTAGTTGTCTACAAAAATAAAACCACTAGATTTGAAACACCAGCAATAATTTATCAAATGATATCTTAATCTATAATGCCAAATGTTACATTTATATTCATTCCAAGGACTAGGAGAATGTACTGGTAACTAGAATGCTCATTGTTGGTCTACTGGAGCTTTGTAATGCCAACTGTAACAGTGAGAAAATAGCATGGTGGATGCTATTTAGTTTTGTGTAGGCATAGCTTACTGAAAACCATTGGACAAATACTTCTGTCAACTATACAAGCTTCAATTGCTAAAATGCAACAAGGGGATTGAGCTAACAGCATTCTCCAAAAGATATTAACCAACTAATATCTGATGAGATTTAAATCCCCTTCCATGAGATAGGATCCAACCCCAACACTGCTTGGGTGGCCAAGAACCTGATACTATATACCTCAGGTTCCTAGAGGGAAATCAAATCTATCAACTCAAATAATATGTCTAAATCCATGAATCTGAATCGATATTATTAATATGTGAATCACTAAGGAGTATGCATACGTACATAGATGTCATAACTAGTGTACATCACAGAAGGATCTTCTTGCACTCACACAGCACTTGCCTGATTATCCTATGGTGGCAATCTGTACCTGGAAAGGTTGAGATTTCTTTAGGTACACAGTACAACGGGTTGAATATCTCAGAAGTCTCAGTCTGGCCTTCTAAGCCTGCAGAATTCCTGAGAGGTCACAAATGTTCAGTCTATCTTGGATGGCCAAAGGTCTGAACCTCAGTATCACCAAAGAGCAAAAGAAAACAAGGCACTGGAAACAAAAGAAAATTCATGCAACACAGAGAGAAAGAAACACAGCAGGCAATAATTATTGTTGCTTTTTTCTTTTTGTTTTTCTTTTTTTGGTTTCAATTAGCTTCTTTTATTTAACTTCTATTCATTTAGCTTCTGTCTTACAGGCTTCTTCTACTTTACACATACATATAACCATACAGACAGACAGACATACACACACATTCACATAATGGGTGGATGGAGTAAACTCCAATGTGTAAACTACAAACCACCTTATATACATACATATACAACATCTTGGTGGATGGAACAAACTACAAACAGCAAGTTCCAAACCACACTTTTACTCTTTTTCATACAGCTTATATGTTTCAGCAAAATGTTTTAAGCAATGAAAAAAAATCACAATGTGGATACATTCTACTTTTCTTTAATTTTAATTTTTTATTTAACTTTTATTAATTACACTTTATTCATTTTGTATCCTCCCATAAGCTCCTCCCTCCTCCCCTCCCAGTCCCACCCTCTCCCCCCTTTCTGCATGCATGCCCCTCCCCAAGTCCATTGATAGGGAGGTCTTCCTCTCCTTCTTTCTGATTTTAGTCTATCAGTTCTCATCAGAAGTGGCTGCATTGTCAGGGTTCTAGGTTATCTCCATGAATGGTCCTTGGTTGGAGTATGAGTCTCTGGGAAGTTCCCTGTGTTCAAATTTTCTTGTTCTGTTGCTCTCCTTGTGGAGTTCTTGTCCTCTCCAGCTCTTACTATTTCCCACTTCTTACATAAAATTCCATTCACTCTGCCCATCAGTTGGCCATCAGGCTCAGCATCTGCTTTCACAGTCTGCATGGCAGAGGCTTTCAGAGGCCCTCTGTGGCAGGTTCCAAGGTTGTTTCCTGTTTTCTTCTTCTGGCTTTCAGAGGCCCTTTGTAGCAGGTTCCTAGGTTGTTTCCTGTTTTCTTCTTCTTCTGATATCCATCCTCTTTGCCTTTCAGGATGGGGATTGAACATTTTAGTTAGGGTCCTCTCTTTTGCTTAGTATGTGTAGACATACAGATTTTAGTGGGTTTATTCTATGTTGTATGTTTATATGAGTGAGTATATTCCGTGTCTTTTTGCTTCTGGGAAAACTCACTCAGGATGATTCTTTCCAGGTCCCACCATTTACCTGCAAATTTCATGATTTCCTTATTTTTCATTGCTGAGTAATACTCCATTGTATAGATGTACCACAGTTTCTGCATCCATTTTTCAGTTGGATGCAGAAACTGTGGTACATCTACTTTTCTTTAAGTGAATGATTACAATGAGTATACATAAGTAAAACATGTTCCCCAATAACTTCACATGATTAAATGTTTTATCCATTTTAACTGAAGAAACACATGCATAAAACAAATTATTCCCAAGAAAAAATATATATTTATAACTAAGCAACTTGTTATAAATTAACAATATGAGCATAGAAGGTAATTTCTATTTTTAATTTTTATTTTTATGTTAATTACAGTTTATTTACTTTGTATCCCAGTTGTAGCCCCCTCCTTCATTCCTTCCTAAATCCATCCTCCATCCCTCATCTTCTCCTCCCTGCCCCTCTCTAAGTCCACTTTCTTTTCCTTAGCCAGCTTTTTCTTTGCTTTGCTTTTTTTGGGTTATTTATTATTATTATTATTTACAATAGATTCATTTTGCATTACAGTTATAACCCCCTTCATCTCCTCCTGGTCTTCCCCTCCCTCTCACTTCCTCTCCTGTCTCTCTCTCCTAGTCCATGGATAGAATTCCTCCACCACTTTTTTTCTGATTCTAGCCTTTCAAGTCCCAACAGGACTGCCTGGATCCTCTTCCTCTGTGGGCTGGCTAAATCATCACACTAAAAAGAAGTGATCAAGGAGCAGTCAATGGAGTTCATGTCAGGACTGTCTCTTCTCCCCTTACTAGGGAACTAACATGGAGACTGAGCTGTCTATGGGCTACATCTGAGCAAGGCATCTATGCCCTCTCTATGCATGGTCTTTGGTTGATGAATCAGTCTCTGCAGTGCCCACTGGGCCCAGCTTTTTTAGCTTAATTGTTCTCCTTTTGAGGCTCCTGTCTCCTCTAGGTCCTTCTATATCCCCCTTCTTCCTTAAGACTCTTTGTGCTCTGTCCAAATTTTCACTGTTAGTCTCAGCATCTGCTTCAATCCCCTTCTGAATGGAGTCTTTTAGAGGACATCTGTGGTAGGCTATCATCAAGTTTCCTTTCTTCTACCACTTCTGGTATCTACCCTGTTTGCCCCTCTGAATAAGAATTAAGCATCTTCCTTAGGGCCTTCCTTGTTGGAAATCAATCTGGTTCTTTCCCAGAAAACTGGGAACAGTGCTATCCTAATAAGCAGCAATACAACTCTTGGGTATATGTCTGAAAGATGCTCAGTTATACAAAAAGGACATTTGCTTAACTATGTTCATAGCAGCTCTATTCATACTAGCCAGAACCTGCAGGCAACCACGATGTCTCTCAACTGAAGAATGGATACATTAATTGTGGCACATTTACACAATGGAATACTACTCGCCATTAAAAACAAGGAAATCATGGAATTTGCAGGCAAATGGATAGAACTAGAATATAATTCAAATTGAGGTAACCCAGAAGCAGAAAAGTATAAGTATATCACTTATAAGTATATCTTACCCATACAATATAGGATATAAATACTAAAGTCTACAGACCTAAAGAAGCTAAACAAAAAGTATGACTGGTGCTTTTTACAAACTCTCTTAAACACTGACTACTCCGAGAAAAGTCTCTTTCCCCTCAAATAAAACAGAAAACAGTATCATAGATGCATTTAGAAACATACTTCTTATTTTACATGATATCTAGTCACATTGAAATTAATATTGACTATCATTAGTATGGTTCTGAAAAAAGTCAAAACATATGTATTACATAATCAAGTGATTTCTCGCATGCACTCAGATAACATTTTTTCTTTGTACTCACACATTCCTCATACATTCTAATAATGCAAGGAACAAGTCAAATGGATTTTAAATCTTAACATTTATGAATGCTTTCCCCACCTCATACTAGAAATCAAAAATACTCCTGAAAATTCCTTTGATTCTGAATTGTTTATGACATAATTAATACCCATTATGACCTGAAAGCATATCCTTCCTCACACTGCAATTATATTGTTAATTAAATTCTAAACAAAAATTATTCAGGATGACAGTGTCTTTTGCTTTACAGAAGCTTTTCAGTTTCATGAGGTCCCATTTATTGATTGTTGCTCTTACAGCCTGTGCTGTTGCTGTCCTGTTCAGGAAGTTGTCTCCTGTGCCAATGAGTTCTATTCTGTTCCCCACTTTTTTTTTCTAACCGATTTAGAGTATCTGGTTTTATGTTGAGGTCTTTGGACCATTTGGAATTTAGTTTTGTGCAGGGTGATAGATATGGATCTATTTTCATTTTCTGCATGTAGGCATTCAGTTGGACCAGCACCGTTTGTTGAAGATGCTGTCTTTTTTCCATTGAATGGATTTGGCTTCTTTGTCAAAAATCAAATATTCATAGGTGTGTAGGTTTATTTCTGGCCTGAGTGAGCTATCCCTGAAGGAGAAAGACACTCATGGTATATACTCACTCATATAGTCCTATAAGATATGATAAACATAATGTCATCTATACACCTAAAGAAGATAAATAAGAAAGAGTACCCAGGATAAGATGATCAATCCTCACTTAGAAAGACAAATGGGATGTGCATTGGACATAGGAGAAAACAAGTAACAGGACAGGAGCCTACTGCAGAGAGCCTCTGAAAGACTCTACCTAGCAGTGTATCAAAGCCCATACTAAGATTCATAACCAAACCTTCAGGGAGCAGGGAAACATATGAAAGAAGGGAGAGTTTGTATGATGTGGAAAGGATAGGAGCTCCACAAGGACCAAATATATCTGGGCACAGGGGTCTTTTCTGAGACTGACACTCAACCAAGGACCATGTATGGATATAACCTAGAACCTCTGCTCAGATGTAGCCAGTGGTAGCTCAGTAACCAACTGGTTTCCCATAGTAAGGGGAACAGGGACTATTTCTGACAGGAACTCAATGTCAGGCTCTTTGACCTGCCCACCCCGCAAAGGAGGAACAATCCTGTTAGGCCACAGAGGAGCACTTTGCAGCCAGTCGTGAAGATACCTGATAAAACAGGGTCAGATGAAAGGGGAGGAGGTCCTTCCCAATCAGTGGACTTGGAAAGGGGCAGGGAGGAGATGAGGGAGGGAGGGTGGGATTGGGAGGGAAAGAGGGAGCACATACAGCTGGGATACAGAGTTAATAAAATTTAACTAATAATAAAAAAATAAATTAAAAAAATAAAATTACATGGAAAAAATTATTCAGGAAACATATTAAAGTGTATTTTCTTTCTTTGGGTAAAGTAGACTTGGAAATATCTCCAGTATTTATGTTTTGATACTAATGTATTTTGGTTGCTCATGTGAGATGTCTCTGTGTTCCATTTATTGAAAGATTTAACTGCACAGGCTCTAAAAGCAACAATCAATAAATGGCACCTCATGAAACAGAAAAGTTTCTGTAAAGCAAAAGACACTAGTCAGAACAAAGGATCTTCACCAACAGACTGGGAAAGGATCTTCACCAACCCTATATCTGACAGAGGCCTGAAATCCAGAATATATAAAAAACTAGATAAGTTAAAAAGCAATAATTTAAGCAATCCAATTAAAAAAATGGCGTATGGAGCTAAACATAGAAATCTCTGTAGAGGAATATAGAATGGCAGAGAAACACTTAAAGAGATGTTCAATGTCCATAGCCATCAGAGAGATGCAAATCAAAACCCTGAGAATTCACCTTAAAACTATCAGAATGGCTAAAATAAAAAACTCAAGTGACAACACATGCTGGAGAGGTTGTGTAATTCTCCTCCATTGCTGGTGGTAATGTAAACTGGTACAACCACTTTGGAAATCAATCTGGCACTTTCTGGGACATTTAGCAATGGTACTTCCTCAAGATTGAGCTATAGCACTCCTAGCCATATATCCAAAAGATCCTCAAGTACACAACAAGCACATTTGCTCAACCATGTTTGTAGCAGCTTTATTTGTAATAGCTAGAACCTGGAAACAACCCAGATATCCATCAATGGAGGAATGGGTACAGAAATTATGGTACTTTTACACAATGGAATACTATGCAGCAATTAAAAACAAGGAAATCATTAAATTTGCAGGCAAATGGTGGGATCTAGAAAAGATCATTCTGAGTGAGGTATCCCAGAAGGAGAAAGACACATATGGTATATACTCACTTATATAGACCTATAAGATAGGATAAACATACTGAAATATATACAACTAAAGAAGATAAACAAGAAAGAGGACAGAGGGTAAGATGATTAACCCTCACTTAGAAAGACAAATGAGATGGACATTGGAAGAAGGAAAAAACAAGTAACAGGACAGGAACCTACCACAGAGGGCCTCTGAAAGACTCTACCTAGCAGTGTATCAAAGCAGATACTGAGCCTCATAACCAAACCTTTGGCAGAGTGCAGGGAATCATATGGAAGAAGGAGGAGTTAATATGACCTGGAGAGGATAGGAGCTCAACAAGGAGCAAATACTTCTGGGCACAGGGGTCTTTTATGAGACTGTCCAACCAAGGACCATGTATGGATATAACCTAGAACCCCTGTTCAGATGTAGCCCATGGTAGCTCAGTATCCAAGTGTATATCCTAGTAAGGGGAACAGGTACTATTTCTGACATGAACAAAATGGCTGGCTCTTTGACCCCTTCCCCCCCACCCCCGAGGGAGGAGCAGTCCTGTTAGGCCACAGAGGAGGACTTTGCAGCCAGCCCTGAAGATACCTGATAAACCAGGGTCAGATGAAAGGGGAGGAGGTCCTCCCCTATCAGTGGACTTGTAAAGGGGCAAGAGGAGATGAGGGAGGGTGGCATTGGGAGGGAATGGGAATGAGGGAGGGGGATACAGCTGGGCTACAAAGTTAATAAACTGTAACTAATATTAAAAGCACACACACACACACACACACACACTCATATTTCAGTGTGTAGGACTGTCAAGGAGCCATTGATTTCTTTTAGCAGTTTTATTGAAAATTTAGACATTGAATTGGTTGTCTCTTATTAAAGATAATTAGACTTTTGTTCTGCTTTAGCTTGGGTTTTCTGGGTTGATTTGACTTTCATTTACATTTGTATTGTCATTGTTAAATGTGTAAGTGTCATTTATGCTTTTACATGAAAAATGTTCTTGTGAATTTCTTTCATCACTTCACTATAGCAATGTTTCATTTAAAAAAAACTAAAACAAATGTCAGAGATAAAATGACATTCTTAGGCAATCCCGCTAGTGACTTGGAATCTATAATGTTTTTATAGATGTCTTTAATTTCGCAAACTAAAATGTTTAAATATCTGTCTATATTTTGACTTGAACTTTTCATTATCACTGTTTTCCTTTATACCATGTTTCTCTTCGTACTGTTACTCTCAGAACACGGTATGAGTAATGATAACAAGGCACATAAATATGTGATATTTATGATGTCACTGTCTTACCAAAGAGACATCCTTTTTTTTTTCTCCTAAATATGATGTGATAACAATGTAAACCAAATACATTTTGTTTCCTTTGGTTCTATACCAGAGCTTCTTAAAACTTTTATCATCAAGACCTGTTATACTTCTGAAATTTACTATTAACTATGTGATCAGGTAGGTAAATTAGGTACACAAGTCAAATACTTACAGATAACAATAATAAGATAATTTAATCAAACACATCTTTGATGGGCTTATAATTCAGCATTTATTAAATATTAAAGCAAATGCATATATTAAGGAGATGCTATGGGTATTTTCATACGCAAATGAACTTGACTAAATATTTTATACTACAGTACAGAGATAATTTTCAGTCCTTTTCAGACTTTATTGTTGCTGGGAACTTATAATTGCCACTGGTTTGAATGCCTTATCTGTAGTATGATGATGTAGTAGCATATTCAAAACTATTCCATAAACTGAAAAACTCTCTCATTAATTCCAAGGCAAATTTTAATGAATAAGATTTTTCTGAAAGTCAAATCAGTCACTCAAACATCAATTTAAGAAAATTAAAACATTGCAGTTTGAAGACGTTTTAGTATTTACATGCTGTGGAATGATGGTATTAATATATTAGAACTTTTTGTTTTCCTTAATTAAAATTTCTAGTGTTTATAGCACTAGAAAAAATTTGCTTGTCCAATAACATTACATGTTTTCATTTTGATTTCGTTTTTTTTTTTTTTTTTTTTTTGAAAACAGATATCTTTTTGTTTGGTTTTTGGAGGTCATGTTTCTCTATGTAGCCCTGGCTGTCCTGGTACTCACTCTGTAAACAAGGCTGGCCTTGAAATAACAGATAACTGCCTGCTTCTGCCTCCTGCATGTTAGAAATAAAGGCACACACCTTCACCACCCAGCTAAAAATAGTTTATTTTTTCATATATTATGTTCTGTTCATGGTTTCTCCCCTCTCAATTCCTCCTAGACTCTTCTTACCTTTACACCCACCTAATCCACATCTTTCCTTCTATCTTTTATTAGAAAAAAATATCTAAACATAATAATAATAAAACTATAAAAGATAAAATAAATCAAACAAACCAGAATAGGACAAAACAAACAAACAGAAAAAAAGGAGCCAAAGAAAAAGGCCAAGGAATACAATCACAGAGACACATTCAATAATATAAAAATCACAAAATCAGAAATTATAATATAATACAAAAAGGAATGTCAGATTAAAAAAAAAACTGCACAGGCAAAGCATTATGAGGAAAAAAGCCTTCTAAAAGACCACTGAATTCAGTTTTGTTTTTTGTTTGACATTTACTGCTAATTATGGGACTGGCCTTAAGTGTGGTTTCTGTACCCAGTTAAGACTCCATTAAGAAAAAAAAAATATTTACACGTTAAATTTTTATTTATTTATTTATTTATTTCTCTCCTCCCTTTTGTATGTGTGTGTTCTCCATCCCCTCCATTGCCTCTGCTTCTGTGGGTGGATTCTGAACTCTGAAGGAAGGGATTCAATGGAGACATACCACTTAGGATCAAGTGTTCTAAGAATTCTCAATCTCTGCACATTGTGCAGTCTTGTGTCTCTACATTGGTTCCTACCTACTGCATGGTGCAGCTTTTTCATGGATGCTGAGCGAGACACTGATCACAGAGGACCGCCAGATCTCATTAGGGGTCAATAACCGCCAGATCTCATTAGGGGCCATTTTACTGGTCCTTTCCGTTAGTAGAACAGTATGTAGTGGCAGCTTCCAGGGTCCTGTTACTGACCATCTTGGGGAGTCACAAATGGGGAGAGAAAAGAAGAAGAAAAGTGCAGATATCCTTCACTATGTGAAAAAAAAAAAAGTCTTCCCCCAACACACTTCTAATTTCTTTGTGTTGTAGTATTTTTTTAATTAAGATGCAATTGCAAATGTCAAAAGTATAAAAAAATCATTGACATTTAAAACATGTGTTAAATGACTTTTCTATTAACTGTTTTTCTATAACATAAGTATATATCTATTATTAAGCCACATCAAAAATTACCAGGTAGGAATTGTATTTAATATAAAGTCAACAAAGTATGCTCTGGTTTTATAACAAAGTTATTTTATAAATTCCAGGTAAATGTGAAAGTGCATTCCTAAGTCAATAATCATAAAACAGTAGTTTTTTACCCAGAACTGTCCCTTTGATATATAATACAATAGAAACAAAAGAATGGTAGATATTTTTAAACAAAATAGTGAATGATAATTAAGGTCTCCCAGGACCATAAACTATAATGCATCTGAACCACAAAATGGATTTTGATTTTCTGCTGAAAACTGCCTTAGAAATATGTCTATTAAAATATTACCAGGAGATTACTTTGTCAGAGGAGGAGAAGAAAAGATGTGAGCACACAAAATTACAGCTTTGCAATTTCAGAGTAATTTAAGTCTGATATATTTCTTTTAAATGTTTTTTCTACGAATGTTTTTTTCAGACTTAAAACTATTCTAAATTATATTAATAGTGACCTGTAGGTCTTGCAATTATATCAACTAGCTCAGTTATATCCATTATTTTCAAATTTATCACATATTCAAGAAGCAAGTTCAAATCAGACATTTCCCTCTGAAGATAACTGGTTTTGCCAGAGTTCAGAAAATTAGATTACAATTAGTATAATACATGGTTTCTATCTTCAGCTCACGTTTTATCCCTTTCTGCATCTGTAAGGCACAATTAGATAATGTGTACTGAATGACACTAACTGTAAAGTATTCAAAAAGATGAATTGCTTCATATAAATTAGAGATGGTAAAGCCTGATTAGTTCCCTTTAGGTTAATGCATCTTGAGAGTCCCTCTGTAATTCTATGAAAAATAATACCTGTAGTTATACATTAGAAGTAAATTACCATCAAAAATGAATAGCATTGAAAATGATATGTCACTGGTTCATTTCCATCAAATGAGTTGCTTATAACTCGCCAGTGCAGATTTAAAAGGAAATAATGCCCCACAAAGCCTTACTTTTCAAGCTAAATATTTACAATAAATTCAAACCTTTAATTTTATTATTAATTTTACTTGCATCAACATTATCTTAAATAAGACAATTCAGAATATTGCATTAAAATATAAAGTACTCTTTTATGAGTTGATTATCCTTTTATATTAATTTGACACTTTCACACTGTTATCTTGCAACAGTATAAAGAATGTTGCTAAGTGTGAAGAAAATAATGGTATCTGTTATGATTTCTTTGTAATGATTTTATACTATATATTTGCAAAGGAATAACTGTAAAAGTTATTTTAATTTGCCTGGTTCAATTGTTGTCTGGGACACTTATGGCCTCTTCTGCTACCCTAGGCCTAGTTCTGGAAGCTCCTGGCCTCCCTACAGTCCTACCTTGGCCTAGAATGTTTCCACCTCTGAGAATTACTGCTAAATAAGTTCACCCTTTAATTTGCTTACTGACTGAGCTCTGGGCTGGCTAGCTCCACTGAGCTATTCAGGTTCAAACTTATTCAAACTTGCTTTCTCCCAGACTCTGAATTTCTCTGCCTGGCCTCAAACTAACACAAGCAATCTCCTCTAATCTCCTGACTCCTTCTCCTTTTCTGGCTCATTTGGTCCTCACCTGAGTTGTCTCTCTGCAACCCATCTTTCTATTAATGTCCCAGCAAAAACTGACTCTTATTGCCCCTTAAGTAGCTTCCCCCTTTCTTTCTCCTGAGAGTGAGAGACAAGCATACCCTATTCTGTCAAGTCTTTCTCTGATTCTTTAGCTTTTCTACCACTAAATTAGACAACTCTTTGAAACATGTGTACTTCCTTCTGCAAACTAAATTTTCATTCATGGTTTGGGATTAAAATCCTCTTCCACCAAGCCTAGACCTAAGCTGTTTTTGTTTGTTTGTTTCCTGAAACTTGTTCTGTACCAGGCTGTCCTTGAATTTAGATCTGCTTGTCTCTGTCTTCTTGATTAAAAGCATGTTTGTATTTCAGCCAGAGCACACAAACCTGGAAGGTCTTTGAATGTGATCTCTTGCCAGAACAACCATTTTTTGAATTAACATTCCTTTAAAAATAACTATTTTATTTCTAGTAGAAAAAAATTCATTTTGATGATAGCCACACAGTAATAACATGGAAGGCTGGAGAGATGGCTGGGCAGTTCAGAGCATTAAGTAAGTATTCTTACCAATTGTTCAGTTCCTAACACCATTACTAGAGTCTAAAAGCTGCCTCTGCGTCCAACAACAATGATCCATGATCCTGTTCCAGCAGCTGTGGAAATCTGTACACTTAAACATATATGCACATGCACAGACACATAATAAACCCCACAGTATTAAAAAATTATAAATGGTAGCATAAATAATCTATAACATTAGTTTCAGATCATATGATATTATTACTGATTAGATTTCTTTATCTGGAATTTTCAGCTAATCACTTTAAGTAAAAGTTTCCTTGAAAACAAAAAAATATAGTTATGAAGATTAAATATTTCAAAGTAGAATTTCTGAAGTTAATACTTGCATTTCAAAAGTTTCTTGAATATGGTCAGTTAAAAATAATGTGCAAATACATGGTGGAATATAATTTAGGATTAAGAAAATATTTAACCCTGGGCCAGATGGTTTCAGCACAGAATTATACCAGACCTTCAAAGAAGTGCTAATTCCAATTCTCTTCAAACTATTCCACAAAATAGAAACAGAAGGAACTTTACCAAATTCATGCTATGAAGCCACAGTCACACTGATACCTAAACCACACAAAGACCCAACAAAAAAAGAGAACTTCAGACCTATCTCTCTTATCAACATTGATGCAAAAATGCTCAATAAAATACTTGCAAATCAAATCCAAGAACATAAAAGACATCATTCACCATGACCAAATAGGCTTCATCCAAAGCATTCAGGAATGGTTCAATATACGGAAATCCATCAATGTAATCCACCACATGAAAAAAACTGAAGGAGAAAAACCACATGATCATCTCCTTAGATGCAGAAAAAGCATTTGACAAAGTCCAAACTCCATTCATGTTTAAACTCTTGGAGAGATCAGGAATACAAGGCACATACCTAAACATCATAAGGCAATATATAGCAAGCCTATAGCTAACATCAAACTCAATGGAGAGAGACTTAAATCAAGCCCACTGAAATCAGGGACAAGGCAAGGCTGCCCACTCTCCATATCTATTCAACATAGTACTTGAAGTCCAAGCTAGAGCAATAAGAAAACTAAAGGAGATCAAGGGAATACCAATCGAAAAGGAAGAGGTCAAAGTGTCACTATTCACAGATGATATGATAGTATACATGAGTGACCCCAAAATTCAATCAGAGAACTCCTTAAGCTGATAAACACCTTCAGTAGAGTGGCTGGATACAAAATTAACTCAAAAAATATATATATATACATATATACATATATATATATATATATATATATATATATATATATATATATATATATATCAGAAGCCCTCCTATAGGCTGAAGACAAAAGGGCCAAGAAAAAAAAATCACGAAAACAACACCCTTCACAACAGCCACTAATAACATAAAGTACCTTGGGGTAACTTTTATCAAGCATGTGAAAGACCTTTTTGAAAAAAAAAAACAAAAAAACTAAACAAACAAACAAACAAACAAAAAACCAAAAAACAAAAAAACAAAACTTCAAGTCTCCAAAGAAAGATTTCACCTTATAACCATCAGAATGACTAAGATAAAAAACTCAAGTGACAACACATGCTGGAGAGGTTGTGGAGAAAGAGAAACCCTCTTCCACTGCTGGTGGGAATGTAAACTGGAAATCAATCTGGCTCTTCATCAGACAACTAGAAATAGAGCTTCCTCAAGATCCAGCAATACCACTCCTAGGCATATACTCAAAAGAGTCTCAAGTACACAATAAGGACATTAGCTCAACCATGTTTGTAGCAGCTTTATTTGTAATAGCCAGAAGGTGGAAACAGCCCAGATGCCCCTCAGTGGAGGAATGGATGCACAAATTGTGGTATATCTACACAATGGAATATTACTCAGCAATAAAAATCAAGGAAATCATGAAATTTTCAGGTAAATGGTAGGATCTGGAAAAGATCATCCTGAGTGAGCTATCCCAGAAGCAGAAAGACACACATGGTAGATACTGACTCATATAGACATATAATATAGGATAAACTTACTAAAATCTGTATTCCTAAAGAAACTAATCAAGAGGGAGGACCCTGGCTTAAATGTTCAATCCCCATCCCAAAAGGCAAAGAGGATGGACATCAGAAGAAGGAGAAAACAGGAAACAACCTAGAAACCTGCCACAGGGGGCCTCTGAAAGGCTCTGCTCTGCAGACTATCAAAGCAGATACTGAGACTTATGGCCAACCTTTGGAAAGAGTGCAGGGAATCTTATGGAAGAAGTGGGAAAGTGTAAGATCTAGGGAGGAGAGGAACTCCACAAGGAGAGCAGCAGAACCAAAAAAATCTGAGCACAGGGGTCTTTTCTGAGATTGATACTCCAACCAAGGACTATGCATGGAAATAACCTAAGACCCCTGCACAGATGTAGCCCATGGCAGTTCAGTATCCAAGTGGGTTCCATTGTAATAGAAACAAGGACTGTCTCTGACATGAACTGATTGGCCTGCTCTTTAATTACCTTTCTCTGAGGGTGGAGCACCATTACCAGGCCACAGAAGAAGACAATGCAGCCACTCCTGATGAGGCCTAATTGACTAGGATCAGAAGGAAGGAAAAGAAGACATCCCCTATCATTGGACTTGGAGAGGGGCATGCATGCAGAGGGTGGAGGAAGGGAGGGATTGTGACTGGACAAGCGAGGGAACCACAGGGGGGATACAAAGTGAAGAAAGTGTAATTAATAAAGAATTTTAAAATAAAAGAAGATGGAAAGATCTCCAGTGCTCGTGGATCAGTAGGACTGACAGAATAAAAATAGCCATCCTGCCAAAAGCAATCTACAGATTCAATGTGATTCCCATCAAAATACCAACTCAATTCTTTACAGACCTTGAAAGAAAAATTCTCAACTTCATATGGAGAAACAAAAAATCCAGAATTTCCAAAACGATCTTGTAAAACAACAGATCCTCTGGAGATATCTCCTTCCCCGATTACAAACTGTACTACAGAGCAATATTAATAAAAACGGTAAGGTATCATCATAGAAACAGAAAGGTGGATCATTGGAACAGAATGGAAGACACAGATATAAACCTAAACACATATGAATACTTGATTTTTAAAAAAGAAGCCAAAACCATTCAATGGAAAATAGACAGCATCATCATCAAATGGTGCTGGTCCAACTGGATGTCTACATGCAGAAAAATGAAAATAGATCCATATTTATCACCCTGCACAAAACTAAAGTCCAAGTGGATCAAAGACCTCAACATAAAACCAGATATACTAAATCTGTTAGAAGAAAAAGTGTTCAGTGCCTTGAACTCATTGTCACAGGAGACAACTTCTTGAACAGAACACCAACAGCACAGTCTCTAAGAGCAACAATCAATAAATGGGTCCTCAGGAAACTGAAAAGCTTCTGTAAAGGAAAAGACATAGTCATCAGAACAAATGACAGCCTACAGACTGGGAAAGGAACTTCACCACCTCTATATCTGACAGAGGCCTGATATCCAGAATATATAAAGAACTAAAGAAATTAAAAAACAATAAATCAAGCAATCCAATTAAAAAAAATGGGGTAGGGAGCTAAACAGAGAATTCTCAGTAGAGGAATATAGAATGGCAGAGAAACATGTAAAAAGATGCTCAATAACCTTATCCATCAGAGATATGCAAATCAAAGCGACCCAGAGATTTCACCTCACACCCATCAGAATGGCAAAGGTTAAAATCTCAAGTGACAACACATGCTGGAGAGGTTGTGAAGAAATGGGAACCCTCCTCCATTGCTGGTGGGAATATAAACTGTTACAATCACTTTGGAAATCAATCTGGCACTTTCTCAGACAACTAAGAATAGCACTTCCTCAGGATCCAGCTATACCACTCCTAGGCATATATCCAAAAGATACTCAGTACTCAACAAGAACATTTGCTCAAACATGTTTGTAGCAGCTTTATTTTTCATAGCCAGAACCTGGAAATGACCCAGATGTCCATCAATGGAGAAATGGATACAGAAATTGTGGTACTTTTACACAATGGAATACTATACAGCAATTAAAAACAAGAAAATCATGAAATTTGCAGGCAAATGATGGGATCTAAAAACATCATCCTGAGGGAGGTATCCCAGAAGCAGAAAGAAACACATGGTATATACTCACTTATATAGACCTATAAGATAGGATAAACATACTGAAATATGTGCACCTAAAAAAAAAAAATAAACAAGAAAGAGGACCCAGAGTAAGATGATCAATCCTCATTTAGAAAGACAAATGGGATGGACATGGGAAGTTGGAGAAAACAAGTAACAGAACAGGAGCCTATTTTAGAGGGTCTCTGAAAGTCTCTTCCTAGTAGTGTATCAAACAGATGCAGAGACTCATAACCAAACCCTAGTCAGAGTGGAGGGAACCATACAATAGAGGTTCTCTACAGTTCTGAGGGCAGATGTCAGCGCCATTAGATGGCGTCTGAATCTCAGCTCTCCACAACAAAACAGTATAAAACATTAAAATTTGCATTGATTTTAATGTCCTAAAGTGTACAGTACTATGAATAACATTATTCTTTGTCTTCCAAATATTTGATTCTTCACCGTACTTTCCTAACTTGATTTTAAAGGAGCAAAAGATTATTGTGAGTCTACCATTTTAAGGATTATGATCATCAAAACTGAAATGATTCTTAGAGAGTGTTTTCAATTTTTTCTTTTTTAATTTTTATTTTTTATATTAGTTACAGTTTATTTAATTTGTATCCCAGCTGTAGCCCCCTCCCTCATTTGCTCTCATTCCTACCCTCCCTCCTTCTCCTCCTCCCTGCCCCTTTCTAAGTCTACTGATAGGGGAGGACCTTTTCCCCTTCTATCTGACCCAAGCTTATCAGGTCTCATCAGAACTGGCTTCATTGTCCCCCTCTGTGGCCTATCAAGGCTGCTTCTTCCTCAGGGGTCGGGGGAGGTCAAAGAGCCTGCCACTGAGTTCATGTCAGGAACTGTCCCAGTTTCCCTTACTAGGGAACCCACTTGGATTGTGAGCTGACATGGGCTACATCATTGCAGGGGTTCTAGGTTATATCCTTGCATGGTGCTTGGATGGAGAAACAGTATAAGAAAAGACCCCGGTGCCCAGATATATTTAGTCCTTGTGGAGCTCCTGTCCTCTAGGCATATATCCAAAAGATGCTCAAGTACACAACATTGCTCAACCATTTCTTTTTTCAATACATACTTTGTTTCAGAATCCTTTTTTTTTCCTTGCCAAAAAAATGTAGCAATTATAACCATATTGAAGTCAATGTGCAGCTATTATGAATTCCATATGAAAGGTAGCACATAAAGTTACTTTAGAAAGATGAAAAGTAGAGATGGAGCCCAAATTTGTCCACCAGTACTTATAGTTTTTCCTATTATTTGTTGCTTATTAACTTAGCATAAAAGTTCTTTTCATCCTCTAGGTTTTTCTTCAATTTCTTTCTTCAAAGACTTATCATTCTTGTCATACAAGTCTTTCACTTGCTTTCTTAGAGTTACAGCAAGATATTTAATATCATTTTTGGCTATTCTGAAGGTTATTTTTTTTCTAATTTTCTTCTCAGCCCTTCTGTTGATTTTATAAAGGAGGGATACTGACCTTATTGAGTTAATTTTGTATCCAGGCACTTTGCTGAAGGTATTTATCAACCATAGGATTTTTCTGGTAGAATCGTGGGGGACACTTATGTATGCTATAGTATAATCTGTAATTAGCGATACTTTAACTTCTTCTCTTCCAATTTGTATCCCCTTGGTCTTCCTTACTCGTCTTATGGCTCTAGCTAGAACTTGAAGCTCTATATTAAAAAAATATGGTGAAAGTGAGCAGCCTTGTCTTGACATAGACTTTAGCACCAACACTTTATGTTTCTCTCCATTTAATTTGATGATGGCTATTGGTTTGCCATATATTACCTTTACTGTGTTTAGAAATGTGCCTTGTACCCCTGATCTTTTCAAGATTTTAAGAAGTAAAAGACCCAGAATAGTTCTGTACAATCAAAGAACTTCTGTATCTACATCCCTGATTTCAAGGTGTCCTACAGAGTGGTAGCAATAAAAACTGCATTGCATAGGCATAGAAACAGACAGGTTGATCAATGGAACCTAACTGAAAACCTAGAAATAAACCCACATTCCTATGGGCACTTTGTTTTGACAAAGAAGCCACAATCACATAAACAATGGGAAAATAAAGCATCGTCAACAAATAGTGCTGGTCTAACTGTATGTCTGCAAGTAGAACAATGCAAATAGATCCGTATTTTTCACTCTGCACAAAAGTAAAGTGCAAGTGTTTCAGAGATTTTGACATAAACCAAGAGACTCTAAACCTATTATAAGAAAAAAGTGAGGGAAAGCATGGAACTCCTTTTCATAGGAGACAACTTCCTGAACAAAACCCCAATAGAACAGACTTTTAGATAAACAATTAATAAACATTTCGTGAAACTGAGAAGCTTCTGTAAGCCAAAGGCCACTGCCAATAAAACAAATTTGCAGCCTACATATTGGGAAAAAATCTTCACCAACCTTATATCAGACACTGGGCTAGTATCCAAATTGTTTAAAGAACTTAAATTAAACACCAGCAAATCAAATACTCCAATTAACAAATTGGGGTATGGAGCTAAACTGAGAATTCACAACAGAGGAATCTCTATTGTCATAGAAGCACTTAAAAATGCTCAGTGTCCTTAGCCATCAGAAAAATGTGAATCAAAATGACTTTAGCCACAAATGACGTAAGGTACCTCGGAGTAACCCTAACCAAGGAAGTCAAAGACTTGTATGAAAAAAATTTCAAGTCTCTGAAGAAAGAATTAGAAGATATCAGAAGATGGAAAGATCTCCCATGCTCATGGCTTGTCAGGATTAACATAGTAAAAATGGCCATCTTACCAAAAGCAATCTACAGATTCAATGCAATTCCCATCAAATTACCAACACAATTCTTTACAGACCTGGAAAGAAAAATTCTCAACTTCATCTGGAATAACAAGAAACCTAAAATTGCTAAAACAATCCTCTACAATAAAAGATCTTCTGGAGGTATCTCCATCCCTGATCTTAAGTTGTACTATATAGCAACAGTTTTAAAATCTGCATGGTACTGGTATAGAAACAGAATGGCAGATCAATGGAACAGAACAGAGAACCCAGAAATAAACCCACACACTTATGGACACCTGATCTTTGACAAAGACGCCAAAACCATACAATGGAAAAAAGATAGCATCTTCAACAAATGGTGCTGATCCAACTGGATGGTCTACATGTAGAAAAATAAAAATAGATCCATACTTATCACCCTGTACAAAACTAAAGTCCAAGTGGATCAAAGACCTCAACATAAAACCAGACACATTAAATCAGCTAGAAAAAAACAGTGGGGAATACCCTAGAACTCATTGGTACAGGAGAAAACTTCCTGAACACAGTCTTAGAGCACAGGCTCTAAGAGCAACAATCAATAAATGGGACCTCATGAAACTGAAAAGCTTCTGCAAAGCAAAGGACACTGTCATCAAAACAAAGCGACTGCCTACAGATTGGGAAAGAATCTTCACCAACCCTTTATCTGACAGAGAACTCATATCCAGTATATATAAAGAACTAAAGAAGCTAAAAAGCAGCAAACCAAGTAATCCACTTAAAAAATGGTGAACAGAGCTAAACAGAGAATTCTCTGTAGAGGAATATCGAATGGCAGAGAAGCATTTAAGAAATGCTCAACCTCATTAGCCATTAGGGAAATGCAAATCAAAACAACCCTGAGATTTCACCTTACACTCATGAGAATGGCCAAGATCAAAAACTCAAGTGACAACACATGCTGGAGAGGTTGTGGAGAAAGGGGAACCCTTATCCACTGCTGGTGGGAATGTAAACTGGTACAACCACTCTGGAAATCAATCTGGCACTTTCTCAGACAACTAGGAATAGCGCTTCGTCAAGATCCAGCCATACCACTCCTAGGCATATATCCAGAAGAGGCTCAAGTACACAAAAAGGACATTTGATCAACCATGTTTGTAGAAGCTTTATTTGTAAGAGCCAGAAGCTGGAAACAGCCCAGATGCCCCTCAACTGAAGAATGGATGCAGAAATTGTGGTACATCTATATAATGGAGTATTACTCAGCAATGTAAAATAAGGAAATCATGAAATTTGCAGGTAAATGGTGGGACCTGGAAAGGATCATCCTGAATGAGTTGTCCCAGAAGCAAAAAGACACGCACGGTATATACTCACTCATATAGACATACAACATAGGACAAACCCACTAAAATCTGTGCATCTAAAGAAACTAAGCAAGAGAGAGGACCTCAACTAAAATAGTCAATCCCCATTCTGAAAGGCAAAGAGGATGGACATCAGAAGAAGAAGAAAACAGGAAACAACCTAGGAACCTTCTACAGAGGGCCTCTGAAAGCCTCTGCCCTTCAGACTATCAATGCAGATGCTGAGCCTGATGGTCAACTGTTGGGCAGAGTGATTGGAATTTTAGGTAAGAACTGGGAAATAGTAAGAGCTGGAGAGGACAGGGTCTCCACAAGGAGAGCAATAGAACAAGAAAATTTGAACACAGGGAACTTCCCAGAGACTCATACACCAACCAAGGACTATTCATGGAGATAATCTAGAACCCCTGCACAGATGTAGCCCATGGACTCTCAGTGTCCAAGGGGGTTACATAGTAATGGGAAGAGGGACTGCCTCTGACATAATCTGATTGGCCTGCTCTTTGATCACCTCACCGAGGGGGGAGCAGCCTTACCAGGCCACAGTAGAGGACAATGAAGCCACTTTTGATGAGAACTGATAGACTAAGATCAGAAAGGAGAGGAAAACCTCCCCTATCAGTGGACTTGGGGAGTGGCATGCATGCAGAAAGGGGAGGGAGGGTGGGATTAGGAGGGGAGGAGGGAGGGACTTATGGGGATACAAAATGAATAAAGCGTAATTAATTAAAAAATACAAAAAAAATTCCATCTTAAACTGGTCAGAATGGCTAAGATAAAAAAAAACGCAAGTCACAACACATGCTGGTGAAGATATGGAAAAAGGGAACACTCCTCCATTTTTGGTGGGAGTGCAAACTTGTACAACCTCTCTTGAAATTAATCTGGAGCTTTCTCAGAAAATTTGGAATAGTTCTACTTCAAGACCCAGCTATAACACTCTTGGGTACCCTAAAGGTACTCTACCATACAACAAGGACATTTGCTCTACTATTTTCATAGTGACTTCATTTGTAATAGCCAAAAACAGGAAACAACCTAGATGTTCCTTAATTGAAGAATGGATACAGAAATTGTGGTACATTTACACAATGGAATACTTTTCAGCTATTAGAAGGACATCATGAAATTTGCAGGCAAAATAGTGGAACTAGAAAATATCATCCTGAGTGAGGTAACCCAGACCCAGAAAGACCCACAAGCTATGCTTTCATTTCTAAGTTGACATTAGACCTATAGTATAGAATAACCATACTATAATCCACAGACCCAAAGAAGCCAAGTGACAAGAAAATCCCAAAGGAGAGTACCAGAACGTCACCAGAAGGGGAAATAGAATAGATAGCAGAAGTGGATTAAGAGAGGGAACTGGGCAGCAGATGGAATGTGGAGGGAAACAAGGGTGAAGGTCAGATGTGGGGAGAACAGGGGTGGGAGGTTAGAGGACTGGGAGCAGGAATGGAAACTGATGTGTGGTGGGGGGGTGGCCTTTCTTGTTAATCTGGATACCTGCAATGGGGTAGGCTCCTCCTTCTTCTAGCTGAGACACCTAACAAGGGGGGACATGAAGACTGAAGTGACAACCTCCTAGCCAGACAGGACTGGTGAAAGGAGGGGAAAAATAACCCACTGAAAAAACCTTTGATCCAAAAGTTACCCTGCTTACAAGAAATATAGGAATAAAGAGGGAACAAAGATTGAGGAAATGTCCAAACAATAATTGGCCCAACCTGAGACCCACCCTTGGCATTATTAATGATTCTTTGTAATGCTTGCAGACAGGAGCCTAACTTGACTGTTATCTGGTATGCTCCAGCCAGGACCAAATTGGGACAGGTGCTGGGACACGCAGCCAAGCAAGGGAAGAGCTCAAGGGGTCTTTTGGAAGTGTTGGGGGAAAGATAGAAGGACCTGGAAGGAACAGGAACCTCATACGAAGACCAACAGAGACATCCCAGATCGATGGGGGCTTACAGAGACTGACATGAACTAAGGAGAATGTATGATCTGGATCCAGACTCCTCACATAAGATGGGCTAATGGGCAGCTTCTTATTCATGTTGGTTGCCTGGCGAGTCGAGTGGAGGGAGGTATGCTTTTAAGATGGACTCTATTGACTGCTTTTGGATCACTTCCCCTTGACAGAGAATTGCCTGGCCTCAGGCAATGAGGATATGCTCAGTCCTGATTTGACTTGATGTGCTTGGGAGAGTTGATACTGTGGAGGGGAAGCACCCTTTTTCTGCTGTGAAAGGGAGAAGGGAAGGCAGAATAAGGAGAAAAAGAGGAGAGGGTACTCGAAGAAGAGGAGGGAGGGGGCACCTTTGAGATGTAAACTAAATAAACTGAAATAAAATTTTTGCACAGATGTAGCCCAGGGCAGTTCAGAGTCCAATTGGGTTACATAGTAATGTGAAGAGGGACTGCCTCTGACATACTCTGATTGGCCTGCTCTTTGATCACCTCCCTCTGGGGGGGGGAGCAGCCTTACCAGGCCACAGTAGAGGACAATGCAGCCACTTTTGATGTGAACTGACAGACTAAGATCAGAAAGGAGAGGAGAACCTCCCCTATTAGTGGACTTGGGGAGTGGCATGCAAGCAGAGGGAGGAGGGAGGGTGGGATTGGGATGGGAGGAGGGAGGGGCTTATGGGGGGATGCAGAATGAATAAAGTGTAATTGATGAAAAATTTAAAAAAAAAATTTCTTTAAAAAGTTGTGAGCATGGAAAAGTAGTTGGGTCTTCAGGCCAACTCCAGTACCAGGAAAGGCTTTCACTGCTGTGGGCAGATACTCTCTTTGTAAACCCTCAAGGCACCCAAGTGCCCATGCTCTGACTTGAGGGCCTTCAGTGGCCAGGACCCAGCTGCTACTGCTTTCTAAAGGCTGTAGGTGGCCTTTCCCAGCCCCAAGATGGAACACTGGCTAAGCTTTCCACCATAAGAAAAAGAAAAAGAAAAATCCCACCAATCCCTGATCTTGCTGCCCAAAGAAACTGTATTTAAACACTATGTTCTTCCCAGTTCTCTGATGCTTCTCTCTGGAGCAGAGGCAGCCACTCTCCTGGGCTTTTCTCTCTCGATAAATCTCCTGTGTGAGGTTTGCTGTGCATAGTGACTTTGTTGTGTTCCTTGGTTCCCAACTGCCAGGATACCTTTTTTCATCCTAGCTATAAGGCTTATATTATTAACTTTACAAACTAGTCAGAGTTAGATATTTTGCCACTTATTTATACAACTAGTAAATTTGGTTATGTAATACTTTAATTTCACATCATTATATGTTTTAAATAGAGAATATTTTAAGATTCATTTTTAGGCTTTGCAACAGCTAAATCTCTTCTTTGCTCTTTTCCCTAGAGTAAGCGATCCCTATTGTTAGAAGACTGGCAGATAATTATTGAATTTTATTGCTGGAAATCATGACTCAGAGCCCATGTCACAGATAATTTCTTAACTAATTTTTGCAGCTTAGCTTTTCAGCAAATTCTGATACATTTTCTGTCACTTAGTGAGAAAAAAAATGCTTTACCAGAGAAAAGTTAGCTAATTTTAATATTATCATTTCCTAATTTCATAAAACTTCACATTGATTTTCAATGGCCATTATTTCTTTAACTATGAAGTAGGCAGAGAGATATTCATTTTAACATTAAATATCGTTGTAGTTTTTCAAGTGAACTGAAACATACAGCAGATAAACGCTCTTAACATTTAGCTAAATTTTATGTCATAATAGTTTGACAATTCTGATATGCCCTTAAGCCTTATTTGGCACCTTCATAGCTAATATTGATATGAGTATATTTCTTCTCTGTGAACAGTGTTTATTTCAGAGATCTCTTGGGTCTTAGAAATGTAATCAGATTATGTAACCTCTAATCCTATTATGTGACTCTGCTACAAACATTATTTGTTTACCATGAAAACTGAAACTACTAAACTCACATGTTTAGTAACTGGATATAAAACAATTTTGTATTCATTTGAAGATTCATAAGTGTTTATAAAACAATGTGAACATAAATAACTTTAATGTTGAGTCAATAAAAATTGATTTAACAAGCCACTGTGATTAACAAAGCTATCTGTAACTAGTTAATAATATTAAATAGTACATTATTCACAGGAAAAATCCATACTTATTGTTAAACATCAATTAAATAAGTACAATAGTAACATCTTGTCACATTGTAATTTATGTATATTTTTATATTGAATTATGCTTTCTCGACAATGTCAAAATTAATATAATTTTTAGAACTTAGGCTACAAGGGTGCATTCAGTTTTTTTTTTTTTGACTCTCATATTTTATACCAAAAATATACTCTTTTTTTTTTTTTTTTTTGGTGTTGTCTGATGGCCTTTATTAGAATTGAACGTAACTGGTATTTTTAGAGACCCAGTAAGCAAATGTTGAAGTGTTTGACAATTTTCAGAATTAGCCAAAAAAACCTCTACTAATTGCTGCCAAACAGCCAGCTCTAATGCCTGAACAGGTTTGATGAAACCATGTCAAGTAGTATCTATAAGATAACACAAAAAGTCTTCATTCTTTGAAAGCCAAATCAACTTTTTTCATTATTTATATAAGCATTAAGTGGAACTAAAGCTAGCATACATGATTATGTTTAATAAATGAGCTAATAAAGGCTACTGTGTGACCATAATGGTGTGAAGGAAGTCCCCATGATACTTGCACGCACTCACATTACATGTTCCTAAGAATTCTTTGTTGGTTTGTTTTCCATGAAATTACACAATGTTTGTTTTTAAGAACATTTTGCAATCAGTTTTGATCAATTAAATTCTTTCAAAAGTGAGGTCTTTTTCCTTAAGTGTTATCATAGCACTATATCATATTATGCAAGAACAAAGAATGCATACTTCCAAAAATTTTTGATTGATTTTTGATTTGTTTATTTTTTATTTGTTTTGGGGGCAGGGTGCAAGAGTAGAGGGTGGATATAGAGGGACAGGGAGATGAGTGGGATTGGGGTGTATGATGTGAAATTCACAAAAAAATATACTCTTACTGTAAGGTGAATTCATAAGTTAATTTTCTGCATGTCAAAAATAACATGTCAGCAGATTCTATTATCTCATCTCAAATCATGACTGGTGATATGGTAAAGACAATCCATTGGTCATAACATTCAACCTGTAAATTATTCATGTTTGGAACTTATACATTGGTTTTGAAAATCAAATCAATTTACGTACTCTTAGACAGCTAAATTAAAAAATGAATTTATACAAAGGCCACTCAAGTGTTTCTTGCATTATAACATTTTCATCTTTATGAAACAGAACACTTACTTTTTAAATGATTTGGGATCATTTCAAAAAATTATTTTATCATCATTTAAAAGAAGTTATTGGTAAATTATTTAATAATCATTATATTCTGTTGTATGACAAGAAATACTGCAATTAAGTTTTTTTTTCTCCTTTCAAACTACTTTTTGTTCACCTTAAAAAATAGACTGATGTTATTTTGTAGTTTCTTGCATGTACACATATATTTTGATTCCTATTGTTCACACTCTTCTCTTTTCTCCCTTATCCTAACAGCACAACTACTAAGTTCCCCACCCCTGGACATTTTCTTCTTTTATTTATTAATTTTGCTTTTGTCACACACAATTCAAACAGGACCCTTTTGACCTGACTGTGAAACTATCTATCAGAGCGTGGTACACTCCACAACATATACACATCCAGATACCAGATGGTTTTTTTTTTCTTTTCTTTTTAATTAAATTTAAGGCATTTAGATGAACCGTTCATTTATTTCCTTTTTTTTCTTTCTTTTTTAAATTTTTAGTTTTTATATTAATTACAGTTTATTTAGTTTGTACCTCAACTGTAGCCCTCTCCCTCATTCTCTCCAAATTCTACCTTCCCTCCCTCATCTCCTCCCATGACCTTCTCCAAGTCCACTGATAGGGGAGGTCCTACTCTCCTTCCATTTGACCCTAGCCTATAAGTTTTCATCAGGACTGGCTGCAGTGTCTTGCTCTGTGGCCTGGTAAGGTTGCTCCTCCCTGGAGGTATCTCCATCGCTGATCTTAAGTTGTACTATAGAGCAACAGTAATAAAAACTGCATGGTACGGGCATAAAAACAGAATGGTGGATCAATGGAACCGAACAGAAGACCCAGAAATAAACCCACACAATTATGGACTCCTGATCTTTGACAAAGATGTCAAAACCATACAATAGAAAAAAGATAGCATCTTCAACAAATGGTGCTGGTCTAACTGGATGTCTACATGTAGAAAAATGCAAATAAATGCATACTTATCACCCTGCACAAAACTAAAATCCAAGTGGATCAAAGACCTCAACATAAAACCAAACACATTAAATTGGTTAGAAGAAAAACTGAGGAAGAGCCTGGAATTCATTGGCAACTTCCTGAACAGAACACCAACAGCACAGGCACTAGGATCAACAATCAACAAATGGGACCTCATGAAACTGAAAATCTTTTGTAAAGCAAAGGACACTGTCATCAAAACAAAATGAATGCCTAAAGATAGGGAAAGAATCTTCACCAACCCTTTATCTGACAGAGGGCTAATATTCAGTATATATAAAGAACTAAAGAAGCTGAAAAACAATAAACCAAATAACGCAATTAAAAAATGAGATACAGAGTTAAACAAAAAATTCTTGATAGAGCAATATGGAATGACAGAGAAACACTTAAAGAAATGCTCAACCTCATTAGCCATAAGGGAAATGAAAATCAAAATGACCCTGAGACTTAACCTTATACCCATCAGAATGGCCAAGATAAAAACTCAAGTGATAACACATGCTGGAGAGGTTGTGGAGAAAGGAGAACCCTCCTCCAATGCTGGTAGGAATGTAAACTTGTACAACCACCCTGGAAATAAATCTGGCACTTTCTCAGACAACTAGGAATAGCACTTCCTCAAGATCCAGCCATACCACTCCTAGGCATATATCAAAAAGATACTCAAGTACACAATAAGGACATTTGCTAAAACATGTTTGTAGAAGCTTTGTTTGTAATAGGCAGAAGCTGGAAACAACCTGGATGCCCCTCAACTTAAGCATGGATAGAGAAATTGTGGTATATCTACACAATGGAATATTACTCAGCAATAAAAACCAAAGAAATCATGAAATTTTCAGGTAAATGGTGGGAACTGGAAAGGATCATCCTGAGTGAGCTGTCCGAGAAGCAGAAAGACACACAGGATATCTACTCACTCATAGAGACATATAATATAGGATAAGCCTACAAAATCTGTACATCTAAAGAAACTAATCAAGAGGGAGGACCATGGCTTAAATATTCAATCTCCATCCCAAAAGGCAAAGAGGATGGACATCAGAAGAAGAAGAAATCAAGAAACAAGAAGGTCTCTGAAAGGCTCTGCCCTGCAGGCTATCAAAGCAGACGTTGAGACTTATGGCCAACTGTTTGGCAGAGTACATGGAATCTTATGAAAGAAGTGGGAAAGAGTAAGATCTGGGGAGGACAAGAACTCCACAAGGAGAGTAACAGAACCAGAAATTTGAACACTTTCCAGAGACTCATACTCTAACCAAGTACATGCATGGAGATAACCTAGAACCCCTGCACAGATGTAGCACATGGCAGTTCAGTGTCCATGTGGGTTACATAGTAAGGGGAAGAGGGACTGCCTCTGACATGAACTTATTGCTCTGCTCTTTGATCACCTTCTCCTTTGTGGGGAGCAGCCTTACCAGGCCACAGAGGATGACAATGCAGCCACTCCTTATTAGATCTGATAGACTAAGGAAGGGGGAGGGCGACTTCCCCTATCAGTGGACTTAGGGAAGGGAAGGAGTAAGGAAGGAGGAGAGAAGGTAGGATTTGGAGGGGAGGAGGGTGGGATTATGGGGGGATACAAATTGAATAAAGTGTAATTAATAAAATTAAAAAAAATAACACAAATGGTGCTGGCCTAGCTGGAAGTCTATATGTAGAAAAATGCAAATAGATCCATACTTATCACCCTGTACAAAACTAAAGTCCAAGTGGATCAAAGACCTCAACATAAAACTAGACACACTAAACAGCTAAGAAGAAAAAGTGGGGAATACTCTTGAACTCATTGGTACAGGAGAAAACTTCCTGAACAGAACACCAACAGCACAGGCTCTAAGAGCAACAATAAATAAATGGGACCTCATGAAACTGAAAAGCTTCTGTAAAGCAAAGGACACTGTCCTCAGAACAAAACGACAGCCTATAGATTGGGAAAGGATCTTTACTAACCCTTTATCTGACAGAGGACTCATATCCAGTATATATAAAAAACTAAAGAAGTTAAACAGCAAAAAATCAAGTAATCCAACTAAAAAAATGGGGAACAGAGCTAAACAGAGAATTCTCTGCAGAAGAATATCGAATGGCAGAGAAACACTTAAAGAAATGCTCAACCTCATTAGCCATCAGGGAAATGCAAATCAAAACAACCCTAAGATTTCACTTTACACCCATCAGAATAGCTAAGATCAAAAACTCAAGAGACAACACAAGCTGGAGAGGCTGTGGAGAAAGGGGAACCCTCCTCCACTGCTGGTGGGAATGTAAACTTGTACAACCACTCTGGAAATCAGTCTGGCACTTTTGCAGACAACTAGGAATAGCGCTTCTTCAAGATCCAGCCATACCACTCCTAGGTATATATCCAAAAGATTCTCATGTACACAATAAGGACATTTGTTCAACCATGTTTGTAGCAGCTTTATTTGAAATAGCCAGAAGCTGGTAACAGCCCAGATGCCCCTCAGTGGAGAAACGGATGCACAAATTGTGGTATATCTACACAATGGAATATTACTCAGCAATAAAAAACAAGGAAATCATGAAATTTTCAGGTAAATGGTGGGATCTGGAAAAGATCATTCTGAGTGAGCTATCCCAGAAGCAGAAAGATGCACACACTATATACCACTCATATAGACATATAATATAGGATAAACCTACTATCATTTGTACACCTAGAAAAACTAATCAAGAGGAAGGACTCTTGCTAAAATGCTCAATTCCTATGGAGAAAGGTAAGGAGGATGGACATAAGAAGAAGGAGAAAAGAGGGAACAAGTCAGGAACCTGACACAGAGGCTCTCTGAAAAGCTCTGCCCTGCAGACTATCAATGTAGGTGCTGAGACTTATGGGCAACCTTTGGGCAGAGTGCAGGGAATCTTAGGAAAGAAGTGGGAAACAGCAAGATCTGGAGAGGACAGGAACTCCACAAGGAGAGCAACAGAACCAAAAAATCTGAGTACAGGGGTCTTTCCTGAAACTGATATTCCAACCAAGGACTATGCATGGAGATAACCTAAGACCCCTGCACAGATGTAGCCCATGGCAGTTCAGTATCCAAGTGGGTTCCATTGTAATAGGAACAGGGACTGTCTCTGACATGAACTTATTGGCCTGCTCTTTAATTACCTCCCCCTGAGGGGGAAGCAGCATTACCAGGCACAGGAGAAGACAATGCAGCCACTCCTGATGAGACCTAATTGATTAGGATCAGAAGGAAGGAAAAGAAGTCCTCCCCTATCAGTGGACTTGGGGAGGGGCATGCATGCAGAGGGTGGAGGAAGGGAGGGATTGGGACAGGAGGAGAAAGGGAACCACAGGGGGGATACAAAGTGAGTAAAGTGTAATTAATAAATAAAATAAAAATAAAAATCCCAGCCAGTGGATTTTACCAATAAATACTCAGGAACAAGATACTGGGGTAAAAACCTCCTAGCTTAGAAGCAGCAAAACCACCCAGATGAACTTCATACTCAGCTAAAGTCCCAGAAGGAAAAAGCCACTTCTACTCAGCTCGCATCCCAGAAGAAAAACAAAACAAAACAAAACCTTTTATTCTTCTTCATGTTGTCTTAAATACCTTTCAACTCAATGTCCTTCCTTTCTTCTTTCTGTGTGTCTCTGTGTCCATCTTCTGTACTTCCTCTCGCTCTCTATGATTTGTTCCCAAGTTCCCTTCCTCTCACTAAGGTTGCTTGCCATACCTCTTAATCTAGGATTAAATTTACTTAATAAAGTTTACAGGAAGCTCTTAGATTAAAGGTGTGTGCTAAGGCTCAGACATACCAGAAGTACTTGATTACAATAAACAGAAGGGTCTGGGATCAAAGAGAGAGCAATAACACAGTTAGAAACAAGTTTTTACAGTTCACAATCTCGGGTTCATAATGGGATCAAATATTCTTCAACATTTTTGTGCCCCTCTGAACCTTGAGGATACATGATACAGATGTTCCATTTATGAAAATGTTCGTTTTCATCCTATTGACTATATAACTTGCAACTGAAAGACCAGGGAAACCAGTTTGGCTCCTTCATATTTTATGATAGATTGGTCTGGTCCACAGTTATGATCAAGAAGCACGAATAGGGTTTAAAAATGTGGTTCAGTTTGCAAAGGGCTAATTAGTACTCCAGAAAATTCTACCTATATGCTCCGATCTCATAGTCCTGGGTATCATGACACACAATACAAATACCTGCACTCAGAACCTGGATGTAGAAAAATCAAAATTTTGAGACAGTTCTTGGGTCAAAACCAGCTGGAAATTAATGCAACTATCTCTTTCTCTCTCTTTCATATATATGTATATATATATATATATGTATGTATGTATGTATATATGCATGTGTATATTTGTGTGTGTATACAAGTGTTTGTGTGTGTGTGTGTGTGTACTAAGTAGGTGTCCAAGAGGCTTGCAACTTATGGTTATTACCTAACTATATCTTTTTCTGTATCATAGAAAGAAGAAAGAAGTGGCAATGGAGTGATTAAAAATATCACTATGAGATATCAACTTTTCATGTTATAATATGCTTAAACTTGAATCACATCAGGCAAATACATTAAAAGTTAATACTAATGTGATACGTATTAAATATATGATGCATATTAACTATGGGCATTCATAATGAACAATGCACGACATGTAAAGCATACATGCATAGAGCCTATGATAGAATGGTTATGCACTGACCATATTAAGTATAAGTGTGTATGTACTGTAAGCATATGTTCATGAGGTTTTGAGTTTTGCCATTTTAAAGAAAACACCAAATAATATGTTTCACAGTGGATCCATTTATTGATTAATGTGTGGAGGTGGTGCTGAGACATCACACTTTAATTAAACCATTTTAGACTATGTTAATTATTCTTATCACTCAACTTGGCTTTGTGTGTATTTGTGTCTGCCCATGTGTTAGTGTGCCTGTGGGTGGATAGTACAATAAGGAGGAGGATAACTCTATTACCATTGTTGTGGTTAATTAAAAACTGAGACAAGTATAAATCATTAGCTGTACCTCCATGCTATTTTCTGTTGATTTCTTTACACAGTTATTTTGCAACCTTGAATTAAATCTTTGAAATTTGTATAGAAGTATATATTCTTTATAAGCAAATGGTACATATTAAAACATGTATTTTTATAATTTTTAATATACTTAAGACAAAATGCTTTGATCTTACAAAGGGTGAAGGATCAGGAAGAAGAATGTAAGTGGATGGATCAAGGAGGAGGGAGGAAGGGAAAACTGTGTCCATGTTATCTGGTGTTAGTGAAGAACCTATTTCAATTAAAAATGTATGACAAACATTATTCTAAGAATGTAGGTTTTGTTTAGATGTTGAAGCATAAATTTTTAAATTATATGTTAATGTATTATATAAATATGCATAATTATGAACAAGTATTTACATGTAGAATGAAAAACAAGGATGTTACAATAATGCTTTTAATTGATTTTATTATAAAACCTCTTGTAGGTTTTGATTGGATGTTTTTCTGTACAGCACAACAAATTCAAAGGAATCTTAAACTCTAACAATATCAGACTTATATTATGTAACAACTCCTTTCCTCAGACAACACACAAGAGCACAAGAGAGCTTAAAACATAATCCAGAACTGTAACACTGTCCTCTGTTGAATTATCTGAGGAATTCTAACTAGATCTAATTAAAATTATATTTAATTATATAATCACCTTGAAATACATTTTTATGACTTTGAGTTAATATGGTTCAAAGAACTTAAATGATCCTAAAACTTAACTATTTTTTAAAACTATGTAACAATGCAGTTTTGTTGTATTTTCATTTATATTTAATGCTACTGGGAATATATGAAATAAATGACTTTTATTTTTGCAGCTATTTTCCTCAGATGAAAGTTTATTTCCAGTGGTATATGCTAACCAGGGGGCACAAGAGTTATATCACATGCTATGTGAGTGTGTGTTTTTCGTATTAGGCATTGTGTGTTACAAATACCCATATTTAATATGCATAGTGTTAATTTTAACTCTTATTTTTAGGAGTGGAAAGATTTTTTTATTATTATTTATTACAATTTATTCACTTTGCATCCCAGCTGTAGCCCCTCCCTCATTGCCTTCCAGATGCACCATTCACACCTCTTCGCCTATGCCTCTCCCCTAGTCCACTGCTACGAATAAACTTCTTTTTTAAAATTTCTTTTTATTTATTTATTTATTATTAGTTACATTTTATTAACTCAGTATCCCAGCTGTATCCCGCTCCCTCATTCCTTCCCAATCCCACCCTCACTCCCTTATCTCCTCCCTAACCATTTCCAAGTCCACTGATTAGGGAAGGCTTCCTCCCTTTTCATCTGACCCTGTTTTATCAGGTATCTTCAGGACTGGCTACAAAGTCATCCTCTGTAGCCTAGCAGGACTCCTCCTTCCTTGGAGGGTGGGGAGGTCTAAGAGCCTGATCTTGAGTTCATGTCAGAAATAGAACCTGTTCTGCATACTAGAAAAAAACAATTGGTTACTGAACTACCCTGGGTCCTCTTTCTTGTTTATCTTCTTTAGGTGTACAGATTTCAGTATGTTTATCCTATCTTATAGGTCTAGTACCCACTTTTAAGTGAGTATATGCCATGTGTGTCTTTCTGCTTCTGGGATACCTCACTCAGATTGATCTTTTCTAGATCACACAATTTGCCTGCAAATTTCAAGATTTCCTCATTTTTAATTGCTGAGTTGTATTCCATTGTGTAAAAATACCACAATTTCTGTATCCATTCTTCCATTGATGGACATCTGGGTTGTTTCCAGGTTTTGGCTATGAAAAATAAAGCTGCTACAAACATGTTTGAACAAATGTCCTTGTTGTGTACTTGAGCAAATTTTGGGTATATGCCTAGGAGTGATATAGCTGGGTCTTGAAGCACTATTCCTAATTGTCTGAGAAAGCGCCAGACTGACTTCCAAAATGGTTGTACCAGTTTACATTCCCACCAGCAATGGAGGAGGGTTCCCCTTTCTCCACAACTTCTCCAGCATGTGTTGTCATTTCAGGTTTTGATTTTAGCCATTTTGATGGGTGTAAGGTGAAATCTCAGGGTCTTTCTGATTTGCATCTCTCTGATGGCTAAGGATGTTGAGTGTCTCTTTAAGTGTTTCTCTGTCATTCTATATTCTTCTACAGAGAATTCTCTGTTTAGCTCCATCCCCCCTTTTTAATTGGATTACCTGATTTATTGCTTTTTAACTTCTTTCGTTCTTTATATATGCTGGATATCAGGCCTCTGTCAGATATAGGAATGGTGAAGATCCTTTCCCAGTTTGTAGGCTGTCATTTGGTTCTGATGACAGTGTCTTTTGCTTTACAGAAGCTTTTCAGTTTCATGAGGTACCATTTATTGATGTTGCTCTTAGAGCTTGTGCTGTTGGTGTTCTGTTCAGGGTGTTGTCTCCTGTACCAACGAGTTCTAGGGTATTCCCCACCTTTTCTTCTAACCGTTTTAGAGTATCTGGTTTTATATTGAGGTCTTTGATCCACTTGGACTTTAGTTTTGTGCAGGGTGATAAATATGGATCTATTTTCATTTTTCTGCACGTAGACATCCAATTGGAGCAGCATCATTTGTTGAAGATACTGTCTGTTTTCCATTGAATGGTTTTGGCTTCTTTGTCAAAAGTCAAGTATTCATAGGTGTTTGGGTTTATTTCTGGGTATTCTATTCTGATCCTCCTTTTTGTTTCTATACCAATACCATGGAGTTTTTATTACTATTGCTCTGTAAGACAGCTTGAGATTGGGGAGGAAGATACCTCCAGATGATTTGTTTTAAAGGATTGTTTTGGAGAAGCTGAGAATTTTTCTTTCAAAGTCCATAAAGAATTGAGTTGGTATTTTGATGGGAATTGTGTTGAATATGTAGCTTGCTTTTGGCAGGATGGCCATTTTCACTATGTGAATTGTACCAATTGTACCATGAGCATAGGAGATCTTTCCATCTTCTGATATCTTCTTCGATTTCTTTCTTCAGAGACTTGAAGTTTTTCTCAAACAGGTCTTTCACTTGCTTGGTTAGAGTCATCTCAAGGTACTATATATTATTAGTCGCTATTGTGAAGGGTGTTGTTTCCCTGATTTCTTTCTCAGCCCTTTTGTCTTTAGTATATAGGAGGGCTTCTGATTTTTTATTATTTATTTATTTATTTATTTATTTATTTATTTATTTATTTATTGTTGATTTTGTATCCTGCCACTTTGCTGAAGGTGTTTATCAGCTGAAGGATTTCTCTGGTTGAATTTTTGGGGTTGCTCATGTATACTATCATATCATCTGCGAATATTGACCCTTTGACCTTTTCCTTTCCAATTTCTATCCCCTTGATCTCCTTTAGTTGTCTTATTGCTTTTGCTAGGACTTCAAGTACTATGTTGAAGAGATAAGGAGAGACTGGGCAGTCTTGCCTTGTCCCTGATTTCAGTGGGATTGATTTGATTTTCTCTCCATTGAGATTGATGTTGGCTATAGGCTTGCTGTATATTGCCTTTACTATGTTTAGGTATGTACCTTGTATCCCTGATCTCTCCAAGACTTTATATATGAATGGGTGTTGGAATTTGTCAAATGCTTTTTCGACATCAAAGGAGATGATCATGTTGTTTTTCTCCTTCAATTTGTTTATGTGGTAGATTACATTGATGGAAAGAAAGGGCTTTTCCCCCTTCTATCTGACCCTAGCCTATCAAATCTAATAAGGAATGGCTACATTGTCTTCCTCTGTGGCCTGGTCAGGCTTCTGCCCCATCACGGGGAGGTGATCAAAGAGCCAGCCACTGAGTTCATGTTAGAGACAGCCCTGTACTCCCTTCTAGGAAATCCACTTGGGGACTGAGATGCCATTGGCCAAATCTGAGCGGATGAGGTTCTAGGCCATCCTATGCATGTTCCTTGTTTGGAATATTGGTCTCTGCAAAGACCCCTGTGCCCAGATTTTTTGGTTTTGTTGATATTCTTGTGGATCCCCTGTACCCTCCAGGTTTTTATATCTCCCCCTACTTTCATAATATTCCCTGCACTCTGCACAAAGTTTGGCTATGAGTTTTAGCATCTGCTTTGATACTCTGCTAGGAATCTTTCAGAAGTCCTCTGTGGTAGTCTCCTGTCCTGTTTCCTATTTTCCCCTGCGTCCAATATCTACCTTCTTTGCCCTTCTGAATGAGGAATGAGCATCTTCCCTAGGGTCCTCCTTTTTGCTTAGCTCTTTAGGAGAACAAATTTTAGTGTATTTATTCTATATCATATGGTTAATATCTACTTATAAATGAGTATATTCCATGTGTATCTTTCTGCTTCTGGGTTACATCCTTGAGGATGATCTTTTTAAGCTGCTACCATTTGTCTGCCAATTTCATGCTTTCCTTGTTTTTAATTTCTGAGTAATATTCCACTGTGTAGATACACCACAATTTCCATTCCTCAATTAAGGGATATCTGGGTTGTTTCCAGATTCTGGCTACTATGAATAAAGCTGCTATGAACATGGTTGAGCAAATGTCCTTGTTGTATACTTGAGCATCTTTTGGATATATGCCTAGGAGTATAACAGCTGGATCTTGAGGTAGCAATATTCCTAATTGTCTGAGAAAGTACCAGATTGATTTCCAAAGTGGTTTGTAACAGTTTCACTCTTACTAGCAATGGAGGAGAGTTCCTCTTTGTCCATGTCCTCTCCAGCATGTGTTGTCCCTTGAAATTTTGTTTTTGGCCATTCTGGTTGATGTAAAGAGAAATCTCAGGTTCACTTTGATTTGCATTTCCCTGATGAGTAAGGGCATTGTGCATTTTTTTAAATAATTCATAAAATAATTTATTATTATTATTATTTTCAATTTGTATCCTAGCTGTGGCTCCCTCCCTTGTCTTCTCCCAATCCCATCCTCCCTCCCTCTTCTCCCCCTATTCCCCTCTCCTAATCTATTGCTACTAGGGGTGGTCTTCCTACCCTTCAATTTCACCCTATCCTATCAGGTCTCATCAGGACTGGTGGCATTGTCTTCCTCTGTGGCCTGGCAAGGCTGCACCCCCAAGCAGAGATGATCAGAGAGCCTGCCACTGAGTTCATGACAGAGAAAACCCCTGTTCCCCTTACTAGAAATCACACTTGGAGACTGAATCTATGGGCTACAGCTGAGCCAGGCTTTTAGGTCCTCTCCATCTATTGTCCTTGTTTAAGATATAATTCTCTTCAGGACCCCCAGGACTCAGTTTTTATGGCTCTGTTGGTCTCCTTTTGGAGTTCCTGTTCTATTCAGGTCTTTCTATCTCCCCCTTCTTTCACTTAAGATTCCTTTAAGTGTTTCTCTGACCTTCAATATTTGTCTATTGAGAATTCTCTGTTTAGCTCTGTACCCCATTTTTTTAATTGGATTACTTGATTTTTTGGTGTTTAATTTCTTGAATTCTTTATAATCTAGTTATATGCTTTCTGTAAGACACAGGGTTGGTGAAGATCTTTTCCAAGTCTGTATTATAATCAGGTCAATAGATTAAATACTCCTATATCCTCCAAGGAAATAGCAGCATTCATCAAAAGTCTCCCTTACACACACACACACACACACACACACACACACACACACACAAATCCCAGGGCCAGATGGTTTTAATATTAACTCTAAATTTATTTTCCTGATGAGTTTTTCTTATTTACCTCCTGCTATTTTTGAAGTCATCGCTCAATTGATCCAGTACTAGCTAAATGCTTTAAACAGTGGAAATTAATTTCACCACATTTTGGAGGTTGAAATTTTAGATCAAAACACTAATTTTTTGTCAAGGTCTGTCTGTGGACAATATCAAGACCAAGACGTGCTAACACTAAAAGGTGGAACGGTAGCAGAAAGCCATCTGTAATGATTCTTTTTTCAACTCTACCGTATTTGTATTTGGGTTGTTTAGGCCTCTACTTCCCTTCCACCATCCCCCCAACCTTCAGTAAGAGAGAGAAATGTTTGTGGAGGGAGGTGGTTGTGCAGACTCCCTTTTATTTTGTTAGACTATTTTGGGTCCAGGGATTCTTTTAGGTCTCTATACCAATCAACTACACATGCAGCTAGCTGTTTCCTCCAGTCTTTTGCACCCTGAAATGTTTCTCTCCATCTGTTTGCTCCAAACCACCACATGGCTTCTGGTCTATGGTCTCTCCAAACTGCTATAGGCCACATGCCAATACCAAATGCCACCACACATACTTCCTCTTCCCTTTCTCAGCTCTCAAATTTATATTGCCAGAGTCTTAGACCATACCCCTCTCTGTATAAAGCCAGGATCCTCATAGGACAATTAAGTTACGTGGACAAAGTATAGCCCACACTTGGGATGAAAACAAAAGCACATTTACATAACAAAAAAAGAATCAAAACTTCCATTACAAGAATCATTTTGGATTCACACACCAGAAGAATCTAAAGGCAATGGATTACTACAGAGAGAGGGATAATTAGCCTTTCCCTGAAATGAGCACCCAAACTGATTATCCAATAAAAAGTATCTCTTTACATGCAAAAAACGGCAAATACAAACAGAAAATACTTTCTCTGTCCCTTCTTCCTTTCCTCCCTTCCTCCCTCTCTCCCTCTAACCTTCCTTAACTCTCTTTTTCTCTCTCTCTGTATGTGTAAAACAACAATAATTGGGGAGGAACAGGATATCAATTTGGCAAATGAGTGGTGTAAGTGAAAGAAGTTGGAAGGAAAGAACTTGAAAGCAATGGGAGAGTAAGGAAAAGTGATGTAATTATATTTTAATTAATTGCATTAAAGTAGCTGGGTATGTGCCTGTAATCCTGACAGTGGATGAAAGTGTGAGAATCAGGAGTTCAAGTTCAAATTAAGCTATGTATGTGAGTTTTAAAAATAGCATTGGCTACATGAAACTGTATCATAAAAATAAAAATGCAGTGGCTACAAGAAAAGTATACAAAGCCCAAAACTTATCTTTTTCACAAAAGAAGTAATGTGTCTCTCTGCTGTCAGCCACATTAAAATCTGAAACAAAAAGAACAGATGTCAACTGATCAAGTTTCCTAGCAATATTAAATTACACCAGTAACACTGTAATATCCACAGTTAATTTTAATAGTTTGAGAATCTCTTACAGATATGGACTGCTACTCAGTTATTAAATCCAACAACATAAAATGTACGAATACATTACCAGTAAAAGAACCTGGCATATATTATGCATTTAGTGAAAAAAATATATAGAGAGAAATAATCTGTTACCAGAAAAAAAACATTGTTTCTTATTTGTTGCTTTTAGAAATATCTCTTGCTACAGAAATTATAGGTAAAATGTTAAGTAAGAGGAAATATAAGAATTTTCTCATTAACAGAGTAAAAGAGAAATTGGCAAGGGGAGGAGGGGGGGCTGATGGGGGGATACAAAGTGAAAAAAGTGTAATTAATAATAAAAAAAGAGAAATTGGCAGAGTTATCTCATGTTCGTAAAAACATAATAACTTATAGGAGATCTTGTAGACAAAAGACTAAATGAATGTTAGAAGATGTTTCTACTACTTGATAAACATATGAAGAAATGAGGAAAATGTCTAGTCAGTTAAGAACACCATATTTATGTATATGATTTCAGACATTACCTTCTCATCATTACGATGTTTATATTCCTCCCATCTAAATTTTGATGACTGACTGGTTCCACTCTTAGATTTTTGTAAATAACAGTATCATTAAAACAATTGATAACTCATTAAATTATTTCACTGGTGACTGAATTTACTGATTGTTGCACAAAATATTCTAAAAGTGCGTAGTTCTGAATTGCTGCTGTTTTGAGTCATTGTCTGAAACTTTATTTATATTCAAAATCTCCAAGATTTCCAGCCTAATACTGACTGCTGATTGTGACTGTGGAATCACCTTCTTTTTATTATACTCCCATTATAGATTTTCTTATTGTACTGACTTAGTCAATTTTTGTCTTCTCTTATTTTTATTGTTTGTGTTATATGAATACTTGTTAATGCTGATCTGGGATTGATACTACAGCCTTGCACATCCTCTACCTCTTATCAGCCTGCCCAACTAATGTTCACTTACTTCATTTGCCATGATTTAATTGTGAGTGTTTTATTAGGGTTATCCACCCTTTTGAAAATAAAAAATGTTTCATTTAGTTTAATTTAAATGTTTTGAGTTTGAATTTCAGAGGCACTTTGTAGATTTTCTGTAATGGGATTTTAATTCGGAACATGGCTTCTCTGGCAGGAGATTAAATCCAAAGGCCTCCTAACACTCTATTATCTGGCTAGAATACAGACACACCTTTAACACTAGGAGACAGAGGAAAGCAGATCTCTGAGTTCAAGGCCAGCCTGGCATATAGCAAATTCCAGGTAAAGAAAGCGTAGGTCCCAGCGTGGTGGTACTTAATCACAGCACTCAAGAGACAGAGGCCTGCAGATGTCTGAATTCTAGTTCTATTCTTACTGTTTACTTGAGTCAGTGAGGTGAGAGGCCATGCAGTTGAGCTGAGTTTGTGGGATTCAGAGGCTGTTTTTAGCCCAGTGTTCTGCAGAGAGAAGTTGAAGAGAGAATAAGACACAGGTGAAGACAAATTGAGACAGAATGAGAAGGATCTGGAATATTAAGAAAAGCGTGATAGAATTAGTTTGAGCCCATGCAGAACAGTTCAGTCAGAAGCTGAGAGAAGCTGTCAGTCAGCTTGGAGAGGACTTTCAACCAGAACATCTGAGCTGGATCAGCCAGTCAGCCAGTCCTGATGAGACCTGATAAGCTAGGGTCAGATGAAAGGGGAGGAGGACCTTCCCTATCAGTGGACTTGAAGATGGGCCTAGGGGGAGATGAGGAAGGAAGGATGAGATTAGGAGGGGATGAGGGAGGGGGCCACAGCTGGGATACAAAGGAAATACACTGCAATTAATATTAAAAAAAAAAGAGAGAAAGAACTAGAAAGGGTGAGCTTATTCAGTTCAGAGTCTGAGAACATTCTAGGCTTAGATTAGGCTGTATGACAACCAGAAGCTTCCAGGTTTAGGTCTAGGTTATGACACAAAGGCAGTAAACCTTTGAAACAATTATAAAATCAGGCAAAAGTTACTAATAATTTTCAATGTTGTTTACTGTATTATTAACTTAACGTATTTATAGTAATATTATTAAAGAACCTGTAATGTAGATTTGATATAAAACATATCACATATATATAACTCTTAGCTGAAATGCAAGCTGAGATTTATCAGAAATCATAAAAAAAGATGATTTGTTATTTTTCTTTTAAAAGAAAATAATTGAAATATCTCAATACTATAAATATTGTTAAGTGAGAAAATTTCTTATGATAATAAAATAGGTTTGAATTTGAAGTTTAGATGAGATAAAATAGAAACTGTAGTCTCAATACTAAACCAAAGAAAATAAACAAAAGAACCTTAAAAATTGTGTCACAATTCACGGAAGTTCAGGGTTCTCTGAAACTTCAGCTTTTTTAAACATGTTACAATAAAATGATCAAAGAACCTACATAATACTTACTAAAAATTGTGTTTACTAACTTGAGTATACTTCAGACTATTGTAAGTCAGAAATATTTAAATTAACAAAATTTCATTTATTACTGGGGAACTCTTTTTGACAAACCTGTTATTGTCACAAAAATCTAATGTTCTTTAGCCATCAATTATTTTAAATGTTATAGTCATTTTCATTTTCTAAGCTTAACTTCTAACCTTCTTTATTAGTTTTGGTAGATGCATTATCTGAAATGTGGATGCTTGATATTTTGTAAATAGGTAAGAACAATCCAAGTTTTTCTCATCACACGTATTTGAATTGAATGTCACCTGATTATTGACTAACACATGCATAATTGGTATTCTTATTTCTTTATATCAAATGTTTCCTTTTGGCTGCATTTCTGTGTGCTGAACTCATTAAAAAAACCTACATTTAGATTTAATACTTTTGTTTAATATTTTAAAATCATGCTACAATTATAAGCATGCCATTTAGAAATGTTACTCTTGGAGAAATGACAATATTGAATTTTTTTCAGATATCTTTAAAAGTTTAGATTACTATTTCTTTTTATCTCCTTTCTATATTGCTTCTAAAGAAAATGCATGCTTATTGACAAATTAAATTTAAAAAAGTTGATACAAGACAGTTTTCTAAATATATTTCTACACATTATAATTTTTTTAAACAAACTGAGTATTTTTATTTTTAATTATACTTTATTTACTTTGTATCCCCCCTCTAGTTCCCTCCCTCCTCCCCTCTCAATTCCTCCCTTCCTCCTTGTTCTCCACACACTCCCCTCCCCAAGTCCACTGGTAGAGAAGGGTTTCTTTTTCTTCCTTGTGATCCTAGTCTGTTAGGTCTCATCAGGAGTGGCTGCATTGTCTTCCTCTGTGGCCTGGTAAGGCTGCTCCCCCCTCATGGGGAGGTGATCAAATTGCAGGCCAATCAGTTCATGTCAGAAGTAGTCCCTGTTCCCATTACTATGGAACCCACTTGGACACTAAACTGCCATGGGCTACATCTGTGCAGGGGTTCCAGGTTATCTCCATGCATGGTCCTTGGTTGGAGTATGAGTCTCAGGCTAGACCCCTGTGCTCAAATTTTTGGTTCTGTTGCTCTCCTTGTGGAGTTCCTGTCCTCTCCAGATCTAACTATTATTTCCGACTTCTTTCATAAGATTCCCTGCATTCTGCCCAAAGTTTGACCATAAGTCTCAATATCTGCTTTGATAGTGTGTGGGGCAGAGCCTTTCAGAGGCCCTCTGTGGGAGGCTCTTAATTTGTTTCCTGTTTTCTTCTTCTTCTGGTGTTCATCCTCTTTGCCTTTTGGGGTGAGGATTGAGCATTTTAGCCAGAGTCCTCCCTCTTGATTAGTTTCTTTAGGTGTACAGATTTTAGTAGGTTTATCCTATATTATATATCTATATGAGTGAGTATATACCATGTGTGTCTTTCTGCTTCTGGGATAGCTCTATATCTCACAAAATTTGAAAATCTAAATGAAATGCACAACTTTCTTGATCGATTCTACTTACCAAAGCTGAATCAGGACCAGGTAAATAAATTAAATAGTCCTATATCCCCTAAGGAAACAAAAATGGTCATCAAAAGTCTCTCATCCAAAAAAAGCCCAGGACTAGATGATTTCAGTGCAGAATTCTACCAGACTTTCAAAGAAGAGCTAACTCCAATTCTATTCAAACTATTCTACACAATAGAAATTGAAGAAACACTACCAAACTCATTCTATGAAGCAACAGTCACTTTGGTAACTAAACCTCACAAAGACCAAACAAAGAAAGAGAATTTCAGGCCAATCTTCCTTATGAACATTGATGCAAAAATACTCAACAAAATACTTGCAAACCAAATACAAGAACACATCAAAGATATCATCCACCATGACCAAGTAGGCTTCATCCCAGGTATGCAGGGGTGGTTCAATATACGGAAATCCATCAATGTGATCCACCATATTAACAAACTGAAAGAAAAAAAAAAAACACATGATAACCTCCTTAGATGCTGAAAACACATTTGAAAAAAATCCAACATCCATTCATGTTTAAAGTATTGGAGAGATCAGGGATACAAGGCACATATCTAAACATAGTAGAGGCGATATACAGCAAGCCTATATCCAACATCAAACTAAACGGAGAAAAACTTAAAGCAATCCCACTGAAGTCAGGGACAAGACAAGGCTGCCCACTCTCTCCTTATCTCTTCAGCACAGTTCTGAAAGTCCTTGCTAGAGCAATAAGACAATTGAAGGAGATAAAGGGGATACAAATTGGAAAGGAAGATGTCAAAGTATCACTTTTTGCAGATGATATGATAGTATACGTGAGTGACCCCAAAAATTCTACCAGGGAACTCCAACAGCTGATAAATACCTTCAGAGAAGTGGCAGGTTACAAATTTAACTCAAAAAAATCAGTAGCCCTCCTGTAAACAAAAGACAAAAGGGCTAAGAAAGAAATTGAGGAAACAATACCCTTCACAATAGCCACAAAAGACATAAAGTACCTTGGTGTAACCCTAAGCAAGCAAGTCAAAGACATTTATAAAAAAAAATTTCAAGTCTCTGAAGAAAGAATTAGAAGAAGATATCAGAAGATGGAAAGATCTCCCATGCTCATGGCTTGTCAGGATTAACATAGTAAAAATGGCCATCTTACCAAAAGCAATCTACAGATTCAATGCAATTCCCATCAAATTACCAATACAATTCTTTACAGACCTGGAAAGAAAAATTCCCACCTTCATATGGAACAAGAAACCCAGAATTGCTAAAACAATCCTCTACAATAAAAGATCTTCTAGAGGTATCTCCATCCCTGATATCAAGCTGTACTATAGCAAGAGTAATAAAAATTTCATGGTACTGGCATAGAAACAGAATGGTGGATCAATGAAACCTAATAGAAGACCCAGAAATAAACCCACACCTTTATGAACACCTGATCTTTGGCAAAGATGTCAAAACCATACGATGGAAAAAAGATAGCATCTTCAACAAATGGTGCTGGTCTAACTGGATGTCTACATGTAGAAAAATGAAAATAGATCCATACTCATCACCCTGCACAAAACTAAAATCCAAGTGGATCAAAGACCTCAACATAAGACCAGACACTTTAAATCGGTTAGAAGAAAAAGTGGGGAATACCCTAGAACGCACTGGTGCAGGAGACAGCTTCCTGAACAGAATAACAATAGCACAGGCTCTAAGAGCAACAATAAATAAATGGGACCTCATGAAACTGAAAAGCTTCTGTAAAGCAAAGGACATTGTCATCAAAACAAAATGACTGCCTACAGATTGGGAAAGAATCTTCACCAACCCTCTATCTGACAGAGGGCTAATATCCAGTATATATAAAAAACTAAAGAAGCTAAAAAGTAACAAATTAAGTAATCCAATTAAAAAAAATGGGGAACAGAGCTAAACAGAGAATTCTCGATAGAGGAATATGGAATGGCAGAGAAACAAAGAAATGTTCAACCTCATTAGCCATTAGGGAAATGCAAATCAAAACGATCCTGAGATTTCACTTTACACCCATCAGAATGGCCAAGATCAAAATCTCAAATGACAACACATGCTGGAGAAGTTGTGGAGAAAGGGGAACTCTCCTCCACTGCTGGTGGGAATGTAAACTTGTACAACCACTCTGGAAATCAATCTGGCGCTTTCTCAGACAACAGGGAATAGCGCTTCGTCAAGATCCAGCTATACTGTTCTTAGGCATATACCCAAAGAGGCTCAAGTACAGAATAAGGACATTTGCTCAACCATGTTTGTAGCAGCTTTATTTGTAATAGTCAGAAGCTGGAAACAACCCAGATGCCTGTCAACTGAAGAATGGATAGATAAATTGTGGTATATCTAAACAGTGGAATATTACTCAGCAATGAAAAACAAGGAAATCATGAAAATTTCAGGTAAATGGTGGGATCTGGAAAGGATCATCCTGAGTGAGCTAAATTACTATTTCAATAAAAGTGTTATTTCTGGAGAAATGGAAAGATATTTAGGAAATAAATCTATTAAATTAACACAATTGATTTTAAATATTAGTGAAAAGCTTAAATGTATGAACTTTAAAATAATTTAATGGGTATTATTTTAATAATTTTCATATGATTAATTATTTAAATTTCAGGATATTTCTCATCATTGTCTATTTTTAAAAAAAATTATAAAATTCTTGGGACTAAAAATAACAGAATCATGATGTGAATATAATTACAAGTAAAAACCATGTATGCATTTAAAATAAAGTGCTCTCCTTTCAATATAAAAATTTACCTATTCTTTGGTTGGAGGACATCTGGGTTCTGGGTTTTTTGCAGTTTCTGGCAGTGACTTAGGCTGCTATAAACGTAGTTGAGCAAGTGTCCATGTTATATGGTAGAGCATCTTTTGAGTAGATGCCGAGGAGTAGTATAGCTGGATCTTTAGGTAGCACTAGTCCCAAGTTTCTGAGAAACAGATAGATTGATTTCTAATATGGTTGTACTCTTTTGCACTCACACCAGTAATGGAGGAGTGGTCCCTTTCTCCACATCCTTGCCAACATGTGCTGTCACGTGAGTTTGATCATACACATTCTGCTGGTATAAGATGGAATCTTAGAATCATTTTTATTCACATTTCTCTGATGACTGAGGACACTGAACATTTCTTTAAATGATTCTCAGCCATTAGAGATTCTTCTGCTGAGAATTCTTTGTTTACCTCTGTACCCATTTTAATTGGCTTATTATGTTTGTTGTTTAATTTTTTCCTTGTATTTTACTCATTCATCAATTTGTTTTTAAATGTCAATAATTAAAACATTAAAAACATCTGATTCTCCAAAAATATTAATTTGTACCAAATTTAATCAACATATGAATGATTTTTCATATTACCTCACTTACAAATGGATCATCTATCAATTATAAGGAATTATTCAGTCTATTTTTTTTGGTTAATATTTTTATAATATTTTATTTGCATTTTATTAATTACAGTATATTCCCTTTGTATCCCACCTATAGCTCCCTCCCTATTCCTCTCCCAATCTCACCCTCCCTCCCTCTTCTCTACCCATTCCTCTCCCCTAGTCCACTGATAGGGGAAGTCTTCTTCCCTTTCCCTACAATCCTAGTCTATCAAGTTTCATCAGGAGTTGCTGCATTGTTCTTTATATATTTTGGATATTAGCCCTCTGTCAGAGGTATGATTGGTAAAGATCTTATTCTGCTGGTTTTGTTCTTATGATGGCATCCTTTGCTTTACAGAACCTTTTCATTTTCATGAGGTCCTGTTTATTAATTGGTGATCTTAGTACCTGAGCTGCTGGTGCTCTGTTCAGAAACTTATCTCCTGAACCAATAGGATTTCCGTTGGAGGGAGGGGAACACAAACTCTTCCATAAATCCTTTTACATTGTAGGTATAAACATGGTGCATAGATTGAGAGAATGGACATCTAATGACTAGCCAAAATTGACACCTACCCCTTAGGGGAGAGCCAGCCTCTGACACTATCAATGATACTCTACTATGCTTGCAGACAGAAACCTAGCATAATTATCTTCTGAATGCTTCATCCTGCAGCTGGTGGAAAAAGATACAGTGACCCAGAGTCAAATAATAGGAGAGATCAGATGGTTTCGTGGAAGAGTGGGAGAAAGGATTGATGGATCAAGAAGGGTCAAGGACAATACAAGAAAACCTGCAGAGGAAACTTACCTGGGCCCGTGGGGCCTCACAGAGACTAAAGCTCCAACTGAAGAGTGTGCATGGGCTGGACCTAGATCCCCTACTCATATGTATCAGATGTTTGGCTTATTCTTCATGAGAGTCCTTTAACAGTGGAACAGGCATTGTTTCTGACTCTATTCTCTGGCTTTGGATCATTTTCCCATAGCTGGGTTCCATTTTATGGCCTCAGTGGGACAGGATGCATTTAGTCTTGCTGTGATTTGATGTACTAAGGTAGATTGGCACCCGTGGATTGCCTCCCATTCTCCTCAGAGAAGAGGAAGGGATGATTGGGGGAGGAAGATGTGAGGGTGTGACTGGTGAGGGAAGACAAGAAGAGGTTGCTATCAGGCTGTAAATTGATTAAGTAATAAATGAACGATAAAGAAAAAATATGACAATTTGTTATAGGCTCCCCTATTTAATGCTTGGTCCTTAGTTGCTGATACTGTTGGTAGAGCAGATGTTGGACATGTTTCATAGTGATAGAGATTGGTGTTTCATTGGAGGGCTACATATGTGATCCCAGCTTCTTTTCTTTTCTTTTTTTCTCTGTCTGATGCATTTTTTCAATGATCCAAGAATCTTTTGTCAGATCCTATGTTACTGTGACAACCGGCTTATCAAGAGGTTAGAGGCAATAGACCTGATGAACATGTACTGAAACTTTGAAGTGAAATACATATTTTCTTCTTTTAAATTGTCCTTTTGTGTATGTTGGTGAAAGAAATGGAAGTCTGATAACAGATTGTCAGACACCGGAGAATTTTGTCACTGTCTATGAGGAATAAAATAGAAACTGAGCAGAAGCAACTATTGCATAATGTGGAAAGTAGTATGTAATTGCATCTTGAAAATGAATGTGACAGCAAAGTAAGATGAAGAGTCTAGGCAAAGAAAAGTTAAGATGTTATCAGTGGTAGAAAGAAATGCTTCAAAAACATCATAACATATACATATAATTGACCCTATAAAACATGTTTTTGACCTAATGTGTGCACAAATATTTGGAGTAAATATTTATGGAAAAGTAGACTGTGAAATTTTGAGAAGTTAAGTCTTTTTCGTGGACATTGTTCACATAGCTATTAACACTGAGTGGTAGACAGAACTCTGGTGATGAGTTTGGGCTCTTGATGACAATAGTGGTACCAGAGGCTGAACTACTTGTCAAGTTGAATGAACAGTAAATGCATATATACAGACACAGGTGAGCATTCACACAACACAACACACACACATACAAACACACACGATACGTGTGGTCCAGGGTCAGCTTCTCCAACTTGAAAAAATAAGGATACTCTTACGTATATATGTCAAAATGTGGCCAGGCACATGAACACACATCTTTGATCCTGAAGCAAGAAGTTACAGAGATATCAAGACAAGCCCCAGTTATGGGATGAATTTCAAACACATATGGCAGAACAAGCAGACTCTATTTCATACCATATTCATATTCAGTTCCGCAGTGAGTTTAAGACTAGGCTGGTAAACCTGAGTCAGTCTCCCCGATCCCATTCACACACACACACATTAATTTTAATGTTTTAAACCCATGTGTAGAATATTGGCCTACTTCGCATTGTCCACAGTAGCTAACTGTAACTTGTCTCCTGCTCTGATAGGGACATGATTTTGGTAGTTGAAAATAGTTTACATTTTGGATTATAGGAACTCTTGAGAAGGCATACATGCCAGAGCCCCTAAAGAGCTGATGGTGGCTACTGCTCTCCCTGCTCCTACTCCTGCTGCTGTTTCCTCATGTTGCTAGGTACCGTTTATTGGAGTGCTGATGGCTGGCTGGAGATATCCTGATGACTAAGGATGTGGGTGTCCCATTTCCCCTCTTAACTCTCTTCCTCTCCTACATACACTTGGAGGGTTGGAAGGGATAGGGATGGCATAGGGACGTAGAAAAAAGAACCCAATAGAGTAGCCAAAAGTTAGGCTACAATAAAATTTTTCATTTTTTTAAACATTAATAAACTTTACAATTAGAAATTAATTAAATTTAAATCAACCCCACAATACTATTCTTTTATTATTTAATTTTTATCATAATTACTTGCTTTTAAATTGCATGTCTTACATAATATAGGATAAACATACTAAAATCTGTACACCTAAAGAAGCTAAGCAAGAAGGAGGACCCTGGGTAAAATGATCAATTCTCATTTATTTTTTTTTGTAATAAAATTTTTATTTTTATATTAATTACAGTTTTTTCACTTTGCATCACAGCTGTAGCTCCCTCCCTCATTCCCTCCCAATCCCCCTCCCCCGCTCCTCTTCTCCCATTCCCCTCTCTGAGTCCACTGATAGGGGAGGTCCTCCTCCCCTTCAAATGGGACAGACATAGGAAGAGAGAGAAAACAGGGAACAGGACAAGGGCCTATCACAGAGGGCCTTTGAAAGACTCTACCCAGCAGGGTATCAAAGCAGGTGCTGAGACTTATAGCCAAACTTTGAGCAGAATTTGGGGAATTTTATGAAAGAAGGGGCAGATGAAAGACCTGGGGAGGACAGGAGCTCCACAAGTAAACAACAGAACCCAAATATCTGGGCACAGTGGTATTTTCTGAGACTGACACTCCAACCAAGGACCATTCATGGATGTAACCTAGCACTCATGTACAGATGTAGTCCATGGCAGCTCAGTTTCCAAGTGGATTCCCTACTAATGGGAAGAGAGACTGTCTCTGACAGGAACTCAGTGGCTGGCTCTTTGATCGCCTCCCCCTGAGGGGGAAGAAATTTTACCAGGACACAGAAAAAGACAATGCAGCCAGCCCTGATGAGACCTGATAGGCTAGGGTCAGATGGAAGGGGAGGAGGTCCTCCCCTAGCAGTGTACAGGGAGAGAGGCATGAAAAGAGAAGATGGAGAGAAGGTGGGATTGGGAGAAAATGAGGTAAGGGGTTACAGCTGGGATACAAAGAGAATAAACTGTAATTAAAAAAACTATATTAATACAAAAATTATGCGTCTTTTATTTCATTATGTACACATTTGAAAATTCAAATTGCTAAACATGATTTGCATATATATACAGACTTGTGTATAAATATATATGAACAGTTCTTCTCAGACTACTTTCCCCATTCCAAATTCCTTTCATTTTGTTGAAATATAATTTTCTCCCTTTTATATATTTCACATCAGATAATTTATTATAAAGTACACAAAAAGCATGTTCTTTGCCATTAACATGGGCTGGCAAAGAGCTGAGAGCTCTAGTATTATTTCTTGCTTGGAATTTTCAATTCCTTTAATGTATATTTATTTTTCTATTCAATTTTCCAAAATACCAGGGTTGCGATCAACGATTAAGAAAGATTATTTAACTTTAACAGTGTCTCCACAACATGAGTGTTTTGATCTCTTCAGTTGATCAGTTTAATAAGGGAGCAAATTCAGTGTATTCCACCCATTAGGAGTCATTTTGCAGATGCAATTACAGAACAGAGAAATTCTTCTATAAACAATGCTTGGTATGAAAATAACTAACTTTTGTAATTAAGCAGAATTATTTTCAAAGGGTTCGGATTCTCACACCGAAGTCACTATTCCTATAAAATAAATTATTTTGGAGACAGCTGGGGGAGCTGAAGTCTTCAGTGAGAATCAACAGGACACAAATTCCTCCAGCACCTGGCTTCAGGGAGAAGTTCACTTCAGAGCAGATGCTAATGTTTTATGCAGTTTTAGCAGAGAATATGGTGATGAAACAATTTTTATTTAAGTTCATTCTAGAAGAACACAACCTGCAGGATTTGATAATGTTCAAATTGAAACTTCCTTAGGGTATGGAAAATTGACACACTTTCAAAATTGTTTAAGATTTACATAATTCTTAAAATGTCTTTGTGAATTAAAATGTCATTTAATTCTATCCATATTTGGATTGAAGTTTGTATTATTTCGATTATGTTATTATAAAGATTAGGTAAATTTATTGTCCTTTCAAATTTATTGTTTGTCGAACTTTATAAGAAGATAAGTTCATACTTTAAACTAAGATATCATAGCTGAAGAAAAATACAGTATAAGCAAGAGTGGTGTTTTCAAAGTAGTTCTTTAATAATTAGTTCATAAAAATATATCTTGAGTGATAATTCTGTATAATTGATATTAACACGTCTTGGACCAGAAAATAGTTTTTACTAAAGAAACTCAATGTTTACTGTTTTCATTTGACAAGATAACATAAATAAATACATATAGAAAGCACCACGGTAATCCATATCATCAATTATCCATCTATCATGACAGAGGCTTTACACTTTTCATACTTTTTGTAATCTATTTACTAAAGGGTTCATGTTCATAATCAGGTCTTCATGATTACACCATTATATTCTATTATTCAAATATCTACTCTGATAGATGTGATTCTATCCATTGTTTTTTGAAAGGAAAGAATGTTTAAATTTGATTAAATCTTAATGGGGAGAAACAGGAATAAGTCACTGAATATTCAAGCTGAAATGAAAATAAAAAGGGCACTCTAGGAGACAAGACAAGCTTAAAGAAGAGGTGATGGATTTATCAATGGGCAAGGTTAACAATATCTGTAGGACAGAGGGAGAGGGACAAGGGTAAAATGTCCTAGTGTAGAATAAGAGTGACATAATTTTCACAAACTTTTTTAAAATTAATATGCAATAGATGTCACTTCCCACACTGTTCTATTTCTGATCCTTCTATCAGTATGTTTCCTGAAGAGTGATAGAATTAAACATCCCAACATGCGCCACTATGGAACGGGAATTACTTGGATTAAAAGTCCATACAAAAAGAGAATCTGGCCGCACAATTTGCTTCTAGAAAGCTAGGTATGAAACTATCATGTAACAGACATATTATCTGTACTTTAAGAAAGAAGCATTCCATCACCAAGAAGTGATAAGAAGCCAGGCATATTTAATAATCAAACCTCATTAAACTATTAGTATCCTATTTCTCACCATTGTTAGTTAACTTTCTTAGTGGAAGCCCTTCTATCTTATCATCCTACAAATGAGTAGCAATTTAAAAGTTTGTACACAGCTGACCTTTGGGTCTTTTTTATTATCATAGCTTCTATCCACACATAATACTCTGTCTTATTTTCTACTTCTTTCAACCATACCAATTTAATCTTCACTTCCTATTCGGACACCCTAAGAGTGACGAAGAAAAAGTCTGTTGATTCTGCAAACCCGTTAGCCAAAAACAATGGATTTAAGGCTAAAGTCCTTATAAATGTCCTTTTAAATTGATCCCCCTGAGCTATGATCAGAATTGAGAAGCATTGAGATTGCATCAGGCAGTAAGAAATCATTTTAAGGATATATTGCTTTTTCCAGTATATCCTTCTATTTTCTAACCTCTCTTTTTTGTCACTTGTTTCTTATGCAAATTGCATCTTCGCCTTACATCATGGGGGGGTTGTTGAAACACATAGTTAACATATGCAGATGATCACAGCTTTCTACACTATGGCATACTGCTTGATTATTTTCACACATTCTTCTCTATATATTGCTTATACTATTTAATATATTGGATTTACATCTACTATAATGTGTTAATTATGGAATAATGACAAGGAAATTCATTGTATATGATCAGTAAGCACAATCTTTAGATAAATTTTATTTGTGTTTGGTTGTATCCATTTATACAGAATGATAGACATAAAAAGCTAAATGCATACAATTGTGTTTGAAATATTAATCAACCAATGCTAATTAATTCTACTGATTATCTTGCTTCTCTGTGAAAATCATGTTGTATTTGCTCTTTTACATTTTACCCTTCCTCAGGGCTCTTTCTGACAGTTTGCCTATGTCTTTTGAACATTGCATTAGAGTTTGTTTGAGGTTGGGACTTACCTGGGACCTAACTTGCTTCCATCCATAAAATGTTTCTAAATTTTTGCTTGGTATCTGATTCTTTTTGTATCCCTATGTTTGCTTTCAGTGTGACAAGTATAAAGGGCTCTGTCCAGGGACATTAGAAAGCTCAAACTATTGGTGTGTATTCAGCAAACTGTTTCCCTGTCCTCATTCTTAGTCTTCTTTATAAACGTACTTTATAGCATTTTTTTTTTTACTCTGCATGGGGGTATAAAATATTTTATTATAAAATAGAACTTGCATTTATGATAAGCAAGTTCAGCATTATCTCCGTAGTCACAGAAGACATCTCCTAGTCTGACAAAGATTTGATATTTTCACACAGCATTGTTTCTTGAAGAAGAAGAAGGAGGAGGAGGAGGAGGAGGTTAACGTAAGGAGAGAAAGGAATCAAAACAACAGTGAGCCATTGGAAAATCTGGTCAATACAAAATAATAGTAAGGGGAACAAGGGCTGTCTCTGACATGAATTCAGTGTCTGACTGTTTTATTACCTTCCCCTGACTGGAGGGGGAGGAAGCCTTACCAGGCCACAGAGGAAGACAGTGCAGCTAGTCCTGATCAGACCTGATAGGCTAGGGTCAGATTAAAGGAGAGGAGGACCTCCCCTATCAGTGGACTGGGGGAGGGGTATGGGAGGTGAAGAGAGAGGGAGGGCGGGATTGGGAAGGGACCAATGAGGGAGCTACAGCTGGGATACAAAGTGAATAGACTGTAATAAATAAAAAATAATAATAAAAACAAATAAATGACAACATAAACAAAAAACAATTTGCACATAAAAACACAGTTAAATATGTTACAATTACATTTATTTGCATTGTTATGCATCGATTTCCAGTAGTTTTTTAACTCACAGTGGTTTTTTTTAAGATTATAACAAAATTAACTTATTTTACCACAATTCTGAAGGCTATAAATAAGAAATCAAGTCCATATAACCTTGTGGAACATTAGTATTTGCTCTTTGCCTCCCACAGTGCCCTGTAGTTTGTTAGCTGTTGAACCCTTAGCTGTCAATGGAATCATCCAATCTCTGCCTATGAAGCAGTACCTCGTCTTCCATTCACGCTTCTCTTTTTTAAGAAGCCACATTCTGAAGAGGATATCCATCATAACTGATAAGGATTCATCCTTCTTGATAAAACTTCCTCTTAATTAAATACATTGAAAGAATGTATTTTCAAATGAGACCAAGGTCTGAGGCACTAATGTTAACATCATCAGCATGGGTGTGTTTTGTCAAAAGCAAGGTGTAGAGGCATATGTCAACCTTTAAGATATAGAAAGAAGAAATCTGTTTGCTTTGAAATAGAAGTATTTGAATCTGTGAGTTTTTTCCCACAGTGATTCCTTATCATGCAATTCCAGGGAATGAAGAAAAGTATATTGCTTCTAACAGTTTATTAAAATATATTTATATACTGTATTTACTTTCTTTAAAATGTCTGCTACCTGCAACCAGTAATCTTTTACCTTCTGTTCTTTGTCAAATGGAAGCCACACTACTTAGCAATCCACGACTTACAGTCTGCTTTAGTGTAGTGCTCTTAGTGAGTCAGACCATCTACTTACAGTGTTGTCACTGTGCATTATTCCACGACACTTATTACCAGATATGGAAATGGAAAAAGTGCAAGAATTCTTAAGACTAATCTCATGTGTATTTCTGTTGTTATGTATTGGTTTTAGTGGCTACAATGACAAGAACTATACATTGTTGGTTTTTTTTTTAAAAAAAAAGCCCATTTTATTACCTGTGACCTTGATCTTTCCTGAAGTGAGAGGAAGTTCACAATTTTCTATACAAGTGTCTCTGAAAATATATTTCAAAAATGTCTACAGTCATGATATGTGAAAGAGATTACAACAAATACAATTCATCAATATCTAAGAGATCATAGAAAATAAATGAATCTAATGCTAACCTTTGAGGCAACACAGATAGACTAAAAGTAACTCTCAGTTAAATAAATTGTATTTAGAAAAAGCAGCTCATACATTTTAATGCTGAGTCTACACTTTCTCATTTACACATATGGAAAAAAGCTACATTTTCCAAATATTGAGGAAAAGAATAAGGATGATGAGTGAGAGTGAGGACAGATTATTAAACTGATGAATCATAACTTAGAAGAGTAAGAAGGTCTGATGTTCTGTTGTACTGTAGGATAATTATAGATAACACTAAATTAGTGAACCCTTTAAAAGCTAGAATAAAAATTTTTGAAAATATTTTAACACACAGTACATCAATGAGAAGATAAGTATCATTTATCTAGTTTAAGTACTATTTTAATATGGACATATGTACAATTTCAATTATTATCGCTTTAGTTCTAAACAAACATGAACTATTTTAGGTGAACATAGTTGAGTATTTTTATCCTATATTTTATGTCTAATATTCATTTATAAATAAGTATATACCTTGTGTGTCTTTATGTTTCTGGGTTACCTCACTCAGGATAATCTTTTCTAGTTCCATACATTTGCCTGTAAATATCATGTTTTCCTTGTTTTTAATTGCTGAGTAGAATTCCATTGTGTAAAGAAATTGAAATTTCTATATCCATTCCTCAATTGAGGGACATCTAGGTTGTTTCCAGGTTCTGGTTATTACAAATAAAGCTGCTACAAACATGGTTGAACAAATGTCCTTGTTGTGTACTTGAGCAAATATTGGATATATGCCCAAGAGTGGTAGAGCTGTATCCTGAGGAAGCACTATTCCTAATTTTCCGAGGAAGCGCCAGATTGCTTTCCAGAGTGATTGTACAAGTTAACAATCCAAACAGTAATGGAGGAGGGTTCCCCTTTCTCCACAACCTCTCCAGCATGCATAGTCACTTGAGTTTCTAATAATAGCCATTTTGATGGGTGTAAGGTTAAGTCTCAGAGTTGTTTTGATTAGCATTTCCCTGATGACTAAAGACATTGAACAGTTCTTTTAAGTTTTTCTCACCATTCAATATTCCTCTACTGAGAATTCTCTGTTTAGTTCTGTACCCCGTTTTTAATTGGATTTCTTAATTTGTTATTGTTTAATTTCTTGAGTTCTTTATATATTCTTGATATTAGCCCTCTGTCTAATATATGGTTGATGAAGATTCTTTCCCAGACTGTAGACTGTCATTTTGTTCTAATGAGAGATCCAGCTATACTGTTCCTGGGCATATATTCAAAATATGCTCAAGTATACAGTAAAGACATTTGCTTAGCCATGTTTGTAGCAGCTTTATAGTAATAGCCAGAATCTGGAAACAACCCAGATGTCCCTCAATTGAGGAGTGGATACAGAAATTGTGGTACATTTTCACAACAGAATTCTACTCAACAATTAAAATCAAGGGAATAATGAGATTTTTAGATAAATGGTGGGTACTAGAAAATAACACCCTGCGTGAAGTATCCCTGAAGCAGAAAGACACGCATGGTATATACTTACTTATAGGTGGATAACAGACATATAATACAGGATAATCATTCTAAAATCTGTACAGGTAAAGAAACTAAGCAAGAAGGAGGACCCTGGTAAGATGTTCAATCCTCATTCAGAAACCAAATGGGATGGACTTTGGAAGAAGGAGAAAACGGAACAGGACAGGAGCCTATCTCAGAGGGCCTTAGAATGACTCAGTCTAGAAGGGTATCAAAGAAGATACTGAGACTCATAGCCAAACTTTGGGCAGAGTGCAGGGAATCTTAAGAAAGAAAGGGGAGATAACCTAGAACCCCTGCACACATGTAGCCCATGGCAGTTCACTGTCCAAGTGGGTTCCATAGTAATGGGAACAGGGACTGCTTCTGATATGAACTGATTGGCCTGCTCTTAGAACACCTCCCCCTGAAGAGGGAGCAGCCTTAGAAGGCCACAGAGGAAGACAATGCAGCCACTCCTGATGAAACCAACCAGACTAGAATCAGAAGGAAGAAAAAGAAACCTTCCCTACCAGTGGACTTGGGGAGGGGCATGCTTGGAGAAGGGAGGGATTAGGAGGGGGGGAGGAAGGGAACTAGAGGGGGGATACAAAGTAAATAAAGGGTTATTAAAAATAAAGTTAAATTAAAATTAAGAAAGAAAAAAGAAAGAAAGAAAGAAAGAACGAAAGAGAGAGAGAGAAAGAAAGAAAGAAAGAAAGAAAGAAAGAAAGAAAGAAAGAAAGAAAGAAAGAAAGAAAGAAAGAAAGAAAGGGGGAGATGAAAGACTGGAGGGGGGCAGGAGCCCCACAAGGAGAGCAACAGAATCAAAAAATCTGGGCCAAGGTATCTTTTCTGAGACTGATACTTCAACCAAGGTCCATGGATGGAAATAACCTAGAACCCCTGCACAGATGTATCCCATCTGTGTCCAAATGGGTACCCAAGTAAGGAGAATGGGGGCTGTCTCTGACATGAACTCAGTGGCTGACTCTTTGATCACCTCCACCTGAAGGGGCAGAAACCTTAGCAGGCCACAGAGGAAGATGATGCATCCAGTCTTGATGATACCTGATAGGCTATGGTCAGAGGGAAAGGGAGAAGGACCTCCCCTATCAGTGGGCTTGGGGAGAGACATGAAAGGAGAAGAGGGACTAAGGGTGGGATTGGGAGAAGAAGAGGGAGGGTGCTACAACTGGGATACAATGTGAATAAATTGTAATTAATACAAAGTAATAAATTTTAGGAAAACAAACATTAAAAAAGAAATATCTACATAATTAATAATCAAAATAAAGAAAACAGTGTTTCATTATTGAAAGTTATTTTTATAATAATAATGATAATCTCTGAAAAAAAATGAATGAATTATACTAATTTCTGATTTGTGGCAACCACAATGGATATCATCAATGATACCTTTGACTTTTTCATGTGACAGAAGGCTGATTCTGTAAGCCACGCATGGCATAATTTAGTCCATGTGATATAAACTAAAGAAAATATATACGGGCAAAATGTAGATCAGTGTTTTTAGATTTGTGAAGAAGGAAGTAGTTAATATCATATAACATTAGTGAAGTAGGTAGGGGGTGCTACAACTCTTGAATGTTTTGATTAAGCTGATAGTAAAATGCTTGTTTGTATTTGAGAAAACTAATATTATTTCAAAAAAACCTAAATTCAGATACTTGAATGTTTCCATTTACATTAAACGTTCTAAAGTTATTATTGCTTTTACTTTCCTAGCCTCACAAGGTTTAAATTTCTGTATTTATTGTAAGTTCCTGCTGTTTCTATCTGGGAATGCCTTCCTTATTTGTATTTTGTGATTTGTTTCTCTTCATTCTGTTGCTTCATCAAGTAATACATCTTTAGTTACTGTTAGGGTTTGCTTGGTATTGTCTGAACTTTCATTGTCTTTATGGGACTGCTCAGGATTGTGTGTGTGTGTGTGTGTGTGTGTGTGTGTGTGTGCATTTTGTACAAGAAATTGCATTTCTTATTTACACACTCAATATACAATCTTTATTGTCTGCTAAAGCAAGTTTAATACCTATTCCATGCTGTTTGGTATAAGAGGAAGGTAGACTATTTCTTTTCTATTCAATTCTAAAGCCAGATTTGTAGGAAAATAATGAACATGTCACGTATGGATTGACTCACTACTAAAATATCCTGCATTTCTCCTAGCATTTAAAAACAGCAAAATCTCACTCTTCACTGTTGCAATTGCCTAAGCCCTTTTAACTGTCTCCCTAAATGCATTTGACAGTGTTGATGAGCTGTAAAGGGTGTTGCTGTAGCTACAGACTCATAGAGATTTGTGAAAATAATACCCTGATTGTGAGGAAAGACCCATATTTAGTTCTGTAGTCTCAAACCATGCATTTTATTTTGTACATGTAGAAGGAGCCATATGCTTCACTGAATGTAATGACGAATTATAAACCACCCATGAAAACCAGCAGAAGTAAGAAAGTGAGAGAAAATGAGAATTTAATACAAATCAAAATGCACAGCTGAAATAAACTGAACTAACTGTGCTTTCGTTATATATAAGGTTCACACATAATTTTTATTCACATGAACACTCACAGATAGTTAACTATTTTGTATGCATTTGTTTTTTTTTGTATTTATTTCACAAAAGCATAGGATATTTACTCTAAATATCCTAGTTATTCATACATTGATTTTTTTTCCTAGAATTTATATTGTATATCCATGGTGCACAGTTGCTAGTGATTTTAAGTACATCAATTATTTTCATATTTTGTATAATTGTTCTTTGATATCAATCATCTTAAAATTGGTTACTCTTTTAGATACTTCAAATGAACTAAATCTTATTGTCCCCATATAACTCTGCTGTGATCTAGATATGATATAGAAAGCATGCCCATGAATACAAAAAGATGCCTTGTTTTACAAATGGCTCATCAGCAAGGTCTCAAACGCTTGACATTTGCCTGGAATTTGTATGTATGAGCTGGCAAAATCCTAAATCCCAAGGAGTGTAGAAAGATAAAATTGACTTAATGTAAAGAAACTCAACCAGCATTTAAATAAAACATAATTAATAGGGTTCTTCATTATTTCTTAATGTTTATGCCATTTTCTTTATCTCTTTAAGTGAATTACAGGTCTTAATAACTTTTGCAATGATAATTTGAATAAATCCTAGTTTAAACTTGACATGGTGAAAGCATGTGAAAAATTATACAGCTTTCATTAATATTATAAATGAGACTATCAAAATCAGACCTGCATCACAATCTAAGAAAATAAGATTTAAATAATTCTAAATGGAGGAGGGTACCCCTTTCTTCATATCCTCTCCAGCATGTGTTGTCACTTGAGTTTCTGATCTTTTTTAAAATTTCCTTATTTTTTCTTTATTATTTACACTTTATTTACTTTGTATCCCCCTGTGGTTCTCTCCCTCCTCCTGTCCCAATCCCTCTCTTCCTCCCCCCTCTGCATGCATGCCCCTCCCCAAGTCCCCTGATAAGGGAAGACTTCTATCCTTCCTTCTGATCCTAGTCAATTAGGTCTCATTAGGAGTGGCTGCGTTGTCTTCTTTTGTAGTCTGGTAATGCTGCTTCTCCCTCAGGGGGAGGTAATTAAAGAGCAGGGGAATCAGTTCATGTTAGAGACAGTCCCTATTCCTATTACAATGGAACCCACTTGGATATTGAACTCTTGGCAGGATTAACATAGTAAAAATGGCCACCTTACCAAAAGCAATCTACAGATTCAATGCAATTCCCATCAAATTACCAACACAATTTTTACAGACCTTGAAAGAAAAATTCTCACCTTCATATGGAACAACAATAAAACCCAGAATTGTTAAAATAATTCTCTACAGTAAGAGATCTTCAGGAGTTATCACCATCCCTGATCTCAAGCTGTACTATAGAGCAACAATACTAAAAACTGCATGGTACTGGCATAGAAACAGACTGGTGGATCAATGGAATCGAAGAGAAAATCCTGACATAAATCCACACACTTATGGACACCTGATTTTTTACAAAGATGTCAAATCCATTCAATGGAAAAAAAGACAGCATCTTCAACAAATGGTGCTGGAATAACTGGATGTCTAAATGTAGAAAAATGCAAATAGATCCATACTTATCACCCTGCACAAAACTAAAGTCCAAGTTGATCAAAGGCCTCAACATAAAACCAGAGTTTTTGATCTTAACCACTGTGATGGGTGTATGGTGAAATCTCAGGGTCGTTTTGATTTGCATTTCTCTGATGACTAAGGACACTGGGCATTTCTTTAAGTGTTTCTCGCTTATTCCATATTACTTTTCTGTTTAGCTCTGCATCCCATTTTTTAGTTGGGAACCCTCCTCCAATGCTGGTGGGTATGTAAACTTGTATAACCTTTGGAAATCAATCTGGTACATTCTCAGAAAATTCAGAATAATGCTACCTCAAGATCCAGCTATACTGCTCCTAGGCATATGTCCAGAAGAGGTTCAAGTACACAACAAGGCCATTTGTTCAACCATGGTTGTAGCAGCGTTATTTGTAATAGCCAGAACCTGGAAACAATTAGATGTTTGTCAACTGAAGAATGGATACAGAAATTGTAGTACATTTACACAATGGAATACTACTCGGCAATGAAAAACAAGGAAATCATAAAATTTTCAGGCAAATGGATGGAACTAGAAGAGATCATCCTGAGTGAAGTATCCCAGAAAGAGAAATACACACTTCGTATATACTCACTTATAAGTGGATATCAGATATATAATATAGGATAGACATACTAAAATCTATAGTCCTAAAGATGCTGAACAACAAGGAGGGCCTGAGGGAAGAGATGCTCAATCCTCATTCAGAAAGGTAAACGGGATAGACATTGGCAGTGGGAGAAGACAGGGAACAAGACAGGTTCCCTAACACAGAGCACCCCTGAGAGATTCTACCCAGGAGATTATCAAAGCGGGTGCTGAGATTCATAGCCAAACTTTGGGCAGAGTGCAGGAAATGCTATGGAAGAATGGGGAGAAAGAAAGACCTTGAGGGGAAAGGAGCTCTACAAGACCAAAAGAGCCAAAAGAACTGAGGCCAGGGGCCCTTGCCGAGACCGATACTCCAACCAAGCACTGTGCAGACCTAGACTTCCTGCACAGCTGTAGCCCATTGGCTGCTCAGTCTCCAAGTGGATCTCCTAAAAAGGAGAGCCTGGATTGTATGTGACATGGACTCAGTGGCCAGCTCTTTGATCACCTCCTCCTGGGCCAGGTGCAACCTTGCCAAGACACAGAGAAAGATGATGCAGGCAGTCCTGATGAGACCTGAAAGGCTAGGTAGGGTCAGAAAGAAGAGGAGGAAGACCTCCCCTCTCAGTAGACTAGGGGATTGCCTAGGGGAAAAAGTGGGAGGGTGGTTGGACTGGAAGGAGAAGGGGGAGGGGCTACAGCTGGGATACAAAATGAATAAATTGTAATAAATAAATTTAAACAAGAAAAACTATCATTCTAAATATTGCTTTTTACATTTTAAATTCATTGTTTTAAATTCATTCAGTTAACATCCTGACATTAAGCTCCTACCTGTTTTCATTCCTGTCTCTCCCTCTCTCCTTCTCTCCCCCCCCCCCCCCCAGTATTCTCCTCCTTTAGTCCTCAGAAAAGGAGGAGCTTCCTGCCTTATCAACTGACCCTATCCTATCAAGTCTTTCATCAGGATTGACTACATCCTCTTCCTCTGTGGCCTGGCACAGGGGAAAGTGATCAAGGAGCAGCTTTATTCTTAACAGCCAGAAACTGGAAACAGTCCGGAGGTCCCTCAACTGAAGAATGGATACAGATTACAGTGGATTACTTCTCAACTATTAAAAACAATGAAATTTTCTGGCAAAGGGATGGATCTGGAGATCATCATGAGTGAGGTAGTCCCAGACCCAAAGTCACACATGGTATATACTCATTTATAAGCAGATATTAGATACATAATTCTGGATAACCATATTACAATCCTTATACCTAAAGAAGCAAAGTAACAATGGGGACTCTAGGGAAGATGCTTCATCCTCATTCAGAAGGGCAAATAGAATAGACATCTGAAGCAATTGAAGAGAGGAAACAGAAAAGGAGTCTACCACAGATGTCCTCTGAAAGACTCTAACCAGCAGGAGATTGAAGCAGATGCTGAGACTCACGGCCAAACTTTGCGCAGAGCACAGGGAGTCTTATGGAGGGGGCGGGGAGAGAAAGATGCACCTGGAGGGGACAGGAGTTCCACAAGTCAACCAACAAAGCCAACAAATGTGGTCCCAGGGAAGCCTGGAGAGACTGATGCATCAACCAAGGATCAGATTCATGGAGAGGACCCTGCTCACATATAGTAGATAGGCTTTTCAGTTTTCTTGTAGGTACCCTAGTAAAGGGAGCAAGGGCTATCTCTGACATGGACTCTGTTGCATCCTCCTAATTAATACATACCATGTATTTCATCTAAATATGATCCAGTTGTCGGGGGGTGACAGAAATGCTACTTTAAAATATTTGGAAAAAATTTAGAGATATGAATCAGTTCATTAGCTATATGGAGTCAACAGAGAAGCAGGTTTACAGACTGGTTATTGAGGCTTCCTTTTAGAATCTGTCCAGCTCCTTTGGTACCAGATGAGGGATAACTCCTAAAGTTAGTTTTATCTTCTTATAGTCCTTGGGAATTGGGAATTTTCCAGTTCTTACATATAATTACATGCAACACATTTCCTGATAGTTGGACCCAGACTAAAGGCCATGCCTGTAACTAAAGTTATTAAAAAATCTGAAAGGAAATGTGTAAAATTTAAAAGTGGTTTAACCATGAGTGGTCATGGGACAGGGAGCCATGCAAAAGAAGAAGGAAAGAATAGCTAGATTTGTTTTCTATTTAAATGTTATTTGCTTGGAGGAAACAGAAAAAAACATTGCCTTTGTTTTATTCATGCATAATCATCTTATTCTTAATCATATATATATTAAATTTAGGGAAAATGTTTGGATATGAATTATGTTTGGTGTTTTATGTCTTACTTACCTAGCAGAGATGTAACAAGAGTTTTCCAACAAACCCAAAATGACACCAGAGAGGAAAGTGACTGAGGTCATCACAACCCCAAGCACTGAGAAAGTGACAAAAGGCTTCACATGTCTTATGCTGGGCTTTTCCTAGATAATCTGCAAATTGTGCAGGGGAAACTATCCAACCAGATAGACAAATTTCACTGAAGTTATTTATGTAGGTTGATACTCAGATTCCTAAGTATTTTATTTTAGGGAGATAATAATTTAATTCTCTATGACTTGTTAGACATCCTAGATGTTATTTTATATGCTAGCTTCCTTCTTTTGTTTCAATCTCTCACACCTGCCCTATTTAAAGTCATCCCCATTATTTCCACTCCCCATTTAAAATTACTGTACATTGCTATTTCCATTTTCTATGAGCCACTCCCCTTTATGGTTCTGTTACTTTCCTGGTTTCTGCAATTGCATAGGTTATTTATTCAAATCTGGGTAATTTTAACAGAGATGAGAGAGAATATGCAATATTTGTATTTCTGGGACTTAGTTTCCATCTCTCAAATGTTGTAGAAGAGCTACAAGCTGATGAGTTGAAGGACATTTAAGTTGTATCTGTATCCTGAACATTATGAACAGATTAGCAATAAACATTGCTAAAAAGTTATCTGCTAGCTATTTTGTTGATCTCCACCATTCTATCTAGGGAGAGATAAAATCTCAGTCATTTTGATTTGCATTTTACTAACTGATGGAGACATTAACCATTTAAAAAAAGTTTCTTTGCCATTTTTTTTATTTCTTCTTCAAAGATTTCTCTGTTCTGTTACATAGACCATTTAGTGAATTAAAAAAGAAATCTGACTGGCCTGCTCTTTGATCACCTCCCTATGAGGGAGGAGCAGCCTTACCAGGCTACAGAAGATGACAATGCAGCCACTCCTGATGTGATCTGATAGACTAAGATCAGAAGGAAGGAGAGGAGGACCTCCCCTATCAGTGGACTTGGGGAGGGGCATGCATGCAGAAAGGGGGGGGATCGGGAGGGGAGGAGGGAGGGGCTTATGGGGGATACAAAGTGAATAAAGTGTGATTAATAAAATAAAAATAGAAAAAAAAACAGCCAAAAACCAAAACAAAACAAACAAAAAGCTAGTAACAGAAACTGAAAAAAAAAATTACCTTATTTTAGTTATCTCTATGCCCTGGATTTTAATCCTCTGAAAGATGTATAGTTGGCAAAGCTTTTCTCCCATTCTGTAGGCTTCATACTCACTTGATGATTTTTGCTTTAGTTGTGCAAAATATTTTTTTTTAAGTTTTATGAAGTCCCACTTCTTAATTATTGGCCTTAATTGTTGGTTGAATGAGTCTCATTCCAAAATCCTTTCCTACACGTACATATTGTAGGGAACCACACAGGTTTCTTTCTATCGTTTTCAGTATTTCATGTTTCAAATTTCTTTGATCCAATTTTGGGTAGATTTTTTTGCTAGACGAAGCATGTGGCTCTGATTTCACTCTCCTACATGTGAACATCTAGTATTCCCAGAACTTTTTGTTGAAGATGCAATTTGTTATAATGTACATGATTTTGTCACCGTTTTGTCTATTGCATGACTATAGTTACGTGTACTCATGTTTGGATCTTTGATTTTGTTCCGTTTGTCTATATGTCTGTTTTTGTGCCAGTCATCCAAAAGCCACAGGCAATCTAACAACGACAGCTAATGTATACTAACCTGCAAGCAAGCTCTTAACATATCATGAGAACAAAAAATAAAATAAAATAAAGTGACTTTAAAATAATGATATTTTTGTCTTATGTTTTAAAAATCTTTTTGAATAGATACACAATACAGTAAATTATCTCCATTTCTAAACCTAGTCTTAAATGTGTAGAGGTTGAAGTGACTAAAAGTTTTGCAGAAGACTATAAATAACCACATATATTTAGGATTAAGACTTAATTTCAATTAAGATTAATTTCTAATTCATCTTATACACAAAACTGAAGACAATTTTGTGCAAAATGTTTGTTTAGCTATTAGCTACATTATAACTGCAATATATAACAGTAATATTAATGTAGAATTATAAACTGACTGTACTTAAATGTTCTACATTTCCGTATATGGGATAGTTCAAATGTTCAGGTTATCTAATTGGTGTGTATAAAAGCTTTGATTGTTGTTCTAAAATCCTCTTTTCCAAAAAGTATTTCTATATTCCACAACTTCATGATAATTATGATTTAAAACTTACAGCTTCAAAGTTTCATAGACAAAACACATAGCAGTTACAACATGCTGTGAATATAACAGCTTTTTATATTTTCACAGCTATATTTTAAATTAAATCATATTTTCTTCTTTCAATATGTTGTCACATAGATAGACAAAGAGCAGAAACAGGGTTAATAATTACAAAACTCTATTCTGTTGATTTTATTGTTAACTGTAGAAGGACTTTGTCATTCACACAATGTTACAGAATTAGGTTATGTAATTTTTTTTTTAAATTCTCCTCTCTGAACAATTGCCAGAATGTACTACTGAAGGTAGAAATCAAGTATGTATGATGTAGAACTTGGCGTGAAAAGTTTGTGTATAAACATTTTTTAAAGGAAAAGAAATTTACAGTAAAGCTTGCATATTCTTTTGTGTGTGTGTGTGTGTGTGTGATATGCATTGATAATTAAACAATTAAATTGAGAATTGTGTGATGTCGATAATATATGGAATGTTACCATTACAAATCTTCCAAGTGCCTTAATCTTGCCCATCTCCGTTTTTGAATGGTAGATCAATGTTCATAGTTGAGTCCGCACAGACTCAAGTAGCATCCCCAAATCATTTATCTTCATACTATGTATTTGAACTTCTGCATAATTCACTGTACTTCCACTGAAGCCATTTCTGGATGCATAGAGATACTATTTTAAAATATGGTCATGATAGCAACAAAATTAAGCCAGAAAAGATACCTTTCTAAATCCTTTATAGTATAAGTTGTGTACTTTACAATAATTTAGTGGAGTTGGTACATTCAGTTCATAGCACAGGCAGAGCAACAAAATTGGTACTCAGTTAATTGTCTACGATACCACATCAGTTAGTTTAGATCTAGAAATTAAGGGCTACATTTAAAACATAAAGGAACATATAATATCATCAATTTCTACCATGATATAAAAGTAATTTTATTTATAAATACAAGCTATGATAACCCTTGGAAATAGGGGCAATTACAAAATAATTCTCATGTAAGTTCACTTTTATTTCCATTTATCACATTCATATTAAAGTTTTTTTGCTCTTGGTGATTTTTTTCTATTTTCTAATTACAATTCTGCTTCTTACTAAATTAATTTCAGGATTTTAGGATAGAACAAGATACAACTGACCAACAAAAAAAGTAAATAAATAAAACAGGCAATGAAGTTACTCTTAATGATAATCTGTTATACTCATATACTAGATCCTATCATAGTGGTTATCATAGAGGCTGCATAAAGCTACTGGTAATAACAAATGCAGAGACTCAGAGCCAAACTTTCGGCAGAGCTTGGGGTATCCTGAGGAAAAGGGGGAGGAAGGACTGTGGAAGCCAGAAGGGTCAAAGATAGTACAAGAAAAGACACAGAATCAATTAACCAGGCTCATAGCTGCTCAGAGGCTGAACTCACGATCAAGGAGCCTCAGTGGGTCTGTCCTCAGTCTTCTATGGATTCCTTAGGGTTGTGCTGCTCAGTGTTCTTGTGGATTCCTAACAGTGGGAGCCAAGCCTGTCTCTGACTCTTTGTCTGCTTTTGGACCTTTTTTTCTCCAACTGGATGAATGAATTTTGGGGAGAGGAAAAGAGAGGGAGGGAAACTGGGAGAAGAGGAAGGAGAGGAAACTGTGGTAGGGATGTAATATATGAGAGAAGAATAAATAAATATATATTTTAAATATTTTATTTCAAAACAAAGTATTTGCTTACTAGCTTAACAAATAAGATGGAACACTGAAGGTTTTATGAAGAATTTATGCAAGATTATTTTACTTTTTCAGAGCTTGAAAATAAAATAAAAAGTCTTGTTACTTTAGCCACAATATAAAGCTTATCTCTGTATAGTTGACAAAAAATCCCATGTATTTTACATGTTTTCTCATCTTGGAAGTTTCCTTTCAGGCCTCTCCTGGCCTTAAACTCACTGTGTCACTCAAACTGTCATTAAACTTGCAATGATTCTCTTCCTTAACATTGTATGTGCTGGCATTACAGTTTGCCTGTCACTCTTGCGTTTGCCTCACCTTTTAATTAAAATATTTCCAAGATGAGAAAACATGTAAAATATTTATTATTTTTTTTTACCTAACGAAATGCAATATTTGATGAATTGTAACTAATAATATTTCTATGGCTTGAATATGATTTGTCCTGCCTTAAATATTAAAGAAATCTATTCTCAAATGTAACAGTATTGATAACTAATGGGGCTTTTAAGAGCTTATTAGAGAAATAAAATGCATTAATTTTCTCCGTACACAGTTGTATCATGTGCTGCTAGAACAAGCTGTTGTAAATACTGTATTATGTTCTTTCTGTCTTTGACATAAGCCTGAAAGGGACTTGTTTTTTTTTTTATTATTATTATTCTATGAAAGATCATGGATTAGATACAATTCTTTTGTGTGTATGTATGGGTATGGTATATGTGTAAATAAAATGAGTGTGTGTGTGTGTGTGTGTGTGGTATTGTGTGTATGTGCACATACATGTGCATGCAGAGGTCAAAGAATGACTTTCAGTTCCTGGCAATAACTCACCGCCTTACCCATTTGCAGTAGGCTAACTCACTGTATCTGAACTTATGCTCCCTATCAGCATGTCCCAAAGACCCTCCTAGTTCTACTACATACCCAGAAGGAATGCTATCGTAGACACATGTGGGTCTTTACATGGATGTTAGAATCCAAACTCAGATTTTTATGCTACTGTTTGTCAAACTGAAGGGCAAGGTATTTATGTGTTCAGGGACTCTTATTCAAGGCAACAAAGGCTCAATTTATTTGAAAAGTGTAATGTATTTAAAAGCAAAGTGATACACTGTGAAGAGTGACAGTGGGTAACATCATTATAACACCACTCAGCAAGTGTCCTTTTTGTGTACTTGAACAAACTTTGGGTATATACCTAGCAGTGGTATAGCTGGGTCTGGAGGAAGCACTATTCCTATTTGTCTTAGAAAGCGCCAGATAGCTTTCCAGAGTGGTTGTACCAGTTTACATTCCCACCAGCAGTGGAGGAGGGTTCCCCTTTCTCCACAACCTCTCCAGCATGTGTTATCTCTTGAGTTTTTCATCTTGGTCATTCTGATGGGTGTAAGGTGATATCTCAGGGTCGTTTTGATTTGCATTTCCCTGATGGCTAATGAGGATGAGCATTTCTTTAAGTGTTTTTCTGCCATTTGATATTCCTCTGTCGAGAATTCTCTGTTTAGCTCTGTTCCCCATTTTTTAATTGGATTACTTGGTTTGCTGCTTTTCAGCTTCTTTAGTTCTTTGTATATACTGGATATTAGTCCTCTGTCAGATAAAGGGTTAGTGAAGATTCTTTCCCAATCTGTAGGCAGTCGTTTTGTTTTGATGACAGTATCCTTTGCTTTACAGAAACTTTTCAGTTTCATGAGGTCCCATTTATTGATTGTTGCTCTTAGAGCCTGTGCTGTTGGTGTTCTGTTCAGGAAGTTGTCTCCTGTGCCAATGAGTTCTAGGCTGTTCCCCACTTTTTTTTCCAATTGATTTAGGGTATCTGGTTTTATGTTGAGGTCCTTGATCCACTTTGACTTTAGTTTTGTGCAGGGTGATAAATATGGATCTATTTTCATTTTTCTGCATGTAGACATCCAGTTGGTCCCCAGCACCATTTGTTGAAGATGCTGTCTTTTTTCCATTGAATGGAATTGGCTTCTTTGTCGAATATCGAGTATTCATAGGTGTGTGGATTTATTTCTGGGTCTTCTATGCGGTTCCATTGATCCTCCTTTCTGTTTCTATGCCAATACCATGCAGTTTTTATTACTGTTGCCCTGTAGTACAGCTTGAGATCAGGAATGGAGATACCTCCAGATGATCTGTTGTTGTACAGGATTGTTTTGGAGATTCTGGGTTTTTTGTTTCTCCATATGAAGCTGAGAATATACCCAAAGTTTGTTCAAGTACACAAAAAGGACACTTGCTCAACCATGTTTATAGCAGCTCTATTTGTAATAGCCAGAACCTGGAAACAACCCAGATGTCCATCAACGGTGGAATGGGTACAGAAATTGTGGTATTTTTATACAATGGAATACTACTCAGCAATCAAAAAGGAGGAAATCATGAAATTTGCAGGCAAATGGTGGGATCTAGAAAAGATCATTCTGAGTGAAATATCCCAGAAGGAGAAAGACAAACATGGGATATACTCACTTATATAGACCTATAAGATATGATAAACATAATGAAATCTATACACCTAAAAAAGATAATCAATTGAGCGGACATGGGGTAAGATGATCAATCCTCATTTAGAAAGACAGATGGGATGAGCATTGAACGTAAGACAGGAGTCTACTGAGCGCATCTGAAAGGCTCTAACTAGCAGTGTTTTCAAAGCAAAGACTCATGACCAAACCTTTGGCAGAGTACAGGGAATCATAAGAAAGAAGGGGAGTTAGTCTGATGGGGAAAGGATAGGAGCTCCACAAGGACCAAATATATCTGGGCACAGGGTCTTTTTTGAGACTGACATTCAACCAAGGACCATGTATGGATATAACCTAGAACCTCCACTCAGATGTAGCCTGTGGTAGCTCAGTAACCAATTGATTTCCCAAAGTGAGGGGAACAGGGACTATTTCTAACAGGAACTCAATGACTGGCTCTTTGGTCTCCCCACCCCCGAAGGGAGGAGCAGTCCTGTTAGGCCACAGAGGAGGGCTTTGCAGCCAGTCCTGAAGATACCTGATAAAACAGGATCAGATGAATGGGGAGGAGGTCCCCCCTATCAGTGGACTTGGAAAGGGGCAAGGTGGAGATGAGGGAGGGAGGGAGGGAGGGAGGGACTGGGAGGGAATGAGGGATCGGGACATGGCTGGGATACAGAGTTAATAAAATGTAACTGATAAAAAAAATAAAAAAGAAAAAAGAAAAAAGAAAAAAAAAAGAAAAAAAAATAACACCACTCAGAGGCTCCCGGTTACTGCCTGGGTCTGCATTTAATGTGACAAATAGAAGGAGGAGTGTATTTACTACTCATGTAGTTCTGTTGATCATCTATTTTTTATAGGCTGAGGTTATATAGGTCTTTGCTAACTGTACATCTTCCTGCTCATAATGTATCATATTTTTACTATAGGTAAAATAATATAGTAAATAACTGGATTTTTGCCAAAAGTTTACCTTTAGGACATGTTTGCTTTATTGAGTATACACCCCCAAATATTTCCAGCCAGACTGATCCCCTGCCACCTCTTTCAAGACATAAATAGTCAATGGGTGAATGGAATCTGTCTAAATTCAGTAGTCATTATTGGGAAGAGGTTGGGAGATTGGGTTTTGCACACACTCCAAGTAGGAGTGATCATTAATTAATAACAGGATGCTAATAAGTTTATTGTTCAGACCTTTCTTTTGTGTGTGTGTGTGTGTGTGTGTGTGTGTGTGTGTGTGTGTGTAATCTGGGAAAGATAGATTCTCAGACTGTGAAATTCCAGGTTAAAAGAGAGGTGTGTACATACTCCAAACTAACAGGCATTTCATTCTACTAAACTATTACATGTGTTGAGTGAAAGTACTCTTACCATCTCTGTAGCTCTCAGATATAAGCTTCAAATACTAGACTTCAAATCTCCAGAAATGTAAATTAGAAAGAAGAAAAAAAAATAAAAAAAACCTTTTTCTTTATACATCATCCATTCTTAAACACTCTGGTATAAAAATAGAAAATACACAAGGCAAAAATAAACCTAATAAATGAACTATATGCCTTATAAAACTCTATATGTTGAAATAATTTGGCAAGTAGATCAATAATTATCAGTTCTTGAGTTAATTTAATTACTCAAACTATGCTCCCGTTTCACATACGCAACGTACTTTGCCTCAATATAAGGTCAAAAGATTTAAAATATTTGGAATCAATACGGTCAGTGAATCTTTCATTAGTAAAGGGAAAGAAAACTTTGCAAAGACAGTCAGCATCAATCCTCCCAGAGGCTATGTATTCTGAGGAATTGTGATCAGAACAAAGAGAAAAATGTTCTCCTACATTCACTGGATGCCATTGAAAATAGTATTCTAAGAAACAGAAACAAGTTGAGTACCAGTGATCCAATGAATAGATTAAATATATATATATGGAATATATACCAGATTAGTTAATGTCATTTATGGAAACATAGCATATAGATATTATTATGCTCACAAATAGGCCTGAATTGTAAGTCCTACAACATCTAATGAAAATGTAATCTCAAGAAGAGTCCCATATACAGATTTTAGGAGGAAATTATCATTACCAGATGTTAGAGTTGGTTAGGAAAAGAGTGATTATGGACACCTGTTGTTTTCAACAAAATATCAATCGTTCAATTTAACAATAAAGACTCAAGAGCCAGATGCTGGTGTAAAAGCTTGCTAGCTCTGAGAGGCAGAGAAAGGACCCTTCCTTCTCAACTAAAGTCTCCCCTCCCCCCCACACAAAGGAAGCTCTCCTTCCCCACTGTATGTCAGAAAACCTCTTTCAAACTCAATGTTGGTCCCTTCTATTTCCTGTATATTTCTGTCTATCCATCCCCTGCTTTCTTCTTCCTCACTGTATTCTTTTTTTTTTTTTCCTTTTTACAATATTCAAGCAATAAGCTGTTGTATTAAAGACTAGGGCTGGGCCACACAACTAGAAACAGGTTTTTCTAGTAAATAACACAATCTTGAGGTTCACAATTTGATCAAATGTCCTGCAACATTTCCTCTTTTTGTCCAGATAAAAATGCAAGATTTTAACTCTAGCACAATAAAACTATTTACAATAATGAAGCTATTTCTTTCCACAGTGTTCACCTTGGTTCTATTTGGCAGTCTTGGATTAAGCATTTTTTGAGTTCAAGTTCCTATAAAATATTGTGTCAGTCATATGAACTCAGCAATTTGAGTGTCTTGAGTTGTGGTCTGAAGCTGAACTTTGGGTGGTGTTTGTCAGCTTAATGGCAATCCTGGCTAGCTAGAATGCAGCAATCAAACAAAAGGTGTTATAGTTTCTGTGGAACCTGGCAGGAGAACAGGCATGGGCAGGTTTTCCCAAGGGTTAGCGTTACAAAATCCAGGAGGATGTGTCATTGCAAGGCACCATCCTCTTTATGGAGACCTCAAAAATTATTGTTATGAATTGTAACAATTTATTATAGGAAACTTTTACAGCCATATTCAGCATATCATCGAAAGATTGAGGACAACAATCTATTTTTTATTGTTTTGTGTTTGTTTGTTTGTTTGTTTTAAACTTTATTCACTTTATATCCTGATTTTAGCCCCCTCCCTCTTCTTCTCCCTGCCCCACTCTCCCTCCCTCTTTCTTTCCATCCCCTTGCCCTAGTTCACTGAAAAGGAGAAGTTCTCCTCCCCTGCCTTCTGACCCTAGCTTATCAAGCCTCATCAGGACTGCCTGGATCTTCTTCCTCTCTAGACTAGAAGGGCCACATCTAACTCAGTTCATGAAAGACGCCGCCCATGTTTCACTATTCAGGTGCCCACATGGAGACTGAGCTGTGTATGGGCTACATCTGAACAGGGGGTCTAGGTACTCTCCATGCATGGTACTTGGTTGGTGCGTCAGTCTCTGCAAGGTCCCCTGGGCCCAAATATTTTTTGGCTTTTTTCATCTTTTTGTGGTGCTCTTGTCTCCTCTGAATCCATCATCATCTTCCCTCTTCTTGAGATTCCTGTGCTCCGCCCAAAGTTTGGTTATGAATCTCAGCATCTGCTTCAATCCCCTGCTGAGTAGAGTCTTTCAGAGAACATCTATGGTAGGCTCCCTTCCTGTTCCCTTTTTCCAACTTCTTCAGTAGTCTATTTTATTTGTTCTTCTGAATGAAAATTAAGCATCCTACCTAGAGTCTTCCTTGTTATTTATCTTCTTAAAATTGTGGATTTTAGTATGGTTATCCCATATTATATGGCTAATATCCTCTTCAGTTGAGAGACACATAGGTTGTTTCCAGATTCTGCCTATTATTAATAAAGCTGATATGGACATAGCTGAGCAAATGTCCTCATTGTATGGTAGAGCATCTTTTAGATATATGCCCAGGACACAACTTCTTGAACAGAACACCAACAGCTCAGGCTCTAAGAGCAACAATCAATAAATTGGACCTTATGAAACTTTAAGCTTCTGTAAAGCAAAGAGCACTGTCAACAGAACAAAATGGCAGCCTAGAGACTGGGAACATTTCTTTAAGAAACACTTAAAGAAATGTTCAAAGTTCTTAGTCATCAGAGAAATACACATCAAGATGACTCTGAGATACCATCTTACACCAATCAGAATGGTTAAGATCAAAAACTCAAGTGACAGCACATGCTGGATTGAATGTGGAGAAAGGGGAACCCTCCTCCATTGCTGATGGGAATGTAACCTTAAAACACCACTTTGGAAATCAGTCTGGTGCTTTCTCTCACAATTGGGAATAGTGCCACCTCAAGATCCAGCTATACTACAGTACTTTCTGATATGTGTTTTCGTAGGCATTTCTTGTTTTTTTGGGTTTGTTTTTTTTTTTTTTTTTTTTTTTTTTTTTTTTTTCAAATAATGCCTCTTCATTTATCTGCCTTCCTCAGTTACCTCTCAGTGATGTTTTTCAGACTGGCAACACACAGAGTGTTGTTTTATGAAATTGCCATTGTAAGTTATCAGATACCATTACATCAGACTTATTTTAAAATGATCCTGTCATACATAACATCTACATATAATTCTATGACAAATCCAAGTTTTGGGCCTCAAATAGTGTTCAATTATTACAAAGTATCATAAATAACTACATGGCAAGTCAGTCAGAGCCTTCACCAATCCCAACTCTGTTTTCTCTTCTCTTTTATCCATCCCTTATTTTACCAAGGACAAGTAGTTACTATGTTCATTCTTTATTTTGTTTGTGTCTTTATTTTATTTTGTTATACAAAAAAAAAACTTGAAAATAAATGAAACTATCACAAAGCAAAATCAAGCATACACAAAGACTATGCACCTTAATGAACTTACAGACAGTTACAACCAGCATTCATAATGGAAGCTGTGAAACTTTACAGGAGATTCTTCACCTTCACTAACGATGTATTTTATGCCCATATCCAAGACAAACAAAAGGAAAATAACTCATGATGGAATTAAGACTAGAAAAATATTTATTTTTATGGGTATTACTTGCATTCCCTGCTCAGTTTAGATACACAGACAAACTCAAGCAATGCTAGAAGGGCTTCAGACACTTCGATGACATTGACAAAAGCCCTTTTATCAGACTTGAGGGTGGTAAAATGTTTCCATCCTTCATTTACTGACAGTGCCAATTGATTAGGGGTTGAAAGATATTTGTAAGATGATAATAATTTTCTCAAAGTATATATTTTTAGAAAGCCGCAGTTTACAATTTCTCCTTGAACTTTTTTATAACTTGAGGGTAAGAGTGTTTTCAAAAGTTTACAAAAATCTTGAAGTTCTAGGGTAGAAATATGGATTTTGTGCTGTCTTTCAATTTACAGTGGAAGCTGACATCTATTCTATCTCAAACATTCATAGAAAATTTCCCAACTAACATATTGACATGATTGTTTCCAAATTATCTTTCAGAAACAAGGGGTAGAGAAAGTGAAATAGACTTTACTAAGTGTCATAGCAAAGCAAAGGAAAAAGAGAAGAATAAAAAAATTAAGTGGAAGAATCAACTGTTTATCTTCTTTTCATCTTCAGCGTCCTTATATTTGGGGGATGAACATGACTTACCAAGAGAAAAAGGCAAGATATAATATCACACACATACACATACAGTTCATGTCTCTAAATACATTTTAATTTTAAGATGTATTATTATGTTTATAGCATGCTCACAAAGAGTACATGTTGAATTTTTTTCTGAATATGTATTTCCATAGCTTGTCTCATTTCTTCCATTTTCTACTGCCTTCTCACCTCAGGTTTCACAAATCCTGCCAACCAGAGAATTGTGTCTTTATGTGGGTGTCATACAAGAACTAGATAGAATATTAATACTAAGCCTCTTTTGAAGTACACTAATTCAAGTCTAGAATTATAAATACATATTTTTGTGTCACAATCTGTGGTCTGTGGTCCTGCCATGAAAGTTCAAATGCCCTCAGATATTAGAAGTTTTTCTCTTTTTCTATTTCTAAAGATAATTTTCACTCTCCCTAAGTCTAAATGTGCCTAACTAATGGCATTTGCTAAGGTTGACATTTTAAAATGCCATCAAATGTTGACCGTGAAAAGGATCTTTCACAGTTTAAGAAAATCCACACACAGAGTAGATTTGTTTTTGACCAATTAGTAAGCTTAGATATCTCACAAAATACAGGATCCCCTGCAGGCAGCAAACATCTCTTTAGGATGTGTCTCCAGTGACAAAGTAGAGGCAGCCACTGATTTTTTAGAATGCATATGCACACATATTTAAGATTCAGTGAACATACACATTCAAAGAAGAGTCTTTAAAACTTGAAGTAGTGGAATTATTTTGGTATCATACTGACATGTGTCTATAATAGAAAACCTGGAAATACTTCATGATTAAACACCTGCTAATTTTTCATCAGAACTCCTGTTGAGAGCAGGAGAAATACAGGGGAAATTACATAAAGTAACAATAAACACTTGTTATGAGAAAAGTGTGCAAACTTATTACTATATAAAACTTACTGGTGAGAAATTAAAAATACTGAATTTTCTAATTTTTACACTGTATCCAATCAAATAAACTGACATACCTATTAATAAAGTGTGGGGGATAAAGAAGGTGGTGCAGTTGCTAAAGCACTTGCTGCAGAGTCATGAGGACCTGAGTTCAGATTCTGTAATATAAGTAAATAGGAGAAAGTGGTAGGGTGATTTGAACTTACTGATTAGACAGTCCGACTGCATCAATGAGCTCTGGATTTAATTGGAGTCTGTTTCTCAAAATACAATAGAATTTGACAGAGGAAAAACACCTATTGCTGACCTACAATCTCCTCCTGAACATCATTCATGTACAGATGCAGTAACACACATACTTCCACATACATGTAGCATACACATATACACATACATATTATCTATACACCTATAGTTATTCCTGTGTCAAGTGGGACCTCAGAAGTCAGTGTTGCCTAAATTTGAGCCCAGTCTTGGCTACCTGTACTTTTGTGCTTGCCTGGGCTACAAGGTAGGAAGAAGGAGGATGAGGACGAGGAGAGACACACATGTAAACAAAACTAAAAATGTTCTGCAGGTATTAAAGTACTGATGTTTCTTGTTACTGATTGAATGTAACTTTTAGAAAACTGTAATGGAATTCCCATGGCTATTATTCTTGGTCTATGATAAACTGTTATCATTAACATCACAATAATTTTTCTAGAATATATAAATACTGAAAGACAATTAACCACCAAGCTATATATACTAAATCAATAAATGGACTAATTAGTTGAATGAACAACTTTCCAAAATAAAGGCTAATTTTCAATAAATGACAGAAAATTAGATCAATATCCATAGTCATTAATAAAATATAAATTAACATTGTTTTGTTTGTTCACCCCCCTTGTCAAAATGTCAAAATGTTTATCAGGAAGAACACAAAAGAGAGAAAATTCTGGTGAAGATATGTGGGTAAAAAATTATACACACCACACATCATTGGGGTTGAAAATGTAAACTTTGGCTGTCATTGCGGAAATCACTATACAGATTTTTCAAGACTAAAACGTGAACTATACTACCCAGGAATATATACTGAAAGGCATTTAAGTCAACATGCCACAGAGATGCATGTGTACCAAGCTTGATTCTGGTACTATACACAGTAGCTGGCAAATTGAAATATAATATGGAAATAGATTTTAAAATGTAAGTATATGCGTGTGAATATTTTATTTGCCTGGAGAAAAACAGAAAATCATGAAACTTAACAGGAATACAGATAAACAAACAAAAACAATCAGATAGAAGCCACTATATAAACCAAAATAAAATCAAACTAAGAAAAAAAACAAACAACCAAAAAAACCTACATGCTTCATGTTTCTTCACAGCTGTATAATCTATGTTTGTTTTTGTGTAAAGTAGGGCTGATTTGGATAAAGAACAGTGTTTTCAAAGCAGATACAAAGACCCATAACCAAACCTTCAGTAGAGTACAGGGAATCATATGAAAGAAGGGCGAGTTTGTATGACGTGGAAAGGATAGGAGCTCCACAAGGACCAAATATATCTGGGCACAGGGTCTTTTCTGAGACTGACATTCAACCAAGGACCATGTATGGATATAACCTAGAACCTCTGCTCGGATGTAGCCCGTGGTAGCTCAGTAACCAATTGGTTTCCCATAGTAAGGGGAACAAGGACTATTTCTAACAGGAACTCAATGGCTGGCTCTTTGACCTCCCCACCCCTCAAGGGAGGAGCAGTCCTGTTAGGCCACAGAGGAGGACTTTGCAGCCAGTCCTGAAGATACCTGATAAAATAGGATCAGATGAATGGGGAGGAGGTCACCCCCTATCAGTGCACTTGGAAAGGGCAGGGTGGAGAGGAGGGAGGGAGGGAGGGAGTGGGAGAGAATGAGGGAGTGGGATACAGCTGGGATACAGAGTTAATAAAATGTAACTGATAAGAAAAAATTAAAATTAAAAAAAAAAACAACAGTAGAATAGAAGTAAAAAAAAAAAAAGTGCAGAGTAAAATGACACATGTCAAAATGCAATAAGGAAACTTTTCTTTCTCTTAAAGTTTGTAACCAAAATATGTAACAAACAAAAATCCATCAAGCCTTATAACAGAAATAATGCAGACTTGTAGACTAAGGAACTAGATCAGAGAACAAACAAAAGGAAACAAAAACACGTTATGTATGAACAGTATGAGCTAGATGACAGTTACTTGACATGTTTCCTCATAACATATATAAAATAAAGTTAAAGACTCAAAACATAAAATCCATAACAGTTACATTACTGGGAAAAGGGTAGAAAAGCATTTTGACAGTGGTTCTAGTTTTGATTTCCTGAGAATGTTGTCAACAATATGTGTTAAAAAGTCAGAGGGAAAGTGTAGGTGTTGGTTCTCTTCTTTCACTGTGTGAAACTTAGAATAAACTCATGTTCTCAGGACTAATGGCAGGCTTCTATACACATTTGAGACATTACATTAGCCCCATAAACAGTCATGGATTTAGGGATCTGAACTCAGGACCTCATAAGGAATGGCAAACACTGTACTAAACGAGCCATCACTACAGCCTCAACACGTGGACAGGTTCCAGTTCATCTTTTAATGTTTCTATTTCTTTGAATAGAAATAACAAATCAACTTATGAAAGAAAGTGTTTAAGTTTGTGTCCAGAGTTGCAGAGGGTAGTGTCACCCACGACCATCATGGCAGGAAGTACGGCAGCAGTCTAGCTGCAGGCACAGTGCCTGCGTCATTAAGAGCTTATATGTTCAGACATCAAACATGAAGCAGAAAGAAAGTGAAATGACGATGTGTGCTTTAAACCACAAAACATACTTCCAGTGACACACCTCCTCCAACAAGATCACAGCTCCTAATCCTTCCCAGGCAGGTTCAACAATTGGATACCAAATATTCCAATATGAGAGACAATGAAGCTAATATCATCCAAACTATCATAAAGTTGTATAATACAAATTTCACATTCATCAGTATATTTTATCTCTTACAATTATATTTAAAGAATCTTACTAACACAAATATTTTTCTATGAAACACCCTTAATTCCAGGAAATTAATGCTTCAGCTCACAGAACAGAGGGAGATATCAGCATCTCTTTCCTCCTAAATTCTGTGGAACCACACGAATTGAAGTCCTCTGAGACTTGACGTTGAGGTCTGACACAGTGCAGTGCTTTACATATAATCAAAAATATCTTTTTATCACATGATACCTTACGCATGCCACTTTTATAACCCTGAGCAATTCTTTTATATGTGTTGTCTTTTTTTAAAAAATCCATCCATGTGTTGCCAGAGACTCTGGAGATATTGATAATGTAAATGCTGCTTTTTTCTCACTTTTTATACCATACTTAATTTTGTGCATCTCTATGAATTAAAATGCTATTTAAATAAAAAAGACTCAAATATGTATACATACGTATATACATACATATGTATATATACACACACGTGTGTGTGTTTGTTGCTCATGTGTTTATGTATTTGAGGATGACCACTTGGGGTTAGATATCAGGAGGCCTGTAGATTGAAAAAAATTGATTCTCTCAATTTCATCAGCTGAAGATTGCCTGGATGGATGCAATTTTTCACCTGTTGGGAGGAGTCTCGTTAGATTTTCCAGTCCACGCTGACATGCCAACTGTTGCTGTCATCCTGGCTGATGAGGTAACCATGGTGTTGAGATTTTATAGGAAATTTTTATATCAAATATAGCAGACATTGATAGCAGAAACCTTGTCCTCTGGCTCTTAAAATCTTTGTATTGCCTCTTCCACTATGTTCAAACGTGTTTTATTAGCATATAAAAATACAAGCATTATACTGTAGTTAATTAAAATGTCATGTTTGTTTCTTTTCACTTTAAGTTCAAGTAAATTCTTCATTTTCTTATTCAAAAAAAACTCAAATATGTACCTTAAAACTGCACTTTCATTTAGAAAAAGGCAGCCATAACCACGTTTTTATTTAAATGAATGTATTCATAATCTAATGCCTCTAAAATTAAATTTAAATATTGTATAGTAGCCATAGAATTAGAGAGCATGCCCATTCTTAAAGCCACTACTTCCAAAACAAACCATTTCTCATTGCTTTCCACTTAGTACGTCTCCCTTGTGGGAAGTTTATTATCAGGTTCATTACAAAATATTAATTACAAATTCTAACAACAATCCCAAATATCTGCTCATTACCACTGTTATGAAAGTAACCTCATTCGCCTGAAGTGTTTAAGAATTTAATGACTTTGTTCTCTCTGTTGCCTTCTTACCATTCCTCAACTCAATAACTAGGACTATCTGTTGGATAGATATCTATCTATTCTACTATTTATCAGGTATTACACATACTCCAGAGCACAATGGTTGCATTTCTTTTGGAATAAGCTAATATCTTCCACAATATGTGTACAGATAAATCAGCACTTCATCTTATCACATATGTTCCAAATATGCCTTGTATGCTTAGGCTGAAGTTCACAGGGTATTTCTCTTGTTTATCTAGAATTTGTTTACTTTTCTTTGTTCTAACTATGACTTTATATCTATTCTTCCGTGTATCCATTACAACTTTTGCACTCTTGTATAAGCATATGTATGTATGTTCTCATATGTTTACTGCAAAAAAATGTGTGGGTTCATCTGAACATTTGTGTGTATGTATTTAGAGGAAAAAAGTAGATAATAGTTGAATGTCTTCCTTGATTATTCTTCACCATATGTACTAAGACAGAGCTCTATGATTAGGCTTGTCTAGCTAGCCACCTTGTTCTAGGAATCCAGTCACTGCCCCTTAAGCACTAGCTGTATAGATGGCCTCTCTGCCCCCACCCACACAGCCTGTATGCAGATGCTCAGGAGAGACCACCAGTTCTCCTGCTTGGATTTTATTTATGGAAACGTAAAACCAACTGTCAAATTTTGAGATTCTTTCATGAGATTAATCTATTTTATGCTTATTATCAGCTGTTCACTGAAGCTGATGTTTTCAATGTACTTCTCAGAAGTGAGCAAGAAGCTTCATAAGAATAATTTTTCTTTTTTTTTTGATAGTACAAAGCCTTTTTTATTTTTTAAATTTATTTATTTATTTATTTATTCATTATAATTTATTCACTTTGCATCCCACTGTAGCCCCCTCTTTTGACTCTTCCTAGTATCACCTACCTTCTCCCTGCTATGCTCTTTCCCTAGTCCCCTAATTGGGGAGAACCTCCTTCCCTTCTCTCTGGCCCTAGCCTATCAGATCTCACCAAGACTGACTTTCTCATCTTCCCTGGTGGCCTGACAAGGCTGCACCCCCCAGGTGGAGGTGATCTGTGAAGCCAGCCACAGAGTCCATGTTAGAGACAGCTCCGGTGCCCCTTACAAGGGAACCCAAATGGGTGTTGGCTACATCTTCTCAACTATGTTCATAGCAACATTATTTATAATAGCCAGAATCTGGAAAAAAACTAAATGTCCCTCAATGGAGGAGGAATGGATACAGAAAGGGTGGTACATTTACACAATGGAATGCTGCTCAGCAGCTAAAAACAAGAAAATCATGAAATTTGAAGGCAAATGGTGGGAACTAGAAAAGACCATCTTGAATGAGGTAACTGAGAAGCAGAAATACACATATGGTGTATACTCATTTATAAGTAGATATTAGGCATATAATAAAGGATAAACATACTAAAATCTATAGTCCTAAAGAAGCTAAAAATCAAGAAGGACTCTAGGGAAGATGTTTAATACTCACTAAGAAGGGCAAAGAGGATAGACATCAGAAGAAGAAGAAGACAACTCACAGGACAGGAGCTTTCCACAGGGGACCTTGGAGAGACTCTACCCACCAGTGTATCAAGGAGATAGTGAGACTCATAACCAAACTTTGGGCAAAGTGCAGGAAACCTTATGGAAGAACAGGGAGATAGAAATACCTGTAAGGACAGGAACTCTGTAAGGAGAAAAACAGCCAAAATAACTGGGCCAAGGGGTCTTGCAGAAACTGATACACCAACCAAGGATCATGAATGGAGAAGAACTAGATTCCCTGCTCAGAGGATGCCATAGGCTGCTTAGTTTCCAAGTGTGTTTCCTAGTAAAGGGGTCAGAGGCTGTCTCTGACATGAAATCAGTGGCCAGTTCTTTGATCACCTCTCTCTGGGGGTGGGGTAGTCTTGCCAAGCCACAGAGGAAGATGATGCAGCTAACCCTGATAAGAATGAATTTTTTAATGGTATTTCCATATTGGGAAGGCAGAATTCTACTAATGTATAAATGATCTTTTCTTTTCTTTTTTTTTTTTTTGATGATTTTAAAGCAAGCATTAGAAATTCTGAGCATTATTTGGACCCATATCATGGATAGTATTGACTCAGGTAAGAATTAGCTGGGCCAATGCATTTTACATGGTATGTGGATGCTTGTACTACACACACCACTAACTAGTTTATTTAAATCCCTCTTTCTTTTTTTCACCTTTTCTGATGTTTCTATTTGTGATTCTATCTTGAATCCTGCTGCTTAACATCAGGCTTTAAGGACTGTAACACTACGTTTCTCATCAGTTTGAGCCCAGACTAGGAATATGAGAGGTATGAAGTTAGGCATAATTGTTCTCAGCTGCCTATTTCAAGAGTCTTATATGAAAGAAATACATCACAGCATTTTAATTTGGGTTCTCTCTTTTGAGAGCTACATATAATAAAGAGAATGAAAATAGGAGACAATTATGTAATTATGAATGCTCTAAGAAAGGTTATTTTCTGGATTAGAAAAAAACGTTCATAGATCCATAAATGAAGACAAACCAACTGCATCTTCTTAATGCTCCTTCCTCCCTTGCTGCAAACTATAAATCAGACTGGACTCTTCTTTCTTTTGTCGATAATACCTAAGATATTAAAGTCTGTGCCAACTGGCTCATGAGACAAATTGTCTCCAGTGCACAGTATCAAGTCTCTCTGTAAGTATGTGTGCATTTCCAAAGAAATTAACATGAAGATGCTTCAGAGATTAACAACTGTGCTCAATCATGGTAGGGCATTTTCCATACTATACTCACACCTATATTGACGTTCTGTGATCCTGCAGCTTGTTTCAATTTTTAAAATTTTTACTGTTAACACTAGTTTTTGATCTGCCTCTGAACTGTAGACCAGTCTGAACCAACTGTTAGACATGAGGTGGTATATGAGGCAAACTATGCCTTTTTGTCAAGTCTTTTTGTTGACATATTTGTTTATTTGATGACCATGTTGGTAATGAAGAGTTCTTCCTAAGACAATGCAATCAGTCCTGGTGAGACCTGATAGGCTGGAGTCTCACAGAAGAGGAGGAGGATGTCCCCTGTCAGTGGACTAGGGGAGGGGCATAGGGGAAGAAGAAGGAGGGAGAGTGGATTTGAGAGAAGTAGAAGGAGGTGGGGCACAGCAAGGATACAAATTGAATAAATTGTAATAAATTATAATCATAATAAAAAGAAATTAAAATAAACTCAAATTAAAATACAAGTTAGTGATACATCTATATCCTGAAATATATAATTTCCCTTATTACAGGTAGAGTGAAACACTATGAGATATAGACAATGGCTAGAACAATTTATTTCTAAAAAGTATTTTAAATCTCAAAGACATGCACATTCAATGTTTTCTTTCCAAAATAAACGTGTATTTTTTTTCTAAGGTATATTTGTTCATACAATAATTATAAAACAAAAAGCCACATTAGCTAGAATTCAAAAATTTTATTCATTACTTATTTCAAACTGTTTCCAAATTACCTTGCCAGAAGAAAATTATCATCAAAAAATAAATAAAATAAAGTGTTTTAGGTGATGCAAATGGTTTTGGTTGGGAGGAGATTTAAGCATTTATTTTGTCTGAAATCCTAGGAAATGGTAAGATATTGCTCTGAAGTTAACAAAACACAATTTAGAGCTTTCTAGACCAGGTAGTAGGAGTATTAAGAGCAGGAATCTGAAGCAAAACTGAGAATCCCTGAGTTCATTGTAATTTGTTATGGGCCAAGGAAAGGATTGATTTGTTGTGCTGAAATTTAATTTCCATATGCAAGCCCACCTTTCCATGCCTCTCAGCTTGAAGGATTTTAGAAAGCCTATTAACTTATACACCGAATGCCCTGTTCTGCATGGATCTCTCGTTGAAAATTTATTTTCAGAAAAAAAAGCAAGAAGTTATGCTTTTTATGCAATTGAAAAGAAAAATAACTGAAAATTATTTCTTAAGTATAAATAGAATGCCATAGAACCATCAAATTTACAAAAAATAGCAGAATCACACAGATTACAGGGTGTGTGACCAAAATATATGTAAATGTATATATGTATGTATGTATGTATTTATGTATGTATTTGGTTGAAGTATACCGATGCAGAAACTGAACACAACCGTATAGTTACGAGACTTAGTTGAAAGTAAATTTACTAAAATATATAGCCAAAAAATTAAAAATTGTGCTCTCTGTTGGTACTAAAGTATATTTATATATGCCATATGTATATATATTATATATATATTTATAATATATATAATCTCTAAGGTATATTTACAATTTTGACTATTTCTAATAGTCAAAAAAAGCACTACTGCCCCCAGCCTTTCTTGTATGGAATAAGCTTTCTAATTATAATTTCCATAATGCAAACATTTCTTCCTCTCTCCTTTTTTAATTCCTATGTATACAGTAAACCCGTTAATTGTGATAAACCAGGAGTTTTCTGCATCCTGTGTCACACCCTATTTATCCATTCAGTGATCTCTTTACTCAATCAGACCAAAACAAATTTTCTTTGAATGTCTGATTTATTGAAGCTGTACATTCTGATCTTGTCTCTTAGTACTATTTTCTCTTCTTTCCCTTAGGTACGAAGACTTCTTTAGCTACATAGATATCATTCCCTTACAAATTTTCCAAGCCATAAATGAATTTCTCCTTTACTTTTTTACATATTAAATGAAATCTTCATGAAAAGATAATTCTGGGAAATCATCCAGTAATCAAGGAGAGCAGATGGAGAGACAAAGAGCTAACCACTAGGTGGAGCCAGGAGAAACCAGCATAAGAGAAGGAGTAAGGATTGTAGGAACCAGAGAAGTTGATGACACCAGGAGAACATGGACCGCAGAATCAACTAAACAGGACTCATAGAGTCTCATAGAAACTGAAGTGATAATCATGGACTTTATATGATTCTGAGCTGATATCTCTGCATCTAACTTATGATTATATAGATTGGTTTTCTTCTGAGACTTGAAACAATGGGATTGAGGGTTTTCTGATTTTTTTTGCTTGCACTTGGGAAACATTTCCTCCCACTATGTTGCCACATGTAGTCATGATAACAAGTTATGTGTCCAGCACTATCATAAGGTGTTTGGGTGCTAGGTCTTTTCCTGTGGATATTTCTGGGAGGCCTAAAGGAGTAGAGGAAGGGAAAACTTAAGTTGTAATGTCATATATATGTCTTAGTTATCATTTTATTGCTGTGAAGAGACACCATGGTTCTTATAAGACAACTCTTATAAAGGAAATTATTTACTTGTGCCTGGCTTACAGTTTCAAAGGATTTGTCCTTGTTGTCATGGTGGGAAACATGGCAGCATGCAATCAGACACTGTGTTGGAGAAGAAGTGAGGAGTTCTACATCTTGAACCCTAGTCAGTAGAAGGAGACTGTGTACCACACTGGGTATAGACTGAGCATAGGAAAACTTAAAACCCAGCCCATCCATTCCTCCAGCAAGGCCACATTTACTCCAACAAGGCGACAACTTGTAACAGTGCCATTCTTTAGGCCAAGCGTAAACCTGTGACTCTCAGGCCAGAACGAGGTGGCCGAAACTGTGAATGTCTGCTGCTTGCTGGGCTGTAACATTGCCTCCTCTTTCAGTTACATCTGCAACAGCTTTCAGTTTTCCATGGCTTCTGTCACCACCTAACCTCCTGTCTTGTTCCCTGTTTTCTTCCTCTTCTGATGTCCATCCCATTTGCTTTTCTGAATGAAGATTGAGCATCTTACCCAGGGTCTTCCTTCTTAATTAGCATCCTTAGGTGTACAAATTTTAGTATGATTATCCTATATTATATGTCTAATATCCACTAATAAGTAAGTATATACTATGCATGTTTTTCTGCTTCTGGGTTACCTCACTCAAGATGATCTTTTCTAGATCCCACCATTTACCTGCAAATTTCATGATTTCCTTGTTTTTAATAGCTGAGTAGTATTCCATTCTGTAAATGTACCACAATTTCTGCATCCATTCCTCAACTGAGGGACATTTGGGTTGTTTCCAGATTCTGTCTATTACAAATAAAGCTGCTATTAATATGGGTGAGCAAATGTCCTTGTTGTATACTTGAGCATCTTTTGGATATATGCCTAGGAGTGGTATAAGCTGGGTCTTGAGGAAGAACTATTCCTAATTGTCTGAGAAAGTGCCAGATTGATTTCCAATGTGGTTGTACAAGTTTACATTCCTGCCAGTAATGGAATAGGATTCCTCTTTCTCCACAACATCTTTAGCATGTGTTGTCACTTGAGTATTTTATCTTAGCCATTCTGATGGGAGGTAAGGTGAAATCTCAGGGTCATTTTGATTTGCATTTCCATGATAGATAAGGATTTTGATCATTTTTTAAGTGTTTCTCTGCCATTCGATGTTTCTCTATTGAGAATTCTCTGTGTAGCTCTGTATCCTGTTTTTTTTTTATTTTTATTTTTTTGGGGGGGTACTTGATTTGTTTGCTTCATCACTTCTTTTTTTCTTTATGTTTCTGGATATTAGTCCTCTGTGAGATATAGGATTGGTGAAGATTTGTTCCCAGTCTATAAGCTGTCGTTTTGTTTTGATGACAGTGTCCTTTGCTTTACAGAAGCTTTTCAGTTTCATGTGGTCCCATTTATTGATTCTTGTTCTTAAAGCCTGTGCTGTTCGTGTTCTGTTCAGGAAGTTGTCTCCTGTACCAATGAATTCAAGGCTCTTCCCCACTTTTTCTTCTAACAGGTTTAGTGTGTCCATTTTTATATTGAGTTATTTAGTCCACTTTGATTTTAGTTTTGTGCAGGGTGATAAGTGTGGATCTATTTGCATTTTTCTACATGTAGACATCCACATCAATGGAATCGATGAAGACCCAGAAGTAAACCCACACACTTATGGACACCTGATTTTTGACAAAGATACCAAAGCCATACATTGGAAAAAAGATAGTATCTTCAACAAATTTTGTTGTTCTAACTGTATGTTGAGCATTTCTTTAAGACTTTCCCTGTGTTTGATATTCCTCTGTTGAGAATTTTGTTTAGCTCTGTACACCATTTTTGAGTCTTACTGATTGATTTTTTATTAACTACAATTTATTCACTCTATATCCCAGCTGTAGCCCCCTTCCTCAACCCCTCCCAATCCCACTCTCTCTTCCTCTTCTCCTACTTGGTTTGTTGGTGTTTAAATTCTTCAGTTCTGCCTTCCACAGAAGACCTCTGAAAGACCCTACCCATTAGGGTAGCAAAGGAGATACTGAGACTCATAGCCAAAATTTGGGCAGAGTGTGGGAATCCTTATTGAAGAACAGGGAGATAGAAAGACCTGGAGGGGACAGGAACTCCGGAAGGACAACAACAGAGCCAAAATTCCTGGGCACAGAGTGGCAAGCAGAGACTAATATTCTAGCTAAGGACCATGCAGGGAGAGGACCTAGACCCCTTGTTCAAAGGAAGCCTATTGGCTGCTCAGTTTCCAATTATATTCCCTAGTAAGGGGCTGTCTCTGAAATGAATTCAGTTGCAGGCTTTCTGATCGCCTCCCCTTTGGTGGTGCAACCTTGCCAGGCAACAGAGGGACATTATGCAGCCAGCTTTGATGAGACCTGTTAAGTTAAAGTCAGTAAGAAGGGTAAGATGTCCTCCCCTATTAGGAGACTAGGGAAAGGGCATATTGGAAGAAAAGGGAAGGTAGTGGGACTCAGAGCAGAAAAGGGAGAGGGCTGCAGCGGGGATACAAAATACAAAGTGAATAAATAACAATAAATAAATATATAAATTAAATTACATTATAAAAAAAGAGAGTTTTCATTTAAGAAGACATTTCAGCCAGTCCTGATAAAGATATGAGATATGAGACCTGATAAATTAGGGTCAGATGGAAGGAGGAGGAAAACCTTCCTATCAGTGGATTTAGAGGGGCAGGTAAGAGATGAGGGGGGAGGGGATTGGGTCGGAATGAGAGGGACTGCTACAGCTGGGATACAAAGTAAATAAACTGTAATTAATATAAAAATTTAAAAACTTTTCTCTATATTTCCCTGACCCCCAGTTTTTAATTTATTTATTTTTATTAATTACAGTATATTCACTTTTTTATTTTTAAGTATATTCTCTTTTTATCTCAGCTGTAGCCCCCTCCCTTTTCACTTCCCAATCCTACCTCCCCTCCATGATCTCCTCCCATGCCGCTCCCCTTGTCCACTGATAGGGGAGGTTCTCCTCCCCTTCCCTCTGACCCTAGCCTATCTGGTCTCATCAAGACTGGAGAGCAGCCTTATCAGGCCAGAGAGGAAGAAAATGCAGCCAGTCCTGACACCTAATTTTTACTATTTTTCTTTCTTGCCTTCATCCCATCAATCACATAAACCAGCTAACAGTGTTTGCTGTTCCATCCAAGTCTCTTTTGGGATTTTTGCACACAGAGGTGATTACCTTTGAAGGAATAAATGAAAATATCAGGGAAATGTTCAATTTAAATAAAGATTACTTTAATACCATATAAGAGATGGTGATTGCCCAGTTACCTGGTTTTCAATAAATGTAAGAGGTGGATAAAATATGAGTGGATGTGAGACTTTGTGGGTTATGTTATTGGTGGACTAGAGATAAGCCAAAAAAAGGAAAGACTTCAAAGCCAATTTTATGATTTAGAAAGACAAGTAATAATATCTTCCACTACAATATGAAAAACATGATGATAAGTACTTAATACTGAATCCTATTTTAGTTGTGAGATTAAAGCTTGCTATGAGAAGTTGAAATATATTCATAATTTTCTAGGGCCTTGAATCTTTGTGTTCATTGAATAGCATGTATCAAATACATAATTTTTCCCAATACTCAAGTAATATATGAAAAGACTGAGTCACATAAAAGACTCAGGCTCTCTTGATATTTTGAGTTTGTTCCAGAGGCAAATGCATTTATGGACATAAAGATGGTTACCCAGATATAAGTCTGGATAGTATGAAATGAAATGAAAAATGTATAAGGGATTTAAATTATTGAATAGATCATCTAAAAGCCAACACAGAACAGGACCAAGGAATAGAATATCACAGGAAATAAAAAGCTGAGAAACTGAGAAAAGCTGTTATTTCAAGGAGTGTGATGGAGGTAGGATTGGGAGGGGAGGAGGGAGGGGCTTATGGGGGAGATACAAAATGAATGAAGTGTAATTAATAAAAGTTAAATAAAAAATTAAAAAAGACTAGGCTATTAGATTAGGCCATTCACTTCAAATTGTGTTCTTGTAATAGGAAATATGAACAAATAAATACATAGGAGGCCTGTGTAAATATAGCAAAGTGGAGACTTTGACCATACCCAGCAAAGAAGCTCAAGCAGCTCTACTATCCCAGTACCTTTTCTTAGCCTTCTAAGCTCCAGATCTAAGAGGGAATAATTTTGTGCTGTTAAAGTAAACCAACTTTTGGAATTTTGTAATCACTTAGCCATCATCAGAGAAGCTGCTTCTTTGCAATGGATTGTCATTAACACAAAGACACACAATTAGACAATGTGTTGATTATTTTTTATCTGTTTTATTTTATTTTTTATTTATTTATTTATTTTGAATTTTATTATTTTCTTATCAGTTACATTTTATTAACTCTGTATCCCAGCCGTGTCCCCATCCCTCATTCCCTCCCAGTCCCTCACTCCTTCCCTCATCTCCACCGTGCCCTTTCCAAGTCCACTGATGGGGGGGACCTCCACAGACTTTTAACCACTGATCCTTAATTGGAATGTCTTTATCACATCCTTCACTCAAGATTCTGTGATCTATGATGAAGAGGAAGTGAACAGTTTTAAGAGCTAAAAGTAGTAGGTGACTTTAGTGAAACCATTTTTTAACACAGCAGAGCAAATGTTCATACAAACTCAAAAGGTTCTGAATCAGGCCTAAGGCATATATATATATATATATATATATATATATATATGCTCAAGCCAGACAGAGTCTATAAAGAAGGAGAAGAAAGGGACATTAATTCCCATTTCTACTTGAGGAACTTGTGACATCATTTGATACCTGCTGGGAGAAAGTCAGTTTTCTTCAATGGTGTGAGGTCTGGTATATCAGCCATGTTCCTGGGAATAGGAGAAGGGTGGGGGGAGAGAAAGATGAGGAGGAGAAGGGGGAGGAGGAGAAGATGGTGAGGGAGGAGGAAAAGAAGGAAGAGGAAGAAGAGGAGGAGAAGAAGGAAGAGGAGGGGAAGAAGAGAAGGAGAAAGAGAGGGTAAAAGAGTCTTTGAAAAGTTTGTTGAGTGAGATAATTATGAAATTACAATGCATTTGATATTGTATGAATTTTTGAAAACAATAAATACAATTATTATTTAAAAATATTCTACTGAGCACAACTTTTAACCAGGACAGAAAGAAAATATAGAGGGCTAAAAATCTTTATTTAGCTGTGCAAGAAGAAAAAAAAAAGGTAAGGGGGAGGATTCATACCATATAATCCTAAACTTCCAACCTTATGTTTATTCTTCTTAGAAGAGAAATGGGATTTTCTGTGTAATCCTTAGGCATGCACTAAAACCAAACATTTGTCTTTTAGGAAAATGTTGTTTTCAAGGTCTAATAATAAAACAGAACTCAATGTACTAAACTTGCATTTTCATTCAACATTTACTAGAAAATATGTGTATTTTTGGTTCTGTGGGCTAGCATTGTGCCTCAGAAGATGTTTATGTTAGTAAAAAAAATATTTGAAATGCTTTTAATTCAGTGAAGATGTGAAACACTATGAAATGATAAACCACAATGATAAATGATAGAGTAATGTAGAAAGAAATCAAGACACTAAAAAACATGTTGAAGTTTGATGAGAGTTCCAATATATGCAAGGTATATGCACCACATCAGGAAGATAGCTAGAATACATGGCAGAATTGGAAAACATGAATTTCCATTAATATATATGTATGTAATCATGAATATCTTAAATGTATACATGTTTTAAATGCCATATGTTTTGTACCCTGATTCTTGTTATTTCTTGATTTAATAAAAATTAACAATGTTTATTTCGAACTTCAGTAAAGTCATACTTTTATATGTGTGAAATAATGTAAAAATATTGCAATAATGTTTTCTAACCTACTTTAAACATGTTATTTGGTATGACTAGAATAAGAAAAATATGCAAAAACATTCAAAACTATCCTTGTCCTTTTCATGTGAAAGTAAATTTGTGCAACAAATATATGTTTTGGGATTGTGACTATCACTTATTAATTGGTTATACTGTACGTATAAAGTACTTCATTCAATTTCATAACAGTGTGTTATGTTTTGTTTGTTTCTGCTTTATTTGGTAAGAGAAATTCCAAACAACAAAAACACCTTCAATATATAAATGAAATTATCTCTTAAATAAATATCTTAGTCTTTCATTACTTTGATAACATTAATCATCTTCTTCAGTGGGGTAGTGAATATTGTGGACTTTTCTGTCTTTTACAGAAAAAGCAAGAGATTAAAAACTAGTATGCAATTGCTAATGTTTATTAGACTAGTGGTATACACAAATTTTGTTAAATTTCAATATACAAGGTTCAAAACCATAACACAAATAGAAGTTATTTATGAACTTCTCCTTCTGTATACTTAAGTATTTTAAAAGTAACTCTAATGCTGTTTTCATCAGGAGATAGAATATCTGCCTAGTTTTTGCATTGGAGAATCAAGTTTGGTCTTGTGACTGATTTTGATCAACAATTATACCTGAAAAGAGTAACGCCAATTTTATCCCTACAGCTACAGAAGCAACACAGCCTTTCTTTGTATTCTCATGGCATGGTTCTTTTAGGATGTTGTGCAAAGCATCCATGGTCATCATATTAAAGTCTAAGTCATGTAAGTAAGTAAAAGAATTCTTTAACAACTATCATCTGATATCAATCAGAAACAAATTCAGACACCTTAGTCTATGTTGGCCTACTGGCTACCAGGACAATTAGTATATGACCCGAGGTCTTCCAAATGACTTGAGGTAAAGCTTGGAAGAGAAAACTGCTAATCTGTAGAATTATAAGAAAAAAAAATTAAGCAAATAAATTGGTTGTTTAAAGCCAGTTTTTTTTTTTTTTTGTGTGTGTGTGTGTGTGTGTGGTAGTTTGTTATGAAGAAAAGGATAAATGGTAAATCTAAATCTCCAAGACATCCCCTTTCTGAAATAAAATTAAATCCGTCAAGCGTACCCTGATATAATCTCTTTGAATAATAGCTAATAATAAAATAGTAATATTTACTGGTAGGCCTTGTACTAAATATTTTACTTTTATTGCTTCCAATAAGCCTCAAAGTAATAAACTCAGTGCTTTCCTTAGGACTATGGATACTGAAACTCCAAGGGATGTTTAAAATGCTTCTCAGAGTTCTACAACTAGAAAAAATTGTGCAAAAGATTACAAACCTATTTCTAGCTCAAAGGAAAATTTCACATCTGTATGTTCTATCATGGTCGACTCTGTTGTCTCATAACTTTCCAATCTGTCAACTAAAAGCCAAGAATAAGCCTTGAAACAATAATACTTCAGTTTTAGATGACAAACAAATGTAAAAACAATAAACCTTAAATCAGATAATTTTTTGTATTTTTTTTTCTGTCTACTCACAGATTTAATAATGGGCTCCATGGTAAAACTTTCAATAGTTATCCTTGAGAAGGAAAAAAAAAAATGTTTCAGTTGTGTGACTACTTGAACAAATCATTATATTAGTAAGAGCTACCAATTTCAATTGATCAGAAAATATGATTCAACTTTGTATGAGCTATTGAGAATCAATGGAATGTTATACATGAAGAAATAAAAATTATTAGAACACAGTCAAGAAATCAAGAGAAAAGAATATCACTTTGATATTTCTAATATGTTGTTAATATAAGTGGAAATATTTCAACTCTCAAACATAAAATACTAATACTTTAAGATAAATATTAAATTTTATATTAAAGTGAATAAAATCAATCATGTCTACTTTTCTGTTTTGACATATGTCATTAGAATAATATTTAACAATAAACTACTGAAAATAGCAACATTAAATCAAGTTATTTCTCTCTCTCCATGTACATATATATATATACATATATTCATGAATATTTATATAAGACAATATATACATATATCCATGTCATTGTATATGTATATATTCTACACATAATAATAAACGATAAATATGTATAATTAAATTAAAATACATCTAAATAAATAAAAATATATCTAACTAAAACGCATCTATACTAAATTTACAATATGAAATATGAAAGACTGAAGATAAACATTTGTTAAATACACCATATGTTTTGCTGTGGAAAATTCAATATTACAAATGTATTTCCTACAAATTTATCTCAATACCTTAGAATTGTCAGTCAATATATTTTTATGAAAATAAGTTGTTCCTAAATTGTAAATGAAAATACAGTGAAAAAATTGTTTATCAAAACTGAAAAGCATTGAACCCACACTTAATAAACTAAACAAGAAATAAAATGCCCGCCATTAAAACAACCTTATCACATACCAAGTATTGATGAGAATGTGAAACAATATTCACTCGTTCTTGACTGAAATATTAAACACCAAATAAGTTATAATCAAGTTCAATAGCTGTTCAGATATTAGACTCTTTCCATTAATATTACTCAGTAATTGTGCTTCCAGATATTTTTCTTTTGTAATTTCCCAAAAGAAGGAATTGAGAAAGTGAATAAATCTATAATGTCTTCTTTCCTTCTGTAGAGAAAACAACCTAGAAAAAAAGCATTGTCTACCATACAGAATATAGCAAAATCATCTCAGTCATCTATGTTACAAATCATAGTTTAGAATCTTATTTGTAACTGTAAAAACGTGCTTACATCAAACTATTATATACAAATCAGGGCACAGCTACATGAGAGAATTTATTTGCAGTGCTTAATTTTTCTGCTTTAAATAAATATTTCATTTTAACTATGGGTCACTGATAATTTTATCGTAATATTAATTTCTATTTTCCTTGAAAAGTATGGTAAAATTCAGGAACTTTCAATTTTATTTCTTTCTTTTCATGATTATCCTGCATATTTTATGGATTATATTCTATTTCTCAGCAATATGTAAACTTGAGAAACACAGTAATTTTTACTTATTACCTGTTTAAATATTAGTTTTATATGTGTGAAACCAAAACAGAAACAATATACCTTGTAAGTTAATGTGAGACCAAAACAGAAAAAATTATACTGAGAAAGTTGAGGGTCTGTTTGCAGTTAAAACAGTTAAAAATTAGTTCTTATAAGTACTGCATCCTAACTGGCTCCAATGGGAAAAAAAATACATGTTTTTAAAACGTTTTGAAATGTAAATAGCAAACAGCTAAATTTGCTACTTTACATGACAAAACATACAAAATGAAATAAGTATTATAATCAGTAGGTACTTCTGCATTACCACCCTAAAATAAGAACTTAGCAGAAGAATAATTTCTCATGGTTGATAGATAGAGGATTAGATCTCTCATTTTTGCTCATGTCAGAACAGTCCTAGAACATCATGACAGGAAAAAATGTTGTGACAAAACAGGATGCCCTTAATAATCTATCTGCTAAGCTCCATGCTTTTTTTTTCTTTTTATTTAAGTTTATTGTTTTTAATTTATTCACTTCACAACCCAATTGTAATTCCCTCTCTCTTCTCATCTTGGTCCGACTCTCCTCCCCTCTTCTCCCTTCATCCCCTTCCTGTTCACTAGTCTTCAGAAAAGGGGAGCTCTCCTTCCCTATCAAGTGACCCCAGCCTATCATGATTCATCAAGTCTGTCTGCATTGTCTTCCTCTGTGGCCTGGTAAGGCTGCTCCCCAATCAGAGGAAGGTGTCAAAGAGCCAGACACTGAGTTCATGTCAGAGATAGAACCTGTTCCCATTGCTAGAGAACTCACTAGAGACTGAGCTGCCATGGGCTCCATCTGTGCAGGAGTTCTAGGGGTTCTACGTTATCTCCATGCATGGTCCTTGGGTGCAGTATCAGTGTCAGAAAAGACACCTGTGCCCAGATTTTTGGGATCTTTTGCTCTCCTTGTAGAGCTCCTGTCCCCTCCAGGTCTTCCAGTCTCCCTTTCTTTCATAAGATTCCCTGCACTCTGCCCAAAGTTTGGCTTGAGTCTCAGCATCTCCTTCACTGCCTTCCATCTTTTAAGGCTACCCAGACTTCCAAAAATTTGCGGAAATAGAGAATTAACAGGGAAATTACAAGTATGTGGAGAGCATTTCTTCTTATATGACAGGCTCTGTCCTACAACTGCATTAACCCATGCTCAACACATAATGTAAAAATCATTTAATCTGCCCTAGGTGCCCTAAAACTACTAAAGCTTCCAACAATACTTGTACGAATCAGGATGACATTCAGGACCCTTATCCCATTTAGTGATCTATTGCCAATTGAGGGTTTATATAGAAGAGAGATGGTTCTACATCAGTGTAAAAAGTAGCAGCATAAAATGAGCTTAGTGGTTTAATAAGAGTACTTGATCTAGAGAAGGAAAAGGGAAGAAATGATAGGGTTATGAGATGAGTTAGAGAAGAGGGAGAGTGTGTTTGGTTTCATCTATGTGCCCTACAAAACTCATTCAACATAGAGAAGTTGCACTGGTACCTACATAGAGCCTTCAATCCACATGGTGTCCTGTCTGCAAGATAAGCTAATTCAGTGGTAGCACAGGGCTTGTGGGGTAACCAACCAGTCTCTGATTGGATAGAAGGCCCACTCCATAAGATAGAACCCATATCCAACACTGCGTGTTCTGACCAAGGAACTGAGAATAGACAGTCCAATTACCTGGGTATAAACTAAATATTGATATTCTAGGAAAGATACATAGAATAGAAATTATCCTAATGACATTCTACCTATGTTCTTTTCTCAGTCATCATCAGAGAGGTGTCCTTCTGCAACAGACAGAAACAAAAATACAGAGACACACAGCCAGACAACATGCAGAGAATGAGAGACCTTGGAACACACAACGCTAAGAGGATGTCCCAAACAAATTCCTTGCTTCGAAGCTCAAGGAGCCTTGCAGAAGAGGTGGAGGAGTTTGCAAGAGCCAGAGAGGATGGATAACACTAAGGAGAAGTGTCTTCTAAAAACATCAGACCCAAAGCATATCACAGAGGCTGAGGCAGTATGCCCAGGCGTATATGGGTTGCCATAAGATGAAGTGCTAGAGCTAAAGGAGAAGTTGACACATGGCCCCAATTGACAACTACTTACAAATGAAAAATGCATCTTCTACAATGGAGTCTCATTGGGGAAACACACTACTTTAGCATGGTCAGCAATATTAAACCAACAGAAAATAAAATCAGTGCATCTTTGGAGGTTGTTTCTATTGTGTTGGGGTATTCATTTTATTTTATGTTTTTGTTTGTTTTGGTTTTTTTTTAACCTTATATGTTCTGTGTGTTTATAATAGAGCTTTGGGTTTTGTGTTTCCAGGAAATTCCCATGAGAGAGAATGTATGCGTCTCTTCATCTATATGTATTTCTTATGACTTTTCTGTGGCTCTTTTCCTGTTTGTTTTGTCCTATTTCTATTGGTTTGTTATTGTTTAATCCTATTATATTACACTTTATTTTATCATTATCCCTTAGAAGCCTTTCTTTTCTAATAAGCGACAGAAAGTTGGTGCATCTGGTTGAGAGGTGAATTGGAGATGAATTAGGAGGCAGAAGGAAAGACTAATTAGAATGTTATGGAAACTATATTTTTGATAAGATAATAAAAGGACACATTATATTTGTGTATGAAAATTTCAAAAAATAATAGATACAAAATATGAGCAAAGATCACCTCAAAACTCAAGGTAAGCTTTTATTTTTGGTCAATTACAAATTCTAAATTAAATTACCTACTCAAAATATACACTATGCATTGATTATCTCCATACTTGAAAGAATAATAAACATAAGACAGTTCAAATGGGGAACTTAAAGAGCAAATGTCTGTAGTATATTCCAACTTTAAATTTTCCTTGATAATAATAATAATAATAATAATTTCCTAATAATAATAATAATTTCCTAATGCATAATAATTTCCTAATAATAATAATAATAATTTCCTAATGCATAATAGGGCAACCATTGTCTTAGAGTTGCTTGGCCCTAGCATAGAACCCTTCCCCTCCCAGAAACACCACTCCATGACTGTTAGATGGATAGACTAAGTGTAATGTTGCAGAGATTCATTTTCTTTTACTTCCATTAGGATGACGTCATATAGAGTTATTCTCACTTTACCTTTAGAAGAAGCTGTTACCTCAATAAATAAAAATTTAAAAAAGCTTTATGCTCAAGGGGAAAAGTAACCTAGCCTGCAATATGAAAAAAGAACATAATTAATTCCATCATTTATGAGACATTCTTGTTAATATTAATATCCCAACTTTAATTGGTTCCTCTGGACTTTCAATGAACTCAGCATATTCAGAACTACAGAAAGCATAACAGTGATTCTGTTCAAAAGTTTCAAGAGCACAACTGCTAACAGTGCAGACAGGAAATTATGGTCATTAAATCTCACACAGCTCCAGCTCCGTTTGAAAGTATTTTGACGTCTTGTAAATATATTAAGGAATCATTGACACAAAAATTGTATGTTAAGTTAAACTGCATTATTATTATTTTTAGAGGAATGCATTCATCCTTGACAGGAATTACTTTCAAAGGATACTTACAGCTATGACTTGAGGGACTTGTAGATATGTGTGTGCTTTATATCATTTATCTGGAGTTTACAAAGTAATAGTGTATTTAAAACACTAAGAATTTTAGAACTTTTTAAAATCTAGATAGAAATCTTTATTGCCAACTCTATTCCTAGTGCAATGCATTAGGATAAAACATTACTCAGATTCAAAGAACAAACTTGGTTTCAGAGTTCTGAGAAGCATTTTCAATAAGAAAAATATGGCAAAAATTCTGCTCAGACCTTAACACATCCATATTAATTTTGACCTCAACACAGGTTTCTCTCTCTGTCTCTCTATCTTTGTACATATATTGCACACACAAACACATTGTCTCGTTCTTTGTAAATATGTTACAAAATACAACCTTCCACACACTGTCTCTATCTTTGTACATAAAACACACACACAAGCACACTCTCTTTGAATATATGTTTTATACACACATATATTATATTATAAAATTATGTATAACTCAACATATAAAATCATATACATAATCACCTGCAAATTTCAGCTTCATTGTTGGACTGCCAAGATCTTTATGGGAATAAAGTTTAGAATTAGGCAAAATTTTATTTTTTTCATTTTGTTTCTTTCTCTAGTTGATAAGCTATAGCCATACACATAATTGTGTGTGTATGTGTATGTGCGTGTACAGGATTCATATTTTTATCACTTTACCATTTTTCTATTTACACATTGAAATACTGAGACATTCTTGATGTCATGTAAGATAGATATCTGAAGCAAAAGATGATGTAATTCATGTAATCAAAACCATCTGTAATTTCCCAAGCAAAAGGATAAAGCCAATGATATAGCAATAAATATTGATTTATATGCTAAGACAATGAATATCCTGTTGTGTACATTTGAGCTTTTATTTTCCTTCATATTTTGTTTCAAATTCTATCAGTGTAACATATATTTTTGTGTGTACACAGGTAAAATATTTATATGTCCTTTAACTTACATCAACGAATTGAAAAGATAAAAAATATTTTGGTAGACACATTTAGTTGTATCAATTCATTGTAGCAAAATTGTCTTAAAAGATTACATTTAGCTCAAGTTTAATTGGAACAAATAAAAACAAATGCGCATGTTATTTTCATTAGTTCAAAGAAAAATTTTAATTTAATGAAATATTTTTATTGAATGTTGGATTTATTTCTTTATCAACCAGAATTATATAGAAGATATCCCATGACTACATCAATATCTTGAAATGTTTTATGGATTTTTCTTCTAATAGTTTCAGAAATTCTGGTGTTACATAAGGCTTTTGAGTCATTTGAAGTGGATTTTTTATGCTTGGTAAGAAATAGACATCTAGATTTATAAGGCATATAGTAAATTGAATGAAGAGACCATATGTGGAATAGAAAAGAATATCTGACGTGAAAAAAACAGCCTGTAGAACAGTAAGTAATCTGAGAGAATATTAATAATAATATTATGCAAAGAACTTAATATAGAAAAAATAAATCATCACTTCATTAAATAAATGGGTTAATAAAATCACCAGAAGTTAGCATTCAACAGAGCAATTCCAAATAACCAAAAAAGGCAACTCTAGAAAAGTACAAATTAAAAGTACATTGAGATTCCTGCTCACACTACCACAATGCCAGTTGTAGAAAGATAGCAAAGCTGGTTGCTGAACCACCACAGAGTTGTTAGGATATGGTCAAAATGTATCTTATACACATATGGTGGCATGTAAATTACATCATTCAAGATGGAAATCAGCAGAGAGGATAGTAAAAAAAACAAAAGTGTATTCATCACGTGTGTACTACTTGCACCAGCTTTTCTTGTTTACTCAAATGAATCAAAATAAACACTTGACATCCTTACTCCCTTTGCATATTTATGTTCCTCTCTCTTCATATTAATAGAACAGATAATGTTTTGTTGTATGTTATGCACCAAATACTCTTTCAAACAAAAAGATTATATTTATATTAATTTTTACAAATACCCATAGCAGAACCTGATGTCAGAACTGAAGTGCTAGCTTTTGTCTAGCACAGGATATACGTTCTAGGTTAAATGGTAACAAGAAATGGTATCTAATAACTATGATGATGAGTTATATGATATTTACATATAACCATCCTTTCCATTATTTCCACAAAATTTGAATATCATTACACATAATTCATTTACTTCTAAGGTAAAGATATGTGCCATATTATTCCAAAGCAAGCATGAATCAGCAATATATTAACAGTAGAATTCAGACTACATAGGAAATAGGGCTTTCCCATACAATAATGAGAGCTAAGATTTATTAAGGACAGAATTCCTAGGCATATATCCAAAACATGCTCAAGTATAAAACAAGGACATTTGCTCAACCATGTTCATAGCAGATTTATTTATAATAGGTGGAAGCTGGACACAACCCAGATGTCCCTCAGTTGAGGAATGGATACAGAAATTGTGGTACATTTACACAGTGGAATACTACTCAGCAATTAAAAACAAAGCTGAAATCATGAAATTTTTGTGCAAATTGTGGGCTCTAGAAGAGATGATCCTAAATGAGGTATCCCAGAAACAGAAAGACACACATAGTATATGCTCACTTATAAGTGGATATTAGACTTATAATATAGGATGATCATACTAAATTCTGTACACCTAAAGAAGATAATCAAGAAGGAAGATGATGGGTAAAATGCTCAATATTCAATTCAGAAAGGCAAATGGGACAGATATTGGAAGAGGGAGAAATGGAACAAGACAGGAGCCTACCACAGAGGGCCTTTGAAAGACTCTACCCTGTAGTTTATCAAAACATATGCTTAGACACATAGCCAAACTTTGGGCAAAATGCAGAGAATCTTATGAAAAAAGGAGGAGATAGAAAGACTTGGAGATAGCTCTTGGGACAGGAGCTCCACAAGGAGAGCAAGAGAACCACAAAATCTGGGCACAGGGGTCTTTTATGAGACTGATACTCCCAACAAGGACCTTACATGGAGATAAACTAGAACCTCTTTACAGAAGTAGCCCGTGGCAGCTCAGTATCCAAGAGGGCATCCTAGTAATGGGAACAGGGCCTGTCTCTGACATAAACTCAGGTGCTGGCTCTTTAATCACCTCCACCTGAGGGGTGAGCAGCCTTACCAGTTCACAGAGGAAGACAGTGCAGCCAATGTAGATGAGACCTGATAGACCAGGGTCAGATGGAAGGGGAGGAGGACCTCCCCTATCATTGGACTGGGGGGAGGGACATAGGAAAAGCAGAGGGGTGGGTGGGATTAGGAGGGAATGGGAGATGGGACTACAATTGGGATGCTAAGTAATTAATAAAAATTTAAAAATGTGCCTTATAGCCTAAGTTAAGCAATTTATAATAAATATCTGTAATAAAGTAATTTAAATATGGGAGTTGCTATATGTTTCTACATAATACAGAAAAATAAAAATAAGTACATTTATTGTGTATGTGACAAAATATTATAGAATTTAGCTAGTCTAGAACTCTCTGTAGCTAGCGCATGATGACTTTGAAATTCTGATCCTCCTCTCTCTGTGTTCGTAGACCTGGAATTGCAAGTGTGTGGTGTGCAATTTGCTTGAAACAGCAATTCAAAGGGCCTCCAGGGCTCTGTGCACGCACCCTGCAGACTGAACTGCCACGTTGCCGTCTGCTGTCATGAAAAGGCTGTTAAATCCCCTTGTTTGAGTGGAGAATACAGACCTCTGCTTACCCTCTGTAATGTATCACTGAAAATCCTACAAACTGGGAAGATTTGTTTAGAGCATAGTTGTTGTGAATTTGCATTTCTCTATGTTAATTTTGCTGGGTTATTTTCATACAGACCAACATTTTCAGTTTTCAGAAACCTAACACCATAGAATGAAATTTAGTACATTCTCAAAATCTCTATTTTTATTTTTCACTACTTTTCAAAGACATGACTCAAAACAACATGACTAAGATTAAATTTCTCAGTTGTAGCCAAATGAAATTTGAGACTAATTATATTTGACTAAAAACAAAACAAAAAACAAAATAAAACCAATGAGTAGTGCCACTGACAAAAAGTCTGTATTAAGAAAGTTAATGTACTGTTTTCAATAACTTGTCTTTTTGATTAGTTATATATCTATAAAAGAGTGGCAGAAAGCTGTGACAACACAGAGGAGTGTGTGTAGACTGCGTGCTGAGACATCATTGCTTTGCATACACCATCCCTGGCATCTGTAGTTGGCCCCACTCTTTGTAGAAGAAAATAGCTTAAGGAACATACTTCACTTCTACTTGTATCCGTTTGTGTTCAACAGCACATTCTCCTCTTCAACATTCTATTTTCTTTTTCTGTAAAACTAAAATAGGCTCTCACTATTATATTTATTCATTGTTTAAGACCTAGTTAATTAAAAATAACTTGGTTTGTTGAAAAGTCGAAGCTCCTTAGGAAAAAAAAATATATGTTTATTGTTAGTAATGTGCAAACTGAAACAAAGCTGAAGAGAAAAGGAGTTTGTGACGGATGTTAGCGACTCCATCATTGAAAAGTTCATTTTTGGGTGTTATCAGGAGCTGTGCATATTCGAAAATATGTTAGCTGTAAAATTACTACAAAAGTGTCTTAAAGTTTGTGCTTTGAAAATGTATTCCTGTCTTTTCACAGTGTCAAAGCAACTTCTATTTCTTTAAGAATGTTCATATGATGAGCATGGGCCTGGGTGAATTATACTCCTGTCAGGAAAGATCACTGATTTTGCTGAAGACTACCTGGGAGGATTTACTATTTTGCCTTGACTGCACAGATTGAGACTGAAGCTCAGTGTTACCCATTTGCATTCCACTCACTGCAGGGATAATAGCTATATGGTATCTAGAGTAGAAAGCATCTCTTAAACTAAGGACACTCTCTCAAATCATTATAGCTTTCACTACGAAAGCTGAAGGTGGTTCTTCCTCAAGTCACTCTTTCAAAGAACTGTTATTAGTGGAGTCAAAACTTTAAATGGCTTTTTTTGTAAAATAAACAATTGGTATATGGCATTCGATGAGAGGGATGGTCTGAGAATGGTTTATTGTGACAACACAATCAGTTTTGGGTATTAAATTTCAGGGTGAAAACCACAAATCATTCACCTCGCCAGAGTGAAGACTAACTTAGTTCTGTGGTCAACATGGCTTATGGCTATCAAGGACAAATGAGTCGAAACAACTTGGTGAAATTCCCTTAAGGAGTGAAACAGATCGATAAACAAAATCACTGAATCATCTAAACTGTTGATTTATTAGTGGTGTTAAGGCAGTCATGTATTTGTTTTCATGATATGTATTATTTATTACATAATATGTATTGATAAATGTAATCATCTAGACCAGATGCACCTAATACTATTATTATTATTCATTAAAAATACCTTTACACACATATATGTGTATATAATGTGTATATTTATACACATGTATACATATACTTATATATACAAATACATATGTCTATATGCATCTACATGAACATACATGTACATACAAATATATGTATTTTTAATGAACAATTATACATTACAATACATATTACATACAGATATGCATTATATTGTATACAATGTATCATCCATATGTAAAAATTACAAATAATATATATATATACATAAACAGTGTTACAAATAACACATAGGTATATAATATATATGTATTATATGCATTAGTTATTATACATATATACATATAGTATATGTATTGGACACATATATATGTATATGTATTAGATACATATATATCTAATATATATATCAATGTCTATCACGTTTGTCTTTCTGAGTGGGACTGAGCATCTTACCCATGGTCCGCTTTTTTGCTTAGCTTGTTTAGGTGTATAGATTTTAGTATGTTTATCCTATATTATATGTCTAATATCCACTTATAAGTGATATATATTATAAGTGAGTATATATTATGTGTGTCTTTCTGCTTCTGGGATATCTCACTCAGGATGATCTATTCTAGTTCCCATCATTTCCCTACAAATTTCATGATTTCCTTTTTTAAAATTGCTGAATAGTATTTCATTGTGTAAGTGTACAAAATTTCTGTATTCATTCTTCAGTGGAAGCATCTGGGTTATTTCCTGGTTATGGCTATTCAACGCATAAAGGTGTTATGAACATGGCTGAGGAAATGTCCTTGTTGTATCGTTGAGCATGTTTTGGATATATGCCTAGGAGTGGTATTGCTGGTTCTTGAGGTAGCACTATTCCTAATTTTCTGAGAAAGCGCCAAAGTGATCGCACATGTTTAGATTCCCACCAGCAATGGAGAAGGTTCCTCCCCAGCATGTATGACAAAGTTCTTTACAACATGAAGAAGACAATTCCAGTTGGAAAGTTCTTTAATACGACTGCGGTGAACAGGCAGATATTTGAGGCTCCATGATCACCCAGCCTAGACTACCTACTGATTCCCATGACAGGGAGAGAACTTCTCTCTCAAAAAGGTGAAAGGCATATTAGGAATGACAGACAGGTGGTCTTCTGGCATACAAATGCATACGCACACACACGGACTTGCACCTACATGCACCCATGCACAGTGTCTCACATAGGCATGTTAATGCACAATATTTTTCATGTTTTACCATGAAAATAGTTTAAGAAATATCTGTAATTGAAGAATGGCATATCCACAATAGCACCACAAAAAGTATTCTTTGTTTAATATCATACATGAAATGCATATTTGAATATGCATACAGTAAATTATCAATAAAATATTAATATTACAATATTACTAATATTATACTTTAATATGTAGATTAATAGTCATTGTCAAGAAGCAAATGTTGAGGTGATAAATGGGTGATAAACTAAGAGTTTTTTATTTCTAATTCATATCTGAAACTTATGGTACCTTTCTATTATACATGAGCTCATTTTTGTAGTATAAGTAAGTATAGGCTTGAAAATCAATCAATAAATGCAATAAATTAATTTTTAAATTAAATTAAAAGTTAATTTCAAACATGAGTTTTAATTAAAGGAAAGAGAAGTAACACTTCTAGTATAATATATAGCTCTTTTTATCATACACCTTTTCATTAAAAACAAAGAAAAAGTATTTACAAGTTTGGGAGCTTAGTTTTCATGATGTCATCAAATATTAATACAGATAAACAAGTGAACATCAAATACAACAGGGCCTGCCCCTTTGGCACTTGTAAATTTTCTTAGTATCTTTTCTGTAATACTCTTCCTGATATGTAGGATATATGTAGGGATCCTACGAGACCAGTTCATCTTTGGCAATCTGTTTATTATCAAGGAGAAACAATAAAGATTAATCCAGGATTCTGAAAATTAGAAAACATGTGTCTGATTTCTTTATGCTTACTTGTTTACTGTTATTATATTGGAAAATTATCCATATTACTGGTTATTTTATATTTTCTCATGGTCTTGTAATGGGGTCCAAAACATTGTTCAGAACTAGAATTTGAAAATCTACGTGTGCTTCCCTAGGGACTGCACATAAAAGTTCAGGAAATATCACCGGTTGTCACTGTTCATTGATATGCATGGAACTAGAAGACATTTCTTAGAAATCTGCATATGTGAAAGTTTAACTTATACAAAATTCTTCTATATTCAAATAGTTCATGTATTTAATTCTGAATTAGAGTTTTCAGATTACCAATGCTTCCTACATGTGTCCCAGTAAGAGAACTTCATGTCTGTTGCAACAGTAACCACACATGCCTTGAAGAGGAACGTAATCACATTTGATTAATTTCTTTAAAGATTTTTTTCTGCATACATAAAATCTTCTAATATTGCTTAACTTTAAAATCATAGAAGTGAGGACAGAAGCATAACAACAGGTTATAATTATAAAATGTAATGTGAATGTCCATGCATGGTTTTTTTCCCATTGATAGATTATAGAGTTGCTTCTTAGAGATAAAACATTTTCTCGTGTCTTCCATGCTGTTGGAGTGTAAACCATTTTAAATATTCTCTACACTAGAGCAGACAAAATGGAAAATAATTTCAGTATTCTGTCCAGTTTCTACATGATCAATTTATCAATGATAAATTGAGTTCATTATATAAAAGTTCAAAGATTTCAAGGTGTTTAGTATGAAAGGCTTTTGCCAAAAATTTTGGCAAGTATTCCTGACTAGCGCCAGTACAAATAGTCTGTGGCAATGGAAATCTAAAATGAAACTATACATTTTTAACTTTTTCCTTAAAATTTCATGCTTAACTAAAACGTAGGCAGCAATGCAGCGCAGCAGCTTTAAGGGACTGTTTAACAATTCTGGGGGATATACAAGTTTGGTCCCTGGTATCTATATTATGGAAGGAGAAAATCAAATATGTAAAATTATCCTCTAACCATCAGATGTGCATGGCACATGTGCCCCCATATGCATAAAACACAAAGACAAACACACACACGCAGGCACACATGTATGCACATACACACATATATATACACGCTGTCAATAATAAAATCTGTTAAACTAAAAAAAAAAAAAAAAACTCTATCTCAACAACATCGGAGAAATTTACCTTCAAATCCAAGCATTAGTTCCCCTGCACTGCTTTTGCAATTTTAATGCCCTATTTCAGTTTGATAACTTTTATTTTATTTTTGTGAGAGAAAAGAACTCCTTGCATAATGAATTAAGCGAAAATGTATACCAAAATAGAACTTGAAATTCATCCCATCCTCATGGACTTTTAATTAAATTTCAGAAAGAGTTAACTTTTTCTATATAATTTGAGTTCTTATAAAATGATAGTACAGGATAATTGCATACCTCTATGTTCTCAACCGTGCTAAACAGAAGCAAACATGCAAGGCATATAACACAGGTGTAAATTAAATCTATTTTTATATTTTGGAGCCCAGTAATTTTGGTAATGCTATTTAACCATGGCATAATGTGAAAACTGTACTAATAAATTAGAGGGCAAAAAAATGTGCTTCAGGTGTTACTCTAGAATTTATGCTGGTGACAGACATTATTTTCTGCATTATTGAGCAGCAATTATCTTGCCTCACATATTCCCACCATATTTTAAAGTTTTAGTTTCTTTTGAGATGCTTTCCCATTACGGTGAGCGTTAGCAGTGCAATGTGACACAGCACACTGCACTCTCTAAGTAAACAGAAGTCAGTTAACACTGATAGTGCAGAACTGGATGAGTCGATGGATAGTTCCTTTACTGAGAATATGAAGGCATAGATGTATTTGTACAACAATGTACAAAAGCGTGATTTTAAGCCATCTTCTAAAATACAATAAGAAAAGTTAATTGAAACTATATATGTATATTTATACACAGTTACTTGCATAGGTATTTTAAGATTATAGTATGATTCCTTCTGAGTTTTTTCAGACATTCTTATTGTTACTTTACCCTCCTCCACGTCTGCATTTACCTCCCACCCTTCTCTGTAAGGGATCTCTCTTACTCTTTCTGCTTTCTTTGTTGACAAGCCCCTACCATGCAATGGTCTCTTTATAACTTCTTGTTTCTCATAGTTGCTCCAGGAAGTAAGCTCACTCCTGAGAGTGTGGAGCTTGCTGCCACCAATAAGAGAGAACATGGAGGTTCGTCTTTCCAGGTCTGGGATACTTCAATCAATATGATTTGCTCTACTTCCATCCATTTACCATCAAAGTTCATTGTTTCATTTTTCTTCACAGTTGCATAGTGTTACATACGGAATATGTACCTCATTTTCATTATCCAATGTTTTATTGAAGGGTGTTTTATTTCCTAGATATTGTGACTAGAGCAGTGATAATCATGATTAAGTAAGTATCTGTGGAAGAGAAAGTCAAGTCTGTTGGAAATGTGCTGAGGAATGTTATTATGAGTCATACAGTAGATTAATTTGTACATTCTTTTTAAAAAATTATGTATTTATTTATTTATTACAGTTTATTCACATTGTATCCCACCTGTAGCCCTATCCCTATTCCCCTCTTATTCCCACCCACCCTCTCTCATTTCCTGCCATGCTTCTCTGCAAGTCCACTGGTAGGAGAGGTCCTCCCTTCTTCCTTCTGACTCTAGCCTATAAGGTCTGATCAGGACTAGGTTCATTGTCTTCTGTGGCCTTGTAAGGCTGCTCCCTCATCAGGGGTAGGTAATCAAAGAACCAGCCACAGAGTTCATGTCAGAAACAATCCATGTCCCCATTCATAGGGAACCCATTTGGAGACTGAGCAGCCCTGAGATACATCTGAGAAGGAGATCTAGGTTATCTCCATGAATGGTCCTTGGTTAGAATATCAGTCTGAGAAAAGGTTCAGATTTTATTATTTATTTATTTATTTATTTGTAAATGCCACTCCCCAAGTCCACTGATAGGGGAGGTTCTCCTCTCCTTTCTGATCTTAGTCCATCAGTTCACATCAAAAGTGGCTGCATTGTCCTCTACTATGGCCTGGTAAGGCTGCTCCCCCCCAGGGGGAGGTGATCAAAGAGCAGGCCAGTTAGATTATGTCAGAGGCAGTCCCTCTTCACATTACTATGTAACCCACTTGGACACTGAACTGCCATGGGCTACATCTGTGCAGGGGTTCTAGGTTATCTCCATGAATAGTCCTTGGTTGGAGTATGCGTCTCTGGGAAGTTCCCTGTGTTCAAATTTTCTTGTTCTGTTGTTCTCTTTGTGGAGACCCTGTCTTCTCCAGCTCTTACTATTTCCCAGTTCTTACCTAAAATTCCATTCACTCTGCCCAACAATTGCCCATCAGGCTGAAGCTCCTGTTCTCTCCAGGTCTTTCTATATCCCCTCCTTTTACAAGATTCTCTGCACTCTGCCCAAAGAATGGTTATAAGTCTAAGCATCTGCTTTGATACACTGCTGGGTAGAGTTTTCAAAGGCCCTCTGTGGTAGACTTCAGTCCTGTTCCTTGTTTTCTCCCTCCTCCATTGTCTGTCCCATTTGCCTTTCTAAGTGAGGATTGATCTTATTACCCAGATTTCTTCTTGCTTAGCTTGTTTAGGTGTATAGATTTTAGTTTGTTTATCCTATATTATATGTCTAATATCCTCTTGTAAGTGAACATATATTGTGTTTGTCTTTCTGCTTCTGGGATACCTCACTCAGGATGAGCTTTTCCTGATACTACCATTTGAAAATTTCATGATTTCCTTGTTTTTAATTACTGAGTAATATTTCATTGTGTAAAAGTACCACAATTTCTGTATCCATTCCTACTTTGAGGGTCATCTAGATTGTTTCCAGGTTTTGGCTATTACAAATAAAGCTGTTATGAACATAGCTGAAGATATGTCCTTGTTGTATAGTTGAGCATGTTTTGGCTATATGCCTAGGAGTGATATAGCTGGATCTTGAGGAATCACTATTCCTAAATGTCTGAGAAAGTGCCAGATTGATTTCCAAAGTACAAGGTCCAAAGTACAAGTTGACATTCCAAACAGCAATGGAGGAGAGTCCCCTTTCTCCACATCCTCTTTAGCATGTGTTGTCACTTGAGTTTTGATCTTAGCCATTCTGATGGGTGTAAAATGAAATCTCAGGGTCATTTTAATTTGCATTTCCCTGATGGCAAAGGATGTTGAACATTTCATTAAGTGTTTCTCTGCCATTAAATATTCTTCTACTGAGAATTATCTGTCTAGCTCTGTGACCCATTTTTAATTGAATTACTTGGTTTGTTGGTGTTTAACTTCTTGTGTTCTTTATGTATTCTATATATTAGCCCTCTGTCAGACGAAGGGTTGGTGTAGATCCTTTCCCGGTCTTTAGGCTGTCATATTGTTCTGATGAGAATATTCTTTTCTTGAGAAAGAATTCTCTACATTGATTTCCATTGTGTCTGCACTAGTTGCAATTTCACCAACAGTAAATAAGGACTTTTCTTTCCTCATATCCCCTCCAGAATTGTTAGTCAGCAAGTAAAGCTCATGGTTATTTTGAAGATGATTTTTTTAGTAGCTTAATTATACAGTTTAATTTCAGAATATATCTCATATAATCTTGTAAAAATTCATGATTTTAAATGTTTAATATTATAAGTAGATTACATGTATTAATATATATTAAAATATGTTTTTATTTTATATAAACTGGTTCATGTAGTGTGTATGTGTTTATAAACAAATACATATATTATATGAAAATTATATATCATCTCAGTATCTTTGTTGTTCATATATATTTGATGTTTATAATTATTTTTGTGATAAAATCTATAGTATGTATTTATTAACAAATCTATAATGTATATAAACAACTAAGATAATTGAAAAATTAACTTGTATATAGAAATGGAAAGATCAAAGATAATTTTTAGATCTTACTCTGGTAACTACTGATGATTTAGAATTATTAAAATATTGCAGTATTAAAATGAATTCTCTTGCCAAAAGTTTTATTTCATCTATTTTATATTTTGGGGAGAGGTATTCAAGGAGTTCTCTCCATACTTGAGATTTCATACTTTCTCAAATAAATATTCACAATTACTTGTTCCTGTTCTATATCGTATTGTTTCAAAACTAAGCCCACTTAGGCATTGTAATATAAATTTGAATTAACCAAATTTATCTAACTTTGCTTTTGTTTTTGATAATAGTAAAACCGTAGTTCATTGTCATAAAATTTTCTGACTATCTAAGACCTTCATACTTTTATCATTAAGATTTTTTAGTAAATAACTCTTTTAACTTTTCAAATTTTTATATTAATTACAGTTTACTCACTTTGTATCCCAGTTGTAGTCTCAGCCTCCCTAATATCCTCCCATGCCTCTCTCCAAGTCCACTGTTAGGGGAGGAATCCTTCCCCTTCCATCTGGCCCTAACCTATCAGGTCTCATCAGGACTGTCTGAATTGCCATAGAGGAAGACTAACTAACTTTTTAAAATAACATTTGTTTCATGTATTCACTGAAAATTCCATATATTCACATAATTTAATTTGATGTTATTTATACACCATATCTTCTGTTCAACTCACCTTAGTCTCCAGCCTTAAGGATGTCCTCCCTACTCCAATACTTTCTTTTGGTTGTCATTAATAACCTCAATCTAATGAGTTCTGATCACCTGGACATGGATGTGGGGTTATCTATCAAAGAATGGGCAGTCCATCAGTGCCTTTGTCTCCAAAGAGGAGTTAGTCTCCTTCCCTCTTCACACATCAACTGACAATAGCAGTTCTACACAGAGTGGGGCCATTGCAACCCATAAACTATTTATGTGAATTTTTTGTTCACTCTCTTGATCTTCTGAAGGTCTTATGTAGATAGTTAAAATGATTATAATAGCGATGCATGCGGTAGTCATGCCATGTCAGTAATTTATAGCCCTTGTGTTCTTTTTTCCTACTTCACCGCCATATTTCCTAAGCTTTGGAAGGAAGAAAGCAAATACAGATAATTCATACATAATTGAACACGTATAGTTAACTTACTTGTAGTATTTAGCCAATTCCCCTGAAAAAAGGAAGGAAAACTCCACCAAAAGGAAAATGTTACAATTATAAACACTTATGCACCAAACACAAGGACATTCAAGTTCACAAGAGCAGTACTACTACTGCTAAAAATCACATGATGGTGTGAACACAGTGATAATGGGTGAACTCAGTACCCATTTCTTCCCATTAAATATACTTAGACAAATACTAACCAAAGAAACACTGGAGATAAATAATATCATAAATCATGTAGACACAGAAGATATCTAGAACATATATCACCAAGACACTAAAAAAAAATCTCAGCAAGTAATGGAACATTCTCAAAAATTTATGACATAATAAGGTAGAGAGAAAACCTCAAGAGACATAAAAAAATTAAAATAGCACCCTCCATCCTAACTGATCACCACAGATTAAAGCTGGGAATCAACAGCAACATAACCAGCAGAAAATACACAAACTCATGGAAATTTAACAACTCACTACTGAAGAAAACTGGGCCAAGATGGAAAACATGAACCAAATGCAAATGAAATACAATATAATCAAATTGATGGGACACAATGAAAAAAAAGCTCTGAAAGGCAAATGAATAGCACTACATGACTACCTCATCCTAGAGAGGTCTCATGTAGGAACTTAGGGTCACATCTGAAACCTCTAGGAAAGCAAGAAGAAATGCCAGTGTCGGACATCTACAAAGGTTTATATTGTGATTCATTAGCTCTGTCAGCTCCTCAAGGCCTTCAGCCTCCAGAACCCTGAGAAATGAACTTGCTGGTCAAGTCATCAAGCTATTAAAATGGAGGGTTCAGTGGATTTGAATAAACAGTAAGAAAAGCTTTTATTATGCTATTGTGATTGGATAATTGAATATTACTCCTTCTTTCTGATAACTCAACCTCTTCGACAAATTGAAACCATTATTTAACAAGTGCTGTTCATGATAACAAAAATAGATAAGGTCCGGAAATAGCTCTTAAAAGGATACAACTAATATTCTTCTAATAACATTCAGGGAGAAAAAATATAGATATATATTACGTTTTCAAAAATCGAAAAATCAAACAAGATGATGGAGCTGGTAATATTTCTATAGCAAGGAGCTATAGTAGTAATTAAGAAGTAAAACCATACAAATTGTTACACAACTTCTTCTCGCATGTGGCCCGTGGTAGCTCAGTAACCAAGTAGTTTTCCAAAGTGAGGGGAACAAGGACTATTTCTAACAGGATCTCAAGGGCAGGCTCTTTGACCTCCCCACGCCCCCCAGGGGAGGAGCAGTCCTGTTAGGTCACAGAGGAGGATGTTGCAGCCAGCCCTGAAGATACCTGATACTACAGGGTCAAATGAAGGAGGAGGAGGTCCTCCCCTATCAGTGGACTTGGAAAGGGGCAGGGAGGAGACCAGGGAGGGAGTGTGGGGTTGAGGAGGGAATGAGGGAGCGGGATACAGCTGGGACACAGAGCTAACAAAATGTAACTAAAAAGAAAAATAAAATAAAAAAAAACTAAAAAAAAAATTCAGAGTGATGAATGAGATAATCAATTCCAACAATGGGAGATTAAATTAAGGTGAAATTGTAATTAAATATACATCAGATGAAATACTCAGATCTCTAAGGGATAACTATGTGAAAATAGGTTAGTTTGATTTTTATTGAATATTTTATGTTATCTGACTGAAATTTAAGTTTTTTTTAATGTTCTTTGAAACATATTAAATCATATAATATGTTTTTCTAAATTAAGGTTATTTTCCACTTATAGCTATTAATAATCAATTAATTGCCAATATTCACGTTGTTATTTAACTAAGTTTTATTATTTCATTGTCACATTACATTTAGTAGTGTAAGAATATAAAATATAATGTTCAAATACAGCATAATAAATATTTTGATTGCATACAGTATTTTCATGAATGCCATGAGAAAAAGTTGTTATAAATGAGTTTCCTCAGTGTGGATAATTCTCTTTGACTACCACAGTTGACAATTAAAAAATGCATAGTGAATCATAAAAATATTCATAATTAACTTTAACTTGTCTGAACTTGTTGTTGAAAAAAGATATATCCTATACAAAACCAATGTATTGAAAATCATTGCTGCCAAATGTTTTTCTGTTTGAGCTAAAATATATAAGTAAGACAAATCAGATTACTATGCCTGTTGAGCTGATAATTAATCAACTCATTTTTCCTTATGGTATATTTTTAATTTTTCCTATTCTGACAATTAATAATTTACATGATTGTATTCAATACATATTTCATCATGTTTTTTGTGACCCAATCTTATCCTTTTACATGCTACCACAAGGCAATAATGTGGACTTCCTTTTAAAAAATAGGATACTCCTATCCGGAAATGATACTCCAGATACTCCAGAAATGTAGCATTAACATGGGCTTTCCAATAAGGTGTAGTTTCAAAGCTCTGAATACTATTGTTTTGAACGCAGACATAAGTCGGAGCGCACTCCTGGCAAGGCCCTGATTAGGATGATAATGATGGTGGCATGAAAATAGATGAGAGCACAGGAGCTGAGACTAGCTGCTTGTCGCACAGTCATGAATTTGTAAAAGTAACAGCCCATGAAAGTGCTGAGATTAAACTTTTAAAAGCAATCCTGGTTCTTAATTTTATCATCTGGAACAGATGAGAAAATTCAATAAACTTGTTTAAATTAACTCCTCAAAAGCCAAACTACAATTTTAAGATCATAGAGGGCAAACACACACACATACACACAAACACTTTAGTTTCTTTATTTCATCTAAAATATAAATACATCATTGCCTACTCCTTTTCCTTCTTCCAGCTCCTACCATGTAACCCTCTAACCCAACTTATCTTTGATTACCATTGCTACATATATATATATATGAAATAAAAATAATAATAAAAACAACCTGCTGAAACCATTTAGTTTTGATTATAGTCTCTGAATTTATAGCTGACCAGTTGGTATTGGGTAACTGAGTATGGGGCTGCTCCCTCAGAGAGACTAGTTATTGATAACGTTGACCATTTAGCTCTCCTAGATTTTTGAGGAGACAGAAACTCATAGCAGAATTCCTGTTCCTATGGATTTGCAATCTTTCTGCCCCTGTTCTTGGCATTTTCTTGAGCAGGAGTTCTGTTGCAAATGTATCCGTGGGAGCCACACATCTCACAAGCACTTAATAACTGTATTTTAACCTGTTATGTTTTTTTCAAAGTTGTCTCAGACTATTCAAAAAGAAGCTTCTTTAATGGATGAGTCCTACATTAATCTTTTGGTAGAATAAGTTGTACTATGTAGTTAAAATTTATACTCATCTAGTAAAATCATGGTAAAAAGCTTTCTTCGATGATCAGGATCTTAGCTGTTGTGTAGACTCAGATAATTTTTCAATACTTATTTTGATCTTATGTTCAAATTAATTGGTGACATTTAATAACAAAGAATAGTGAACATTCTAAGTTCTCATGCCCACAATTAATATAACTGCAAAGATATGAAGCTGTAGAGAAGTGAGCTCAATAGTAGTGTCTTCATATTATTTAAAATTACACTAAATAACATATTTGCAATAAATTTTTATATATTGACATATAAAGTGAGTCTTGACATTATATAAAACTTGTTTATAAAAAATTTCTGACATAATTATTATGAAAAATACTCAACGAAAATGTGGGCCAGTATTTTAAAAAGACATTTCATTAACTATAGAATATCTGAGTAATAGCAAAAAATAAATATGCTCATATTCTATTAGAGACAGAAAGATGTAAATCAAATTACAGTAATGTTACACTGTACTCAATAAGAAATATTATATTGAATAGATATTTTTTTAAAAAATAACAAGGAATATACACCCTTTAAAGTCTAACTAAAATTTTTTTCCCTATTTTGGAAAAAAATTCTCATATAGACATATAATATAGGATAAACCTAATAAAATCTGTACACCTAAAGAAACTAATCAAGAGGGAGGACTCTGGCTAAAATGCTCAATTCCTATCCAGAAAGGCAAAGAGGATGGACATCAGAAGAAGGAGAAAAGAGGGAACAAGTCAGGAGCCTGACACAGAGGACCTCTGAAAAGCTCTTCCCTGCAGACTATCAATGCAGATGCTGAGACTTATGGGCAACATTTGGGCAGAGTGCAGGGAATCTTAGGAAAGAAGTGGGAAACAGTAAGATCTGGAGAGGACAGGAACTCCACAAGGAGAGCAACAGAACCAAAAAATCTGAGCACAGGTGTCTTTCCTGAGACTGATATTCCAACCAAGGACTATGTATGGAGATAACATAAGACCCCTGCACAGATGTAGCCCATAGCAGTTCAGCATCCAAGTGGGTTCCATTGTGATCGGAACAGGGACTGTCTCTGACATGAACTAATTGGCCTGCTCTTTAATTACCTCCCTCTGAGGGTGGAGGAACATTACCGGGCCACAGAAGAAGACAATGCAGCCACTCCTGATGAGACCTAATTGACTAGGATCAGAAGTAAGGAAAAGAAGACCTCCCCTATCAGTGGACTTGGGGAGGGGCATGCATGCAGAGAGTAGAGGAAGAGAGGTATTGGGATGGGAGTTGGGAGGGAACCACAGGGGGGATACAAAGTTAATAAAGTGTAATTAATAAAGAATTAAAAAAAGAAATTAAAGAGAACAAATTTTTTTCAAGATCAGGATTCATCCTACTTCTGTTTCTCACTAGAAAATAAACAGGGTTAAAAGAGACAATATAAGGAATAAAAATTTCATAGTGGAATAGGACAAACAAACAGAAGAGTCCAAGAAAAAGAACAAGAAGCTGATGCTGACACAGACCCCATACCTTCCCATACTCTGGAACCCCATAAAAACACTAAACTGGAAGCCATAATATATATGAGAAGAAACTGTGGTTAAAAAAGAGAAAATATATAAATAATAAACAAAAAATGAATGAATAAACACATAAAGATAAAAAAGTAAAATAAATAAAATTTATATGTAAGACTAAATTTAAAAAATCCTTGGCACAACATTGTGAGACAAGGAACTTGAAAAGTCATCTTTGAATTTGTTTTATCTTGGCTATCTACTGCTGGTCATGACACCATCTGTTAAGAGTAATTATTTCACCTGTGAGACAACCTTGGGGAAAGCTCAATTTTCTTTTATGAGTAGTTATCATTTGGAAACAGTGTCTAGATTTGTGTTGTGGACATGTGTCCTCCTCTCTTTTCGACTCTAGGACCACAGCTGCTATAGAGTCATGCAGGTACAAGAATTAGCGACCTACTTATTAGCCCAGTCAGGAATCTCATGAAAACACTAAACTGGAAGACACACACACACACATAGAGGACCTGGTGCTGACCAGTGAAGGCCTTATGCATGCTTCCTCAGTGTCTCTGAGTTAATATGAGCTTTGAGCATGTTGACTTAGAAGAGTGGTTTTCTTGGTGTCCTCATTTCCCTGTGGCTATGATACACTGCCATCTCTTCCACAGGGTTCACTGAGGACTGGGTCTAGGGATTTGATGGAGACATCCAATTTAGGTCTTCCTTTTTAGGTTTATCACTCTACATAATATCTGGCTGTGGGTCTCTATATTTGTTACTATCTGCTGCAGGAAGAGCCTTCTGTGATGATGTCTGGGCATGACACAGGTCTGAGTTTAGCAGAATATCTTTAGGAGACATTTTTATTGCTGTTCTTTTACAACCCCAGTATTTGATTTTACATTTATCCCATGTGCTTTCAACTACCAGGTAGGTTCTTGGTCACATAAGCAGTGTCTATTATAGCTTCCATATCGCTGACTAGGCCTTAAAGGAAATCAGATATTAGTTGCTCACTCCCACAAGCTTTGTGACATCCCTTCCTTAGTGTATCGTGAAAGCTAGATACCATTGAAGATCAAGGGCTTTGTGGCTGAGCCTGTATTTATGTTTCTCTTGGTAGAATTCAGAGCACCTTTCTGTACCCAATAAAGTAGAATATAAGGGTAAAAGATACATGTAGGCACAGTTGGATTTTTCCATGTTCAATGAGTTGTGTATGTGTTGTCTTCAATAATGGAGCATTGATGTTAGTTTGTGGAGAGCAACCTATGATATTAACAACATTCTGGTTTATTTGAGATTCTCATGAGACAATGTTGGCTAACAACTCAATTATATGTAATATAAACTCGGGATTAGAGCTTCATTTATTAATCAGCGATATCCATTCGGGGCTGTGTCTTCTCTATTATTTGGCAATTAAATTTAGATTGCCTTCATATATGTAGATATTATAGGAAGTTTCTGCTGTATTAGGTTACCATACTAGGCCTCAAATAGAAAGTAATTTTAGCTAACTTTTCCAAAATTTCCTGCTTTGTCCCCATCTTGCCTGCTCCTCCATAATTATTCTATTCTACATTTCACAGTAACTACTTCCCAAGACTGTCCTACTGATTGATATATAATAAGCACATCCACCCAGAATACTAAAATTAAGCATTTCAGTGTCTTACTACTGTACTGTCAGTCGAGAAAATTAAGTAGTGACTAACTAATGAACAAGAACAGTTATTTACTAATGTGTCCTGGTAATAGTATTTGACTGGACCTTACCCAGTAACATTTTCAATCATTGCCCATGTTGTAGTTTGTTTTGGAGCATCTGCATTACACCATAGTTTTCTTTGAGACAACAGCTCTTATGAAATAGATTATTTCACTAGTAGTTTCAGACATAAAGATCCACAAGTATTCTGCTTTCTTTTTTTTTTTTTTTTTCAATGCAGTTTATTCAGGAACCTTGAACAATCCTCTGACCCTGGGGAAAGCCAGCCCACAGCTTAAATAGCCTCTGGGTAGCCAACCCAGGCGTGCCACGTGGGCAATGCAGATAGGTCCACATACATGGAAGCAAGCCAGATCCTCAGCCTTAGCCAAATGTGGAATTGTTCGTGACAGAGAGCACTCACCATCGGGAAGGTGGAAGGCGGAAACCAGCTCCATCTTTAAGGCACAGCATTCCGCAGCTCTCTACAGTTCCCCCATTTTATTTTAGACGCATCAGGCAAGAGTAGAGGTCTGATCTCTGATATTAGAAATAAATTGGGACTTTGTACCGATGTTCATTTAGGTGTCATCCACCCAAAGAGCATCAGACCCGTCTGATACCTTTTTCTCAGAGGCGGGACCTGGGGCATCAACCCACATGCAATCAGACATGCTCTTCTCTGGGTCCAAAGCGGCTGACCCTGAGTGCAGTGCTTAGCCTCGCATCCTGAGCGTATCATTTTAGCTTTTTATGGTATCCAACCATGCTTGGGGAGAATGTCCTGCTTCAATGGCTGTAAAGGCCTGAATGATCATGGCTGCATCACACTGTTGTGAGACTCTAATCTTGCATATATACCACAGGCAAACCAAGGAGACCAACACCAGAAGGCCTGCTAATGCTCCCATGCCAGCCCATTCCTTCAGATGATTCATGGCTGCAGCAATCCATGTTGATAATCCTGTGGCTAGTCCTGCGTCCACTCTGGTAGAATTTACTGTGACAATGGCCACTCTCAGCTGCTCCATCGTAGTATCGAATTCTCCAGTCCAATTACCTAAAATATAGCTCGACAATTGTTTAGACAGATTTGCAGCACAGGAAAAATTCTCATGTTGTATGCTAGTGACACAAAGTCCAGCATACTTTCATTGACAGCCACGTTGAGCGATTTGCCATAGGGTATCAATTTGCTCCTGCAAGAGGTCAATCCTCTGATTGAACACCATCAAGCTTCCTTTTAGTTGAGCATTAATTCCTTTATGTACAACTAAGGCATGAGCTACATTGGCTAAATGATTATTCAGGGTCTGAGCAGTCTGCCCAGTATGACTCATGGCTAATGCCCTGGTGGTAGCTCCAACAGCCGTCAATGAGATGGTAGTAACAATGGTGGCTGTAGTTCCAAGATCCCTTTTCTGTCTGAAGAGAGTCATAGCGTGAGGGGCATCAATGGGCACAGGCACCCAGTGAGGCATGCGAGTAACCAGGGCATACCTAAATTTACTAGCATTCCAGCGTTGGGCAAAAAAGCAAGTATCATTACAACAACTACTTGGCTCTATCTGGCTAATAATGAATAAAAATGGGGGATATAGACAAACAGGTGTGGGCTTATAGGAAATATTATGAGAAGCCTTAACCCCTCGTTGGAACATCTTGCGTCAGTTCTAGAACTAGCAGTGGGGGTGTCCGAGGTCTGAGTAGGTTCAGGAGACCATTGCCCCCAGGGGCGAGACGTGCTCCATGCCAATTGACTAACTCCATGTTTTCCTCCACTTTTGAAAGTCATTTAAGGTTCTTAAATTATTTTTTTCCCTTTTTTTTTAAAATTTTTCATCAATTATACTTTGTTCATTCTGCATCCCCCCATAAGCCCCTCCCTCCTCCCCTCACAATCCCACCCTCCCTCCTCCCTCTGCTTGCATGCCACTCCCCAAGTCCACTAATAGGTGAGGTTCTCCTCTCCTTTCTGATCTTAGTCTGTCAGTTCACATCAAAAATGGCTGTATTGTCCTCTACTATGGCCTGGTAAGGCTGCTCCCCCCCAGAGGGAGGTGATCAAAGAGCAGGCCAATCAGATTATGTCAGAGGCAGTCCCTCCTCACATTACTATGTAACCCAATTGGACTCTGATCTGCCCTGGGCTACATCTGTGCAGGGGTTCTGGGTTATCTCCATGAATAGTCCTTGGTTGGAGTATGAGTCTCTGGGAAGTTCCCTGTGTTCAAATTTTCTTGTTCTGTTGCTCTCCTTGTGGAGACCCTGTCCTCTCCAGCTCTTACTATTTCCCAGTTCTTACCTAAAATTCCGTTCACCTGCCCAACAGTTGCCCATCCGGCTCAGCATCTGCTTTGATAGTCTGAAGGGCAGAGGCTTTCAGAGGCCCTCTGTGGTAGGTTCCTAGGTTGTTTCCTGTTTTCTTCTTCTTCTGATGTCCATCCTCTTTGCCTTTCCGGATGGGGATTGGACATTTTAGTTAGGGTCCTCTCTCTTGCTTAGTTTCTTTAGATGCACAGGTTTTAGTGGGTTTGTCCTATGTTGTATGTCTATATGAGTGAGTATATACCATGTGTGTCTTTTTGCTTCTGGGACAACTCACTCAGGATGATCCTTTCCAGATCCCACCATTTACCTGCAAATTTCATGATTTCCTTATTTTTCATTGCTGAGTAATATTCCATTGTGTAGATGTACCACAATTTCTGCATCCATTCTTCAGTTGAGGGGCATCTGGGTTGTTTCCAGCTTCTGGCTATTACAAATAAAGCTGCTACAAACATAGTTGAACAAATGTCCTTTTTGTGTACTTGAGCCTCTTTTGGATATATGCCCAGTAGTGGTATGGCTGGATCTTGAGGAAGCGCTATTCCTAGTTGTCTGAGAAAGTGCCAGATTGATTTCCAGAGTGGTTGTACAAGTTTACATTCCCACCAGCAGTGGAGAAGGGTTCCCCTTTCTCCACAACCTCTCCAGCATGTGTTGTCACTTGAGTTTTTGATCTTGGCCATTCTCATGGGTGTAAGGTGAAATCTCAGGGTTGTTTTGATTTGCATTTCCCTAATGGGTAGTGAGGTTGAGCATTTCTTTAAGTGCTTCTCTGCCATTCGGTATTCCTCTCCAGAGAATTCTCTGTTTAGCTCTGTTCCCCATTTTTTAAGTGGATTACTTGGTTTGCTGCTTTTCAGCTTCTTTATTTCTTTATATGTACTGGATATGAGTCCTCTGTCAGATAAAGGGTTGGTGAAGATTCTTTCCCAATCTGTAGGTGGTTGCTTTGTTTTGATGACGGTGTCCTTTGCTTTACAGAAGGTTTTCAGTTTCATGAGGTCCCATTTATTGGTTGTTGCTCTTAGAGCCTGTGCTGTTGGTGTTCTGTTCAGGAAGTTTTCCCCTGTACCAATGAGTTCTAGGGTATTTCCCACTTTTTTTTTTCAAGCCGATTTAATGTGTCTGGTTTTATGTTGAGGTCTTTGATCCACTTGGATTTCAGTTTTGTGCAGGGTGACAAGTATGGATCTATTTGCATTTTTCTACATGTAGACATCCAGTTAGACCAGCACCATTTGTTGAAGATGCTATCTTTTTTCCATTGTATGGTTTTGGCGTCTTTGTCAAAGATCAGGTGTCCATAAGTGTGTGGGTTTATTTCTGGGTCCTCTGTTCGGTTCCATTGATCCACCATTCTGTTTCTATGCCAGTACCATGCAGTTTTTAAAACTGTTGCTCTATAGTACAACTTAAGATCAGGGATGGAGATACCTCCGGAAGATCTTTTATTGTAGAGGATTGTTTTAGCAATTCTGTTTTTCTTGTTATTCCATATGAAGTTGAGAATTTTTCTTTCTAGGTCTGTAAAGAATTGTGTTGGTAATTTGATGGGCATTGCATTGAATCTGTAGATTACTTTTGGTAAGATGGCCATTTTTACTATGTTAATCCTACCAAGCCATGAGCATGGGAGATCTTTCCATCTTCTCATATCTTCTTCTAATTCTTTCTTCAGAGATTTGAAATTTTTTTCATACAAGTCTTTGACTTCCTTGGTTAGGGTTACTCCAAGGTACCTTATGTCATTTGTGGCTATTGTGAAGGGTGTTGTTTCCTTAATTTCTTTCTCAGCCCTTTTGTCTTTTGTATACAGGAGGGCTACTGATTTTTTTGAGTTAATTTTGTATCCGGCCACTTTGCTGAAGGTGTTTATCAGCTGTAGGAATTCCCTGGTAGAGTTTTTGGGGTCACTCACGTATACTATCATATCATCTGCAAATAGTGATAATTTGACTTCTTCCTTTTCAATTTGTATCCCCTTGATCTCCTTCAACTGTCTTATTGCTCTAGCAAGGACTTCCAGCACTATGTTGAAGAGATATGGAGAGAGTGGGCAGCCTTGTCTTGTCCCTGATTTCAGTGGGATTGCTTTAAGTTTCTCTCCGTTCAGTTTGATGTTGGCTATAGGCTTGCTGTATATCGTCTTTACTATGTTTAGATATGTGCCTTGTATCCCTGATCTCTCCAATACTTTGAACATGAATGGATGTTGGATTTTGTCAAAGGCTTTTTCAGCATCTAGGGAGATTATCATGTGGTTTTTTTTCTTTCAGTTTGTTAATATGGTGGATCACATTGATGGATTTCCGTATATTGAACCACCCCTGCATACCTGGGATGAAGCCTACTTGGTCATAGTGGATAATATCTTTGATGTGTTCTTGGATTCGGTTTGCAAGTATTTTATTAAGTATTTTTGCATCAATGTTCATAAGGGAGATTGGCCAGAAATTCTCTTTCTTTGTTGAGTCTTTGTGAGGTTTAGGTACCAAGGTGACTGTGGCTTCATAGAATGAATTTGGTAATATTCCTTCTGTTTCTATTTTGTGGAATAGTTTGAAGAGAATTGGTGTTAGCTCTTCTTTAAAGTCTGGTAGAATTCTGCGCTGAAGCCATCTGGTCCTGGGCTTTTTTTGGATGGGAGACTTTTGATGACCGCTTCTATTTCTTTGGGGGATATAGGACTATTTAGTTGATTTACCTGGTCCTAATTCAGCCTTGGTAAGTCAAATCGATCAAGAAAATTGTCCATTTCATTTAGATTTTCAAATTTTGTGGCATATAGACTTTTGAAGTAAGTCCTAATGATTGTTTGGATTTCCTCAGTGTCTGTAGTTATATCCCCCTTTTCATTTTTGATTTTGTTGATTTGGGTGGTGTCTCTCTGCCTTTTAGTTAGCCTGGCTAAGGGTTCGTCGATCTTGTTGATTTTCTCAAAGAACCAGCTCTTGGTTTCATTGATTCTTTGAATTGTTTTATTTGTTTCCAATTGATTGATTTCAGCCCTGAGTTTGATTATTTCCAGCCGTCTACTCCTTCTTGGTGTGTCTGCTTCTTCTTTTTCTAGGGTTTTTAAGTGAGCCATTAGGGTGCTTGAATGAGCTGTCTCGAATTTCTTCTTGAAGGCACTTAGTGCTATGAACTTTCCTCTTAGCACTGCTTTCATGGTGTCCCACAAGTTCAGGTATGTTGTGTCTTCATTTTCATTGATTTCTAGAAAGACTTTAATTTCTTTCTTTATTTCTTCCCTGACCCAGCTGTCATTTAGTAACAAGTTGTTCAGTTTCCATGTGTGTGTAGGCTTTTTGTTATTTCTGTTATTGTTGAGGTCCAGCTTTATTCCATGGTGATCAGACAAGATACATGGGATTATTTCAATCTTCTTGTATCTGTTGAGGCTTGCTTTGTGACCCACTATGTGGTCTATTTTGGAGAAGGTTCCATGAGGTGCTGAGAAGAAGGTAAATTCTTTTGTGTTTGGGTGTAAAGTTCTGTAAATGTCTGTTAGGTCCATTTGATTCATGACCTCTGTCAGAGACATGGTTTCTTTGTTTAATTTCTGTTTGGTTGACCTGTCCTTTGTTGAGAGTGGGGTGTTGAAGTCTCCCACTATTAATGTGTGTGGATCTATATGTGCTTTAAATTTTATCAATGTTTCTTTCACAAATGTGGGTGTCCTTGTATTTGGGGCATAGATGTTCAGGATTGTGATGTCTTCCTGGTGGAATTTTCCCTTGATGAGTATGAAGTGTCCTTCCCCATCTCTTTTGATTAATTTTGGTTGAAAGTCTATTTTATCAGATATTAGAATGGCTACTCCTGCTTGCTTCTTGGGTCCGTTTGCTTGGAAAGTCGTCTTCCAACACTTTACCCTCAGGTAATGTCTATCTTTGTGTCTTAGGTGTGTTTCTTGTATGCAACAGATTGCTGGGTTTTGTTTACGTATCCATTCTGTTAATCTGTGTCTTTTTATTGGAGAGTTGAGTCCATTGATGTTGAGAGAGATTAATGACCAGTGGCTGTTAGATCTCTTGAATTTGATGTTGGCTGTGGTCATCAGATTGTGTGCTTGGTTGCTTTTTGTTTTACTGAAGTGAGGTTATTTATTTCCTGTGTTTTCTTGAATGTAGCTAGCTTTCTTGGGTTGTATTTTCCCTTCCAGTGTCTTCTGTAATGCTGGATTTGTTTGTAGGTATTGTTGAAATTTGTTTTTGTCATTGAATATCTTGTTTTCTCCATCTATGAGGACTGAGAGTTTTGCTGGGTATAGTAGCCTGGGCTGACATCTGTGTTCTCTTAGGGTCTGCATGATATCCGTCCAGGCCCTTCTGGCTTTCATAGTCTCTGTTGAAAAGTCAGGTGTGATTCTACTGGGTTTGCTATTATATGTTATTTGGCCTTTTTCCCTTGCAGCTTTTAGTATTTTTTCTTTGTTCTGTATACTTACTGTTTTGATTATTATGTGGCAGGAGGATTTTCTTTTCTGGTCAAATTTGTTGGGTGTTCTGTAGGCCTCATGTATTCTAATTGGCCTCTCCTTTAGCTTGGGGAAATTTTCTTCAATGATTTTGTTGAAAATATTTTCTGGGCCTTGGAGAAGGGAATCTTCTTTTTCCTCTATACCTATTATTCTTAGGTTTTGTCTTTTCATATTGTCTTGCATTTCTTGGACGGTCTGTGTCAGGAATTTTTCGGATTTAACGTTTTCTTTGACAGATACATCGATTTCTTCCATTGTATCTTCTACACCTGAGATTCTTTCTTCCATCTCACTAGACTGCTAGATAGACCGCCGTTTCTATCTCCAGCGGCGAATCAGGTGCGCAGGCAGGCAGGGCTCTGTGCTGGAACCTGGGTCCCCCCTCTGGCTCCGGGCTGGCTCCTGGGGTGCCCGTGGAACCTGCCCGAGTCTTTTCCAGGGGATGTCTGGGTGACCTAAGGCTGGTCCCAATCTTTTCCTGTACCCTGGGGTTATCTCTCGACTGAAAATTCCAGTCTCTGATAGTGTGGTGCCCAAGGTTCAGTCTGGGACCGTGACCAGAGACACTGGCTTGTGGCTCTGGGCTGGGGCTGGGGCTGGTGGCCAGCAGCCAAGCGTATGGCGGAACCAGGATCTCTTCCGCGGTTTAGCCAGGTGAGTTAAAACCTCTGTATTTCCTGTTTTCTTCCCTAGATTCTTCCTTTCCATTATTTCTTCCATTTGTGTTTTCTTTAATTTTTCCAATTCTATCTTCAGGTCTTGAGTTGTTTTGTTTACTTCCTTCACCTGTCTGATTGTACTTTCCTGTTTTTCTTTTAGTTCCTTCAACTCTGTTTCTATCATTTCATTCAGTGTTTTAAGCATTTCCTTTCTAAAGGCCATAAACTGTTTGGCTGCAGCTTCCTCTATTTCTTTACGGATGGCAATATTCTGTTTGAGTTTATCTTCCTCTATGTCTTTACGAATCTTATTTGTTTCCTCTGTTATCATCTTCATGAGCATACTTGTTAGGTCATCTTCTTGGATTTCAGTTATGGTGGGGTGTCCAGAGCTACTTGCCTCTGGGTAACTGGGTTCTGGAGATGCCATATTGCTCTGTCTTTTGTTGCTTGAGCTTTTACGCTGGCCTCTACCCATTGTGTTATCTTAGGAGTTTGGGGTTATTTTCTGGTGGTTCCTGGGGATCCTGTGGTGGAGAGAATCCCCTTTGCAGAAAGCTGGTTTTTCCTGAAGGATGTCTTCTCAGCTTTTTGGTTATAGTCCCTGGATGGCTGGTGTTTTTTCAGGAGTTGCTCACCTCAGGGATATAGACCTGAGTGGTAACTGTGGTCTTTTTTAGTCGAGAGGGTTCTCCTCTCACCCAGGGAAGTCCTGAGGGCAGCTGCCCTATTTCTGGGTTTCTTGTTGCAAATTTAATGATCAGCTGCTGTGACCCAGTTGGACATCAGGCGCACCTCAACTGTTTGTGCTTGTGTCTGGAGCACAGCTGAGTGCTGGCGCCTCGGCCCCACTAGACTGCTAGACTTTTTCTAGGGAAGGATTGGGTGATTTAGATCAGTACAGTTTCCTTCCTTCCCCGTGGATTCTCTGGAGACACGGACTCCTAGTGTCTTTTTTTGCCCTGGTACACACTGCTCAGTGTCCGCCAGCTGGCTGGCCGCAGAAACTGCCTGTGCCTGGAGCACAGCTGTGTGATGGCGGCTCAGTCTCTGCCAGCTGTCTGGTGCGCAGAAACTGCCTGTGTCTGCCTTTGCGGCTTTTGGGAGCCTGAGTGGCTCCCTAAGCTGGGTAATTTTCCGGGGACCTTTTCAGGTTGGGGGTGAGCTGAGTGCTCTGAGATCAGACCCGCCGTTTCTATCTCCGGCGTCGAATCAGGCGCGCAGGCAGGCAGGGCTCTGTGCTGGAACCTGGGTCCCCCCTCTGGCTCCGGGCTGGTTCCTGGGGTGCCCGTGGAACCTGCCCGAGTCTTTTCCAGGGGATGTCTGGGTGACCTAAGGCTGGTCCCAATCTTTTCCTGTACCCTGGGGTTATCTCTCGACTGAAAATTCCAGTCTCTGATAGTGTGGTGCCCAAGGTTCAGTCTGGGACCGTGACCAGAGACACTGGCTTGTGGCTCTGGGCTGGGGCTGGGGCTGGTGGCCAGCAGCCAAGCGTATGGCGGAACCGGGATCTCTTCCGCGGTTTAGCCAGGTGAGTTAAAAGCTGATTGAATCCCCCACCGTGGGGTATCCTCTCACCTGGGAAACATGATGACTGTGTTTTATGGTCGAGAGTTCTGATTGCTGGTCACTGTGCTGATCCTGCTGTGCTGCTGCTCAGAATGAGAGTCCTCCCGGCTCCGCCATCTTGCCCCTCCCTCTCTGCTTTCTTAATAGAGTTTCTCTCTGTCTTTCCCTCTCTCTCTCCGTTTCTCTTCCTTTCCCTTTCTCTTCCTCTCCCTGTATGTGTTTGTTCACAAATGCTGCACATTAGTATTAATATAAGTAAGTTATAATTAAAAATTATACTCAGTCATAGATGAAATGCATTTTTGCTTTAATTTAAAATCCACAGACAAAACAACACTCAAATTCTTATTAGTATCAGGAATTTGATGTAGTGTTCCTTGATATTATCTTTCTTTTTCAGTACATTAAGCAGTTCTTTAATGTGAATAGAACTATAAGAAGAAAAATTAGCTGTAATGGGTAAAATGTTTGTCACACAGTAATTTCCACATCTCATTTGTTTCAGTGAACTTTAGATTCTGAGCTTCAGTTAAATAACAAAATTTTCATTTCAACAATTAAAAAATGATCTCTGGTAACATATAAACAAAGACACATTCTTAGAACCTTCATAGATAATGTTTATGTGATCCACTAATTGTCCCAAAACTTACATTGTTACTTGTTTTATCCCATTCTTTATTTTAGCTCAGTGCTTTCTCTTTTTTTTTTTTTAAACCACAGATTGGTTGTCATTTTCATCTCACAGTTGGACTAGCATTTCTCATCTCTTCTGCAGCACTAATGTTTCATGGAGATTCAAATCTGCATTATTTATAAAGATTTCTCTAGTAGATAGATTCCACTGTTCTCATCATCAATTTTATCTACTTATATTTTACAAAATGCCCATCTGACAAAACGAATTTCATTTCTTGTTTTGGTTATAATATATTTGCAATCTGTAATATCACACATAAAGCACAAATATGCATTATTTTCTTCCTAGTTAAATACCTCAAGATATTTTTGATTTATAATATTTTTGTATGTGCTTGTTAGTAAAATTAGCAATGTTAGTCCTGGCTATTGTTGACAATATATTAAGTTTTATAAATAATCCATGGAAAGAGGGATCTTTGAGATGTTCCAATAAAATCTGTAACATTTCTTTTATTAGGGGTTCTATGTAAGCTTACCATCTTTAAAAATGTATAAAACTTCCATGTATCACATCCGGCAGAGGTCAGCTGAGCACTGTGCTCTAGCTCATTGCCTGCCTTCTAAAGGAGGCAAACAGGGCCCCAGGAACTTCAAGCTTAGACTTCTTTTTGCAATTTTTCTGCCTTGCTGGTCTGCCTGAGGCACAGCCAGCAGAGATGAGCTTTGCTTAGTCCCTTAAGGTTCTTCATCAGGCCCAAAGCTCTGCCTCACTTCCCTAGGGTGGCCCAGGGGACCCCAGGAAAATTTAGGCCCACCTGGGACACAGCCAACAGAGGTAAGCAGTGGGAAATTCTCTGAGCCCAAATGTCAGACACAAAAATTCCTGCCAACATCGGAAACACCCAGCCAACACCATGACAACCAGAGGGCTAAGTGCCAGAGTAAGAACACAACAAGAGCTAGAGTAATATGGCCAAACAGAAGCCCAGCTATTCTACTATTGCAACACACAAGAAGATAGCCTTAAATCCATTCCTATAAAGAAGATAGAGGCCTTTAAAGAGAAAACAATAAATAACCTAAAGAAACACAGGAAAGTAAAATCAAAGAAACAAAGTGAATAAATAAAATGGGTTCAAGACCTGTAAATGGAAAATGAAGGAAAAAAAAAAAAAAAAACACCAACTGAGGAAATCTTGGAGATGGAAAAACAGGAGAACAGGAACTACATACTCAAGCATCACCCACAGATATGAAAGAGGAAGAGAGAATTTCAGGAGTAGAAGATATGTTTGAAGAAATTAATACAAAAATGTTAAATCAGGAAACAACCTCGGAACCTGCCACAGAGGGCCTCTGAAAGCCTCTGCCATGCAGACTGTGAAAGCAGATGCTGATCCTGATGGCCAACTGATGGGCAGGGTGAATGGAATTTTATGTAAAATGTGGGAAATAGTAAGAGCTGGAGAGGAAAGGAACTCCACAAGGAGAGGACAGGAACTCCACAAGGAGAGCAACAGAACAAGAAAATTTGAACACAGGGAACTTCCCAGAGACTCATACTCCAACCAAGGACTATTCATGGAGATAACTTAGAATCCTGACAATGCAGCCACTTCTGATGAGGACTGATAGACTAAGATCAGAAAGAAGGAGAGGAGGACCTCCCCTATCAGTGGACTTGGGGAGGGGCATGCATGCAGAAAGGGGGGGGGAGGGTGGGACCGGGAGGGGAGGAGGGAGGGGCTCATGGGGGGATACAAAATGAATAAAGTGTAATTAATAAAAGTTAAATTAAAAAAAGAAAAAATATCCAATAAATCTGGGAAAAGATGAAAAATCACACCCAAGAATAATAGAAATGGAAGAAAGAGAATTGTCCTAGTTCCAAGGCCCCCAAAATAGTTTTAATTTTTGAGTAATATTCCATTGTGTAGATGTACCAAAATTTCTGTATCCATTCATCCACTGAGGGGCATCTGGGCTATTTCCAGCTCCTGGCTATTACAAATAAGCCTGCTACAAACATGGTTGAGCAAATGCCCTTATTGTGTACGTGAGCCTCTTTTGGGTATATGCCTAGGAATGGTATAGCTGGATTTTGAGGAAGCGCTACTCCTAGTTTTCTGCAAAAGCACCAGATTGATTTCCAGAGTGGTTTTACAATTTTACATTCCCACCAGCAGTGGAGGAGGGTTCCCCTTTCTCCACAACCTATCCAGCATGTGTTGTCACTTGAGTTTTTGATCTTAACCATACTGATGGGTGTCAGGTGAAATCATGAAATTTGCAGATAAATGGTGGGATCTGGAAAAGGTCATCATGTGTGAGCTATCCCAGAAGCAGAAAGACACACATGGTATATACTCACTCATATAGACCTATAATATGAGATATACCTACTAAAATCTGCACACCTAAAGAAACTAATCAAGAGGGAGGACTCTGGCTAAAATGCTCAATTCCTATCCAGAAAGGCAAAGAGGATGGGCATCAGAAGAAGGAGAAAAGAGGAAAGAAGTCAGGAGTCTGACACAGAGGACCTCTGAAAGGCTCTGCCCTGCAGACTATCAATGCAGATGCTGAGACTTATGGGCAACTTTTGTGCAGAGTGCAGGGAATCTTAGGAAAGAAGTGGGAAACAGGAAGATCTGGAGAGGACAGGAACTCCACAAGGAGAACAACAAAACCAAAAATTCTGAGCACAGGGGTCTTTCCTGAGACTGATACTCCAAGCAAGGACTATGCATGGAGATTACCTAAACCCCTGCACAAATGTAGCCCATGGCAGTTCAGTATCCAAGTGGGTTCCATTGTAATAGGAATAGAGACTGCCTCTGACACGAGCTTATTAGCTTGTTCTTTAATTACCTTCCCCTGAGGGGGAAGCAACATTACCAGGCCACAGAAGAAGACAATGCAGCCACTCCTGATGAGAACTAATTGACTAGAATCAGAAGGAAGGAAAAGAAGCCCTCCTCTATTAGTGGACTTGAGGAGGGGCATGCATGCAGTGGATAGAGGAAGGGAGGTATTGGGACGGGAGGAGGGAGAAAACCACAGGGGGGATACAAAGTTAATAAAGTGTAATTAATAAAGAATGAAAATAGTTTTAATAAAATAATAAAAGAAAACATTTCCAACCTAAAGAAAGATGCCAATAAACATAAAAGAAGCTCACAAAACACCAAATAGATTGGACCTGAAAAGGAAATCCTCCTGCTGCATAATAATCAAAACATTACATGTACAGGAAAAAGAAAATAAAGCAGCAAGAAAAAAAATCCAATTAATATAAAAAGGTAAACCTTTCAGAATTACAGCTGGCTTCTCAACAGAGAGCTAGAGGAATCAGGGCAGATATAATCCAGATTCTAAATGACGACACATGTCAGCCCAGACTAACATAGCCAGCAAAACTTGTAATCACCATAGATGAAGAAAAGAAAATATTCCAAGACCAAAACAAATTTAAACAATATCTATCCACAAATCCAGCCCATCAGAAGATACTAAAAGGAAAACTCCAACTCAAGAAGGTTAACTACACACAAGAAAACATGGGAGATAAGTAAACACACACCAGCAAAATAAAAAGAAGGGAAGCATAAACACACACATACACACATACACATAGTCTACTACCAACATCAAATAAACAGGAATTAACAATTACTGGTCATTAATATCTCTCAACATCAGTGGACTATAGGCAGCTAGCTCTGCCTTTGGTCCCAATGGAGACTGCCAGCAGAGAGGAGGCCGAAATCAATGACTCCCAAAAGTGACAAGCTTCAGGGGCTATCAGAAACCTCCAAGTCTGTCAGTATGAAGTTCAACCAGTAGGTAAAATACAGTGTGAGAACATACTCAACAAATCCCAGGGTAATAAGGCACCACCAGAACCCAACTATCATACTCCAAGACACCCTAGATATCCTTATACATGTGAAGTGCAAGAAAATTTTCTTAATCCTGAGGTTATGAAAATGATAGAGACCTAGAAAGAAAATAAACCTTTCAAACAAATACAGGAAAATATAATCAACCAGGTGAAGGAAATGAATAAATCCCTTAAAAATATAGGAAGACAACAACAACAAGGAAAGAGGAGAATGAAATGATTAAACTGTTAAATACTTAAAAGGGGAAATAGAGGGAATAAAGAAAACACAATATGAGACAATCCTGGAAATGGAAACCCTAGAAAGAAAACAGGAACTACAGCCACAAGAATCAACGAAAGAATACTAGGTGTTGGTTCTTTGAGAAAAATCAAGATAGACAAATCTCTAGCCAAATTAACTAAAAGACAGATGGAGTGTATGCAAACAAACACAATTATAAATAGCACATGTATTTAATTCTGGTACCTCAGAAGTATGGGCAGTTGGATCCCCAAGTTCCAGGTCTGCCTGGTCTACAGAGTAAATTCTAAGCCTACCAGGGATACACATAGAAACCCTGTCCCAGAAAATGAATAAATAAATAAATAAGCAAACAACCTAAACCACACAAAGATCCAACAAAAAAAGAGAACTTCAGACTTATCTCTCTTATGAACACTGATGCAAAAATACTCAATAAAATACTTGCAAACTGAATCCAAGAACACATCCAAGATATCATCCACCATGACCAAGTAGGCTTCATCCTAGGCATGCAAGGGTGGTTCAACATACAGAAATCCATCAATGTAATCCACCACATAAACAAACTGAAGGAGAAAAACCACATGATCATCTCCTTAGATGCCGAAAAAGCATTTGACTAAGTCCAACACCCATTCATGTTTAAACTCTTGGAGAGATCAGGGATACAAGGCATATACCTAAACATAGTAAAGGCAATATACAGCAAGCCTATAGCCAACATCAAACTCAATGGAGAGAAACTTAAATCAATCCCACTGAAATCAGGGACAAGACAAGGCTGCCCGCTCTCTCCATACCTCTTCAACATAGTACTTGAAGTACTAGCCAGAGCAATAAGACAACTGAAGAAGATCAAGGGGATACAAATTGGAAAGGAAGAGGTCAAAGTGTCACTATTTGCAGATGATATGATAGTATACATGAGCGACCCCCAAAATTCAACCAGAGAACTCTTTCAGCTGATAAACACCTTCAGCAAAGTGGCAGGATACAAAATCAACTCAAAAAAATCAGAAGCCCTCTTGTATACCAAAGAAATTAGGGAAACAACACCTTTCACAATAGCCACTAATAACATAAAGTGCCTTGGTGTGACTCTAACCAAGCAAGTGAAAGACCTGTTTGAGAAAAACTTCAAGTCTCTGAAGAAAGAAATTGAAGAAGATATCAGAAGATGGAAAGATCTCCTGTGCTCATGGATTGGTAGGATTAACATTGTGAAAATGGCCATACTGCCAAAAGCAATCTACAGATTCAATGCAATTACCATCAAAATACCAACCCAGTTCTTTACAGACCTTGAAAGAAAGATTCTCAGCTTCATATGGAGAAACAAAAAACCCAGAATCTCGGAAATGATCCTGTACAACAACAGATCATCTGGAGGTATCTCCATCCCTGATCTCAAGCTGTACTACAGGGCAACAGTAAGAAAAACTGCATGGTATTGGCATAGAAACAGAAAAGAAGATCAATGGAATCGCATAGAAGACCCAGAAATAAACCCACACACCTATGAATACTCAATATTTTACGTAAGAGTCTTGAGCTATACTATGGGGCATCCTTGGTTGTATTGGGGAATGACTGTATGCTAGTTGTGACACACCAACATTGTTCATAAAAATTATTAGTGTCTGTTCTCTGTATGTTGGTAAGTTTCCTAGTAGCAACAGCATGCCAGATGTCAGGAAATGATGTTTTATTTAAAAAACCATTCAAGAATAACTACATGAACTGCTCAGTAGCTGTACAAGAAGTATAGTTCAACATGAGCCTAGGAATGAGCCAGTTAGCATCCTTGAGTTCATTCCTTGGCTTCCCTTGATGATCGACTACACTCTATAAGATAAAGTAAACCTTTTTCTCCCTAAATTGCTTTGGTTGTAATTTTTATTGCAGTAACAACAACAACAACAACAAAATAAAACTAGATCAGATGGCTAATAAATTCCCTCATCTTGATCGACAGATACAAAAGGAAACACTTTCCTAAAAAAAAAAAAAAAAAGAGTATTTATTCTTGTCTTGTCCTGTCCAAATTCTTTTTTTTTCTTTTTTTATTTAATCTTTTTTTTATTTATTATTTTTTTTATCAGTTACATTTTATTAACTCTGTATCACAGCCATGTCCCGATCCCTCATTCCCTCCCAGTCCCTCCCTTCCTCCCTCATCTCCACCGTTCCCCTTTCCAAGTCCACTGATAGGGGGGACCTCCTCCCCATTCATCTGATACCTGTACTTATATAGACCTATAAGATATGATAAACATAATGAAATCTATACACCTAAAAAAGATAATCAATTGGGCGGACATGGGGTAAGATGATCAATCCTCGTTTAGAAAGACAGATGGGATGTGCATTGAACGTATGACAGGAGTCTACTGAGCGCATCTGAAAGACTCTACCTAGCAGTGTTTTCAAAGCAAAGACTCATGACCAAACCTTTGGCAGAGTACAGGGAATCATAAGAAAGAAGGGGAGTTAGTCTGATGGGGAAAGGATAGGAGCTCCACAAGGACCAAATATATCTGGGCACAGGGTCTTTTCTGAGACTGACACTCAACCAAGGACCATGTATGGATATAACCTAGAACCTCCGCTCAGACGTAGCTCAGTAACCAATTGGTTTCTCAAAGTGAGGGGAACAAGGACTATTTCTAACAGGAACTCAATGACTGGCTCTTTGGTCTCCCCACCCCCCAAGGGAGGAGCAGTCCTGTTAGGCCACAGAGGAGGGCTTTGCAGCCAGTCCTGAAGATACCTGTCCAAATTCTTACATAGAATTAGAAAATTAAATCTAGCACTGAATTTTAGGCTATATTATAGATGTAAATGTTTATTTGAAAACTGCAATTATTAGACTGTCAGAATGCTTGTTGATACTCCAACCAAGATCCATTCATGTATATAACCTAGAATCCTTGCTCAGCAGCCCATGGCTGCTCAGTATCCAAGTGGGTTCTCTAGTAACGGAAACAGGGACTGTCTCTGACATAAATTCAGTGGCTGGCTCTTTGATCATCTCTCCCTGAAAGAGGAGAAGCCCTGCCAGGACACAGAGGAAGACAATGCAGCCAGTCCTGTTGATACTTGAGAGGCTAAAGTCAGATGGAAGGGAGGACGACCTTCCATCCCAGTGGACTGGGGGACAGGCATGGGAGGAGATGAGGGAGGGTGGGATTGGGAGGGAATGTGGAAGGGGGTTACAGCTGGGATACAAAGCAAATAAAATGTAAGTAATGTAAAATAATTAATTAAAACAAAAAGAATACTTCCTTCTCTACAAAAGGTCCTGAGTTCTATTCCCAACACTCAAAATGATCTCTCAACATCCTGCGACTCCAACCAATGTCCTGTAACTCCAGAGCACTGGTGTTCTTTCCTGGAACTCATAGTACCTGTGAAAGTGCATACACTCTTAAAAAAATAAAATAAATATATATATATGAAAACCACCATCAAACATACTTAAGAACTGTGATATATTTAGTACAAAAGGTATAAGTTGGAAATGTCTTGTCAGTATCCCATTGTCAGATAGTTAGAATGGCAATGAGAAGGAAAAGTATGATAATTATTGAATCCACACAAGTTTTATTCCAAGAGCTTGGTACTCAGTAAAGAACAAAAAGCACAAAGTCTGATGACCATATCAAAATTTTATCCTATACTACATGTGAAATTGTGGAGCACTGTCAACATCGCTTAATTATAATATCTAAAAATAAAGCATTACTTTTAGATTCCTTTAACATATAGATTCTAATCAAAAGTGAATGCCTTATTTCAGATGGCTGATAAATATGTATTTCATCATCTAGGTTTTAACATATGATAGAGCTCTGTATCTGACTACTAAATTAACTTCCAGACTTTCAGATTTTACAGAATAATAACCATTTCTTCAACAACAGTCCATATTCTGACCAAATATCTTTTTAAAAAATTCCACTTTTCAAGAATTTCCTGTTATTATTATGGTGCTCTGACATTCATAGCTGTCACAGCATGCAATATAAAACATACTCTATTACGTACTCATAGATACCCCACTCCTTAAATGCTTTACCTACTTCTTCACACATATTATTGACCAGAAATCAAAGATAAAGAATAAGATTAATTGAAAGGAAAATTTGAGAAAGTCCATGTCAATGTGTTTTTGAATGAAAACTATGACTAATACCTAAAATCTATGTCAATTGGTTTTCAATCAAAGTAAAAAATATTTTTAAACCTAATTTTATCAAGGTTAGGCATTTTTTATTTACTTTGTGACAAAGGTTGATTTTTATTCTAGGTGAACTAATGAACACAGGTGTCTTGTGCAATTGAAAATAATTATCCAGAACGGTGTCATATTATAGGAGGGAAAGGAAGGAAAATCAGGAGATAATATTCTATTTCATAAATAAATGGATGTTTGAAAAGGAGCATGCTATATCACAAGTATTTCGACCAGGACATTGTTGAGATATGATGGTCTTCTCTCTTTAAAAAAAATATTTATTTATTACAATTTATTCACTTTGTATCCCAGCTGCAACCCTCTCCCTCCTCTCCTTCTAGTCCCATCCACCTTCTCACAATATACCTTTTCCCTAGTCCCCTGATAGAGGAGGACCTCCTCCCCTTCTATCTGACCCTATCCTATCAGGTCTCATCAAGGCTAGCTGCATCTTCTTCCCTAAGGAAAATGCTTGATCCTCATTCAGAAGGGCAAAGCGGACAGACATCGGAAGTAGGAAAAGACAAGGAACAGGAGAGGAACCTTCCACAGAGAACCTCTGAAAGACTCTACCCACCAGAGTATTGAAGGAGATACTGAGATTCATAGCAGATCTTTGGGCAGAGTGCAGGAAACCTTATGGAATAAGAGGGAGATAGAAAGTCCTGGAAGAGACAGGAACTCCACAAGGAGAAGAACAGAGCCAAAAAACCTGGGCCCAGGGGACACTGTAGAGATTGATACTCCAACCAAGGACCATGCTTGGAGAGGACCTAGATTCCCTGTTCAGAGGACACCCATAGGTTGCTCAGTTTCCATGTGGTTTCCCTAAAAAGGGGCACAGGAGCTATCTCTGATATGAACTCAGTGACCCACCTCTCCCTGGGGGTTGCAGCCTTGCCAGGCTACAGAGGAAGATGATGCAATCCATGTAAATTTTAAGATTTATTAAAAAAAAAAAAAACATTACAGAGACTGTAACCTCCCAAAGGAAGTGAGACTGTACTCTGCAAAAGGAACACCATAAACAGTCCAATTTGATTAGTTGTGAAACCTAAATAATAAACAAACACGTATGTTTTTATTTTGTGACCTAAAGCATGTCCATGCTGTTCTAACAATAAGGTCAACATGGGCTGGGAAAATGGCTCTGTAGTCAAGAACACTGGCTGAACTTGGCATCTATTCTCAGCATGCACCAGTTAACAGTTCACAGACATCTGTAACTGCAATTCCAGGTACTCTCATTTCTTCTTCTGGCAACCATGGGCATTGCAAATACAAGATAACTTCCTAAACGTGCGTGCAAAACATCCATAGCCATAAAAACATTTTAAAAAATTACTTCTTTAAAAAACTTAATGAGAAATAATTTATATTTACAGCCAAATATGTGATCATATCCTATATTCCACAGAGACATCCTGTGAGAGGAAAACAAACAAACAGAGCACAAGAAATGGATTATATCTTTTTAGTTGTTGGTCAGTTCTCCAAATATTACTGTCCATTGTTTTTGGATGTTGGTTCAAACTAACCAAACACTCACCAAAAGTTGAGTATAAACCCCAATAGCTGAATACTGCACATATTTGATGCATGTACCATGGAGAAGTCAACCTGTTAGTCTCTAAAAAATTGTTCATTACTGCCTAGTGCCCATGGTGCTGGAAAGAGCTATGTAAATGCTGGAGGATAAAAGTAATCCTCATTCTGATTCACTTTTAAAGCCTGTAAACTACAGGAGGACTGGCCTGACAAGGGATGTCTACTGATGCAAAAATCATTTGAATTTTATAAGTGTAACCAATAACTTTTTGATCAGATCTAGGGCCCACTCCATGAATGGAACACACATCTGGAATTGTTAAAGAGGCCAAGAGTCTTGTGCCTATATAGGAAATTGTGCACAGAGGAGGATATAAAACTATCATTTTGCTAATTGGAAATAGTATTGACATTATTCCTAATGACTTAGTGCTATACACAAAATCAGAGTATCTCTCAATCCTTATCAGGAAGACTTACAGTAGTTGGAAATGAACACACTAGTCAATTTACAGAGAATACATGAGTACTAATTGTTTATCCCTAAATTCATATTTCTATCACACCCATCCTCTGGAATTCAGGGATATTTTCAGAGCGGGTGGAAAAATTGTAAGAGCCAGTGGTGGTTGATAGCATCAAGATGACGTGATTGTGAGAGTATGCTCAAGGCCTGCTCATACACCAGCCAGAAATTGCTCTACCATAGGAAGAAGGGAACAAAACCCCATCACTCACTTAGGAGCCACTGACTTCTTATAGAAACTGGGAAAGGGAGGCAGTTTTTTTTCCATCTTCATTTCCTTTATTTTTAAAATTTTAACATTGAAATTTTCTTTTAATTTAAGAATACATTAAACATATTTAGAAGATTTATTTTTATGTGGTTTATCTTACTTTTTAAATTTTATTTATTTTTTAATATTAATTACAGTTTATTAACTTTGTATCCCTGCTGTATTCTCCTCCTTCATTTCCCCCCCAATTCCACCCTCCGTCCCTCATGGTAGCTCAGTATCCGAGTGGGTACCCTAATAAGGGGAACAGAGACTGTTTCTGACATGAACTCAATGGAGGGCTCTTTGACCTCCCCCACCCCTCCGGAGGGAGGAGCAGTCCTGTTAGGTCACAGAGGAGGACTTTGTAGCCAATTCTGAAGATACCTGATAAAACAGGGTCAGATGAAAGTGGAGGAGGTCCTCCCCTATCAGTGGACTTGGAAAGGGGCAGGGAGGAGATGTTTGTTTGTTTTTTAATGATGTGATACCCGGTAGGCAGGTTGACTGCATATACTGAAAAACCATGCTCCCAGCAAAGCAGCAGAGTGAAATGAACTGGACTCAATTGGGGAACAAATTAAAGCAAGATTAAAAATGGGAGAGAAAAAAATGTGTGTTTTCGTTAGATCAGACTGTTTAATTGCTTCCCTAGTTGGGCAGCTTGCTTAATATTTCCTAGAACTATGAAAGTTAGTACACAGAAAGAAGCTTTCTGGTCATATCTAACTGGAGTCATGGGAGCTATTTATTCAAACTGTGTGTTGTCTTCACCATAAGGAACCCATTCTCAACCCCTGAGAAGCAACCAAGGGTGACCGTGATTATAATGTTTTGAGAGTCACTTGATCTACCATAGCCAATCCTTTAAAAGGATGTTTTTAGTCTCATACTAGGGTATCTATGGTTCTTGTGGAGAGATTTGTCAGCCCAAGTAGCTTAATTTACTTTACTACATCCCCTCCATACATGCATGTGTGTGCACATTAAAGTGTGTTTGTGCATACATGCACAGACACAGACACACACACACATATACACAATACAGACAGAGCAAGAGAGAAGATAGAGAGAAAGGGAAGAGACAGAGACAGGGAAAGAGAAACATAACCAGCTTCCTCTGGCTAGTAAGGCCACGGACCTTAGCAAATAATCTAGTCTTACAACTTTGTTATACTATTATAAGTCTTCACTTCATTCTAAACCTTATAACCACAGATAAATGTGGCCACCACTTCTAATGAAAGAAGCTTCATCTTCCAGAAAACGAAGAACATCACAGATAAAGAAAAATGAACACAATGAAAAACATCAATAAATGACTGGGAACCACAGTCCAAATGAATACATATATTTCATATTTTATATTATATTTTTATATAATATATGACACACACACATATATATGTTCTATCTCAATTTCTAAAAGCTAAACTGTGGTTTTTATTATTACAAAAAATTTTTGCTACATTTTATGCATCCTAAAAGAAATGTAAATGTAATTTTTGCTACTAATAGCAGCATATGAACTGATTTATAAAGAAGCCATTACATGATGATACTGTATGCATCAATTAAAGTCTAAACAAGCATATATAACTGAATCTTTTAATCACACTCTGAAATAAAAGAAGGGAAAAAACAGAGAGGGAAAGATGTAGTATGTCACGTGTTTTTAATCCCTGCCACAAGCTCCCAGGATAATGACTATGAGGCTCAAAATATATTCACAAATACCTAGACCATATAGCTAGGCTTGTCTTTGATTAGCTCATAACCTAAAATAACCAGTTTAAACTAATCTACGTTCTGCCATGTGGCTGATTACCAATGTGTTTGTCTCCCTCACATCCTTATGTACTAATCTCCCATCACTTGCTCTATCCCAGAATCCTTTCTGCCTGCCGAATGTCCCACTTTGTATTCTACCATTTTCTATAAGCTACAGTTTTGTTTTGTTTTGTTTTGTTTTTTTAATTGACAGGCAATGCATCAGTACAATGGAAAATATATTCTTTATACAGGAAGAGTTACAAAGAGGCAGAGAAATTATGAAAGGAGTTTTTAATTTCAAGAGAAATGATGGGATACTATAATAATTTAAATTCCATGGAAGAGCTCAGTTCATTGTCTTCCAAAGCCATGCCAAATGTCTCCATGAAGGCAGATATTTACATATGGTGCCACAGCATGATGAACTTAAAGGTTAAACTCACTAGTAGAAATAACTTCATTAAAAGGCCATATTTTATAACTTGGAAGATATTGCCACTAGTAATGTTAAATGAAGAATTAAGGCAATGACCCAAATAATTAGAGTAAAACAAGCCCTATGTATCTGAAAAAAAAATAGAACTTTGAGACTTAAATCATCACAAATTATTGTCTACATACATCAAGTTAATAGTGCAATTACTCAGCAGGCAGTTTAAATACGAAATATGACTTTAAACCAATGTCATTTCTGTAGAAAGACACTCACTGATTTACTGATATTAAGATTTTTTTCCTTTCTAACAACCAGAATGATTATTAAAATTAAATTAACTAATTCTGAGATTCAAAGAGGAGATTTATTTTCACTATACTAAGTAGAATCTAATTTATGTTTTAAATTTTGTATAGTCTGTCAGAAAATGTTGACATTATAGCAAAGAGAAATGCTGAATAAAAAATGTATCCATCTGAAGAATCTAAATTATGTTATTGAGAAACACAGCATCATGAATCTTCACATTGCTATCATTTCCAGCTCAAGGTAAGTTACAGGATAACATGTTGGTCTATGTCATCTTAGTGCAAATGTAGTTGACATCTGCATCACTGTTGCCTCTCTCTCTGCTTTGGTATCTTTTTTTTCATTACTTCCTTTCTCCCCCTTCATAGTTTCATTTACCTTCTTGTTACCACACAATTCTTTTTCATACTGTTTTCCTTCATAGAAATTTTTATGTATCTGGCATATCTTTCTTATATTGCCAGTTTGGAATAACAAAGAAAAATAGGAAATAAAAATGAAATGATGCACTACTCTCTGAAAATGAAATAGAATCATGGGATTTTTTCACTCAAGTCCAAATCATATCACACTAATATGGTTAAAAAGGAAATTTCACATTTTAAATAACATGTGGTACAGTAATACTTGTCTTTTTATTTTTAATTTTTATTATTAGTTACATTTTATTAACTCTGTATCCCAGCTGTATCCTGCTCCCTCATTCCCTCCCAATCTCATCCTCCCTCATTGCCTCCCTGCTTCTAAGTCAACCGATTGGGGAGGACCTCCTCCCCTTTCATCTGATCCTGTTTTATCAGGTATCTTTGGGACTAGCTATAAAGTCCTCCTCTATGTCCTAGCAGGACTGATCCTCCCTTGGGGGGTGGGGATGTCAAAGTGACCACCATTGAGTTCCTGTCAGAAATAGTCCCTGTTCCACTTACTAGGGAAAAAAAAAAAAAAAACAATTGGTTACTGAGCTACCATGGGCTATATCAAAGCAGAGGTTCTAGATTATATCCATACATGGTCCTTGGTGGAGTATCAGTCTCAGAAAAGACCCCTGTGCCCAGATATATTTGGTCCTTGTGGAGCTCCTATCCTCTCCCCGTCATACTAACTCCTACTTTCACATGGTTCCCTGTACTCTGCCCAAGGTTTGGTTATGAGTCTTAGTATCTGCTTTGATACACTGCTAGGTAGAGTCTTTCAGGGGCCCTCTGTGGTAAGCTCCTGTCCTGTTACTTATTGTCTCCTACATCCAATGCACCTCCCATTTGTCTTTCTTAGTGAGGATTGATCACCTTACCCAGTATCCTCTTTCTTGTTTATCTTCTTTAGGTGTATGGATTTTATCATGTTTATCATATCTTATAGGTCTATATAAGTGAGTATATACCATGTGTGTCTTTCTCCTTCTGGGGCACCCCACTCAGAATGATATTTTCTAGATCCCACCATTTGCCTGCAAATTTCATGATTTCCTCATTTTTGATTGCTGATTAGTATTCCATTATGTGAAAATATCACAATTTCTGTATCCATTCCTCCATTGGGGGACATCTGGGTTGTCTTAAAAATATTAGGAGATTCCATTGATCCACCAGTCTGTTTCTATGCCAGTACCATGCAGTTTTTAGTATTGTTGCTCTACAGTACAGCTTGAGATCAGGGAAGGAGATACCTCCTGAAGATCTCTTTCTGTAGAGAACTGTTTTAGGAATTCTGGGTTTCTTGTTGTTCCATATGAAGGTGAGAATTTTTCTTTCAAGGTCTGTAAAGAATTGTGTTGGTAATTTTGATGGGAATTGCAGTGAATCTGTAGATTGTTTTTGGTAAGATGGCCGTTTTTACTATGTTAATCCTGCCAAACCATGAGCAAGGGAGATCTTTCCATCTTCTGATATCTTCTTCCAATTATTTCTTCAGAGACCGGAAATGTTTTTCATACAAGTCTTTGACTTGCTTGGTTAGGTTCACAACAAGGTACTTTATGTCCTTTGTGGCTATTGTGAAGGGTGTTGTTTCCCTGATTTCTTTTTTCGGCCCTTTTGTCCTGTTTGTAGCAGCCTTATTTCTAATAGCTAGAAGCTGGAAACAGCCCAGATGCCCCTCATTGGAGGAATGGATGCACAACTTGTGGCATATCTACACAATGGAATATTATTGAGCAATATAAACAAGGAAATCATGAAATTTGCAGGTAAATGGTGGGATCTGGAAAAGATCATCCTGAGTGAGCCATCCCAGCAGCAAAGAGATGTACACGGTATATACTCACTCATATAGACATATAATATAGGATAAACCTAATAAAATCTGTACACCTAAAAAAACTAATCAAGAGGGAGGACTCTTGCTAAATACAGTAATACTTGTCTTTTTATTTTTAATTGCTAAAATGCTCAATTCCTACCCAGAAAGGCAAAGAGGCTGGACATCAGAAAAAGGAGAAAAGAGGGAACAAGTCAGGAGCCTGACACAAAGGACCTCTGAAAAGATCTGCCCTGCAGACTATCAATGCAGATGCTGAGACTTATGGGCAACCTTTGGGCAGAGTGCAGGGAATCTTAGGAAAGAAGTGGGAAACAGTAAGATCTGGAGAGGACAGGAACTCCATAAGGAGAGCAACAGAACCAAAAAATCTGAGCACAGGGGTCTTTCCTAAGACTGCTATTCCAACCAAGGACTATGCATGGAGATCACTAAGACCCCTGCACAGATGTAGTCCATGGCAGTTCAGTATCCTAGTGGGTTCCATTGTGATCAGAACAGGAACTGTCTCTGACATGAATTGATTGGCCTGCTCTTTACTTACTTCCCCCTGAGGGGGAAGCAGCATTACCAGGCCACAGAAGAGGACAAGGCAGCCACTCCTGATGAGACCTAATTGATTAGGATCAGAAGGAAGGAAAAGAAGTCCTCCCCTATCAGTGGAATTGGGGAGAGGCATGCATGCAGAGGGTGGAGAAAGGGTGGGATTTGGACAGGAGACGGGAGGGAACCACGGGTGGGGGGATACAAAGTGAGTAAAGTGTAATTAATAAAGAAATATAAAATTAAAAAAATTTCATCAAAAAATATTAGGAGAAAGATGAAGGGAGGAGGGGAGAAACTGGAAGGAGAGGAGGGAGGAGGCTAAGATTGTGTTGTAAATTGAATAACTAAATTTTAAAAAGACTATTATGAGAATTGTTCTTTCAAGATCTGTAAAGAATTGTGTTGGTTTTTTGATAGGATTTGCATTGAATCTGTAGATTGCTTTTGGTCAGATGGCCATTTTCACTATATTAATCCTACTGATCCATGGTCATGGAAGATTTTCCCATCTTCTGATATCTTTCTTCAGAGACTTGAAGTTGTTTTTTTTTTTTTGTTTGTTTGTTTGTTTTTTCATACATGTCTTTCATTTGCTTGGTTAAAGTAGCACCAAGGTATTTATGTTATTTGTGGCTATTGTGAAGGGTTTTGTTTCCCTAATTTCTTTCTCAGCCCGCATATCTTTTGTATACAGGAGTGCTTCTGATTATTTGAATTTGTTTTGTATCAGTCACTTTGCTGAAGATATTTACCAGCTGAAAGAGTTCTTTCATTGATTTTTTGGGGTTTCTCACATATACTATCATTCATCTGCAAATAGTGATAATTTGACCTCTTCCTTTCTGATTTGTACCCTTTGATCTCCTTTACTTGCCTTATTGCTCTAGCTAGAATTTCAATTACTATATTGAAGAAATAGGGAGAGAGTGGCAGCCTTTCCTATTCCCTGATTTCAGTGGACAGTGAGTTTCTCTCTGTTTAGTTTGATGTTGGCTATAGGCTTGCTGTATATTGCCTTTACCATGTTTAGGTATGTACCTTATATCTCTGATCTCTCCTAACTTTTAAACCTGAACAGGTGTTGGATTTTGTTAAATGATTTTTGGCATCTAGAGAAAGTATCATGTTTGTTTGATTGTTTTGTTTTTTTTTCCTTCAGTTTGTTTACATGGTACATTACATTGATGGATTCCCATATACTTAAGCACCCCTGAATCCCTGGATGAAGTCTACTTGATAATAGTAGATGATATATTTAATGTGTTCTTGGATAGTTTTGTGAGTATTTTATTCAGTATTTTTGCTTCAATCTTCATAAGAGAAATTGGTCTGAAGTTCTTTTTCTTTGTTGGGTCTTTGTACAGTTTAGGTGTCACAGTGACTGTGGCCTCACAGAATGAATTTGCTAATGTTCCTTCTATTTCTATTTTGTGAAATAGTTTGAAGAGTATTGGAGTCAGCTCTTCTTTTAAGGACTGGTAGAATTCTGCGCTGAAACCATTTGGCCCTGGATTTTATTTTAATGGGACAATTTTGATGACTGCTTCTAATTACTTAGGGGATATAGAAATATTCTTAATTTCATATGGAAAAACAAAAACTCCAGATAGCTAAAACAACCATGTACAATAAAAGAGCTTCTGGAAGTATATCCATCTCTGATTTCAAGCTGCAGTATAGAGCAACAGTATTAAAAACTGCATGGTACTGGCATAGAAACAGACTGGTGGATCAATGGACTCAAGTCAAAGACCCAGAAATAAACTGACACACTTCTGGATTCTTGATCTTTGACAGAGAAGCCAAAACCATACAATGAAAAAAAGATAGCATCATCAGCAAATGGTGCAAGTCTAACTGGACATCTATGTGTAGAAATGCAAATAGATCCATATTTACCTGTACAAAAGTAAAAAGTCCAATATAAAAGATCTCACCATAAACCCAGACACACTAATTCGGTTAGAAGAAAAAGTTAGGAAGAGTCTTGCACTCACTGGCTTAGGAGACAACTTCCTGAACAGAACACCAAGAGGTTCTAAGACCAACAATTAAAAAATGGTACATCATGAAACTGAAAGGCTTCTGTAAAGCAAAGGATATTGTCAACAGAACAAAATGACAGCCTACAGACTAGAAAAAGATCTTCACCAAACCAACATCTAACAAAGGGCTAATAAAGAGGACTTATAAAGAACTCAAGAAGTTAAACTCCATCAATCAAAGTAACCCAATAAAAAATGGATTACAAAGACAATCAGAGAATTCCCAAAAGAGGAATATCGAATGGCAGAGAAACAGTTAAAGAAATGTTCAAAGTCCTTAGTCATCAGGGAAATGCAAATTAAAATAATCCTAAGATTCCGACTTAAATCTATCATAGTGGGAAAGATCAAAATGTCAAGTGACAACACATGCTGGAGAGGATGTGGAGAAAGGGGAACCCTCCTCCATTGCTGGTGGGAATGCAAACTTGTACAACCACTTTGGAAATTATTCTGATGCTTTCTCAGAAAATTACAAATGGTGCTATCTCAAGATAGTGCTATACCACTCTTGGGCATATATCTGAATGATATTCAACCATCCAACAAGGATATTTGCTCAACCATGTTCATAGCAGCTTTATTCATAATACCCAGAATCTGGAAACAACCTAAATGTCCCTCAACTAAAGTATGGATACAGAAATTGTGGTACATTTAAACAATGAAATACTACTCAGCAATCAAAAACTAAAATATCATGAAATTTGCAGGCAAATGGTGGGGACTAGAAAAAAATCATCCTGAGTGTGATAACACAGAAGCAGAAATACACACATGGTATATATTCACTTAGAAATGCATAGTAGCCATATAATATAGGATAAATGTGGTAAAATCTATAGTCTTAAAGAACCTGAACAACAAGGAGCATCCTAGGGAAGATTCTCATTGGTCATTCAGAAGGGCAAATAGGCTAGACATTAGAAGCAGGAGACTACAGGGAATAGGACAAGAGCTTTCCACAGAGAGCCTCTGAAAGACTACCCAGCAGTGTATGGAAACAGATGCTGAGACTCATACTCACACTTTGGGCTGAGAACAGGGAATTTTATGGAAGAAGGGAGAGATAGAAAGACCTGGAGGGGACAGTAGCTCCACATCAAGGCCAACAGAGACAAAACACCTTGGCCCATGGGCTCCTGCAGAGACTGATGAATCAACCAAGGACTTGCATGGAGAAGACTAGAATCCTGCACAACATAACTGTCCCAGTCAATGAAAAAAAAACTGTTTTGGCAACAATGAGGCAATTATTTTTTTTTCTTTTTTTCAATGCAGTTTATTCAGGAACCTTGAACAATCATCTGACCCTGAGGAAAGCCAGCCCACAGCTTAAATAGCCTCTGGGTAGCCAACCCCAGCGTGCTATGTGGGCAATGCAGATAGGTCCACATACATGGAAGCAAGCCAGATCTTTGGCCTTAGCCAAATAAGGAATTGTTCGTGACAGAGAGCACTCACCATCGGGAAGGTGGAAGGCAGAAACCAGCTCCATCTTTAAGGCACAGCATTACGCAGCTCTCTACAGTTCCCCCTTTTGTTTTAGATGCCTCAGGCAAGAGTAGAGGTCTGATCTCTGATATTAGAAATAAATTGGGACTTTGTACCAATGTTCATTTAGGTGTCATCCACCCAAAGAGCATCAGACCCGACCGATACCTTTTTCTCAGAGGCGGGACCTGGGGCATCAACCCGCATGCAATCAGACATGCTCTTCTCTGGGTCCAAAGCGGCTGACCCTGAGTGCAGTGCTTAGCCTCGCATCCTGAGCGTAACATTTTAGCTTTTTATGGTATCCAACCATGCTTGGGGAGACTGTCCTGCTTCAATGGCTGTAAAGGCCTGAATAATCATGGCTGCATTACGCTGTTGTGAGACTCTAATCTTGCATATATACCACAAGCAAACCAAGGAGACCAACACCAGAAGGCCTGAGCCAATGAAATTTGTATGCATATCCATATGTTATAGTATTCTGTGCTGGGAGATAAGTTATATTTTAGGTGTAAATATTCCACTAAATATCTTCTTGAAATGTAACCATATTTCAACATACTTATTTTTCCAAAGTTGATGTTACTAATAGGACGACTTAAATGTGATTGAAATATAAGGAAATACATCTCAGCTGAACCGCTTTGCACTGGTCCCCAAGCACAGTATTTTTTAACGTAGAGTTATAGATAAAACAAACAAATAAATAAAATATGAGTGAAGTAAATTTCTTTTTATAACTGTGGTTAGGTATTACTTTTCACATGTATTGACTTTATTAAGGTTGTACCCTAGAAAAATAAGGAAAGAATATGCTATTTTTGTAATATTTAAATAAGCTCAGAAGTATCCTAGAGAGGAAACTAAGGAAGAACTATGGATTCTTTGGTTAAGGAACTGGGAGGTAGGGACAAAGTATAATTTGTGTGTTCCATTGGGCTAGAACTTAATAAATCTCAAGGGAAGATCATCCATCCATCAAAAAATCATTACAAACAACATAAAACCTTAAAAATCAAAATGGAGACTCAATAAGGAAAATAAAATGGAGGGAAAAATATTATTATTGGAGAGTCTAAGAGAAGACAGAAATGTAGGCAGCCCTTTCCTGCAATGCCATCATACACCAATCTCCAACTGAGGTAGTTACTTCAGAGAGGGATAGAGAGAAGAGGATGAATATGTTAGGGAGATAGGGAAAAGGGTAGGGAAGGGTACAGTTAAGGTAAGAAGCTCCTCATTGTATATTTATCCTAATCTCATAAATAATCAATAATTTAAAAAATCTCATAACATAAACAATATTTATATGATTTATAGCACTTGGCTAAATATATGCTGGGATAATGGGAGGAAAGACACTACATAATGAACAGTATGATGAATGATCAACCATTTCTCTAAGTAAATCACTTTCAAGGGATGCATAGCTAGTCTGGGGAGATTGGCTGAATACAAATTATTTACGGTGAAAGCATGAAGACCTAGTTTGAATCCCAGATGAATGTGTAGAAAATCACATTGCAGAATGTGCCTATTATTCTAACACTGGGAGCTAGGAACAGGCTGAACCTTAAGAACTGCCGGCTAACCCGACTTTCCAAAACTGTAAGCTCAAAATTAAATTAGAGAAGTTATCTGGAAAATACCATGGATAACAATAGAAGACAACTGACATTGACTTCTAGCCTCCCTGTATGCATTACTGTGTAAGTTTTACTTCTCTAGGCAGCATTATAAATTATTTGGTAATGACATAAACAATATTCTTTGTTGTTATATGTTCATAAAATATAAATTTTAAATTTATATTTTAAATTTTTATTGCAATGTTGTAGTAAAGGAAAAAAAAAAACAGAATGGCATAGGCACATATAAAGACAGAAAACAATGTATAAACCCAGGGAAAACAGTAGAAAATCACCTACCAGATTTCTTCAGGGTGTTTATCACAACAATGAGAAAATAAATGAACATGTAATATAAATGATATAGTAAAACATACTAATTAAAATTCCTCCAATTTTTTGACATAGAATCCATTAGTCTATCAGACTTCACATGACAGTGCCTCCAATTTCATGGGATTTTTTTTAAATAGCATAGATAACCAATATTGTTTTTCATAATTTCATTACTTAATTTTTATTTAAAATAACATCATTCATAAATAATGAAACATTGCCATATCTACTCCCCATTTCTATTCTCCAACTCTCCTTAGTTTCAGCTAATCATGTTCCCAACTTCATGTCTTTTCAAAATTTTTGTTAATACTGAGAATTTCATTTTTATAACACACATGATATCTTTTAATCATACTGGCCACCATTCCCACTCCAATAGTTGTTTTTTTTGTTTGTTTGTTTGTTTGTTTGTTTTTCTTATCCCTAGCATTTTTCTCTCTCAACATCATGTTCATCCTTTTCTTTGAAGTCATTTTGTTATGCTTAGTGCTGCTAATACTTTTCTAGATGTATTAACCTCTACTGGAATGAAGGCAGCCACTGAGAGTCCAGAGGCACTAACGTGAGGGTATTTTATTCTGTCTTCTTGGATTTCATCTAGCTTATTATGCGCTGTTCATATGTATGTAGATCAGTTGTTGTGAAACCAAGTGTCCGGTGACACTATGACACCCACTACCTGCACTTTGCTGAAGATACCCACTACTACTATTTCTTACAATCTTTCATAACTTATTCCATGGTGGTCCTCAAAACTTGTGGAAAAGCTGGTAATATGGATATCCCATGCATAGTGGAACATTCCACAGTCTCTTTTTATCTGCATGTTTCCCACTTTGTGATCCCTTTGTTACTCTACTTCAACAAAAGCTTCTCTAAGCAGGCTTGAGAAGTGTCGTAGTATATAGATATAAAAATAAGAAAATATGGAACAGTTTATTTGTTTCTTCATTTGACAGAAGAGCTGTCTCCAGTTCTATTCTACAGCCTATGACATAACCAGTCATAAGTTTGGAGCACAATTAACAGATTCTGTGTCATTATTTTTAAATAAAAATAGAAAGTGATGGCTTATTTCCATAACATTCATGCTAAAAATGATGTATCAATTTGTATATTTTGCCTGTGCACTCACAGTCTTAACTCAGAGTTCTAAGTTAAGAAAAAATGTTAAGTGACTTATAATCAGAAACTGCTTAGTTGCTTCAAAAATATCCATGCCAATCTTGCACTAGAGGTCATATATTTCCAGGTCAGTCATTACCTTAAAGTGTTACTGTTAAGTAAGCATGTCAAATATATTTTCATCTGGTAGTTAAATGGAACCTCTGAACACTAGTGTTTATATGACTCAACCACTTATGTTTTTCAAAAAAGGCCCTTATTGTCAAATTCAAAAGAAATTAACAATGAAATGTATTCTTTATGTGGTATTTCTTGGCCAACATCTTGATAAGAGATAACTCTTGCCTAATAGTGGTCTTTTTATTTGACGGCCTACTATATCCAAGAGAGGCATTATACTATTATTATAGGATAACTACATTTAAACTATTTTTACACTCTTCTTTGTTGTCATTATTATTATTAATTAAATTTTATTCACTTTGTATCCAGGCTGTAGCCCCCTCCCTCATCTCCTTGCCTCAACATTCCTCCCTCTTCTCCCCCTATGTCAATTCCTTAGTCCACTGATAATGAAAGTCTTCCTCCCATACAATCTGACCCTGGCCTATCAGGTCTCATCATGACTGTCTCCATTTTTTCTCTGTGGCCTAGTAAGGCCGCCTAGCCAAGGGGAGGTGATCAAGGAGCAGGTAAAGGAGTTCATGCCAGTGACTGCCCTTGTTCCCCTTACAGAGAACCCACATGGAGACTTTTGATACATTTGAGAAAGATTCTAGAGAAGTAGGTTTCCATATAACATTTTCAAATAATTTTAGTGATGGTTATTCTTTGAAATAATCTTTCCTCTAATCTCCCATTGACCATCACTACTAACACTTTTTGTTCCATTATTTCCCTTTCATCTTTCATACCACCTACTTTCTATGCTATATACTTTAAAATCTACTAATATGGATACTTAATAGTTTCCTGACTTCTACTTGGGTTTCAGTTTAGTTAGTATTTATGGTCAACCTAGATAGGAGGTGATGTTTGTCTTTCTGTGTTTGTTCTCTCCCTCTCTTTCATTATTCATAGCACAATTTATTTATCTACAAATATCATAATTTCATTGTTTTTCAGAAAATATCACAATGTGTATTTGCACCACATTTTCATTATCTATCCAAGAGCTGAAAGGCCCTAGGATGGCTTATATTTTCGATATTGTGAATAAACACTATTGAAATGTGCAAGATAAAGCAAAAATCTCTGTATTAGGTTATATAGTCATTGTGAGTATTTTCTGTAATAGTAAAGTTGGATAACATGGTAAATATATTTCTATTTTGAGGACCATCCACACTGATTACCATAGTAACTGCTTCAGTTTGTACTTCCACCCACAGTGACAGGAACTGCTTTTTTCCCACATCCATGCTAGCATTTAATTTCATTTTCTTTTAATTTGAGTCATTCTAACTAGAGTAAGGTAGTTTCAATTTCCATTTTCCTAATAGCTAAGAAATTTGAACTTAAAAAATATTTATCAAACACTTAATTTTTATTTTAGCATTCTTTTTATTTCCATGTTCCAATTTTGTTCTCATTTTCAGTTTCACAGTGATGGCCTCTTACACTATGAATTGTTTTTACATGCAAGTATATGTATACATATGTATATTGCTAAATATTAGGACACTCAGTCTGTATAATGTTGCTCACATGTATGTCTTCAAGGCAAAGCATTTGATGTTGAATAACAAACCAGTGTGCTAGTCCCTGGAAAAGATGATTTCTCCCACTAACAGCAATCCTAAGTTGCTTGTAGTAAATACATTGTCTAGGGTTGAGGCCATATTTGCTTTTCAAAGAACACTTTAGCATGTGAGTTGATGTCATCCTTGTCCAGCTCCTGTTTGAGCACTCATATCAAGTCATTACGAACTTAGTTTCTGACTCTACCAGGAGACAATCTTACAGCAACCTCTCCAGTCTTCCAGCTTTTACAATCTCTCCACCCACACCCACATCCTACCTTTTCCACAATATTCCCTAAGTTTTAGGAGTAGAATGATTGTGTAGATCTATCAGTTGGGAAAGGGCTCCAACACTCTGACTTGTGGTTGTTTTTGGTAACATTCATATCTTTTGAACACAGACATTTTCATAATGAGACGTGTTGTAGGTATTGTTAATATTTGCTACTGATATATCTTCTCGCAAAGCTGCTGTTAATCTTAAAAGGCTGTATAACCAAATCACCACATAGAGACTAGGTTTATTTAGTTAAACTAGATCACAATGCTGGGCAATAGTTACTCCCTCCTAAACCTCCAAGTCCTCATAGTTTCCTAACATTTAGATTTTACCCATTATACTTGCTTTTTGTGAAATCTTAGGTCTGGTTCATTCTCTCCACACTGTTTCAAGATCTCTCCTCCAGCTCTGTTCTCCGAGCACTCTCTTACCCTTTCTCCCTCCACTCATTTCCTGTCCTCTGGCTCCTCCCCTCTCCTTGCTCAACTTTGTGGCTAGTTGCTTTATTTTGGCCTGTTTACCCAAAGTTGAGACAGGATGCTTAGAATAAGTATCACAATGCAGTATCTGGATTGAAACCAGAGAGTGGGGGAGTGGAGAAATCAGCATTTGAATGAACAAGGATAAAGTGTATACATTTCAAAAGAACATTATACCAACAGAGACGTGAAGCCTGAACTTTTCTGTGGCTATAAGTACAGATGTTCAGACTCTCAGAATGTATGATGGTTGTAGGTTCTTCTCTAAGATCCATGACTTCACTAGCACTGAGTAAACAGTTGCCCATATTTCTAGTCCCAGGCCTGCCTTCCCTCTTGCTTAGGGTGACTTTTATTTTAAGTGCATCCAATTTTATTGTATGCCAATAAACCTTAAATTAAAAGTTTATTGTATAGAAATCAAATGGGAATAGAAACATCAAATGAATAAAGTAAAAAAAAAAAAAATCACAAACTGGAAAGAGACTTTTAAAGAGACTGCTTCCCAACAGTCTACCATCAACAGAACTGATTAAAATAAGCAGCATTCAATATATTATTAGTCAGAAAATGTGCTCTGTTTCTGAAAGTAAAATTCTTCATTCTGTTTTACAGTTATGAGAAATAAATAACATGTGAAATAGTTATATGTTCAACTCTATCTAAGGTTAATACAAGACTTATACATTTTCTTTGAAACCCAATATGGAAATTTATTTTTATGATAAGCACACAAAGCTAAGTCACTTCATGAGCTAATTTGTTTAGTGAGTCTAAAGTCCAGTAGATTATCACAAAGGCATTTGTGCAACTGCAATATCTCTAGAGCTATTGTACCATGTTGTTCCTTGTTGTGATTCATAGGTGTCAAGGCTATGTAGGAATGTTGGTAGTCTTGTCTTTTTAGATACTTTCCTGTAACCTTATGAAACTATCATACATAGATAGCCTTCATGATGACTTTCAGGTCAGTCCCAGATCAGGAGCATCTTAGTACTGTCTGGTGTACATGATAGCTTCAGCAAATAGTGACTTAGCTTCCACATCTGGTGAATAACCAAAGGCAAAAATATGTTGGGAGTATCTTGGAAAGCCATGGCAAACAGGGGAAAAGAACGACCCTTACATCTAGTATTGATGTTTTTGTTAGATGATCTTTGGCTCTTGGAGAGAACATTGTCCCATTACCCCAGGCAAGTTATTTATTATTATTATTTTTCTTTCACATTGATGGCTCTTTGATATGTATCTTCACACATGACTATTTCCTGGAGTAAGTGTAGAAAGCAAGAAATCAAAAAGGGAAATTTTCAGGACCGAGGAGTTTGGTAAGAAATACATAGTGAAAGAGGAAGGTACAAGTGATAGAAAAAGGTTCCTTTTGGGGAGAGAGGAGGGAAGAAATGCAGAAGGTGGAAGGAGAAGAAAGGGGAATATCGGGATACAAGTTACATGATGGAGGAAATGGAAGAGTGGAGCTCCTTAGGATGGAGAGATTAAGAAGGAAGAGGGTACAATAACAATAATGTCTAAAAAGGCTGTATGGAATCAAGCTACTAAATAACAATAATGTCTAAAAAGGCTGTATGGAATCAAGCTACTATGTAATAATAAGTTATAGTTTGCACATTTTTGTTAAAAAATACATTTATAGTTAAATATATGTATATATTACTATATAAAGATGTATTATATTGTAAATAAATATAAATACTTAACTGTGTGTGAATTATTTTTTAATTTTAATAATTTTATTATTTGTTTTTTATTCATTTTTAATATTTTTTGTTTTAATTTTTATTAATTACACTTTATTCACTTTGTATTCCCCCTGTAGCTCCCTCCCTCTTCCCCTCCCAATCCAACCCTCCCTCTCCCTTTTCCATGCGTGTGCCTCCCCAAGCCAACTGATAGGGGAAGTCTTTTTCTCCTTCCTTCTGATCCTAGTTTATCAGGTCTCATCAGGAGTGGCTGCATTGTCTTCCACTGTGGACTGGTAAAGCTATTCTCCCCTCAGGAGGAAGTGATCAAAGAGCAGGCCAATCAGTTCATGTTCACTTTTCTCAGAGAACAGAAAGCCTGAGAAAACAATCTATCAGCCTACTAAAATTTGTGTTAGAACTCATCAATAGTTAGAAGATTATAAAAGGAGATAAAGTCAACCAGTCATTTCCAAATTTAATCTTGCTCTTTTGTTCAAGGAAACGATTTTGATTCTGATAATACTGATAATAATGCTCTTGTGCTTGTTGCTTTCTCTCGGTAGTTCAATGTTTTCTCATCAACCAAGGATAATATGGCTCACATTATTCCCCAGTCAACATTTGGATTACGTGGTTACTATGTGTTTTTTTTTTTGTAACAGACAAACCATTAATAAAATATATGCTTTGAGCTACTTACAGTAGTGTGCACAGATTCCTTTCTACAAAATAAAGTGCAAATTTACCTCAGAATACGAAATATAAAGTACCCTGTCTCTCTACTCTATGACATGTCTACGTTCTGCAAAGATCAGTGCATTTTACAGGAAAATGACCTCAAAAATGTCAAGGGAAGCAATATGGTCAGTAAAACTTTTATCTGTAGCAACAGATGGCACAACTAAAGAAGCTTAGAATTCTTTTCAAGTCCTTAAAAGTAAAATCCAAGATTGATAAAATGATATAAAAATAATAAAAGGAAAATCCTTTAATTGGACCAACTGCATAAACACAGAGCAAGAAAATATAATGAAAGTTAAATAACTCCCAGTGATACTGACTAAACAGTTTCATTCCAAGACTTTAAACATCTCTATGTTAAGGTTACTAATGTGTTACCAGTGTATAGCTCCACCTAATCTTCATTTTATAACCCATTTTTTATTAAGAAACAAAAGCTATTAAACTCTTACAGAATGTCTCTTCCCAATATATATGGCATGCCTAAAATATGTCAACAAAATCTTTATAATTGTAGGAAATACAATGTCATCACAAGTTGATAGCATAAATGAGAAAATGTGGTTTTATTATGAATTATATTATCCATTTTTACATGGCAAGGTGTATATTACCTAAGTAGAGTGAAGAGAAATATGGCTCCCGAGCGAGCAAGGAGTCAGAGGCAATGGGTGGTGACAAGGAAGTGGTGTTTTCCATACACAACATGGCTATGACCACAGGAACTTAAAAGCTCAATACAGACAAACACATAGCACAAAGAGGAGCCTCAAGACAAAGTCCCATCCCTGGATAATATGCTATTGGAGATATTGGAAATTGATAGTTTCTGGGACAGGAAGAGTCACTGTTGTATAATAGTGTAGCCTCTGGTAAGAATACCACAAGGAAGCTTCTAGTGAGGTGGCCACAGCATAATATATAGGTAATGCAATTTGAACTTCATGAGTATAAGAGAACACTAATAAAGACACGAAGCAGAATGGGTATTGAAATGAGTTGGATCTGGGAAGAGGTTCAGATGTGTTTATAAACTCTGAATATATTGTGTGAAACTCTTAAAAAATTAATTTAAAAAAGGAGAACAGCACAGCCATAAAATATATAAACTGGAAAACTATTCTGGTTGGTACTTTATATTTAAGTATTTGAGTGAATTGAGAGCATGTAAACTTAGTTTTGATTTTTTTAATGTCTAATTTCTGAAGTATTTTCCTTTAATGTTTACTGCAGGCTTTCTTACTTGCTACCCGATGTAATACAAACAGCTGTAGAAAAGGCTGCAGTATGCACTGGCTTGTGATATAGAAACATTTAAAGTTCAAAATTCCTATTAACTTTCCAATTTCAGTCTTCCAAATTGTGGCTTGTTTCATTCCACCTGATGATTGTAGATTTTGGTCTAAAGTTACACTCTCCATTAAATGTCAGATTCTAACATTTTTATCATGTGCAACACAGAAAAAAAAAAAAAACATGTTGCCTGATGGTTTAGCATAGAAGACATTCTATTAAAAAAATAGAATTTCAATTAGATTAGGCAGGTCAAAGCACTACTTAATGCAGACTATTGTTTAATTTTCTACACATTTTAATAGATTACAGGTATATTTTAAAAGGTAGTTTGTACATCATTTATGGTGAAATGATGTTAGTATATAATTCTGATTATGTACAAAATATCTGTTGGTCTGTAACTAAATTTCAAAATTACCACAAAAAGTATAATATGTTTTCTTGAGTGATCTGTTACAAAATAGTTAGTTTTTATTTTGATTTGTGTTTGTAAATATGGATCCGCATGTATTTTGATGAATCATTGTTATAGGAAAGGCTAATGTAAAGCCACAGTAAATGACTCTCAATCATAGCATTTTCTTTAGGACTTTATGAAGAGGAAATAAAACATCTCTGGAAAATATGAAGATAATCTGGTATCTGAAATGTTCTCCTAGCATGATAGATGCTTATGAAATGACCAAAAATGATAATTATTTTTCAAATTCAGTGAGACCATGGTCTTATTCTTTTGATTTTTTGAACTTATAAATTCATAAAATGAAAATGTTTGGTAATCATTGTAATTTTTTTCTTTCATCAGATGGAATGTATATACTTTCTGTGAAATTCACGTGATCTAACACACAGTTTATTTATCAAACATATCACTGATTGTCTTCTTTTCTTTTATAATTTCAAAATATATTTGGTGTCTGGCAGTCATAGGACAAGTTAGTGTGTCTATCTTCTCCTTCTGTCTTGTTGATCAGGGTCACTTATTTGTCCCTGCATATTCTTCTAGGTGTTTCATGTATTCTTCTGTATCCTTTGACAATATCACTGAGGGGTTAGATTTCAGATACCTGCCACAGTATCCTGTTTTCAGTGGGCTCATGAGATACTAACTTAAGTCCTTATGTACACAGTAAGCACTCACTTACTGAGTTCTCGACCTGTGCCTATATTACAATTTCACTACTATTTAAAAGAAAACAAAGCTCAAGAATTCCTCATTTACCATAAAAACTGGTTGAACAACAGGAAATCAAAAATTCAATTTACTCTCTATTATCCTAAAATTGTGGTATTGTGACCATAAGTATTGCTGTGTACAGAGGTTTGTGTGTGTGTGTGTGTGTGTGTGTGTGTGTGTGTGTATGCATGTGAATTGTTGTTGAAGTTAGTTTTGAAATAAAGTCAATTTGTCAAATGTGCAATGCAATTTGGATGGGTTTATTTGCGATTTATCCCTCAATCATTTTATTGTCCTATGACTTGTAAAAGAAAATATGTTACTGCTCAAAGTCATGGCAATCTAAATCCACATTCTACTATGTCTCCTTTCTAGGTTTGGTGTGGTTTTAATGTTAGCATTACAGTCTTGCTATACTTAGTTTAAATGTAAACTTAAATATTTACTTTATTCTAAAGTAATCTAAGAGAAAATCAAGGCAAAGAACAATAGGCTTTATGTACTATAAGAAAACAACTAGATGGGTTCTAAGGGTTGTTAGTCAGCAACAAACCAAGTAATCCAATTAAACAATGGGGAACAGAGCTAAACAGAGAATTCTCAATAGAGGAATAACAAATGGTAGAGAAACACCTAAAGAAATGCTCAACATCCTTAGTCATCAGGGAAATGCAAATCAAAACGATCCTGAGATTTCACCTTACATCCATCAGAATGACTAAGATCAAAAACTCAAGTGACAACACATGTTGGAGGGGATGTAGAGAAAGGGGAAACCTCCTTCACTGATGGTGGGAATGTAAACTTGTACAACCAATTTGGAAATCTGGCAAATTCTCATACAATTAGGAATAGTACTTCCTCAAGATCCAGCTATACCACTCCTAGGCATATATCCAAAAGACGTTCAAGTATACAACAGGGACATGTGCTCAACCATGTTTGTAGCAGCTTTATTGGTGATAGCCAGAAGCCGGAAACAGCCTAGATGCCCCTCAGTTGAGGAATAGATACAGAAATTGTGGTACATCTACACAATGGAATAAAGAAGTGAAACAAAGAAATCATGAAATTTGCAGGTAAATGGTGGGAACTGGAAAAGACCATCCTGAGTGAAGTATTCCAGAAGCAGAGAGACACATAGGGTATATACTCACTCATAAGTGGATATTATACCTACAATATAGGATAAACATACTAAAATCTGTACACCTAAGGAAGCCAATCAAGAAGGACGACACCGGCTAAGATGCTCAATCCCATTCAGAAAGGCAAAGAGTATGGACATTGGAGGACGGAGAAAACAGGGAACAGGACAGGAGTCTACCACAGAGCTCCTCTGAAAGGCTCTAACCTGCAGGGAATCGAGGCAGATGCTGAGACTCATATTCAAACTTTGGGCAGAGTGGCAGGGAATCTTATGAAAGAAGTTGGAGATAGTAAGACCTGGAGAGGACAGGAGCTCTACAAGGACAGCAACAGATCCAGAAAGTCTGGGCAGAGGGGTCTTTTCTGAGACTGATACTCCAACCAAGGACTACTCATGGAGATGGCCTGGAACCCCTGCACAGAGGTAGCCCATGGCAGATCACTGTCCAAGTGGCCTCCATATTAATGAGGACAGGGACTGTCTCTGACAGGAACTGATTGGCCTGCTCTTTGATCACCTCCCCTTGAGGGGGGAAGCAGCCTTACCAGGCCACAGAGGAAGACAATGAAGCCACTCCTGATGAGATCTGATAGACTAGGATCAGAAGGAAGGGGAGGAAGACCTCCCTTATCAGTGGGAGGGGCACTGGTGGGGAAGAGGAAGGGAGGAGGATTGGGAGGGTACTGCGGAGGCATGTACAGGAGGGATACAAAGTGAATAATTTGTAATTGATAAAAATAAACATAATTAAATTAAAATAATTTAAAATTTTAAATAAAATTATCAGCGTTTATACATTACATTCTCTATGGACACCTTAGAGTCTCTATTGCTGTGATAAAACACTAATGATCTTAAATTATTTTTTAAAATAATTTAAGAACCTTAAATGACTTTCAAAATTGGAGGAAAACATGGAGTTAGTCAATTGGCATGGAGCACGTCTCGCCCCTGGGGGCAATGGTCTCCTGAACCTACTCAGACCTCCGACACCACCACTGCTAGTTCTAGAACTGACGCAGGATGTTCCAACGAGGGGTTAAGGCTTCTCATAATATTTCCTATAAGCCCACACCTGTTTGTCTATATCCCCCATTTTTATTCAGTATTAGCCAGATAGAGCCAAGTAATTGTGGTAATGATACTTGCTTTTTTGCCCAATGCTGGAATGCTAGTAAATTTAGGTATGCCCTGGTTACTCGCATGCCTCACTGGGTGCCTGTGCCCATTGATGCCCCTCACGCTATGACTCTCTTCAGACAGAAAAGGGATCTTGGAACTACAGCCACCATTGTTACTACCATCTCATTGACGGCTGTTGGAGCTACCACCAGGGCATTAGCCATGAGTCATACTGGGCAGACTGCTCAGACCCTGAATAATCATTTAGCCAATGTAGCTCATGCCTTAGTTCTACATAAAGGAATTAATGCTCAACTAAAAGGAAGCTTGATGGTGTTCAATCAGAGGATTGACCTCTTGCAGGAGCAAATTGATACCCTATGGAAAATCGCTCAACCTGGCTGTCAATGAAAGTATGCTGGACTTTGTGTCACTAGCATACAACATGAGAATTTTTCCTGTGCTGCAAATCTGTCTAAACAATTGTCGAGCTATATTTTAGGTAATTGGACTGGAGAATTCGATACTACGATGGAGCAGCTGAGAGTGGCCATTGTCACAGTAAATTCTACCAGAGTGGACGCAGGACTAGCCACAGGATTATCAACATGGATTGCTGCAGCCATGAATCATCTGAAGGAATGGGCGGGCATGGCAGTGTTAGCAGGCCTTCTGGTGTTGGTCTCCTTGGTTTGCCTGTGGTATATATGCAAGATTAGAGTCTCACAACAGTGTGATGCAGCCATGATCATTCAGGCCTTTACAGCCATTGAAGCAGGACATTCGCCCCAAGCGTGGTTGGATACCATAAAAAGCTAAAATGATACGCTCAGGATGCGAGGCTAAGCACTGCACTCAGGGTCAGCCGCTTTGGACTCAGAGAAGAGCATGTCTGATTGCATGCGGGTTGATGCCCCAGGTCCCGCCTCTGAGAAAAAGGTATTGGACGGGTCTGATGCTCTTTGGGTGGATGACACCTAAATGAACATCTGTACAAAGTCCCAATTTATTTCTAATATCAGAGATCAGACCTCTACTCTTGCCTGATGCGTCTAAAACAAAAAAGGGGAACTGTAGAGAGCTGCGGAATGCTATGCCTTAAAGATGGAGCTGGTTTCTGCCTTCCACCTTCCCGATGGTGAGTGCTCTCTGTCAGGAACAATTCCACATTTGGCTAAGGCTGAGGATCTGGCTTGCTTCCATGTATGTGGACCTATCTGCATTGCCCACGTGGCACGCCTGGGTTGGCTACCCAGAGGCTATTTAAGCTGTGGGCTGGCTTTCCCCTGGGTCCGAGGATTGTTCAAGGTTCCTGAATAAACTGCATTGAAAAAAAAAAAATATATAAAAAAAAAACACTAATGATCAAAAGCAACATAGGAATAAAGGGTTTAATTTTGCTTACATAGCCCAGATCATAGGCTCTTGAAGAAATCCAAGGCAGAAAACTTCAGGCAAGAAGTGACACAGAAGTCATAAAGAGTGCTTATTAGTTTGTTTCTCTTGGCTTGCTCATATTTTCTTATAAAGCCAGTGCTGCCTGAGTGAGATGGGCCATCCAGCATCAATCGTTAATCTAGAAAATGCTCCCACATACTTACCCACAGGCAATTTGGTGGAGGCATTTTGAGATTCTACTTCCCAATTAAATTTAGCTTCTGTCAAATTGATGGAGAAAAAAACAAGAAAAGGAGGATATAGATTGTGGTGACTACCAGATCCTTACTTTAATGATGAATAATATTGGAAGTTTGAATAGCATGTATCAAAAAACAGTTTCTTAGAAATAATATTTTAACATCTTACCAAAACATAGAGAGGAGACTGAATTCACAATAACATATTGGTACAAAAAAAGCAACAGTAATGGGTTCCAAATGCAGATATATTTAGATGTAACATCATTTATCCTAATTAAATCAGTAATGTTGTATGTGTTAAAATACCACATTGCTCACAAAACTGTGCATGATTCTTAAATGTTATTAAAATTAAACAATATTTAAAAAGATATTACTGAATAACCTACAAAATAGTTCTTCTAAATGATAATTTTTGGAAAGTGAAACAAGATTGCTATTTTCTCATTATCCTCAAGAGGTGAATTTTTGATTTTGGAACTTAATATATCATATTTTCAGAAGAGTGTGATAATTGTTAAGACAAATCTTACATAATGAGGTTAATTCAGTTCCTTTCTCTAACACCCACTACTTGTGCTCAGCTACTAGCATTAGTAGGAGATCACTGTAGGAAGGACATCTCTTTTTTTTTTTTTCATTCCTTCTATTGTTAGGGATTTTTCTACATCTCATACAAAAGCATTTCCTGTTTAACTGAAGTATGGCATATCTGTGGCCTAGAACCTTGACCTTTACCATAATGTTTGTAAAAACAGATTATTTTATTGTAGCTGGTGACTTTTTAGTTCTATATACCTACATAATTTTAAAATACTTCATCTATACTGTCATGTTTTTGTTCCATAGTCATTTCCTCATCATTATTAGCTTTTCCTTCTTCCCTAGTCGTGATAGACACAGCAATTTACATAATTTTTATTTGTTAGTTACCTGTCACTTACAAGTGCACTGTATGTCAAATGATTGAAATATTATATTTTACCAAGAAAAATAATCTGTTTCTCACTTTTAAAGCATCACAAGAAAATTCTTTATTCGCTTTATGTAACTGCAAATATTTTAGCATCACAAAGGCTAACCTTTGTAATCCTGAAAAATGTTTGTTTTTTTTTTTTAATATGTTTGTGCACATGGGAGGAACTCAGCCTATTTGACTTCAGAGGGTGACAGGCAAGGGCCTGGCATTAGAAACTGGTGAGAATATCACTACATAAGGTCAGCTTTGTGGTGATGGAAAATGGGGTATCATGTGTGCTGATTACAGACCTGAAATGATTTGTGAAACTTTCTTCTCACTTTTCCTGTTGTGTATAGCTGAAAGACAGGGAACTTTAGCTAGTGGATCAAGGACTAATCCCCGTGCCATCACTAAACATAAGTAAATCAACACGAATTTTGGAATAGAAAAGTTTTATTAAAATAGTAAAATGCTTGCCTGCAGTCACAAACCACAAACACTACAGATATTTAAAGTGATTGAATGTTTAGTAAACATAGTTAAAGTAAACTATTTTAACTTCTGATATTGACTTCTCACAGAAATGAGAAATGTATATATATTTTTTTCATTTTCTTGTTTTTAAAATTTTATTAAATTTATTCATTTATTTATTTTACATCCTGATCGTAGCTTTCTCTCTTCCTGGTCCCACCTTCCCACCCTCTCCCCTCTCCCCATGAAGTCACATCCTTACTAAACAGATCCTCTTTAATTGAGGCCAGACAAAACAGCCCAAGTAGGGAAAAGTGACCCGAAATCAGGCAAAAGAGTTCATGTCAGATATGATCCCCACTTGCTGGGAGACCCACGTGAAGACCAAGCTGCCCAGCAGTTACGTGTGTTTCAAGGGCTGGCTCCAGTCCATGCGTGCTCTTCGGTCGGTGCTTCAGTCTCTATAGTTGACACTGTTGGTCTTATTGAGCAGTTCTTGACCCTCCTGGGATGTTTTATCCTTCCTTGCATTTCTGCACAACACACCCCGAGGCTTATGTCCGCCTAATGTTTGGCTATGAGTCTCAACATCCGTTTCGATCTTCTGCTGGGTAAAACCTCTCAAAGGATAGTAGTGCTACATTTTTATTTTTCCATGATATATATAAAACATATATATATATATATATATATATATATATATGTTTTAACTTCTAGCCATTTCTTATTTAGAAAATTGTATTCCTATATTATACAATGTGGGTGTTTACTGGCAATAGTATTGATTATTTCAGTCATGATTTACTGTTTTGCTGTATTTAATGTGGTAGAGGAAGGAAGTCTTATACTGAGTGGGTAAATAAACATAAAACGATCTCAGGGGTTTTACTAAGAATTGTTACCCTTAAGGAATTTTAGGGGAGCAGGGAATTTTCTGGCATGAACTCAGTATGCAGGCTCTCTGATCACCTCCCCTTTGGGGTGCAGCCTTGCCAGGCCACAGAGGAAGACAATGCAACCAGTCCTGATGAGACATGATAGGCTAGGGTCAGAAGGGGAGGAGGATCTCTCCTATCAGTGGACTAGTGGAGAGTCATAGAGAGAGAAGATGGAGTCAGGGTGGGTTTGGGAGGAGATGAGGGAGGAGGCCACAGCTAGGATACAAGTTAAATAAATTGTGATAAAAGATGATGATGATGATGATGATGATGATGATGATGATGATAAACATTTCTCATGAAAAATAAAATTAAGGTTGGTATAATGTTCTTGTGGAATGTATACAGTTTACCCTTGTTCATTCCAATGCTGGTTTCTCTAACCCACTATCTGGTTTCAATCAATACACCATGCTGTGATGCTTATTCTAAGCATCACCTATCTCAAGTTTGTGCAAACATGCTACCATTTGTTTTCTATATTGCCAACAAATCAAACTGTCAATATTGAGCAATGGAGAGATTATGGTTGTACATCCTGGTCTGGAGGGGAAAAGAAAGAAGGATTGGGGAAGAGTTCTGAGAGGAGAGGACATGGAAACCTTAAGAAAACTAAACCATACCTAAGATATGACTTAAAAGCAAGTGTAACTTGGGAAATAAGAATAAGAGAAAGCTATGAGGATTTGGAGGGTTAGGATGGAGGAATTATTTCTCTCACATTTTGATTTAGGTTAATTAAATAAATCCTAGTTTCTGTGTGGTGATTTGTGTATACAGATGATTTAGGAATAACCTGTGTTTAACAAAATGATAAATCAAAATTAAATATTAATAATTATCAACAGTTTAGGCTTATTATAATCAAGATCGTAGCTGTAAAATGTCTTCTGGATTTGGCATGGCTATTGTACACATAAACTCTATGCAGTTCTGGTTTTCTGTATAAAATCTTCACCATAAATATACAGAGGGAAGTCAGGGAAGGATCGCAAGTTAGAACTATTTTTGCAAGAAATTAGGTAAACAACACCCCTTACAATAGCCACTGATAATATAAAGTACGTTGGGGTGACACTAACCAAGCAAGTGAAAGACCTGTTTGAGAAAAACTTCAAGTCTCTGAAAAAAGAAATTGAAGAAGATATCAGAAGATGGAAAGATCTCCAGTGCTCATGGATTGATAGGATTAACATTGTGAAAATGGCCATCCTGCCAAAAGCAATCTACAGATTCAATGCAATTCCCATCAAAATACCAACTAAATTCTTTACAGACCTTGAAATAAAGATTCTCAGCTTCATATGAAGAAACGAAAAACCCAGAATCTCCAAAACAATCCTGTACAACAGCAGATCATCTGGAGGTATCTCCATCCCCAATCTCAAGCTGTACTACAGAGCAATAGTAAAAAACTGAATGGTATTGTCATAGAAACAGAAAGGAGGATCAATGGAATCGAATAGAAGACCAGAAATAAACCCAGACACCTATGAATACTCGATTTTTGACAAAGAAGCTAAAATCATTCAATGGAAAAAAGACAGCATCTTCAACAAATGGTGCTGGTCTAACTGGATGTCTACATGTAGAAAAATGAAAATAGATCCATATTTATCACCCTGCACAAAACTAAAGTCCAAGTGGATCACAGACCTCAACATAAAACCAGATACTCTAAATCTGTTAGAAGAAAAATTGGGGAACAACCTAGAACTCATTGCATAGGAGACAACTTCCTTAACAGAACACCAACAGCACAGGCTCTAAGAGCAACAATCAATAAATGGGACCTCATGAAACTGAAAAGCTTCTGTAAAGTAAAGGACACCATCTTCAAAACAAAATGACTGCCTACAGACTGGGAATGAATCTTCACTAACCCTTTATCTGACAGAGGGCTAATATCCAGTATATACAAAGAACTAAAGAAGCTGAAAAGCAGCAAACCAAATAACCCAATTAAAAAATGGGGATCAGAGCTAAACAGAGAATTCTCTTTAGAGGAATATCGAATGACAGAGAAACACTTGAAGAAATGCTCAACCTCATTACCCATTAGGGAAATGCAAATCAACACGACCTTGAGATTTCACCTTACACCCATCAGAATGGCCAAGATGAAAAACTCAAGTGACAACACATGCTGGAGAGGTTGTGGAGAAAGAGGAACCCTTCTCCACTGCTGGTGGGAATGTAAACTGGTACAACCACTTTGGAAGTCAATCTGGTGCTTTCTCAGACAATTAGGAATAGTGCTTCCTCAAGACCCAGTTATATCACTGCTAGGTATATACCCAAAGTTTGCTCAAGTACACAAAAGGGATACTTGCTCAACCATGTTTATATCAGCTTTATTTGTAATAACCAGAACCTGGAAACAACCCAGATGTCCATCAACAGAGGAATGGATACAGAAATTGTGGTAATTTTACACAATGAAATACTACTCAGCAATCAAAAAGGAGGAAATCATGAAATTTGCAGGCAAATGGTGGGATCTAGAAAAGATCATTCTGAGTGAAATATCCCAGAAGGAGAAAGACAAACACAGTATATACTCACTTATATAGACCTATAAGATTTGATAAATATAATGAAATCTGTACACCCAAAAAAGATAATCAAGGGTTGGCTACCCAGAGGCTATTTAAGCTGTGGGCTGGCTTTCCCCAGGGTCCGAGGATTGTTCAATGTTCCTGAATAAACTACATTGAAAAAAAAAAAGATAATCAAGAGAGTGGACACGGGGTAAGATGATCAATCCTCATTTAGAAAGACAGATGGGATGTGGATTGAATGTATGACAGGAGTCTACTGCAGAAGGCATCTGAAAGACTCTACCTAGCAGTGTTTACAAAGCAGATACTAAGACTCATAACCAAACCTTCGTCAGAATACAGGGAATCATATGAAAGAAGGGGAGTTAGTATGACGGGGAAAGGAAAGGAACTCCACAAGGACCAAATATATCTGGGCACAGGGACTTTTCCGAGACTGACATTCAACCAAGGACCATGTATGCATATAACCTAGAACCTCTGCTCAGATGTAGCCTGTGGTAGCTCAGTAACCAATTGGTTTCCCATAGTAAGGGGAACAAGGACTATTTCTAACAGGAACTCAATGGCTGGCTCTTTGACCTCCCCACCCCCCAAGGGAGGAGCAGTCCTTTTAGGCCACAGAGGAGGAGGGCTTTGCAGCCAGTCCTGAAATACCTGATAAAATAGGGTCAGATGAATGGGGAGGAGGTTCCTGCCATCAGTGGACTTGGGAAGGGGCATGGTGGAGATGAGGGAGGGAGGGTGGGATTGGGAGGGAATGAGGGATCAGGACACGGCTGGGATACAGAGTTAATAAAATGTAACTGATAAGAAAAAAATAAAATTAAAAAAAAAGAACTATTTCTTCCATGAACTCAATAGCAGGCTCTTCTCCCTCCCTCCAAGGGAGGAACAGCCCTGCTAGGCCACAGAGGAGGACTCTGTAGCCAGTCCTAATGATACCTGATAAAACAGGATCAGATGAAAGGGTGGAGGTCCTCCCCTATCAGTAGAAAGGGGTAGGGAGGAGATGAGGGAGGGATGGTGGGATTGGGAGGGAATGAGGGAGCAGGATATAGTTGGGATACAAAGTTAATCAAAAGTAACTAATATTAAATAGAAAAGAAAAAGGAAGAAAGGAAGGAAGGAAAGGAAAGGAAAGAAAGAAAGAAAGAAAGAAAGAAAGAAAGAAAGGGAAGGAAGGAAGGAAGGAAGGAAGGAAGGAAGGAAGGAAGGAAGGAAGGAAGGAAGGAAGGAAGGAAGGAAGAAATTAGAAAAATTAGAAGACTGGGACCATGAAGAATACCACTTACTTCCTTTTTTCTTTGTTTGTTTTTGTTTTGTGATACAGTCCTATCCTTCCTTTTTTGTAATAGTGCCAACAATACTGGCCTGTCCCTCCTAAAAAGATGCATTACATATTTAGATAGCACTAAAATGAAACAAAAGTTACTTTTAGATTGCAACCCAAACCTGTCAGAATAGCTACTTTGAGAATAAATTAGGGAGTACATTTAACAAACAAGCAAACAAACAACAACAACAAATTTCACAAGCACATTTCTAGCACTGCTCTATACCCAATAGCTAGGAAATAAAATCAACCCAGATGTCCCTGAACTAATGGATGAGTGGGTCAGAAATACATAGTGTATACTTATGTACAATAGGATGCTATTCAGCTTTGACAAAAATATAAAATTTGTGGCCAAATAGATTGTACTGAAAACATTATATTGAGTGAAGTAAGGCAATCCTAGAAAGTCAGAATCCTGTGCTCTTTTTCAATTTGTATCTCAGCACATTCAAATCTGCTCTTTTACATATTTAACATAGATCACCATGGAAGCCAGGGAACTCTTAAGTTGCCTTTGTGGAGGGGTATGATAATGCAGTAGGAAAGTAACAAAGAGAGGAAAAGCTTAAGCAGGGAGGGATGTGAGGATATGTGGAAAATCAGGACATAGAAGGGAGGTCAATTCAAAACAATGGGTATAAAAATTGATATGAATTCTTATTATCTCAAAACTCAACTTAAATATAGAGAAATGGAAAATGAGTAAAATATGTGTCAAATAGGAGAACTGTGTCTGTGGAGGAGGTACTATTTGGCATTAAAGGATCAAGTGGGAATGGGCATCAGGAGAGAGGGTGGCAAAATTTACCAGGTAATATTAACTATAATCTATGAAAAAAAGTACTTAGGGAAGTACCTTAATCAGTAAATCCCCTAAACAAAATACAAATTAAAATTAAGATTCAAAGGGGATAATTCTGCATGGATAGACAATGTCATTCCTAGAAGACATGCAGTATTGAATGAAAATTGCAGTGTAAGTTATGGGACAATGCCACTTGAGCTTCTTATTTGTTCAAAAGTACTGTTAAGTCTACACATGAAGCAGGATTTTGTCATTTTTCATGGGTAGCCACTAAGACTATATGGTCGTATTCTACTGCTGCAAATACCATGCAAGTACTATGGCAGTAAAAGATGAAGCGGCAGAGGTAGGTGAATGCATATAATATTAGAAGGACATATCTCCAAAGAATATGAGAACTAAAAAGAAAAAAAGGAGAAGAAAGAAGAAGAGGGGAAAAAGAAAAAGAAAGGATAAAAAGAAAAGATAGAGGAACAAGAGTGTTTGGGAGGGGGAAGCAGAGGAGGAAGAGGAAGAAAGGATGAAAAATGTTAAAGAGCAACAGGGTGAAAGAGCCTGAAGAATTCCTTTCAGTGCTGTGCTCTGCCATATGAAGGCTCATACACACATAAACACACACACACACACATATGCATGAACTTACATAAATGACTGCAATCTCACACTAAGCACACATAAACACACATATAAAATCCATATTTTACATATTTACAAAGCTGCATATTTTAAAGATGGAAAAATACACTTCAACAAATATTATTTGAAAATAGAAATGTAGAACATAATTAGAATATTTAGAATATTTGAAATGATAAACTACAGTAAGTCATAAGTATTCTAATATGTAGGCAAGAGTGTAGATCAGTAATATAAACAACCACATTTTTGTAAACACGTGTGCAATGAAAATATTAATGTTGCTGTGATACATAATCTCAATGAAATCAATCAATTGACTTTACCATGGACAATTTGACTTGACAATGTATCATTTCATGTATAAAAGTGACAGTGAAGTTCTTCTGTGGGGTCTCCATGGCATCAGGCTCCTATGGCCTGACAGCATGGTAGCATGTCATTCCTACATCATCTGTCTTCGTATTAAAATTTTAAGTAATTTATGTGAAAAAAAATTGTCATGTACTATGTTCTTCTAAAATCTTCTCTGATTATAACTATTTATTTAGATGACCATTGAGAGAGATGCATACTTTCCTGTGAATTTATTCTGGTTAGAAGACAAGGAATCTAGTTTAGTTTTACTAAACAAATTTTACTAATGGTTAAATGTAAGACAGTAATGTCAGAATAATATCTGTAGCCTGAATATTGAAGAACAAATCCTAGCTATAATGCAGATTAACTGACCAAATATTGGGTCTCATTTCCTCCATGTATAAATGGAAGAGTTTGAAGGGATCAACTTAGGGAGATATGGTGTGAGACTAAGTGAACCCATATTTTAAAAATTCTCAGATAAGTTTTGCCATTTGACAAAATAGTACAAGTTTCTGTTATTGTTCTTATTAAAAATAGAGTGCAGGAATCCTTACTGAAGAAGAGGGATATAGAAACATCTTCAGGTGACAGGAACCAAAATACCTGGGCCCAGGCGTCCCATAGAGACCAATACTACAACAAAAAAACATGCATGGAGGGGACCTAGATTCCCTGTTCAGAAGAAGTCCATTGGCTAATGCCATGGTGGTAGCTCCAACAGCCGCCAATGAGATGGCAGTAACAGTGGCGGCTGTAGTTCCAAGATCCCTTTTCTGTCTGAAGAGAGTCATAGCGTGAGGGGCATCAATGGGCACATGACACAAAAAGGGGGAACTGTAGAGAGCTGCGGAATGCCGCGCCTTAAAGATGGAGCTGGTTTCCGCCTTCCACCTTCCCGATGGTGAGTGCTCTCTGTCACAAACAACTCCACATTTGGCTAAGGCTGAGGATCTGGCTTGCTTCCATGTATGTGGACCTATCTGCATTGCCCACGAGGCACGCTGGGGTTGGCTACCCAGAGGCTATTTAAGCTGTGGGCTGGCTTTCCCCAGGGTCAGATGATTGTTCAAGGTTCCTGAATAAACTGCATTGAAAAAAAAAAAAAAAAGAAGTCCATTGGCTGCTCAGTTTCTAAGTGTGTGTTTCCTAATAAAGGGTACAGGGCCTGTATGTGACATGAACTCAGTGGCCAACTGTTTGATCACCTCTCCCTGGTGAGTGCAGCCTTGCCAAGCCACTGAAGAAGATGATGCAATCAACCTTGATGAGACTTGATAAGCTATGGTGAGATAAAAGGGGAGAAAGTCTTCCCCTATCAAGGGACTAGGAAAAGGGCATAGAGAGAGAAGAGGGATGGTGGGTGGGACTGGGATGTGATGAGGGAGGGGGCTGCAGAGGGGATACAAAATAAATAATATAATTAAAAATTAAAAATAGATAAAATGTAAGAAAAAAGTAGTGATTTAATACTTTGCACCCAATATTTAGATATTTGAACTTAACTCTACTTTTATTTTATCTACTTTTATTTTAAATACTATCTTATTCAAATAATCTTTGGCTCTTTTATTTAAGTGGTAAAGTTTATCTTTCCTCTTGGTTCCTTTAGATCGCTCTGCTTAGTCAGCCATTTTAAGAACTTTAGATGCAGCAGAGGCTCAACTATCCATTATGTTAGCTCTGTTATTTAGGATCACTGGTTAATGGATTTCTGATGTAGATGGAAGTTTTTGTGTAACTGAGATATCAGTTTGACAGATGAGGTCACTGTTGCTGTAGCTGATGCTCTTTCACACATCAGAGGTGTGTGCTAACATGAAGACAGCTGGGAAATCTCAGAGGAAAAGGCTGGTGCTGAGCAGCCTGCATTATTATGAACAGACATTTTAGTGTTTTCTTTAAAATTGTTTCAAAGCTTTTAACATTACAAAAAATTATCAAAGCAAAATTTTTGTTAATTAAACATAATTTTGCTAATGGACTAGACATGTTTAGTGAAATCATGAGTAGTTTTTGGTGTCATTTTCATTTATAAGTATTTTTGTTTAAATGTGTCACATTTGTTGAATTTAAAAAAACAAATCAGTGATGTTTTATTTATATCATTTCATTTTTAAATAAATAAATAATACTAAAATAAGGAAAGTTAAGAAAATACAATTTTACCAGAAGAATTTTTTTTCCTTGTAAACATACTCTTTCACTGTTATACTTTACTGTGTAATTTTCTTTCTACAAAATAGTGAGACTCTACCTAGCAGAGCAGGGAATCATATGAAAGAAGGGGGAGTTAGTATGACCTGGAAAGAACAGGAGATCCACAAGGGCCAAATATATCTGGGTGCAGGGGTCTTTTATGACACTGTTTCTCCAACCAAGGACCATGTATGGATGCAACCTAGAACCCTTGTTCAGATGTAGCCAATAGTAGGTCAGTATCCAAGTAGGCATCCTAGTAAGGGGAACAGGGACTATATCTGACATGAACTCAGTGGCTGGCTCTTTGACCTCTCCCCCACACCCCTGAGTTAGGAGCAGTCTTGCTAGGCCGCAAAGGAGGACTTTGCAACCAGTCCTGAAGATACCTGATAAACTAGGGTCAGATGAAAGGGGAGGAGGACCTTCCCTATCACTGGACTTGAAAAGGGGCATGGAGGAGATGAGGGAGGGAGGGTGGGATTGGAAGAGAATGAGGGAGGAGGCTACAGCTATGGCTGGGATACAAAGTAAATAACCTGTGATTAAAAATAGTGAATTAACTGTTTTTTTCCTCATTTTTTTAAAATTAAAATGTATTACAGAAAAAAAAAAACATTTAATTTCATATTGACTTATGAAACCTATAGCTGGTCAGAGTTCAGAAAATATGTGAGACAGAGTACCCAGTCCCAGTTGATACATCTACAATTCAAACCTTATGCCTAAGGATGAGGTTAAATAGTGAAAGGGATGGCAAAATTATTGTAAGGGAAATAGGACCAGGATACATGTTCTTAGACCATGCCTTCTAGAAATGATAGGGAAGCCACTCTGGGGAATTCTCAACATAATGGGTCCTTAGAATATGTCAGCGTAATTAACAACTCGACATGCCAATGTACACTGGAAAATCCACATGATACCACCACTAGAGGAAGAGCTGGCTACAGGCAATCAGTGGAAGATGAAAGGGAGAGCCCCTTTTCTATAGAAACGTGGTCCCTGTGTGTTCATCAGTCCCATGTTGCCATCCCTAAATTCACACACATACAAGCAACACTTAAAGAGAAGATGGCGATTTGAGGTGGAGTAAAGGAACCATGGAGGAGTTGGGGGCAGGGTGAAAATGTAAATATAATATTTCTCAATAAAATACTCAAAAATATTTTAGGGAATTTAACAAGTTATTTTGAGAATAACAAAGAGAAATGAAGTACAGAGAGATTAAGTACAGCCAGAGAAGAAAAGGTGAAGGGGGTGCCCAAAAGAGCCTTCTGCAGGATTGATCATAAATTCACTCTGTAATTACAAGACAAAGGACTGAGCACAGAGTTGCATCTTGAGAATTGTGTTCATGAGCCAGGCGTGGGGGACACAACACACTAAGGAGGTAGAAGTTGGAGGACCCTTCGGCGATCAAAGATGGTCTCCAGTATGTAATTACTATGCAGACAGTAGAGTGGTGTGCTACTTCACCTCCCTTTTCCAAGCAGTGTTCATCTCAATGGGAAAGCATAGAAATTCTCAGTATAAAAATATCTTAATATTTTAAAACCTGAACAGAAGATAGCACAGTCGGCAAGCTATTAACTGTGTAAGCATAAAGACTTCCGTAGAGAGCCACTTATGGTTAATTTCAAACATCCAGATCCAAGTACACACATGGTTCTGAATACCTGCAGAAACAAGGATGCACACATACATGTGAGTGTTCCAAACACACACACACACACACACACACACACACACACACACACACACACACACACTAACAGAAATACAAGTAAATATATAAAAAAGGTAAAGGCTTGTATAGGGTTTGTTTTGTTTAATAAATTGAAAAGCAGCATACTGTTTTAAAATGAATTAATAATTTAGAGAAAGCAAGAAACTAAATGGAATTTTTGTGGAGTCTCTCTTTTTTTAAGGTCTCAAAGAATGAATTCTAATAGAGGACATGGTCTTTCCTAAGCAGAGATCACAAATGTTTTTTGTTGTTGTTGTTGTTTATTTGATTTGTTTTTCTGGAAAGCACAAGAAAGACATTTCAGCCAATGCATTTAATTAATTATTGCTCTTTTGAGTAAATCATTAACATTGAATTTAACTTTTCCTCTATTGCAGAACTAGTTTAGAAAGAGTTATGAAACAGTGTGTTTAGATTTTTTTGTTTGTTTTGTTTTTTGTTTTTTTACAAAAATATAATGTTTATTTCTTTTTTTTGGTGATTTTTTTGATAATAAATTACTTTATTTTTTTTATCAGTTACATTTTATTAATTCTGTATCCCAGCCATGTCCCCATCCCTCATTCCCTCCCAGTCCCTCCCTCCCTCCCTCATCTCCACCCTGCCCCTTTCCAAGTCCACTGATAGGGGGGACCTCCTCCCCATTCATCTGATCCTGTTTTATCAGGTATCTTCAGGACTGGCTGCAAAGCCCTCCTCTGTGGCCTAACAGGACTGCTCCTCCCTTCGGGGGTGGGGAGACCAAAGAGCCAGTCATTGAGTTCCTGTTAGAAATAGTCCCTGTTCCCCTCACTTTGGGAAACCAATTGGTTACTGAGCTACCACAGGCTACATCTCAGTGGAGGTTCTAGGTTATATCCATACATGGTCCTTGGTTGAATGTCAGTCTCAGCAAAGACCCTGTGCCCAGATATATTTGGTCCTTGTGGAGCTCCTATCCTTTCCCCATCAGACTAACTCCCCTTCTTTCTTATGATTCCCTGTACTCTGCCAAAGGTTTGGTCATGAGTCTTTGCTTTGAAAACACTGCTAGTTAGAGTCTTTCAGATGCGCTCAGTAGACTCCTGTCATACATTCAATGCACATCCCATCTGTCTTTCTAAATGAGGATTGATCATCTTACCCCATGTCCGCTCAATTGATTATCTTTTTTAGGTGTATAGATTTCATTATGTTTATCATATCTTATAGGTCTATATAAGTGAGTATATCCCATGTTTGTCTTTCTCCTTCTGTGATATTTCACTCAGAATGATCTTATGAAGCTGCCTGTAAGGAGCCTGCACAACTGTTACATGCTCAGTTATACATCATAAGAAGAGAAACTAAGAAGGATGGACAGTGAGAGTCACCAAGAAGAGACATATAATGCTAGAGGTTGCAGAGAAGCAGGTCCTTTTTGAAGGTTGGTCTGGTACACTGTGTATTCCGATGTTATATTCTGTTCCCTGAGATCTGGTTGCAGTCTAGATGTGGGCATTATCACATATATTACTCAGTGTTGTGTAAAAATTGCTTCCCTATTATCTCTAATTTGTTAATTATCTGGACAGTCAATTACTGGGCAGAGGAGATATAGGTAGGCAGAACTTCCGTTCCTTCTCAGGTAGGGACCATGATGGAGAGAGAAGACAAAAGAAATAGAGAAAAGATGTGGCAAGAAACAAAAGATGTGACCTGAAGGAGCAGAAACACCCAGGCAGGACCAATATGGCAAGTAATTCCAGGCACATGTCCGGGAAATAAAAGACTAGCATATGTAAATAAATAAATGGAATGGATTCCATAGTGTATAAGTAAACTATGGAATAGTTTAGCATTTTTGGAAAATATCTTAAACTTAGTATAGGTATTGGCATTGCAGATTTCTCTGACACTTTTATTGCGTTTTATTTTATGTTGCCCTGGGTTTTGGATCCAGGGCCTTGCTCAAAATAGATTAATGTTGTCCTACTGAGCTCTGTCAGTGATTTCTCGAATGAAGTGTTACTTCTAGAGGAAAGGAATTTGATTTTACTAGAATCTATAGTCTATCTTACATGTAGTCACACATAGAAAGACATAGCGATATACTTAAAACATTTCAGAATAGGAAAATATTATCATGAGTAGATGCTAAAACAAATGAAGAACGAAAAATAAAGCACCACCTCAGGCTTCAAGTTGTTTTGTTTGTTTTAAAATTAGATTGGCCATTACCCGCAATGAGGGAACTATATCAGAGAAGAGACAAGGGGAGGCAGAAACAAATAACCTTTGGAACAGAAAGTGAAACTTAACGCATTTTTTTTGAGGTAGAAATGAATATGAGAAAACAACTTAGGTTGATATTGCTAATGCCTTGATTATTTCTTATACATAAGGTGCCAAAAATAAAATGTAAAAACCAAAAGAATAAACAAAAATCTTTTGAGTCTACAATTTTGCTTGGAAATAAATAATTCAACTATGCAATAGCCTTGATTGAAATGAAATGAATCAGAATGCTCTTTTGGAGTAGTAAATGATGTATCATATCCTACAGCTTTGTGGAGGAGTGCTGAGGTAAAGATTGAGTTTGTTAGGTTTTATTTTTTTTAACTGTGGTGAATAACTCTGAATATGGAGAAGATAAATGGAAACACTGTGCAAACATGTGAGTTGGCGTCCATGTATGTATTTTCATTCACACCCCTCTGTGAGTAAAAGAGTAGTTGGAATTTCTGTGTACAGAGATAGGCTAAAGCCAGTACAACACTTACAATATGATGCAACAGCACTTTCATCTGAAATTACCCAAACACTTACTCTGACAAAATTTTCAAAGAAAAAGAGTAAAGTCTTTGTGACAAAAATAACAGTGATAACCACAGTTGCTGAAATAATTTAATGAATACCTTAGCAATTCATTTGCTCATGTGTAACTCTTTGTCACACAAAGAAAATTCTTGCTACCTCTGTCATTGGTAGATGAAGATAAATGCTGAAGCTAAGAGAAGTATACAGACAGGGTGTGTAAAGGCAGCAAATTCACTTCAACATAAGGTAATTCAGCGAAAGTGGCTGTTTAAAAATTACTATGGGATGGAGATGTGGCTCAGTTAAGAGCACTTGTTCTACCAGACAGCTTGAGTTTAACTCCCGGAACCTACAGGACAGCTTACAACGATGTATATAACACCTGTTCCATAGGATCCAGAGTCTACTCTGCCTACCAGTGTCCCTGCAGACAAATAGTGCACAGGAATACACTCAGGTGAAACACACACCTACATGAAATACATGTACAACTGGTGGAGCCTCAACAAAAGCTTTTCCAGTGAGGAAGAAAGAGAGAAGAAAGAAAGAAAGAAAGAGAGAGAGAGAGAGAGAGAGAAAGAAAGAAGGGAGGGAGGGAGGGAGGGAGGGAAGGAAGGAAGAGGAAGGAAGGAAGGAAGGAAGGAAGGAAGGAAGGAAGGAAGGAAGGAAGGAAGGAAGGAAGGAAGGAAGGAAGAAAAAAGATAGTATGAGAGTAGAATGTAAAATACAATTGATAACTGCAGAGGGAAAGTAACTGAAGAAATCATACAGTTCTTAAGGAATGTATAAATCCAGAGTGATGTGAATATTATTCAATAAATAGGAAAATGGAAACAATGTAGAGAGTTAGGCATCAGAGGACCTAGTCTAAAAGTTTATAATTACAAAAAACAAAAACAAAAAAAAGTTTATAATTACTCATTTATAATAGTTTATAATTAATCATTTATAATATACTCATTTATAATTAGCATGAGTAGGGTTAGAGGGATATAAAGAAGATATGTCAATAAAATTCAACATCTAATTTAATTCTTAATTAGGAATATTTGTATAATTATAGTAATTATAATAACAATATAATTTTCTGAATGAATATTAGGCCATTCCTTGAGTTAGCTAATTTCAGTGTAGTGAATGCAAATCTTTTCACTGTTATCTAAAGGCAGTTAACAAAATAAAATGTCGGTTAACTCACCATTTTGCCATGATTGTTCTTAATCTTCTATGCAAAAGTAAATTCCCAGCCAATCTAAACTTTATGTATGAAAATTTCTCTTAACATTTATTTAGAGTTCATGCTCCCGTGTGTGTGTGTGTGTGTGTGTGTGTGTGTGTGGTATATCTACACATATGTTCTTTTGTGAGTATGTGAGTATTGTTAAGTGTGTCTGCACATGTGTACCTATGTATTCAGGGGATAGATCTTCCAACATTATTTACCTTGTATCTTGAGGTTCTCTCACTTAATCAGGAGCCCAAAATTGGTTAGGCTAGCTGAACAACAATCTCCAGAGCCTTCATGTCTGCATCCCCAGCATTGAAATTACAAGCACAGACTTGCATCACACTTTCATGTAGAATGCTGGAGATCTAAGATAAAGTCCTTAATCTTGTTCGTGAAGCATTTTGCTAACTCAGCCATACCCTTCATCATTAGTTTTAGTACCTACCTGATTGTAATTAACATATATATGCTAAACTCTGTCTCAGCAAAATTCATCTATTGAATTTGTAGCTCCTACTTGTTAAAATACCATGGCATGAATGAAGCACACAGTAAATTATTAAGTTTAGATGAGGTAGCATAATAAGTAAGGTCCTTTGTCAAAGATGCCATGCTTGTGATCAAGAGAAACACGAACTCTCTGAAAGTCACAAGAGTCTTCACCAACAACCGAATGAGCCAGTTTGCTTGTACTGTGACCTTACGTAGAGGAGGTGAGATATGAGCACCTGTTGATTAAGTAACTCAAGCTCTAATATCTTATTCTAGCACCCAGAAATAAGAAAAAAATAAGCAATTCCAGCTTCATATTCTAAAAGGACATACTTTTGTTTTCCTTTTGGAAGAGATTTTGCCTGTAAATTTCCAAGTTGTAAATGTGCTACTTTCAAAAATGCCAATTTGATGTCATATGCCTTAACATGTTAAAAGTTTGCTGCCACTTTTTTTCCCTTTGGCTCTTTTGATTTAATCAAAAAATGATAAGATATATAAAGGTTAACATATTTTAAAAATTTTGTAAACAATTTACTCTGTATAAATAACATGAACTTGCAAAATTATAAATGCCACAAATTTGGATCACAATACAAATAAGAAGAGGCTGCTGAAACATACACTAATTAGAACAGAAATATACGCTAGTAAAACAGTATTCTCAAAGACATTTAAAGTTGAAGTTAGGTTTTAAGGAAAGGAGTTTCCAAGACCTTTTGGGTTACAATTGAACTAATGTCTGTTGATAGACGCCGGAGAAAAGGGAATCATTCCTAGCTGTGTACAAACTGATATGTCTAGTGGTCTCCAAAAGATAGTTGGGAACTCATGATCATCTGGATGGCCCTCCTTAAATATAGTAGGTCACAAAACAAAATGAACAGTAACTAACGTGAGAGAGATTCATAGGGAGATGGGTGGTTGACAGAGGTGCTATAGAGGCAAAGAATGCGTGGGGTTTTTATGTGTTGTGCATGTGTGGGAAAATGTCAAAGAATAAATTTTCATTGATTAAATATATATATTTAATATTTATTTAATATATATTATATATATATATGGATATTGAAGTTATTTCCAGTTTCTGGCTCTTATGAATAAAGCCTCAATGAACTACAGTATGTACCATATATTAAAAATCAAAATAATTAAATTTACAAATTAGATGCAGATATTAACAGAGAAATATATAAACTGACTGGTCCTTCTCTATTAGATATGGAATTGGTAAAAATGTCTTCTTATTCTGTAGACTTCTGCTTTATACCACTGATGTTCTTCTTTGCCCTACAGAAGTTTTTAATTTCATGAGTTTCCATTTATAAATTGTTAGTTTTAGTGTCTCTGCTATCAGTGTTGTGCTCAGAAATTTCTCTGCTGTACCAATGAGTTCAATGATATTCCTCACTTTCTCTTCTATTAGATTTACTGTATCAAGTTTTATGTTGAGGTCTTTGCTGCACTTGGACTTGAGTTTTGTGCAAGATGATAAATATGGATCTATTTGCAATATATATATAAACAACATATATTTAATATATTTATGTATAAACATATATAAACATTTAGTTTGTTGTCAGATTCTTCTACAAACACACATCCAGTTTGAGTGACACAATTTGTTGAAGTTACTTTCTTCTTTACAGTATGCAATTCTTCCTACTTTATTAAATATCAGGTATCTAAATATGCTTGAATTTATGACTTGATCTTCAATTCAATTCCATTGATCAACATGTCTTTTTTTTAATGCCAATATAATGAGAAGTTTATTGTTACAGCTTTGTAGTACAACTTATAATTGGGAATGGCAGGACGTCCAGCAGTTATTGTTTTGTTGTTTTTTTTAAGAATTGTAAAGAATTGTGTTGGAATTTTAATAGGAATTGTTTTGAATTTGCAGACTGTTTTTGGTAGGATGATTTTTTTATTTATTTTTTATTAATTAGACTTTATTCATTTTGTATCCCCCCATAAGACCATCCCTTCTCCCCTCCCGAGCCCACCCTCCCTCCCCCTTCTTCACGCATGCCCCTCCCCAAGTCCACTGATAGGGAAGGTCCTCCTCTCCTTCTTCTGATCTTAGTCTGTCAGATCTCATCAGGAGTGGCTGCATTGTCTTCCTCTATGGCCTGGTAAGGCTGCTCCCCACTCAGGGGGAGGTATTCAAAGAACAAGCCAATTAGTTCCTGTCAGAGACAGTCCCTGTTCCTATTACAATTGAACCCACTTGGATACTGAACTGCCATGGGCTACATCTGTGCAGGGGTTCTAGGTTATCTCCACACATGGTACTTGGTTAGAGTATGAGTCTGGGAAGAGCCCTGTGTTCAAATTTCTGGTTCTGTTGCTCTCCTTGTGGAGTTCCTATCCTCTCCAGATCTTACTATTTCCCACTTCTTACATAAGATTCCATGCACACTGCCCAACAGTTGGCCATGAGTCTCAGCATCTGCTTTGATAGTCTGCAGGGCAGAACCTTTTAGAGGCCCTCTGCGGCAGGTTCCTACCTTGTTTCCTATTTTCTTCTTCTTCTGATGTCCATCCTCTTTGCCTTTTGGATGGGCAATGAGCATTTTAGTTGCTAAAAGTATTTATCTGGAGATGTTTCCTGGTGAACTTTCTATGGTTGCTTATTATACTATCATATCATCTGTGAATGATGTAAAATATACTTCATACTACTTAGATGAAATGTAAGGCTCACTATGTGTTTTCTCATTCTGTTTTGAAAACAGACGTAAAGCACAGTCTTAGAGTACTTACTGCTATAGCTGATTGATATTTGTCCTCTAAAATTATTACATCTTCTTACATCACTAAAAGGGTCATGCTACTTGGTGACTGAAAGTCGATAATAGCAAGAGAAACATTACAGTGAGTTTCTTTCATCATGTCACAGCAATTGGAAAGGTCAATGTTGATAAAGACTCCAGGATAGAGATTAAAAATGACATTTCAAATAGGTTTGATTCAACTAGTTTCCATTTCCAATTTAATGTTCTCATACATTTGCAAAAGCTAAACAGGATTGTAATGATAGGTAAAACTTCCAGTTTGGTTGGAGTCCTATTACTTGGGATTGTTTTATATCTATTTTATCAACTGTCTTGAAAAATTTTGTAGTTTAAATATAATAGATAAAGCAAGTAGTAGCTCTATGAATATTGAAACAATATGAAAACAATGCATTTGTGAATAAGGGAAACTATGACTAGAAAGCAAAAAAAGTATAAATTGATCATATTACCTAATATAAAAATATACAATTAATAAAAATTTTAAGATTAATTTTTTGAAAATTATGTCCTGTAGATGCTTTGATATTGCACATGTGCATGTGGATAAAACACACATTTTCAGACTAAGATATAAGGTCTTTATGATACCAGAATGTACAAGATAATATGAAAGACAGATAGAATGTAGAAATTTAAATTAAAAACAATACAATGAGATTTATTTAGAGAAAAATAAATTATGTGTGAGTGTGATCATATTAAATTCTTTAGAAAAAATGCTTTCAAATATTTCCCTTAAAATTATTTTAATCTCATTTTGGTAGAGAATAATTTCAAATAATGAATTATGCACACGTGAGACCTTAAACTTTATTTTAAACTTTAAAAACAAACTACTGAGATAAGATTTTATAAATTATATATTAAAAATCTAGTTTAATAAGCAAAATAATTAAACCAACATTTCCCTTCACATCTCAATTTTTAGTTTCTATGCCTGCGCTCACATGTGACATGCATTCATAGAGAGGTCTCTGGTCTACATCTAAGCCAATTGGAGCTGTGATCTTGCTGGTTGATAAAAGGAGGGAAATTGGAGAAGAAGATGAAGAAGAAGAAGAAGAAGAAGAAGAAGAAGAAGAAGAAGAAGAAGAAGAAAACGAAAGTGTTGGATTGAGAGGGGATAAGGTAAGGAAGGGGGCTCCAGCTTAGATAAAAAGGTGAATAAAGTGTAATAATATCCAGAATATACAAAGAACTAAAGAAGCTGAAAAGCAGCAAACCAAGTAATCCAATTAAAAAATGGGGAACTCCACCTTCCCGATGGTGAGTGCTCTCTGTCACAAAGAACTCCACATTTGGCTAAGGCTGAGGATCTGGCTTGCTTCCATGTATGTGGACCTATCTGCATTGCCCACGTGGCATGCTGGGGTTGGTTACCCAGAGGCTATTTAAGCTGTGGGCTGGCTTTCCCCAGGGTCAGATGATTGTTCAAGGTTCCTGAATAAACTGCATTGAAAAAAAATGGGGAACAGAGCTAAACAGAGAATTCTCAATAGAGGAATAGCGAATGGCAGAGAAACACTTAAAGAAATGCTCAACCTCATTAGCCATCAGGGAAATGCAAATCAAAACGACCCTGAGATATCACCTTACACCCATCAGAATGGCCAAGATCAAAAACTCAAGTGACAATACATGCTGGAGAGATTGTGGAGAAAGGGGAACCCTCCTCCACTGCTGGTGGGAATGTAAACTGGTACAACCACTCTGGAAATCTATCTGGCGCTTTCTAAGACAATTAGGAATAGTGCTTCCTCAAGACCCAGCTATATCACTGCTAGGTATATACCCAAAGTTTGCTCAAGTACACAAAAGGGATACTTGTTCAACCATGTTTATAGCAGCTTTATTTGTAATAGTCAGAACCTGGAAACAACCCAGATGTCCATCAACGGTGGAATGGGTACAGAAATTGTGGTCTTTTTATACAATGGAATACTACTCAGCAATCAAAAAGGAGGAAATCATGAAATTTGCAGGCAAATGGTGGGATCTAGAAAAGATCATTCTGAGTGAAATATCCCAGAAGGAGAAAGACAAACACGGTATATACACACTTATATAGACCTATAAGATATGATAAACATAATGAAATCTATACACCTAAAAAAGATAATCAAGAGAGTGGACACGGGGTGAGATGATCAATCCTCATTTAGAAAGACAGATGGGATGTGCATTGAACGTATGACAGGAGTCTACTGAACGCATCTGAAAGACTCCAACGGGCAGTGTCTTCAAAGCAAAGACTCATGACCAAACCTTTGGCAGAGTACAGGGAATCATAAGAAAGAAGGGGAGTTAGTCTGATGGGGAAAGGATAGGAGCTCCACAAGGACCAAATATATCTGGGCACAGGGTCTTTGCTGAGACTGACATTCAACCAAGGACCATGTATGGATATAACTTAGAACCTCCACTCAGATGTAGCCTGTGGTAGCTCAGTAACCAATTGGTTTCCCAAAGTGAGGGGAACAAGGACTATTTCTAACAGGAACTCAATGACTGGCTCTTTGGTCTCCCCACCCCCGAAGGGAGGAGCAGTCCTGTTAGGCCACAGAGGAGGGCTTTGCAGCCAGTCCTGAAGATACCTGATAAAACAGGATCAGATGAATGGGGAGGAGGTCCCCCCTATCAGTGGACTTGGAAAGGGGCAGGGTGGAGATGAGGGAGGGAGGGAGGGACTGGGAGGGAATGAGGGATGGGGACATGGCTGGGATACAGAGTTAATAAAATGTAACTGATAAAAAAAAAGAAAAAAAGAAAATTTAAAAAAAGTGTAATAAATGAAAAGGAAAATATAATAAAAAATAAGAGAATAATTTCTTTTTGTTTCTTTCTCTAAGAACTATTCTAAACTCAATTTGATGAATGATTGTTCAATGTAAGTACTTATTTGATTTCAACAAGTAAACTTTGGCCTTTTTATCAACCAGCAAGGTCACAGCTCCAATTGGCTTAGATGTACACCAGAGACTCAGTCTCCAAATGGGGTCCCTAGTAAAGGAAGCAGGGACCTTCTCTGGCATGAACTCAGTAGTAGGCTCTCTGATCACCTCTGTCTGGGTGTGCTGCCTTGCCAGTCCAATTGTATTTTTAATATTTTACAAATTCAGTACTTTTTGAACCATTTCTCTCTAATACACTCTGGATGTTTTTACAAATTCGAACTTATAGGTCCCAAAACCTACATAACTCATTCATCTTTTTTATATCCCATGAAACAACAAAACAAAAACAACAAAAACCGAGTAATTTGAAATTGGGGTTTAAGTGCAATAAAGTGAATAGTGATAAGGGATAAAAAAAAATACACCATTTATGTGCTTTTTCTATGAAGTATTTGTTGCTTTATAATGCAGATTTTAATACTTTTCCAAAAAAAATTAAGGCTTGTTGTTCTCAATGGTTATTGATTAAACTAGCATTCATAAACCCTTTATGAATTTTCATATGAATTCTGAAAATTATATGCTAATGGTAAGGTAACTATGCAACACTTAACCATTACTCAGGTGAAAGCGTTGACTCTACAATTCTTTTTTAAAGAAATTATTTATTTTTTATATTAATTACATTTTACTCACTTTGTATCCAAGCTGTAGCCTCCTCCCCATCACCTCCCAATCCTACCCTTCCTCTCTCATCTACTCTCATTCTCCTCTCCAAGTCCAATGATAGGGGAGATCCTTCTCCCTGTCCAGCTGATCCTAATCTACCAGATCTCGTCAGGACTGGCTACATTGTCTTTCTCCGTGGCCTGATAAGGCTGTTCTCTGAGTTCATTTTGAATAAATTCACATAATGATAACACCACAGTACAGTAATTCATATGTACTTCATCACTGTAGATTCATGTTTCAAGAATGTATTGTGAATTTCTTACATAACTTGCATCTAAGAAAGGAAGGGCATTTTGAAACCGACTTAATTGTTCCCAGTCTTATATGAGAACTAATTGTCCTCTTTACTATTCTACTGTCCTCTTAATTCAATCAGCCACACTTGTTTCATACTCTTTGAGGAAGTCTTACATTTTCAATTGCTTGTTGGCATTTTAGCATAAAGTTAGTTCCAAAGGAAGAATATTTCAGAGAAGAGAAACAAAAGAGGCAAAAATAAAGGTTGTGGATATGAATATGTTTTTGTTTGGGTCCCAGGTGTAGGATGTGGGACTGATTCAGATGGTCCACAGCAGCACATCATTTGACTCGTATGGACTCTGAACTCTGAGAGGAGCTTCTTGTCAGCTGCAGGTAGTTTAAATCTGAGGACTCTAGAGAGAGAATAAATGCCAGAGCCCAGAGAGTGAGAAGATCCAAGAAAGAACAAGGCTGCTCCTGCTTCCCCCTTGCTGCTTTTGGTTGCTGTTTTGAGACAAGAAGTTGGTGACATCATGAAACAAAGATGGGACTATCTCCAAGAAACCCAAGAACCCTAACCAGCAGGAAGCAGTTAAGAGATCTGTGACCCCTCTCCCACTAACCCTTTCTCTCTCCTACCTGGTGTTAGAGTATTGGAAAGGATTTGGGTGGAGTAGGAAGAAAAAGATAAAAGAAATATAAATAAAAGTTTTAGAAAAAGTATGTCAACAAATAATGTGTTTTGTAGTTATAAATTTCAAAATATCATAGGTGATTCTGTGGGAGTGCATATTCAGAAAGCTACCTCAGTGATTTTTCTTTTCATATCTTCAAATAGTAGAAGGTATAGTTATAAAATTACCTATGACAGAGACCATCAATAGAACAAAAATGTTCACTTTGAAAATAGCCATACATTTAGGCTGCCTCCTTATTTTATAGGCCTACAGAAACAAGAATAAATCAAGTGTCTTTTTTAAAAAATTGCAAGTTAATATACCTCTATTTATTGATATTATAAAAACATAGAGTTACTTTGTACATATGAAAAATGATTTTTTAATAAGCATTTGTTCAGGATTACTTTTCTTACAATTTTGAATGTTTAATTTTTGTATTTCATATTTACTGAGACAAGGATGTTAGTACCATAACCTTATATCAATTATATCCATTATATATTTAATTATGTTCTGAATAAAGAACAAGAAACACATAGAATGGTATGTCCGGAAGTCGGAGTCCAGTCCCTGGCTTATATTATGAATTGCATTATATGTGACAGCTATTAAAAGGAATACAATATACTAGATTATTCTCTTACAAATACATTAGTTCATTGAATTTTTTTTTTTTTTTTTTTTGGTGGGAGGGAGTGCATTTGATCGTTAGTTAAAACAAAACTTCAAACTTGCTTTTGGTTACACAGCAGAAAATTACAAAAGTATCTAGTGACGTTTTTTACATGTTTTGATCATATTCAGCCTCCCTCCTCCCAGAGCCATACCAACTTTATGTATTTCAATTTTTCCATCAAATCTAATGTGTGCTGCCCAAATATTCTCGGATTTGTGTTTTTTCACCTGAGACATAATACACTTACCGTGGACTACACTCTTACAGAACACCGTCTCTCTGCACTCTTACAGCGAACAGTTCCCAAAGATCCATGGATAGAATTAAGTGCCCGATCTCCATGTTGGGTTATGATCAGGTTTGAGATCTGGTCTGGTCTGGGCTTACCCAGATTATATGCCAGCTGCCAAAGTGACTGAGGGTTTCAGGCGAACCTCCTGCTGTCCAGATAGAGCTGAGTACTACACAGTGATTCTCTGTACCATGGAAAGTCTCTGTGATAAACACCATCTACTATAAACACAGGCTTCTCAGATGAGGTTAAAGAAATACTGTAATTTCTGGCAGAAATATAGATGTTTATGTCTATTTGATGTAGTTTTTCAAAAAGAAAAACTTGAAGAACCCATTTAATTTAGAATGCATCTATATATTTTACATTTTAAAACGTCTTATTTACATACCTTTATATTCTTTTTATACTATCAACTCTAAGTTGAAAGTAAACATCATTTTATCATTCATGAATTCAGTGTTTCTAGTATTTCAGTCCTAAGTTAACTGATTTCTATGGCAAACACTTTTATAATTGATATTATTTCACTTGCTTGCTATATTTCCTATGATGATTTATGTTATTTATCTGAGGTTATCACAATATTTGAACAAATTATATTTTTTCTTAAATTTATTATTATTTTGGAGGTTTATTTTTCCACATTAAAATATAAATTTATCTAATATGGTTTAAACATCGTTGTGCTAAGTCTTATAAACATTTGTGTTGATTTGTGGAAGGATCTTTGATTATCAGTACTCTGCCCTTACCAATGGATTGTGGCAACTATAAAATTTCAATATAGTCTCTTGAAATTAATGAGAAGACTATCTTGGTCTTGAATCAATTAATTGGTAGAAGTTATTTCTGTTATTTATGAAGTATGCAGTCTCAGACATTATATTTCTTTAACAAAACTTAATTAAGACAATCCTCTAGACACTATATATTCAGTTAACATAGTAGACAGTATTGTTACACTGAAAATAGCAAGAATAATGGAATTTCCTCATGAAATTATTTATCTATCATCACCTTTTCTTAGTTTTCAGTCAATTTTGAAAGAATCAGACTTACTGAGACACAGTAAACAGTTTAAGTTAGTCTTATTTGTCAATGCTACTATTAATCATATGTGTTTTGCTTTTCACTCTTTATATTTTCTTCTGTTATCATTTTAAGGTCAGTGTTTTGCATACTATAATGCATCCACATGTTAGAATTTGAATATGTAGCATCAACTTTATTAATAAAATGCCAATCATCCTCAGAATTTTTTATTTTTTTTTTTTAGAGGACAAGGGATTTATTTTGTCTTACAGCTTTCTAGGTTATAGACCATCATAGTAGAGAAGTCACAGTGCTGAGTCCTTGAGAGAACCGGCCACACAGTCAAGAGCAGGGAGCAATGAATTCATGCATGCACACTTGCACTCAGTTTCCTTTCTTCATGTCTACACAACTTGAGGTACCCTGCCTAGGGAATTCTGCTGCCTACAGTGGAGGAGTCCTCTCATCCAATAACATAATCAAGACCATCCCAAACTCATGTCCCCAAACCACCCTCACTTAACTCCTTCCCAGGTGATTCCAGATTGTGTCACGTTAATTTTTTTATACTAAGTTCCATTGGTAAAATGAAAAGAATAAAACATGTAAGCAAGATAAGGGGAGGATGTGTACCTAGACCAGTCATTGAAGGTGTAAGAATATGGTATTGGAACCCCAATTCAAGGCTGCTATGAAAACACTTTTCTTTCCAGATGATGGCAGAAGTGCCAGTTTCATGAAAAGATCACATCACAAAAACAGAAAACCAGAGAATAATTCAGAGATTTATTTATGATTTTTTTATTTTTATCTATTTTATTTTATTTTTTATTCACTTATCTTTCTTGTAGCCCATCCTTCCTCCCCTCCCAGTCTTTCCCTTCCTCCCTCCCTTTCCCCCTCCCCATTTCCTCAGAAAATGAGAGCGCCCTTTTAATCCACCCCAGCTGATCAAAGGGTTATTTCAACATTTTTCAGCTAGACAATTCTCTCAGGAAAACAGTATTCCTATTCATTAAATATACCTCTTAACTCAAGGACTTTCTAGTATTCCCACTTAAAGATTCCATCAATTTTCATAGCATCAAAATGGGAAACATACACATGACACATTAACCTCTAGGGGTTACATTCAAAAGAATACAAACTAACTTGAGCCAAATGAACTTAATAGCACTCAAGTTTCAGGTTTCTTTATTTATTTAAAGAGTTCAATAGTGTGGTATCATCATTATCAATGGTTAGCTATGAGTTAGAAGTCATTTTTAAAAGTACTTCTTTCAGTGTCTATAACCATTTGTACAGACTTGATGCTCATTCCTTGAGACAAAGTACAAATGCGTTATACTGAAGCTCATTTTCCAACGTGACTACACTATGTAGTATTATAATTTCACCATAGTCTATGTGTATTTGTATAAATAATACAGTGGAGTAAGAATGACTTTGTTCTTTGCCCTATTATCCTATTTAACTTGCATCTCTTTTAACATACAGTTCTCTCCGTACATATATTTGAATGAAGCTTGTAATTCTATTTTGAAGATAGATAAAAGACAGGGAGAAATAGGGGATTTGGTAATCTGCTATTTGAGCTGAAAGAGTGAGATTTCTGAGCTCAGGAAGAAATACTAAAAGACCAAAAAAAAAAAAAAAGTGGAGAGCAATACAAAAAAGATAGTAAACAATGAAATTTGACATCTATCTGTTGGAGACAAGCCCTGAGAAACTTCCGACCTTTTCTCACTCCTCCCACCCTGCTGCACCTGGTTGCTTGACAGTTACAGAAAAGTGCTAACTGTGCCTTGACTTCCTATGATAACTGCAAAGTGTTCCAGGCCCCGGGCCAAGAAGATTCTGTAACTTCCATCCTACCCCTTCCTGAGTTGAGCGGCTCTAAAGTAGGACTTTCCAACCTGCCCCTCCCTGAGTAAAAAGGATTCTACACTGCGCTCCTCCCTTGCCCCGCCCCTATCTAAGGTTGGCCTTAACAGCCTACTTCGGTTCAATAAAATTTGACTCTTGACAAGTGCACATTTGCTTGAGTCCTTCCTTTCTCCCGCTCATCTTTTACAGGCTGCGACCCCCTTCGCCCCCATGAATAACTAGGTCCTGCGGGTCGGGGCATCTATCCACTGATTTGGCTGATATTATGAATATTTCATTTATATATATTATATCATTATAACTATTTTACAATCATCTTTAATATAAAATATCTAAGTAGAAACCTGAGTGCATAATCTTGCTGTACTCTCATTTTGAAACTAATTTATTGTTTATGAATTTATGTTAAAAGAACATACATCCTCTCAATACCTTAGCAACAATGTTTTAGCATCAGAACATGATAAAGAATTAGTAAAATTACTTAGAAGCAATTTACAATTTAGAAGACAGCTAGTCTTGTGGTGAATACCATTTTGGAATGGTAAATATATTCTCTACCTAAGATGGACTTTTCCAAAGGGTTTACAACTTCAATGAGCTTCTCCATGGAAGACTAGCATCATTGTCTTTTGTTGATAAATGTTTGCCACAAAGTGAGACAAATCCATATATAATTTCGTGAAATTAGATACCTCTCAAATTAATTATACAATGTAAGCTATTTGTATTCAGTTGAAATTACTATATAGCTCTCACTTCTAGTTTCTCACTTCTGTGTATGTTCACCCATCATATTTTAGTTTTATTGGAGATTTTTAGTGACCTCAATTATACTTTGTTTATCTTGGGAAGGTGACACTTCTGTATCCTTAATAGGTATTAACAAGGGACTTAATTACCACTGCAATCTGGATTAACTTAATTCCATTCAAATGAGGTTTGATTAGCATCAGCATTATAATTAGAACATTTTTCAAAATGAACTCAGCCTAAGTCTGTCCTTTATCCACCTTATATTAAACTGTCTAGTAAGAATAGAGAAATCAAAATATAGAATAATTAGTATTATTTTCTTAAAGTTAGAAATGTTCATATTTGGCCTTATTTTCAGTAAGAAAATATAATGCTCATTTTTGTGGCATAGGGGCTTTATCCATTATAGATAATTGCCTGGTCTGTGAACTACTCACCAAGACGTGTGTCTTTGAGATAGAATCATATAACCCAGGCTGGTCTGGGCCTTTCAAACTTTCTTCCTGCTAAATGCTGATGTGATAGGTATGTACCACCACATCTGGCTTAAAACACGTATGCTATTTTTCTTAAAGGAAATTGACAACTAATAAAAATCCAATTACACTTTTGAGTAATACTAAGTGTTTCTTTATAATAACAAAAAATTACTTTGAATATAATGATGATGACATTAACTTTAACTACAAAAGAAACAGTTATATAGTAAAAGTAAATTCAGGCCATTTATGCCTTGATATTAAGGAAGGACAAAAGTTAAATAGATGTTAAATAATAAGGAAAAGATTATTGAAATGTTTGGGTTTAACAAGTAGAGATTAAATTCCTTATTTAATCAGTTTCTTTCTTCTTTTTTGGTTACCAACATATACTACAGGTAAACATTTATTTGCCTAACAGGTAAATAAGACATAGAATTAAAATTCATAGGTTCATTTTATTCTCATTCAACTCAAGCAATTACAGTGCCTCTGTCATTTTATCTGGAAAGATTTGTTTGCATATGGGGCACTTTATGTAGTTTTTATGGCAACTGCATTTTTTACCATTAGTCAGGTAAACATAGTATTTCAGTGATCTAAATGCACTCTGGAGTGGAATGTCCTTTGTTCTCTCTTACTTATTTTTATTATTTACTATTTTGAGTTTTAATAACTACAAGACTGGTTTAAGAAACTTGATAAGAAGAAAAGCCAGCTCAACATGTTTAATTCTATTTAAAAAAAAAAAAAAGAATGGAATCTTTTCTTTCTGTCATATTGAGAGTAAACAAAATAAATAGACAACTCTAACTCTAAGATAATGACTGTTCTACAGTCCTAAACTCCAGTTGTGTTGATAGAGTGCCTAAAGCTTCTGGAATGTTATGCTACCAGAGTAAGAAATTAAACCCTAATCACTTCCTCTCAAGGGTTGCATTTTTTCTTTGCCTACTATAGCCTATCTTAAATAGTACATTAAACGGTGGACCAAGTCTTTGTAAAATAGCAACTGTTTATGTATCTAGTTCTACATTAGACATTATGAGTCCCTGGGCGAAAAACATGCCACAGAGAACAAAGCCATGATGAAATTATTTCAATCTGATTAATGCTAAGGGGTCAGTAAAGAAAATACACTGAAATCAGAACATGAGAAATAAAAAGAGTTTAAAAAGAATATACAATATACAAATCTAGAAAATCATTTTTAATAATTTTATTTTTATATTAATCACAGGTAATTTACTTTGTATCCCAGCTACAGCCCCCTTCCTCATTCCCTCCCAATCCCACCCACCCCCCTCATCTCCTCCCTGCCCCGTTGCAAGTCCACTGATAGGGGTGGTCCTCCTCCCCTTCCATCTGACTGTAGCTTATCAGGTATCTTCAGGACTGGCTGCAATGTCCTTCTCTGTGGCCTAGCAAGGCTGCCCAATTCAAACAAATGATGGAAATGGTGCAAGTCATAAAAATAGAATTAGAATCAATAAAGAGAGCACAAACAGAGAAAACCCTGGAGCTGGAGAACTTAGAGAAAAGATCAAGAACCACAAAGGTAAGCATCACCAACAGATTACAAGAGATGGAAGAGAGAATCTCTGGTGCTGAAGATAGACTTGCAGAAATTGATACATCTCTCAAAGAAAAAGTAAAATCGGAAAAGTCCCAAACATAAAACATCCAAGAAATTAAAGATGCCACGAAAAGGCGAAATCTAAGAATAATAGGAATTGATGAAAATGAAGATTCTAGGCTCCAAGGTCCAGAAAATATCTTCAAGAAAATCATAGAAGTAAATTTTCCCAACTCAAAGAAAGAGATGTCCATAAACATACAAGAGGCCTATAGAAAAACTTCAGATGCCACTTGCTTAAGATGGAGATGGTTAGAGTCAATTGAGAAAACAAAATCTCTAGCATGGTTGATGATGTCTCACAGAAGAGCTAGTAGAGAGGGAATTTGAAGCCAGAGTAAGAAGTACCATGTAGTATAGTATAAGAAAATATTATCATGAGGATTACCTAGAATCTGTCTCTGTGTGTATCCATCTCTCTCTTTCTTTCTCTCTCTGTCTCTCTTTCCCTCCCTCTTTCCTCATCTCTCTGTGTGTGTATGTTTATATGTTCTCTCCTTCTTCCTGTTTCCTCTCCTTTGTCTCTCTCACCCCTTCTGTTTCCTTGCATTCTCTGTTCAAGTCCAGAAATTCCTGCCTACAAATTAAGCTATCATAAAACTACATCGATAGCCAGTTACAGTGTGTAAAAGATAATGGAGGAAATTCTCTTAGCCTCAAAATCATCAGACAGTATAAACTTAATAGACAATTGAGAAAATAATAGATTATAGCAGACATTTTAAAAACCACAATATTCTGATTGTTACATGATAAAGTTTAATAATATTTCCATGTGTATTTTATATAAATACCAATTTCACAAAAAAAGAGGAAGGTGAAATAAATGAATTTTTTGTAGAAGATATTCCACAGTCTGGTATTTGACATACTCTAGAAAATTCTCTTATAGGTCATTTGAAAATAACTTCAGATTTTATTCAATTGTTTGTGATTAATGACAGTATGTTAGGAAGGGCTGTGTACACACACTAGGCAGTTTTCCTAAAGTAATTTAAAAATGGAAAAAACTGGTTTTATGTGATGATGCATGATAATCCAAATATTTTAAATTTATATTCTTTTCATTAACTACTTGATTTGGTGACTTCTACATTCTAATCTAAAACTATGTCTTTCAGCTTTTTTGTTAATAATAGTCAAATATGTGTAAAAAGCTAAAAATGTCTAAAATTTTTTTCCAGATTTATAGGCATATTTACACATGATATGGGTTTGTTATGAATTTTGACTAAATATAGCTTTCAGAAGGAAAATATTTCATTGACCCAAAGTCTATTTTAATATCTAATTTTAAATTTTGTAGTGACTGAAAATATATTCTGTCAAGATTATTTAAAATTCCACTTTTTATCAGTGACTATCAAAATGTTCTAATTAAAGTGAATTAAATAGGACAAGAATTTTTATCTACAACAAGTGAAAGTACATTTTCCAGGATGTCAAGTGTGTCATCATTAGTTTCTAGCAATTAACATTAACTATATGATTGCAAATAAAGTTGCTTCAATAGGTTTGATTGCTCAACTCAGTATTGGGTGGGTAAAAGTCAACATATTTTACTACATAACATATTCTTGGTACTTATTTTAATTGCTATATTGTGGAATGAGAATTAGTCATAAATAGACATAGTCAGTTTTGACACCTATGAACTACAACAATTATCAATATAGCAAGATATCATTAAAGGTACATTAGTGACACAGATATTGGTGATAACCAACAGCTGCATCACTGGGCTATGTCAACAGGCAGAAATTCATGTCTACTACTGTAAACCTAGCCAACTATACATAGTCAGTGGGGACCATGGAACATAGAAGAGAAACTATAACTGCCACTTTCCAACATTAGTGTAAACTCTTATCTTCACATTACTTAGCCTTAAGCCCAGAGATACTCATATATATTCCATATCTTATCAAATAAGCTTCTTTTTGTAGCTGTCAAGACCATTATATAAAACCATAACTAGTTGGAAGATAGAGAATTTCTTGTTTACAGCTTTTTTCCCTATTAATTCTTCAATGCATTTAATCATTTTAAACATTTCCAGAATGCTATTTATTACTGTTTTTTCTAAGTAAATTAGATTAGATTAAAACATCCAGTTGTTTTTCATTTATGCAATTAAGCACATTAAAACACTAATGTTGGATAAAATGGATGTTTTATTTATGTATTATTTGAATTACAGTTGTCATGAACAATTAAAAATCAAACCCTATATGGGAGGCTAAGTGCGTACTGGCTAACCTTCAGGTATTGCTATGAATATATGAATAACTTTCTTAAGTAAATTGCTATGAAATTATCTAAATATAGTTGAGTTAATAGGTCCAAAAGGACACATATTCTCCCAGTCCCTTCACTTTGCAAACACCAAAGATTAATGAAAGATTTAGAAAATATGTACAAAAAAATGTGAATTAACAGCTAGAATCACTGTTTAAGTGTAATTAATGTATCTTTCTGAAAAAAAATCAGCGTTCATTGTTTCAAAGACTGTAATTGCCTTTAAATTGTTATATATCATGAAAACTAAGGGAAAGTATTTTATGATATTTGTACTTATATCCCTAATAAAGTATCAGTGCTATGGAATTTTTGCTGAATGTGAAGTATCGATATTTAAAGAAGTTTTTGTTTCCATATGATGTATTTTATTTAACAATTGGCCACTGTTCATATTTTATTACCTACTGAAAAGCTTGTTTATAAATGAAGAATTCATTTAAATAAAATTAAATTTATGACAAAAGTTAAGTTAGTGAAAGTAACAGCTTTGATTAGTTTTTGGTGTAATCAGACATGATTATAAAGCAGTTCTAATATTTTACCACTTGCACTTGGACCACCAGCTACAGTGCTTGTCCTTGGTCAAGACTCATTCTCCCTCTCCTTGGAACATTGAATTTCCTGTGGCTTTAATTCTAGGGGTATGGTCTCATCTTACTTACTTTCTGTTTCTCTGACGGGACACCATGATAGAGGCAACTTACAGAAAAAAGGGTTTATCAGGGATTTCAGCTCAGAGGGTGAGTCCATGACCATCATGGTGGGCATCATAGTAAAATTCAGGCAGGAATGATGTTGGACAGTAGCTGAAAACAGATGCATAATCCCCAATAAAAAGACAAAATGCTAAAGCTAATTGGAAATTAGATGAGATTTTGAAACTTAAAATTCTAATCCTCAGCGATAAATTTCCTTCAACAAGAACATACTCCTAATCCTTTTCTAATAGTTTCATCTACATGGGACCATTCAAACGTAAGGGACTATGCAGGCTCTTCTTGTCTAAACCTCTACACGTCTTGTGAGACACCCCCATACATCTTGCTACTTTAGCTGCTATTGCCATTGTTCATGTCTTGTTTAGGTAGCCATATTGTTGAGATTTAATGGGCACATAATCCCTGTCAGAAATAGAAAATGCAAATTTACAGTAGATGTTCTGGTTCTATTCTATTCTAATGTTTCTGTTCTGTTTTCCATGATGTTCATTCTATTCTTTATAAAAGTCAATTAATCCATAGGAAATTATTTTGGAATCTAGTAACAGCCCACAATAATAGCGACAATTCTTGTAATGCATGGTAGTGATGTTATGTATGAACCAGGAAAATGCAACCGAGATAGAACATATATGACCCTAAAGATGCTTGAACAATATCCTCCAAATGCTTTCTTGAGAATTACAGTTACACTGTTCTTTTATTTCTTTATTCTCATAAACTGAATATGATAGCCTGAAAATGACTCATAACAGTTATGATTAGTCCATGACATTCCATTTCCTGTTCTCTCCAGAGAACTCCAGAGAAGTTCTCTCAATATCACTTCACTTGAACTCAAAATTATACATATGTATGCTTATGTGTATGTGTGAGAGACAGATGGAGAGAGAGAAAGAGTAGAATAAAATAGGGTTATACCTGAGGTTTATTATTTATAATTTATGCATTTTGTATCCCAGTTGTAGTCCCTTCCCTCCTCTCCTCTTACATGAACTTAGTTGTCTGTTCCTTTATCATTTCTCCCTGGTGGAACGACTTAGCATGCCCACAGAGGGGAGAAGGATACCTTAGATTTTTTTTTTAAAGATCAATGTGAATCTCATCCTCTAAGACATTATTATTCTGTTGTCCTCCACAATCACTGATCATTTTAATATATGTACATTTTATATCATGCCTGTTATATTGAAATTATATTAATTTGTTGTATTTTTATTTGTGTGTTGTGGTTTAACAAAAAAAAAAGAAAGAAAAAAAACTGAGTAGTTTAGGCTAATACTCTACCAATAAACTGAATCTAGCATGTTTTAAAATTTTCATTGTAATTTTTTGTTAAATAAATAATTATAATCTTAACAAATGTTTGTAATTTATATATCATGAAACAGTTTAAATTACTTAGGTGATTTTCAGAACAAAAGTAATACTTATTTTTTTATATGTAAATTCACTACATTTATCCATTTTCCCTAAAATATAAATTGACTTATTATTCAATCTTTATTTAATCATACTGGCTGCTCAGATAGTTTCTGCATAAAAATTGACAATATCAGTAGTGACAGGTCGCTAAGAACTCATATAAAATCCTAATATCCATGCAAGACAGAAGTCTAGTGAGCAGGTGGTGAGATACAACTGTTAAATGTGCATCTTAAATGCATTAAGAACATCTGGGTAAGAAATCTAAAGAAAAATTCTACCAGATAAACAAAAGCAAAACAGGCCATCAGGTATCCCTTTACTCAAAGAATGATGGTAAGTTTTTTGTGTGTTTAGTACAAAAACAAATTTCTTTGAGGTAATAAATATAGTGTACTATGACATAATTTTTATTTCAATACAGTCATTAAAAACTGAGAAAATATGATCATTAGTATAATTTTTATGAAGAGTAATTGCATTCATTTATTTTGTTTAAATTGGATAGGTATAGTATATAGTCACTTTTTTTACAAAAAAATTTAGTTAGTCAAATGATATTCTCTCCATTTAAGAAAGAATATCCTTAAATTTATCTTACCTGCTCCAATATTTTACCATTTTCAAAATGCCTTGCTAAAGAATTTATTCTCCCACATATATATGTTATTAACATATAATTTTAATTAAAACATTATATCTTTTCTTCTGTCTTTCCTTATTGCTTTCTATGCTACCCTACTCTGTTTTGAATTAATGGTCTCTGTTTTATTACTATATTTACATATATACATGTATAAATGTTTTATGAATAAAATATCTCATTGCATATGACATAAAATGCACATACAAGTCTGTATTTCTAGAGCAAGACTTTCTCCTTTACTCATTCTTAAAATACAATATAATCTACCCTAAAGAATAGCTTTCTATTTTAGCATTTAAATCATCTGTATTTAGTGAAATAGATTCAGTATTTCATCCCCAACATAAATTGCAGTATTTCTCATCTCTCTTTTATTCCTCATTGCCCAAATGTAATTGACTAAAATAAAGTTAGTTCAGCAAATCTTTCTTCAGATTGTTGAAGTCACAAGCATTGATTCCTGACAACATTTTTATAATAATGAAAGATAAAGATCAGCATCATTAGATTATGGAAGATCGCTGTCTCCATATTCTTAGAGAACCAAATAAATTGAAAGTGGTTATTAAGACTCTTATAACAGCTGCTTGAAACCTCACAGAATATCTATTGCAAATGCGGATGCAAACCATTACTTTGCTATTAAACAATCTGATCTTAAATGTCTATAGTTTAACACATTATTTTCTCATTACACACAATGTTTATTTTATGTACTCCAGTTCAACTATTTTTCTAAAGAATAAATTACCAGTTCCATAGGCAATAAGTTTACTAAATTAAATGGAAACAAAAATTTGTATGAATGAAAACTTGTGGACAAAACAGTTATTTGTGATAATTTTGGGGAACAGTTGTAAAACCCAAATATATAAGTGACTAATATAACTGAATGAAGAATATGTCAAAAAAGCATGAATATAAATCAAGTACTTTAAAATTTCAATGCATTTGCTATAATTATTTTTGAATTATTTCAAGTTTTCACTGTCAGCAGAGGACATTCTCAGTTCAATTCATACACTAAATTGTGAGTAACCAAATCCAAAGGAAGAATTGAGTTATTTTACATGTAGAGACATGGCCATGGCATAATTAAAGTGATTTGATACCAGTTAGTCATTAGATTATTTTTTATTTGTTTGTTTATTCTTGAGGAAAAGAAGAAATCTCAGAAATAGATCTACTGTGCAACTATCAAAACAGGCTGAATCTTCAAAACTCTCCCTGTGATGTTGCATACAAATGGTCTTTGAAACCTAATAGGAAAACGGAAAGGGGGAGCAGCAATGCTAGAGAGATAACCCAATGGAAAGGAGTGCACAGTGTTCCTGTGGAAGGCCTGAGGGCTCAGGCGTGGATAGCCTCTGTCTCCAAGAAAGCCTAATGTCAGAGACGTTCATAGGAAGCAGCACTAATGAGCACACACCCACGTTGAGACCCATACACAATATATTTGAAAAAAATATCTGTCTTTACAAGTGAAAATAAGACAAAGGTCAGATAGCAGGGGAGGAGGACCTCCCCTATCAGTGGACTAAGGGAGGCACATCCTGAAGGAAAAGGGAGTGAGGGTGGAACAGGGAAGAGATAATAAATCTTCGAATACATTTTTAGAAATTTTACGCCTGGAAAGATTCTTATTTTAAATATAGCTGGTGACCCAAATTAGATTATCCTAAAAGTAACAAGCTGAAGTTCTCACAGATCACAAATCAAAGATCATTGGAGACATAAATTAGCTAAGTACAGATGAAGTTATACTAAAGTATAATGGGTTCGTTACGAGCTTTATAAGGAGAATATATACAGTGTGACATTTCCATATCAAAATTAGAGAGTAGAAATGACAGCTTCCAGCCTATCTCTGTCAAACAATACCTGCATACTACAAGAATTGATGAAGGGTCCTCAGTTTTTGGCATGTTTTCAAAAGAATGTGACAGCTCTAGTCCCTTGACTTTAGACTCCTTGAAACTAGGGCTATGAAGCAATAACTTTTCCTTTGTTATTATGCCATCTACATTTCCATGATAGTACGTTAGTTACATTCCTATTTAAGCACACACTAGTGAGTGTACCTGAAACACATTGTATTGTACTCCTGCTTGATCTATCTACACTTCATTCAAATATTTCCTTGCTAGACTTGTATGTCATATTATATAATTTACTTTTTTCTTTTTTTTTCTGTTTTAATTAGTTACATTTTATTAACTCTGTATCCCAGCTGTATCTCACTCCATCATTCTTTCCCAATCTCACCCTCTTCCTCATCAATTCCTTGCCCCTTTCCAAGTCCACTGATAGGGGAGGACCTCCTCCCCTTTCATCTGACCATGTTTTATCAGGTTTCTTCAGGGCTGGCTGCAAAGTCCCCCTCTGTGGCCCAGCAGAGCTGCTCCTCCCTTTGGGGGTGGGGAGGTCAAAGAGACAGCCATTGACTGCCTGTCAGAAATAGTCCCTGTTCCCTTATTGGTTACTGATTTACCACAGGATAGCCAAAACCATTCAATGGAAAAAAGACAGCATCTTCAACAAATGGTGCTGGTCCAACTGGATGTCTACATGCAGAAAAATGAAAACAGATCCATATTTATCACCCTGCCCAAAACTAGAGGCAACTGGATCAAAGACCTCAACATAAAACCGGATATTCTAAATTGGTTAAAAAAAAGGGGGGGAAAGAGCCTAGAACTCATTGGCATAGGAGGCAACTTCCTGAACAGAACACCAACAGCACAGGCTCTAAGAGCAACGATCAATAAATGGGATCTCATGAAACTGCAAAGCTTCAGTAAAGCAAAAGACACTGTTGTCAGAACAAATGACAGCCTACAGATTGGGAAAGGCTCTTCACCGACCCTATAATTTTCTTAAGAAAGGTTACTTTATGTATTTATAGCTTGCCTTTAATTAATTACGCTGTCCAAACTGACCTTGAACTCAAACTTACTATGTTTGCCTCTCTAGCTATGGAATTATATTTATTAACAAAAACATTTTTGATACAATAGATTGATGGGTTTTAAAAAATATTTTCTCTTTTTTTATATTTAATTATTTTATTTGATTTTTTTTTCAATGCAGTTTATTCAGAAACCTTGAACAATCCTCGGACCCTGGGGAAAGCCAGCCCACAGCTTAAATAGCCTCTGGGTAGCCAACCCAGGCGTGCCACGGGGGCAATGCAGATAGGTCCACATACATGGAAGCAAGCCAGATCCTCAGCCTTAGCCAAATGTGGAATTGTTCGTGACAGAGAGCACTCACCATCGGGAAGGTGGAAGGCAGAAACCAGCTCCATCTTTAAGGCATAGCATTCTGCAGCTCTCTACAGTTCCCCCTTTTTGTTTTAGACGCATCAGGCAAGAGTAGAGGTCTGATCTCTGATATTAGAAATAAAATGGGACTTTGTACCGATGTTCTTTTAGGTGTCATCCACCCAAAGAGCATCAGACCCGTCCGATACCTTTTTCTCAGAGGCGGGACCTGGGGCATCAACCCGCATGCAACCAGACATGCTCTTCTCTGGGTCCAAAGCGGCTGACCCTGAGTGCAGTGCTTAGCCTTGCATCCTGAGCATAACATTTTAGCTTTTTATGGTATCCAACCATGCTTGGGGAGACGGTCCTGCTTCAATGGCTGTAAAGGCCTGAATGATCAAGGCTGCATCACACTGTTGTGAGACTCTAATCTTGCATATATACCAAGGGAAACCAAGGAGACCAACACCAGAAGGCCTGCTAAAGCTCCCATGCCCGCCCATTCCTTCAGATGATTCATGGCTGCAGCAATCCATGATGATAATCCTGTGGCTAGTCCTGCGTCCACTCTGGTAGAATTTACTGTGACAATGGCCACTCTCAGCTGCTCCATCGTAGTATCGAATTCTCCAGTCCAATTACCTAAAATATAGCTCGACAATTGTTTAGACAGATTTGCAGCACAGGAAAAATTCTCATGTTATATGCTAGTGACTCAAAGTCCAGCATATTTTCATTGACAGCCAAATTGAGCGATTATCTGACAGAGGACTCATATCCAGTATATATAAAGAACTGAAGAAGCTGAAAAGCAGCAAACCAAGTAATCCACTTAAAAAATGGGGAACAGAGCTAAACAGAGAATTCTCTGGAGAGGAATACCGAATGGCAGAGAAGCACTTAAAGAAATGCTCAACCTCACTACCCATTAGGGAAATGCAAATCAAAACAACCCTGAGATTTCACCTTACACCCATGAGAATGGCCAAGATCAAAAACTCAAGTGACAGCACATGCTGGAGAGGTTGTGGAGAAAGGGGAACCCTTCTCCACTGCTGGTGGGAATGTAAACTTGTACAACCACTCTGGAAATCAATCTGGCGCTTTCTCAGACAACTAGGAATAGTGCTTCCTCAAGATCCAGCCATACCACTACTGGGCATATATCCAAAAGAGGCTCAAGTACACAAAAAGGACATTTGCTCAACCATGTTTGTAGCAGCTTTATTTGTAATAGCCAGAAGCTGGAAACAACCCAGATGCCCCTCAACTGAAGAATGGATGCAGAAATTGTGGTACATCTACACAATGGAATATTACTCAGCAATGAAAAATAAGGAAATCATGAAATTCGTAGGTAAATGGTGGGATCTGGAAAGGATCATCCTGAGTGAGTTGTCCCAGAAGCAAAAAGACACACATGCTATATACTCACTCATATAGACATACAACATAGGACAAACCCACTAAAACCTGTGCATCTAAAGAAACTAAGCAAGAGAGAGGACCCTAACTAAAATGTCCAATCCCCATCCGGAAAGGCAAAGAGGATGGACATCAGAAGAAGAAGAAAACAGGAAACAACCTAGGAACCTACCACAGAGGGCCTCTGAAAGCCTCTGCCCTTCAGACTATCAAAGCAGATGCTGAGCCTGATGGGCAACTGTTGGGCAGAGTGAATGGAATTTTAGGTAAGAACTGGGAAATAGTAAGAGCTGGAGAGGACAGGGCCTCCACAAGCAGAGCAACAGAACAGGAAAATTTGAACACAGGGAACTTCCCAGAGACTCATACTCCAACCTAGGACTATTCATTGAGATAACCCAGAACCCCTGCACAGATGTAGCCCAGGGCAGTTCAGAGTCCAATTGGGTTACATAGTAATGTGAAGAGGGACTGCCTCTGACATAATCTTATTGGCCTTCTCTTTGATCACCTCCCCCTGGGGGGGAGCAGCCTTACCAGGCCATAGTAGAAGACAATGCAGCCACTTTTGATGTGAACTGACAGACTAAGATCAGAAAGGAGAGGAGAACCTCACCTATTAGTGGACTTGGGGAGTGGCATGCAAGCAGAGGGAGGAGGGAGGGTGGGATTGGGAGGGGAGGAGGGAGGGGCTTATGGGGGGATGCAGAATGAATAAAGTGTAATTGATGAAAAATTTAGAAAAAAAAAGGAAAAAAAATAATTTAAGAACCTTAAATGACTTTCAAAAGTGGAGGAAAACATGGAGTTAGTCAATTGGCATGGAGTACGTCTCGCCCCTGGGGGCAATGGTCTCCTGAACCTACTCAGACCTCGGACACCACCACTGCTAGTTCTAGAACTGATGCAGGATGTTCCAACGAGGGGGTTAAGGCTTCTCATAATATTTCCTATAAGCCCACACCTGTTTGTCTTTTTACAAATTCTACTGGGGTATTTTCATTGAGTGATATTAAAAATTTAACAATTGATGGCTCTGACTTTGATCACTTTAATGATGGCAAGATTACAAACCAGTAGACTGTATCTTCTCCTTAGGCATATAGTAATCTTGTCAAAATTAATAAACCCAAAATCAGACTCTAGATTCCTACCCTTCTTCATCCCATCATTTTGTCACAGCACCTGTAGTGTTTTTATAGCTAAAGCCATGGCACAGCAATGCATTGTAAGACAGTGCAGTACCATCATAATATACTTTTCAATACACTCATATGGAATTTACTTATTTAAAAAGTTGTCTGATCATCTTACCCAGGACAGGTCATTGTTCAAGTGGGTTCTCCAGTAAGGGGAACAGGGGTTTTCCTTGACATGAACTCAGTGGCTGTCTCTTTGATCACCTCCCCTTGAGGGGAAGCAGCCTTATCAGGCTATGGAGGAAGATAATGCAACCAGTCCTGGTGAGGACTGATAGGCTAGGGTCAGACGGAAGGAGAGGAAGACCTCCCCTATCAGTGGACTAGTGGAGGGACATGGGAGGAAAAGACCGAGGGAGGGTGGCACTGGGAGGGGACGAGGGAAGTGGCTACAGCTGGGATACAAAGTGAATAAACTGTAATTAATACAAATAAATAAATAAGTTTTTAAAAAGATTTTCTTCGGAAAAGTCAATGAACTTAAAAATAAAAATTAAAAAAAAAGTTTTCTGAAATCAACATATAAACTTTTTCAGGAAAATACAACTTTCACCATTATAACAGAGACATAACTAAATGAATGGAGCTAGAGACAATTAATTTGAGCACCCCAGAATCGAATGCCAAAGGTTGTATCTTTTTCTTCATTTGCGGATGTTAGATTTTAATCCTCACAATTTATGTTTCATTTGGAATACCAACAGAGGGCAGGAAATAAATTAGAGGCTTTGAGAATTTAAGGGATGGAAGATAGAATGAACTATTAATAAAGGGGCAAGCGGGACTAATGATAAAGATATGGTTATATAAGTTTATGTATTCACTTTACATCTGGACCATAGCCCGCGGGCCCCCCCCCTCGTTTCCTTCCGGTACCACCGTCTGACCCACTTCTCTCTATACTCCTTCCCCTTCTCTTCAAAAAAAGGGAGCCTTCAACCCCCTACCACCCGACTCCAGCACATCAAGTCTCCTCAAGCCTGAGTGCATCATTTTCCACTGAGGCCAGGCCAGCCAGGCAATCACGCCAGGGGGACTTGATTGAAAAGCAGGCAGCAGTGTCCATGTCAGAGACAGCCCCTGCTCCCAGTTTCTAGGGAAACCACGTGAAGACTAAGCTGTCCATCAGCTACATATATGCAGGGAGTCTAGGTCCAGTCCATGCATAGTCCTTGGTTGGTGTTAGTCTCTGTAAGCCCTTCTGGGCCCAGGTTAGTTAACTCTGTTGGTCTTCTTGTGGAGGTCTTGGCCCTTTTCCAGTTCTTCCAAACAGATGCTGAGACTCACGGCCAAACATTAAGCGGAGATGCAGAAATGTTTAAATTGGGTTGGGATCAGTAAGTGGGGAACAAATAGGAACCTATGGAGGACTAAATAACACGGAAGACTTTTCTAAACGTTATATGGAAAGTTACTTATTAATGTACAAATTAACAGTGTGCTCCAGGCCCAAAGGACAACTGTAAGAATGAACTCATGAAAAGTAACAACATGAACCAGCCCTATAAAAGCTCAAGCCAGATTAAATATTGGTGTAGACAGGGGAGGTATACATAAATTCCCACCCCCAGCAAAGCGCTGTTGGAAATATATAGCCACTAGGAGAGAGCGAATTGATTCTTTAAGAATGAAGCCAAAGCTGTCCATCTGCTAAGTCTTTGTAGGGAGTGGGTCCTCCAGAAAGAAAAGTGGGGACTGCATTGGACTTGCCACCTTTTTATTTTTATTTTTTTAATTGTAATTTATTACAAATTATTCATTTTGTATCCCAGCTGTGGCTCCTTTCCAATCCCACCCTCCTGCCTTTTCCTCCTATGCCCCTTCCCTAGTCCACTGCTAGAGGAGGATCTCCTCCCCTTCTCTCTGACCCTAGCCTGGTGGGACTGCCTGACCAGGCGACAGGGGAAGAGGACATGCTCAGTCCTGATACAACTTGATGATCTGGGATGAATGGAAAAGGGAGCTCCACTTTTCTGAGGAATAAGCCATGGGAGATGAAGAGAGAGGGAGAGTGGGAGTGAGAGGAGAGGAGGGATGGGGCTACAACCAAGATGTAAAGTGAATAAAATAATAAAAATGAATTTAAATAAAACAGAAAAAGTAATATTGTCCCTTTGGGTGTGGGGGCATATGCCTTTAATCCCAGCACTCAGGAGACTGAGGTAGACAAATCTTTGTGAGTTCAAGGTCAGCCTGGTCTACAAAGTCAGTCCAGGACAACCAGGGCTCTGTTACATAGAGAAACACTGTACTGAATGACAATAACAAATGAACAAAAACAAACAAACAAACAAAAAGGGTTTTGTCCCTGCTAGATCAACCATAATCCCATTGAGGCCACACGTTCATGAATACAGGCAGCACAAACTGAAATGACAGGGCTTTTAAAAAGGCACGGAATTGGGTGGGTGGGAACACAAACATGCACAAACACATACACATGTAATGACAATTAACGACAAAAGAGATCATGAATTCGAAAGAGAAATATATTAGAAGGTTCGGTGGGAGGGAATGAAGGAGAAAATAAAGTACTTATACTATAACTTCATAAAATTAAAGAAATGATTTCAATAACTCTGTGAGAGTTAGAAAGTTAGTTTTCCGATTAATTTTAACTGAAAATATTAGAATATTTGATATAGAATATCACTGTGATGTTTTAAAATGTTAATGTTTTATAACATCTTGGTTTATTTATTATCTTTGTTTCTACTATGCAGTCAGTTGCTTAAATATTTCTTAGATGACAAATAAATTGACCATGTGTAGAAAACTGATGCATGTAAATTTGAATTTTTGAAATAAAATAATTGACATTTTTAAATTAATTTTAATATTTCATCTGAAGGAAGGATTTATCAGCAGATTTTTCTTTATTTACATACATATCCCTGCTCAGTTTAGTAGCTTACAAATTGAGACATGTTATGTAATTTTAAAAAATCCCAAGAGCTATCAAATGTTTAACCAACTAATTCAGGAAATATAAGCCAGAAATAATATAAATTAGATGCTAGACTTTGTCTTTAAATCATTAACAGTCTAGTTTTAAAGGAATTGTAAAGAACATTTCCAACTGTAGTAATCATTAACTTGCACTACATGTGCTTAAGCCTACATGAGAAATACTGGTTAGTTTAATATTTATTAATAAAATCAATGGAAGACATAGGTCAAACACACAACCGGTTAAGTAGAAAAAGTATTCATTACAATTTTTAATTAATTAGTACTTGACAACATAGAAACGAACAGATTACCAGTTATATTTCATCTTCAGAATTTAAAAAAACGGCTAAAGAGAGTTTTGCTGTAGCCTCTCCACTCACTTTTTAAAACCTAATCTCCTAAACAAAGTAAATCCAGAAAACTGCAGCAAAGAACGTTGTTCATAAATTCTTCCAACTGAATCCTGAGAATAGCACAATTTTGGTGTGAGTAATGGAGATTTTATTTCTGAATTAGGTGGATAGAAATGAAAATGAAATCAAGGGTTACTAACTTGAAGCTTTAACTGCCCTGTGATCTTTTTTTTTTTTTCATAATTTTGACTTTTATGTATGTTTTTAATATATTTATGTACTGAACACTTTAACATTTTGTGGAAAGGATCTAAATTATGTTTCCTCATGTTCAGAGAAGTCTTCCACGTCTATTTGTTGACTAGTTTCTTTCTCCCTCCCTCCCTTTTTTCTCTTTCTTTCTTTCTTTTTTTTTTCAATGCAGTTTATTCAGGAATCTTGAACAATCCTCGGACCCTGGGGAAATTTGAACACAGGGAACTTCCCAGAGACTCATGCCCTGTGATCTTAATGTCTCAGAATCTGCTAGTTTCCTCAAACAGAGGAAATTCTGCTCACTTAACATGCTTCTGTGTTCTACCTAATTTTGACTACTCACTGATCATAAATTAAATTTGGAAAAACAGGCTGTTTATCTGAAACAGTTCTGCTGATGCCCCTATTCTCACTCTTGTATATCTTGTTCAAAAATATCACCAATTATTGACATTCATTTATGTCTCCACAGTAACTACATTTGTCTACAGTGATGGAGCTAAAGATAATTAAATGATAATAATAACAGATAAAATGCACACCAGAGCCATGCTCTCATAGAACTCTTTGTATTTACAATCATTTTGAAGATTTTTCCCAACTCTTAACACTAGCTGTCACCAAATCATTTAAATCACATTCCCTCTGAAATTAACAAAATTTGTCAGGATAGAGTATCACATCATGCATTCATTTATATATGAAAGAAATGGGGAAACTAAGCTTACTTTAATAAGCACATCTAAGGCAACCAAAGTATCCATGATGTAATGAGAAATGTTACCATACAACATGATCCCGTTAGGAGAATTCAGAAAGTCTAGAGATTTACCTTTCATTTTGAAATAAGACAAAAAAAAAAAATGCTACTAAGCTTGCCACTGTTATATCGATTTTCAGACCTTTAAAATTTGTTATTTTTTAAATTTAACTAAAAATCAAATCAATTTCACCTCACTATCTTCATTCCTACCACTCCTATGCCTTCACTCACTTCCAAGTTCATGAGATAGACCCCTAGTTATCAGCAATATATTTTGAATAATGTATTATTTTATTTGTGTTATTGTATACATTTTTAGTGTATTTTTGTTTCTATTTAATCAGCCAGATACTGATCTGAGTAATATGGTTATATACATTTGATATTTCAATTTGAAATCCAATTATTAACTAATCGTGGAAAGTAATGAAGAACTTCTTGTTTTAAAGAAAAATTATCTTGCTTCCTCATTCCATTCTTACTCAAATATCTATTATATTTGTAAATAATATTACCAGCTCAAGCACATGCACAGGTTCACTATTTTGTAGTGAAAATGGACATGATTTCAAGTGGTTTTATTTTTCATTTTTAAAATTTCCTCTCCATTACAAATCAAATCATATTTTGCAAAACGGAAGTTGAGTATCGGAATAAGTTTAAGCTTTATAATTACAAGTTCATTCAGCTCACTGACATCAGGCGCTGAGAAGAGGCTGTGTCAGGTGGAGCGTCCTCACTGATTCCACAAAGGCTTCACTGTAAATGCCGCACCCCTCCTGGTGGCTCTCACAATTGTTCCTTGCCTGTATTGATTACTTCCTCTCCAGTGCAGTACTAAATTGCTATTGTGGAAGCATAATGATGCTGAACATTTGTGGCACAGATGATAGGGTAATGTTTAAAGACTGTGAGCCCTGTTCTTTGCAGATGTACTAATAACCTCTTTAATCATTTCTGTTCAAAACACCATAGATCCTGAAGCAGAACTGGCTTAATGATAAACTAATATATGGAGCATACCATTTAGCAATTTGAAAAGAAATACCATAAATTATTTTTCCATCCATTACACTGTATGCCACTTTTTTCTCACAATGTCTCTAATAGACCTGAAATAATTCTTGAACACTTGGAGTCTGTTCTGTTTTCTCTTCCTAAACAATGTTGGCCCAGGTGATTAATTTTACTTTGTAACAGAATACATTCTTTAAAGAAAAAACACACTCCCTATCCCTTTCTCTCTCTCTCTCTCTCTGCCTTGGTTTTTCAAGGCAGGGTTTTCCTGTGTAGTTTAGGCTCTCCTGGATTTACTTTATAGAGTAGTCTAACCTCGAACTCACAGAGTTCTGCCTACCTCTGCATTCCTGAATGCTGGGATTAAAGACATGTGCCACCACACCCAGCTTGCTTAATGGTCTTTTGAAAAAGAATCAGTTTAATAAAGTATAATTGGAGATAAAATACAATTAAAATATGTTTAGACTCTTTTACTCAGAGTCTAAACTAAAGGATGGTGAAAAGGGAAATAGATTTAAAAATAAAATCTCCATATTAAATTTGTAGAACAACAGCAAAGATCATGATTAGTGAGATTTATAGAAATGGCAACATATTTTAATTGTAAGAAGACAATACAAATGTTAGAAAATAAATATACCTAGTAAATTCAAGGTCTTACTAAAATATGGATAGTAAACTATCTGATTATTTTATCTCCAATTATATTTTATTAATTGAATATATGTTTTAAAAATATTTATTTATTATTTATTACAATTTATTCATTTTGTATCCAGACTGTGCCTCTTTCCCTCATCTCCTCCAAATCCCACCTTCCCTTGCTCTTCTCCCACTATGCCCCTCCCTTAGTCCACTGACAGGGGAGGACCTCCTCCCCTTCTATCTGACCCTAGCCAATCAGGTCACATCAGGGTTGGCTGCATCATCTTCTTCTGTGGTATGGCAAGGCTGCATCTGCCAGAAGGAGGTGATCAGAGAGCCAGCCACTGAGTTCATGTCAGTGACAGGCCCTGTTCCTCTTACTAGGAAACACACTTGGAGAATGAGTCTTGGACTACATCTGAGAAGGCGTTTTAGGTCCTTGCCATGCAAGGACTTTGGTTGGAGTATCAGTCTCTGCAAGGCCCCCGGGGCCTAGGTGTTTTTTTGGTTGTTGTTGTTGTTGTTTGTTTGTTTGTTTTTTATTTTTATTTTTTGGCTCTGTTGGTCTTTTTTTGGAGCTCCTGTCCCCTCCAGGTCTTTCTATTTCCCCCTTCTTTCCTAAGACTCCCTGCACTCTGCCCAAAGTTTGGCTGTGAGTCTCATCATCTGGTTAGACCTTCTGCTGGGTGGAGTCTTTCAGAGGACATGTGTGGTAGGCTCCCTTCCTGTTCTCCCTCTTCCACCACTTCTGGTGTCTATCCTGTTTGCCCTTGTGAATGAAAATTAAGCATATTCCCTAGAGTCCTCCTTTGTTTTAGCTTCTTTATTGTTTATCCTATATCATATGGCGAATATCAACTTATAAATGAGTATCTACCATGCATTCATTTACACATGGAATACTCCTCAGCAATTTAAAACAAGGAAATTAAGTAATGTGCAGTCAAATGGATAGAAGTAGAAAAAATCATCCTGAATGAGGTGACCCAGAAACAGAAAGACATGTGCTGTTTTCATGTACTGGCTCTCAGATTATTTTTCTTTTTTCCATTAGTTAATTTATTTATTTTCTTTACATCCTGAGCATAGCCGCCCTCTTCTCTTCCCTGTCTCCCTTCTCTTTCTCTTCTCCCCTCTCTTCAGAGAAGGGGAAGTACTACATTAATTTTTACCTTTATTATCTCATTTTTTCACAATATGTTCACCAAACCTACACAAAGAACATATAAATGCAGCCATATGTAGCTCTGAGCATCTAAATAAAAACATCAAGATAAATATTTGCTAATTTCTGGAATATCTAAACAATATATCATTTATGTTTACTAGGTAGATGTTAATATACTTATCTCCTTAGTACCCTCATAATCTTGCAGACATTTTCAGCGATTACTTCCCACAGTAACAATATTTTGGCACTTTATAAATCAGAAAAAAAATAAGCAGCAAAGATTACATTTTTTTCAGTACAAAACTTTCTTAGATTATTGTTTGATTTCCCAGAACAATAATGACTAAGTTCTTTCCATCCCAAAATAAGATATGAAATAATCAGTTATGAAGACATCAAGAACTGGGTTTAATATAGTTTTATTTAAAACTATTAACATCCTTTTCATGATTTCCCCTAATATTGAACTTGTGGATCTATTACAAGGAGATAAATTTGAATCATAAGTATTAGGAAATATATTAACACTTCCTGAATTCAGTAAGCTAATAACTGGAGGCAGTCTCTGTTTTGAATGAAATTTAAATGAACCTATTTTTTAACTTAATAGTAATCTTCAAAAATCTACTCCTTTCTCAAATATTTATGATATTATTATACAGACTTTTATTGTATAAGAATATATAAGAATCACAGATACAGATTTAAAATTTTAGTAAAACAATCATTTTATTTAAGAAGCATGTTTTGAACTATATGGCATTCATAAGAATAATAGAAGTAGAACACAATACATGAACATTAAATTAAAGAGAACATTAACTTTGTTCATATATTTTACGGAGCATGTATCCTCTACTGAGATTAAAATTTGTGATCAAATTGCATGTCTATCTTCTTAGATTTATTAAGATACTCAATATGTATAAACAAATATAAATATTGTTAACAATCATTGAAAAATTGAACAAAGAGATATCTATAGAATTAAGTAAAATAAGTGCAGCGTCATCTCATTTTTGACAATGAAATAGGAAGAACACTAATAATAATGATTATGATTTAAAATATAAGAAAACATGTCACCACCATATGCAGCACAGTAAAAGTGTTCTATGGTACAGGATTACAAACTTAAGTCACCAAGAACTATGACAAAATTATGAAGAATATGCTGCATGAAAAGTATGTCATATTTTTTCATATATACTTTTTAAATTGGAAAATTAAAGACTAGAGTGTAATTATGTAGCTTTTCCATCAACACTATTTATAAAAATATTGCTTCTAATGTCAAAAACAAAATAAATAGGATTGCAGTATTTTTAACTTCAACCAATTGAAAGATATCTATTATATAATAACTGCTGTTATAATTTTTAATTTATCTTAAAACATTGTTAATTATGTTAACTTATAATTATCCATTGATTGTGGTTGTTATTAGCAAGCAATATAAATGAGTTATAAAAATTACTCTTAAAGTGTATTCTTTTAGCATTCCTTTCCCATTCATTTTGTCCAAATATCATAATTTTATTTATTTCAAAATTAGAATTAGATAAGAGTCATTTAACTTTTTTGCTCCTGATCACTCTTCCTTGTTGAAGAATTTTTATGAAACTTCAATAACGGTTGTTGTAAGACACTTAAGGTTAATGCAAGACAAGCACGAAGAAATCAGTTTTATTTGATTAGACAATATATAAACAGATTTTAAAAAATCATTAAAAGTACACTAATGTTCTAATTATTCTATTTTGAGACATACAGCTATATTTAGGTAACAAAATATTATTTATATGTGAATTCATCTGACTACCTTATTTTTAAATCAATTATGTTCATATGAAATGAATTATTGCTATTTAATTAATTTAATTATGTACATTTTAATTAAAATTCTCTTTAATGGAGATATAACTGTGCACATGTATGGTATGTGTGTTTGTGTGTGTGTGTCTGTGTGTGTGTGTATACCCTTATAGTGAAATCTGTAAACCTTGGATGTCATTCCTTCTCAATTTTTGGTACAGGGTCTCTTACTATCCTACACTTTCCACATCAGCTTTGTTAGCTGCCATGCCTAATCCATCTATCTCCATCTTTTCAATTCTAGAAAGTTACAAAGTTATAATTTTGTTGATTTGGTTTTTCATTGGTTCTAGTGGTTGAAGTCAGATCCTTGGACTGTGTGGCAGTCTCTATTGTTTTTGTTTGTTTGTTTCCTTCAGAAGAAAATTCTTGAGCACAAGTAAATTAATTCATTCTATGAGAGATTTATGATGTAATGCTATCATCACATCAGAAATAATTTCAGATAGCAATGCACAAAGCTCAATTGTAAAATGGTATGCATGCACAAAACCAGGAGACCAGTAAGGGACACTTCTTTCCAGTGTATATGAGCTCAAGTTTAAACAATAAAACAGTACCATCCCCAAGCCCCATATTAGTAGGATTCAAACAAATGTCTCAGGAACCTGAATAGTATTGTTATGCCACTGCTCAGTAAATTGTTAATTCTGTGTCATTGGAAACCACATCATTTTTGCTCAAGTGAAACCTGGGAAATTTGCTATCAATTGGATTCCAGATAGATTCACAGCAGCTTGAAAAATTTATGATTATAAGTCGTTTATTTAAATGAAAGACTTTCATTAATTAGGAGAGGAATAGATAACTGTAAGCCATGTTTAATAAAAACATAGCTAAAAGGTTTTTTTAACTTTATAAAGAAACATTTTTTACTTAATACATCAATTAATCATTTTTTAAAATTAGCTAATATGTTTGCAGTGTTCGTGTAAAATTATTAAGAGATTCCAAACCCATATTTTCAGTTAAGAGATACCAAACAAGCCAGATGTGATGGTGGAAACTGTAATCCCAGCAGAGGGAAGCAGAGGAAGACAGATCTCTGAGAGTTCAAGACCAGCCAAAGTGAGTCCAGGACAGTCAAGACTACAAAGAAAAAACCCTCTCTTGAATAAAAAAAAAAGAGACACCAAACATTTAGTAAAGGACAAAGAACATGCTGCATCAAGCCAGAGAATATATATAATATTAAATGTATGATTACTCATATCAGCTCCTACGATTATTTATTAACTTATACATTGTTTTTTATGTATTACAGTTTATTCACACTGTATCCTAGTTGTAGTCCACTCCTTCATTCCCTCCCAATCTCACCTTCCCTCCCTCTTCTCCCGCTATGCGGCTCCCCTCGTCCACTGGTAGGAGAGGTCCTCTTCCCCTTCTGTCTGACATTAGCCTATCAGCTCTCATCAGGAATCACTGCATTGATCTCCTCTGTGTCCTGGAAAGGCTGTGCCCCACATCAGAATCTGTTGATCAATGAATGAGCCAGTCACTGAGTTGATGTCAGAGACAGCCCATGTTCCCCTTACTAGGAAGCCCACTTGGAGACAGAGCTGCTATGAGCTACATCTGTGCAGGGGTTCAATGTCCTCTCCATGCATGATCCTTGGTTGGAGTATCAGTGTCAGAAAAGACCCCTGTGCCCAGAATTTTTGGTTCTGTTGCGCTAATATGGAGTTCCTGCCCTTCCAGGTCTTTCTATCTCGCCCTTCTTTCATAAGATTCCCTACACTCTGCCCAAAGTTTAGGTATGAGTCTCAGCATCTGCTTTGATACCCTGCTGGGTAGAGTCTTTCAGAGGCCCTCTATGGTGGGCTCCTGTTCTGTTCCCTGTTTTCTCCCTGTTTTGATGTCTGTCCCATTTGCCTTTCTGAATGAAGATTGAGCATCTTACCCAGGGTTCTCCTTCTTTATTAGCTTCTTTAGGTGTACAGACTTTAGTATGTTTATCCTATATTATATGTATAATATCCACTTATAAGTGAGTATATACCATGTATGTCTTTCTGCTTCCAGGATACCTCACTCAGGATGATCTTTTTGTTGTTGTTGTTTTAATGGTATATGTTTTTTAATTCTTTATTAATTATACTTTCTTCACTCTGTATTTCCCCCTGTGGTTCAATCACTCCTCCAGTCCCAATCCCTCCCTTCCTCTACCCTCTGCATGCATGCCCCTCCCAAAGTCCACTGATAGGGGAGGTCTTCTTTTCCTTCCTTCTGATCCTAGTAAATTAGGTCTCATCAGGAGTGGCTGCATTGTGGCCTGGTAATGTTGCTTCGCCATCAGGGGGAGGTAATTAAAGAGCAGGCCAATCAGTTCATGTCACAGACAGTCCCTATTCCTATTACAATGGAACCCACTTGGATACTGAACTACCATGGGCTACATCTGTGCAGGGGTCTTAGGTTATCTCCATGCATAGTCTTTGGTTGGCGTATCAGTCTCAGGAAAGACACCTGTGCTCAGATTTTTTTTTGGTTCTATTGCTCTCCTTGTGGAGTTCCTGTCCTCTCCATATCTTACTGTTTCCCACTACTTTCATCAGATTCCCTGCACTCTGCCCAAAGGTTGCCTATAAGTCTCAGCATCTGAATTGATAGTCTGCAGTATGATAGTATACCTGAGTGACCCCAAAAATTCTACCAGGGAACTTCTACAGCTGATTAACACCTTAAGCAAAGTGGCCGGATACAAAATTAACTCAAAAAAATCAGTAGCCTTCCTGTATACAAAAGACAAAAGGGCTGAGAAAGAAATTAGGGAAACAACACCCTTCACAATATCCACAAAGGACATAAAGTACCTTGGTGTGAACCTAACCAGGCAAGTCAAAGACTTGTATGAAAAAAAAAATTTCCATTCTGTGAAGAAATAATTAGAAGACTATATCAGAAGATGGAAAGATTTGCCATGTTCATGGCTTGGCAGGAATAATATAGTGAAAATGGCCATCTTACCAAAAGCAATCTACAGATTCAATGCAATTCCCATCAAATTACCAACACAATTCTTTACAGACCTTGAATGAAAAATTCTCACCTTCATATGAAACAACAAGAAACCCAGAATTGTTAAAACAATTCTTTACAGTAAAAGATCTTCAGGAGGTATCTCCATCCCTGATCTCAAGCTGTACTATAGAGCAACAATACTAAAAAACTGCATGGTAATGGAATAAGAACAGACTGGTGGATCAATGGAATCGAATAGAAGACCCAGACATAAATCCACACACTTATGGACACCTGATTTTTGAAAAAAGATGTCAAAACCATTCAATGGAAAAAAAAGATAATGTCTTCAACAAATGGTGCTTGTTTACCTGGATGTCTACATGTAGAAAAATGCAAATAGATCCATACTTATCACTGTGCACAAAACAGTCCAAGTGGATCAAAGACCTCAACATAAAACCAGACACACTAAACCACTTAGAAGAAAAAGTGGGCAAGAGACTAGAACTCATTGGCACAGGAGACAACTTCCTGAAAAGAACACTAACAGCACAGGCTCTAAGAGCAACAATCAATAAATGGGACCTCATGTAACTGAAAAGCTTCTGTAAAGCAAAGGACACTATCGTCAGAACAAAACGACAGCCTACAGATTTGGAAAGAATCTTCACCAACCCTATATCTGACAGAGGATGAATATCCTGTATATATAAAGAACTAAAGAAGTTAAACAACAAAAAATCAAGTAATCCAATTTAAAAAATGGAAAACAGAGCTAAACAGAGAATTCTCAGTAGAGGAATATCGAATGCCAGAGAAACACTTAAAGAAATTTTCAACCTCATTAGCCATCAGGGAAATACAAATCAAAATGATCCTAAGATTTCTCCTTACACCAATCAGAATGGCTAAGACCAAAATCTCAAGAGACAACACATGCTGGAGAGGTTGTGGAGAAAGGGGAACCCTCTTCCATTGATGGTGGGAATGTAAACTTGTATAACCACTGTGGAAATCAATCTGGCGCTTTCTCAGACAACTAGGAATATTGCTTCCTCAAGATCCAACTATACCACTCCTAGGCATATGTCCAAAAGACGCTCAAGTACACAATAAGGTTATTTGCTCAACCATGTTTGTAGCAGCCTTATTTGTAATAGCCAGAAGCTGGAAACAGCCCAGGTACCCCTCAGTGGAGGAATGGATGCACAAATTGCGGTATATCTACACAATGGAATATTATTCATCAATAAAAAGCAAGGAAATCATGAAATTTGCAGGTAAATGGTGGGATCTGGAAAAGATCATCCTGAGTGAGCTATCCCAGAAGCAGAAAGATGCACACGGTATATACTCACTCATATAGACATATAACATAGGATAAACCTACTAAAATCTGTACACCTAAAGAAACTAATCAAGAGGGAGGACTCTTGTTAAAATGTTCAATTCCTATCCAGAAAGGTAAAGAGGCTGGACATCAGGAGAAGGAGAAAAGAGGGAACAAGTCAGGAGCCTGACACAGAGGACCTCTGAAAGGCTCCGGATGATCTTTAGCGGCTTTAACCTTTACATTTGTAAAATATGTTGAAAGTTTTTATTGTGTGTTACTGTCGTAGTATAAACAAAATGTTAGCCTTAGTTTGTAGTATTTAAATATTGGCTCCCATTTGGTGGAGCTGTTTAAGTAGCTTTTCAATGTGTGGCAGTGCTGAAGAGCACACACCACAGGAAGAGAGCCTTGAGAGTTGAGAAATCAACTCCACTTTCAAGTTTGCTCTTGCTGCATCTTGCTTGTGATATACGATGTGAGCTCTCAGTTTTCTGTCCCAATCATCAGTCTGCTGCTTTTTTCCATAATGGCAATCAACTCTTAACCTCTAAAATTGTAAATTCAAATAAATGGTTCCTTTTATAAGTTGCCTTGGCCATGGGGCTTTATCACAAATACAAAAGTAAATAAAATAGTTATTAATTGCATACCCAGCATAGAACTGTTTTCCAAAGTACATGTGTAGAATTCTACATGATAATGATGTTTTAATTCTCAATTTAGTATTCTGGGAAGATATAATATTCTTTTCTTGTTTAAGATTATGTTGTCCAGAAAATTAATTTCTTACATAATAAAATCACTACAGGTGCATTGCCTTATTTTTCTGTGTATGCTTGTATTATCTCATTCCATATACTTTTAATGGAGATATTCTGCCATAATTCTTTGCCTGATAAAAATACTTCAAATACATAATTGGTATTTATAAATACCAAATTAGTTAAATTTCCTCTTAAAAACGTTAACTTCTTTCCTGAATTTCATAAGGAAAATCATCATACATCTAAATACGAGGTTGACTAATCTAATATCACCCTTCATGCAGAATTTTACATCAGACATGATCCAGAAACTTAAATAATATTTTGTATGCTTTATTTTAGCCAACTAAAGCTGAAAATCAATGCCACCTGCTCTTAAGCTTTAAATTTAAATAGTTATGTGTGTGCATGCATATGCATGTGTTTCTGCATGCGTGTATGTGTGTTCGTTTGTGTGTGCCTATGCATGTGTGTGGCTCTGTGTGTATCAGTGTACAAGCATCTGTGTGCGTGAATGTGCACTGTGTGTTTGTGTATGTGTATGTGTGTGCAGGTGCCTGTGGATGCCACAGGCTTTGCATCCTCTGGAGCTTGTGTTAAAGTCAATTGTGAGGACTCTTAGACTCAGACCCAGAGCTGTTTGTGTGCTCAGAAGCACTAAGACGACTCTCTGGACTCGCCGATATTTCTATTAATGTGATACTATTAATATCCTTTGTAAAGTGTGTCCCCTAATTCCAGTTTTTGTGAAAAGTCAAAGTTGACAGATATTTTCCTGAAAGCGTGTGTATTAACTTGAAGTAAGAGGTGTAGATATTGGCTTCTCTACCTGGTTTTTGTCCTCTTACCTTTTACAATAGTTTTGTGAGTTAAAATGTCATGCAGCCATTTCTTAATTTTATATACTTTGTTATTAAAATCTTGCAAACTAACGAAACCATTGGAGCTCCCAAATGAGGCATGTTAATATGACATTTTTATCTTTCCCTTGCTGTAGTAGTCTAGATTGCATCGTTCTTTCCAAGATAGTTACTATACTATCAAAACTAAATATAATACGTGTAAAAAGGTTCTTTTATTGTGAAAAACACTCTATAGAACAGATACTGAAAATAAAAATATATTTCAAGTAATTGACTTCCTTCTGAGTATTCCTGCAGAGGGCCTACACTCTTCACCAAATAATTCCTTATCTTGTTGAAAATCATTGAAGCTTAAGTTGCTGGCTGCTGTATTTCACTGTTAGAGACAGCTGTAGAGTAAATCAAGCATCAAATAGACTGTAATTCACCCACCTTCTCTCTGTCATGCTTTTACTGCAAGGTTATATAGATGTCATAGAATTCCTTGATTAACATTCTTTTGGGGTGAGCAATACTTCAGTGCAAACTCATGAGGCTGAACTGAATCAATAAAGTTCAGTTGGTATGAAAATGAACTTTATTGAACCCCACAGAGCAGTGAGCATGACAAAATTCACTCAGAAAGTGGTTATTTCTGATTTCATATTTTACTTTGAGTAATATTACTTGAGGATAATTTTATTGTGTCCTTTTTCATTAGAAAGTAGTTATTGCCACTCTGGCATGGACTAGCTGTGATAGTGATAACACACTAAAATGTCCAAGCAAAGTTAGATTTTGAAACTCTTACAGATCAAGAAAGCCAGTGATGGTCAGGCTCATTTAAAACAATTCAAATTCAAACTTTCCCCCTCTAATCTCTTATGTCAACTTTTTTTCTCTCTATTGATTTCTCCTTCTGTGTTTCCCACCAGCTTTTAAAACAGGCTTATTAAAGTTGACAATAAAAAGCAAAACCGATTTCTCCACTGTAATAGTTCCAGAAAGACTCCCACCACTTTCACTATCGAACTAGTAACAAGTAATGAGTTCACCTATTTCCTCAAATCTGTGGATCTGATGATTTATCTAGTCTTTCCCTTGTTCATTCAACCATCATTATTAAGCCAAAGGTACCACAGAGAGGTTAGTATATCATTAAAAATATCTGTTCTTTTTTATTTTTTATAGTTTATTCCTTTTCTTTCTCTCTTTATTACAGTTTATTCACTTTATATCCTGTTGTCCCCTCCATCTCCTCCTACTTTTCCTCTTTTCCCCTATTCCCCTTCCCTAGTCCACTGATAGGGATGGACCTCCTCCCCTTCTGTTTGACGCTAGCTTATCAGGTCTCATTGGGCCTGGCTCCACCATCTTCCTCTGTGGACTGGCACTCCACTGGTGAAAACACTGAAATTCCACTGGGGAAAACATCTACAATCTCACCCTATTTTCTGGACACTAAGGACATTGCTAAAAATTAAAAAAAAAATCTGTATTTAATATACTTATGCTGTTGGGCCTTGTTCTATACTCTACTTTACATTTTACAGCAGAGTAGTTCTCCGTTTCTCTGAAATTTGTTTCTTACTATGGTGTGTTTGTTTCTGTAATTGTATGTACTCTTTTGTATTTCAAGTATTTCAAGATTACCAATTGTATATTTAAACATCAGTATTATATTCGGTAATCAGATTTAGTTTTGTTATGAACTGAACATAGAAAAGATTGCTATAATAATATATATAATATATATTATATATGTATATGTACATATATATATACATATATATATACTTACATGTAATATCATTTTCTCCAAAATTATATGGATAGCACTGTAGAAAAACTGTTTTCCCAATAACTTGCAAAGAGAAACAGCCTGTTCCCACCATACGTATATTCATTTAATAACCCATGTCTTCTTGGAATATCTCTGTCTACCCACAGAGGAGAATCTTACTTCAAACTTCTTCCTTTTTAAACGTATATCTTAATTTCATAAAATTAATATTTTATGTCTTCTTTCTATATCTGTGGGTTCTTTTAAGTCATCCCTGTCTGTTTCTTTGCCCTATCTTCCATGCCCAACTTAACCCATTTTTCTTCTGTATTTTTCCATTGTTATTGAATATCATATGGGTTTTTTGTAATTAACTTTTATAAAATGGAGAGGGTCAAATGAGTAAAGAGTAGATATAATCATGATACATTGTACACATGTGTGAAACTTCACAAGAACAAATAGAATATTATCAATAAATGAAGTTTGAAAATCCCACTCCTTATTTCTGATAACTGAGCCTTGTAAATTTAAGTATTATATTAGAAATATTTCATTTATACATGAAACTTACAGAAGATAGATTACAAGTATTTTTCCAAAAACCACTAGGGTGTCCACAAACATAAATCTAACTGTGTAAAGTGATAGATGTGGTGGTTACATTGATTATGGCAAGTTCATTTTATGTGAAATCAGGTGTAGTATACCTTAAATATATGCAAATTCCCTTGTCATTTATGCATTTATACATTTATAAATTTAATTTATAATAAATATTTTAAATATTTAACTCCTCAAGGTGATGATTGTTCACTTAAAAGATGTGTTGTATTTTGTTTAACTGTATTTGGCATGGTACTTAAATAAATGTGTATCCTTTACTGTGTGGATAAACAAGTACAATATTCTTTATAAGAGCTCATCTAAAAGTCATGGATAACGTGGAAGTATTTCATAGAGTGCTGCATGAATAATGGGTTTTAGAGATTGATTGTCTCCAAGCCAACTTGTAGATTGTTGTTTTCCTCAGAGGATTGTCCTGTTATCATGATTGGAAGCAATAGTAACATACTATAACCTGGAAATGTTTTCATAAAAAGGATTTTATTATCAAGTTAAGAAAGCATTGAGTAATTCTACATTACTATCTATCATCTATCATCTTCATCATCATATATTTTCTAAGTGTGCCTGTATGTAGTGTGTGTGTGTGTGTGTGTGTGTGTGTGTGTGTGTGTGTGTGTGTTTGGCCAGAAAAGAACTTTTGTTGACATTGAGAGATCCCATCTACCATATTATTTTGAGCACAGTGTGAAGTGAACGTTTCTGATTTTTTAAAGACTCAGTTTTGTCATGTTATGTTTTGCTGCAAGCTGGGCATGTGGTGTTTTGCCAGTGGCTGACTTGTGAGAAGGCATATGATGCTTTGCTATGAGCATCCCCATTCGAGGGGCATGACTTTGGCCAGCTTAGAACATCCAGGAGTGGACTCTGAGGAGAGGAGATATACAGAGGCCCACACACAGTTAGAGGCTGCTCTTTTGGATAGACGTCTGCACTGATCATCATGTTTCAACACTTGACTTTGCATGAAGAAAGTTTCCAGAGAACATCTCAGGGCAATCCAAATAAATTCTGTGGCTTTTACTGACTTTTCATGCTGATTCATGTTGCTACTGGATGTTGGCCTTCAGAGTGGAGTGTTTGTATCTGGAGTACTGAGTTTGGTAATCCCCTAAAGACTAATCAACCCTAATAAGCAGGAAGTAGATAAAATAGGTCTACAGCCTTTTCCGTACTAATCTCCTATCTAAGGCTTGGAATGGTTGTAAAGGTGGTTGTGGTTTCACATATTCAGGGGAGCAAACCTCCTCCATTTGACCTTAATGCTTTCAAGACTATTTTTTCATACATTTTAAAATGTAAGTAAACTTTTAATATGAGTGTATCCAAAATAGGATGATAGCATGAGGAAGAAAGATAACTCCTCCAAAGTTAAATCAAGTTTGGTAGTAACAAACTTCTGGTTAAAAATAATTATTTGAATCAAGATCAAATTAAAGTTTTTATAATTTTGGTTTTTTTTATTTTTTTGTATTAATTACGATTTATTCACTTTGTATACCAGCTGAAATTGAGCCAATATACCTGCGACAAATTTTGTTCAATCATGTGTTTTCATTCTCAGTTAGATCTGCAGCATAGTATTTGTTTTATAAATTTATATTTATTTATTTATTACAATTTGTTCACTTTATATCCGTTGTGTAACCCCCTCCCTAGTCTCCTCACAGTCTCACCCAACCTGCCTCTTTTCCCCCTACACCCTTTCCCTAGTCCCCTAATAGGGGAGGACCTCCTCCTCTTCTATCTTACCCTAGCTTATCAGATATCATCAAGGCTGGCTGCATCATCTTCTTCTGTGGTTTAGCAAGGCTGCACTCCACAAGAGAAGATTATCAGAGAGCCTGCCACTGAGTTCATATCCTAGACAGACACTTCTTCCCTTACTAGGAAAAACTGAGCAGACTACTGGCTTCTTCTAAACAGGTGGACTAGGTCCTCTCCATGCAAGGTACTTGGTTAGAATGCATGTCTCTTCAGAACCCTCTGAACCCAGGATATTTGGCCTTATTGTTCTCATTGTGGATCTCTTCTCCAGGTCTTTCAATCTCCTCTCCTTTCTTAAGGTTTCCAGCACTCAGCAATTTTTGGCTATGAGTCTCAGTATCTCCTTCAATACCCTGCTGGGTAGAGACTTTCAGAGGTCCTCCGTGGAAGGCTCCTATCCTGTTACTGGTCTTCTCCTGCTTCTGATGTCTATCCTGTTTGCTTAATCTTCTGAATGAAGATTAAGCATCTCCCTTAAGGTATTCCTTGTTGTTTAACTTTTCTAGGACTTCAGATTTAAGTATATTTATCCCATATTATATGGCTAATATACACTATGTACTATCTATGTGTGTCTTTCTGCTGCTGTGTTATCTGACTCAGGATGATATTTTTGTAGTTCCCACCATTTGCCTACAAATTTCATGATTTCCTTGTTTTTAAATGCTGAGTAGTATTCCATTGTGTAAATGTACCACAATTTCTGTAACCATTTTTCCATTGTGGGGCATCTAGGTTGTTTCCAGATTCTGGATGTTACAAATAAAGCTCCTATGAACACAGTTGAGATATTGTCTTAATGATTGGTAATTCATCTTTTGGGTATATGGCTATAATTGAGGATCTTGAGGTAGCAATATTCTTTTTTTTTAAATTTATTTATTTATTTATTTATTTATTTTTTCAATGCAGTTTATTCAGGAACATTGAACAATCCTCAGACCCCGGGGAAAGCCAGCCCACAGCTTAAATAGCCTCTGGGTAGCCAACCCAGGCGTGCCACGTGGGCAATGCAGATAGGTCCACATACATGGAAGCAAGCCAGATCCTCAGCCTTAGCCAAATGTGGAATTGTTCATGACAGAGAGCACTCACCATCGGGAAGGTGGAAGGCGGAAACCAGCTCCATCTTTAAGGCATAGCATTCCGCAGCTCTCTACAGTTCCCCCTTTTTGTTTTAGACGCATCAGGCAAGAGTAGAGGTCTGATCTCTGATATTAGAAATAAATTGGGACTTTGTACAGATGTTCATTTAGGTGTCATCCACCCAAAGAGCATCAGACCCGTCCGATACCTTTTTCTCAGAGGCGGGACCTGGGGCATCAACCCGCTTGCAATCAGACATGCTCTTCTCTGGGTCCAAAGCAATATTCTTAATTTTCTGAGGAAGCGCCAGATTGATTTCCAAAGTAGTTGTACAAGTTTACATTCCAACCAGCAATGGAAGAGGGTTCCCCTTCGCCACAACCTCTCCAAAATACATCATTCCTTGAGATTTTGATCTTAGGCATTCTGATATATGTGAGGTGAAATTTCAAGGTTGTTTTGATTTACATTTCCCTAATGATTAAGAACTTTGTGCATTTCTTTAATTGTTTATCATTCTATAGTGCTTTTTTTGAGAATTATCTGTTTAGCTTTGTATCCAATTTTTAAATTGGATTAGTTAGTTTGTTGGTTTTAACTTCTTGAGTTTTTTATATATTAGCTCTGTGTCAGATGTAGAGTTGACAACGAACATTTCCCAGTCTGGAGGTTGTTGCTTTGTTCAGATGACAGTGTCCTTTGCTTTACAGAAACTTTTCAGTTTTATTAGTTCCCATTTATTAAACTGTTGATCTTAGAGCTGTTGATCCTGTGCTGTTGGTGTTCTGTTCAGGAGGTTGTCTTCTGTGCCAAAGAGGTCAGACTCTTCACCATTTTTTTTTAAAGATTTAGTGTGTTTGGTTTTATGCTACAATAAACCCCAGCCAATCAAGTTGCATCATAACTTAGTACATCCTCTTCTATTGAGGCTAGACCAGACAGTCCAGTTATTGGAAAATGATCCAAAAAAAGGCAATCAAGTCCTTGCCAGTTATGACTCATGGTCCCTTTGTTGCTAAGTGACCCACATGACTACCACGCTAACCACCATTTGTGTTGTGGGCCTACGTCTAGTCTATGCATGCTCTTTGGTTGGGGTTTCAGTTCTCTGTAAACCCCCATGGGCCAAGCTTGGTGGAGATTGTTTTTCTTCTTTAGGGTTTTCTAATATGCTTTTTAAGTAATACCTATGTGATGCTCACTGGTTAGACAGGTTTTACTTCTCTTTTCAGGAGGACAGCAGCAGTACCCTAGTACTCATACACAGACAGGGCTCAGGATTCATTGGTGATTTGGAACAAAATCGATTATAAAGTTATCTGGTCTTTCTTTTATGTTCCAACATTTTCAGTGAAGGTTCTGTACCCCTAAAAATAATAGTGGTAAATTTGGTGTCAGGGAATTTCCAAGGAACTATTAAAGGAGTTTGTAACTCAGTATAGGTGATTGCCACAATTTGTCAGTCTACAGAGTATGGGGGAATACCATTTTTCTTATGTATTTTTCTTATGTATTTTTAAGCCTAAGTACAATATGCTTCTGTCTTCCCTATTAGTTATTTTTTTTGGCATCTCTCAAATGCCACTGTCATTATATAATACAACAAAATGTAAGCTCTATGTTGTAAGCATGAGTAGCAGTTTTGAATATCCCCTGAAACATTTGCCATGGAAACATAAAATAAAAGAAATTTTATATGCTGCACTACTTACCCACTTTTGAGCAAACCATAATTTGTATTTATCTTAAACTTTGCTCTGCTCACTAATTAACTTAAAACAAACATAGAAATATCTGCTTCGTTTAACATTCTTTGCATGGATAACCACTGAAAACTCATTACAGAAACCTTTTTCACAAGGTCATTCAAGATCCATAATGAAATTTAAACAAAAGTATCAATTCAGATAAGTCATTAACACATTCATAAACTCCCCAGTTAGCCTAGACTGAGCATTCCCTTTGTATTGGAATGACAAATGACACAATATGATTACCGTTATCCACTGACATACATGGAGAGATTATTTAATTATGTTATGTTCTACATTTTCACATGAATGGATTAAGAACGATGTTGTGGCCAAGTGCATAGCATTTTGCACAAGCTACTTAAAGAAGTAAATAAATCAAACAATTATTTCTGAATCACAGGAGCAACCATGGATTGTTCTAGGAAAGCCAGCAGAGGCAATAACCTTCAAAGGCTATCTATCTAATTTATCACACTGGCAAAATGAAATGCAAGTCTCCACAGACACTCAGGGAAATGGACAAGGCAATGTGGTCTGGAGTCACTGACTATTAGTAAAATAATATAATAAATTTAAAAGGTGCTAATGAAATATTCAAGAGGAGCTTCTCCTTAAATGTCTGTAGTACACAAAACAAGGCTAAGTTATTTTAAAAGATTTAGGTGATGGTATATGTGGACTATGATTCATAATACAAATAGTGAACACATGCTAAACTATGATATAAATTTTGATAAATATAAAATTTCCCATTCTCAGACTTTTTTTTTTCTAAAATAACTTGGGAAGATAAAAATTAATCAGACATAATTAGACATCTGACATATATTTTATATATTGTCCCTGACGCATTATTCTGGGAAGAACTAGGTGAAGAGAAAATGATTGAAATATTGTATGAAAAACAATAAACAATGAAAAATTTTATTCTTAAAAATGTAAAATTGAGTGTAAACAGCTAAAAAACCTGCAAATATGTCAAAAATAATTTATGGTATCATTAATTTTTTTGTTTGCTTATGTTCAAATTGTCCTTTCATTTTATACTTATTAAATTTATTTTATTCACCTGGGTATTTGTGTCCTGCGCACAAATGTGCATATGTACATCCTGTGTCCTGTACACACCAGGTTTTAAGAGTGTTGAATACCCTGGAACCACACTTACAGATTGTTGTAAGTCACAATGTATAATAAATACATTGCGCATTTCAGCTGCAGCTTGATTTGTGCCTTGTCTCCCTAACTCAGAGCTTCTAGTTATTAACTATGAGGAAGCACTTCCCAGGAGATTTTACCTCAAATGATACACATTTTCAGTCCTAACTAAGAGATTCCATTGTCCCAATAAAGCAAAAGCTTTACTTCCATAAATTTTTAATAAAAAAAAATGTAACTACGGAAGATGCTCATATAGAAGGATAAACATGATAAATATTAGAATCACAAAAAGACAGGGAACAGGAATGGAGCCTACCATAGAGGGCCTCTGAAATACTCTACTGAAGGAGATATTCAAGCAGAGGCTGAGACTCATAGCTAAACTCTGGGCAGAGTGCAGCCAATCTTACGAAAGAAGGGGGAGACTGAAGGACCTGGACGATGGGCTGGAGAGATGGCTCAGTTGTTAAGAGCACTGTCTGGAGAGGACACTGCAGCCAGCACTGAGGAGACCTGATAAGCTAGGGTCAGATGGAAATGGAGGAGGACCTCCCCTATCAGTGGACTTAGAGAGGTAAGGGAGGAGATGAGGGAGGAAGGTAGGGTGGAAATAGGAGGGAATGAGGGAGGGGGCTACAGCTGGGAAACAAAATAAATAAACTGTAATTAATATAAAAAATAAAAATTTAATTAAAGAAAAGAAGAAAAAAAGACATGGAGGTGACAGGAGCTCCAAAAGGAGACCAACAGAACCAATAAAACTGTATCTGCATGCACAAAGCATGTTTCAATTAGCATATACTTCTGTTCTAGAATATTGGTTAATTTGAAGTATAGGAAGTTATTTCATACTAGAGTACACTTAAGGTCTAATTTTTAAAATAGCATGCTCTCAACAAAATGTGTGTTTTGTTCTCAAAACAGTTTTTCTTAATAACTATTTATTAATATTTGTTTTTAAAAGTAAATTTTAAATTAAAAATATTTTATAGAAAGATTTATTTACTCATAATTACCAAAGTCTTGTTACTGTTATATAATAAAATTGAAACTGCTGAATAAACATATTCATGTTATGAATTCGTAAAAGTATTCTGTAGAAGTTACCTGTTTCTGAATAGCTTCAAAAGACATATTAGATAAAACTTCTAGCCTCAAGACAGCAAGCTATTATATTATTTTTTTCTGTGCTTCACCCTATTTTATTATTTTTTGCCAAAGGCAAGAGATACCATTTGATATTTATATTTGTTTTCACATTTATTATGCCTAATTTGAAATGACTCTAAGGCTAATGCATTGAGCTGTCGTGTACTGAAATAAATCTAAATTATTAAAATGTTCGGAAGAAAAAGTATTTTGATGTAATATATATATATATATATATATATATGCCATCAAGACATCTTGTATTTATGCTGACATGTCATATAAATTCAATGACATGACTATGTCTATCATAGGCTCCATAATTTAAAACAAAATAAAGCCATATCAGTCTTTATGAAGTCAATTTATTAATTAAACTAAGGATATTTATTGCTCTGTTTTTATATAGAGACAGCCATAAGCAACCAGTAGAAATCGGGTAGTTTAATAAAAGTACTGAAAATTTGTACCATAAAAACAGTAACACAAATCTAGAATTTAAAAGCCTAGAAAACTGAAATCTATGTTCTTTTGCATTTTTTATTTTTATTTATTTATTTTAAAAATTTATTTATTCACTTCATACCCCAATAGTATCCCCCTCACTCCTCTGCTTCCTGCCCCACCCTTCCTTGCACTTCTCTCTCCCCGTCCCAGAAAAGGGGATCCCACCTCTAACTAAACCACCCCAACACATCAACTCGAATCAAAACTGAAAACATCCTTTTTCGTGGTGTCTTGGCAAGGCAGCCCTACCAGGGCAAAGCGATCAAAAAGCATGCAATAGAGCCCTTGTCAGAGGCAGCCCCCTATCCCCTTACACGGGAACCCACAGGAAGACCAATATGCCTATCAGGTACATGTTTATAGGGGCCTAGGTTCACTCAATGCATCGTCTTTGGTTGGTGCTTTCAGTCTCCGAAAGCTGCCCAAGGCCCAGGTCAGTTTGCTTTCTTGCTCTTCTTCTGGAGCTCCTGTCCCCTCTGGATCCTTCTAGCCCTCCCCTCTCCATTCCTCACTCTTCCACAATATTCCTTGTGCTCTGCCAAATGTTTGGGTCTGAGTCTCAACATCTGTTTCAATCCATTAATGCGGTGGAGCCTCTCAGAGGACAATTATGTTAGACTTCTGTCTGTAAGCATAGGGTGTGTCTTTATTAGTGTCACAGATTGGCTCTCTCCCTTGGTGTAGGTCTCAGGTTGGGTCAGGCATTGGTTGCACATTCCCTCCATCTCTTCTCTATTTTCATCCTTGCATATCTTGTAGGTAGAATAAATTTTGGGTAGAGGTTTTTGTGAGTGGGTTGGTTTTCCCCTCCCTCCACTAGAAATCCTGTCTAGTTGTGTGGAGGGCTCTTCAGTCTCAATTACCCTAGCTACTAGGTGTCTTAGCTGGAGTCAACCCATATCCCTCTGGAGCCTACCCTGTTGTAGGTCTTCATTTTGTCTCAGAGAAGCCCCCACCCACGGATTCTGTTCTCTCTGAAAGTCCACTTTCCTCCTGCCCCAGCTCTCCCCACATCTCACCACCCAATTTTCCCCCCCACACTCCCTCTTCTATACTATTCTTTCTCTTTACCCATTTCTGCTGTATATTCTCTTTCCCCTTCTGAGTAAGATTCAAGAATCCTGCCTTGGGCACTCCTTGTTACTTAGCTTCTTTTGGTCTGTGAATTGTAATATAGTTATCCTGTACTATTTATGGTTAATATTTATGCTCTTTTGAATTTTTACAGGTTTGTGATGGTGAATATGTTGTACCTGTCTCTCAAGGCTTCTTGTGGCTTAGTGTAAGTTTCTGGCATTCATCTGATTGTGGCAGCATTCATTCTTTTTTCACAAGCTGTTCTCTATGTATCTATCTTTCCCAATGTTTGTCCTTGCAAAGACAGAAGTCACAAACAGCATCAGATTTGGGTCTCCCAAATAGCCTTCTTAATAATTGTTATTGCTGTTTAGTCTCCATGTTGGCCAAAACGTAACAAGTATCTCACTGAACTCTTCTTTATCAGCAAAGCCTTATTTTCAAGATAGACCAAATACAAAGATACTAGAAATAAAAATTTGGGCGTTCTTGATGGAGAACTTCATTTCAACTCACTAGAGTTCATTTTTCTACCACAATGTGCTTTTGATTGGTTTTAATTGTTAAGCTAAAAAAATATCAATGACAGTGTTTCTAAATAGTCTCCATTTCCTCATAATTTGAAGATGGGATTGAAACAGATAAAAGACATCTTCTTGGATACTCATACTAACCTATATGCTATTCCTTATTTCATATAAATAGATTGTCATGAGGACTTCATCATATGTTTGACAGTTTTTTCTATTTCCCTTCATTTTTCATAATTCAGTAGCAAAAGAATGAGATTAACAGGTATTTATATTAGTTTTATATCATTTTAAATTATGAGCTAATATTTTCTTATTTTACATCTTACATGAAAATCATTTACCCTTTGAAACAATGAACCACAGCCTATGTTCTTTAAATATCTCTCAAAATTTCTGGCTTTTTACAGAATTAAGCTTCTTGTAGCATAGTTAAGTATGAAAATATGCCCTTCTTTTGACAAGTTAGTAGAAAAATAAAATCACAAATGATGTACCCTGTATTTTTAGGACAAATGTACATTTAAAAAAAAGCAGAAAAAAGAATTTGACTCAACTCAAATATACTCTAATTATATTAAAATGGACATATAAGATTTCATCTGAAAGCCCATAGGCCTTCGCAGCCAAAGCATTAAGTGGATGCCTGCCTGATATATAAGGTAACATGCTGTGTGTGACCTCAGCTTAGAATAACCCATGTATTTCCAGGGTCAAACATGTCAAGGTTTTGTGAACTAAGGAACATTTTTATAAATGAACTTGTGGATATAGCCAGAAGGATTAGGCAATATTGTCCAGGTAAACATGGAGTCCCCTGTACCCTGGAATAGAGCAAAATGACAACTCATATATCCAGTGATACAAGCAGACAAATGATAATGAGGAAAGAGAGTTTGGAAAGCCTGTTAGTTTAGGTGATTCTGGTGACTAGGTAATTATTGTTCCAAGACTGCATATATACAACCAGAGAGGTGATACAAATAATGGAGATTTTTAGATAGATAGATAGATAGATAGATAGATAGATAGATAGATAGATAGATGGATAGGGACTGTCTCTGACATGAACTGATTGGCCTGCTCTTTGATCACCTCCCCCTGAGGGGGAAGCAGCCTTACCAGGCCACAGAAGAAGACAATGCAGCCACTCCTGATGAGACCTAATTGACTAGGATAAGAAGGAAGGAAAAGAAGACCTCCCCTGTCAGTGGACTTGGGGAGAGGCATGCATGCAGAGGGTGGAGGAAGGGATGGATTAGGACTTGGGATGGGAGGAGGGAGGGAAGCACAGGTGGGATACAAAGTGAATGAAGTGTATGTAATAAAGAATTAAAAATAAATAAATAAAAAAAATAAAAGGACAGTCTATAAGGAAAGATTCTATTTTTTTAATCTGTAAGCATACCCAACCCTTTGATTTATAGCAAACTTTGTAAACACACATTAGGTTTATCATGTACTTTCAGGCCAACTATAGTGTAGCTCCAAAGAATAGAAGAATCATGTTACAGTACTATGAGAGAATGGACAATTCTAATTAACAAAATTAAATGCATAAAAGTAAATAATTAATAACCAATAATTAAGAAATAAAAGTGAACAAACAAAATGCTCAGTTCATCTTGACTCTGAAGTCTAAAGTTGTGGTTTCAAACATTTGGAGGTAAATTTCCTGCCTTGCGTTGAGATCTGGAGTCATTACATTCATACCATCAGAGCAAACTGCATATTTTCCCCTTGAAAGCACCCTGCTCAAGTTCTAACTCCTTTAAAAGTAATACTAAGAATTAGATACATTCCTCTAGATATGTAAAATAAAATAAATTAGTTTAGAAATACAAAAATGTTTTTATATCACTACCACATTAATATATAGATGGGATTTTTACATAAGTGTATAACTAATCATTTTCCATTCTTATATTTGTGTAAGTTTTCATGTGTCCTCACACCAAAAAAAATGTTTTTTTTTTCCTTAAGAGATACTTTCAATCATGTTTCACATAGCTAATTGCATGCATTCTTGCTTAAATATTGCATTTTGTTTCAACTTATTTGAACTGGCTGAATACATTACACAGACAATTTGAAACTTGGAAAGCATACACAAGTATCTATGGAGAGACTGGGAGGGAATTAGCCCAAATAGGAATTATTAAAATAGATAATATGGGATTTGGGGCTGAGAGGTAACAAACTAGATTAAGGGATAATATTTTCCCAGCCCTGGGTAAAATAAGGCTTATTAAAATACAGCAGGTATCTGTGTCTTTTATTGTTTGACAGTGGGTTAAATAAAACCATTGTAGTAATTATAGACTTTTAATAATAAACATTATTAGCAATTTATATTTACTACAACAAGGTCTAAGTGGTTCGCATTCCCAGTTAGAAACCTTTGGTGAAATCTAATCTTACATTTGCAACTGTTCATCAACTGGATATTGTCTCTGAGTTAGGGATGAAGGCTTGTGTCCATTTCTCCTCTTGGTGCTTCTACCCCATCAGGCCTAGACCTGTGAATGTTCTGTGCACATTGCCAGTCTCTGTGGAGTCTTATGTGCATTAATTAGCTGTATTTAGAAAGCCTGTTTCCTTGATGCTTTCCATCCTCTCTGGCTCTTCTAATCTTTCTGCCTCCTCTTAAGCAGAGTTACCCGACTTTGGAAGGGACGAATTTGATGGAAACATCCCATGTGTTCCAAAAGCTCGCATTCTGTGTGTACATTTTAGTTGTGGGTCTCTGATTAGTTCTTAAACTTCCTACCAGCAAGAGAAAACTTCTCTGGTGATGTCAGAGTGAGATGTTGACCTATTGTTACAACAGAGGGTCCTTTAGTAGTCTTTCTTTTTTTTATTTTTATTTTTCTTTATTAAGTACACTTTACTGACTTTGTATCCCCTCCGTGGTTACCTCCCTCCTCCCATGCCAATCCCCCCCTTCCTCCACCCTCTGCCTGCATGCCCCTCCCCAAGTCCACTGATAGGGGAGAACTTCTTTTCCTTACTTCTGATCCTACTCAATTAGGTCTCATCAGGAGTGGCTGCATTGTCTTGTTCTGTGGCCTGATAATGCTGCTTCCCCCTCAGGGGGAGGTAATTAAAGAGCAGGCCAATCAGTTCATGTCAGAGACAGTCCCTGTTCCTATTACAATGGAACCCACTTAAGTACTGAACTGCCATGGGCTACATCTGTGCAGGGGTCTTAGGTTATCTCCATGCATAGTCCTTGGTTGGAATAGCAGTCTCAGGAAAGACCCCTGCATTTGCTCAACCATGTAGCAGCCTTATTTGTAATAGCCAGAAGCTGGAAACAGCCCAGATACTCCTCAGTGGAGGAATGGATGCACAAATTATGGTATATCTACACAATGGAATATTACTCAGCAATAAAAACAAAAAAACAAGGAAATCATGAAATTTTCAGGTAAATGGTGGGATTTGGAAAAGATCATCCGGAGTGAGCTATCCCAGAAGCAGAAAGATGCACATGGTATATACTCACTCATTTAGACATATAATATAGGATAAACCTACTAAAATCTGTACACCTAAAGAAACTAATCAAGAGGGAGGACTCTTGCTAAAATGCTCAATTCCTATCCAGAAAGGTAAAGAGGATGGACATCAGAAGAAGGAGAAAAGAGAGAACAAGTCAGGAGCCTGACACAGAGGACCTCTGAAAAGCTCTGCCCTGCAGACTATCAATGTAGATATTGAGACTTATGGACAACCTTTAGGCAGAGTGCAGGGAATCTTAGGAAAGAAGTGGGAAATAATAAGATCTGGAGAGGAAAGGAACTCCATAAGGAGAGCAACAGAGCCTTAAGTAGTCTTTCTATTGCCACATTCTTTTACCAGAACAGTAGTAATTGGTTTTCACCTAGACCCATGACCTATCTAGTCTTAGGTCCATGGACACCTGAGCAGTGTCAGAGATAGGTTCTGATTCATAGACTGGGCCTTAAATCCAATCAGATATTGGCTGGTTAATCCCACATGCTGTGTGCCATTATTGCACCGGCATATGCTTCAGGCAGGTCATATTGTACATAGAAGAGTTTAAGCACGGTTACTATTTACATTTCTCCTTTAGTAAGTACAGAGTAACTTCTTGTAAAGGAAATTTTGGTTCTGTGTAAACTCAGTTATGTTATGTAAATATGTTTTTTGTTTTATAGTTGGGCTATAGTTTGTCCACACATGTTAATTGTCTCATGCAGAGTGTGATCTTTGCCAGCTGGTAATGCCCTTCCAAGTAAGGCACAGAGAGGTGTGGTCTAGTATTCTGAGAGTATAAATATAAGAGCGAGAAAGAGAAGAGGATGTGCCTGTGGAGCTATTCGGTGTGGCATTCAGTGTGACATGTAGCAGTGTGGAGAGACTAGAGACCAGAGATGTTATGGCTGTTGGAGCAGACAGACGGAGAGAAACGTTTTGTGGCACAGCAGCATGGAGGAACCTGCTAGCTGTGTCTGTGGTTGATAGAGATTGGTATAGAGCCCTCAAAGAACCCCTTAACCCTAAATAGCCTGGATAAATAAAGGAGTCTGCCCCCCCACTTACCTTTTCTCTCTCCTACTTAAGGTTGGGAGTTTGGTGGGAGAGAGGTAGAGGCCTAAACACCCAAATAAAGTTAAAAAAGAAAGAAAGAGAGAGAGAGAGAGAGAGAGAGAGAGAGAGAGAGAGAGAGAGAGAGAGAGAGAAAGAAAGAAAGAAAGAAAGAAAGAAAGAAAGAAAGAAAGAAAGAAAGAAAGAAAGAAAGCTACAAGAGGCTTTCTGCTACATTGTCCAGGACCAGTAACGCTCATGCGTGGGGAGTGGAAGCTCTATATAGGCACCAGCTTGACCTCTCAATGAGTTATGTCGGCATTGTCTACAGCAATACGAACTTGCTGTCCATATGTGGAGAGCAACCAGCAGATTTTCCAACAGCTTTCATTTTAGGAAGCATGGGGAGATTTAGATGTAACACATTCCAGGAACTTGAAGCTTCATTTGATGGTAAGAGATGTCCAGTTGGGAATTAATCTCCCCAACTATTTGGCAATTGTACTTAGGTCACCTTCACATTGTATGTATTTTGAGAAGCTTCTGGTAGTATATTAACTTTCAAGATGACAGCTAAAAAGGCCCTTAGTTTTAGCTGTCCTTACAAATATGTCCTCTCTCTGCCTGCTGTTCCCTCCTCCTCCACATTTGATCCACCAGGCCCAATCTCACTTGTCCATCAGCCATCCATAACTATTCTATTTCCCCTTGCTAAAGTAATCCAATATTCCTCTCCGCCCCTTTTTATGCTCTCAATATGTGGTCAAATAGATTAAAGCCTGCTTATAGAAATCTTTTTTTTTTTCTTTTTACATCAAAAGTGGAAATTTGTTTTGGAATCAATTATGTGTGACCATGACCCAGGTTACAACAAATTCCATATTCTAATTTAGTAACAGTTTAAGGAAGCTTTATAACAGAACAAATAAAATCATAAATCAAGACACTTTTGAAATATGTTGATGGAAATATCTAGTTAATAGATTAAAGTAAAGCAGTAATATTTCTGGAACATGCTTTCAGTGCTATCTAATGTCATTCCTATCCTTTTGGTTGGTAGTTGTTAATTAAAAGTTAAGTTAATACTAACAGACAACACAGCCCTGAGTGAATAAATACAGTATTTGTGTTTGGGATTCTGACAGACTTCGTTTGGTATAATTTTTCTTTCTTTCTTTCTTTCTTTCTTTCTTTCTTTCTTTCTTTCTTTCTTTCTTTCTTTCTTTCTTTCTTTTTTCTTTCTTTCTTTCTTCTTTCTTTCTTTTTTCCATTTACCTGAATAGTCCATGATCTCATTCTTAAGAGTTTTGTAATGTGCCACTGTGTAAAGTTACCATCTTTTCTTTATTCACTCATCCATTGATAGACAACTACTTTTTCCAATTTCTGGGTATCATAAATACAGCATCAATGAACATGGTTGAGCAAGTATTTCAGTAGAAACATGGAGAGTCCTAAGGGTCATATAACTGGATTTTGAAATAGATCTATCCTCACCTTCCTGAGGAACTGCCAAACTGATTTCCACAGAATAGAATGTCTTTACACTCCCTTACATTCTACCCTTTCCAACATGAGCTATTTTTGCTTTATTGACCTTGGCCTTTCTGACTACTCTAAGATGAAGTTTCTAGGTAGTTTTGAAGCATCATTTAGAATTAACATATAAATTATATATGTATAATATCAGGATATCTCTCTGAAGTAGAAATCATCTCCCTTGTTTCATCCCTCCATTTCCTCTCTCTCCCTCACTCCATTTCTCTTCCTTCCTTCCTTCTTTCCTTCCTTCCCTCCCTCCCTCCTTTCTTCCTTCCTTCCTTCCTTATTCCCCTTTCTTAATTACTAATCTTGCTAATGTGTAGTTCTTACTGGCTACACCTTGCAATGATGCTGATGTTACAGGCATGAGGGAACATGTCTGATTTTATATGGATATTAGAAATTTAACCTCACACCCTTATACGTGCAGACCAAGCACCCAATGGGCCATCTTTCTTTCCCTAGATATATTTGTTTGTTTGTTTTTTTAAATGCTGCGAATAGTAGCTAATAATTTTCTCTGCGATATGTACTCTGTTGATACAACATGATCATATCAAGCATTAAATACTTAATTAAAGCACCAATTACTTGTCACAGTACTGTACTATAGTTATTTTAGATAGACAGTGACTTTTTAAAATCTGGGGACAGAGTTCTATGCTGTTGTCCATGGAATGGAGCAAACCACATAATATCAATTAAGAGATGTGCTTGCATTACCTTCCTGATCTTGCCCCAAAGGTCTATACTACCTCATCAAAGTCAAGCTGAACATGTTCTGTTATTCATAATATATCTTCTGACAAATATACATGGCTTTTCAAGAACAGAGCTGTTTATGACATACTATATGATTCAAGCAAGTCTTTTATAATTTTTATTTTTATATTAATCACAGGTTATCCCAGCCATAGTCCCCTCTCTTATTCCCTCCCTCATCTACTCCCTGTGCCTCTCTAAGTCCACGGATAGGGGAGGTCCTCCTCCCCTTCCATCTCACCCTAGTTTATCAGGTCTCATCAGGACTGGCTGCAATGGTCTCCTCTGTGGCCTACCAAGGCTGCTCCTCCCTTTAAGTCAAGCAATTCTTTTAAACAAAATTTTTAACTACTTTAATGAAACTGGGCTTTAGAATTTGATATGCCAAACTTAGATTGTTGTATTTTTGTAAAAAAAAAAAAAAAAAGAATCATTTCATACATTGCTATGGCCATCTCTGCTTCTAGTTTCCTACATGTGAAATTTTAATTAGATAATGAAATAGAAAAATAAATATCAATGAAATATTATATATGTGTATCACCAAACTCACATGTATACACACAGATCTATATATTTCTATACTTCCATAAACTAAAATAATAAAATATAAAAATTGTTTCCTAGTTTATTATTACATTTTAAATTATTTATTGAGATTATAATATAATTATATCATACTATAACCTTCCTCCCCTTTCCTCCATCAAACACTTCCCAGAGAACCACCTGCCCCCTCTCCTCCAAATCCATGTCCTCTTTTAAATTGTTGTTGCACACACATCCTTGTATATGTTTTCATGAACATATAAATGATTTTACGCAGGTCATATAATGTTTGTTGTATGTATCATGTTTTTTTTTTTAAGAGAAAGGGAGAGCATCAACATGGAAACTGGTTACTTCACTATGGAAGCTCATGAAATGTCATAAATTATCTTAAAACTAAAACAAAAGAAGTGTAGAATTCTATTCCTTTAAAGTTTTTCTTCTTTTCTTTCTTTTAAGATGTGTTTCCAGGTTTTAATCTCTAACAGTATTCAGAAAGCACTGTATTACATTTACTTGCCAAATTGATTTAACTTTTAAGCAATCCTTAGATTCAAAAAGGATTCGGTATTCTGCTGACTTCAGCTAAATGTTATTCTCATAAATCAGCAAAGCACATTTATAAATCATGTGAAAGAAAGTACCTGCAATTTATACAGCTGCTAAAATTATATCATTAGTGACTGTATATGAACTCAATTTAAGTGACTTAATATAATGAGAGGTTTCTGTGCTATAATATCTTAAAAATACAAGATTGACATTTACAGTATTAAAGGATCATGTGAACTGTGAAGAATATTAAGAATACATTAGTAATTACAAGATATGTTCTGTTTTGAATAGTTGTGTGTTTATTTTTTCATTTTACTGTGTTTTGATGGTTTCCTTGGCTTATCTTGCATATTTTAATCATATTCATCCATTCTTCTTTCTCATATCTTTTTTTTTTCTCTTTCTCAAACTCTTACTCTCAACAAGCATCAACTCCTCACTTTTTGTTTAGTCCTCTGAGTTCCCTCATGCTTGATCACACCTAGGAGTCTAGTTAATATAGAAAGGTTAACTTACCAGTGGTGATATCACTGAGGAAAATGGGATTTCCCCCAAACTACCAATAACTGTCAATAGTCTCTCAGAGGGTTAGGTCCTTATTGTTTCCTTCCCTTCCAACATAAATTGCTGAACTGACCAATTTTGTACTCTGTCATCTGAGAAACAAAAGAGTCTATCTCTACCCTGATGCTGTGCACACCTTTGAAATTCATATCACCCATCCTAATCTGTGGAATAGTAAAACAGACTCACTATGGAAAGGCTTTTCACTCAGAAAAGCAAACAGACAAACAAACAAACAAACAAAAAAAAACCGCATTGCACTTTTATAAGCTTATTTATTTACGCTTATATAAAGATATACTTATTAAAATTTTAGTGTTTAGCCTGTAAGTATGTTAGTAATGTGCACTGTTTGGGGAGGCAAGTAAAATGTCTCAGATGCCCTGAAACTGGAGTTAGAGGTAGTCATGAGACATGATGTGGGCATGAGTCCAGACTATCAGGGCTTAACCACTGAACTGTCTCCCCAGCTCTTTACTAATACTTTACTTTTGTCACCTGTTACCCAGTATTATTTTCATCTATTAACTGTATATTAAAATAAAACCACATTTTTGTTAATAAATTAACCACCTCTTTATTAAATCTTTATTAATAAGTAGGAATTAAATGAGATACATACTAAAATTTGATATTGTGCATGTTCAATATTTTTTTCATTATCTATTGTCTAAATATAATGGAAAGACTTATATATCAGACAAAATAAATATTTTTAAGTATTTATTTTTATTTATTTAGCTCTTAAGGCTAAAAAACAAAGTAAGCCCAACTTGGGAGATAAAAATAACTAAAATACACTCTTTAAAATTCTGTAGTGTTCGAGTCGGAAATTATAGTATGGGCATCTTCCAATGTCTTTGCGAGAGAATGACCTGTACTATTTCTCTAAGATTTCTGCCATACTTTGGGGACTTGTTATTCTTTGTGCCTTGAAGGGACTTGAAACTCCTTGTCCCCTCGCCCCCACCGCACCATTTGTAAATGATCACTTGGGGTTTATCAGTGCTAGTGTGTCTATGACTGCAGCTCTGAAAGTGCACCAACATTATGTAACAATACACAGTAAGTATGCCAACACTGCTTGATGTCATATAAAAACAATGTTTCCCAATAAGGTCACTTCCACAGGCAATTGGAAATGTTTTGTTAGAAGCATGGTTTGAATTTCAAGCTACAATGTTTTTAATCCTATGAAGCATATTGTAAGGGAAGCCTGACTTCCACTTACATAAATACTTGGCCTATTGATTTATAAACAGTTAAACAATCAGAAATCTAAGAAGCTTTTTATCTTTGTATTATGTAGAATGTTGTTTCTAATTGATTCATATTTGTAACACACATGTGATTATGAAAGAAAACACTTTAAAAGTGACTTTAAGATGAGTTATTTATGAAGGTTTAAAGTATACAGGATGCATTAAATATTTTAGAAGCTAAAAGTTTGTCATTTTCTCAGTATTTGATGGAAAGGAAAGAAAACATTCTTCCCCACTTTGATATATTGTGTCCTTCGAAACAGCAGTGAGGTGAACCATTAAAAAGTAAAACACTCCACTGAGCTGAAAAACAAACTCTGATTGGGAAAGCTAATGCCTCAGGAAAAAGCAGGGTTTGCAATCTCTGTTTTCATGTCTCCCATGTCTTTGATGGATGGTAAAAACAGCTAAGAAGCTGAACTTTAAACAAAGCACCACAGTGACTTAAAAGCCATTACCTGTTGCATATCAACTGAAGTTGTAAAGAATTCACCAAAATGCATGAAAAATGTCAAGTATCAGTATGGTAAGAAAAGTAAACTCATTAAACATACCATACTGTACTTTATTTCCTCTTGGAAAATTAGATACGTTGATAAGCTATCAATATATTTGACAAAATATATTTTGTCAAAATATATGTACTTGAATTACAGATAAGTTGCTATTTTCTACGTTCTCTAACCAAAATTTAATTTTATAATAATAAGAGAATTATAAATATGCATTTAATATTTATTTTAGCTATTTGTTGTATCATGCTAATCTCGGTGTATGTATACACAAAATTCACAATAGGTAATTTATTAATGAAATATAATATCTTCTAGAATGTGTTGGCTAGAAATAATGAGTCAAGAGACATTTATATTTTTTATGTTTAACATTTTAAAATTCTTATTTATTTATTTATTACAATTTATTTACTTTGTGTCACTGCTGCTGCTTCCTCCCAAGTCTCCTTCCAGCCTAACCCACCATCCATCCCTCTTCTCCCCCTATGCTCTTTCCCTAGTCCCCTGATAGGGGAGGTCCTACTCCCTTTCTATCTGACCCAAGCCTATCAGGTCTCATCAAGCCTGGCTGCATCATCTTCCTCTGTGGCCTGACAAGGCTGCACTCCCCAGTGGGAGGTGAGCAAAGAGCAGCCACTGAGTTCATGTCAGAGAAAGCCCCTGCTCCCCTTATTAGTACCCACTTGGAAACTGAGCAGCCTATGGGCTTCCTGTGTGGGGAGGTTCTAGGTCCTCTCCATGCATGGTCCTTGGTTGGAGCATAGGTCTCTGAGGTTCTCTTGGGCCCAGATTTTTTGACACTGTTGGTGTCCTTGTGAAACTCCTGTCCCATCCAGGTCTTTCTATCTCCCTGCATTCAGGAAAGCTTATGGACATATATGTTTTGAATCACAAATTTGGTCTTAGAATATGAGGCCATGACTCTGTGTGGCTTACTTAAACATAGCACTAATATAAGAATTAGAGCAATTTAAATGGGAATATAAATGTCATAAAGGACATGAAAAGAAAGGAGTATTAAGTAAAGTAAATGGAGCAGACCTAGGTGGAGAAGTAGATATGAGAAAGCTGTGACGAATGAATCTGAATCAGAGTTTCCTGGTGGAGCCAATCGAATAAAAAAGATGGAAACATAAAATGAGGATGGAAGAAACAGAAGAAAACATCACAAAGAGAGCAGACATCAGTTTATATTTTTAAAAGCATCTTAAATCTGTGCTTTTATCTTTGAAAATCCAAAATAGAAAGGCTTAGCATTTTCTGTCTTGCTTACACAAGCAGTTTTGGTGGCTGTAATGAAACTATGTTTTATGGGGCAATAAACAGTATATAAAGATCTATTGGAAACTGTAGAATAGATCCTAGAGAGTACTAATAGTAGACTATATGACCAGAGTAGATATTGAGAGGTTTGGAGTCACACTTTATAGATATGCTAGCTATCATGTTCTGACAGAATAGATGCAGGAGAGGTGAAAGGACAAATGTTTCTATATATATTCATGTTTGCATATGTGTGAGAGAGATACAAAAGAGGCTAGTTGGATCCAAGGATCACAGGAGCAAGGGATAAAAGAAAACAAAAGAGAATAATCATGGTTACCTTTCTATACTAAAATACTAGAACCGCTCACACCATCCCTAAATATTATCAGTTGAGGAAGGGAAAATGAACCATATCAAAGAAGTTTATATAACGTTTTAAAGTTTATACTACAAAAAGTTGAGTCAAATATACAAGTTACTTAAAGAAATCTAGGATTTAATAATATAGAATATATCTTGAAAGCAGGCCAGCAGAAGCATACACCCATACAAAATGTCTGTTACCATCCAAGACATGGGGAAAAGAGGTAATAATCAAGTACATACATACATGTACAGATCTGGGATCAATTAATAGATGAGATGTGTTATCTATCAGTACCACAAGGTGGACTAAAAAGACTACATGAAATATGAGAAAGGACTGAAAACATTGGTTATTGAAATACCATATCCCATACAGTAGCAAAATTAGTTCATAAAACCCAATAGTAGGAAAATAGTACTATTATATAGTCCTTTTTTCTTTTATTATTATACTTTTTATTAAAATTTTGTAAAATTTGTACAGGAGTAGAGTTTTTTTTTTTCATATGAACCTCTTCTTTCACTATCTAATTTCTTGCATGTCCCTCCCCAAAATCTTTCTCTCAAACTGATATCCTCTTCTTCATGTTTGTGTGTATGTGTGTATCTGTGTGTGTGCATGCATGTGTGTGTGAGAGGGAAATAGAGAGAGAAGAGAGAGTGATAACTGTATGCACGTGAGTACGGTCTGTTCAGGGTATGTGCAGGCAATCATAGCTGTTAGCGTGCAGCGGTGCCATGTGCAGCAGATACTGTTTCTCCCAATACTCCTGATTTTTTTTAAATTTTTATTTTAATTTAATTTTTTATCATTATTAGTTACAATTTATTAACTCTGTATCCCAGCTGTATCCCGCTCACTCCCTCATTCCCTCCCAATCCTCCCTCCCTCCCTATTCTCCTCCCTGCCCCTTTCAAAGTCTACTGATAGAGGAGGACCTCCTCCCCTTTCATCTGACCCTGTTTTATCAGGTATCATCAGGATTGGCTGCAAAGTCCTCCTCTGTGGCCTAGAAGGACTGCTCCTCCCTTGGGTGGGGTGGGGACTGGAAGTCAATGAGCCTGCCATTGAGTTCCTGTCAGAAATAGTCCCTGTTCCCCTTACTATGGGAAACTAATTGGTTACTGGGCTATCACGGACTACATCCGAGCAGAGGTTCTAGGTTATATCCATACATGGTCCTTGGTAGGGTGTCAGTCTCATAGAAGACCCCAGTGTCCAGATATATTTGGTCCTTGTGGAGCTCCTATCCTTTCCACACCATATTAACTCCCCCTTCTTTCATATGATTCCCTGCACTCTGCCGAAGGTTTGGTTATGAGTCTTAGTATCTGCTTTGATACAATGCTAGGTAGAGTCTTTCAGAGGCCCTCTGCAGTAGGCTCCTGACCTCCCATTTGTCTTTCTAAGTGAGGATTGATAATTTTACCCCGGGTTTGCTTTCTTGTTTATCTTCTTTAGGTGTATAGATTTCATTATGTTTATCATATCTTATAGGTCTATATACACGAATATATACCATGTTTCTCTTTCTCCTTCTGGGATACCTCACTCAGAATGATCTTTTCTAGATCCCACCATTTGCCTGCAAATTTCATGATTTCCTTGTTTTTGATTTCTGAGTAGTATTCCATTGTGTAAAAATACCACAATTTCTGTATCCATTCATCCGTTGATGGACATATGGGTTGTTTCCAGGTTCTGGCTATTAGGAATAAAGCTGCTACAAACATGGTTGAGCAAATGTCCTTGTGTACTTGAGCAAATTTTGCGTATATACCTAGCAGTGGTATAGCTGGGTCTTGAAGAACTATTCCTAATTGTCTGAGAAAGCGCCAGATTGACTTCCAACATGGTTGTAGCAGTTTACATTCAAACCAGCAATGGAGGAGGGTTCCCGTTTTCTTTCTCCAGCATGTGTTGTCATTTGAGTTTTTGATTTTAGCCATTTTGATGGGTGTAAGGTGAAATCTCAGGGTCATTTTGATTTGCATCTCCCTGATGGCTAAGGATGTTGAGTGTCTCTTTAAGTGTTTCTCTGCCATTTTATATTTCTCTACAGAGAATTCTCTGTTTAGCTCAATACACCATTTTTTAATTTTGTTACTTGATTTATTGCTTTTTAACTTCTTTAGTTCTAACTTAAATCAATCCCACTGAAATCAGGGACAAGACAAGGCTGTGCACTCTCTCCATATCTCTTCAACATAGTACTTGAAGTCCTAGCTAAAGCAATAAGACAACTAAAAGAGATTAAGGGGATACAAATTGGAAAGGAAGAGGTCAACGTATCACTATTTGCGCATGATATGATAGTATATGTGAGCGACCCCAAAAATTCAACCAGAGAAATCCTTCAGGTGATAAACACCTTCAGCAAAGTGGCAGGGTACAAAATCAACTCAAAAATATCAGAAGCCCTCCAGTATACCAAAGACCAAAGGGCGAGAAAGAAATCAGGGTAACAACACCCTTCACAATAGCCACTAATAACATAAAGTACCTTGGGGTGACACTAACCAAGCAAATGAAAGACCTGTTTGAGGAAAACTTCAAGTCTCTGAAGAAAGAAATTAAAGAAGATATAAGAAGATGGAAAGATCTCCCATGCTCATGTATTGGTAGGATTAACATTGTGAAAATGGCCACCCTGCCAAAAGCAATCTACAGATTCAATACAGTTCCCATCAAAATACCAACTCCATTCTTTACAGATCCTGAAAAAAGATTCTCCGCTTCATATGGAAAAACAATAAATCCAGAATCTCCAAAATGATCCTGTACAACAACAGATCATCTGGAGGTATCTCCATCCCTGATCTCAAGCTGTACTACAGAGCAATAGTAATGAAAACTGCATGGTATTAGCAGAGAAACAGAAAGGACGATCAATGTAACTGAATAGAAGACCTAGAAATAAACCCACACACATATTAGTACTTGATTTTTGACAAGGAAGCCAAAACCATACAATGGAAAAAAGAAGCATCTTCAACAAAAGGTGCTAGTCCAACTGGATGTCTACATGCAGAAAAATGAAAATAGATCCATATTTATCACCGTGCACAATACTAAAGTCCAAGTGTATCAAAGTCCTCAACATAAAAACAGATGCTCTAAATCATTTAGAAGAAAAAGAGGGGAACAGCCTAGAACTCATTGGCACAGGAGAAAACTTCCTGAACAGAACACCAACAGCACAGGCTGTAAGAGCAGTTTCATGGGACCTCATGAAACTGAAAAGCTTCTGTAAAGCAAAATACACTGTCATCAGAACAAAACGACAGCCTAAAGACTGGGAAGGGATCTTATGTTCACCTGCTCATGAGCAATCAAAACTCATCAACACTTTTCACTAGAAATTTCAGCATAGGCAGAGATTCTGGGTTCCTGACAGAATTAAGCATACACGCACAGTGACTGAAGAAATTCATTTAAAAAAATCCCTTCAAATAAGAGCCATAGATGGAATTTGAATAAATATAAACTTACAGCTATACAATATATCATTGAAAACCTAAATGCAAATAAGATCATCTGATTGAAACTAAATAAAAAACAGAATCAGTTCATTTCAATTTGTTTATGAAAAATAAAGAATTCTAAAGGAAATCAAGTAACAATATGACAGGAATAAATGAAAAAAAATATAAGTTTCTAGAATTTAATACCTGCATTACACATGTGCTGGAATACACCTCCATTTCTATGAAAATCTTTCTAGCTAAAAGAAGAAACCCTCAATCATGAAATGTCTAAAATGCATTCTCCTGAAGAATATATCTATAAAGAAGCCATCAAAATATTCTGACTACACTGGACTGGGTAAATCAACTTACGTGGTACAAATTATGCAGGCTTTGGTTGCTCATAGGTAAGGTACTTGAAGGTGGCAAGGTTTACTTCTGGATGCAGTAACAGGTCTGTGGCAAGGAAGAAAGTGGAATAAAGCCTTTATGAGCAGGACAATGTGGTTTCATTCCCAAAATAAGAGTAAAAGTTTTTCCAACTCAAGTCAGAGTATTCAAACTGATTTTGACAGTTTATTGGCAAAAGGAAAATAACTTTCAATAAGATATCTGCTGTAGAGATATAAAGCAGAAAAATCATGTGAATGGAAATGATAGTAATCAAATAGTTCAGATTATATTGATTTAATTATTGCTTTTACAGATCCAAGGTCATAGTTTGTGAAGGCTTAACTTTCATAAATGATCATAAGGGACTCTCATAGGTTTGTTTATGTGATAAAATAGAATGAGTATGAATTGATCTGGTTCTAATTTATATAGACTGAGAAATTTTGGCAATTTTGGAAGAGACGATTTAGGAAGAGATGGTATGTCAGTCAAGATATTGTACAAATAACTGGCTGGGATTAAAATACATTATAAGTCGTTTATGATTCCTACCGCTAACAAATTTCATTGTCCGCAATTTAAATGTCGGGAAGCCTTGACATATATTTACTCAGAATTTGGAAGATAGTAGAAACAGTGAACATGCTCTAGAATCTGCTTTGTAAGAGTTTCTGTAAACATAGGATTTATCTCAGTAATAGAGAGGGATTTGAAGAGATAAAAGGAGAGGGAGAAAGTGTGAGGGACAGGAGGAGGAGAAGGTCTTCAGAAGCTAAGGCAGCCTTCATCCATAGCACACTCTACTGGTTCCTTTGACACAGAGCTTCAGTAATTCGACCAACCTTTGTCAGACTCCCATGCCTTGTTGGGTTGTAGACCTATGCCACTAAGACTTGTTTCCAGATGGTTAGTTCTTTTATAATTTATCATCATCATCATTTTTACAATTTATTCAATTTGTATCCCTGCTGTGGCCCCCTCCCTCAACTCCTCTCAATCCTACCCTCCCTCTCTGTTCTCCTCCTATGCCCCTCTAGTTCACTGATAGCTGAGGTCTTCCTCCCCTTCTATTTGACCCAAGCCTATCAGGTCTCATCAGGAATGGATACATTGTCTTCCTAGGTGGCCTGGCAAGGCTGTAACCCCCAGGGGTAAGTGATCAGAGAGCCTGTCACTGAGTTCATGAGTTTTTGTAATATAAAATTTCTGAAGAGTCTTTTTTTTTTTTAATTTTAGTTTTTTTTTTTTTTTTTTTTTTCTCATCAGTTACATTTTATTAACTCTGTATCCCAGCCGTGTCCAGATCCCTCATTCCCTCCCAGGCCCTCCCTCCCTCCCTCATCTCCACCGTGCACCTTTCCAAGTCCACTGATGGGGGGGACCTCCTCCCCATTCATCTGACCCTGTTTTATCAGGTATCTTCAGGACTGGCTGCAAAGCGCTCCTCTGTGGTCTAACAGGACTGCTCCTCCCTTGAGGAGTGGGGAGGCCAAAGAGCCAGTCATTGAGTTCCTGTTAGAAATAGTCCTTGTTCCCCTCACTTTGGGAAACCAATTGGTTACAGAGCTACCACAGGCTACATCTGAGCGGAGGTTCTAGGTTATATGCATACATGGTCCTTGGTTGAATGTCAGTCTCAGAAAAGACCCTGTGCCCAGATATATTTGGTCCTTGTGGAGCTCCTATCCTTTCCCCATCAGACTAACTCCCCTTCTTTCTTATGATTCCCTGTACTCTGCCAAAGGTTTGGTCATGAGTCTTTGCTTTGAAAACACTGCTAGTTAGAGTCTTTCAGATGCGCTCAGTAGACTCCTGTCATACGTTCAATGCACATCCCATCTGTCTTTCTAAACGAGGATTGATCATCTTACCCCATGTCCGCTCTATTGATTATCTTTTTTAGGTGTATAGATTTCATTACATTTATCATATCTTATAGGTCTATATAAGTGAGTATATACCGTGTTTTTCTTTTTCCTTCTGGGATATTTCACTCAGAATGATCTTTTCTAGATCCCATCATTTGCCTGCAAATTTCATGATTTCCTCCTTTTTGATTGCTGAGTAGTATTCCATTGTATAAAAATACCACAATTTCTGTACCCATTCCTTAGTTGATGGACATCTGGATTGTTTCCAGGTTCTGGCTATTATAAATAAAGCTGCTATAAACATGGTTGAGCAAGTATCCCTTTTATGTACTTGAGCAAAGTTTGGCTATATACCTAGCAGTGGTATAGCTGGGTCTTGAGGAAGCACTATTCATAATTGTCTTAGAAAGTGCCAGATAGATTTCTAGAGTGGTTGTACCAGTTTACATTCCCACCATCAGTGGAGGAGGGTTCCCCTTTCTCCACAACCTTTCCAGCATGTGTTGTCACCTGAGTTTTTCATCTTGGCCATTCTGATGGGTGATGGGTGTAAGGTCATATCTCAGGGTTGTTTTGATTTGCATTTTCCTGATAGCTAATGAAGATGAGCATTTCTTTAAGTGTTTTTCTGCCATTCGATATTCCTCTGTCGAGAATTCTCTGTTTAGCTCTGTTCCCCATTTTTTAATTGGGTTCCTTGGTTTGCTGCTTTTCAGCTTCTTTAGTTCTTTATATATACTGGATATTAGTCCTCTGTCAGATAAAGGGTTAGTGAAGATTCTTTCCCAATCTGTAGGCAGTCGTTTTGTTTTGATGACGGTGTCCTTTGCTTTACAGAAGTTTTTCAGTTTCATGAGGTCCCATTTATTGATTGTTGCTCTTAGAGCCTGTGCTGTTGGTGTTCTGTTCAGAAAGTTGTCTCCTGTGCCAATGAGTTCTTGAGTCTTAACCAATCATTGTATCAACTAAAGTATCTGGTTTTTTTTAAGCTTTTACATCATTGACTCACCAAAGCTAATGATTTATTTACCGAAGTAAATAGTTGCTCTTTTATCATTTTATTTTCTAATATTCTATTTTATTTACTTTAGCATGACAATTTCAAATGAAGTATTTTTGTTAAGTGATCCAGTTTGAGGTTAATCCTGCTGACATTTTAGTCAATACATTAGATTATAAATTAGTTAGTATCGCCTTGAAAGGAATGAAATGGCACCACTCATGTTTATGTGTTTTTTAAGTCTTACTTTCTTAGGAACTTTTTGTTTTCTGTTGTTTTTATTTTATGTTTCTCAGTTTGTTTCTTTGGATATATATCTTTGAACCTTGGATGCACAAGCTTCCATAAAACAAATACTCAGAATATCTAAAAGAGTAAGAGTCATTCATGGGACTATAATTAATGTCTGCTCATCCGCTTGACTTTGAGTTTGGTCTGCATTTGCACTCACTAGCAAAGAGAATCAACCTTTTTGTGTTGTCTTTGAAGGCAATATTATTTTATCTCACTTTAAATTATTTCTTTATCAAATATGTAAATATATGGAGAATTATTAGATTTGGTTTTCATTAAGAAAGACCATCAAGGTCAGGCTCCTTGACTCCCCCGCCCCCAGGGGAGGAGCAGTCCTGTTAGGTCACAGAGGAGGACTCTACAGCCAGCCCTGAAGATACCTGATAAAACAGGGTCAAATGAAAGGGGAGGAGGTCCTCCCCTATCAGTGGACTTGGAAAGGGGCAGGGAGGAGATCAGGGAGGGAGTGTGGGTTGGGGAGGGAATGAGGGAGTGGGATACAGCGGGGACACAGAGTTAACAAAATGTAACTAAAAAGAAAAATAAAATTAAAAAAAAGAAAGTCCATAACTGTCAACCATATCTAATGCTCAAATTTTACACTCATAAACAGTGACAGAAATCTTTACTCTGTCCTCAAGAGGATGTATTTATGATTTTTAATGCTTGAGTTACTCCGTCATGACTCTTGCCCAATTCATCCAGTGGAAATTTTCTGCACATACCATTACCATTATATAGAAATGGTCTATTAAAATGAACATAGATATCATAAAGCTCTGTAATTTTTCATTTTTCATTTTAATTTTATTTTTTATATTATTTACAATTTGTTCACATTGTATCCCAGCTGTAACCTCCTCCCTCATTCTATCCCAATCCCACTCGCTCTCCCTCATCTCCTTCCATGCCCCTTTCCAAGTCCACTGATAGGGGAGGTCCTCCTCCCCTTCCATCTGACCCTAGCTTATCAGGTCTCATCAGGACTGGCTGTATTGTCTTCCTCTGTGGCATAGCTGGGATACTCCCCCCTCTGGGGGAGGTGATTAAAGGATCCTCCAATGTGTTCATGTCAGAGACAGTCCCTGTTCCCATCACTAGGGAACCCATTTGGATACTGAGCTACCATGGGCTACATCTGAGCAGGGGTTCTAGGTTATATCCACTAATGGTCCTTGGTTGGAGTATCCGTCTCAGAAAAGACCCCTGTGCTCAGATTTTTTGGTTCTGTTGCTCTGTATTTTATGTGTGCATAATTAAACATTTAATAATATATCTTGATTTATATAATCATGGCATCATGTATTAAAGAATAATTAAGGGACTGGAGAGATGGCTCAGAGTCTAAGAGCACTAGCTGCACATCCAGGGTTCCAGGGGTTCAATTCCCAGAAACCACATGGTAGCTCACAACCATCAGTAATGAGATCCAGTGCTCTCTTCTGGCATGCAGGCATACATTCAGGCAGAACACTGCATATATAATAAATAAATAAATCTTAAAGAAACTTAAGTAAATACACACATGATATAATTAGGGATTTGGGGTACAAAGAATAACTTATTTGAATGTTTGTGTGTGTGTGTGTGTGTGTGTGTGTGTGTGGTTATATACATTACTTCCTCATAGAATTCTTGTTATTTCTTCTTTTGGATTTTATAAAATTATAGGATGGGCTTTTGAGAAGTGGGTTTCATGAGGAAGGAATATATAAGATTTACACATAAATGTAAGTGACTTTGCTCTCTGTTTTCTGGTATTCCTTTGGTTCAGCCAGTCTAATTTATGTTAAAGCTTTATCCCTCCACACCAAACCCGTCACTTGAACACAGCATTGACTGTGCTGTAACTTATTGCTTCTTGGCATGAGTTAGCTCCTAGGTTCTTTAACTTTTTCAAAATTAAAAGCCATCATGAATGCAATAGATAGAACCCTTTATATATAGTATATTTTATGACTTTTTTCTCAAGAAATTTACATCTTTATATAGAGTGATATACATATATCTCATTTTCAGATTTTCCTTCATGTGGCAAAAATAAATACTCAAAGTCTTACCTCAATCATATAAGTCATGAAATGTTTACAGCAAAGAATATAAAGTGTATATGTTATAATACATAGTAAAACAAATGATGCAGAAAAAATAATTCTATGTGTATATTAAAAATACCTGTTTTATAGGAACAACCAGTTTCTTCATTACTATTAACTACCATTCATTTTTAAAGTATTTTAAGTCTCTTTCAGCTCAGCATTTGATTGTAAATAATAAGTGTTTTAAGCTTTAAAACAATGATTATCTGTGCCACTAGTGTGTTAGTAGGGTTATTTCTTATATTGAAAAATGCCTCGTTCCACGATTGCCAAGATGTAGATTTGCAGCTATGTATGCCCGCTTCTCTCATTTAAAGTGAATTTAATGTCAGAAAAAAGCACGTGATTGACTATATTTATATTTAGCAGCAGCACGCACAAGTTATACTTTAGAAAATATATGAAAAACCTAAAGAACTTCAGGCATAAAAACTCGCTACAAACTAGAAGACATGCCTCAGCATGAAGATTATTAAGCATCAAAATTAGGTGTACATGAAGAGAATCATCCCTGGCTGCATTTTATCTCAAGGAGAACATCAATTGTGTGATTGTATTCTTCAGAGAAAATATCCTTTTGAGGATAGCTACTAGGGCAATGGATACTCTTAGGAGATTTAGCAGATTTTTGTAGTTCAGAAATTATTATAGCAGTTCTTCAGGTAAAAACTTTAGCTAACTCTTCTGTAACACACTCAGAATTAGTCTTAGCTTTCGAGAATTCAGACTAAGCTTAACACCTGACACTCTTTAATTCATTTTAAGAAAAGTCTTTCAGAGGCCCTCTATGGTAGGCTCCTGTCCTGTTTCTTGTTTTTTCCTACTTCCAATGTCCATTCCATTTGTCTATATAAGTGAGGATTGATCATCTTACCCTGAGTCCTCCTTTTTGTTTAGCTTCTTTAGGTGTACAGATTTTAGTATGTTTATCCTATCTTATAGGTCTAGTATATACTTATAAGTGAGTATATACCATGTGTGTCTTTCTGCTTCTGGGATACCTCACTCAGGATGATCTTTTTTAGATCCCACCATTTGCCTGCAAATTTCATGATTTTCTTCAAATGGGTTTTCCTAGTAAGGGGAACAGGGACAGTCTGTGACATGAACTCAGTGGCTGGCTCTTTGACCCCCCCTTCCCCCAAGGAAGGAGCAGCCTTGCTAGGCCACAGAGGAGGACATTGCGGCTAGTCCTGAAGAGACGTGATAGGCTATGGTCAGATGGAAGGAAAGGAGGACCTCCCCTATCAGTGGACTTAGAGATGGACAGGGAGGAGATGAAGGAGAGAGGGTGGGATTAGTAGGGAATGAGGGAGGGGACTACAGCTGGGATACAAAGTGAATAAACTGTAATTAATATAAAAAAATATTTAATAAAAAAAGAAAAGACTTCCTTGACTCTATTGGAGAAAAAGAAAGAACAATCCTTTGCTTTGGACATTCTAATCACTCTCATTGCAAAATAAGAAAATTTTTATTATCTTTTCTGTTGTTTAAACTTGTCATACATATTTTAGTATTACTTTTTCATTATGATTGCAAAAGCTGAATTAAAGCAAATTAGAGTGGCTGCTATATTGAATCCAATACTAAAATTCATGCTTCAAAAGCGATATGTAAATTTTGAGGCATTTATGATTGATGCCCTGTGCCTTTCTAGTTTAGAAATATGTCACAAATTACACTGTAGCAAATGGTGGGGAGAAAAATATGTTTTATTGTGCACCTTGATTTAGCGTTTGTAAAATGAGATGATAGGGTAAAATTATGGAGAAAATACATAGCTTTAAAAATTTAAAGATTTGAAATATTTGAGTACATGACATTTAGAACAAAACTTGTCAAAGGGGTGTCTTTTTAAGTTAATCATTGTGTAATTGCAATTGAAGAAGAAAGGGAAGTAACCTCCTCAAGTGAGGAGGTCCGCTCTTCTGCACCCATAGCTGCCTCAACAATTCAGGAGGTAGTGAAGGGCAGGGAGCTGGACCCTGAGGTTCTGTAGTGACCTATGCAGCCATGGAGGACGAGATGTCTGGGGATGTGACAGAAGCTCTCATCCTCCAGCTTTTTAGCCAGATTGGACCTTGTATAAACTGCAAAATGATTATGGATACAGCAGGAAGTAACCCACACTGATCTGTGGAATTTCATTTGCACCCTCATGCAACAGCAGCGCTGGGTGCTATGAATGGGAGGAAGAAAATGGGTTAAGGAAGTCAAGGTGAACTGGGCAACAACCCCCAGCAGTCAAAAGAAATATGTAAGCAGCAGTACTGTTGTCAGCACAGTGAGTTCACCAGATCATTTCCATCTGTTTGTTTGCGACCTCAGGCTAGAAATCTCAACTGAAGACATCAAAGCAGCTCTTGCACCATTTGGAAGAATTTCAGATGCCCTGTTGGTAAAAGACATGTCTATGGGGAAGTCTAAGGGATATGGCTTTGTCTCTGTTTTCAACAAATGGGATGCAGAAAATGCCATTCAGCAGATGGGTGGCCAATGGAAGACAAATCAGAACTAACTGGGCAACCTGAAAGCCTATAGCTCCAAAGAGCACATAGGAGTCTAACACCAAACAGCTGTCATATGATGAGGTTGTAAGTCAATCTAGCCCCAGCAACTGCACTGTGTACTGTGTGGGTGGGGGAGGGGTGACTTCCAGACTGACAGAAACATTGATGCATGAATTTTTTTTTTTCTCCATTTGGGGAAAGATTGGAAATTCGAGTCTTCCCAGATAAAGGATACTCATTTATTTGGTTCAATTCCCAAGAAAGTGCATCACATGTGATAGTTTCTGTTAATGGTACTACCATTGAAGGGCATGTGGTGAAATGTTACTGGGGCAAAGAGGCTCGTAATATGATAAATCCCGCACAACAGAAAAATCAAATTGGATATCCACCAGCATATGGTCAGTGGGGCCAATGTTGTGGAAATGCACGAAAGATTGGCCAGTATTTGCCAAATGTTTGGCAAGTACCTGCCTGTGGAATGTATGGCTAGCCATGGAGCCAGCAGGGATTCAATCACACTCGGTCTTTTGAAAGGTGGATGGGACCCAGTTACAGTGTGCAACTACCTCAAGGGTAGAATGGCAGCATGCTACCTAATCAGCCTGCTGAGTATCCAGTGTCAGGGTATGAAACCCAATTAAACCAGACCACAGAATGGAAGCCAGTGGCTTGAAGCCACAGGGAGGGTAGGAAAGCTGTTGTTTACTTAAAGATTTATCAAATCAATCAGTACAAATGCTATATAGAATGTATTTATTTAAAAGATTCAATTTTTAATCACGAAATTACTTTTCACCCATATTTTTTTTAAAAAGGAACAAGATGGTGGATATCTGCTAATTTTTGCATTCATTATCTTTTTAAGGTTTCTCAGATCCTTGTTTCAAAGTCAAATGTAGGAATTACTGCCAATTTAAAAAAAAAATAAGAGGCAGAAAATTGCACAATGTTGAACTTTTTTTCCACTGAAATACCATGCAGTTTTAGTTGGCGTTTCTGATGGTTTAAAACATGTAATATAGATGCAAAAAGAAAAGCCAAACTTGTGCAAAGTCTAAAAGTTCTTTATAACGTCCAGCCTATGCGCAGGTCTGTGTTAGGTTTAAAGAGTAGGCACCGTGTGAGCTATAACATCTCCACTGTCATCCCTTTGAAGTTTTAAGTGTTAACTATTAGTTTATATTATTATTTTGTATCTACATTTTTTTCACAAATTTGGCATGCCTCATGAAAATTCTGTTTTTAAAATTTGTGTTTTTATTAATTATAATTTATTCACTTTGTATCCCAGCTTTAACCCCCGCCCTTCCCTCACCCCCTCACAATCCCATTCTCCTCCCTCTTATCTACCATGCCCCTACCTAAGTCCACTGATACTGGAGGTAGTTAAAAAAAATGATGTTCACTTAGCTTGAAACCTTTTCTCAGATGGACTGATAATTGCATTCATATTGTTTTTGTATAGAAGGTGCAACAAGGATTCCCTGTTGGATTTGTTCAAAAGGATTTTATCTTCTGTGATAAAATTTCCCATGTACTAGGAAGGAGGAAAACAAGAAACTTGTTACTAAAGAACATGTGCGATGTGATAAGTCCTCAGCCACATCAGTTCCTTTGCCAACGTACACATTTCCATGTATCGTTTATTAAGCTATTTCAACAAGTAGTATTTTGCAGTTAGGGAACTTCGTATGTTATTTCCTTTCTATAGCTGTCATGAAGAGTAGACAAGAAAAAATGTTTTACATTTTCATGTAAATATCACATACATACTAATGGTAGTATTTTATATGAACTCATCTGCTCTTGTTTTCCAAGAATTTTGAGATGCAAAGTTTTATGTAGAGGAATGTATTCATTTAATGTTTTCTAATGAGATTTACATTTAAAAAATAAATCTACTCTAAGTTAATTATTCTGAATAAGAATTACCATGTTCAGAAATTATGAAAGTTACAGAAATACAATGACATCATATCATAATTAAAACCTACCCCATATTTAAATTGACTTCTGAGTGCATCTTGACTTCACAAAGAGACTTCAAAGAGGAACGGCAAATTAGGGTGCCTTATTTCTCCAACATATCACTCTTCAAGCATTCCATGTAAGTGTAATTTCTGATTAATCCTATAAAGTGAGATTATTTGTGGTATAAGTCTAAGAACAATTTTCTTTTAACAGCGCATAATTATATTATGCTTTCATTAAAAAAATTCATGCTGTTATTAATCAAGACATTTCAATATTTAAAAATATCTGGGTAGTCTTTCACAAAAATTTGTGAATTCATTGCATTTAATATAATAAATATCTTACGTGATTGGAGGGGGAGTAAAAGGAAACATTCTGAGTGATGTAACCCAGATGCAGAAAACCAAACCAAACCAAACCAAGCCAACCAAACAACCAAACAAAACACTACATTCTCTCTCATGTATGAATGCTAGATTATAATCTTAGAAGTATGTGTATTTAAATTGGAGTACCTACAGGATTCCAGAAAGTAGTAAGAAGCAATGGAGAGGAGAGTTTTCAAAAAAAGTGTATTAAACACAAGTGGTACAAAATAGGTAAGGAAAATTAAAGGAAAAGTTAAATGGATTATGGTATAAGAAGGCCAGGGTAGAGGAACGAATATGAAGAGGTATAAATAACATTAAAGTATTTGAAAACACCACAGGAAGTTTATTACTATATAAAGAACCAAAATACATGTATATACAAATACACATGTGTATCCATTTACTTTCACATGTGCATTACATATATGTGTGTAAAAGAGGTTTAAATAGAATTACCTGTAATGGGGGTGGCAGTAGGCAAAGCTTCTCCTAGACACTATAAAGCCACTTCATAAGGTGAATCTCATCATGTCTTATAAAGTGCCTGCTAAAATGGGTATCAATACTAAATTGATCCCTTTGAGGATCCATGAAAAATGGATTTCAAAATTTTCCTATAAAATCACAGATGGATAAATTTTCTGTGCTGACAGCCATGTTCCAGTAGTAGAATTTCACTCATGGTATCAGTGAACACCTCAGCCAGAAAGGCTTTCATATTCTATGTGTATTGCCAGCTACAAAAATGACGCTAAGAAAATGAAGACAAGGCACAACTTTGAGTAGTTTATGTCTAGAGATCAATATATTCCATTTCGGGCTTAATCACGTGTTACCTCTACTTCTCCCTTTCTCTCTCTTTCACTCTTTTTTTTTCTTTCTCACAGTGTATGTGCCTCTGTGTGTGTGTATGTGTGTGTGTGTGTGTGTGTGTGTGTGTAAATTTTGACCACACTACAAGAATTTCAATGATTTTAATTACTTCCTTGTCTTGGAAGTAAACCAATGAACAAAGTTGAGTGAAGATTGTGCCCACTTATTATTTGTGTATTTTTGTGACCTTGCATCTTTGAATTGCACTTCAAAATGTTATGATTAAATGATGTGAGTTTTTGTGCTTTTTCTATACCAAGCTTTACTTTCTTTGGTTGCTCGTTTAATACTATCATTTTCATTGAACATGAAGCATTTAGGATTTTCATGGGAGAAATCAGATCCATTCTGTCGGCTAATCTCAAACTGATCACCTTGAAAATCTAGGTGAATTCCTTCCTTGCTGGTGTTTCTGGCTTTGATGAAAACTGGGTATAGATATCAATTTAGATTGTAGGAGCTAGTTAGCCATCTGCTGAGGAGTTTTCAACCATCATCTGGTTGTAGAAATTAATTAGCACTCTAATTAGCTTTCCATCTGTCTCAACATTAAAAGTATCATGATTTATTAATAATTGCCATAGACTTTGTGGGTAAAAGCACTTACAAGAATAACTAATCTTGACATTTATTATGACAGTTAATGGGATTACTTCTGATTGTAAGAGTTGCCATCCCGGCTTCTTCAATTCCAGAATCTATACTCTGGTACTTGGCAGCCAGCCTCTCTGCCCTCGTGTTTTACTGGCAACCATGGACAAGACATTAAACTACATTTGACAACCCTGTACACATCTATACATTACCTAACAGCTTGTTATTTCATAATAAGAGATGTTTTCTAGAATTTTATTTTATAGAAAAATATCTATTTTTAGAGTTCCATAGCACATAAAATTTAATCTACACAACTTCCAGAACTGAATAGCCTGACACTGTTATCCTTATTTAGTTTTATTAACAAAAGACCATTGCAGTTTCGAAGGCTTAACAAGCAATTTCAAGACTGTCTCCATGTACCCTGCCAGACTATAAAACATTTGATTGCAATAGTGTACATTCACCTTTGCAGACATCCAACTATTAGTTTGGTTACAAAATCTGGGTCCTATACATTTTGGCATATTTTCCCTCTAATATTTTTGATAACTTATGCTTTAAATTCTAGTAGATATTTATCTTATCAATACTAGATAATTATTATACTGGTTGTTTTGTTCTTTTCCTCTATGTCTGACTTAGTTATTTAAAAAGAAAAAAGGATAATTGTGAGAGACATTCAACTCTACAAGGTAAATGTAAAATTGTGTCACAATTAGGCTTTGCTTACTCTGCAGGAAGAGTTTAGCATGACAAAATGACCTATATCTACATGATGTATTTAAGATGGAAAAATTTCAAATCCTTATTTGCTTTCATCTTCACCTCTTGGTGCAGTAAGTATGAATGGGATAGGGTCATTTGTCCCGTGCTTGTGGAACTCTGAGACATTGACAGGAGCAGTAGGATGGCTATTACATTACTCTGTCCCAGCCCTCTCTAATTTCATTTTTCCCAGTCCTCCAAAACAATATACTCAGTTTCGCATGACCTTTAACCTTCCCACAGCTCTCACCTTCACATAGGTGTGCTGTTTCAGCACAAGCAAAGCTTTCATGTAGTTTCTATTACATGTATTTTATGTAGTTCTTAACACAAATATCAGGCTAACCCCGAAAAAAATCTTATCTATTGAATTCTTAGCTCATATCAGTTGCTGATATCACATTATTTACTATTAGCACTGGAAAGATTATTGGGGACGAACTGTGACATTATTCAGCAAAAACAATTATTATGGAACACCCCTGCTCTAAATAAACTCATTTTCTTTTGTCTTGAAAGACCAGCTCATAAATGTTTCACATTTTGGGGAGGGGAGAAACAGAAGCAAGATCCCAACAAAAGTATAATCCTCACCAAAGAAAAGTGAAAAGGCAACTGAAAGATGATTTGGGTCATCATCTCAGTGTACACTTGAACAATAATCTTTTAAGGAACTTTGAACATTTATTTTAAAATATACTTTATAAAGATCCAGTGATGGTTAGGGTGGAAAAATGCAAACCACAGCCTGTACCATGATGTTTAAATATTCTTGCACATTTAAGTTGGCATAAACATAAATATCTGAGGATATTTTATTAGGCTTCCATGGACTTGGGGATCATACTACCTCACTCATAATTGTATCTTCTTGTGTGGAACGACATGCATAAACATATATTCAAACTTCAATAAATTCCAGCTTTCTTTTCAAAATGCTTGAGGAGTTACATACATGAAATCTTATCAATTGAAGTGATAGTGGATATTACTGCTGTGTAACATGCGACAGGACTTAAAGTATAATTCCTGAGAAAGAATATTTGAATAATTCTGAAGATTCATGTGGGAAATACACTATAATATTATTAGATGATAAGAATTACCGCTGGAGTACCTAGAAAAAATCTTGGAGACACTTATAATTTAGATAGTAAATGAACTACATTACAATCATTTACTACAAAAGTTTAAATGTAAATATTTCAGAAAGAATGAATTTTGTATCCATTCTGTCAGTGTGTTTCTCTTTATTGAGAAATTGAGTCCCTTGAAACTGAGAAATGTTAATGACCAATGATTGTTAATTTCCACTATTTTATTGGTGGTGGTAATGGAAGTGTGTGTTTGTGTGTGTGTGTGTGTGTGTGTGTGTGTGTGTGTGCCTGTGAGCGTGTGCATTTGAGTGCATGTATGGAAGTGTGTACTTCTTTTGGTTTTGATGATGTGACATTATGTATTTCCTGTGTTTCCTCCCCACCCATGGTATGTAATTAGCTCCTTGGGATGGGGATTTTCTTCTAGTACCTTCTGCAGGGTTGCATTTGTAGATAGATATTATTTAAATTTGACTTTCTTTACCTGTGATGATTGAGAGTTTTTCTAGATATAGTATCCTGGCATGGCATCTATGGTCTTTTAGAGTGTGCAAGCCATCTGTTCAGGACCTTCTGGGTTTTTGTCATTGCCTTGAGAATTTGAATATAATTCTATTAGGTCTGCCTTTACATGTTACTTTTCCCTTTTTCCTTTCAACTTTTAAGTCTTTGTTTTGTATGCTTAGTATTTTGATTATCATGTCGCAGGGAAATTTGTTTTCTGGTCCAAATTTTTGGTTTTCTGTATGCTTCTGTTGAGTTTATAGGTCTTACTGTAGATTAGGAAAATTTTCTTCTATAATTTTGTTAAAAATATTTTCTGTACCTTTTAACTGGGATTAAAAGGTCCTATTTTTTTTTTCTATTCCTGGTATTCTTAGGTTTGGCCTTTCTATAGTGTTACAGATTTCCTGGATGTTTTGTGTCAGGAAGTTTTTAGATTTAACATTTTTGTTGACCAATATATTAATTTCTTCTATTGTATCTTCTATGCCTGAGATCCTATCATCTTTTAGATTCCATTGATGATGTGTGTGTCTGTAGTTTCTGTTTATTTACCTAGATTTTTTCATCTCCAGGATTCCCTCAGCTAATTCCCTCAGTTATTACTACTATTGCTATTATTATTATTATTATTATTATTGATGGTGTTGTTTCTATTTCCTTAACCTCTTTGTTTGTTCTTTTTTTTTTCTTGACTTTAAGGAATTTATTAAATTTCTTTCATCATTTGTACTTTCCTGAATTTCTTTAAAGGATTTATTCATTTCTTCTTCAAGGACCTCTATCAGCTTCATAAAACTGTTTTAAAGTAATTTTCTTGTGCTTCAGCTGTGTTGTAATATCCATGGCTTGCTCCAGTAGAATAGCTGGGCTGTAGTGATGCCATGTTGCCCTAGATGTTGTTGGTTGTGCTCTTATGCTAATATCTAGACATCTGGGCCTGGGGATAATTATAAGTTTAGATACTGATTTCTGAATTTGTCTTTGTTGGCTGGATTATTTTCTTCTCTTTGTTTCTGTTTCTTTTCTGCTCTTCTGGCCTGAGTGGCTTTTGGTTCTGGTGACCAGTAAATCTTTGAGTCCAGTGTGTGATTCCACTAGGGTTATAGCTGACTGTGTGACCTAAGGGGTTGTGAGTGCAACATTTCTGGGGTATAAACACTGCTCCTAAATTGTCCCCTTATATGCAAAAAAAAAAACAATAGGTACTGGAAAGATGAGGAAGAATATTCAGCTGGAGCAAACAAAGCACTAAAAAGCAAGTACTTGGGAATTTTGGCAAAGGGGAAGCCTGATTAGCCTGGATTGTTAAAAAATATAGTAATATTTATAGTTGTGGGCCTAGCCTTTAATGTCTGAGCCACCTTTCCACTAAAAGAAGACATGGGACAGGATAGTAGCCTTCCACAGAGGACCTCTGAAAGACTCTATCCAACAGAGTTACCAAGGAGATACTGAGACTCTCAGCCAAACTTTGGGCAGAGTGCAAGGAAACCATATGGAAGAAGGGGGAGACAAAAAGACCAAGAAGGGAGAGGAACTCCACAAGGAGAACAACAGAACCAAAGAACCTTGGCCCAGGTTGCCTGCATAGACTGATACTCTAACCAAGGACCATGAAAGGAGAGGACCTAGAACCCTGCTCAGAGGAAGCCCATAGGCTGCTCATTTCCCTACTGGATTCCCTAGTAAGAGGTGCAGGGGCTGTCCCTAAGAAACTCAGTGGCCAGCTCTTTGATCACCTCCCTGGGGGATGCGTTTTTGCCAAGACACAGAGGAAGATGTTGCAGCCAGCCTCGATGAGACCTGATAGACTAAGGTCAGATAGAAGGGTGGAAGCCCTTCCTATCAGAGGACTAGGGAAAGAAAATAGGGTGGGGCTGGAAAGAGAAGAAAAGGGAAGAGTTGCATCAAGGACACAAAGTCAATAAATTATAATAGACAGGTAGATAGATAGATAGATAGATAGATAGATAGATAGATAGATAGATGGATACATAGATACATACATAGATACATAGATAAATATTTAAAAGTTAAAAATAAGAATTAACAAAAAATAAAGTAATAATTGCTCAGTTATTGTGCTGTAAAGCTTGATAAACAAGTAATATAATACATACAATTATTTGATAGCTCAGTTAAGATAGAAATGAGAAACAAGTATAATTTATAAAAATAATTTTAATACAGGTGAACCGGAAAGTATACAATCTACTTCACTATAGTTAAAAAATGAGAGAAAAGCTTAAATATGTCCTGGCAGTAGAGGTAAGAGCTAAAAAACAAGGGAAAATATTAATCTGGAAAATTATTTTGGGATCATGTGCACAAAAATAGGAAGTAACTTCATATGTAACCAACTGCAAGTGTATTTATGACAAACGCTTATGACAAAACAGGAGGCAGAGCATTTAGACACTCAGATGCCAGTCAATGTAAACAGGACTACTTGGAGACAGGAAGACAGGATTTCATTTCTGATTCTTTATATTTCTCAGTCATGTGATATTATCCTAAGTGAGTAAGGAAATAAAAAGAAATTAATTCTCCCACTCAGTGTTACAGTGACTTGATCATGAACTAAAATGGCTTTCTAAGGATTGCTGAAGATATTGGTTGTGTGAAAACTCCATACTGATGTATGCATTTGTGCACATAAATATTATTTCCATTCAATACACAAAGATAATTGAAGTATTATTATATAGGAGTAGATATATTTGTGTTTGGATTTGAAAGTATAAAGAAGAGACTACGATAATAATATATGGAAATATTTTTAATATACAATTTAATTTAACCTCAGATTAATAAAAAGTGAGTAGAATAAAGTAGTCATTTAATAAACTGGATATTAAGATTTTAAAATTGTGGGTTTTTTATATTTAATTGTTGAAATGAAGGAAAACTAGTTTGAGAGATAGAAACTAATTTACGTGAGTGATAAATGAATTTGTATTTCTAGATATATTGTAATATGTAGCAACATAAAGAATTAAAAATCAGAAGTTAGAATATAAATAAAATAAAATCATAAAAATAAAAATTAATTATAAATTTAAGAAATAAAAACAAATCTTGAAACCTACGGAGAACATTTTTTACCACATGGCATATATGTGAATGAAATTTGATATAGTTTCTTACTGCACTCTTGACTATTTATTCTATTTTTTGAAAAAAATTATATTTGTATTTCTGTATTGTTTTAGAATGTATTTTCTTTTTTTTTTTTAGATCTTTTTTATTGTTTATTATTATTAGTTACATTTTATTAACTCTGTATCCCAGCTGTATCCCGCTCCCTTATTCCCTCCCAATCCCACCCTCCCTCCTTCACCTTCTCCCTGTCCCTTTCCAAGTTCACAGTTTGGGGAGGACCTCCTCCCCTTTCCTCTGGCCCTGTTTTATTAGGTATCTTCAGGGCTGGCTGCAAAGTCCTCCTCTGTGGCCTAGCAGGACTGCTCCTCCCTCGGGGGTGGAGAGGTCAAAGAGCCTGCCATTGAGTTCCTGTTAGAGATAGTCCCTGTTCCCCTTACTATGGGAAACCAATTGGTTATTGAGCTACCATGAGCTTCGTCCAAGCAAAGGTTCTAGGTTATATCCATCCATAGTCCTTGGTTGGAGAAACAGTTTTAGAAAAAAACCCTGTGCCCAGATATATTTGGTCCTTGTGGGGCTCCTATCCTTTCCCCGTCATACTAACTCCCCTTCTGCCAAAGGTTTGGTTATGAGTCTTAGTATCTATTTTGAAATGATGCTTGGTAGGGTCTTTCAGATGCCTTCTGCAGTAGACTCCTGTCATACATCCAATGCACATCTCATTTGTCTTTCTAAGTGAGGATTGATCATCTTACCTCATGTCTGCTTTCTTGTTTATCTTCTTTAGGTGTATAGACTTCATTATGTTTATCACATCTTGTAGGTCTATATAAGGGAGTATATGCCATATTTGTCTTTCTCCTTCTGGGATACTTCACTCAGAATGATCTTTTCTAGATCCCATCATTTACCTGCTTTCATGATTTCCTCAATTTTGATTGCTGAGTAGTATTCCATTGTGTAAAAATACCACAATTTCTGTATCCATTCCTCCGTTGATGGACATCTGGGTTGTTTCCAGGTTCTGGCTATTAGGAATAAAGCTGCTACAAACATGGTTGAGCAAATGTCCTTGTTGTGTACTTGAGAAAAATTTTGGTATATACCTAGCAGTGGTATAGCTGGGTCTTGAGGAAGCGTTATTCCTAATTGTCGGAGTAAGCGCCAGATTGACAACTTCCTGAAAAGAAAACCAACAGCACAGGCTCTAAGAGCAACAATCAATGAATGGGACCTCAAGAAACTGAAAAGCTTCTGTAAAGCAAAGTACACCGTCATCAAAACAAAATGACTGCCTACAGATTGGGAAAGAATCTTCACTAATCCTTTATCTGACAGAGGACTAATATCCAGTATATATAAAGAACTAAAGAAGCTGAAAAGCAACAAACCAAGTAATCCAATTAAAAAATGGGGAACAGAGCTAAACAGAGAATTCTTGATAGAGGAATATCTAATGGCAGAGAAACACTTAAAGAAATGCTCAACCTCATTAGCCATTAAGGAAATGCAAATCAAAACGACCCTGAGATTTCACCTTACACCCATCAGAATGGCCAAGATGAAAAACTCAAGTGACAACACATGCTGGAGAGGTTGTGGAGAAAGGGGAACCCTCCTCCATTGCTGGTGGGAATGTAAACTAGTATTTTCTTTTTTTAATTACATTTTTATTTTTTATATTAATGACAGTTTATTCACTTTGTACCCCAGCTGTAACCTCCTCCCTCACTCCATCCCAACTCCTCCCTCCCTTATCTCCACCTTGTTCCACTCTGATTCCACTGAGAGGGGAGGTCCTCCTCCCCTTCCATCTGAACCTAGTTTATCAGGCCTCATCAGGCCTGTCTGCAATGTCTTCCTCTGTGGCATAGCAAGGCTGCTCCTCCCTCCTGGGGTGGAGGTCAAAGAGCCAGCCACTGAGTTCATGTCAGAGACAGTCCCTGTTCCTGTTACTAGAGAAACCCACTTGGATCCAGAGCTGTTATGGGCTACCTCTGAGCAGAGTTTGTAAGGTATATCCATGCATGGTCCTTGGTTGGAAAATCAGTCTTAGGAAAGACCCCTGTGCCCAGATATATTTGGTCCTTGTGGAGCTCCTGTCCTCTGCAGGTCTTACTAACTCCCCCATCTTTCATATGATTCCCTGCTCCCTGCCCAAGGTTTGGTTATGAGTCTCAGAATCTGCTTTAATACACTTTGAGAGGCCCTCTGTGGTAGGCTCCTGTCCTTTTTCTTGTTTTCTCCTACTTCCAATGTCCCTCCCATTTGTCTTTCTAAGTGAGGATTGATCATCTATCCCCTGATCCTCCTTCTTGTTTAGCTTCTTTAGGTGTACAGATTCTATTATGTTTATCCTATTTTATAGGTCTAGTATCCACTTATAAGTGAGTATACACCATGTGTGTCTTTCTTCTGGGATATCTCACTCATGATGATCTTTTCTGGGTCCCACCATTTGCCAGAAAATTTCATGATTTCCTTGTTTTTAATTGCTGAGTAGTATTCCATTGTGTAAATGTACCACAATTTCTGCATCCATTCCTCAACTGAGCGACATCTGGGTTGTTTCCAGGTTCTGGCTATTACAAATAAAGCTGGTACTAACAAGGATGCGAGCAAACATCCTTGTTGTGTACTAGAGCATCTTTTGGAGATATGCCTAGGAGTTGTATAGCTGGATCTTGAGGAAACACTATTCCTAATTATCTGAGATAGTGCCAGATTGATTTCCAAAGTGATTGTATAAGTTTACATTCCCACAAGCAATGGAGAAGGGTTCCCTTTCTCCACAACCTCTCCAGAATGTGTTGTCACTTGACTATTCTTACAAGTAAAAGTACTGTACTTACTGAAAGAAATGTTCCTTTCTTTCATTAGCCTTTATATTAGGATGAAATGTCTTCCTTTTAATTTTTATCTGTAAGTACATTCTGATTTTTCACCATTTAAATCTGAAATAATTTTTCAATTGCTTTGTCTAAAGTAACATTATCAAAAATTTGCAAAACAGAGATCTGTAACTAATTGAGTTTTCAGTTGACCCCATTTTGTAATATTTTTAGCTTTTGAAATGTCATAAGAAGCCTAGACTATGCTTCTGCATATCAAGAGACACATAGCCCAGTTTTCCAATTTTCCATCAGATTACCAAGTAACTGTCTAATGCAATCTTTTTGTCATAAATCAATTAGATATTCTCTTATAGTTAAAAAAATGCACAGACAAAGTTAGAAAGAACTTGTTTAATAGTATAGCAACTTAGAGTGCCACATATTGTTTTTGGTTTTAATTGCTATCTTTGTGTGTGTTTATGTACTATTTGAGTGTGTCTGTGTTTATATAGTATTCATGTGTCCATTTCTATAGGGCAGAGCTTTCAATAAGGAGTTTTGCAATATTGCTTTTCAGATTGTTTTTTGAAAAAGGCACCTCTCCCTTGATTCAGAGCTCACTGGCTGGCTAGACTGACTAACCAGTGAGTTCTATTTTGTCGCTTTTTCTAGTGATAGGATTACACATATGTGTGATCACACCCTGTGTCTTGTATTTACATGGATACGGTGATTCAAACTGGCATCATCCATGCTTTCTTGGGAGGCCTGTGGCCAACTGTGCCATTTATTATTCTTTATGTTTTGAGCTCAGTTTGTGTATAATAGATACCTGGAGTACAATTAGATGTGTCATTAACATTGACAAGAAGGAGATTAATATCTTGAAAAAGTAGAGAAGAAAAGCTGAAAAATTATGTTTGAAGACAACCATGTCTGACTAATAATCAAAAAGTCAAAAGTAGTCCAGAATGAGGCCTTGGTATCAAAAGCGATATCGCTATAGAGGTGATAAAGTGGAAAATTGCTATTCATAACACTTTGTAATAAAATATTTGGCAAAACTATAATCCTTTCTGCCTTGTAAGCCTTATATATTTGAAGGTGTGGGACTATCATTTTCCTACTTCTGGATGGTGATACACAGAGGGGGAACACATAATTTCCTGCTTCTGTGAAAAAAAGGACATGTAATACTTTGCTTTATAATAATTTTTGATCACAGGGCTTGTTTGTTGGATCAGCCATTAAAGATTAGGATCACACCTGAAAAAGAATAAATTTGGATTATAAAAACTTGAATTTCATATAAAAGCCAGAAATACTCGGGATAAGATGATCAATCCTCACTTAGAAAGACAAATGGGATGGACATGGGAAGTAGAAAACAAGAATCAGGACAGGAGCCTACTGCAGAGGGCCTCTGAAAGACTCTACCTAGCAGTGTATCAAAGCAGATGCTGAGACTCATAACCAAACCTTGGGCAGAGTACAGGAAATCATATGCTAAAAAGGGGAGTTAAGACGACTGGGAGAGGACAGGAGCTACACAAGGACAAAATATATCAGGGCATGGGGGTCCTCTAGGAGACTGATTCTCCAACCAAGGACCATGTATTGATACAACCTAGAACTCCTGCTCAGATGTAGTCCGTGGTAGCTCAGTATCCAAGTGGGTTTCCTTTGTAAGGTGAACAGGAACTATTTCTGACATGAACTCAAGGACTGGTTCCTTTTCCCAACCCCCAAGGGAGAACAGCTTTGCTAGGCCACAGAGGAGGACATTGCAGCCAGTACTGAAAATACCTGATAAGCTAGGCTCAGATGGAAGGGTAGAAGGACCTCCCCTAGCAGTGGACTTGGAAAGGGACAGGGAGGAGATAAGGAAGTGACGGTGGGATTGGGAGGGAATGAGGAAGGGGGCTACGGCTGGGATACAAAGTAAATAACCTGTGATTAATATTAAAAAAGTAAAAATTAAAAAAAATAAAAGGCAGAAATAAATAAACCATACCAGTCACTGGGTTTAAAACAAATGGACAAACATTTTTCATATGTGAAAAAATGTAACTTAACTCTAGTCACAGGATGGTTGTCTGATTTCCAAAAGCTACAAATCCCTTCCTTTCTGGAAATGGTTATGTGATTGTCTTCCGTAGTGTATTGTGAAATGACAGTAAAGGCAGTAAATGCTCAATATATGTCTGTGTATTGAGATGGATTCTCTTGAAGTTTTTGTAAGCTTTAATAAGAATTAGAAAAAATCCAAACTAGCTTGATGGGTGGTTAGGAAAATAAAATGCGGATTTCTGTATTGCCCATAAAATACCCAGTGCATGTCAGTCACAGAGAAGAATATGGATATCACTGATTGTTCAAATATGAGCTCATCCCCACATTAATGAAAGGCGAGTGAGCAGACCAAGCCAGCAAATTCTGGTCTGGTCTGCCTCTAGCTGATTAAAGTAGCAGCCAAGACCAATGTAAAGTATAAGGATTTCATGGTTAATGTTTAATTTCTATACTTAGGATACCGTTTTAACAAGTAAAAATGACTGAAATTCTTATCTTCATGAATCACTCTGATGTCAGCAGGCTTTGAAACTACTGCTGCATTAAATTAAATCCTAATCACATTATAATCTTTTTATAATGTGGTAATAACATTGTCTTTTAACTTTCCATAATGATATAGATAAACATAATTATACCAATGTGGATAAAGATTATGAAAACACAAAAGAATCAAATCATTCCTCGTTCTTTTTTTATACTATAAAAGACTTGGAGATTTGGGAAAATGTTTTAAGTATAAGCTTTAAGATATCATTATACACACAGTAATTACAGTGTTATCTATAGTCTTCCTTCTTATTACATGATGAATCTTTTCTTCTGAAGATAAAACTCATTGAATAAATAGCATTAAATACTGTGTGTTCGTTGTATTATATAATTAAGATTAGTCCAAATCTTTTGTATTTATTTCACTTATGTCTAAAATCATATCCCTTTCTGTTAAAAGGCAGTGAGTAGTTCTTTTATACATTAACACACAACAAATGGTTTGGAAAACAATAAAGATTTGCTTTATTTTATCATTGAAGGGAATAAAAACCCTTTGACAGATTCACTAGAGGTTATGTACTCAAATTCCTAACAATTGGACTTTGAATTGTCAGGCAGAGTGTTCTTCCTCTCATCTTCAGCCCTTTCAAAGTATATATTATTGATTTTCCATCACCTCTAGCTCCCTAGAGGAGCTAACATTATTTTCGTTTTATATTGAAAATAAAAGAAGCATACTGGAAAATAAAAATGGATTTTGACATGCTTTTACAATTCAAAATATTTTAGACTCAAGCAACACTGAATCTTTAAAGAAAAAAAAATTTCGATAAGACTGAAATCAACAACTGTTCAAAGAGTGTATACTACAGAAATTTGGGGAATAACAAATTGGGATTAAAAATATTTCTTTACTGTGTCATGCATGAGGTACATGAAGATTTAATAGTGTACTATGGCCGCGCTCCAAATATGAGCTCCATAAGTCAAATTTCTAAATAGGAGGCTCCTAGTAGCCTTAAAATTCTACTATAAATACAAAGTAGAATGTATTTATTTACACTGTTAACAAATTAGTCTGATGGTTTTTTGAGGCCTGAGCTACAGTGATAATTAAAGAAAGAAATAGCTGTCTATAACTGATAGTTTTCTCTACCAAATCTGCATATATTTACACATATTCTCTCATCTTACACATTCATAGATGTCAAAAAACTGATTTTCAGGAACAGCTAGAAAAACTTTAAAAAGGAGATTGTTATGAGTTCAGTATGTACCAAAAAGAGTTCTTAGTAAAAAGGAAAATGGAAAAACATTAATGCTAATTTGTTAAAGTGCAAATTGTACTAATAAATCAGCTTAAATACCCAAGATCCCAGTGAAAAACTAACTCAACAGGAAGTCTAGTCTAAGTGAATAGTGGATTGTAACACTTTAATTACAGAAATCAATCTAATCAAAATATTTTATTTATTGGACTAATTTGACAAGATTCAAAGTCAAAGTTGCAACTGTGTATGTTTCTTTCCAAATTGTGCAATGATTGGGAATTTTAATGATACACTGGCATCAAGTACTACTCACTAGACTGGATGTTTAATTAGGATAGAAAGTTCAAATTAATCAAGTGGCAACATCACAGATAAAAAAGTGTGGGAAATTATTGTGGTATTCTGGTACATCAAGAAGTTACACGCTAAATGGGATGCATATGACTTGGGCACAAATTTAAGTGCCATAGGTTTAAATATATAATAGAGATTTTTTTATTGTATCTATTCTTTCTTCTATCTACCATAAAGAAAATAGAAAAAGCATCAAGTTGGACATTTTATAATCTTCATCTCATTGGTCTCCTTGTAAACCTGACATGAATAGATTCCAGAAAGGAGTTCTGAGAAATGGAGATGAACAAATGAAATACTAAATAGAGGGCTTCATTAAATGATAATTTTATTGCTGCATTTCTTTCTATTTTGTTAAATGTGTTTTAATAAAAATATATAATTATATGCATTTATGGAAACTCATGAAATATTTTAGCACTTGTGTACACTGAACAATGTTAAATTCATGACAAGAATTTAAGTCTTTTCCAAATTTACATTTATTTCAATATACACTAATATATACTATATCATTATACACACGTACACAGCTATATATATATATATATATATGTGTGTGTGTGTGTGTGTGTGTGTGTGTGTGTGTGTGCAATTGCCCACAAGAAATTATTCTTCATATCTTGGCATAGTTAAATATTTATTTGTGGAAATTGATATAGTCCTCCTTCCTCAAATCTTTATTCCCTCTAATAAAATCTCCTATTCCAGATTATATAAGATTCCCTTTCTTAAATTTCAACATGTAAGTTAAAATGTACTGTGATTATTTTTCTATGTCCTGCATATTTCCCTTCACATAGCAAACAGTAGTTCAATGAATACCATCAGATATAGGAGTTAATCACTCTGTACCTTAATAATATTTAATTTTAAATTTGTGCCATCTTGCCTCCTTCTTTTAATCTGTCAATGGTTATTTAAACTGATTCTACCTTTATCTTAATGGAAATAGTTCTGTAGTTAACATGGGAAGTACTGATATTGCTTTGTAACATGGCTTTAATTTATTTGGGTCTGCATCATCATTTAAAAAAGATTACTAGATCACAGTGTGGATAATTTTATTTTCAATTATTTGATATTATATTATTTTTCTCAGTGACTTTACTAATATGTGTGTATATGTATATATATATATATATATATATATATATGTAATCGAAACAGGTGCTTTAGTTGTTTTGTAGAAATAAGAATGTTTTCATCATTTGTATTTTTACAATTGCCATTCATATGATTGGAGTGAGCATATGCAGACGTACCTCACTGTGCATTGTTTGCCTCTTGTATGCACGATACTGGGTTCCATTCTCAGCACCTTCAAAACAAAGTCATTCAAAATAAAACAGTGTCTTATTGGTTTAAATTCCATTTTGATGATGGTTGTTAATGTGCTTCTTACCAACATATATCTTTTTAAAAATATTTAAAATGTTTATTTCATGCTTTTTTTCATTGCATTATTTTTATTTTTTGCTTTTTAAATTTTCTTTTTTTTAATTTTTAATTTTTCATTTTCATTTATTGCAATTTATTCAGTATGGATCCTGGCTTTGGTCCCTTCCCTCATCTCCTCCCAATCCTACCTTTCCTCCCTCTTCTCCCCCTGTGCTCCTCCCTTAGTCCAATGATAAGAGGGGTCCTCCTCCCCTTCTATTTGACCCTAGCCTATCAGGACTCATCAGAACTGGCTGCATTTTCTTCCTCTGTGGCCTGGTAAGGATGAACCCCAACCCCTGGGCAGGGGAGGTGTTCAGAGAGACAGCCCCTGAGTTCATGCCAGAGAAAACCTTTACTCCCTTACTAGGAACCCCACTTGGAGACTGAGTTTATGGGTTATCTGATCAGGGGTTTTAGGTCCTCTCCATGCATTGTCTTTGGTTGGGGTATCATTTTCTTCAGGGCTCTTAGGGTTCAGTTTTTATGGCTCTGTTGGTCTTCTTTTGTAGCTTTTGTCCCCTCCAGGTCTTTATATCTCCCCATTCTTTCATGAGATTCCCTGTGTTCTATACGTATAGCATAAATTAATTAACAGCCAGAGCATATATGCAGAAAATCTAGCAAAACCTTAGTAAAGCTTTGTGGTTGAAGCTTCAGTCTCTGTGAGCCCCTATGAGCCCTGCTTAGTTGATTTTGCGGTCCCTGTTGTCTTGATATCCTTTACACCTCCGGCTTCTACAAGTCTACCTCCCCATCGTCTTTGCGGCTCCTCGAGCTCCACCTAATGGAGGCACAGAGGATCTGACTGCTACACCTGTCAACCCATTGATCACCAAGGGTTTACTGAAGAAGCATACAATCACAGAGCCTGAGGGTCTGCACTAGTTCCTCTGCATGTGTGTTATAGCTGTTAGCCTGAGGCTTTTGTGAGACTGCTAACAATGAGAGTGGGGCTGTCTCTGACATTTTTGACTGCTCATGGGAGCCTTTCCTATCTGCTGGGTTGCCTGAGTGTCCCACAAATGATATGAGGATTTGTCTCTATTATTGTGTCTTTTTATTCCTTGTTTAGTTGATAGCCCTGGAAGGACTGCTCTTTTCTGAAGGAAAACGAAGGAGTTGTGAATCTGAGGAAGGGGTGATTTGGGAGGGTACTGAGAGGAGTGGAGAGAGACGATACTGTGGTCGGAATATACTGTATGAGAAAAAAATAAAAATATAATATAAAAATAATTATAAAACCTTGAGCATTAAAACTCTGATTTTTGATGACTCTCCTGCAGTTATCAGGACATTGGGGAGATATCTACATTTTAGTTATAAAAACTTTGTCATCATTTATGTGAACTATTTTCAAGTAATCTAAGTTAGACAAACACATCACTAACTCTCAAAACACACTTAACAGGAAAAAAAATCATGTTAACATGTTCTTGTTTTCTAGAGATCAGTGTATTGTGTGAATGACTGCATATATGTTTGCACAATGCAAACATGCTTGTTGCCTAAAGAATCCAGGAGAATGTAAAAGGAACTTTTATTTATTGCCCAGATAAAATATTCTTCATCTCAGAGTCTGTCTGCCTCCATCTTCTAACCTAAGCCTATTCCTGTAAACGTCTAACCTTTGTACAATCTAATCTAGGCCTAAAATGTTTTCAGCTTCTGAGATTTATTCCTGAATAAGATCACCCTTAACAGTGATTGAAGAGCCAGGCACTGAGTTCATAAGCTAGGGTCAGATGGAATGAGAGAAGGACCTCCCCTATCAGAGGATTTAGAGAGGGGAATGGGAGGAGATGAGGTAGGGAGGGTGTGGTTGGGAGGGGATTGGGGGGGGTTAAAGATGGGATACAAAGTAAATAAACTGTAATTAACATTTATATAAATTTAATGAAATCTGTTACCTGATATTGCTATGAATTGGAATGTAAGTGAAAGTTTTCCAATAGTCTTAGGTGACCTTTGTGAAAAGAGAGTTGTGACCCACAGGTTGAGAACCAGTTGCCTAGATAGCCCTTTGACCTAGGGTATAACCAAAAGCTACAAGTAACAATAAAATGACTACTGGTGATGTTCTCCTATAATCACATATCATTGCCTTATTCAGCCATCATCAGAAAGGCTTCCTCATATAGAAGATGAGAGACACACAGCCAGATATTACTCAGAGAGAGATATTTTGGAATACATAGCTCTAAATCAGATGTTTCCATCAAATCCATTTACATGTAACCTCTGTTTTAATATGAAATACAATGACTAATGTTTGATTCACCATTAAATGAAAAAAGAAAACATTCATTTAAAAATGTGAAAAACTCATGCATGCTTCACCATGCTAGAATGTTGACTCTCTTGAAATTGTGCCAATATTGTTCAGAAACAACACTTACTGTGAATTCATGAATTCAAACTCTATAAATGTTCATGTTTAAAATACCCAAAGTTTGCCTTTCTGAATGAGGACTGATTATCTTACCCAGGGTCTTCCTTTTTGCTTAGCTTTTTTAGGTGTAACAATTTTAGTATGTTTATCCGAGATTATATGTCTAAAATCCACTTATAAGTGAGTAGATACTGTGTGTGTCTTTCTGATTCTGGGATACCTCACTCAGGATGATCTTTTCTAGTTCCCACAGCTTGCCTGCAAATTTCATGATTTCTTGTTTTTAATTGCTGAGTAGTATTCCTGAGGGAGGGGCATGGAAGAAGAAAAGGAAGGGAAGGTGGGATTTGGAGGGGGGACAAAAGAGGTGGCTACAGCTGGGATACAAAGTGTATAAATTATTATAAATTTCAAAATTAAATAATTTTTTAAAAATACCCAAAGTTTTTAACACCTCAGAGTATGAAATGTGGGCACTGAAAACAAACAAAAATTAAATATTTTCTTACTCCAATACAGAAGGACCTGACACAGTCATTATCAAATTATAGCAAAACCGAACTCCATCAATGTACATACTTCACTGTCCAATATCTGAGATTCACTCATGATCTCGTAGGCTCCAAGTGCTTTGACAGCTCCATTTCTCTTTATCTGTTGCATGAGGCACTCCTGGCTTCTCACAGTGCCTTAGCCACTCTCCAAGGCCCCTTAATCCTGCAGCTCCGATACTACCTGGAGAAGTTTTACAGATAATCAAATTTAGCTGCCTGCTTGAGATGCAGCCTTGGCAACCCCTAGGTAATAGCTTCTGTGAGGTGAGTCTGAGGAAACGCTTCCTGAAGATTTCATGATGCTTTTCCCTTCTTAATTACAGCTGATTTTCCATTCCCAGGTATAAGGCGTTGACTGTCTCAGTAAAACAAGGGTTTCACTGCAGTGGTGCTGGTCTTCTGTTAATTAGACACAATTCTCCATCACAGGCATTCTTAAATGAAACAGGGCCACCCAAATAAGCAATTCCCATAGAAGACCTGGCCCTCCCACATCACTCATCAATGAAAATGTCACACAGAAATGCATGATGGAATAATTTTTGCAATTGAGGCTGCTCCTTTTCCATGACTAGAGATTGTATAATAATGAGAAAAATCTAACCACTCCTTGTTATGCTGGAGAACCCTGATTGATAAATTGTATTAGATAGTGTCTAGTTTACAGTATAAAATCTCTTAAATTTGTGAAAGTAAAAAAAAATAGTTTATTTTTCTTTTTTAATTTTAATTTTTATATTAATTATTGTTTATTCAATTTTTATCCCAGCTATACCCATCTCCCTCACTCCCTTCCAATCCTATCCTTCTTTTTTTACTTCCTCCCATGCCCCTCCCCTAGATCACTGATAGGGGAGGTCCTATCCCCTTCCCTCTGACCCTAGCCTTTCAGGTCTCATCAGGACTGGTAGCATTGTCTTCCTCTTTGGCCTGGTAATGCTGCTCCCCGCTCAAAGGCAGTTGATCAAAGAGCCAGCTACTGAGTTCATACCAGAAACAGTCGCTGTTCCCATTCTCAGACTTGGATACTGAGCTGCCATGACCTACATCTGTGCAGGGGTTCTAGGTTATTTTCATGCATGGTTCTTGGTGGAGTATCAGTCACAGAAAAGACCCCTGGGCCTACATTATAAAGACGATCTTTATCTCAAACTGTTATTAATGTTCTTCATCTGAAATCTCAACAACAGAAAAGGCACAGTATATAATCTCCAAAGTAAGTGAGATACTACACTACAGAAAATGATACAAAAAAAAACCACACATAGTATATAGTCACTTATAAGTGGATATTAGGTATATAATATGGGATAATCATACTAAAATCTGTACACCTAAAGAAGCTAAGTAAGAAGGAGAACCATGGGGAAGATGATCAATCCTTATTCAGAAAGGCAAATGGGATAGACATTGGAACAAAACTGGAGCCTACTATAGAGGGCCTTTAAAAGACTCTATGCAGAAGTGTATCAAAGCAGATGCTGAGACTCATAGCCAAACTTTGGGCAAAGTCCAGGGAATCTTACGAAAGAAGGTGGAGAAAGGAAGACCTGGAGGAACAGGAGCTCCACAAGGAGAACAACAGAACCAAATAATCTTGACCTTTTCTGAGGTTGATACTCAACCAAGGACTGTTCGTGGAGATAACTTGGAATCTCTGAATAGATGTAGGCCATGACAGCTCAGTGTCCAAGTGGGTTCCCTAGTAAGTACAGCAGGGGTTGTCTTTGACATGAACTCATTGGCTGACTCTTTGATCACCTCTTTCTGGGGTGGGGGGGAACAGCCTTACCAGGACACAGTGGAAGACAATGCAGACAGCCCTGATGAGAGCTGATAGGGTAGGGTCAGATGATAGGGGAGGATGGTACCTCCACTATCAGTGGACTGGGGAAGGGGCATGGGAAGAGATGCTGGGACAGTGGATGAGATTGGGAGGAGATGAGGAAGGGGGCTACAGCTGAGATACAAAGTGAATAAACTGTAATAAATTTAAAAACTAAAAAAATAAAAATAAATTAAAAAGAAAATGATACTTTACTAGATATAGCTATAACACTGTTACACAGTTTCAAATACTATGAAAATCATATATACATATACACTAAATGTATGCATTTATTATATATATATGCATATATATACACTAAATGTATATATATATATACATGTATATATATACATTATAGACATATATATAATGTAGTAAAATTAAGAAGCCAGTTACTTTAATTTAATTCTGTTTAATTTTTGAGATTGTACTTTAGTTATAACATTTTCCTCTCCCTTTTCTCTGTACAAACCCTACTATATAACTTTCCCTGCTTTTCTTCAGAGTCATGGTCTTTTTTTTTTTTTTAATCAACAGTTATTTCTTGTGAGTTATTTCTTGTGTATGTGTCCTTATACCCACAGGTAAGTGCATTTTTTTACCCCTCATCAAAAACGCATGTGTGAAAAGGGGGAACTGTAGAGAGCTGCGGAATGCTATGCCTTAAAGATGGAGCTGGTTTCCGCCTTCCACCTTCCCGATGGTGAGTGCTCTCTGTCACGAACAACTCCACATTTGGCTAAGGCTGAGGATCTGGCTTGCTTCCATGTATGTGGACCTATCTGCATTGCCCCCGTGGCACGCCTGGGTTGGCTACCCAGAGGCTATTTAAGCTGTGGGCTGGCTTTCCCCAGGGTCCGAGGATTGTTCAAGGTTCCTGAATAAACTGCATTGAAAAAAAAAAAAAAAAAAAGCATGTGTGTGTTTCCAAATATAACCTGTTGAGTCCATATAATGTTAATTAATGTTAATTGTATGTATGTTTTCAAGGCTTATAATTTGGCACTTGGACAACCCATTGTGCTCTTCCATAGGAAAAACCACTTCTACCACTGACAGTTTTACTCAGTGGCTTTTAGTTCTTTGTGTAGAGCACATGTCTCCTGGATTTTTCTCTTGTTGGCATGTTTGTTGATGTCCTTGTATATCACATATTTAGATTGTCATGTTGGTGAAATTCTGCAGTTGTCACTTCTGATGTTACTAGGAAACATAATCTCACAGCTAAGTTCCCAGTTCTTTGGTTCTTACATTTCCATCCACTTTTCTGTTAGGGTCTCAGAATCTTAGGTGTGGGTTTTGAAGATGCACACATTGGGGTTGGGTTCAGCATATTTATTGGTTGTGTTTTTCTCTTTCGGTTTCCATCAGCTGCATTAAGAAGTTTTATTGATGAGGGTTGAAGACTACACTTACCTATGGGCATAAGGACAAATGTTTATAGATTATTCTAGAGATTATTCTGGTAAAGTATTTAAGTGGTGGTCAATTCTCCTAACTGTATTAGCACCGAGTACTTAGTAAGTTTCCAGTACAAGCCATGCCCTTTCTTTTGTTCAGAGGGTCTTAAATCCAATTAGAAATCTGTTGACAATCCACAACATACGTGTGCCACTGCTGCAGTCATAGGGTTTTTCTCCATTCTAGTTCATAGGCATAACAACTTGGTGGAACTATTGTTTGCTTTTCTTCTATGGACACTGGCATGGTAACTTCTGGTTTCATACAGGCTAGTCCTCAGGGAGGAGGGATTCAGGTCCACATCTGTGCCCGTTCTGAAGCATATAGTATCTTCAGAAACAGGGATTTATCTTCCACTTCTGCAATAACTAGGGGCAATCTCAACAGTTGACATACCTGACAAACTACTCGAAGGAGGGAAGCAGCCAAATCTTAAGATAGAGACCACATGAGAATACATTAGCTAGTAAATTAGCAGAATGGTTTCTAGGCCTCCCTGCACTGGATAACATGCAGAAAGAAAAAAAAAAAAAAAAAAACAACATAAAGAACAAAATCTAATTGGGTTTTGGAAAAATGCAGGTCCAAATCTATAAGTAAAAATGTATGTGTGCTTACCTTTGCATCTTCTAAAATTGTACAGATCATTACCTCACTTTTGACAAAACATTTAAATCTTGCTAAAATCTCTCATGTTCTCTAAACACAACCTTACTTGGATATGCAAACATTGTACTTAAAAAGTCCACATTTTAAGTAAAACATTAGCTTTCCTATAACTTAACAAGTTCTTCTGTGTTTAAATTAAAGAGTAAATACCAAGGATGAATTTCAGTTAGGGCGAATCTCCCTTTATAAACCAGAAATTCAGTAGTACTTGACAAACTTTGCTGCAAAATTAGAGGGAGACTTTGACTTCTAACAGCTCAGTTCTTTGCAATCACACTGATGCCTCTAGTGGTAAAGATTTCAGAGGCAGGATGTATCACAGTGGACTGTCAAAGCAAACAGGAAGCAACACTTAACTCCATGTTAAGGGTTAAGCTCAACTCCTCTGGCAAACCTACAGATATTGAGCAGCTGAGGAGATGAATATTATAACCTCCCCAAACAACCACTGATGTGCTGTTTAGTTTCTAGGGTAAACAAATTAAATGTACGTGAATCTGAGAATCCTTGTGAAATAGGTCTGGAATATGAAATTATTTTTTTTAGTGTAACATTAAATATAAAGTTGTAAAGTTAAATTAAACATAAATACTGTATGGAAAATATAATATACAAAGAGTATACCTAATGAAGTTTGCTAAGAACATGTGGAGGAAGCATGACAGTTTGTGGATCAAATGTTAAAAGCTGTTACTACATAACACGGAAGACAAACTTGAAATCCTATATACTGTCTGTGGACTACAGTTGATATTAAGTTATATACTGAGAATTTTGCAAAGAGTAGATTTTTGTCACTCTTGTTAACTTTCCCACATAGTAAATTTATGCAATAAAAAGACACAGTTGATCAATAAGTCATGATGTTAACCAAAACCTCACCTCTGCTGCTTGAGTTTAAACTCATTTATGTATAAAAAGATTCTATGATGATATTAAAAATAAACATTGAAGGCTTGATTGCTGTATATTTCCATTTCATTTAAAGGTAAAATAAATAATATTGCATTTGTCTCTGAGTGTTAGAAAAATATTATTTTATTATTTAAGGATGTATATGAATTATATATCAAGGTTAGAAAAACACAAGGTCATGATTTATAAAATTTATTCATGCATTTACAATTATTCAGAGAAGCTTCAGTCATAAACTAGTACAGAGGGAACATAGTTTCAGTGTTATTTTACATATCATTTAAGTACAAAAAGACTAGGTTATTGGGATATTGAAACATGGTATCACTTGAGACTCAATGTTCAGATCTTGAGTTTAAAGTTGATTTTTAATTGGCAATATTTTATATTCTTTCAATTATTTTATTATTATCATTTATTACAACTTATTCACTTTGTATCCAAGCTGTGGCACCCTCCTTCATCTCCTCCCTGTCCCACACTCTCACCTTCTTCTCCCCTGTGCCCCTGCCTGAGTCCACTGATAAGGAAGGTCCTTCTCCTCTTCCCTCTGACCCTAGCCTATCAGGTCTCCTCAGGACTGTCTTGCATTGTCTTCCTCTGTGGCCTGGTAAGGCTGCTCGCCCCTCAGGGGGAGGTGATCAGAGACCCTGTCACTGAGTTCATGTCAGAGACAGTCCCTGTTCCCATTACTAGATATTCCACTTGGAGACCTAGACTGAGTACATCTGAGCTGGGGTTTTAGGTCCTCTCCGTGGTTTTTGGTTGGAATATCGTTCTCTTCAGGGCCCCCAGGGCTCAGCTTTTGGTTCTGTTAAAGGACAAACAGGATAGACATCGGGCAATATTTTTAAAATTCTCCTATTCTTTCACAATTTTCTGTGTGAATGTCAATCATACCCCTAACCCTTTTTCATCTCTTGCACCCATCCTAGTCCTAACAACCACACATCCTTCTTCCAACACATCTTTCTTTCTCCTACTTTCAGGCATTATTTCCATGTTTTTTATTTGTGTGTATGTGTGTGTGTCTAACTCTACTTAATTAGGAATGATGGCATGGGCATCAGCGGGAGATTATGTTCTTGAGCAACTGCAATTTAATAGTGGCTACATACCTGAAGAACACGACTTTCTCAGACTAACTATACTCAGACAGTACAGATTCACACTTCTCCATCCATTGCGGACTTTTGATGTAGTATGTCAAAACATGCAGGAGTAGCCACTGTTGTGACTTCTTAGATCACCATGCACAGCACCCTGAACCACCCTCTAGAATGTTCCATTCTGTTGGTTCTTTAGTGGTGTTCCTTGAGTCTTTGAGGGGAAGATATACATATATATTAATATTATAATAAAATTATACCTTATCTGGCCAAATTTCCTAGCCCCTACTACTCTAATTTTACACATGACTAAGTTTATGTTTTGTTTTTGTTTTGTCATGTACATGTGAGTGGTTTTGTTTTGTTTTTGTTTCTGTGCTTTAGATTGAACACCAGACCTTGCACATAATAAGCAAGCACTATAGTACTTAGCTACAGTCCTAGCCAACGTTTGATTTTGTTTATATGAGATTTTTTAAATCAATAAAATAAAACAATCAACCAAATGTTTTTAATCTAGTCATGTGTATAAAATAAAATTCTCATATAATAAAAAATTTACTATGACATTACAATATAGGTGATTTAATAATGAATGTATATATGTATATATTTGTACTCAAAAGTGGGTATGTTGGAATTACATTTCATTTATATTTCTATGAAAATAAAACAATAAACACAACTACATTTAAAGATTGTAAATTTAATGAAATAAAATTGTAACAATGTCAAAAGCAATGAGAAAATTCTGTCTATCACTGAACAAAATATGGAACAAAATCAAATAAAGTGTCCTCTTTCAGTTCAAAATGCTAAACAAACAGCTTGTGGGGTGAACAAGAAAATAAGAATAGGCAGATTTACCATATAAGCTGTTACTTATACTTGCATCAAAGAAGCATCATGGAGACGCCAGTCAGATCTTGTTTATTCTCACTAATCTCCACTAATGCCAAGAAAATGAAACTAAGAAAATATCTATCATGAGTAAAAAAGCAAATTAAGAATATATATATATTTATAACTATTAATAATGTATATATTCTTAATGTTTAAATTTTAGAAATTGTATAAGAGAATTAAAATTTAGAAAAAACAGCATTATCATAGTACTCTAATTTTCTTCATTTATCAATGCTTCAGCTCACTTAAACAAAAGAAGTATGAATTGTAAAATCCATTCATATCACAGATATTAAAACATGAACAACTGAACCAAGCTCAAATGTTATTATGATAATATAAATTAAATGTTAATACTATCAAAATACAAGTATATTGGGTATAATCAAAATAAAACTAAATAAGAGAAAATATGATTCTTAGATACAAAAATAATATCTTAAAATCATTTTCAGGAAAAAAGAAATAAATATATTAAGTGATCTAAGTTTTGGGAAATAATAATTGCATGGATATTGTAACTTTTTATTTCAAAATTATTTTTTAATTACAGTTTATTGACTTTGTATTGCAGCAATACCCACACACTCATTCCCTCCCAACCCACGCTCCCTCCCTCATCTTCTACCATACCCCTCTCCAAGTCCACTGATGGAGAAGGCACTCTGCCCAAAGTTTGGCTATAAGTCTCAGCATCTGCTTTGATAGCCTGCAAGGTAGAGTCTTTCAGAGGCCTTCTGTGGCAGGCTCCTGTCCTGCTCCCTATTTTCTCTGTCTTCCAATGTCCATCCCATCTTCCTTTCTAAATGAAGATTGAACATCTTATCCGGGATCCTCATTCTTGCTTAGTTTCTTTAGGTGTACAGATTTTAGTATGTTTATCCTATATTATCTGTCTAATGTCCACTTATAAGTGAGTGCATATCATGTGTATCTTTCTATTTCTGGGATACCTCACTCAGTATGGTCTTTAGCAAATGGTAGGAACTAGAAAAGATCATCCTGAGTGAGGTAACATTTTATAAAAGTGAAAATTATAAACTAATGAAACCCAGGTGAGTTTGAAGTACCAAGTTATAAAGTTTTAAAAGCTGAAGTAATCATAAGCAGGTTATTAAAACTGCAACAGTACCAACAGAAGCAATTTCCCAATATTTATGTAATTGATCTCATCAACTCATGAGAAATCACCCACCTTAAACTTTTATGTTTCCCAGTATAGACTCTCCTCATATAAGATATACAACCTCATCAAACTGTCCCTTGGTATATGTTAAATAAGGAAAAATGACAAAGCAAAACAAAACAAAGCAAAAACCACCTCACTAAAATTGTTAGAAGCAATACATGTTTTTCAATCGATTACATATTTTCCAAGCTAGTCTATGATTTGGACCATAGCTTATCTTATAAATTTAATATGATTTAAGTCATTCAAATTATGTTCTTAGTAAATAGGACACTAAATTAAAAGTCAATACAAAAGTACCACTGCTAAAGAAATCAATGATAAAAAAAAGTCATTTGCAGTAAATTAATATATAACCATTGTGCATTGGAATTTGTTGATGCTTCTGAGAAAATAATTATGGGATAGAAACACATAATACTAAATTCTGTATCCACATTTGAAAGAAGAAAACATTTCTATTTCTACACATTCACTGGGAAATAAAAAGCTAGAAAGGAAGAAGATGGGACTATGGAAAGGGCATATGGGGAGAAGAGGGTGGGACTGGGAGGAAATGAGGGAGGATGCTGAGGTGGGGATACAAACTGAATAAATTCAAATAGATAGATAGATAGATAGATAGATAGATAGATAGATAGATAGATAGACGATGGATGGATGGAATTTAAAATCCTCCACCTGACCTGTTGCATGGCCAGGGCATTGCAGCCTCAGGATTAACTAGAGTCCTACGCTGGGTGTGACTACATCCTAATGCAGAGGCATACATAAGCAAACTTCTTTATATGGGGCAACATACATAGGCTTTTTTTCAGGAGATTTTGTAGGGGACAGGAGGGGGAAGATTGAGAAACATCCTTCTCCAGTGGAACATATTCTCCATCCAGAGCCATTTAATTTGTAGTTATTTCAGTGCATTTTTACTTCATTTGTATATTGTCGTACCTTACTGAAACTATGACTATTTCCAAAGTGAAGAACATGAAAAATGTGAAAACCAGCCTTCAGGCTAACACTACCTTTTCTTTTAACAAACAAATACACACATACACTCACACACACACACGCTATGAGGGAGGTGAGAAAGCAAGAAAAATATAGAAAAAATGGATAAACAAAACAAAATAACAACCAAAACCAGATATTATAAAGAAACTAATGCAAATTCATTAGATACTTGAAAAGAAGGAATTCCTGGAGTAGAAATTCCGCATGAAGAATAAGTTTGTGAATAGAACGTTATGTCTAATAAGTTATATAACATATCATTTTGTAATACTCCTTCCTTGGTTGAACTTTTAAAAATCCCTTAATATAGTGGTTTAGTTCTTTGAATATAGTGGTTTAGTTCTAATAAAAATCTGTTCTCTGAATTTTTAAACTTCCTGTCCTCTGGCCATCCAGTGATGACTGCAGGAGAGATATTTATTGACCGTCTACCATTCTTATTTTAATTAATTTATTTTTATTAATTATATTTTATTCACTTTGTATCCCAGCTGTAGCCTCCTTACTCATCCCCTTCCAATCCTATCCTCCCTACCTCTTATTCTCCTATGCCCCAGTCCACTGATAGGGAAGGACCTCCTCCCTTTCCATCTGACCCAGGTCTACCAGGCCTCATCAGGTCTCATCAGGACTGGCTGCATTGTTTTCCTCTGTGGCCTGGTAAGGCTGCATCCCCTCAAGGGGGGAGGTGATCAAAGAGCCAGCCACTGAGTTCATGTCAAAGACAGTCCCTGTTCCCATTACTAGAGAACCCTCTTGGACACTGAGCTTCCCAGCAGGGTATTAAAAGACTCCTAGCCAAACTTTGGGCAGAGTGCAGGGAATCTTATGAAAGAAGGGGGAGACAGAAAGACCTGGAGAGGACAGGAGCTCCACAAGGAGAGCAACAGAACCAAAAAGTCTGGGCAGAGGGGTCTTTTCTGAGACTCATACTCCAATCAAGGACCATCTACCATTCTTTTTTTTTTTTTTTTTTTGAATTTTATTTTTTTCTTATCAGTTACATTTTATTAACTCTATATCCCAGCAGTGTCCCAATCCCTCATTCCCTCCCATCCCAGCCCCTCCCTCCATCCCTCATCTCCACCTTGCCCCTTTCCAAGTCCACTGATGAGGGGGACCTCCTCCCCTTTCATCTGATCCTGTTTTTGTTTTTGTTTTTTTTTTTTTTTTTCAATGCAGTTTATTCAGGAAACTTGAACAATCATCTGACCCTGGGGAAAGCCAGCCCACAGCTTAAATAGCCTCTGGGTACTGTTTTATCAGGTATCTTCAGGACTGGCTGCAAAACCCTCCTCTGTGGCCTAACAGGATTGCTCCTCCCTTGGGGGGTGGGGAGGCCAAAAGCCAGTCATTGAGTTCCTGTTCCCAGAGGCTATTTTAAGCTGTGGGCTGACTTTCCCCAGGGTCAGAAGATTGTTCAAGGTTCCTGAATAAACTGCATTGAGAAGAACAAAAACTGAGCTACCACAGGCTACATCTGAGCAGAGGTTCTTAACCTACCTAGAGCAATAGATATCTGCAAGCCAAACATAAGAAAAATTACAGACTCCTCTGCTGTTCCCTGTCAGACAACACTGTCTGTTCTGTACCTACCCAGCTCCTTAGCAAATAACTGGTATAGGGTCTACATTTTTAGGACTTCTTTTATTTGTATTTAATGTGTTTGTGTTTGCCTACATGAACACATGTGAACTACTTGCATGCCTCATGCCACAGAAGCCAGAAGAGATTGTTTAATTCCCTGCACTTGAAGTTACAGACAGGTATAAACTACCAAACAAATTCCAAGAACTGAACCCCGGTTGTCTTCTAGACATATGAGTGCTCTTAACTACAGATCCATCTCTCCAACCCCAGATGTAAACCTTGGATACTCACAAAGACATCTTTTCAGTGTTGTCCTATGAAATGTATGCCAGCACTACCTCAAGTCTCTGGTTGCCTTGTTTACATTTTCTTCTTCCTGAGCTTTCAATGAATATTTTTAATATGTCTTAAAAATCATTCTACATGAAAACCTTTACGGTTAATGTTTAATTATTAAATATTAAGTATTTTAATGGTAATTTCCAAGTTTTAAGTGTGTACATACATGTAACAAAATAATTTTAAATAGTCAATGAACTGTGGAATTATAATTTTGCTCAAAATGCTTTTTTCTTTTAAATAAACAAATAATAAAGTCATTTTCACATTGAAGTTTTTACACATTTATAAGCCATATTGTGACAAAATTCATCCTCCACCATATCCCACGAGAAACCACTACTATCTACAATCTGTTTCCTTTCCGATGCTACATATTCATTCATTTATTGTTACTAAAGCCTTGCTTATACATCAAGTGTCAACACGTTGTTTATGAAAAATATGTTTGAGATATACCAAAGAGTTATCTCTAAGAGATGAATATAATATTTTAATAATTATTATTTAATTATATTTCCAGGGTTGTTACCAGATTAGATTCTTTTGTATCCTTTTACAAGAAAAGTAAAATGCTGAATACATGTATATTCATTCTGTAGATAAATCACTGTTTAAAATGAATGAAGATAGCAACCTAGTTATTCATATTACTAAATGAAGCACATAGTTAAATAATTCCACAAAATAAACCTATAAATACAATCTCTGTGCAACTGAGTACTATTAAACAGATATTTTTCAAAAATTAACTTAAGAGAAAAAATCAATTTACTCCACTCATGTCCTTATTAAAGCACTATTCAGGCTGTTTGTCAGATGTTCATATAAAAATTCAACAAAACAGACAAGGACAAAATCACCAACAGTATTATGACATCAACAAACCCATTAAAAGCTTTCTTCTTTATGTTTGTTCCTGTTTTAACTAATTGAGAGATAATTCCTCTCCTTAAGAAGATTCTGAAGGTGAATGGGTCTTTTATTGTACAGGCATTTCCATCTCTTGTTGCCTGGTAACACTCAGTCACAGACGCTCTACCCTTTTATTTCACTAATCATCATCTAATTGCATTTGCAAATCTAAGCATTCATTTTGTTTTTTCAAAACATTTTTATCTCTAAGCTACTAAAATTATTATTTAAGGAGAATATACTGAAATGTTGCCACCTTTACTATTTTGCTTTAAAAAGTTTAATTTCCATGTATGCTGTTCCTTTTCTGAGACCACCAGAAACAATTAAATAGTATATGATTGCCTCATCTGCTTTCTTCATCTACACTAAAATTATGCCATAAATTTGATATTTCCAGCAAACTTATTTCTTTATCCTTAACTTTACACAGTGAAAATATTGCCTCAGATTAATATGAATGAATCATGAACGCTTATAATAGTTATTATGTTTTTATAACAAAATACTACCCAAGTACAGTTCATATACTCACCCAAATTTTGGAATATTGCTCATATTTTGGATGGACAATTGGACATTTGCACTTTATTGTATGAAATCATTTTTGTGTAAGAGAATGCTTGCTTCTCAAGAGAACAGAGATGAAAATATCAGCATGAGGCTCGAGATGACAGTACAGTAATAAACAAAAGATTTGTAAGTAAATACCTTCACACCCTCAACCAATAGGCCAACAACTTTGGTATTTGTAAGTGTGATGTTGAGATGTACTTTGTTTTGGCACTCTTCTTTCTCCTCTATGTTTTCTTGTCCTCTGTTAGTCATTTGCAAAAGCATTACTTTTGCCAAGGTCCAATTTCGGGGAACTAAAATAAGACTGTACTATATAAAAGAATGTTATATAAAAAAAATCTTGGCCCAGATTTTTGGTTCTGTTGGTCTCCTTGTAGAGCTCCTGTCTCCTCCAGGTCTTTCTACATCCCCCTTCTTTCATAAGATTCCCTGCAAGCTGCCCAAAGTTTGGCTTTGAGTCTCAGCATCTTCTTCGATACCCTGCTGAGCAGAGTCTTTCAGAGGCCCTCTGTGGTGGGCTCCTGTCCTGTTCCCTGTTTCCTCCCACTTCTGATGTCTGTCCCTTTTGCTTTTCTGAATGAGATGTTTCTAATAAACACTTCTAAATGAGTATATACCATGTTTTTTCTTTCTTATTAGGGAATCTTTTTGAGCTCTATTTATATCTGATTTTCTGTCATTAGATCAGTGTAAAGTACTTCAAAATTTCTAACTATATGTACTCTAGCTACATGTATGACATAATAATATATTATGTTTTTTCATTTGTTTTGTGAAACATATTTATTATCTGAAGAATTTTTTATTTTATTAATTTTTTGTGATTTTAAGTATGGCTATTTAAAAGTATTAGTCAGTATTTGCTAGATATATACAGTAGTGAATATAATAAATATAAGTCATTTGAAATTCATTAATATCATGTTTGACATTTCAAAAACTTCTCTCATAAATACCATTATGTCAGAATTCATAATAATGATTTTTATTTTATTTTTGTTTTTCAAAAGTTATTCACATCGTATTCCAATTGTAGGCGCCTTTGGTATCACCTCCCACTTCCCTCCCCACCCCCACTCCTAGTTCACTGAAAGGGGGAGTCCTCCTCCCTTGCCATCTGACTCTACCCTATTAAGTCTCTTCAGGACTTCTGAGGACTTCTTCGCCTGTGTCCTCAGAAGGCCACACTGCCAGGGGAAGTGGTTAAAGAACAGGCAAAAGAGTTAACCCAGAGATAACCCATGTTTCCTTATTCAGGAACCCACATGGAGACTGTCTATGGTCTACATCTGACAGGAGGTCTAGGTTCTCTCCATGCATGGTCTTTGGTTGGTGCATCACTCTCTGCAGGCCCCCTGGGCAGAGATGTGTGTGTGTGTGTGTGTGTGTTCTTTTAATTAATTAATTTATTTATTATTACAGTTTATTCACTTTGTATCTCAGTAGAGCTTTCATTCCTCCAGATAACTGTAGTTTGTCTTGAGACGACATAAAGCTAACCAGCACAATGCTATAATCTTATTGAGCAATTCTTTGTGTGTGTGTGTTAAATCATTTTTTAACGTTTCTTAGTTACACTTTATTCGCTTTGTATCATTCCATAAACCCCTCCCTCTTCCCCTCCTAATCCCAACATTCTGCTTTAGGTGAATATAACTCTGCTTGAGCTGTTTCTTTTGTCTTTTAAAATCACTACTTAAAATGTATAGATAAATACAAGTTCAGTGCAGCTTAAGTTTGTTCCTTCCTAATAGAATATTTATTGGACAGAATCTATTTTTATTAATTTATCTAGTGCACTAATTTGTTAATCTTGTCAATATGTCCCTTATTATTTTCAATATGTTACACATCTGAGATTCAATTATTTTCTATTAAATATATTGCTCAAAAATTTCTGTAGACCACTCGAATAGAAATATATTACTGTCTGCAAGAAATGTCATTTTGTATAAAGAAAATGCATATGAGGTCTACTAATGTTAAGATGCTACAAATTATTACAACTGACTTTGCAGAAAACCAACTTTCTGTAGTTTACTGGTTAAGAAATTATGGAGCATTTATAAGCATATACTATTTTATATAAGGACATACTAATGAGGCTACATACTATTATTAAATGACAGTGTGCTTAACACTTGAGGGTCAATATCAACAACTGAAATAAATCTAGAAAGAATCTATCATGTAGGAAATCTCAAAATACTAGTATAACTGTAACTTGTACAGAACAACAACAACAAAAAAGAACCAGGTAAATATCAGGATCTAGATAAGGACAAGCTATGCAAAGACTTTCAGAGCAAGATAGAGGATCTGTACATTTTCATAAATGTATTTAATAAAATGAAAAAAGACTAACTGGACATCTTAAGCATCAGGAATGTATAGTTTTGCTTAAGCCTTAACCTGTCTAGATATTAGAAACATACTGTATTGAAATAATTGAGTATAAAGGCAAAATAAAAGTTGCAAATGGTTTCAACAGTGCAGGGCAAAGCCTCTAAAACTGAATGAACTGAACACTTAAATAACGGTATAAACTGAGGACTTCTCATTCAATCAACACTCTATATCCAAGCTTTACAAAATTACTAGAATTAGGTGTAGAGTGAGAATAACTCTGAAGGGTTTTAAAATAATGATCAATTTTATTATTCTTCATAACATTTGTGAAGTGCATTTGACTTAATTTGCTATTTATTCTGCCATCTCATTATCGCAATCACAAGATCAGGACTAAAATTAAAATGTTTAATATATTTACTAAGGGCTAAATTATTAGAACCTAGAATTTTGTAACCAAATACTGAAAATCTAGTACAGTTCATTATTTCTTTTCTACGCAAAGAGTTACATAAATCATTCAATGAAAACTATAAATAAAGAGGAATATGCTAAGGGTAAGATGGAGAGGAAAAAGTACAGCTCATAAAATGATTATGCTCTTATCAGAGTATTTGTATGCAAAGGCATGTTACAATGACTAATTAAATTCTAAATTTCATGATGGAATATAATAAAAATAATCTCTTAATGAAAATAATATGGAATATATACTTTTGAAATATATACATATAGGTAATTCAGTCATCTATGTAATCAGTAAAATATCTAGGCATAATATGATATTTTTCTGACATATGCTATCCTCATTAAATATAAAGAGTAAACATACTATGTTAATTGTTTATTATTTAAGTATAAATTTAATTTAATAGATCATTTTTATGTTAAAACTGTATTAAGATTGAAAATCAGTAAGAAGAAAAATTTTACTAGTTGGGTAAAATGGCACATGCCTTTAATCCTAGCACTCAGGTAGGCAGAAGCAGATGAAGAGCTGTGACTTCAGGGCCTTCCTGGTCTACAAAGCAAGTCTAGGACAGTCAGCACTACACAGAGAAGCCCTGACCCTAGTAAAACAAAAGTAAATAAGTAAATAAATAAATAAATAAATAAATAAATAAATAAATAGATAAAAGTATTGAATATATCTAAAAACAGTATTTAAATTTCTCTAAATAATTTGGAAAACATTTAAATAAGAATTATTAAAAACAAATGAGATAAATAATATTTTCAAGTAACTACCAAAGACAGAAATAGCATTTTCAAAAGCATATATTGAAGAAATAACTAAATGTATGGAAATCTAATCAACATTACTCCATTATTAAGTAAAATTTGTAATTATAAAACCGCTGAACAATAAAATTATATAGTATACAATATCAAATTATTAATAATCTAAATACTTCAGAATTATAGATGATCATATTAACAATGGAATATTAGGTTATTAGAGATATATGTATGATAGAACTTCCTGAAACCAAAAATAACCTCACTCAGTGAAACAGGAACTCTAATTTTAGACATTTTCTTGAAGGAGAGTACTCAAAAACAACTATTTTAACTTAGAAGCGTGGCAAGATAAAACATCTCTAGCTATCAGGAAAAAATATATCATGTCATATTTGAATAAAATATCACTAAGTATCTATGCTGAATATAGAACATTAAAAAGTCTCAAAAAATTTTGTGACTCACAAAATGGTATTCTTGTATGACACTGTTTATCATGCCCCCTAGCTCTATCCTTATGCTTTTAATATATAATATGGTTTTATATTTCAATAGTTATTAACTATTATTAATTAGTTGGTCTATATTTATATAGGACTTCTTTGCTTTGATCTTCTAAATAGTTCTTTTAAACTACAAATAGAAATTGTGATGAACTGTTAGAAAAAAATGTAATCTCATTGTTTCTCAGCATGTTTTTGCAAATATAACAGACACATTTACAACTTGAATTAAAAAGCCTTGATTTCTTTTTTCCCTTGATGCACATGGTAATGCAAACAGATTGAACCTGTATCCTGTCCTCTGGTGTTCAGCTGTGTCCTTCAGTTAAGGCCATTTGCTTATTTTTGTATCTACTCAAGCTAATCATTGAAGTTTCTGTCCAAAATCCTAGCACATCTATCCTCTTATATTTTTCATTTTTTTTTTAATTATTCACTTAATTTACATCTCGGCCACAGGTCTCTCCCTCCTCTTCTCCTGGTCCCACACCAGGACCATTACCCACTCCCAATTCTCAGAATAGAGGAGCCAGCCTACCTAAGGAGATCAACTACACCCAAGAAAACACAGGATAAAGAAACCATCATATTAAAAAAGCAAAAGAAAACAAGCACACAAACATAAAATCACCAAAAACTCCACAATAAAAGGAACTAACAATCATTGGTCAGTAATATCTATTTACATCAATGGTCTCAAGTCTACAATAAAAAGACACAGACTGAAAGAATGGTTGTGGAAGCAGGATCCAACTTTCAGCTGCATTCAAGAAACATGCCTCAGCAACAAAGACAGACACTACCTCAGTGTATAAGCCTGGAAAAAGGTTTTTGAAGCAAACTGACCCAAAAAGCAAGCTGGATTAGTAGCCATCCTAATATTTAATAGAATAGACTCAACCAAAATTAATAAAAAGAGACGGAGAGGGACACTTCATTCTCATCAAAGGAAAAATGCACCAGAAGGACATCACAATCCTGAACATCTATGCACCAAAGACAAGGGACCCTGTGTTTGTCACAGAAACATTATTAAAGCTTAAGTCACACATGGATCCCAACACATTAATAGCGGGAGACTTCAACATCCCACTCTCACCAAGAGACAGATCATCTAATGGAAGCTAAACAGGGAAATGATGACACTTACAGAGGTCCTAAATCAACTGGATCTAATAGATGTCTACAGAACCTTTCACTTAGACACAAAAGGGTATACCTTCTTCTCAGCATCTCATGGAACCTTCTCCAAAATTGATCATATGATCACAAAGCAAGTCTCAACAGATAGAAGAAGATTGAAATAAACACTTGTATCATGTCAGAACACCATGGACAAAAACTAGACTTCAACTATAACAGAAATAACAAAAAGCCTACACACACATGGAAACTGAACAACTCTTTACTCAATGACAACTGGGTCAGGGAGGAAAAAATTAATATCTTTTAAATTAAACTTCACTGTAGTTTATAAGATTTACAGAAGAGCAGGACTGTTGTTTGCTTCCCTCCTTTAAGTTTTCAAAGTTCTTTCTTATACCTTGAAAGCTGGTCCTCAGGAAGGAAGCTTTGGTAATTGGTGCAATTATAACCTTAATACTTAAAAGAAATAAATTAGAAAAATTATCATTGAAAAATATGTATGTAAAAAGTAAGGTTGGTAATAATTAATATGACATCAAATATTAACTACAAGATAGATAGTTGTAAAACAAAATTAGAAAATGACACTACCGGCCCAGGTGTGAGGTGAGAACAAATAAAGAAAGCAATTTCTCAACATGGATAACAGAGTTTGTTCATGTCACCACTTTGTTCTAAAGGTAACAAAGCCTGCTACTGTTTTCAGTTCAAAATAAAATGAAACCAGTTATAAGAATTTTAAACACTCAGTCCAGTTGGTAAATAACTGTTTCTCTAATCTTCACTGAAATCCCAGGAAGACTTAAGCCTCTCCTGAATCTTCACACATTTCAAAGGCTAAAGGACTTGAAATCCATGAATAATTGGGTTCAAGAGGCTGCTTTATCTCAATGTGAAGCCAGGTATTGCCTCAGATTAAGATGACTGTGTTATAATTAATGTTAAATAGATTTCTAGGACCTGGGATGGTGATTTTCTTATAATTTTATTCTTTAATAATATTTTTCCTTCAGTAGCTGTGTTCTGAACTCTCTCTTCATGTGGGAAACAAAGCTTTCATAAGAAGTCCGCTAACATATTGTTCCTCCTAGTTGGATAATATTTACCTGTTTTCTGAAGCTTATGTTGTGATGACATATTGAGTTGTTAATGGAATACAGCCCAACATGGAATATCAAGATATTATGAAGACTGTTTTCTCAGTTGGAAAACTGCAAATAACGGCAGAGACCATTCTAAAATTCTGAGAATGAATTTTTACATAGAGTAAAGTTATAACTAATAAGATAGTTCAGGGTTCATTTTGGACATCTTGTTTTTCTATTACTCTTCTGAATATCACTTTTTTTTCTTTTTAACTTTTTTTTAAAGAGTCATGATTTCAAGTAATTCCCTTTTGTTAAGCATGATAAGTCCGCTTGCTAACAGTGTGCATATAGAATATTTCAGTGGACTTATTGAAAAGAGCTACCACACTGAATTTAAAGGAGGTAGATACCAGGGAGATTTCTTCTCAACTAAGGCACAGAGCTGAGAGTAGTAGCCAGGGGTTCGTAGGACTCCATAGACTTGTCTTTTTCCTCTTCCCACTTATATATCCAGGTACTACTTGTATTATTAACAGCTTTTAGAAATTAGAAACTTCTAGAAACCTAAACTATTATATATTCCAGATCAAAAACAATAGGAGATAAGGAGAAAGGACATTTAGAAACATTCTACGCATAAATCTTAAGCTATCAGTTGCTGTACTTATTTTTAATACAATCTGATATAATATTCATGTTTTCTTCTTTTAGAAATGATAATTGAAAGACTGACATGATTTTTCTCTAAATTACCTAGTGTACAGTCATTTTTGTTACTTCCAATCATTTCACACATAAAGAAACAATAAAATAAAAATATATTCTAATATCACCATAAAATCCCTCAAGTGTATAGAGGTTTTTCAGTAATTTAATTTTGACCCTTAAATTGCAAATAAAATCCATCTGAAGTTTTTTAAATTTGAAATTAAGTCACCATAATCCAGCATATTTACCATTGGTTGGGATCTTAAAACTAAGTGTCCTTTGAAACTGTGAAGTCAGCAGTGTGTTTGAAGTTTCAGACATTTTTGTCGCCATTTCAAACATACTGTCGACCATATAAAAGGTTATGCTTTGCCCCGAGTCCATGCATATAGAATTCTGATTGATGTCAATGGGAGCCATGTGCAAAGTTTGCAGGCACTCTGTAGTTTGAAACTTTATGGTGTTTTCAGAATATCTTTGAAGTTGAGTTTCTGTGGAAAAATACAAAGTTTAGAAAGTAGTTCTTCAGGGCTTATTCTTATCCACAGAGAACATGTTTAGATTGCCTGTTTAAAATGCAGAGCTAGGCTGGAATTCCATAAATGGAGCATGCATACGGAGTGAATGATTGTAGAGGGATTATTCCCATTGAGTTCAGTTGCTAGACTTGGGGACTCTATTGTTAGGATCTGTTGAGCCTAGGAACCTGTTTGTTTTTATACATCAGTGCATTCTGAAAGGTATATATTGCTATTCATTTTAATGCCAGAAGTAAATTGATTACTATCACTGATAGTTTCAAAACTACCAGAACAAAAGAAGTGTTGAAGCACCTTTGAGTTAACAAATATATAACACACTTTGATTTTACGTTATGACTTTGAAAAATATAAATTCAGAAGAACGTTTCTTAATTGAGATTTATTTGTATAGTAAAAAACCTATTATTTAAGGTTAACTTAAGGGAGGAAGATGGAAATCGATTTAGATGAAATTCAAAACAGCACTAAGCCTGCAAGTCACTGTTGAATCTGAAATATTATTAGTGCTGAACATTTCTGCACAAAAGTCTCCCATTTAAAGATAGAACTGTCATTTCTCAAAGTCTAAAGTCCCAAACTCTGCAGTCTAGATAAACTATGCTATTCATTTTGTAGTATAATTAATTTGTGTTTAGATTTTCTGACCTTTTTTGTCTGGAAAGTGTCTGTCACTTTGACACCTAGAGTAATTTGCACAATGCAGGCTCAATACTCCTGACAGTTCATCTTGCCTTAGCGTGCTGATCTATCTCCTTGAAACAGAAGAAAATGCTGACACAGCACTCAAGAACTGGTTCCTTTCTATGAGTAAAAATAAAGCAGAGGTGATTCTTTAGCCAGGAAGCCAAGTTACCTCCTACTAGATGTTTCTGCATGAGTAAGATGCTATATTAAAATATCAGAAGAATAGACAGTGTAATTACCAAAATGGAGATATGAAGAGAATATTTTATTTACCTTTCATAACTAGAGACAATTGAATGCCAATTTTATATCATAATTATTCTCAAAACAAATTAGTCATAATGAGGGCACACTATTTTCAATCTCATTTAAGTCACTGAGGTTTCACCTTCTCTAATGACATATCATCCAACACGAATTTTCTGATTACATCAGTATGAGTTTTCTGCAAGCTCCAACGATACCCAGAGAAATGCATTTGAAGATGGCACTCCATGCATATACGTATACATACACATAATACAGACATGCACACACATAAGTATACACACGTATAAGCATATTCTCCCTCCACTTTATATCTATAGCCATATCTATTTGGATACACCAATTTCTATTTATACAAATATAAGTTTGCATACATGTATGAATATAAGTATCTGTTGGAATTTGGACAGGCATTATTGTAGGCACAGGAGAGCAGTCCTTACGCACATTTACAAGTGATGAACTGGGTTGTGTCATTTGTTTTCACTTTTCTTAGCAACCGTGACTCAGACAAACCAGCTGCTCTTTACTCTGTCAGAGTAGCTAAACTCAGAAATACACTTGGCAGCTGAAGTTTCCTCTCAGGTTTTGAGCTCTTGGCTACAGTTATTTGTTAGAACAGTCATAAGCCCAAAAGGGAAAGAAAGAAACAGCTAACTTGAGAAATTCACTAACAAATGGGGCAATAACTGAACACAAGGAGTTACTGAGAGATTTCAAGTTTAACATACAGACATCAGAAATTCTTGTAGTGGAAAGAGAGAAGTATTAATGGAATCAAAGCTACAATATCTTCAGACCAGAAAAATCATTGTTCCTAATAGCAGGAGCAGTAGATGTCTATGACTTTGTTGTCTCACTTTGGGACCCTTTCTCCTATACGGTCTTGCCTCATCTAGCCTTAGAGAAGAGGATGCACCTTGATGAGGGAGGGTTGATATCCATGAACGTTCTGCTCTTCCCTGAAGAGGAACAGCAGGGTAGTGGATGGAATGGGGGTGTGGGGACTAGAAAGAGAGGGGAAAGGGGAAAGTGCAGGCCTGGATGTAAAATAAATAAATAATTTAATTAATTAATTTTTAAAAATAGCAATTATTTCACTTAAATCTCAACAGTTCCTTGTACTGTTCTTCTGATTTTGGAGGTAATTCATGGGCTTTTAGCTTCTCTTCTCAGTTAATATCAGTGGTGTCCTTTGCCTTAAAGAAGCCTTTCAAGTACTAAGTGCTTCATTATTGGTGTTATGTTCTGGAAGCTGTCTACTGCATCAATGCAATCAAAGCTCCTCCTCACTTTCTCATCTGTAAGGTTCAGTGCATCTGGTTTAGTGTTTTTGGTCTTTGATCTACTTGGACTTCAGTTTTCTGCAGGGGAGTTGATAAGAATCTGTTTACATTCTTTACATGTTAACATCCACTTTGACCAACACCATTTCCTGGAAATACTTTATATTCCCATTGTATATCTCTGCCTTCTTTATCAAAACTCAGGTGTCCATAGGTGTGCTGATTTACATAGGAGCCTTAGATTTGATTTCAATGAGTAACTTGTCTATTTTTTTGCCAATATCATGTGTCTATTTATTACTCTTGTTGTGTTATTTCTGCACAATATGTTGAAACCAGAATTTAGCATGATGGTTTCGAAATAGATTTAATGGCTTTAGAATCATTTAAGTGGGGTAAAATTAAAAAACAAAACAAAATAAAAACAAAGCAAAACAAAAAATAAAAATAAAACAAATAAACGTATCGTTGTAATGGTAGCGCATAGCTGGTTCTGCAAAACTAGAATTAATTTTTGTGTCTATTTTATGCTGCTTTTTGCAACTACTTATGAAAATTAAATTTGTGTGTTGTTCAATAACTACTTAAATAAATAATTTACAACTAAATCACATTTACATCTCTAAATAGTTTTGCTTTTCATTTTAAAAACCATATTATAAGGAAAATAGAAGCATGCATACAAATCAAAATTAAAATTTCATGATTTTATTCACTAACAGCAGTCCTATTTTTCCAAATAATTATCTCTGAACATTATTCAATACCAAAAAATATTTTTTTAGCAAAAACTGTAGAAAGGTTTAGAAATTTTCCTAATTTGTGGGGAAGCAATGTAATGCAATATTCAAGTCAAATTCATGTTTGTATATTCATACAACCGGATCTGTATCAGAACAGGGTCCATGATAAAGCTGTGTGAGAATATTTTTGAGAGCTTGTGAAAAAACTTAAGTAAACAAGGCAAGAGTATTGTAACCTCTGTTCCTCCGCTATGTGGATTTGTTTTGGTAATCACTTTTCTTGCCCTCCCAGGTGTAATAATTAGGAGTGAGTTTACTTTTGGTTGTAAATCATTTTACCCATTATTATTCAGAAAGATGTTTCCTCCTCACTGTATAGAGCCTACACTCATGTGACCTTGCCCTTGTGAGGTATGAGTGTATAAAACTTGAATGTAAATGCATTTTGCTCACATAACCTTGCTCAACCATAAAAATGACCTCAGAATATAAATTGTCAGGAGCCTTGAATAAAATTGCCTATTGCAACCTGTTCTGAGGGGACATACCTTTAATCCCAGCACTCAGGGAGGCAGAGGCAGGCAGATCACTGTCAGTTCGAGGCCAGCCTGTTGTACACAGGACAACCAAGGCTACGCAGAGAAACCCTGTATCAAAACAACAAAAATGAAAACAACAAAAACAAAATTGGCAAGAGACCCTAGTATGTCTCATATTTGTTCCATGCTCCCAGATTCATGTTACCAAACAAAGCAGAAAGAAATCAGTGACCTGGTTATGATTTGTTGCAGTTTCTGCACATTCCAGTAAACATACTTTGCTATTTTCTTCAATTCAGGAAAGCAGAGTTGTTGCTTAAAGCAGACAGCTTACCAAATGTCTATATTGACTGACAAGTTATAAGAACTTCTATCTGTGAAAAATATTATATGGAGTTTGTTAAGGCACAACAGTATGGACAAATGTCCAGGCATGTCTAGGCCTTACTGCCTAGCACAACCTTGGCCACTTTGTTTTTAAGTTTCCACTTTAATCGTAATGTGAAATTAAGTTCAGGTCCTCATTCTTTGCCTGCCTGAGAAATTGAATATCCTTCTACTTACAATTCAATACTTGTAGAATGTTCTGCTTGAATTAATGATATATGTTCCACTTCAACAAAACCATGATACTCTGTTAACTTGTTTTCTCTAGGAATGATGAGGAACTTGAAAGTCACCAAAGCTATTTCTTTTTTTTTTTTAATTTTTATTTATTTATTTTGTATATTGATTACACTTTATTCACTTTGTACCCCCCCATAAACTCGTCCCTCCTCTCCTACTAATCTCACATTCCCTCCCCCTTCTTCATCCATGCCCCTCCCAAGTCCACTGATGGGGGAGGTCTCCCTCTCCTTCTCTGATCCTATTCTATCAGATCTCATCAGGAATGGCTGCATTGTCATCTTCTGTGGCCTGTTAAGACTGCTCCCCCCTCAGGGGGAGGTAATGAAAGAACAGGCCAATCAGTTCATGTCAGAGACAGTCCCTGTTCCCATTTCTATGAAACCCACTTGGATACTGAACTGCCATGGGCTACATCTGTGCAGGGGTTCAAGGTTATCTCCATGCATGGTACATGGTTGGAGTATGATTCTCTGGAAAGACCACTGTGTTCAAATTTTCTGATTCTGTTGCTCTACTTGTGGAGTTCTTGTCCTCTCCAGATTTTACTATTTCCCACTTCTTTCATAAGATTACATGCACTCTGCCCAACAGTTGGCCATAAGTCTCAGCATCTGCTTTGATAGTCTGCAGGGCACAGACTTTCAGAGGCCCTCTGTGCAGCTTCCTAACTTGTTTCCTGTTCTTCTTCTGATGTCCATCCTCTTTGCTTTTCAGGTTGGGGATTGAACATTTTAGTCAAAGTCCTCCCTCTTGATTAGTTCCTTTAGGTGTGCAGATTTTAGTAGGTTTATCCTATATTATATTTCTATATGAGTGAGTAGATACCGTGTGTGTCTTTCTACTTCTGGGACAGCTCACTCAGAATGATGCTTTCCAGTTTCCACGATTTACCTGCAAATTTCATGATTTCCTTGTTTTTCACTGCTGAGTAATATTCCATTGTGTAGGTGTACCACAATTTCTGCATCCATTCTTCAGTTAGGGGTATCTGGGTTGTTTCTAGCTTCTGGCTATTACAAATAAAGCTTCTACAAATATGGTTGAGCAAATGTCATTATTGTGTACCTAGGAGTGATATGGCTCGATCTTGAGTAAGTGCTATTCCTAGTTGTCTGAGAAAGTGTCAGATTGATTTCCAGAGTGGTTGTACAAGTTTACATTCTCACCAGCAGTGGAGGAGGGTTCCCCTTTCTCCACAACCTCTCCAGCATTTGAGGCCACTTGAGATTTTGATCTTGGCCATTCTGATTGGTATAAGGAGAAATCTCAGGGTCGTTTTGATTTGAATTTCCCTGATGGCTAATGAGGTTGACCAAATCTATTTCTTAGCCACTCCCTTTAAAATGCTTTGTGTACCTGCAAAAACTTCAAGTCCAAGTGGATCAAAAACCTCAATAAAAAATCAGACACACTAAACCTGTTAGAAGATAAAATGAGTAAGAGTCTTGAACTCATTGGCACAGGAGACAAATTCCTGATCTGAACACCAACAGCACAGTCTCTAAGAGCAACAATCAGTGAATGGGACCTCATCGAACTGAAAAGCTTCTGTAAAGCAAAAGACACTATCATCAGAACAAAATGACTGCCTACAGATTGGGAAAGGATCTTCACTAATCTTATATCTGAGAGAGGGTTAATATCCATTATAAATAAAGAACTCAAGAAGTTAAACAGCAACAAATCAAGTAATCCAATTTAAAAAAAAATGGGCAACAGAGTTTTAAACAGAATTCTCAATAGCAGAATATCAAATGGCAGAGAAACACTTAAAGAAATGCTCAACATCATTAGTCATCAGGGAAATGCAAATCAAAGCGACCTTGAGATTTCACCTTACACCCATCAGAATGGCTAAGATCAAATACTCAAGTGACAACACATGCTGGAGAGGTTGTGGAGAAAGGGGAACCCTTCTCCACTGCTGGTGGGAATGTAAACTTGTACAACCACTCTGGAAATCAATCTAGTGCTTTCTTAGACAATTAGGAATAGTGCTTCCTCAAGCCCCAGCTATACCACTCCTAGGCATATATCCAAAAGATGCTCAAGTATAAAATTTGTTCAACCATGTTTGTAGCAGCTTTATAATAGCAAGAATCTGGAAACAATCCAGATGCCCCTCAACTGAGGAATGGATACAGAAATTGTGGTCCATGTATACAATGGAATATTACTTAGCAATAAAAATTAAGGAAATCATGAAATTTGCAGGTAAATGGTGGAAACTGGAAAAGATCATCCTCAGCGAGGTGCTCCAGAATCAGAAAGACACACAGGGTATATTCTCACTCATAAGTGGATATTAGGCATATAATACAGGATAAAATACTGAAATGTGCACACCTAAAGAAGCTAATCAAAAGGGAGGATTCTTACTAAAATACTCATTCCCTATCCAGAAAGGCAAAGAGGATTGACATCAGAAGAAAGAGAAAACAGGGAACAAGTCAGGTGTCTGTCACAGAGGGCTTCTGAATGGTTCTACCCTGCATGGTATCAAAGCAGATACTGAGACTTATGACCAAACTTTAGGCAGAGTACAGGGAATCTCATGAAATAAGTGGGAAATAGTAAGACCTGGAGAGGACAGGAGCTCCACAAGGACTCCAGCCAAGGATCATATGTGGAGATAACCTATGACCACTGCACAGATATAGCCCATGGTGGTTCAGTGTCTAAGTGGGTTCCATAGTAATGGGAACAGGGACTGTCTCTGACATGAACTGATTGGCCTGCTCTTTGATTACCTTCCACTGAGGGGGGAGCAGCCTTATCAAGCCAAAGAGGAAGACAATGTAGCCACTCCTGATGAGACCTAGTAGGCTAGGATCAGAAGGAAGGGGGAGAAATCCTCCCCTATTAGTGGACTGAAGGAGGGGCATGGGTGGAGAAGAGGAAGGGAGAAAGGGATTGGAAGGGGAGAAGGGAAGGAGCTATCGGGGATATACAAAGTGAGTGAAGTGTAATTATTAAAAAAAATTATAAACCTGTAATATCTGTAACAGAAAAGTTAACTTATAACTTGTAACACAGGGTTGATAGTTAAGCATAGATAATCTTAAAGGAACCATATGGCATGATCCCAATAGGGGTTACAAGCAACACATGGCCTGCTGCCATCCTTAGGCAACCATGTGGCTGACAACCATCTTGCCAGGGTTTCAGAGGAGAGATGTTCTATGGTTTCACCATCTTGATTAAGGGCAAATACATTGTGTGTCCAAACAAGGAGACAATAACAGGACTTTGAATTGTGATTGATTCTCACATGACAATTTGTATCCTGTCTTGAAAACAAAGTTTATGACAGATAGGTTTTGAAAACAATCCTTGTGTAATGAGCTATTCACTTCCATGCATTCATATGCAAGAATGTCCAAACTTTATAACATAAGAGTCATCCAGATGATATTAGTTTTAAAGACATTGAACTGTTTGCCCTGTGGGAACTTTGGGCAGATGTTTGCCTGGTGGCGATTATGGTTGTACTCTGTATTTTCTTGAAATTTAAAAGAAAAAGCCATTTAATTAGTCAATCAGATAGGTTTACACAACACAGATAAGTGTTCCCAGATCTTGAGGGCTAGTAACATGCATCAGACCAACCTCCAACAGAAGTCTTTAATTTCTTTATTTCCTCCCTGAGTAGAGACCGGTTCAGTTTCCATGAGTTTGTAGGCTTTCTGTTGTTTTTGAAGTCCAAATTTAATCCATGGTAGTCTGATAAAATGCAAGGTGCTTTTTAATTTTCCTGTATCTGTTGAGGCTTGCTTTGTTACTGACTATGTGGTCTATTTTGGAGATTTTGTAAGGTGCTGAGAAGAAGTTATATTCTTTTTGTGTTTAGATGGAATATTCTTTAGGTATTTGTTAGGTCTAGTGAGTCATAATGTTGGTTAGTTCCATCATTTCTCTGTTTAGTTTCTGTTTAAACGGCCTACACCTGGGCAGGACAGAAGGGGTTAAGCATGGCTAAGGTTCCCAGACTTGAAGAGCACAGACAGAATCATGGGAGACAGATGGACAGGGAAAGAGATGGAAGAAGTATGCCATGATGGGTTAGTAGAAGAAACCACTTGTTCCAAAAGAAAGGACTCCAGTAACGGCATGTAAAGGCCCAGATGAAGAAGAAAGGCAAGTACCATGAGATTATGCATGGAAGGTAGACCAGGAGGGCAGGACTAAGGCATATTGCAATGGATGGGGGCTGGGAGATGAATGGTGAGGATATAGAGACAGTGTAAGGAAAATATCTTCCTGCCCCTAAGTAAATGAGGCTTATAAATCTATCAGGTATCTGTGTCTTATTATTTGTGATAATCATAGGGTAGTAATAAAAACTATATAGCCAACCAAAAAAAAAAGAAAAAAGAAAAAGAAAAATCCAGTCATGGTGGAGCATACCTTTAATCCCAGCACCCTTGAAGTAGAGGCTAGCCTGGTCTACAAATCAAGTCCAGGACAGTCAGGGCTCTGTTACACAGGAAACCCAGTTTCAAAAACAAACACAAAAAGTGCTCTATTTTGATACTTCAGGAGCACACAGTTGAGAAATTTTAAACTTTTTTACAGGAAAATTTTGAAGTTTTACAGAAAATGAGAAAAAAAAAATTAAAGAAACAGCTTTAAAAAAATAAGTTTATAAGGCTATGGGACATTTAATTTTATAAGATATTTTATTATAACGTTTTTATTAATACATGATCTTGATAAATAGATAAATAAAATTCTCAAAATTAGGGCCAAACAGGCAAAAAAAAAAATGTTTGTAGCTACTTAGATACAATGTACTCAGAACAAAATCCATTATGTTAAGCTAGTCAAAGTGATGTAATGTTGCGTCCCCTCCCCACTTCCTACACCTAGGTACCTGGTTATTACCTAGTTATGGTTTTTTACTTAAAAATCTTGCCTTAGAAACAGACCAGGATCATAGTCTGGCTCCCAAGGCCAGATAGTGTCCCTGACCTGTAAGTCTTTGTTCAGTGTTCACTAAACTTCCATCAATCTGAGTCTGGTGTTCAAGTGGCCAGTGTGTGGCTATTTCGGAACCCTCACAATCTTAAAATTTTTTTCACGATATTGTTTAAAGTTCATTAGCTCTGAAGTTAAATAAATGGGCTTTGGTCATCAGGAAGCCTACAGTGTTAGAAAAAGAAGATCACAAATAATTGTCACACAATACTCAGGCACGGAAGCTTTCCATCTAGACAATTTTTAATTACAGCAGGGCAGGACGGCAAATAAACATCTTGTTGAACAACTTAAGCTGTTGTAGTCACCTCAGTTCAGGAAATTATACATACCCTATAATTAGGAAAAGGGAGGGAACAGGTTTTAGCATTAAATACATAGCTGAATATTATATATGTTGTTTGTCAGGTAAAAAGACAACTTCAATACCATCGATTCATTTATGGGTTATAATTGGTCAAACTATATGACTACAAATACAATATTTTGCAGCAGCAAGAATACAAGAGTGTAATCCTTTGTACCAATCTATAGGCAAGACGAAGAGATGTTACTTTTAAGGTTTTTCTGATAGTTTGAAGCCTTAAATATTAAAACTGATATCCACAAAGCTCTTCTACTTCATAGTTTTGCATGAAATATTTGAATTTTATACCATAGTTCCTCTATTTTTTGTTTTTTGTTGAAATATAAAAAGCTAAAAAATATGTTACTTTTATTGTAACTAAAATATTATTCATTTTATGTATAGAATAATTTAAAAGTGATAACATGTTGGGTATAGTTTCCTAAGGCCTCTGTTAGTTTGCTTTTCATGTATATGAATATCAACATATAAACTGATATGCGTATGACATATTTGTGTCAATACTCCTTATTATCTTTAAAATAACTGACATGCTTTTGTCTGATAAAAAAGAAGACAATGAATAATATTAGTAAAAGCAAGCACATACAAGTAGTTGTACTCCTTTATTACTTCCTCACTAATATGACAACAGAATCCATGGCCTCACCAACTTCTGGATCCTGTTTCTTACATGTTGGTCAGATGTGGACCCATGTGAAACAGTCGCTTGGCAGTGATTGTGGTAACTGCTAACTTTCTTATTGAATAAGAGGCTTGCTTTACAGAGCTGTTTCAAACCTGGTACTGCAAACCTACCTTTACAATGGGCTTAAAGGCCTTGGAAGAGATCCAATATGTTTGATTTGCTAAAACTTAATTCTAAATATTTGTGTTAAACCTCCTAGATTTTGTTGTTCTAATCTAGGGTCAGAGAAGTCTTTTTGCAATGTATAGTAGATGGTCTAGAGACACATTAATGCTCAAAATGTTTAGTGTGAATAATTCTGGGTGCTTATATGTGCCTGGGTCATTTACACCAAGGTCATACAATCCAAGGCTCAGAGAACTTCTGGGATGAGGAAGAACAACGCGAGCTACTGATGGGAATAGAAGCGAAGCATATGCAGTTCTGACCATGAAATGCTGGGTAGGGGCATCGTTTTCCTCCAGTTTGTTCAATTTGCAAATGATGTGCATAGAAAGAAGACATTCCAAATTCTAGCATGCACTGGAGACAACCCTTATCAGAGGAGCTATAGGCAGCTATGGCAGCTGAGAAAGGGATTGTCCCATTTTCTCTGGGAAGACGAATGACAGGACGGTTACTCATGGCCCAATGGATGGCCACATGTCCATGCACATATAACCTGCAGTTATTTGACTTAATCACAAAAACAGAAAAAAAATAAAAGAAAACTTGAGGTTGGTAATAAGATGACAAACAGGGTACGAGAGAAATTCGATGAGTGGTTATGATGGGAAAATAGGCTCAGTGTTTACTGCTTAACTCCGTGAAACCCTTGGAGAATGAAATCAATCCATTAAAAAGACTGGGGAAACCAGTGCTTTAAAATCCCAGTCTTTGATTGTTAGTTTGATGAAGTAGGAACATATGTTAAACAAGACCTAAATGGCAGTAAAAAGTATAATATGAAAGAAGTTTTGTTATTAGTTGCTTAGTGATATCATTATGAATGATGGTTACATTTCTAGTTATTGAGTATCTATACTTTTCTCAAGAGATTAATACTTTCCTTTAAACTGAAAACATACATTTTTACTTAGGAGAACTAAATTAAACAAAAGTAAATTATACTGTTTTTCAAAAAACATATTATAAATTATAAAAATTTGCAAAGTATTTAATATTTTATTTTCATGGGGCCATAAAATATCTGAAGGTTAATGAGTTCCATTATCAACACTAGAAGAAATTTATTACAATATTTTTGAATTTGACTGAAAAATAATTTTTATTTATAGGTCATGGAACTTAGCAAAATGATAAAAAATTTGTTGGAAGTTCATATTAAATTTTATTTATTTTAAATATTTAAATTTTACATACCAAATGAAAATTGTTAGCAAAATTATGTCAAAATGTTACATATTTAATTATGTTTAAGTTTTTAAAATTAAATTTGTATTTTTAAACTTAATTACAGTTTATGGACTTTGTATCCTTTTTAATTTTTTCAATTATTTAAATTTTTAATTATTTAATGGGATACTATAGATATAAATTTTTATTCTTATATAAGACTTTTGACAGGCTTATAAAAGAAAATAACACTATCTGGTCTCTTGTATTGTCAGCTCTAATCTAAGTTAAAAAGACAAATATTTTATATTTTCATGTTTGTTTTCAATTAAGTAAATACATTTATTTACTATCCTGTTCTTCTTTCAAATGAAAAAAAAAGGATAATAAATGACTAAAGAACTTTAACGCAGTGATATAAAATAGGATCCAAGACACATTCTGTTGCTATGTTCATTTGTGTCTAAAGGTCTGTGAAAAGTGTAAAGATGTAAAGAGGAAAACAAAACAAAACAAAACATGATAGCTCACATCACCTGTACAGTATTTTATTGGTTGAAGTAGGATCTATGACATCAAAGACACCTGAGAAAATGGTTAAGTTCTAAAAAAACGTGAGTTAAACAGAAAGACTGTGTAATAAAGTAAAGAAGTACATAAGGAAACAGAAAATAATGACTATAACATGCTCTGATTAGAGAGAAATATGTTTAACTGATGTTTTAGGAAAGTAGGTCCACAATTCAGGAATGCATCATATTTATTCTGACATATCTTCAGCAACAACAGAATAAATCCAGTGATATTAAAATGCATAGGCTTCTAGTCTTTCCTAGTTATGGATTCCAGGCTGATTGTGTTATTTCTTTTCACATAGTTCATCTCATCCATTCACATTCTGAGACAAGTTGAATAAAGGTAGAGACTGTTGTCAAACACAGATTTCTGACTGTGACTCATGAAGCAATTTGAGCCCAAAATACAAAATGCAGACTCTAAAGAATTAGCTTTCTATAACATCTATGAAATAAACAATAATTTCACTAAATATAATGCAGTTAGTAAATATCATCCCTTTCTACAGTCCTGCTTTTTATTTTCTTTTTGAATTTTTATGAATTGCTATCATTTATTACAATTTATTCACCTTGTATCCCTGCTGTGGCCCTCTTCCTCATTTTTCCCCATCCCACCTTTCCTCCCTCCCTGCCCCTCCCCAGTCCAATGATAGCGGAGGTTCTCCTCTTCTTTCTGACCTTAGCTTGTCAGGTCACATGAGGTCTAGCTACATTGTCTTCCTCTGTAACCTTGCAAGGCTGCACCCTCCAAGGGGAGGTGATCAGAGAGCCTACCACTGAGTTCATGTCAGAAACAACTCCTGTTCCCCTTACTAGGGACCCTATGTGGAGACTGAGTCGATCGCCTACATCTGATCAGGGGTTCTAGGTTGTCTCCAAGCATGGTCCTTGTTTGGGGTATCATTCTCTTCAGGGTACCCAGGGCTCATTTTTTTTTTGGCTCTGTTGGTCTCCTTTTGGAGCTCCTGTCCACTCCAGATCTCTCTGTCTCTCCCTTCTTTCATAAATTTCCATGCATTCTTCCCAAAGTTGGGCTATGAGTCTCAGCCTCTACTTCAATATAACTGACAGAGGGCTAATAATAAGAACACATAAAGAACTTAAAAAGTTAAGCACCAACAAACCAAGTAATCCAGTTAAAAATGGAGTACAGAGTTAAACAGAGAATTCTCAATAGAGGAATATAGAATGGGAGAGAACACTTAAAGAAATACTCGGCTGAGGATCTGGCTTGCTTCCATGTATGTGGACCTATCTGCATTGCCCACGTGGCACGCTGGGGTTGGCTACCCAGAGGCTATTTAAGCTGTGGGCTGGCTTTCCCCAGGGTGAGAAGATTGTTCAAGGTTCCTGAATAAACTGCATTGAGAAAAAATAAAAAATAAAATAAAATAAAAAATAATAAAAAAAAAGAAATGCTCAGCATCCTTAGACATCAGGGAAATACAAATCAAAATGACCCTGAGATTTCACCTTATCAGATTGGCTAAGATAAAAATCTCGAGTGACAACACATACTGGAGAGGATGTGGAGAAAGGGGAACCCTCCTCCAATGCTGGTGGGAATATGAACTTGTACAACCACTTTGGAAATCAATCTAGCATCTTCTCAGACAATTAGGTATAGCACTTCATCAAGATCCAGCTATACCACTCCTAGGCATATATCCAAAACATGCTCACTTATATCCAAGGGACATTTGCTCAACCATGTTTGTAGCAGCTTTATTTGTAATAGCCACAATCTGGAAACAACCCAGATATCCCTCAACTGAAGAATGGATACAGAAAGTGTATACTCAGCTATTAAAAACAAGGAAATCATTAAATTTGCAGGCAAATGGTAGGAATTAGAAAAACTCATCTTAGTATGGTAGCCCTGAAGCAGAAGGACACACAGGGTATATACTTACTCACAAGTGGTTATTAGACATATAATATAGGATAATCATAATAAAATCTATACTCCTAAAGAAGCTAAACAACAAGAAAGACCCTAGGGAAGATAATCAATCCTCATTCAGAAGGGCAATTGTGACAGGCATAGGAAGCAGAAGAAGACACGCAACAGCACAGGAGCCTACCACAGACATCTTCTGAAAGACTCCACTGATCGAAGTATCAAAGCTTTTTGTTTTCTTAATTCTGACACTCACTGGCCTTAGCAAAGTGCATATTTTCCATTATAAATCAAGCTTTAAGTTATTAAAGAAAGATCCTGTTTGCAATGACCATCTAGGAAAAAAAGGCCACATAGAGTACAGGACTGCTGATACTGTTAAAGACCTGGAAAAACTGACAACAGCCCAAACTGGTTCCCACTGGAATAAGTTAGTTCTTAAAAAGTAGCACATAATGTTTAATGACCATGTGTCTCTGGGAGATTATGAAATCATGATGAGATGAACCTGGAGCTTAAGTACCAATAGTGGGAAATTCTTTTGCCTTGCCCCACCCTGCCTTTCTCTTCCACTCCCATTTGACACTGGTATAGATTCCCATTTAAAAAATTCATGTTAATAGTAACTTCAAAGCTGCTTTTCAATTTTATTTTAAAATTAATTTATCTATTTGTTTACTTTACATCCATACCATACCTCCCTCTCTGCTCTGCTCCCATCCCCTTCCTCCCCCATTCCCCATCCCTCCTCAACTAATCCTCAGAAAGGAGACCCCCCACACACAAAGGCAGTCCTGCCAAGAGGGAGTGATCAAAAAGTAGGCTGCTTTTTATTAAAAAAGAAAAAATATATTTCTAAGCTACTACAACTCAAGTTCATTAATATAAACACAATTTCTAAATCACTTTGTCTTTTATAAAGCTGTGTCTCTGATTTTTTTTTTTTTTGGCATAACATGCCCCATCCAATGTAGTTGGCATAACATGCCCAATCCAATGTACTTAGCAAACTACATTGTACTTTTTGTGAGTTAGCTAATGTTGAAACACATTTTTCAGAGAAAATCTATTGATTGAGATAAGTAATTAATTCACCAAAAGAATAAATCTAAAATGAGTGTTGTATCTCCTGTATTTTACAACTTTTATAATTGCTATGCCAGTTACACATGAAAATGGAAGTTGTGAAAATCATAACTGGCAAAGAAAAAACCAATGCCAAGATTGGATTAGCCTTGTTTTAGGAAGACTAACTATCAACAAATATATGGGCAACAGAAGAAAAAAAATGTACGAAAAGACAAGTCAAACTTATGCAAGATATCTTTTGGCTCCACTTGAAGTAGGAAGCTGTAAAAGACACTGCAAAGCATTTAACTGTGAGAAACAGTTGTACAATGTGAATCCACAGTCTAAAAGATTCCTGTGAAATGTAACACTTTTTTTAACATGAGATAATTATCAAAAGGTTTTAGTTACTTATCAATTGCACTCATGTTTAAATACTATCTCTGGCTGTCTTGACAAAATGTGCAACTTTAATTTTTCTGAAAATGATTAATACAAAATGCTTGTACGCTTTATCATAATACTGATGATATTAATCCAATATACAAATAAATTCCTCCCTGTAGTGTTAGATTTAAAGAAAAGCCACGGGGAATCCACCATGGCACATATGGAATATGTCCCATCTCAAAAAAGATAATTCTCATTATTTTAAGACAGTTCTGCTTTTAGCACAAAACTACTTCAAGACATCTTCCTTTCCTTGGTCCTGATAATTCTATTAAAAGTATGTAGAGTAGAATTTTTCATCTTTGAAAGCAGGTTGTCAAATATATAAAAAATGTTTACTAATTGCTACTGTTAGTGATCTTGCCCATTTTTCAAAGCTCTGCAGTATTTCCTTCCACTCTTTGTAATACAAAGGGATTTGGTTATCTAATCCCCTATATGAGCTCATTCTGGAAAGATTTCAGCACAGCAATTATTCTCATAGATGAATATACTCTCAAGATATTAGTTTGTAAGCAGAGCTACAACTGGATGATAAACTCATATTACCCCACATAGCATTATGTTTTTTTATTGACATGGATTATACATTAAACTCTTTGTGTTCAATAGCATGAAAGATAAAATCTAATTTTGATCCACACTTTTAGTCTCCATGCTATCATATGCTCCATAAAAACTACCTGGAATTACTATTTTAATTTTTGCTTCATGGAGTATCTCCAGGAGTATGCAGGTATAAGCTCTTAGGTTTACATTCTTATGTCAAAAAGGATGACCTAGCCATTGCCTGATAGAAAACCCCCACAGTCCTGACACTAGGAGAACAAATCTTTACAAAAGAAAGATGAACACTACAAGTCATCTTTATTTTGAAGGTTTCATTTTATTACTGAGTTATCTTTTACATCAACAAACTTTAACCTGTCTCCCAGTCAGTAATTTTGCTTTTTACCTTTTTGAAATTTTTCTATGATTATTTGTCACCTTGACAACTAACTCAGAGCTTCACACAATCCTTTAGCATAATAGACATCTTCACTGAAATGTGCTCAGAAAGGTTATTACATACTGTAAAGAAGAAAGAGGACAAAATGAGTTTTTATTTATTTAAAAACTCAAAAAAATGCTCTCTTATTCCACCCAGTTATGTGATTCAAAGCTTTTTCTGTGATAGATACTCAACAAATGTTTTCTGAATATTCTTGTCTGCTGCATTATTTTTTTAGTCTCTTATACGTGGTATTTGGTAATAGGTAGCAATAAGAATCTCTCGTGTACAATATAGTGTCGGTTCATCTGTTGAGGTAAATATAAAAAAAATGAGTGGTGGGCTAAACAATGTTTATTATTAACCCTAAGATTATCATGGCAGTATTATCTAAACTGCTACCCCAAATAATAAGACACATCCATTGTTAGATTTTATAATTGCCTTATTACCTTGTGCCAGTCAGATATTACACCTATGCTGTCATTTATTATGTCATTGTTTAGTTCATAATAGCTGGTGTAGAAGCATACAGGCAGAACATAACATGTTGAAAATGAAGAAAAAAATATGACACAGAGGCAGAGGCTAATCAAATAAGTGTCTTCCTACAGGCTTTTGTGACATGTGAAGTTTTTTGCTTTGTGAAAGAGATAAATGATGTAATCCTATTAAATCTCAAAAATAAATAAAATTATACACCCAGCTGACAATGTTTTAAGGCATATCCAGGAGACTGTTATTTATACCATTACCTTCTAGGAATATGAGAGAATATTGGTATCCTGCATTCTTCTATTGTACTTTATTTTTGAGATTATAACATAATTACACCTCATATATCCCTCTTCACTATTCTTCAAATTTGTGAGCTTTTTTCATTAATTGTTCTTGCATCCCTACATATATTTATGCATATGTAATACATAATGATATATTTTATATAATATGTATATTACATGTTATATTACTAAGCATAAATTGTTCAGTTCTTACATTGTGTGAACATTTTTAGGGCTGACCATTTGGCCTGAAATAATAATTCCTACTTGCTTAAATATAGAGGAGAGGTAATCATTTTAATATCAACTCACATTTTGAATTTTTTAATCCCAAATTCTTAGTTTCAATCAACTATAGGAAGGTTTCAAAGCAAGAAACATAAGAGATATATGTTGTAATTATATCATTATCTCAAAATATAATAAAAATAATTGGATAATTATGAGTTGGTTTCTTAACTAGCAATAATGTCTCTTGTTAAGTAATAAGCAACAGTAGATGTAATATATTAGATTAATGTAAACATGAAAGACCATATTGAGTAAATTTTAAATTAGCAAGGAAATCAAAAGAGATGATTTCATGTTCTATGAAAATACATTGGAGAAGAAACGCTATGTAAGCATGGTTAAAATATTGGAACAGCACATATTTGGAGGTTAAAATATCCACCTTTACGTTGTCTTCTCTCCTTCTGTTTATTTAATTTGTCCTTTATCATTTGTTTTTGTTTTGTTTTATTTTATTATTATTTTTTATATGCCTGTTTTCTTCTGAGGAGGCACAGAAAAATGTAGCCTCCCATGGGATTGAAGGAGTGGGCATTTATGAGGATATGGGAGAAGGGGCATCATAATCAAATTTATTGTATGAAAAGAAAATCTTTTTAAATAAATGAAATGTGAAAAATATCAGGTAAAGAAGCACATTTACACTTGAAAGGTTTGGGAGTAAATTATATTCATTTTTTTCCTTTCCTTTCATTTAAAAATATGTCATGAACCACATGAGCTACTAAGGAAAACCTGAATTGGGATCTTAGAGAAGCTTTCTTTCTTTATGTGTTTGATCGTGCTCAGAAAGGTTCCTATATGTGTCCTAACACTGGATTCCTAGCTGTTGTGTTTTCATGCTATTTCTAAAGCTAAACTTGTTTAAATGGGAATGCCTAACCTCTGTCCTTTGATATTTCTTTATATACTTAACAGTTTAATGACCTGACCAAGCCAAAAAAAAAAAAAAAATGATTCAAATACTACCTTAAAAAAATGTTATATGACATCTCAATTTGCATATCATTTGGGTGTAAGAAAACTTATTCTTCTGGATCTTAGAGGTCCTGTGTGTGAGAAGCCAGTGTTGAACGTACTCAGCAACTGCAGTGTTACTGAAGATATACCTAGCATTCTTTCAAGACAATGCTCAGACTAGTGAAGACAATAGAACTGTATGACAAAAGAAGTTTCTGGATTTCAGTTTGTGGCTAAGAGGTCAAATTCAATAATTAATTAAGAAATGGAAACTAAAGTACTTGATGATTAATTACTTCTATAGACTTAAAACACTCTAGGGTAGCTTAATTTTTTTTGGCTTGATTAATTGTCTGAAAATGAGAATTCTATTCACAGGAAGAGAAAAATAGCAGGAAGATATCTTGGATTGGAAAACAATAGGAGAAAATGAATAGAGAATGCAAGCCTCAAACACAATTTATACATTCATTCATGCACTAAAGTCTTACTATTCTGATGAGTAAGTGCACAAAATCTTCTGAGTGGTATGAGCAATTAAAAGTGAAGGGCACCTTTTTTCCTTCATCTTGTAATCAGAATAAGAAGGATTCTAAGAAACATGTAAGTTCCATATGGTTGAAGAAATATTTCCATGAGTTTTGAAATGGAGTCTTGGGCAATAAAAATCAAGTCAAGAGAGTGACTGAATGTAGAAATCAACATATATCTCAATGCTGAGATATACATTTATCATTAATTTCTGAAACAAATAAGCATATAAAATCAAATCAATGAAGTCTATTATAGCAGACATGTTCCCTCATGATGATAGGTAACAGCCCTTTCTACTGGAATTACTAACATCCTAGACCTCTCAAAGTCAAATAGGAGAGCTTATATGCTGGTCACTGTCTAGAAATAGCAATGACAAAGAGTTTAGAAATGCAATATTTGTTAAACAGTACAAACATTTTAGATGAAGACTATGCATTGATATTTATAAATGATTATATATTCACTTATCATTTAGGTGGTTACTAATAACCTAAGAGAAAGTGTGAAGTTAACGATTAAACAAGTAACCCAGTAATTTTCTTATAAGCTGCCAAAGAGAACATCATTTCATGATGTAGAAAATCAAGTGAGATCAGATAGAATAACCTTCATTAATAAAACAGACTATGTCTAAGTGAACCATGTAGAAAATGAAGAAATAAAAACCATCTGAATGAAAAAAGAAGTTGTATCTTTACAAGTTATACTTGCAAGTAAATATACTACTTTATTTGTGTTTGCCCGGCACTAAACGAGGCAATGTGATTAGCTTAGTTATTTAGGCTTATATTCCTCTGGAAAAAAATATCATAGCCAAAAGCAACAGAGAAGAAAAGGGTTAGTATACAAGTAAGGTGATGAGCTCAAGGAGAGGCCTGGAGTTCGGACCTGATACAAAGGCCATGGAGGAATCCTGCTCATTGGCTGCATCCCCAGAGCTGTTTCAGCCTGATTTATAGCAACTGGCATCACCAGCCAAGATATGGCACCACTCGCAGTGAGATGGATCCTCCCACATCACCATCAATCAAGAAAATGAACTACATGTTTGCCAACATGTCATTCTTGTGTGGGGCAATTAATTTACTGAGGTTCCCACTTCCAAAATGACTAGCTTCTCTCATGCAACTAGTGCCCAGTATAGGAAAAAAATATAATTTAAAAAGGGAGATCAATGTGCTCTCCTTCAAATGTTTGGCAATGTGTTGGGATAATGGCAATCCAAGTGAAAGGAAATACTCTTGTGTATTCAGAGTTTGTTATAAAAAGGAATACTACCACCATTTCCCCCAGTTTTAGACACTTGGGGTCAGGCACTGGAGTAGAAAGCTTAGGGAAAATACAGGAACTGTATGGTATACTGCATTTCAGAGTCTAGGTGTATGAAACTGTGATGATTTGGAGTAGTCATTGTAAATGGTTGAGTGGTAAATATACTTGGCTTCTAATCTTTTTCTATTAGAACAAAAAGAGTAAAACAAAAAATTACCAACTTGTTTGACATTAATCAAGACATAATTCTTACATACCAGTAGCCTCAGAAACCTCAGTTAGCTTCCTATGCTTATTTTAGAGGTTGTTGGATAAAGTCTGTCGTCATATCCAGTCTTGACATAGCATGCATAGTCAGTCACTCAGCTGTCTTATTTTACACTGCCAAAGACTTGATTCCAAAACGGAAGAACATATTCCTTCCGTAACATTCAGTAACATATACCCACATTGCTTTCTGAGTGTCAGCCTACATCTCTTTTCAAAATGTCACTCGATTTCGATTGCCCAGACCACTCTTCTGAACCTGAAGGGAAAAGAGCATCAGACCAGGGAATTGGAGTGGCCCTGTGTAAGCAGACTGGCAGTCCCGCTTTTCTCTCTTTCCTCTGGTTCTGCCATTTATAAAAAGGTGTTACTCTGAGTATCATTCCCTAATTAACTTCTTTAAGCTTATATATCCCCAGGGAAACATGCTACTGGAGGGAAGAATAACTTCATGTGTGAGAGCTGGTAATTAGCACACTTTTAGGTTACAAATGTAATATTTTTGGCATACCTGAATACAAACTAGGAATAGTATTTAAAAAGTTAACAGAGTTTTATAATTTTTGTTAAGATTATTTACAATTATACATAGTTCAAATATATGATATGTAATTATATAGACATAAATTTATATAACAAAACATAAAGTATAATTTAATTGAATTTAATCTATTAATATTATTAAATATAATTTTAAATAATAAATGTAATATTCTGCTGTATTTAAATTTCCTCTCTTCAGGCTGCAGTATTTCATGACAATTCTTAATTGTTTCATATTTTCTTTCCTCCCCCATGTTCTTATTTTAGTCTCTTTGCCTAACTTTTCTTTAATTTCTTCAATACTACCATCCTTTATTCCTTTTTGTTATAATTCATTGTTAGTTGATCATATTTTACTTTACTAAAGAATCGTTACACTGATAAGTCTTCAGGATGAAACCTTGCTTCTTTTAGCAATTATTTCATTTATTTTAATCAATTTTATGCATTGAATTCACTAAGCAGCCAATATTTATTGAATTATTAGTGTCCACATAGGCACAAAACTTTGTGTACTATTCTCCTGTATTCTCATAGAAGTAAAGTTTATATCTGCAGAACTATAAACTAACAGAAATAAAATATCAGAGTGAGAGTAATATTTTTAATTTTTATTAATTATTTATTACAGTTTATTCACTTGGTATCCAGGCTGTGGTCCCCTCCCTCCCTCTTTTCTTATGCTCCTCCCCTAGTCTGCTGATAGGGGAGGAGGACCTTTCCTTCCATCTGACCCTAATATAATCTTTTAGTCTCATCAGGACTGATTGCATTGAATTCTTTTGTAGGCTGGCAAGGCTGCACCTCCAGGGGGAGGCAATCAGAGAGCCTGCCATTGAGTTCATGCCAGAGAGAGCCCCTGCTCCATTTGGAGACTGAGTCTATGAGCTACATCTGAGCAGGGCTTTTAGGTCCTCTCCGTGCATGGTCCTTGATTGGGGTATCAGTCTCTGCAAGGCCTCCAGGGCCCTGTTTCTTTTGGCTCTGTTGGTCACCTTTTTGATCTCATGTCCCCTCAGGTATTTCTATCTCTATCTTCTTCCATAAGATTTCATGCACTCTGCCCAAATTTTGGCTATGAGTCTCAGCCTCTGCTTTGATACCTCATTCAGTGGAGTCTTTCAGAGGTCCTCTGTGGTAGGCTCCTGTCCTATTCCCTGTCTTCCCCTAATTCCAGTGTCCATCGCATGTGTCCTTCTGAATGAGGATTGAGCATCTTCCCTAGGGTCTTCCTAGCTGCTTAGCTTCTTTAGGTGTATAGATTTTAGTATGTTTACCCTATATTGTATGTCTAATAACTACTTATGAGTATCTACCATGTGTGTCTTTCTGCTTGTGGGTTACCTCACTCAAGATGATCCTGCCATTTGACTGCTAATTTTATGATTTCCTTGTTTTTAATTGCTGAGTAGTATTTCATTGTGTAAATGTACCACAATTTCTGTATCCACTCCTCTGTTAAGGGACATCTAAGTTGTTTCCAGATTCTATTATGAATATAGCTCCTATGAACATGGTTGAGCAAATGTCTTTGTTGTATGGTTGAGTATATTTCAGATATGTGCCTAGTAGTATGGCTACATCTTGAGGTAACACTATTCCTAATTTTCTGAAAGAGTGCCAGATTGATTTCCAAAGTGGTTGTACAAGTTTACATTCCCACCAGCAATGGAGGAGGGCCCCCCTTTCTCCAAATCTTCTACAGTATGTGTTGTCACTTGAGTTTTTGATCTTAGCCATTCTGATGGGTGTAAGGTGAAATCTTAGAGTTGTTATTTGCATTTCCCTGATGACTAATACATTGAAGATTTCTTTAAGTGTTTCTCTGTCATGTGATACTCCACTTTTGAGAATTTTTTGTTTAGCTCTGTACCCCATTCTTTAATTGGATTACATGGTTTGTTGGTGTTTAACTTCTTTTTATTTTTTTATCAGTTACATTTTATTAACTGTATCCCAGCTGTGTCGCAATCCCTCATTCCCTCCCAGTCCCTCCCTCCCTTCCTCATCTCCACCGTGCCCCTTTCCAAGTCCACTGATGGGGGGGGGGAATTCCTCCCCATTCATCTGATCCTGTTTTATCAGGTATCTTCAGGACTGGCTGCAAAGCCCTCCTCTGTGGCCTAACAGGACTGCTCCTCCCTTCGGGGGTGGGGAGGCCAAAGAGCCAGTCATTGAGTTCCTGTTAGAAATAGTCCTTGTTCCCCTCACTTTGGGAAACCAATTGGTTACTGAGCTACCACAGGCTACATCTGAGTGGAGGTTCTAGGTTATATCCATACATGGTCCTTGGTTGAATGTCAGTCTCAGAAAAGACCCTGTGCCCAGATATATTTGGTCCTTGTGGAGCTCCTATCCTTTCCCCATCAGACTAACTCCCCTTCTTTCTTATGATTCCCTGTACTCTGCCAAAGGTTTGGTCTTAAGTCTTTGCTTTGAAAACACTGCTAGTTAGAGTCTTTCAGATGCGCTCAGTAGACTCCTGTCATATGTTCAATGCACATCCCATCTGTCTTTCTAAACGAAGATTGATCATCTTACCCCATGTCCGCTCAATTGATTATCTTTTTTAGGTGTATAGATTTCATTATGTTTATCATATCTTATAGGTCTATATAAGTGAGTATATCCCATGTTTGTCTTTCTCTTTCTGGGATATTTTACTCAGAATGATCTTTTCTAGATCCCACCATTTGCCTGCAAATTTCATGATTTCCTCCTTTTTGATTGCTGAGTAGTATTCCATTGTGTAAAAATACCACAATTTCTGTACCCATTCCTCCATTGATGGACATCTGGGTTGTTTCCAGGTTCTGGCTATTACAAATAAAGCTGCTATAAACATGGTTGAGCAAGTATCCCTTTTGTGTACTTGAACAAACTTTGAGTATATACCTAGCAGTGGTATAGCTGGGTCTTGAGGAAGCACTATTCCTAATTGTCTTAGAAAGCGCCAGATAGCTTTCCAGAGTGGTTGTACCAGTGGACACCGTCATCAAAACAAAACGACTGCCTACAGATTGGGAAAGAATCTTCACTAACCCTTTATCTGACAAAGGACTGATATCCAGTATATACAAAGAACTAAAGAAGCTGAAAAGCAGCAAACCAAGTAATCCAATTAAAAAAAGGGAAACAGAGCTAAACAGAGAATTCTCGACAGAGGAATATCGAATGGCAGAGAAACATTTAAAGAAATGCTCATCCTCATTAGCCATCAGGGAAATGCAAATCAAAACAAAACTGAGATATCACCTTACACCCATCAGAATGGCCAAGATGAAAAACTCAAGCAACAACACATGCTGGAGAGATTGTGGAGAAAGGTGTTTAACTTCTTAAGTTCTTCATATATTCTGGATATTAGCCCTCTGCCAGATAGGGTTGGTGAAAGTCTTTTCCCAATCTGTAGGCTATCATTTGAATGTAATATTTTTAAATATTTAAAAAAATTGTAAGATCCTTGGATACAACTTGATTGAAAGTGATTCTAGAGTTTATAGATGCCACAAACAGCTTGTGAACATGACATATTTAGTATTTATTATGAAGTAAATGCAATAATTACCAAATTCAAGTGGTGAATTACCAAATTCACCGTAAAGGAGTTTTGTGGTGTATTTATCTCATATCCTATCTAATGAAAGTTTAGTATACGTTGATTTACACCCCATTTCTAAGTTTATATAGCCATTAGTTCTACTTCCCTGACTAGCAGGCAAATGCCACTGTGAGTCATCAAATACCATAACTGCCCATCAGAGGATGGTTCTCATCATGAATGGATCCTGGAATAAGAGCAGGTATACCAAGGCAAGGCCTATGCTGTTTATCAATGGTACTACATGGTTGATCAGTATAGTATTCAATGCTTTTACATATTACCTACATTACATCCAAAAATCATCTCCCTTGAAGTTAAATCATGTAGACAAAACTAACTATTTAAAACAAGCATTGTTTTGTGCTATATCAATATTATGTCAGGAGTGTCAAAATTATTCCTCATGTATATCACTGATGTCAAGCAATGATTTTCAATTGATTTCTCCTGAATGGGTTTTAAATGTAGCTTTTAATTAATCTTCTTTTTACTAGTGATTTTTCTTCTTTATAACTCCCATTTACTTTAAATAATGTGTTGCAGGCCATCAAGTTTTATGTTTTTGTTTTGTTTAAGGGTTTGAATAAATTTAATTACTGAATGCTTTCTTCTAAATTTGTGGATTTGGTAGATGCTTTCTAATTTCCCAGTTTTTTTTTTTTAATCATAGATCATATTGAAGAAAAACTTTTCTAGGGCATAATTCATATCTTTATATGCCCCTCAATGGGAATTACACATAACATATTTCTCTCAGGAAAAACAAATTACATTATTAATATTAACTAATATTGATGTACACATGTTTTATTCATCTCCAAAAGCCCAATAAATGATGGAAACTTTGGGCGGAGTTGTGGAATCCTTATGGAAGAACGGAGATTGAAAGGCCTGGAAGGAATAAGGACTCCATAAGGATACCCAGCCAAAATACCTGGGATCAGGGGCAACTGCAGAGATAGATACTCCAACCAAGGACCATGCATGGAGAGGAACTAGACCACATGTTCAAGGAAGCCATTGGCTGCTCAGTTTCCAAGTGTGTTCCTTAGTAAGGTGAGCAGGCATGTCTCTGGCATGAACTCAGTGGAGGACCCTTTGATTACCTTCCCCTGAGAGGTGCAGCCTTGCCAGGCAACAGAGGAAGACTATGTAGCTAATCCTGATGAGACCTGATGGCTAGGGTAAGATAGCAGGGGAAGAGGACCTTTCCTATCAATGGACTAGGGAAGGGGCATAGGGAAAGAATAGGGAGGGTGGGTGGGACTGAGAGGAGATGGGGGAGGGCTGCAGCAGGGATAAAAAGTGAATAAGTTATAATAAATAAGCATATAATTAAATTAAATTAAAGAGTCTACCTAAATCAACCTAGAGTATATGTAACCCCCCAAAACAAAAGCAGATGATGGTATAACAATAAAAGCATTACTCATAAATATATAAATATAAATTCATGCATATATTCAATATATGCATATATATTCATACATACATATATATATTCATATATATATGAAGCCTGGTCATAAATAGTATATGTGTCTGGTTTCCAGTATTGTAACTCCTATTCATCTGTAGACTACAAAACCTGAGACAGGACTTCCAGCTTTCAAAATCAAGAGATATAAATTTATATTTGTTTGTATAATCTTACAAAAGTTTTTTCACATCAAAACCAATTCATCTGAAATAGAAACCCGACATGAATGCCTATGAACCTTGCCAATGTTCATGTAGAGACAATGTCAATATCTTGACTAGTTCAATATTAAAAACCATAACAGATACGTATCTCTCCGATAACAATATTATCAAATTTCATTCTTATATTTGTATTGCATCATAGAATTTTACTATACCAATATTTCCAACATCAAAATCCACTTTTACCACCTTTTGCCATTCCTTATCCATCTCCTTCTCTGTTCATCTGAGAATTGCCCATCTGCTTTCAACATTTCTGTTCTTGAAATGACACAATCTAAGAAAAATATTTAACTCATTAAAATTTTACAACAGTTGCGTGATACATTATTCTTCTAAAATTCAGTATTTGTCATGGAATAATTTGCACTGTGAAGCAAATGTCACAGTACCTCCAACCATGATTCTACAAATTTATTTCTTAAAAAGTTGACTTAAATGGTGGGAACTGGAAAAGAGCATCCTGAGTGATGTGTCCCAGAAGCAGAAAGACACATAGTGTACATACTCATTTATAAGTGGATATTAGACATATAATATAGGATAAACATACTAAAATCTGTACACCTAAGGAAGCTAATCAGGAAGGAGGAGTCTGGCTAAGATGCTCAATCTCCATTCAGAAAGTCAAAGAGGATGGACATCAGAAGAAGGAGAAAACAGGGAACAGGACAGGCTCCTGCCTCAGAAATCCTATCAAAGGCTCTATACTGCAGGGTATCAAAGCAGATTCTCAGACTTATAGCCAACCTTTGGGCAGAGTGCAGGGAATCTTATGAAAGAAGTGGGAAATAGTAAGACCTGGAGAGGACAGGAGCTCCACAAAGAGAGCATCAGAACCAATAAATCTGGGCACAAGGGTCTTTTCTGAGACTGATACTCCAACCAAGTACCAGGCATGGAGATAACATAGAATGCCTGCACAGATGTAGCCCATGGCAGTTCACTGTCTAATTGGGTTCCATAGTAGTGGGAACAGTGACTGCCTCTGACATGAACTGATTGGCCTGCTCTCTTATCACTTCCCCCTGAAGGGGAAGCAACCATAACAGGCCACAGAGGAAGACAATGCAGCCACTCCTGATGAGACCTGATAGACTAGGAGCAGAAGAAAGGAGCAGAAGATCTCTCTTATCAGTGGACTGGGGGAGGGGCATAGGTGGAGAAGGGAGAGAGAGGTGGGATTGGGAGGGGAAGAGGGAAGGAATAACAGGGGGCATACAAAGTGAATAAATTGTGATTAATAAAAATTAAAAAAAGGTTGACTTCAGTAATATCTGAATAAATTTCCCCTTCCCAATTAAGTTCTTCAAATTATAACTATTAAATTTCTAGATAGAATAAAAATAAAGCACATGCAACAACATTATAAATATATGTCTGCATTTATTTTAATTCTTTAAAACTTTTACATTTTTTTCTTTTACTAAAAATAGTTGTTTTTCTCATACAACATATCCTAATTATAGTTTCCCTCACAATCCTCCCAGATCCTCCAAAACTCTCCTTCCATCTAGATATGATTCATTTTTGTCTCTCATTAGAAAAAAAAGCCTTCTAAGTAATAACCAAACATGACAAAATATTAGAAGATGAAGCAAAATCTATCAAGTGTTCATTTTCTGAAAATGAACAAGGAAAATTGGTTCATGTGCAAAATCAAATAGTGTCTCACTCTAAATGAAATCTTACTATTAAGAATAATTTTATTGATACTTTTATTTATTTATTTTTTTAAAGCCAGAAGTGTTTGGTTTCACTCTGGGTCTCTGGGCTATTGGGTCTCTGGTTTTTTGGTTATCCAATCAGTGTCAGGCATGGGTTCAGTATCATCAAGCGGGCTGAAAATGAATAATGAAAATTAGCACATATGCAAAAGTGAATACTGCCCAACTGTGAATGAAATCATACTATTTTCAAACCCTGCACAGCTGTAGTCCATGGCAACTCAGTCTCCAAGTGGATTGCTAGTAATGGGAACAGGGACTGTCTCTGACATGAACTCAGTGGCTGGCTCTCTGATTGAAGGAGGAGCAGCCTTACCAGGCCACAGAGGAAGACAATGCAGCCAGCCCCTGATGAGATCTGATAGGCTGTGTTCAGATGGAAGGGGAGGAGGACCTCCCCTCTCAGTAGACTGGGGGAGGTGCATGGGAGGAAAAGAGTAAGGGAGGGCAGAATTGGGAGGGACAAAGGAGGTTGCTACAGCTAGGACACAAACTGAATAAATAAATAAATTAAAAAAAGAACTGACGATTTTTATGTCAATTAAAATGAATGAACAAAGGAATACAAGTACTACATTATATCATAACGTTTAAAATAAACAGGAAATCTTTCAGAGGTTGAAATGAGAACAGTTCTCATCATAATCTGGGAAGACTAGAGGTTATTGATAATAGAAATAACTAAAACATCTTCTTTCCAGTTACATAGAAGCAAGAATATCTGATATAGTCTCACATTAAATACTGACTTTATCAAATTGTTTTACATCTCAAAAAAGCTAAAAGATTTTGAAAGATTTATCATGAATGTTTGAGGATACAAGCCTTTAAGTTAAACATTGTACATGTATATATGAATAACATATTATATAATAGATTAGGATATGAAATATTAATTTTTCATATACACTGAAAGAAATATTAACATTTCCAAGTCAATTGTGATTGCATACAGGAGGAAGAAAATATTAGCTTTGTGAGTTCCAAGCTAGCCAGGTCACATAGTCAAACCTTGTCCAAAACAGCAACAACAAAATAAAAGTGAAAAAGATTAATATATTTACTCTTCTTTTTTTTCAGTTCAATTTATTTATTTATTTTTATACTTATTATATATTAGACATGGAGAGGAGTTTGGGAGGAGATGAGGGAGAGAGGATGGGATTGGGGGAATAAAGGAAGGGGATACAGCTGTTATACAAAGTGAATAAAATGTAATTAATATATTTATTCTTTGAAAACATATTTATCATAGATCAATGGTATCTAGTGAAAATGAAGTACATAAAATTCCTAAATGAGAGGTCATAATAATGACATAAATACGTAAATAACACAATCAGCTGAATGAAGGCCAGAAGTGAGAATAAAAAAAAAAAAAATCAGAGACAGTATTCCACTTACCATGGACTCCAAAAATACCAGGGGATAAACCTAACCACACATATAACTTGTTAATGAAAACTTAAAACAACAAGAAAGATCCTGAGAAAGACATCAAATATGGGATCATTCCAACACCTGGTTTAGAATACCAATGTGGAAAAAACATGTCTATCTTAGGCCAGCAATCTACTGATTCAGTGAAATCCCAATAAATATTTTAGTGAATGAAATATATCAATGTAAGTCCGGAAACTCTAAAATTCCTGGAAAAAAAATATGAAGGAAACTTCAAAATATAAATAAAATAACTTTCTGAATAATTCTCCAATCACTTAATAATTCAGGTTAGTTATCCACATAATGGATCTTCTGTAATAAGTATTTTACAGTAATTAAAATGTTAATTAAATGAACACAGGATCAAAGGGGATAAAACTTTTACCGGCTATGAAAATGACCGTAGATTATTATCTAGAATACGGAAAGCATAGAAAAAAATGAACATCAAGAAGAAGCTACCCGATTATAAAATTGCATGTAACTGGCAGCTTAACCATTTTATGATGTGATACAAATGGCAAAAGAACATTTTTAAAGTGTTAAATATTATTAGCAATCAGGGAAATACACACTATAAGTACTTGGGAATTCCATCTCAGCCAAGGCAGACAACTATAGATTCAGTTGATGTCATGAGGGAAATAAAGTTTCATCCACTGTTGACAGCAGTGCAGTAGGGAATGTGTACGTCTCTCAAAACTGGAAACCGACGATCATATTTCTTAAACTTTTTTGTTTTTTAATTATTATTTTTTATTTTTATATTAATTACAGTTTATTTACTTTGTATCCCAGCTGCAGGCCCCTCCTTAATCCCCCCCATCCCACCCTCCCTCCCTCATCTCCTCTCTGCCCCTCTCTAAGTCCACTGATAGGGGAGGTCCTCCTCCCCTTCCATCTGACCCTAGCTTATCAGGTATCTTAAGGACTGGCTGGTGTGTCCTCCTCTGTGGCCTAGCAAGGCTGCTCTTCCATTGGAGGGGGAGGCAGTCAAAGAGCCAGCCACTGAGTTCATGTCAGGGACAGTCCCTGTTCCCCTTACTAGGGAACCCACTTGGATACTGAGCTGCCATGGGCTACATGTGAGTAGGGGTTCTAGGTTATACCCATGCATGGTAATTGGTTGGAGAAACAGTCTCAGAAAAGACCCCTGTGCCCACATATATTTGGTCCTTGTGGAGCTCCTGTCCTCTCCAGGTGTAACTAACACACCCTTCTTTCATAAGATTCCCTGCACTCTGCCCAATGTTTGGTTGCCAGCAAATGGTGGGTTCTAGAAGAGATCATGCTGAGTGAGGTATCCCAGAAGCAGAAAGACACACATGGAACATACTCACTTATAAGTAGACACTAGACCTATCAGATAGGATAAACATACTAAAATCTGTACACCTAAAGAAGCTAAACAGAAAGAGGACCCAGGGTAAGATGATCAATCCTCACTTATGAAGACAAATGGCCACTGAATGGACATTGGAAGTAGGAGAAAGCAAGTAACAGGACAGGAGTCTACCACAGAGGTACTCTGAAAGAATCTGCCTAGCAGTGTATCAAAGCAGATGCAAAGATTATTAAAATTTTATTTATTGCATTGTATTCACTTTGTATCTCAGCTGTAGCCCCCTCCCTCATCCTCTCCCAATCCTGCCCTCTCCCCTTTTTCCCATGTCACTTCCCCAGTCCACTGATAGGAGAGGTCCTCCTCCTCTTCCATCTGACCCTATCCTAACAGGTCTCATCAGGACAGTCTGCATTGTCTTTCTCTGTAGGCTGGTAAGGCTACCCCCTACCTCAGGAGGAGGTGCTCTAGATATACCGTATTATCCCTTTAAACTTCTTTATGGGGATATATCTAAACAACAGCTACAGAGATATATGTGCTTTCCAGTTCATTGCTATTTTATTCTTAAGAGCTAGGAACTACTATCTTAATGTCCATAAGACAGTGAATGGACATGGACAGTAAAAATATTGTGAAATGCACAACTGAATTTTATTTAGCTGTGAAGAAAAATGGAATAGTCATTTTCTTGGATACCCACTAGAACTAGATTTTAAGGTTCTATTCATAAAGACATGACACTTTGGATGTAGTATGTAAAGAAACGAAACTGGAGCTGACATGATACAGCTTTCCAACTTGCTGGCTGCCAGGGTAAAAAGGGCATCAAAAGTGTACCTGTGACCAGACTAGCATGTCATAATACGGACCTTCCAAGCAAAATGTACTCACTAGTGCAATAATGGCATGACAGTTACAGCAGCATTAAAATACTCTTGGATTAGATTTGAGGCCTGATCAGCAGGAAGTAATTCAGTCCTGGCACTGTGAACCTAATCAAAATCCTATGGCTCTGTAGAAATAGGTTCCAGGGAGGAATCCACTATTATGGTTTAACCAATGACATGTTTAAGACTACACTTTCCACATTTATTCTTATGTCTTATAATAGTGCTAATCTCACTTTTGGCCAGAGAAACTTCTCACTACATTTAGTGTTCTAACTCATATGTTGTCAACACATGGAAAATAAAATTTTTGTCAAACTGAAATGCTGTTTTTCCTTTAATAAAATCTATACTGATAATTTTGATTCTGCCCTACTTCTCTCGGAAACTTCTCATTTACCTATTCACTTAACTAACATAAAGTGAACAACTATTTCAAGTCCTACCTTTGATACTCAGGGGATGTTGGGGATGAATGGGAGAAAGAATGTAAAGGCTGGAGGATACTGAGGAATGCTGTGAATGCCATCTTTAAGAGATGACATGGCCACTGTACCCTTGAATTCACTTCAGCAAAGTTTACCTTCATAAGATCAATGCAGCCAGTTCTGATGAGAACTGATAGTCTAAGATCAGAAAGAAGGAGAGGAAGACCTCCCCTATCAGTGGACTTTGGGAGGGGCATGCATGCAGAAAGAGGAGGAAGGGTGGGATCAGGAGGGGAGGAGGGAGGGGCTTCTGGGAGGATACAAAATGAATAAAGTGTAATTAATAATAATAATAATAAAAACATTCTGAATGGAAAAAAAGATTAAGTCAATAAGATAAGTCAACTTTCCAAACAACAATGAAAAGAAGAGTCTGTGAAGTAGGAGAAAAATATGAGTAAGGATTAGGACTGTTGTCAGAACATCAACAGCACAGGCTCTAAGAGCAGCAATCAATAATTGGGACCTCATGAAACTGAAAAGCTTCTGTAAAGCAAAGAACATCATCATCAAAACAAAACTAATGTCTTGGAAAAGAATCTTCACCAACCCTTTATCTGACAGAGGACTAATATCCAGTATGTATAAAGAATTAAAGAAGTTGAAACGCAACAAACCAAGTAATCCACTTAAAAACTGGGGAACAGAGCTAAACAGAGAATTCTCGACAAAGGAAAATCGAATGGCAGGGAAACACTTAAAGAAATGCTCAACCTCATTAGCCATTAGGGAAATACAAATCAAAACAACCCTGAGATTTCACCTTACACCCATCAGAATAGCCAAGGTGAAAAACTCAAGTGATAACACATGCTGGAGAGGTTGTGAAGAAAGGGGAACCCTCCTCCATTGCTGGTGGGAATGTAAACTGGTACAACCACTTTGGAAGTCAATCTGGCGCTTTCTCAGAAAATTAGGAATAGTACTTCCTCAAGACTAAGCTATAACACTGCTAGGTATATACCCAAAATTTGCTCAAGTACACAGCAAGGACATTTACTCAACTATGTTTGTAGCAGCTTTATTTGTAATAGCCAGAACCTGGAAACAACCCAGATGTCCATCAACAGAGGAATGGATACAGAAATTGTAGTATTTTTACACAATGGAAAACTACTCAGCAAACAAAAAGGAGGAAATCATTAAATTTGCAGGCAAATGGTGGGATCTAGAAAAGATCATTCTGAGTGAAGTATCCCAGAAAGAGAAAGACAAACATGGTATATACTTGCTTATATAGACCTACATGATATGATAAACATAATGAAATCTATACACCTAAAGAAGATAAACAAGAAAGAAGATCCAGGGTAAGATGATCAATCCTCACTTAGAAAGACAAATGGGATGTGCATTGGACATATGACAGTAGTCAACTGCAGAAAGCATCTAAAAGACTTTACCTAGCAGTGTTTCAAAGCAGATACTAAGACTCATAACTAAACCTTCGGCAGAGTGCAGGGAATCATATGAAAGAAGGGGAGTTAGTATGGCATGAAAAGGATAGGAGCTCCACAAGGACCAAATATATCTGGGCACAGGGGTCTTTTCTGAGACTGACACTCCACCAAGGACCATGTATGGATATAACATAGAACCTCTGCTTGGATGAAGCCTGTGGTAGCTCAGTAACCAACTGGTTTCCCATAGTAAGGGAAACAGGGACTATTTCTGACAGCAACTCGATGGCAGGCTCTTTGACCTCCCCTCCCCCCAAGGGAGGAACAGTCCTGCTAGGCCACAGAGGAGGACTTTGCAGCCAGTCCTGAAGATACCTGATAAAACAGGGTCAAATAAAAGGGGAGGAGGTCCTTCCCAATCAGTGGACTTGGAAAGGGGCAGGGAGGAGATGAGTGAGTGAGGGAGGGAGGTCAGGATTGAGAGGGAATAAGGGAGTGGGATATAGCTGGGATACAGAGGTAATAAAATGTAACTAATAATAAAAAAATAAAATGTAATTTAAATTTAAAAAAAGGATTAGGACTAAGAGGGAGAAGAAATTCAGGATACAGATATATATATATGCATATGTATATACATATGTATGGATATATATGATATATACATATATAAATATGATATATATGTTGACTTTATCATATATATATACATATGTATGCTATATAGGTATATATACATACATATATATGATATATAGTATAATGAAGATGAAGTGTGTGCATTATGGAACTTAAATTGTCAAAGTTAATGAAAGGTATACTGTTTAAAAGTGTGAAATTTATTATCACTTCCTTCTCAAAAGAACCAAATGACATCCTCCTGAACAGTTTTTTTCTTTTAATTATTGTTATATTTTTTAATTACAGTTTGTTCACTTTGTATCCCACCTGTACCTCCCTCCCTCCCCCCTCCCAATCCCACCCTCCCTCCTACTCACCCATATCCTTCCCCCAGTCCACTGATAAGGGAGGTCCTCCTCACCTTCGCTCTCATCCTAGTCTATCAGGTCTCATCAGGAGTGACTGCATTTTCTTCTTCTGTGGCCTGGTAAGGCTACTCCCCTCTCAGGAAAAGATGATCAAAGAGCAGGCCAATCAGTTCCTGTCAGAGACAGTTCCTGTCCCCATTACTGCAGAGGCCACTTGGACACTTAACTGCCATAGGCTACCTCTGTACAGGGATTCCAGGCCATCTTCATGCATAGTCCTTGGCTAGAGTATCAGTGTCAGAATAGACCCCTGTGCCTAGAAATATAAATCAAAATAACCCTCAGATTTAACCTTACACCCATCAGAATGGCTAAGATAAATAACTCAAGCGACAACATATGTTGGAGAGGATATGGAGAAAAGGAAACCCTCCACTGCTGGTAGGAATGTAAACTTATACAACCACTTTTGAAATCCATCTGGCCCTATCTCAGACGATTAGGAATAGCTCTTCCTCAAGATCCAGCTGTACCACTCCTAGGCATATATCCAAAAGACTCTCAAGTATACAACAAGGGGATCTGCTCAACCATGTTTGTAGCAGCTTTATTTGTTAATTGCCAGAAGCTGGAAACAACCCAGATGTCCATCAATGGAGGAATGGATACAGAAATTGTGGTTCAACTACACAACAGAATATTACACAGCCATTACAAGGAAATCATGAAATTTGCAGGTAAATGATGGGAGTCGGAAAATAGCATCTTGAGTGAGGTATCCAAGAAGCAGGAAGACCCACAGGGTATATACTCACTCATAAGTGGATATTAGGCATATAATATAGGATAAACATACTAAAATCTGTACACCTAAGGAATCTAATCAAGAAGGAGGACTCTGGCTAAGATGCTCAATCCCCACTCAGAAAGGCAAAGAGGATGGACATCAGAGGAGGGAAAAAACAGGGAACAGGACAGTAGCCAACCACAGAAGGCCTCTGAAAGGCTCTACCCTGCAGGGTATCAAAGCAGATGCTGAGACTCATAGCCAAACTTTGGGCAGAGTGCAGGGAATCTTATGAAATAAATGGGAGATAGTAAGACCTGGAGAGGACAGGAGATCCACAAGGACAGCAACTGTTTTTCTTTAATTAAAAAAAAAATGTGTTAGTATTGATTAAGAGAATGCTACAATATCACTAAGCAAGCCAAATGCTACATGTGCATTTCTGAAATAAGCTGAGAATTCAGTAATGTTCACATTATTACTAATGTTTGTTGAAGATGTATCATCCATTTTTAATTTGCCAAAATGGGAGGTTTGCAAAGAAAACAAGAATTACTTTAGTGAACAAAATAAGTACTTTTATAAGAGATTTGAGAAATAAAAATTGTTGATTAGGAAAAGGAAAGAAACCATTAACCTCTGATGATCATAGGCGTAAAAGATGAATATAGTATTGTTTAAGTACTGATTTATATGTATTAGATTTTGATAGTTGAAGTTAAACTTAGTTGGTTATTTAATATCCTTCACTTTTAGTGCAGTGAAAGGGTTAAGATCTCTATACTGCCTTACATTTAACTCATTATGCATTGTCAATAAACACATCTTTTTAGCAAAATACAAAGCAATCTCCCACAGGAAAATAATTGAATTGGGAATATTTTAAAGAAATCCATTTGTTGTACTATCTCTAGTGCTTTTTGCTCTGTGGTTTCCTATTTATTTTGTTTATAAGAAAAACAGATTTGGAATTAAGAAAAAGTACAAAGGAGAATGTGTTTTACATACTGAATTAATTTTGCCAATCCAGAAATTATATAATGTAAGCTTCAAATGAAGAACGAGCCTCATAAAAAAGCTCAGATGGAGTCTGATTTACTCTGATGAATTTTTAATACCTTGTTATGAGGCTTACAAGGAAGGCAGAAGCTTTCTGCAAAGACTGATAAAGCTACAGGACACAAGGAAGAATGCCAAGTTCATGGTCATGAAGGATAATAAGTTTCTGAATATTCACCCTGCTGTATCCTGAAACTATATAAAAATCCAAGATGGCTGCAGAGACACAAATGATAGCTGACAAAAAAAAAAATTTGTTGGTAAATTTTAATTTCTTAGTGTTGGCTGTGTTCTGCACTGAAGTTCTTGTCCACAAATAATATTTAAAGAAAAAGTGTAAATAAAAGAGAAGAGGCCTAAGCCTACAATGCGGGTAAAATTTCAAATTCATACAACCACTTTGTAAAAAATCTGGTGTTTTCTAAGAAAATTGAGAATAGTTCTGCATCAAACTATGCCACTCCTGGGCATATACCCAGAAGATGTTCCGTCATACCACAAGGACATTTTCTTAACTATGTTCATAGCCATCTTATTAGTAATAGCCAGAAACTGGAAATAATCTAGATGTCCTTCAACCGAAGAATGGATAAAGGAAATGTGATATATTTTCACAATGAATTACTACTCAGCTATTAAAAACAAGGAAATTGTGCTATTTGCAGGCAAATGGATGCAATTAGCAAAGATCATCCTGAGTGAGTTAACCCAGATTCAGAATGACACACATGGTATGTAATCATTTATAAATGGATAATAGCTTTATAGTAGAAAATAAACATTCTACATTCCACAGACTCAAAGAAGATAAGTAACAAGAACTCAAGGGAGGAATCTGGAATCTCACTCAGAAGGGCAAATAAAATAGACATTGGAATTAGATCAAGAGAGGGAATTGCATGGGAGAGGGGGAAGGGAGTGAAACAAGGGTGGGGACCAGGTGTAGGAGACAGTGAAGCTGGGAGAGAGGTGGAAAGCTGTTGTCCTGTGCGAGGGTAGATGGCAGACAGAAAATCTGTGGGTCAAGCTGGAGACCTGCAAAAGGATAGGCTCCTGGAAAGATATGGGTGACTCTACCTGAGCCTCCCTACAGCAGAAGGATATGGGAGTGTTGCCAGGAACAGACATGTCTCAAGGCAAAAAGTCCTTAAATTATTAATAATAATATAAAGAATCTTTAAATGTCATATTCTCTAGGTCTCTGAAATTTTTGAGAACCGTCTATCTATTTACATTCATATTTACATAGATCTGGGAATCTTGAGGAACTGGGGGAAGTATATGACCTAAAGGAAAAAAAGAATGCCACAAGAAGAGAGTCAGCTAACCTAGGCCAATGGGGGCTCACAGAGACTGAACCACCAACTTAAGTGCATGCATAGACTGGACCTAGACCCCCTACACATATGAAGCTAAGGCACAGCTTGGTCTTCATATGGATTCCTTAACAACTGGAATGGGGTTGTCCCTGTCATGGACAGGAGAGAGAGAGGGAGGGTGGGATTGGGAAGGGATGATGGAAGGGGCTACAGTTGAGACACAAAGTGAATAAAATGTAATTAATATAAAAAAATAAAAATAAATGATTTCTATTCTGGAAGCCTTTTCCTTTTACTGGGTTGCCTTGCCCAGCCTTGGTGCATAGCATCTTTTGCCTTGTCTTATTGTAACTTGAACATGTTTGGCTGGTATTCCTAGAAAATCTGCTCTTTTCTGAAGAGAAATGGAGGGGACATGGATCTGGGAGGGAAGTTGGGGAGAGTAATGAGTACACTGTACAGAGGGGCTAGTGGGGTCGGAAGGACAGAAGAATAAAGGTGATATTTCAAGTTAACTACATTGAGTTTTAGACCAATATTCCATGCAACGATAGGACCTAGACTTCCTGTTCAGAGGGGAAACATAGACTCCTCAGTTTCCAGGTGGGTACAGGGGTACAGAGACTTTCTCTGACAAGAACTCAGTTGTCAGCTCAGCTCTTTGATCACCTCCCCCTGGGGGGTGCAGCCTTGCCAAGCCACGGAGGAAGACAATGCATCCAGCCTTGATGAGACCTGATAGGGTGGGGTCAGATGGATCAGTGGACTAGGAAAAGGGCACAGAGGAAGAATAGGGAAGGAGGTGATGAGGGAGGGAGATACAGCGGGGATACAAAGTGAATAAACTGTAATAAATAAATAAGTAAATAAAAAAATAAATAGAAATTTAAAAAGAAGCTTGAAATTATTTGTATGTAGCCAGCAAATGGTGCTGGTTCAACTGGATGTCTACATGCAGAAAAATGAAAATAGATCCATCTTTATCACCCAGCACAAAACTAAGTGGATCAAAGACTTCAACATAAAACCAGATACTCTAAATCGGTTAGAAGAAAAAGTCGGGAACAGCCTAGAACTCATTGGCACAGAAGACAACTTCCTGAACAGAACACCAACAGCACAGGCTCTAAGAGCAACAATCAATAAGTGGGACCTCATGAAAGTGAAAAGCTGCTGTAAAGCAAAGGACACTGTTGTCAGAACAAAGCAACAGCCTACAGAGTGGCCATTACTTGGAGTTTTTCTCTTTGTGTTTGTTTGTTTTAGCTTTGTTTTTCACAAACCCAGTTTCTTTTCACATAGAATTCTATACATTCATATAAATTCTAGAAAGATGAAGCAGAGATCAGTGCCACTCAGAACTAACTAATCTGTCCAGACGTCTTCACAAACCAAGATCCCTTTACTATATTAAAGTAGTTTCACTTTTGTGAATCTTGGTCAATATAATAACTACTTTTATTAATAAATTTAAAAATGAAGGTACTGACCCTTCTCAACATTGTTTGAGCAAGGGCATTGGAACTAGTTAAGTCTCACATAGCTAATGTCCATAGCTCTTGTAACATTTGGAAGTAATGTATCATGGATATAAGGAAATTGCTAAGAATAAAGCAAATTATAAGGGTGCTTGGCACAGTGGAAATAAAGTTGGTTTCCTTGCTCAGTGTTAGTGGTTTTCTCACATAAAAATTAGTTATCTTCACTTTCCTCCATGTTCTCATTTTGTCTTTTATATTTGGTGTTGGTATTCAATATCCACTTACAGCAATGGTACAGTGTGGCTCTCAGATTAGATATTGTTAAATTTTTAACATCTATTCTTTCTGCCTTTCTTTCTAGGCATTTTACATGTTACCTATTAAAATTTAAATCGATGTGACATTTTTTAAAAAACATTGTATTGCTTGCTGAAATATTCATAATTCATATATATTGGCATTGATAACTGCTTTTGCATAAAAATTATAATGAATCTTGGTTTTTATCACCATGATTTAGATATTAAGATTCAAAAAATTATGGTTTGCGTATTTAGTGAAAATCTTGCCTAAAAACTACTAAGAAATATATGCTACATGGCTTTCTTATTATATCATAGAAGTTATACACTGTAAGTTAGCATAAACTAAGACCATATATATGTTAATCTATAAAGACTTCATAAATGGCAAGATGATCTAATAGGAAGAATCTGAATAAGCAGAGTCTTATAAGGGCAGTGATAGCTTGTTATTTAAGTTTTATACTGAAAATGTTGGTTATGTATGTGGTAGATATTTGTTGATGTGTGCAAAGAAAGACAATATATAGCTAGGTTAATAGATAGATGAATCCAGCCAATTCAACAATGGTAACATTAATAAAATATCATCTTCTTAGTAGAAAATACATTGCTCCATTTGTAAACATGATGTCAAGTAGACATTAAATGCTATTACTGAAAGTACAAAAAAAATGACTAAAGGTTGAGGAACATTGGAAGAAGAGCCAGACTCTTATCGCTGTGCATTACAGCCAGTAACTGTAGTACTAGTGTTTTACTTATGTTATTTAAAGTATATATTTGATTTTTAAAATATACTGAGGGGTTTTGAATTATCTAATGGAGACTTATAATAATACGAACATTTCAGCGAATTCATTTCTCTTGTCTGATTTGAATTTCACATACAAAGTACAGTTTAAGAGATTTTTTTTTTCAAAGTAGCTCAAAAATTTAAATATAAAGCTAGATGAAATCTCTTCAGTATTGGAAATATCAGTAATATTAAAGAGATAGCTATAAATAGTTGAGACTGAATGTTAAAATTCATTAAAACAACCAATAGATTCTAGTTTTATTCCCATTTCTGTTTTAATATAACAACATTCACATGGAGATAGATTATTATGTGTATAAACACTTTCACAATGCACCTGCTTGATCATGGGTAAGCTCACAGACCATTTCATTATCTCTTTTGTACAAGGTTCCTTTTCTTATGAATTTATTATACTTTTCCTCTTTTTATTTACTTAAATAATACGTTATAGCTTTTACTATGGGTATCATATCTGGATTTTAGTGATTAATCTGGAGACTTAATATTCAAACATAACTACAGAACTTAGAAAACCTTGTACATTAAAGATTGCATATGTAGTTTAGGTTAATCTATAATTGATATAAAATGCTAAATACTCCCAGTAGTAAATCTCTTGATTAAAGGAAAGTATAAACTACCCTTACTGTCTTTAGACAAGTATATAAAAATATTTTAGATACAGAAAACTATAAATTACTATGATAAAGACCAAATGCATGAAGTAAGCAAAGTTTTTTTCATCTATCATTGCCTTTAATTTTGATAAAATTAATTTGAAAACTAGATGACTGTTGCTTGTTTCTGAGCACCTGAAAACATTCCTTCAGTATTTATATTTGTTCATATTACCATTCTTATAAGTTAAATTATGAATAACAGTTTTTAGTAAGTTTTGACTTGGCATTGCCCATCTTACAGATTTGTAGGGCTTTAAAAGTGAAGTTTAGTCATATCTTTATAAAGTAGAGAGTGCCAGACACAAATTGTGAGCAAAGAAAACAATTGTAAGTGATAACATACATTCAAAATATTTTAAAAAGCAATAAATTTTAATAATAACACATGATTTCAAATGAAGATTATTATAAGGTATAGGTCAGCAATTAAAGGATTACGGAATTAAAATTGATAGTATTCAGTGAAGATCTGTAGTCATAGCAAAGAAACACTGACAATAAAAAAGAAAAAAACTATTTTCCCCCAACATAATTGTGGACTGTGCTTCTCCTCCTCCCATGGGGGCTGTTGGCAGCCTGCGATGAAGGCAGAAAGACACAAAGGCTAGATGCAGGGCTTGGGAGACCTTGAAAATGAAGGAAATGACCTCCAGGAACTATTTCAGGCAGATAGTTGAACTTTCCTTTGGGAGGACAAAGGCTATACACCCCTTCGAAAGTGGGTAGGAAGCTACCAGGATAAGTGTATATAATTGATTAGAATTAGGCACTTCAGGGATACTTGATTTGCATTGAACAGCACTGTCCTATCATATGAACGGGAAAACGGTACCTAATTATCTCATAAGCACAGGGAGGAGAGAGCTAGCAGAGAACTGTGTCAAAGGCCATATATTAAACCTGGTTAGGGGCATCTATGCCTAAAGACACTCTGCAGAGGAGGTCAGGCACAGAGTAGGAGGGCCTGCTGAGCAAAGAGAGTCCTCCATTGCTCCATCAAGCTCTGAGTTCAGACTGGCTATCCAGAATGGGAGGACTGCAATCTCAAACAGCAGGATTCTTCCAACAGTGGACCAGTTATATGGCCTAGTTAGAAATATGTCCTTGTGAAGAAATACAGAACTAAACAATATCTTTCTCTCTTGAAAATGAATAGGTTTTTCAAGATACATAATTAAGCACACACAACATTATGCTGCAACACTCCTCAACAAATTACATTCAAATTTGTATTTCAAATATGTATTTGAAACATATTAGAATGTACTCTATACCATTACAAAGACATTTTTGGGTGGTTTCCCAATTCTGGCTATTACAAATAAAGTTGCTACGAACATGGTTGATCAAATGTCTTTGTTGTATACTTGAGCATATTTTGGATATATTCGTAGGAGTGGTATACTTGGATCTTGAGGAATCACTATTCCTAATTGTCTGAGAAAGCGCCAGATTGATTTCCAGAGTGGTTGTACAAGTTTACATTCCCACAAGCAGTGGGGGAGGGTTACCCTTTCTCCACAACCTCTCCAGCATGAGACTTCTCTGTTTAGCTCTGTACTCCATTTTTAATTGGATTACTTTATTTCTATTTATTTATTTATTTATTTATTTATTTATTTATTTATTTATTTGCATTTTAACTGCTTTATATATTGTGGATATTAGTCTTCTGTCAGATATAGGGATGGTGAAGATCTGTTCCTAGTCTGTAGGCTGTCCTTTTGTCCTGAATGACAGTGTCCTTCACTTTATAGTAGCTTTTCAGTTTTATGAGGTCCCATTTATTGATTGTTAGTCTTAGAGCCTGTGCTGTTGGTGTTCTGTTCAGGAAGTTGTCTCCTGTGCCAATGAGCTCAAGGCTCTTCTCCATTTTTTTTTCTAGGAGGTTTAATGTGTCTTGGTTATGTTGAGGTCTTTGATCCCCTTGGACTTTAGTCTCTCAAGTGAGGAATGGATAGAGAAATTGTGGCACATTTACACAATGGATTACTACTCAACAATTAAAACAAGGAAATCATGAAATTTTCAGGCAAACTGTGGGAACTAGAAAAGATCATCCTCAGTGAGTTATCCCAGAAGCAGAAAGACACAGATGGATATAATCACTTGTAAGTAGATATTAGACATATAATATAGGATAAATATAATAAAATCTGTACATCTAAAGAAGCTAAACAAGGAAGAGGACCCTGGGTAGGATGATCAATCCTCGTGAAGAAAGGCAAAGGGAATGGACATTGGAAGTGGGAGAAAACGGGCCATCAGGACAGAGGCCCACCACAGAGGGCCATTGAAAAATTCTACTGAGCAAGGTATCATAGAAGATGCTAAGACTCATATCCAAACTTTGGGAAGAGTGCAGAGAATCTTTTGAAAGAAAGGGGAGATAGGAAGATCTAGAGGGGACTGAAACTCCACAAGGAGAGCAACAGAACAAAAAATTCTGGATAAAGTGCTCTTTTCTGAGACTGATATTCCATACAAAGTCCATGCATGGAGATAACCTAGAATCCCTAGAACCCTACACAGATGTAGCCCATGGCATCTCAGTCTCCAAGTGGGTTCCCTAATTTGGGGAGCAGGAACTGTTTCTGACATGAAATTATTGGCTTTCTCTTTGATAACCTCCCTCTGATGAGGGAGCAGCCTTAGCAGACCACAGAGGAAAACAATGCAGCCAGTCCTGATGAGTCTTGATAGGCTAGGGTCAGAGGAAAGGGGAGTAGGACCTCCCTTATCAGTTTACTTGGAGAGGGTCATGGGAGGAGATGAGGGAGGGTGGGATTGGACTTCAATTCTTATCCCGGCTGTGTCCCCCTCCCATTTGGAGATTTCCTTGTTTTTTTCATAGTTGAACACATTGTATAAATATACCAAAATTTCCTATCCATTCTTCAATTAACAGAAATCTAGATTATTTCCTGATTCTGTCTAGTATTAATAAAGCCAATATGAACATAGATTAGCAAATGTCCTAATTGTACGGTGGAGCATCTTTAGGGTGTATGCCCAGGAATGGTGTGGTATAGCTGGGTCTTCAGGTAGCACTATCCCCAGTTTTCTGATAAAGCACAAGACTGATGTCCAAAATGTGTGTACAAGTGTATATCCCCACCAGCAATGGAGGAGGGTTCCCCTTTCTCCACATCCTCTCCAACATGTGTTGACACTTAAGTTTTTGATCTTAGCCATTCTGACAGGTATAAGATGGAATCTTAGAGTCGTTTGATTTGCATTTCCCTGATGATTAAGGACACTGAGCATATATTTAAGTGCTTTACCATCATTTGAGGTTCCACTGTTGAAAATTATCTCTTTATCTCTGTATCCCATGTTTCGATTGGATCATTTTATTTACTGGTGCTTAATTTCTTGAATTCGTTATTTATTCTGGAAAAAGCCCATTTTCAGATGAAGAGTTGGTGAAGATATTTTCCCAGTTTGTAGGCTGTCATTTTGTTCTGATGACAGTGTCCTTTGCTTTACAGAAGGTTTTCAGTTTGAAGAAGTCCTTTTTACTAATTGTAGATCTTAGAGCCTGAGTTGTTGTTGTTCACTTCAGGAAGTAGTCTCCTGTGCCAATGAGTTCAAGACACTTCCCAACTTTCTCCTCTAGCACATTTAGTCTATCTTATTTTATGCTGAGTTCTTTGATCCATTTGGACTGAGTTTTGTGCAGGGTGATAAAAACGAACATATTTGCTTTTTCTACATGTAGACATCTAGTTAGACCAGCAACATTTGGTGAAGATGCTCTCTTTTTTCATTGTATAGTTTTGGCTCCTTTGTAAAAAATTAGGTGTACATGTTTGTGTGGGTTTATTTCTGGGTCTTTGATTTAATTCCATTGATCAATGAGCCTATTTCTAAGCCAGTACCATGCAGTTTTTTTTATTATTATTGCTACATAGTATAGGTTGAGGTTGGGTATGGAGACACCTCCACAAATTCTATTACTGTATAGAATGGTTTTAGCTATTCTGGGTTTTTTGTTTTTCCATATGAAGTTTAGAATTGTTCTCTTAAGGTCTGTAAAAAAAAATTGTTGGCATTTTGATGGAGATTGCATTGCCTTTAGTAAAATGGCCATTTTTGCTATGTTAATCTTACGGATTCATGAGCATGGGAGATCTTTCCATCTTCTGGTATCTTCTTCAGTTTCATTCTTCAGAGACTTGAATTTCTTGTCATAGAAGTCTTTGACTTCCTTGATTAGAGTTACCCCTAGATTGTTTATATTATTTGTCGTTATTGTGAAGACTGTAGTTTCCCTTATTTCTTTCTCAGCCTGTTTGTCATTTGTATACTGATTTTTTTAATTAATCTTGTATTCAGTATTTAATTAATCTTGTACTCTGCTGAAAGAGTTTATCAGCTGCATGAGTTCTCTGGTAGAAAAGTTTGGGTCACATGTGTATACTATCATATCATCTGGGAATAGTAATACCTTAACTTCTTCCTTTTTTATTTGTATCCCTTTGATCTCCTTTAGTTTTCTTATTGCTCTAGCTAGAACTTCTACTACTATATAAAAGAGATATAGGGAAAGTAGACAACCTTGCCTTGTCCCTGATTTTAGTGAGATTGCTTTGAGTTTCTCTCCATTTAGTTTGATGTTGGCTATCGGCTTGGTGTATATAGCCTTTATAACGTTTAGGTATGGGCCTTATATCTATGATTTCTCTAATACTTTTATCATGCAGAAGTGTTGAATTTTGTCAAAAGCTTTTTCTGCATCTATTGAGATGATCATGTGATTTTTTTTCTTTCAGTTTATTTATGTGGTGGATTACATTGATGGATTTTTCTATTTTGAACTGTCCCTGCATCCCTTGGATGCAGCTTATTTTATCAGGGTGGATAATGTCTTTAATGTGTTCTTGAATTTGGTTTGCAAGTATATTAGTGAGTATTTTTGCATCAGTGGTCATAAGAGAGATTAGTCTGAAATTTTCTTTTTTTTTTAAGTTTTCAATATATATTTTATTTCAGTTAATTTTCTTTCTTTTCTTTTTCTTTTTTTAAATTTTATTATTATTTTTTTATCAGTTACATTTTATTAACTCTGTATCCCAGCCGTGTCCCGATCCCTCATTCCCACCCAGTCCCTCCCTCCCTCCCTCATCTCCACCGTGCCCCTTTCCAAGTCCACTGATAGGGGGGTACCTCCTCCCCATTGGTGGAGCAGTCCTTTTAGGCCACAGAGGAGGGCTTTGCAGCCAGTCCTGAAGATACCTGATAAAATAGTCTGAAATTTTCAATCTTTGTTGAGTTAGTTTGGCTAGGGTTTGTCTGTCTTGTTGATTTTCTCCAAGAAACAGCTCTTGGTTTTTTGATTCTTGGTATTGGTCTCTTTGTTTCTAATTTATTGATTTCAGCCAGAGTTTGATTATTTCTCTCTCCATCTACACTTTTTTGGTGTGTTTACTTCTTTTTTTTTTTTCTAAAACTTTCAGGTGATTTCATAAGTTGCTAATATGGGGTTTCTCCAATTTCTTTTGAAAGGCGCTTAGTGCTATGAACTTTCCCCTTTGTGCTGCTTTCATGGTATCCCATAATTATGAGTAAATTTTGTCCTCATTTTCATTGAATCCTAGGAAGTTTTTAATTCATTTATTTCTTCCCTCAGCCAACAATCATTGAGCATGGAGCCGTTCAGTTTCCATGAGTGTGTAGGCTTTTTGTTCTTTCTGTTATTGTTGAAGTTTAGCTTTAATCCATGGTAATCTGGTCTTTTTTTCTCCATTTATTTATTTATCTATTTATTTATTCATTCATTCATTTAATCACTTTACATCCTGATCACAGCCCCCTTCTTTTTCCAGTCCCACCCGGAAGCTCTCCTTCTCCTGTCCCCCTTCCTCTCAGAGAAGGGGAGAACCCCCATTTGTAACAATCCACCCTGGTATCTAAAGTTACTAGGCAGGACTAAGCACATCCTCTCCGACCAGCTCATCTAGGTAAAAGTGATCCATTAGCAGGTAGCAGATCCAGAGATAACCCCTATCCCTGTTGTTATGGGACTCACATTATGACTGAGCTGCCGATTTGCTATTTATGTGTAGGGGTCTATACTCAACCCATGCAAGTCCTTTGGTTGGTAGTTCTGTCTCTGTAAGCTTCCTTGTTCTCAGATTAGATTGTTCTTTAGGTCTTTTGATGGTGTCCTTGACCACTCTAGTTCTCTCTATCATTTTACCCACTCTTCCACCGCAAGCCAAGATCTAGGCCTACAGCTTGGCCTTGGGTCTCTCCATCTGTCTTCATCACCTGCCAGTCGAAGCCTCTTAGAAGACAGTTATGCTAGACTCTGGTCTGCAAGCAGAGTATCATTAATAGTGAGAATGATCTACCCTCTACTGTGGTGTGGGTCTTAATTAGAGCCAGTGACTGGTTTGCCATTCCCTCAATCTATGTTCCATCTTTGCCTGAACACTTGTAGACAGTACACATTTTGGATCAAAAACTTTATGTGCAAGTTGGTGTATCCCTCCCTCCCTCCCTGGGAGTGCCCTCTGTCTACAGTAGGTGCAGACTTTATGCTCCTTAGCACCTTATTCTTGGAATAGAAGCTAGGGTCATCCCCTTAAACTCCCAAGAACTCCCCTTGTTCTAGAGATGGACCTTATACATACCAGTTTCTATTCTGTCTTCCAGGTCTTCTCCTCACTCTGTCCACCTGATTTCCTCACTCATTATCTTCCTCACCCCATCTCCTACCTGGATCCATCCCTCCATCTACTTCAGATGTATATTATATTTTCTCTTCTGACTGAGATTCAATAATCTTCCCTTTGGTTCTCCTATGATTCTTTGGATCTGTGGATTGTAGACTGATCATCCTGTACTATATGGTTAATACCCACTTATAAGAGAGTACATACCATGTGTGTCTTTCTGGATCTGGTTTGCCTCACTTAGGATCATCTTTTCTAGTTCCACCCATTTGCCTTCAAATTTCATGATTCCCTTGTTTTTAATAGCTTGTGTAGTATTCTATTGTATAAATGTATCAGAGTTTCATTATTCATTCTTCAGCTGAGAGACATCTAAATTGTTTCTAGTTTCTAGCTATTACGAATAAGGCTTCAATGAACATAGTTGTGGAAATGTCCTTCTGGTAAGGTAGAGCATCTTTTAGATATACGCCCAGAAGTCGTGTAGTTGGATCTAGAGGTAGATCTATTCCCAATTTTCTGAGAAAGCTCCATATCAATTTCCATAGTGGCTATATATCTTGAAACTGAAGCCAATATAATTTTTACAGATCTATGAAAGGATTATTTTACATGCTTCTTCTGGTAACATTTTTGTCACTAAACTATTTGAAATAATGTCATTTTTAGTAGGTAGCTCAAATAAATAGTTAAGAGAAATGATTATTAGCATTTTTATTTTTATTAATCTCACTACTAAATATCTAAATGATAATCTACATCAATATGTCATCACAAATATTGGTGTGAACATTCTGTATTCCCACACTACTCATCCAGCTTGACATGAAGACTGGTAAACTTTTCACATCACAGTTGAGAGTAAAGTCTGTGTCTATCAATCAGAAATGTATTTGGCATTGTATAATCATCATAAGTGACACTGACACACTTGGAGATAGTACACATAAGATTTTAACAAGCTCTCTAAGGAAATTATGGTCAGATAAAATATGAGCTCACTTTTTATTTGAAAGTCTCACAACCAAATATTGTAGTAAGAGACTTTTATTCTTACTCTATCTCAGTAATTAACATTCAGTGTTTAGGGTTTCAGAGTCCTGCAGTTTGTCTCTCTACATGGTTATCCTGGACTGAGCAAGTGTTTGTTACACATGATAGACAACATCTCCAATTGTGGGAGGGCTACTGCTCATACTTGCCTGGAATAACTGAGCCGTCTAGTCCTACAATCAACATATAATTTCAAGGCCCTAGCAGGCTTTCATGTGTAGGCTTCCATGTCAAAAGACTCCAATAAAATTTTTTTCATTAATTAAATTAAATAGAATATTTTACCTCTAAAAAATTTCTCAAGTTTCTGTCTTGACTGGAAAGTGGATCACGTAGATGGCTATACAATGAAATCCTAAAGCTTTCCCATGGAATGATAATAAAATTATGTTTCAATTAAAATATTATTTATTTTAATTAAATAAAATATAAATTATTCCAAATAAATTAAGATCATGCAAACATCATTCCCTGACCTTACTGTGTTGCATATATATGTTTCAATCTAAAAATTACATACACATTAAATGGAGCCTTAATTACTCCCCATTCTCATGCAATTTTGTTTTTCCAATTTATAGTAATAATTGGTAGTTATATTAGTTTTCTTTGTGGTGTTGTTATAAAAAAAAAAGCAAAGGGCATTTTTGAAGGGCAAGCTTTGTTTAATTTTATCAGTTATAGTTCATGGAAGGAGGCCAGATAAGAAGTGTAAGTCAGGAATGTAGAAGCAGGAAATGAAGGATCCAGTATAGAGGGACACTGCTTACTGGTTTGCTTTATCAGGATTCTTCAGAATTCTTTTATCTCTTTCTCTCTGTCTCTCTTTTTTAATTAGGCATTTAGTAACAGTGGTTTTGGTCATGGTCATTTGGGCCAAAGTGTCTGGGCCTGTGGTTAAATAAATGTGTCATGATAGTACCACCTGTTCACCTCTTAGAAGGCAAAAAGCAAAGAAAACAAAAAGAGCAGAATCTATCTCTTTAGGTATATCTCAATTCTTATCATTTCTTCCATGACTCAGCTGTGAAATGATGAATCCATCAATGGGTAATTCATCAGTGAACTAAGAGCTCTTATTATCTAATCAATTATCCAAAGCCTGCCTGCTGATAACCAACCTTTAATACTTTGTCTTTGGTCTTCATATCCAAATAAAACAGAATCATATTCCTCCTACACACAAACTATGCAGGTTCCTTTTATCAAATAAAATGAATATTTAAAAGTATTCACTATCATGAAAGAAAGGATGTAATTGACAGAAAGGCACATACACGCACAAAAAAAAAAACATGTTTGAGAATGCCTTATTCTCAAAATACAAGAGCAACATTTATGAAAATGAAAAATGATTGTGTTATTCAGTTTCTATAACTATATCAAATATGAGATAAATTATTATGGAAGATTAAAGTGACTATTATGCTCCCTGTTTTGGAGGCTTCAGTTGTGGACCTTGCCTCTGCTTGTTTCAGGATTGTGATAAGCAGTATACTGTCATGGGAAACATAAAAGAGTCAAGGTGGTGCTCTGAAATCACAAAGAAAGCCTGTTTCTTTTTTTTCCATTTGGGAGCCACAAAAAATAAAAAAAAAAAAAAATAGGACGTTGTTTAATAAATCTATGATTTTAATAATGAAGGAAATAAAAAATGGCATGTGTTATGAAAGAGAACCAGTTCACCTAGAAATGGTCCCTTGAGGGTCAAGGATGGCTTATTACTTTAGGCCCAGAGGGGATGCGATATAATCTTATCACATGTTAAAATAACTCTACACTACATACCATGTTTAGTAGTGTAGAAGCTTAATTTATTTATTCAGCTACAAATTTATATATGTCTTAACATAAAACAACTGGAAAAAGAAAAAAATCACTTGAAGAACTGCCTCCCCAGACTTATGGAGCATCTCTTTGATTGCTAATTAACGGAGAAGGACCCTTTCCACCCTGTGTTTTATCATTGTATGGCAGGTAAATCCATCAGTCTTCTTACATAACCTGTCAACAATGTTAGAGTGTTAACAGGACATTAGTTCATGATTTTTTTTCCTACATCACTTTCCTCTATGTTGTGGTTCTTTAAATCAGAAAACAAAAACAAACAAAACAAACAAAAAACTGTGAAATCATTCTGGGTTATCATCAGAACTTTAAGGAGTGTTTTCTTTTCTCCTACATTATATTTTACATTGCAAAAGCGTGTGAATGTAAATAATCTAGAGAATATTCTGTGTATAGATTTGAAAGAAAAATGCAATTCATCTAATTATATGAAGTGACTTTACACAGAAAAAAGGAAAAACACTTCTAAGTAATAAATATTAGAAATAATGGTTAAAATAAGATACATATTTTTCTATTAAATTAAATACATGTGAATATTATCTTATTTTAATAAAAAATTGCAGAAGATTGAAGATACCTCAAAAAGCAAGAAGTCTAACTGTTCATTTTTCTTGTTGTCTTAAAGCTTTGAATAGTAGCCTTTTATTTATAAGAGTATAAAATAGAGCTAAAGAAATGAGAGATTATTTCAACTTATTCTGTTCTTTCTAAAATATATTCTGTATCTTTTGGCAATTTATCAATGTCATCAAAAGAAAAAAAAATATTTTCCAAGTGGTGTAAATTGATACGTGTTTTAAAACACAATATTGGAGGAATTGCATATTATTTTTAGATAATCAGCTATGACCAGATTGTTTTTACAATATACTTGACTTTGAAATGTATTTAAAAGTTTTTAATCAAATGAGTACACTATCCTTGTATTTTTTCTTTGTTTGGAGTGTGCATCAGCTATTTAACCTAAAGGTATAGTTTCTTAATTACTCCATATTTGTTATAACTATTTATGTTTCCTCAGTCAACAAAATATATTTACATGTCCTGAATTACTGTAATTACTCAGACACTACCCAACTTATATTTTTAAATTCATTTTCTGCACCTGGATAGTTCATTTACATATAAGGTCCATCTTTCCCTTCACTGCTGCTATAAATAGGGACAAATAGGACCTATTCTCACAAAGTAAAAGAATCATTCTTTTGCCTCCACAGTAAATCCTGCCCTGTTAAAGATTTCAACAGCTACTTTCTCTCTGTAGAAGTGTGATTTTTCATAATAATTTGGAGGAACTCTTCTTCTGTGATTGGTACTATGATTTGTTTATGGCCTGTATTCTAGAAAATAAAGAAAAGAAATGATGAAAAAAGATTCAGAAGCTGAAATGAAATAAGAAGAGAAAGATAGATAGAAAGAGAATTTTAACCATTTTGTGTGTGTACAACGTTTTAGGGGAGCAGGTCCTCCCCAATCCTTGGACTTGGAAAGGGGCAGGGAGAAGCTGACGGAGGAAGGGTGGGATTGGGAGGGAATGAGGGAGCGGGATACAGCTAGGATACAGAGTTAATAAAATGTAACTAATAACAATAAACAAAAAAGAATAAAAAAATATTTTTGTTTAATTTTTTTATTCCATTATTTGGTGAAAAATGTTTTTTATATAGTCACTTAAATAGATTCATCAAAAAATGACACAGAAGTGGACTAGGCAGGTCCTATGTGGCCTCTACCCTATCCAAAGAGCCACAAGCAACTAAGAAATGGTGTGAGGGGGAGAAATAGACTTCCCGTGGGAAGAGCACTTCAGTTGGTTACCCAATAATGAACTGTGAGCCCTAGAAACATAGAAACAGGAACATTTACATTTAGACATATGTAGGCATATACATTTCATTCATATAGATGAATGAAAACAGAACATTACTTCAAGGAAAATGAGGTGTGCATGAGAAAATTTGAGAAGAGAAAAGGGAAGGAAGAAATACTGTAATTATTTTATAATCTCAGAAAAAATTCACTGTCAAAACAATGCAATTTTAAATTCATTTGTGATCCAGTTGATGAGAAAGTAATGGGAAGATCAATAGTTCAAATTCACATAACTCCTTTTATTATGTTAATAAAATCATGATGACTTTTTTCAATATATTCTTATTTTAAAATACTTTATTACATTAGAAATAAATAAGGTTGATAAAACAAGAATAGAACTAACAATTGAAAAATAACGTAAAGAATATATATTCTCATTCTTTAAAAATATGATAGATACAATAGTATTTTTGTTTGTTTTTGAAATTCCAATTTAATTATGATACTCTTCTCATTTTCTCCTTCAAATGTCTTCCATATTCTCTTTCATATTCACCTTCAAATTTATGACCAATTTTTAAGTGTTTCTGCATGCATATATATGATTTGAAAGTTCATTCATGAACTTTCTAAAATATGATCTGAAAGTTCTATGCAATGTTACTTGTATGAATACTTTCTTACCTGAACATTTCTTATCAGAAAACCGAGGAAACTTCTTATTGTAACAGAGGCAAAGCACTACAGAAAATTACAACCAGTCAGAATGCAGAGTTGTGAAGCTCACTTCCAATGGACACATTTACAAAACATTCTGTCACCTAAGGCTCTGGAGGAGAGGGCCGAAAGATTTCAGGAGCCAGAGAATCAAAATGTTTGCTGTGGGATCATATGAACTACAGAAACTATACCTGTAAAATTTCAAGAAATGACCACTCAAAGGTGAGCTGGAAAAGGATCAATGAACATAGCATCAGTGAACATGGAAAATTGGAGTGAGAAAACCCCCATGTGGCCTCTTTCCTACCCAAAGAACTACAGGCACCTGAGTAAAGGTGGGGGCAAGAGAAATGGTTCTCGCCAGGGAAGTTGCAGTATAGTCTTTTGACATAAAAAAACAAGAATTGAGGTTGATTTTTCTTTCTGGAGCACCAGGGTCAGCCTCACTCTTGTAACCAATAAAATGTTCCCGCCAATAACTTTCCCTCTAAATCTCTCTATAGGTATCCAATATATTAAAAGTTTTGGTCATCTGCAGTAGACTCCTGTCATACATCCAATGCACATCCCATTTGTCTAAGTAAGGATAGATCATATTATCCCGTGTCCGCTTTCTTGTTTATCTTCTTTAGATGTATAGAGTTCATTATGTTTATCATATCTTGTAGGTCTATATAAGCGAGTATATACCATGTTTGTCTTTCTGCTTCTGGGATACTTCCCTCAGAATGATCTTTTCTAGATCCCACCATTTGCCTGCAAATTTAATGATTTCCTCATTTTTGATTGCTGAGTAGTATCCCATTGGGTGAAAATACCACAATTTCTGTATCCATCCCTCTGTTGATGGACATCTGGGTGGTTTCCAGGTTCTGGCTATTACAAATAAGGCTGCTACAAACATGGTTGAGCAAATGTCCTTGTTATGTACTTGAGCAAAATTTGGGTATATACTTAGCAGTGGTATAGCTGAGTCTTGAGGAAGCACTAGTCTTAATTGTCTGAGAAAGTGCCAGATTTACTTCCAAAGTGGTTGTACCAGTTTACATTCCCACCAGCAATGGAGGAGGGTTCCCCTTTCTCCACAACCTCTCCAGGATGTGTTGTCACTTGAGTTTTTGACCTTGGCTATTCTGATGGGTGTAAGGTGAAATCACAGGGTTGTTTTGACTTGCATTTCCCTAATGGCTAATGAGTTTGAGAATTTCTTTAAGTGTTTCTCTGCCATTCGCTATTCCTCTATTGAGAATTCTCTGTTTAGCTCTGTTCCCCATTTTTTTTTAAACTTTCTTTTTTAATTTTAATTTTAATTTTTTTTCAATGCAGTTTATTCAGGAACCTTGAACAATCCTCGGACCCTGGGGAAAGCCAGCCCACAGCTTAAATAGCCTCTGGGTAGCCAACCCAGGCATGCCACGTGGGCAATGCAGATAAGTCCACATACATGGAAGCAAGCCAGATCCTTAGCCTTAGCCAAATGTGGAATTGTTCGTGACAGAGAGCACTCACCATCGGGAAGGTGGAAGGCAGAAACCAGCTCCATCTTTAAGGCATAGCATTCCGCAGCTCTCTACAGTTCCCCCTTTTTGTTTTAGACGCATCAGGCAGGAGTAGAGGTCTGATCTCTGATATTAGAAATAAATTGGGACTTTGTACCGATGTTCATTTAGGTGTCATCCACCCAAAGAGCATCAGACCCGTCTGATACCTTTTTCTCAGAGGCGGGACCTGGGGCATCAACCCGCATGCAATCAGACATGCTCTTCTCTGGGTCCTGTCTAAACAATTGTCGAGCTATATTTTAGGTAATTGGACTGGAGAATTCGATACTACGATGGAGCAGCTGAGAGTGGCCATTGTCACAGTAAATTCTACCAGAGTGGATGCAGGACTAGCCACAGGATTATCATCATGGATTGCTGCAACCATGAATCATCTGAAGGAATGGGCAGGCATGGGAACGTTAGCAGGCCTTCTGGTGTTGGTCTCCTTGGTTTGCCTGTGGTATATATGCAAGATTAGAGTCTCACAACAGTGTGATGCAGCCATGATCATTCAGGCCTTTACAGCCATTGAAGCAGGACATTCTCCCCAAGCATGGTTGGATACCATAAAAAGCTAAAATGTTATGCTCAGGACGCGAGGCTAAGGACTGCACTCAGGGTCAGCCGCTTTGGACCCATTTTTTAATTGGATTGCTTGGTTTGTTGCGTTTCAGCTTCTTTAGTTCTTTATATATACTGGATATTAGTCCTCTGTGAGATAAAGGGTTGGTGAAGATTCTTTCCCAATCTACCACGGAAGGCATCTGAAAGACTCTACCTAGCAGTGTTTCAAAACAGATACTAAGACTCATAAGCAAACCTTCGGCAGAAGGGGAGTTAGTATGATGTTGAAAGATATGAGCTCCACAAGGACTGAATATATCTGAGCACAGGGGTCTTTTTTGAGATTGACACTCCACCAAGGACCATGTATGGATATAACCTAGAACCTTTGCTTGGATGAAGCCCATGGTAGCTCAGTAACCAATTGGTTTCCCATAGTAAGGGGAACAGTGACTATTTCTGACAAGAACTCAATGGTAGGCTCTTTGACCTCTCTACCCCCCAAGGGAGGAGCAGTCCTGCTAGGCCACAGAGGAGGACTTTGCAGCCAGCCCTGAAGATAACTGATAAAACAGGGCCAGATGAAAGGGGAGGAGGTCCTCCCCAATCAGTGGACTTGGAAAGGGGCAGGGAGTAGATGAGGGAGGTAGGGTGGGACTGGGAAGGAATAAGACAGCAGGCTACAGCTGGGATACAGAGTTAATAAAATGTAACTAATAATAAAAAATTAAATTAAATTTAAAAAAAGAAGAAAAAAGAAATCCAAAGCATGAACCAAAAAAAAAAAAAAAGTTTTGATCAACATTATTAAGAACAGAGGTATACCATCAAAATGGCCAAGATGAAAAACTCAAGCGATAACACATGCTGGAGAGGTTGTGGAGAAAGGGGAACCCTGCTCCACTGCTGGTGGGAATGTAAACTGGTACAACCACTCTGGAAAGCTATCTGGCGCTTTCTAAGACAAATAGGAATAGTGCTTCCTCCAGACCCAGCTATACCACTGCTAGGTATATACCCAAAGTTTGTTCAAGTACACAAAAAGGACACTTGCTCAACCATGTTTATAGCAGCTCTATTTGTAATAGCCAGAACCTGGAAACAACCCAGATGTCCATCAACGGTGGAATGGGTACAGAAATTGTGGTATTTTTATACAATGGAATACTACTCAGCAATCAAAAAGGAGGAAATCGTGAAATTTGCAGGCAAATGGTGGGATCTAGAAAAGATCATTCTGAGTGAAATATCCCAGAAGGAGAAAGACAAACATGGGATATACTCACTTATATAGACCTATAAGATATGATAAACATAATGAAATCTATACACCTAAAAAAGATAATCAATTGAGCGGACATGGGGTAAGATGATCAATCCTCATTTAGAAAGACAGATGGGATGTGCATTGAACGTATGACAGGAGTCTACTGAGCGCATCTGAAAGACTCTAACTAGCAGTGTTTTCAAAGCAAAGACTCATGACCAAACCTTTGGCAGAGTACAGGGAATCATAAGAAAGAAGGGGAGTTAGTCTGATGGGGAAAGGATAGGAGCTCCACAAGGACCAAATATATCTGGGCACAGGGTCTTTTCTGAGACTGACATTCAACCAAGGACCATGTATGGATATAACCTAGAACCTCCACTCAGATGTAGCCTGTGGTAGCTAAGTAACCAATTGGTTTCCCAAAGTGAGGGGAACAGGGACTATTTCTAACAGGAACTCGATGACTGGCTCTTTGGTCTCCCCACCCCCGAAGGGAGGAGCAGTCCTGTTAGGTCACAGAGGAGGGCTTTGCAGCCAGTCCTGAAGATACCTGATAAAACAGGATCAGATGAATGGGGAGGAGGTCCCCCCCATCAGTGGACTTGGAAAGGGGCACGGTGGAGATGAGGGAGGGAGGGAGGGAGGGACTGGGAGGGAATGAGGGATCGGGACACGGCTGGGATACAGAGTTAATAAAATGTAACTGATAAAAAAAATAAATAAAATTAAAAAAAAATAAACAAATACTCAGATAAAAATTAAAAAAAAAAAAACAGAGGTATAGCAGGGATAATTCTTTCTAACACCTATCTAAAAGGAAAAATATCCACTAATCTATACCAAAAATATACCCACGGTGGTTGAGAGGTATCTGGTTATCTCGTTAGTAGAAAAATCACACAGAACTTGCAGTCAAAAATAAATAAAAACCACAAAGCAGGAATTTGACATACCAATGCTCTGTACTTGAATCTAGCATGAAACATTAATAATCACATATTAAAATATATAGGATCTTAAGGTAGCTGGGAGAGGAGAAACTGTAATTAGAATATACTGTAAGACAAAATCTATTTTTAGTAAAAGAAAATACAATATATATGTACAAATATGAAATAATACAACAATCTGACTTAATTTTAATTTCTTTACCTACATGAAGCCAAGGTTTTGTGCAGGCTATTATATCACTAAGTACAGAAAACTTCTGAAAGTATGAAAAGTGCATTTACAAACACACACACACACATACACACACCTTTACAACTGTACTTTACATAAATGATGAGAGAGAAATACACATATACATAAAAAGCTTTTTTTTTTTAATTTGCAAAGTTGAATACAAAACAAACAGTTAAGATAAAAAAGCGGTATCAGTGGAGACAGCTCCAGATGGTTGCAAGATGCTATTTAGGAGGAAAGCCAAATTCAAGTTTATATTGGTCTCCCCAGTCAACACAGCCAGACCATAGGTTTAAAGAGGAATTGACATGTCTTATTCTGTGCCAAATTTTCTGGAAAGTGCCAGAAAATATTATTTTCTTGGATTGTTATTTATTTATTTCTGTTTCAAAGCATTTATTTATTTTTCTTTAAAGGTATGGAGAAAACAACTTTTCTCAAAATATACATTATTTAATTTTAACAGTTTTATAATTTTTATATCCAAGATTACTTACTATCATATATATCTTAAGGTTGCAGTTTTACAATTCTATCAGATGGAGAGGCCAAAGAATATACAAAAGAGTGGTTTTTATTAATTCCATATTTCAACATGGCTGGAACACAATCTTAAAATTTCTGTGCAAGCAGATTAAAGCCATAAATCTGAATTTATAACAGCACTTTGGATTAGGCAAGAAAGCAAGCCATCCCATTCCTATAACTATACCAGAAATGGAAATGGTGAGCCTGACAATGTTGATATAGAGATTTCAAGAAGCAGACTTACCATCTATGGGACAATGTAATTCTGTAGAAAGAACTAGAAGAATCATCGCAATATTCACAATCTGCGAGAAAAAAGCAAAGTGTGAGGGTACTTTTTAGACTATTTGATAAGACAATAAAACGCACTGGACTCCACAGATCAAAAGTCCATGTCAACACGTGACAGTGAATGTTGTGTACTGTGTCACACCAAAAGCATATGAAAACCCCACTGAAGTGAATGTTTGAAGTGTTTTTGAATTTACTCTCCTTTTAAAGATTATCTCAGAAAACTTTTCATTCTTATTTGTAGATTTGTGAATATTGCAGCTACTTTGGCTTGCATATGTTTCAAAGTATCAGACTCACTCCATTCTTAGAAATTTATTCAAAATTGAGCACTGTCAACATTCAAACACAGAGACAAGCAAAGCAAATGCTTCCTACGAAGCCCAAGCAACTGACACTGGAACATCAAGTGTGCAGACTTCTTGCTATTTGCTTTGCTGAAAAGAGCTTTTCTTCAAAGTCACAAGGGAAAATCTGACTACAAATATTTCTGAACTAAGTCTACAAAGTTTGTTGGTTTCTTTAGCACAATTCTTGTTTCTATTTCAGTTTCTATTTTAGTTCCACTTGCTTTTATTTACGTTTGTTTAAGATCCAATTTAAAACCACTTCATACTTGATTTATATCTATAACATTCACAACATACACAACACAATGGAAGACAACAGAAAAGCTTATGTTAAACTGAAGATGGAGCCAGTATTAGTGTTTCAGACCCATAACGCAGTATTCAGGGGCTGAAGCAGCAGGCATTTAGCTACAAGAACAGACTGAGCAACAGAGAGACCATGTACCCGAGTAAAATGTGGAATAGAAGACTGTGACAGGTCTCAAAAGCATTGACGTAGCATATATATGTGAAACTGTAAATCAATTCCGTGGATTGCATTGGTAAATTAAGTAGGATATGAGCTTCTTCAGGATTTAGGCAACATTTTCTTTTATTGACACCAGTAACTGTTTGTTTTATTGTTATTACATTAAAATATATTTGTATTTTACAGATTTTAAGTTATATATTCTAAGTCATTATATCAGGGCACAATTCTAGTTCACCTATTGTTAAAGGAAGTATTTCTTCAACAGGATTATAATGTAATACATTTTAGATAGGCTGACCTCATTAACCAACTTATTAAATGAAATATTTTGAAAATAAATGAATATCTCTCTGTGGCATTCTTTTTTTTTTTTTTAATTTTATTTTTTTCTTATCAGTTACATTTTATTAACTCTGTATCCCAGTCGTGTCCCGATCCCTCATTTCCTCCCAGTCCCTCCCTCTCTCCCTCATCTCCACCGTGCCCCTTTCCAAGTCCACTGATGGGGGGGACCTCCTCCCCATTCATCTGATCCTATTTTATCAGGTATCTTCAGGACTGGCTGCAAAGCCCTCCTCTGTGGCCTAACAGGACTGCTCCTCCCTTTGGGGGTGGGGAGGCCAAAGAGCCAGTCATTGAGTTCCTGTTAGAAATAGTCCTTGTTCCCCTTACTTTAAGGATGATTTTTTATATTAAACATCAAGCAGGTGACATAGAAGAAGTCATCTCATTTGAGTACATGTGGAGAACATAAGCCTATCATATAAAATATTTTCTGAACATGATAAAAAGGAGCATGACATCATTACTTTGTCATTCAAATACAAACACATTTAAAATAAAATATTATGTAAAATATTTCTTTACATATAATATAAAATTTAGAATTAATTTCAGTGTTTTTAATATTAATGTTTGTGTATTTAACTTGATCAATACTCAGTACATTGAAGAATCCTGCTTTATCTGTCTTGGAGGATATATTCTACATTCATTGCTAAGATTTCCTAAATAAATTCATAGCCATGGCTTTTTATTTTGAGATAAGTCAGTACCCACAAAAGTAGTTATATCTTATATAAAATATGACATTTGTATTAAATTGTTATTAACCTCTCTTTCTCTAGGAAGACTTACAGAAGACAATACACAGGCATTGCATAAAGACCACATATGAGGATCTTCAGTTTCAGTCAACAACATCATCCAAAACACCTATAAACTAATTTAACTTTGGAGAAAAATTCTTTAAATGAGTATGAGCAAACGCTTTATGTATTCTAGTTACTCTATAGTGCTGAAGTTCTAAGCAGCTGCCTGTAGCTTGAGCAATGGATACTTAATTGGATTGGTGGTTTGATAGAAACACAAAGGTATAAGAGCACTTATTAGCTAATTAATTAACTTCTTAGCTAATATTAATTGATTAACTAATAAGTAGCTGATAAAAGTCTACAGACAGAATTGCCCAAAAGATCAAAAACTGTCAGTGACAACAGTAAAGCTGAGTTAAATCGTAGGAAATAGAGTTGGAACAACAGAATACATCCAAGAAGTCATAATGTTGACATTTTATGTATCCTTAATTTCAGTGAGTTCCTTGTCATTTTGCAAATGTCTTTAGACTTTCTAAGAAGTTCTGATACTGACTGCGTTGAGTAGATTGACTTCCTTTTGGCCTCTTTGTGAATAAATGTTTTAAAATTGCAAGAAAGCATACAACATGAGAATTTTTCCTGTGCTGCAAATCTGTCTAAACAATTGTCGAGCTATATTTTAGGTAATTGGACTGGAGAATTCGATACTACGATGGAGCAGCTGAGAGTGGCCATTGTCACGGTAAATTCTACCGGAGTGGATGCAGGACTAGCCACAGGATTATCAACATGGATTACTGCAGCCATGAATCAGCTGAAGGAATGGGCGGGCATGGGAGTGTTAGCAGGCCTTCTGGTGTTGGTCTCCTTGGTTTGCCTGTGGTATATATGCAAGATTAGAGTCTCACAACAGTGTGATGCAGCCATGATCATTCAGGCCTTTACAGCCATTGAAGCAGGGCATTCTCCCGAGGCATGGTTGGATACCATAAAAAGCTAAAATGATACGCTCAGGATGCGAGGCTAAGCACTGCACTCAGGGTCAGCCGCTTTGGACCCAGAGAAGAGCATGTCTGATTGCATGCGGGTTGATGCCCCAGGTCCCGCCTCTGAGAAAAAGGTATCGATGGGTCTGATGCTCTTTGGGTGGATGACACCTAAATGAACATCTGTACAAAGTCCCAATTTATTTCTAATATCAGAGATCAGACCTCTACTCTTGCCTGATGCGTCTAAAACAAAAAGGGGGAACTGTAGAGAGCTGCGGAATGCTATGCCTTAAAGATGGAGCTGGTTTCTGCCTTCCACCTTCCCGATGGTGAGTGTTCTCTGTCACGAACAATTCCACATTTGGCTAAGGCTGAGGATCTGGCTTGCTTCCATGTATGTGGACCTATCTGCATTGCCCCCGTGGCACGCCTGGGTTGGCTACCCAGAGGCTATTTAAGCTGTGGGCTGGCTTTCCCCGGGGTCCGAGGATTGTTCAATGTTCCTGAATAAACTGCATTAAAAAAAAAATTGCAAGAAAGCAATTTTTTTTGCACAGCATTTCACTCTTACATTATATCATAGCTATTTCATTATATTTCTATGGGCATTTCTTTGCATGAAACAGCAATTCTTTGTGTTCATTTTTTTATGAACTTGCATGTTCATCTTTAAAACAATGCTTCTATTGCCTAAGTCAGTGGTATAGTATTCATTCACCTTTTTCAACATTTGATCATCAAACTAGAGGAAGATCTTGCATGCATGTCAGGAAAGAGGTCTTATGAAGTATTCTGCAAGATATGTTAAAGGGGAAATGTCAAAAATGTTAATATCACTGGTTATTGATGAATTCGTAGATATAATTTATCCACTCCAGATCATTCAGAATGATAATCTTAATTTTACAAACAATTACTAAAACAAAATATAAGAATTGAATTAAATAATGATTTGATATTTAATTAATAATTTAGTGAATTAATTTAGTGACTGTTAATTTCATAGTCAAGGAAAAGGTGGGAAATGAACCTCTGAGACTATAAGAGATTATGCAGGTTACTTTAATTGGTGGGAGAAGATATATCTTAAAATCTGATGGTGCTTGTCTCTGCAAGGAGCAAGTAAGAATGCATGAATTCCTTTAATTCTAACTTCAGATAAACCTTAAGGGTTTTTACCTTCCAGTTCCCTTGATTTCTGTGCCAAGATGAGCTGCCAGGAGCTAAGACTTTTTTGTTTGTTTGTTTGTTTGTTTGTTTGTTTTAGTATAAGCAGTTTGTTTTACAAGTAATTTATTTATGCACCAGGAAAACAAATTATGGCAAGGCTTTGCGGTACATGTTTTTTAGTAACAGTGTCCTTTTCAAGCTTTTCCATCCTTCCAGTGATGATTACCTGCACATAGATTTTCTCTAGCCATTTACTTCCTTATTAACTTGGAAAATGACTCAATGACCATTAGAGGATTAATTAAGTGCCCCTGATAATCCATGCTAACTCTGGGATTAGAGATGCATTTTCCTAAATCTGCCTCTCTACCTTCATCATACAAGGCATTAAAATCACAGCATTGACAGAAATGGTTAGTTGACATGTGTGAAATGAATCTTTTTGAAAGAAAAATTCTAATTTTTTTATGATTTTAAATACTTTATTAAACTACTAATAGATTAAATATGCAAAATCCACTTTGGGAAGAGTGTAATCCTTGGCTAATGAATGCATTTTAAACTTTAGCAGTGGAAACGACAATGCAGAAATTATGCCATTATCAAGATGGGTAATTTAAAAGTTGTTTAAAAATTGCTTCAGTGTAATAGTTCTAAAAAAGAGGAGGTATTTTTGAGTAATTTATATGAAAGAACACTAAATAACATGTGTAGGTAGTAGTGTATAATGTCATTGCCGACACTGAAGCACAAGCATTTTTCAGCTGAAATTAAATATAATGTTTCGCTTTGGTATCTTTTTCAAATTGGATTATATATTTAGTAGTTACACTCAGTATATAATAATTACTTACTAAAACTATTTTTATTCATCTAAGCCATTAAATATGTTGAATCTTATATAGGGATAAGTTTATGTATGATATATATTGTATATAACATAAGTAATATATACGTGTGACATGTGTGTATGTGTTTAATTTACTAGGGTGTATTTTTATTTCTTTATTTTTTAACTTCTATTAATTATACTTTATTCACTTTGTATCCCTCCATAACCCCCCTCCTCCCCTCCTAATCCCACCCTCCCTCTCCCTTCTTCATGCATGCCCCTCCCCAAGTCCACTGATAGGGAAGGTCCTCCTCACCTTCCTTCTGATCCTAGTCTATCAGATCTCATCAGGAGTGGCTGCATTGTCATCTTCTGTAGCCTGGTAAGGTTTCTCTCCCCTAAGGATGAGGTGATCAAAGAACAGGCCAATCAGATTATGCCAGAGGCAGTCCCTGTTCCCAATACTAGGGAACCCACTTGGACACTAAACTGCCATGGGCTACATCTGTGCAGGGGTTCTAGGTTATCTCCATGTCTGGTACTTGGTTGGAGTATGAGTCTCTGGAAAGACCCCTGTGTTCAAATTTTCTGGTTCTGTTACTCTCCTTGTGGAGTTCCTGTCCTCTCCAGATCTTACTATTTCCCACTTCTTACATAAGATTCCATGCACTCTGCCCAACAGTTGGCCATAAGTCTCAGCATCTGCTTTGATAGTCTGCAGGTCAGAGCCTTTCAGAGGTCCTCTGTGGCAAGTTCCTAACTTGTTTCCTGTTTTCTTCTTCTTCTGATGTACATCCTCTTTGCCTTTCGGGATGGGTTTGAGCATTTTAGTCAGAGCCCTCCCTCTTGTTTAGTTTCTTTAGGTGTATAGATTTTAGTAGCTTTATCTTACATTATATGTCTATATGAGTGAGTGTATACCGTCTGTGTCTTTCTGCTTCTGGGATAGCTCACTTAAGATGATCCTTTCCAGTTCCCACCATTTACCTGCAAATTTCATTATTTCCTTGTTTTTTATTGCTGAATAATATTCCATTGTGTAGATGTACCATAATTTCTGTATCTTCTAGCTATTACAAATAAGGCTGCCTCAAACATGGTTGAGGAAATGTCCTTATTGTGTACTTGAGCCTGTTTTGGATATATGCCTAGGAGTGGTATGGCAGGATCTTGAGGAAGCACTATTCCTAGTTTTCTGAGAAAGCGCCAGATTTATTTCCAGAGTGGTTGTACAAGTTTACTTTCCCACCAGCAGTGGAGGAGGGTTCCTCTTTCTCCACAACCTCTCCAGCATGTGTTGTCACTTGAGTTTTTCATCTTGGCCATTCTGATGGGTGTAAGGTGAAATCTCAGGGTCGTTTTGATTTGCATTTTCCTGATGGCTAATGATGTTGAGCATTTCTTTAAGTGTTTCCCTGCCATTCGTTATTCCTCTATTGAGAATTCTCTGTTTAGCTCTGTTCCCCATTTTTTAATTGGATTACTTGGTTTGTTGCTTTTCAGCTTCTTTAGTTCTTTATATATACTGGATATTAGTCCTCTGTGAGATAAAGGGTTCGTGAAGATTCTTTTCCAATCTGTAAGCATTCGTTTTTTTTTTTTTTTTTTTTTTTTTTTTTTTTTTTTTTTTTTTTTGATGATGGTGTCCTTTGCTTTACAGAAGCTTTTCAGTTTCATGAGGTCCCATTTATTGATTGTTGGTCTTAGAGCCTGTGCTGTTGCTGTCCTGTTCAGGAAGTTGTCTCTTGTACCAATGAGTTCAAGGGTCTTCTCCACTTTTTCTTCTAATCAATTTAATATGTCTGGTTTTATGTTGAGGTCTTTGATCCACTTGGCACATTGATGGAAAAATAATTTTAATTTTTATATTAATTACAGTTTATTCACTTTATATCCCTGCTCTAGCTTCCTCCTTCTTTCCCTCCCAATCCCAGTTTTCCTTGTTCATTTCCTCCCATGCCTCTCTTCAATCCATCAGTACGTAAAAATATATTTGTTTTAATAGTGAAATTTATTACTGTAGAAAATATTGTAATCATTTTGTAAATCTGTGGCATAACTAGATAAGGAGTAAAAATTATTAAATGGACATGGTAGCATTTAGGTAAGAGTGATCACAGTGGTTTTGGTTAATACAGCCTGTAAGCCTTAGTGTTGCAGGAGAATGGGCAGAAAAATGGTACGAATAAGAGGACAGGTGAGCTTTCATCTCTCTAAGAGGTTTTGTTTCTTAGAAATGTCAAAAGCTACACCCATAAAACCTCACTCTCATGACAGCCTAAATATGAGCTAAGGAAGGATGATACCAATAAGCATGCCAATATGGAAGGAGAAAAATCCCTTGAGACGTCCTCCCTACATGCAAGTATACAAAAGGCAGCAAAGGAAGGCTGACAGCTAAAGAAATTGTCTTTCTTGTGGAAAAGCACACTGATTGGTTATCCCATAATGTATGGTCAGCTCTGAAAACATACATTCAAGTAACATTATGTTAACTGAGCATATTACACTTAAGAATTATATGTATAATGAATATATATGCATATAATAATAATAAATGAAAAAAAAGGCCATGAATTTGAAAGAGAGCAAGTTATGTTATATGTGAGGTTATGGAAGGTGAGTATGGAAGGAAAGGAGTAATTATTTTAATCACAAAGATTAAAAAATATATTAATAAGCAAGATGACAATAAACAAAACAAAATAACACACTTTGATTCTATAAAGTGGGAGAGAGACATATTGGCAGGTCCTTCTACTACTATCAATTGAATTCTGCCATATGTCTCCTAAATTGGAAAAGCATCACTAGGCATTTATCATTGGTCACATATGTATTCCTGTACAGAGCATTTCTCAAGTTCAGGTATTTTAGCTATGTAAAGGACAACACAAATGAGTCTTAGGAAAAAAACATCCCACCTTTCCATCAAATTTTAGAATAACAGGTAAATTCATGGTAAAATAAATGAATTCCAATGGTGTTAGTTTGAATCATCAATTATGCTAAAGGTCTCGTAAAATAATTAGGGGTGATTCACCCTTTTAAAATTTATGGGTGATAGTTTCACATGAGTGCTGAAGTGTGGAAAGATAAATTTAAATGTGAGATACATTTTTCTTTAAATAAGAACAAACTACCATATATAATACATATCATATACATATTATAATACATATGTTATCTCTCTCTATATATATATTTGGTTTCTATGTATCTTTTCATATATACATATACATATATGTGTGTGTGTGTGTGTGTGTGTGTGTGTGTGTGGTCACAGTGGTTTTGGTTAATACAACACATATATATGGAAAGATACATAGTGATCAAAAGGCACTAGGTTTTTGTTAAGCTGAAGATGGTAACAAAGTTTGGATATGGTTCAAATGTTTCTGTTACTGGCTCATTTTGGGGAACTATTCTCAGCTTAGTGGTTATGGGTACTTTAAGAATAAGAAACAAAAGAAAATAATTTGGTCAGTTTCTCAGGAAGATTTAATGTAGTTCTTTTGGAAATCTGAGAAATATATTCATGTAATTGTTATAAAGAGTAAGCCTAAACATTAACTATTCTGACTCCCTGTATCATCACATGTTTACTTACTCATGCACACGCTCATTTCATGATGAGAAATTCTAAAGTGTTGTACAGCAAAGAAGGTTTCTACAGAGAGACAACATTATTCTGTTTGGATCTTCCACTTCAAAACCTGCGATAAATACAGCTCAACTCTTTAATAACATATTCAGCCTTAGGTATTTCTTTACAATAGTGGGAGAACATCCTACTTCAGATAGAATCTATAAGTGACAATCAGTTAGCTACTACTGGATAACTTGATATACGGATATCATATTTGCTAAACTCATGTGTACTCTTTAAGTATGCTTTATTGACAAATAAGAACATAGTATATCAACATACATATGTAATTTATTATTTTTAGTGGGTCAGAACTATGTTTTCAGTCAACCAGAGTTCAGAAAGAACTAGAAAGGGTGAATTTATTCAGCAGAAAGTCCAGGAGGCTGAAACATTCTAGGCCTACAGATGGAAGCTGGAAGCTGAAGTCTTCAAGGTCCAGGCTTGCAGAAAATTAGATTATATGTAAGCAAAATGTTTCCAGGCCTAGCCCTAGGGATAATTAGAGAGATAAACACTGGTCTCATCCCAAGCCATGTATTGTAAAGCTTCCTGGTAGACAGTCTCAGAGAACTCTTATGTCTGAGAGTATCTAGCTATGTCTCAATAACAAGGTAACAATATGCCACACTTAGTTCAAACATTGTATTTGGTAATTTCATTGCTTTTCTCAGAGAATGCAACTCTGGAGGGTTAGAAATAAGACCACTGTCTAGCCTCCAAATAATTGGTATTCCTCATGTGATATTTTATAATTTTTATTTTTTTTCTAGTTCAAACGGTTTGCTGTGATAACATACCCTACAGAAAGCAAGGAAAGGGAGAGACAGCTTCTTTTAGCTCACAATTCCAGACAACAGTCTATCAGAGGGAAGTCAAGGGAACAGGAACATATGTAAATCAGGTTGTTATATCACACCCATAGCAAAGACCAGAGAGAAATCGATGCATGTCTCCTGCTTGCCTACCAGTTGGTGCTCACCTCAATTTTTCCACCTCAATTTCTTGTTAGTTTGGGATATCCAACTGGAGAAATAGTGCAATTTAATTAGGGCAATTCTCCAGTTATTACCATAAGCCAATAGAGTGATTACAGTCTCTCAGGGATTCTCTTTTCAGGTAATTCCAGGACAAGATGAAAAAGTTAAACATCATATCCATCAACAAATTCCCATTATCAAATCAGGAGATATGATATGTGTCTGGAGAATTTTATTCAAAAGAGCACATGCTATATTACATTTTTATTTCAGATTTATATGTATATATACATATATACACTCTTATGTACAAATAAAACTTTTATTGGGTTATATTAGTGTGTCTTCTATTTAAATCTTAGTCTCTTCAACATCATAATCCTTTTAAACCATGTTACTTGTACCAATTTTTTTTTAATATTAGTTACAGTTTGTTAACTTTGTATCCCTGCTGTATACTACTCCCTCTTTCCCTCCAATCCCACCTTCCTTCCCTCATCTCCTCCCTGCTCCTTTCCAAGTCCACTGATAGGGGAGAACCTCCTCCCCTTCCATCTGATACTGGTTTATCATGTGTCTTCAGGACTTGCTGCAAAGTCCTCCTCTGTGGCCTAGCAGGACTGCTCCTCCCTTGGCGCAGGGTGTGTGTGTGTGTGTGTGTGTGTGTGTGTGTGTGTGTGTGTGTGTGTGTGTGAAAGAGCCAGCCATCAAGTTCATGTCAGAAACAGTCCCTGTTCTCCTTATTAGGGTGCCCACTTGGATACTGAGCTACCACAGGCTACATCTGAGCAGAGGCTCTAAGTTGTATCCATACATGATCCTTGTTTGGAGAAATAGTCTCACAAAAGTGCCCTGTGCCTAGATGTATTTGGTCCTTGTGGAACTCCTGTCCTCTCCAGGTTATATTAACCACCCCCCCCTTTTTTTTTTTTTTTTTTGGTTCCCTGCGCTCTGCTGAAGGTTTGGTTATGAGTCTTAATATTTGTTTTGATACACTGCTAGGTAGAGTCTTTCTTTCAGAGGCCCTTGTGGTAGGCTCCTGTCCTGTTACTTGTTTGCTCCTACATCCAATGTCCATCCCATTTGTCTTTCTTTTTTATTTTATGATTTTTCATATGTATTTTAATCGCATTCTTTCCCTTTCTGAACTCCCTCCCTCCTAGATTCTCCCTAAGTAGTTATCCAATCAATTCAGGGTCTTTCTCTCTTAAACAAACATACCAAAAACAGAAATCAAAATCAAAATAAACAAACAAATTAAAGGACAGGGACAGTAAGACAAAAACAAACCAAAAACTAAAATAGTACAATTGGGAAGTTATTTATCAACTCTTAGGTGCCATTAAAGTTCAGGGAATGGTGTGGTTGGATAATATTGTGATTACCAGGTCCTTGTGCCCGATTCCATCAGTAGATGGCATTTCAATATATGTAGTATAGGCTTATTAACCAGAGGACACATTCAAATACGGGGTCCTGTTGGTCAGAGGATAATTCTCCTAGGGGCAATTATTTACAGTTTATTTTTGCTTGCAGTCTTCTTTTGCTTGAGAACTATGGGTCAGTTTCCAGCCTGTCAGGAAAAGTTAGACATTTTCATAACTGGAAATGCTAATGTCTGATATCATTCCACTAAAAAGGCACCCAAAAGCACCAGACTCTTTGCCCAATGCTGGAATGCTAGTGAATTTAGGTATGCCCTAGTTACTCGCATGCCTCGCTGGGTACCCGTGCCCGCCAATGCCCCCCACGCCATGACTCTCCTCAGACAGAAAAGGGATCCTGGAACTACAGCAGCCACTGTTACTGCCATCTCATTGGCTGCTGCTGGAGCCACCACCGTGGCATCAGCCATGAGTCACACTGTGCAGACTGCTCAGACCCCGAACAATCCTTTAGCCAATGTAGCTCATGCCTTAGATGTACAGAAAGGAATCAACGCCCATTTGTCTTTCTAAGTAAGGATTTATCATCATAGCCTGTGTCCTCTTTCTTGTTTATTTTCTTTAGGTGGTTAGATTTCAGTATGATTATCCTATCTTATATGTCTATGTAAGTGAGTATATACCATGTGTGTCTTTCTGCTTTTGGGATAAATCACTAAGAATGATCATTTCTAGGTCCCACCATTTGCCTGCAAAATTCATGATTTCCTTGTTTTTAATTGCTGAATAATATTCCGTTGTGTAAAAGTACCACAATTTCTCTATCCATTCCTTAACTGAGGGACATCTCGGTTGCTGGTGGGAATGCAAACTTGTACAACCACTTTGGAAATCAATCTGGCGCTTTCTCAGACAATTAGGAATAGTGCTTCCTCAAGATCCAGCTATACCACTCCTAGGCATATATTCAAAAGAGGCTCAAGTACACAATAAGGACATTTGCTCAACCACATTTGTAGCAGCTTTAGTCCTAATAGCCAGAACCTGCAAATAACCCAGATGTCCCTCATCTGGGGGGACATGAATACTTGCACCAATTTTAATCACATAAAATTATTCTTTGGTTACTGTTTACTCTTTGACTCAAGTTTTTATTTGTGACTTCTCTGCTTGTTTCTTTCTTTCTTTTTTTTTTTTTTTTACTAACTGCATAAAATTCCTTTTTTCATTCTTTTCAGTTGTGTTTTCACTGTAAGTAGATTTCAGCTCAAGTTACCTTAAGTTCCTAAATTTATTAAGTGCAGCACGGTAAGTGATAATTCTGCTTTATTTTGTGTTTTATTTAAAAGTATCATGCATACATGTGAATATATGTAAAATATGTAAAAAGATCTTCTGAGTCCATTTGTTGTTTGTATATGTACAGTTCCAAGGCTGGCAATTCTTTCTTAAAAAAATCATTTACGTTTCTTTCATAGCGCCAGTCTTTAAATGCCGCAGGATTTTTCAGTGTACTCATGTTTAAGCTAGGATTTTACTGGAAAATATTGAATCTTTGTATTTCCCAATAGATAATTTAGTATTTCCTCTGTATTCTTATTTTATTATGTTGATGACTATGCTTTGTGGTGCTGCCATTCAATATTTCTGGTGTATGTTAGTGGGAATGATGTGATTAAATTGTCTTTGAAAGGAACATACATATCCTGATTACTATCAGAGAATGGTTTTTCTCTTCATATTTTATTGTAGTTTGTATCGTAGGTAGGTTTCTCTGACCATGAACGCTCTTCATTTGATTTCACTGCTCAGGACGGTGCTAAGGAAGCAAGTGTTGTAAGTGCCCATCACTTTCTGTTCTAATAAGTTCAGGCATAACAAAGGAAGCACAGGAGGCTACTCCTTAAATTTATAAAGAAATCTTTATTTCTAATATTTGACAACACAAAAAATGATAACAGTGCAAATAAGAAACTTCTTTTCTCATAGTAAAAAAAATACTAAGTAAAACTGGAATAGCACACTAGATGGTTTATGCATAAAAATGAAAAAGAATGGATGACATATACTTTCCATTATTACATATCCATGTAAATATAATTAAGTTCTTATTTAAACATGAGTAGCAATGCATTTGTGTCTTCCCTTTGGGTGCTGATGCTGTGAACCATATGTACATATTTATAAATAGGAAACATTAACTGACTTATTTTGCAGAAAGTATTGCCATAATCTTAAACATAATTTTTATTAGTTCAGCCTCATTATCCTAATGATTTCAAAAAGAACAATATTCTTACTGGAAAACTACATACTGTTAAAATCAAAATTCTAAGAATGATGTATTAGATGAGAATGTGACCTCATTATCCTCCCATACAAACACACACACACACACACACACACACTGAGAGAGAGAGAGAGAGAGAGAGAGAGAAAGAAAGAAAGAAAGAGAGAGAATTAACTTAATTCTCTTAATTTACTATCAAGTTTATTGTATGTAATGCATGAATGGCTGTATTTCAGATACCCAGGAAAATAATTAAATAATACTATTAAAGGAAGACTGTGTCAGCTTCACTATCTATATATTGGTTTGAAAGAAAATTTATGTAAATTAAATTCATTAAGATAAAGATATTTTTTCAGACATGGGGCCTCTGTCCTTTAATAGAAGCTTTTGTGAGGAGAAGGAAGAAGCAAAGTCTTTTTTTAATTAATTTTTTATTTTTTATATTAATTACAGTTCATTTATTTTATATTCAAGCTATAGCCTCTTCCTTCATTCCCTCCCAATCCTACCCTCCCTTTCTCTTCTCCTCCCTGCCCCTCTCCAAGTCCACTGGTAAGGGAGGTCCTCCTCTCCTTCCATCTGACCCTAGCTTATCAGGTCTCATGAGGACTGGCTGCCATGTCCTCCTCTGGAAGTGAAGTCTTATTCCATCTTTCACTGTGTAGGAAGAACCCTATCTCAGGCTAATCTCAGAGAACAAAACGCATGCAAATCTTTCTTTTAAATGTGATTTTAAAACTATGTATTATTAGGATCATAATTTGGGCTAAAAGTTTTTGCAAGAACTGGAGAAACATGCAGTATTTTTGCTTATTGTTCATTTTTGCTAATCTTATTTTTCAACCATTTATGGAAACATTTATGAAAAGTTCATGAATTTAGACTGCTCATACCTACACAAGTGGTAGTATAAATGTGTGATATTTATTTGATTTATAATGCCATTTAGCTCTGATTTTACTTTGCAAATTTTTAGTCTTGATCTACTGGAAATAGCAGTGTGTTAAAGTCACTCAGAATTATTATGTTAATTTTAATCTGTGCTTCCAGACCTATGGTGATGCATATATGTTTGGAATTCTGACTTTCTACCTTAAAATACATTTGACTTTTATTTTCAGTTCATGATGTTTTGTACCCAGGTATGTTCTAGTAGCTAGTGCATACTGAGTGCCCTTGGACATAAGAACTGTATTTCAGATCACCTCGAAAGAGAGATACAGATGCTTGTCAAACACCATGTGTGTGCAGTCTACATTCTGGACAACAGTGGTGCTTGCTTTTCACTACTGAGCGATCTCTTCATCTATTTTTTTTCTTTATTTAAGAATTTCATTTTCATTTCTTTATCCAAATGATATCACCATCCATCCCATCCAAAGCCTTCCCTATTCTGCCCAACTTCTTTTCTCTAACTGCACCCTCATAATGCTATCTGTATGTGGAAGTGTATAGGAAAACACACTGAAACATGGGAAGCCAAAATGGGCTAAATTTCTAAAGAAAATTAAATCTCCAGAACCCAGCAGCCATTACTTCCAAGTAGCTCCCCAACTGGGCATGGGTATTCATGATCAACTCCTTCATTCATGCTTGGGTCTTACGTATAGTTTCAAACACTTTGAATCCGTGTGCTCATTGGTGATGTTATGTTCAACAAACACTGTTTGGTGAAAACATAAACCACCTTTGACTTACATAATCTTTCTGTGCCATACAGATGATTTGGGACACTGGTGAGATAGGTAGCAATACTACTGTCCTATTTAGAGACGAGCACTCTAAAAGCTGCATATGTTATGTCAAATCTCTACTGTAATAACTCTGTGTCATGTAGAATAAGAGTCTTTGAAAAGGGCTGAAATATGCTTTATGGACGTAGATAATAAGCCATTGGCACAACCTCTATGAGAATAATAGTACGGGGTTCAACACTAGACCCTATGACCTATTCAACAAGTCTTTGATCCATTTAATTGTACCAGACGTAATGTCCAGCTTTTGTAGTGAAACTTAAATCTCACTAGTAAGTTATTGTTTACTTCATTAGCATTCATATAATTATCATACTAATTGGCCTATCCTGACCTGTCAGTTGTCACAGCAGCTCTGTGTGCTCACAGCAGAATAAGTCTGTTCATTATTTTTCTCTCAGAATAGCTTGTATGGTATCTTGCAAGTTGATTTCTCCAAGTGGTATTACTTAAGTGTGTGGTGCCTTCAGCAATAGGGTTTTAACATCAGTTTTTGGAGAGTAAGAAGGAATAACATGATAACCTACATTATTTGGGACTAAATTCATCAACAACTCAGAAATAGGTTTTCTATATTATAGAAAGGGGCTTGACTTTAATGTATGGTGACAATAGGGTGAGTGATTCCTTTGTTAGAGGGTAATTCTGTTTACACTCATTGTATGTGTATATTTTGTCAGATTATACAGTGCTAGGTTTACAAAAGGGCATTTTCTATATGTCCCATACTCTCTTTTCTACCCTGCATTCATTAACCCAAACCCACCTAACCCTTTCTTAACCACTATTACAGTTGCTCCCTCCATAACGCCTTTATTCTAGCCCCTTCCCTTGAAATTTCCCCATTTACACTTAGCATTTTCCTGATTTTTTTCTTGGTACATTAATTTAAAAACACACAGGTAAAAATCCAAATCTGGCATCCATATGTGAGAAAGAACACTCATGTTTATTTATTTATTTATTGCTGTCTTGGCTTACTCAAAGTGCATATTTATTTTGGTTATGTCTATTTTTCTTCAAATATATTAATTTTTTTGGTTTAGTGTTGAATAATATTCCTTTATGTATATGGACAGTATTTTATTACCCAGTCATTATTTGATGTGTAGCTACACTTCTTCTACTGCATGGCTGTTATGAGTAAAAAATCAATGATGTTAATGAGCAAGTATTAGTATAACATCTCACGAATATTGCAAATGGTGGATGGTGTCATACATCTATTCATAAGTCTTTGAACAAATTCCACATCTATTGTTGTAATGTCTACATCAGTTTGGTCTCATACAGTTGAACGAAAATCCTGCCCTTTCCCCACATCAACACCATAGTTGGTTTTCTTTGTTTATTTGTTTGTCTTTTTTTTTTCTTTTATCTTATCTGGTTTAAGTACTGTGGTGGTGAGAATAGGTTTGATTCCATACACTCATGTGTTCCAATGCTCGCCCCACAAAGAATGGCACTGTGAAGAGGTATGGCCTTGTTGGAGGAAGTGTGTCACTTTTTAGGGGTAAGCTTTGAAGTAACCTAATGCGCATGCTCCACCTAGTATGGAAACATCTGCTTCTGGATACCTTCATATCAAGATATAGAACTCTTGGATGCTCCATCACCATGCCTGCTTTTATGCTGCCATGCTTTCTGCTATGATGAAAATGGACTCAACCTCTGAAACTTTAAGCCAGCTCCAATTAAATTAGCTTTATAAAAGTTGCCTTGATTGTGTTATCTCTTCACAGCAATAAAATTCTAGCTAAAACCCAAATATATACCAGCTACTGGGGCATTTCTACTATAGGCCTGGCTAAGTTTTTGTTTGTAGATTTGAGGACTTTGGATTTGGAAAGCAGTGGAATACTTTAAGTAGGATTTAATGGGCCATACTAGTAGGAATATGGAAGACATTGGTACTGAGGGTGATGTGAATTCTAGGGGCTTGGTTCAAGAGGTTTCAAAGGAGAAGAATTTTAGTATGCTGCCTAAGATCCTTCTTAGGATATTTTGGTCAAGACCGTGGCTAGTTTTTGCCTGAGTTCTAAGAGGCTAAATTAAAATGATTTAGATTAATTGCATTGACAAAGGAACCTTAAAAAATCCCTGGCGTAGACAATAAAGTGCTGTTCACTCTTATGAAGAACATTCTGATCAAAGGTAACAAGTTTAAAAGAAACAAATACAATATGTGTAGTTCAAGATTCAAGGGGCACTAGGAGGTGGAATGGAGCTAAATTCCATATTTAAGGACTTTAAACGGAATTGAGGACGTGATGATCAACTGCCAGCTAAGTTTATTGTCTATGGGTTTGCAGCGTACTAGGGATAGTTATACCGTATTAGGTGTTGTTATGACATGGTTATTGTTTCATTTGGGACATAAAAATATATGATTGTGTGTCAAATTGTTGTGGGATCATTTTGATGGATATTTTCAATTGCCAGCTTGACTATATCTATAGTCTACTACAGTCTACAGTCTACAGTCTACTACAGTCAAGAACTTATAAAGATGGAAAGAAATTAAAGAAAAGCTTAAGTCCAGCCATGGTGATACATGTCTTTAAACCCAGGAGACAGAGACAAGCAGATCTCTCAGTAAAAGCCTAGTCCAGTTCAAGTTCAAGATAATGAAAAGAATAGGTCCAGGAGTGGTCATACAGGCCTTTAATACCAGCACTCAGGAGACAGAGGCATGCAGACCTCTAAGTTAAAGGTCAGTCTAGACAGCAAGTTCCAGGACAGACAAGTTTCGGCAGTGAAGGTAATCATGGAAAGCAGAAAACTGGTGAAGATGTAATAGAGCAAAGTGGCTATGTTCTAGCCCCAGCAAGCAACAGAACTTGGAAGCTTTAGCCATATGGCTCTAGCTTTAGAGTAAAAAGTAGAATGGTTTACTCTGACTATTGATGCTGGTTGGCTGAAGCTAAGAATTTAGTAATGATTAAGAAAAGACAAGCGTCAGTAAGGTGAAATCTTCTGGGAAGTATTTTCTGAGAGCACAAATAAACAGTGTTCCAGAGACAGATATGGTGATGGCTTGGCAGTTGAACTTGGTAAATTGTAAAAGTCACCCTGGTGGACTGGTAGATGAAAGCATGAAGGGTGTCATTGACAAAAACTGAGGCTTGACACTGTGAGAGACTGAGAAAAGCCATTGGTGCAGTCTCAGTGGCAGCTGAAGTCAGAGGACTAAAGGGTTCTTGAAAAGAAGTTAAGGCTTGGCACCATGAGGAGAGTCTGTGAGAGGCTATTGGTGAAAGTGCAGCCTAGTTGGAATGGAAGATCCAGCTAATTGGAGATGCTGGTATTATACAATGACTATGATCAACAAGAATCAGCAGTGGAGAAGAGTGGAGACAGTTGGAATTTAGAGTGCTACAGAGGGCAGAGATGAAGAAGTGACCTCCCTTTGGAGAATCCCAGAAAAGCATGTCTGGACCTCAGACGTTCGAACAAAGAACTGTGAAGTTGAAATTGCCTTGGAGACCCCAATATGTTAGAGAGACTAGAGTCTTTGGACACCTGCCAAGGACAGCTTCTAATGGAGAATGGAACCACCCCAAGAGAAAGAAGCATGTAGCATTCAACAAATATGAAAGAAATTAGAGATCTGAAGAACATTTTAAAATCAGATATGAAGATGCAGAGTTTGGAGTTTTAACAGCTGGTTTTGGTCTCGATTTGGTCCAATATATCCTCACTATGTTTCCTCTTTTCCATTTTGGAATGATAATGTATATCCTGATTTGTTGGATGTATGTGATCAAATTTTTTATTTTTATTTTACAGGTTATTCATTTTATTTTATTTTACAGTTAATAAATTTTATGAATCACAGAAGATACTTTAAGCTTTGGACTTTTAAATATTGTTGAGAAAGATTATGGAAGTTGGAGTAACTGCATTGTGAGTTATGTTATGGCTACAAGTCTATGGGGGTGAAGGAGAAAATGTGATGGTTTGAATAGATATGGCCCACATAGACTCATGTAATTGAATGCTTAGCCAACGGGGAAAGGAACTACTAGGAGGTGTGGTCTTGTTAGAGTAAGTGTGTCACTTGAGAGGTGGGCTTTGATGTCTCCTAGTGCTCAAACTCCACCCAGTATGAAACAGCCTGCTCCTGGTCGCCTACAGGTACTCCAGCACCATGTCTGCCTGCATGCCTGCATGATTCCTCGTGTGACAATAATGGACTCAATCTCTGAGGCTGGAAGCCAGCCCCAGTTAAATGTTGGTCTCTGTAAGAGTTGTCTTGATTTTTCTGTCTCTTCAAAGCAATGAAAACCTAACCAAAACAATTATGGTAAGACAAAAATATCTTAACGCAGTTTCCATTTATCTGATAGATAAAATATTTAATTTTCTTTTTTAATTAAATTTTTATTCTTTTAATACAAGTTACAGTTTATTCACTTTGTACCCCAGCTGTATCCTGCTCCCTCATTCCCTCCCAATCCCACTTCTCTCCCTCATCTCCTCTCTGGCCCTTTCCAAGTCCACTGATAGGGGAGGTCCTCCTCCCCTTCCATCTGAGCCTAGCTTATCAGGTATCTTCAGGACTGGCTGCAAAGTCCTCCTCTGTAGCCTAGCAAGGCTGCTTCTCTCTTGGAGGGGAGGAGAGCAAGGAGCCAGACATTGAGTTAATGTCAGAAATAGTCCCTGTTCCCCTTACTAGGGTACCCACTTGGATACTGAACTACCATGGCTACATCCGAGCAGGGGTTCTTGGTTATGTGTGGACATGGTCCTTGGTTGAAGAAACAGTCTCATAAAACACCCCTGTGCCCAGATATATTTGGTCCTTGTGGAGCTCCTGTCCTCTCCAGGTCATACTAACTCTCACTTCTTTCATATGATTCCCTGCACTATGATGAAGTTTTGGTTATGAGCCTCAGCATCTGCTTTGACACACTGCAAGATAAACAAGAAAGAGGACCCAGGGTAAGATGATCAATCCTCACTTAGAAAGACAAAGGAGATGGACATTGGAAGTAGGAGAAAACAAGTAACAGGATAGAAGCCTACCACAGAGGGCCTCTGAAAGACTCTACCTAACAGTGTGTCAAGGCAGATAATAATTAATATTTTCTAATTAATTGTTCTAATTAATATTTTGTAATTAATCTTTTTTTGTTTTTAATTAAATTATTTTTATATTAGTTACAGTATATTTACTTTGTATCCCAGTTGTAGCCTCTTCTCTCATTCCCTCCCAATCTCACCCTTGCTCTCTTATCTCCTCCCTGCCCCTCTCTTCGTCCACTGATAGGGGAGGGCCTCCTCCCCTTCGATCTGACCCTAGCTTATCAGGTCTCTTCAGGACTGGCTGCAATGTCTTTCTCTGTGGCCTAACAAGACTGCTCCTCCTTCGGGGGTGGAGGGGAGGTCAAAGAGCTAGGCACTGAGTTCATTTCAGAGACAGTCCCTGTTCCCGTTACTAGGGAACCAACTTGGATACTGAGCTGCCTTAGGCTACATCTGTGCAGGGGTTTTAAGTTATATCCATGCATGGTCCTTGATTTTAATATTTTCTATGAAGCAAGTCCTGATGAGAAGTGATAGACTAGTATAAGATTGAAGGGGATGAGGCTATCCACTATTATTGGACTGGGGGGAAGGGCATAGGAGAAGAAGAGGGTAGGATTAGGAGGGGATGGGGGAAGGGTACACAGCTGAGATAAAAAATAATAATAAACTGTAATTAATAAAAATAAAATTAAATTAAATTTTTTCTAAGGTATTTTTATTTCACAAGCTTTCAGTTAATTTTTAATTAGGTTGTTTGTCTTCTTGGATATGCATGTGTCTCTGTGTATGTGTGTGTGTGTGTGTGTGTGTGTGTGTGTGTGTGTTTGTGTGTGAATTTTCTAAACACCAACCTTCTGTCTAAAGTGTATCTGGTAAATATTTTCACCCATTCTACTTACTGCCATGTGTTTTGAAAGATTTTGGCTTTGATCTTTGATATAAAGAAGTTTATGGGCTATTGAAAATGCTGTTGCTACTCCAATATGTATTTCTTAACTTTATGTACTTGTTAATTCTTTTAGAATTTTATACAATTTATTTAGATCCTGTTCATCTTAACTCTCTAACTCATTCCAGATACACCCCACTTTTCTACCCTATCTCTAATTTTATGTCTTTTATAAAATAACATTTTAATAAAAATTTCTGTTCTCCATATACTATTAGGTTTGTGGCCATGCAGTATATGGTCAAGCTTCTAGGAATCACATGTTTCAACAAAACTGACTTGTCTTATACTAGAACCACCAACTGTTTAAAACTTGTTAGTTAAAACTAATAATTCATAATCCCTTTCCTATTTCAAGATAAAATATTGGGTAACTTGTTCTTGTATAGATTTTGTACAAAAAAAAAAAAAAGCTGCTGTTAGTTTATAAATGAGGAGATGCAGAAAACAAAATAAAACAAGATCAAGTTATTTTAAGAGACTAAACCTTGTTTCTAAACTGTGAATTGCCATTAATTCATAAAGAATGACATAATGAGTTTACATGAAATGAATTTTCAACTATCCCTCAATTTCCTTTCTTTCATCTCTAATTATAAACCAATTATCTAGTGAATTTCTAGATTTAGGTACATACAAATAGTCTGAATATGTAAAAAAATGCCATTTAGGTATCAGAAATGGCTTTATATAGTGGAAAATAATTTAAAAATTATTCATCAAATTTAAAATCATATACAATGCATAAAAAGGAATATTATTAAAATGTTAGCTAATATTTCTCTCTTTAAGCAATTTAAATATTTTATAAAAATATATTTTAGTTTCACACTTTCTTATCAAAATAAGCAAATGAAACTTACATTTTTATTTTCCTTTCTAATGCCTTTGTCACATTAAAACCACAGCATTCTAAATTAAACTACAACACAGAAAAAGGCTTTGTACATGAATTTATCTTAATATTTTGTGACTTAAGTGATTTTTTTGTACAAGGATCTCATATCTAAAATGATGATCAAACACTGCCATCTCCTGTTTTGCTCAAAACAATTTTTTTATTACTGGTGAATGTCTTTCTGTAGCACTGAAATTTTAAGACAGGTAAATAAAAGCATACCTCCATTGTTTAGAATTTTCTACAAAGATATGAGATAACTAAACATCTTTTTAAAAATTATTTTTTATATTAATTACAGTTTATTTACTTTGTATCCTAGCTGTAGTCCCTCCCTCATTCCCTCCCAATCCCACCTTCCCTACCTCATCTCCTCCCATGCCCCTCTCTAAGTCCATTGAAAGAGTAGGTCCTCTTCCCCTTCCATCTGACCCTAGCTAATCAGATCTCATCAGGACTAGCTGCAATGTCCTCTTCTGTGGCCTAGCAGGACTGCTCCTCCCAGGGAGGGTGAAGAGGTCAAAGAGTCAGCCACTGAGTTCATGTTAGAGACAGTCCTTGCTCCCTTTCCTAGGGAACCAACTTGGACACTGAGCTACCATGGGCTAAGTCTGAGCGGGAGTTCTAGGTTATATCCATACATGGTCATTTGTTGGAGAATCAGTCTCAGAAAAGCCCCCTGTGTCCAGATATATTTTGTCCTTGTGGAGCTCCTGTCCTGTCCAGGTCTTACTAACTTGCCCTTTTTTCATATGATTCACTGCACTCTTCCCAAAGTTTGGTTATGAGTCTCAGCAACTGCTTTAATACACTGCTAGGTAGAGTCTTTCAGAGGCCCTCTATGGTAGGCTCCAGTCCTGTTACTTGTTTTCTCCTACTTCCAATGTCCATTCCCTTTGTTTTTCTAAGTGAGAATTGATCATCTTACTGCTTCCTGTTTAGCTTCTTTAAGTATACAGATTTTAATATGTTTATCCTATCTTTTAGGTCTAGAATCCACTTATAAGTGAGTATATACCATGTGTGTCTTTCTGCTTCTGGCAACAAAACAAGTAATCCAATTAAAAAATGGGGTACAGAGCTAAAAAGAAAATTCCCTGTAGAGGAATATAGAATGGCAGAGAAACACTTAAAGAAATGTTCAACAATCCTTAGCCATCAGGGAGATGCAAATCAAAAGGACCCTGAGATTTCAAGTTACATCCATCAGAATGACTAAGATCAAAAATCAAGTGACAAAACATGATGGAGAGGATGTGGAGAAAGGGGAACCCTCCTCCATTGCTGGTGGGAATGTAAACTTGTACAACCACTCTGGAAAACAATCTGGCGCTTTTTCAGACAGTTACAAATAGCACTTCCTCAAGATCCAGATATACTACTCCTAGGAGTATATCCAAAACATGCTCAAGTACACAGCAAAGACATTTGTTCAACCATGTTCAGAGCAGCTTTAGTTGTAATAGCCAGAACCTTGAAACAACCCAGATGTCCCTCAATGGAGAAATGGACACAGAAATTGTTGTACTTTTACACAATGGAATAGTACTCAGCAATTAAAAAAAAAAAAAAAAAAGAAATCATGATTTTTTTTTTTTACTTTTAACGTACTATTTATAAAATCTTAGTCTGATTCTTTTCTATTTGTTATTGTCTGACAATTGTCATATATTGACCATATAACATGAGCTAAATTATAACCATCATATTCCCTTAATATCTTCCTGAGTTTATCCTGGATTAAGAGGTATGGTCTTTATGGAGGTAAACTTTAAAAGTTTAGAGACTCATACCATCTCAAGTATGTTCTCTGCTTTGTGCTTGCGTTTAAGATATGAGCTCTCAGATTATACTTGATCCACCGAAGTGACAGTTTCCTGACATGTCATCTCCTTGCCTAAGTAAATTCTTATCCTTCTGAAAACATGAACTCTATAAAGCCTTCCTTTTGTAAGTTGGCTTGGCCGATTTTTTTTTTTTTATCACAGCAATAGAAAAAAAATATAGCCATATTCTGGAGTGTTCCTGTCATAAAATTGACCATGTCTCTCAGAGGAATGTGAAGTAGAACTTTTGACTAGAAAATACTTTCAATGCTAGAAGCATGACATGGTGGAACACTTTAGTGGGACTTAGAAGACAGTACAGAGAAGAATGAAAGACTGTAGACACCCAGTTTAAGAGCTTTGGAAAAGGAACAATATTAGTAAGGAAGCAATAGAACTTTCTTTCAATATTTTGGCCAATAAATAAATAAATAAATAAATAAATAAATAGCCACTATCTGTCTTTGTCCTTAGAATTTGTCTGAGGCTATATTATAAAGTAGTTGACTAATTTCCTTAGCGGAGATTTCAAGGCAGACTAATATTAACTTATTAATAATTACTTTTCTACAGATTTGTAGCAAAGGGAAACAACTGGAACAGAATGAAAAACAAAACGTACTATTTGAAAATGAAAAGAACACTGAAAAGCTTAGTGTTGTAGCCAAGGCTGGAAGAAATCCTATAACTGTTAAGGAAATTAGCACCCTCAAAGATAGACTTGATGTACTCTTGATTAAAAGGAAGTGTGCTCTCAGGGCAAGATCCCTTATGGTTAAACTTTCAGCTTGTGGAAGAAAAAAGACTAAGAACTTCTCTGATCTTATAAATCATAAAAAAAAAAATCAAAGCCTCTACTAATGTTTTCAGGTTCCATCCCAAGTGGGTAAGCCAAACCTGGCAGTGTCTTCCAAATGATTCTGGCATTAGAATTATAAAAGATAGAGGACAAAAGGAGTTAGGAACTCTTCTGGGATTTCAGAGAGCTGTTGAGGCTATGTAAATTGTGGCAGGGGTTATGTTCTGAAGGTCCTGGGAAGGCAAAAGGCCCTGCAGATCACTGAGTGAAGCTATGAAAGTGAAACCTGAGAGGGAGTGGGCACACTAGGCTGTTGAGCTGCCTGGACTGTGGGATATCTGCCAAGAAGTGCTCGTCCAGAGGGTGAGAGAAAAAGTATGTTCAGGCAGCAAAGCTCGAAGATCAAAGCCATCCAAGTAGTCTGATAGTGGACGCGAAGCTACAAAATTATTTCCCTGTTGACTGCTGGTCGTGCTTTGTCCAGTGTTTCTCAATGCTAATGTATATTCTGTGACATTATAACTTAGAATTTAATGATATGCTTCAACAAATATATCTCACAAATCTCAAATTCTGATATGCATTATTGTCTATGGTCATGCATTTCTTCATATATTTTAGTGTGTCACCAAAAAAGCTCTCTCTTATTATTTAATCTTATGATTTTGTATCATGAAAGAAACTTAAGTTTCGAGATGTAATATATGTAGTTTTGAAAACAATGGTATTTTTATCAGACATGGACCAAGATATTTATTACAATGTCCCAAATGGTGAATAAAATACACAAATTAACATCTTTCAAAACGACATAAAATCAAGTTTATCATTTGGGTAGTTTACTTCTTTCGTTCTTGGAGTTCTCTATTTCTAGGTAAATACTTCAAAATAGGTCATAGTTATTTTCCCTTTCAAATTTTATTTAATTTAAAATAAAATTATATCTATTTTTGAAATAGAATGGGATGTTTATTTTCAAGATTCAGGAACCTTTAAGGTAAAAGGAATATTTGAATTTACAACTTTTCCATACTTCTCTCACACAACATGCCATTTGTAAACCCACAAGAATTAATTACCTAATTACAGGGAATAAAATGTCATGCCTTTTCAAAACTCTAAAATGTACTTCCTACAGGGGAGGTTTTACCTGACCACCAGAACTGCACAGTTTGCCCCATTAAGTAAAGAAAATAATCATGCACTTGGGAACTCAATTTTAACATGAAAACGAGGGCAACACAAATGCACCATAGTTTTCGGTCATTTCACATTCTAAGAACTAGGTCCTGCCACTGTAATTTTTAATCCTCATCCACTTATCTAACCAATTACCCTCTCAGATATAAGCTCCAACTTTATTGTTTTAATCGTTTTCTTGGAAGAATTTAAATGTATATCACAGATTGAGCAATGCAAAACTTGTCAAAAGTAGTAGCTAGATATATAGTATCTTGAAGAAAAATTTCAGCCATTAAACTTGACGAGTTTTGTATACAGACGAAATTAGATGAAAGTACATGTTTGAGCAAATGCACTCATACACCAAACATATGTGCATGCGCTCACACACTTCAAGCTTATATCTACATGTATATCATTATCTATATTTATAAATTCCTGTGGAATATTAACTTCCATATATTTATGTCACACATTTAAAACAAATTTTGTGCCTTGTTTACAGTGCAGATAATATTATCTCCTGGTGATTATAGTTCCATGGAACACAAAATAATAATCTTATTGGTTTTAGGAAGGTGTATCTCTAAGTCACAGCAGGAAATGATACAGTCAAAATAAGTGAATACATGTAAGTAGCCTTATTAAGTCATTTTGTTAATTTTTATAATTTTAATTAAAATGTACTTATATCATTTCCATCATCCACTTTCTCACTTTAGACCATCTAGTGTCTCCTAAATTGCTCTCTCATAGATTCACCATCTCTTTTTCTTTAATCGTTATTGTTACACACAAACATGAAACATACAATCATAAAAATACAAACATTTACTGCTGCTTGTGTGTATATGATTTCAGGGCTGAGGAGTGAGTACTAGATAAGCAATTAGGCATCTCACCCTTAAAGAAGGCAAGATATCCCAACTTAGCACTCCTTTAGTTGCCTGAGGTTCTTTATCTAGAGTTGGGGTCCTAGGAGACTTCCTCCTTTCAGGGAAACGTGGCTATTGCTATTGTCCATGTTAAGGTTTGGTTTAGGCCACCAACCCATTGAAGTAGCATGGGAAAGTTTTCTTGTTAATTCTAGGACACACAGTCTCTCAGAAGATTTTCTTGTCTTCTGTCTCTTAAAATCTTTCTACCCCTAAGATCAGAAGGAGAGGAGACCTCCCCTATCAGTGGACTTGGGGAGGGGCATGCATGAAGAAGGGGGAGGGAGGGTGGGATCGGAAGGGGAGGAGGGAGGGGCTTATGAGGGGATACAAAGTGAATAAAGTGTAAAATAATAATAATAATAATAATAATAAATCTTTCTACCCCCTCTTCCACAATATATCATGTCTCTTTAGTCTGTTCAATATAGTCAGACATAACAAATATATTTAAAAAATATTTCGAAAGGTTTGGAAAAATTAAAGTGATGTGCAATCAAGTTAAAATATGTATTATGACTTCGAACTGTACTTTGAATGATTTGTTCTATTCAATTTCATCTTAGTCTTTCCTCTCTAATTTTGTAAGTAGCTTATTTAATGTCCATTTTCATAAAGTTTGCTTAAATACAGGACAAATCAAGAGTTAAAAAAAACTTGTATATTTCTGTTTCATGAACATGTCATTAATGCTAATAATCAATCTTAAATTTTTTCATGTTTCTTTTTAAAAAAGTATATTTTCATATAGAATATTGATCAAATTATGTTCTCATTCCCTCCTCTCCACTTTCTCTACTATTTCTACTGCCATTTTCAACATTGTGTTTTCCTCTTTCACCTTCTTTTCCTCCTTTTCCGCTTTCCCCTCCTCCTCCTCCTTCTTCTATACACTGGATCAACTTAATGCTGCCAAACTGGCAGTAGGTCTATCTGCTGTAGTGCTGGTAGATTCTCTGCAATGTTATCCATGAGGAACCCCAAGTCTTCCTGTCCTAGTAATTAAAAGTTCCCAGTAGCATTTCAGTTAAGTATGGAACTACGTTATTTAACATGACCTGTACAACTGTTTGTTTGTTCCTTTTTTTGTATTTCAAGACAGGGTTTCTCTGTGTAGCCTTACTGTCCTGGACTCTCTTTATAGATCAGGCTGGCTGGAACTCACAGAGATCCACCTGCCTTTGCCTCGCAGATTACAGGTATGTACCTCAACACCCAGTAACCTATACAGCTTCTATATGGTAAAATGAACATGCCATTGCACATTTAGAAATTCCAATTCAAAGAACCTAGTATTGAATACAATCATTTCAATCACCTGCTTTCAAAATCTGTGTATCTAATAATTGTGCTTGGAAAAATTATGTGTGTGCTTGAAGGAAACAACCATGCTTTCGCATGAGGAGAACACAAGTTGGAGTATTTTTCTCATTCTGTGTAAATATGCCAAATGTTGTAAGAGAAAGTGAGGTGGGCAAGGTGGCACACGCTTTTAATCCCAGCACCTGGGGAGGCAGTGGCAGGCAGGGCAGGCAGATATCTGTAAGTTCAATGCCAGCCAGGTATATAACTCAAGTCTAGGACAGCCAAGGCTACAAACACACACACACACACACACACACACACACACACACACACACACAGGTTTTTTTTAAAAAGAATAATATAAAGTCATATATTCCACATGAGTAGCCGATAGTAATCACCAAGAAATGAATACAAAGTAATGATTGTTGAGATTCAGCTCATGAGCTAATGACAATGAGAAAAATGAAACTGACAGACAAGAAGAAAGAAGAAAGTTAATTTAAACAATATATGCAGGTTATCTTAATAACCACGCAAAAAAAAGAATATAAAAGCTTTAAACCTGCCATTCCTTTTGTACTGTGGTTGATGTACTAAAAGGAAAGTGCCCCTTCTTGATCTGTCTACTATCGTGTAAATAACCTCACAGATTACAGTTTTGCATACATACAGTGTGAATTGCTACACCATATCCTAACCATAAAATATTTAAATAAAAGTCTGGCTCTGTATGTATGGATTTTCTGAACTTAAAATGCTAAACCTTTAAGACAGAGTTATAGTTACTAGGAAATTGCTTATCTGGTATTATCAAAATTGATTATTCTACAATATATCAATCTGCCCTCTAGGGATAAAAGGACATAATAATAAGATAACAATATTCTCAAAATTTCAGTGGTACTAATTCAGCTTAAACTGATAAATTAAGGATTGGTACGTGAATAAAACTAATAGAATAAGACAAAATCTAATTATTAGATTGGATTAGAAATTATTGTCTTGGTAGTCCAACAATATCTGTCAGTATACTGAAAGGGTCAGAACCTAACAGTTTTAAATTCTCTTGGGTGGGTGTATCACTAAGACCAATGTAACCCTAAAAGCCTGGAAGATTTCTAAATAATTTTTCTTTAATATATATATAATATTTAATATATTATATTTAATAATATTAAATATATAATATATATTAAAGGGAAAGCAAAACTGTACCAGTTTGCAATCCCAGTCATAGAAAATGTGGGGTTTTTTTCCCCTCCACATCTTATCCAGTATTCCTTGCTGTCAATTGTTTTCTGTATCTTTATTTTTTTGTTTATTCTTTAATCAAATGCTATACCCCAACAGCACTTTATTCTTCTTTCCTTCCCTCTCCTGTCTCCACTCCCTCCCCTTCTTCATATCCCCTCTTCCCAAGTTCCGCCCCTTACCTGCATCCTCTCAGAAAAAACACGTCTCTGAGGGACATCAACCAACACATCATAACACCGAAGACCATGAAGATACCATCACATCAAAGCCTGACAGCACAACCCAGTAGGAGGAAAAGGGTACCAGAAATAGGCAAAGAGTCCTGAACAAGCCCTAATCCTACACCAAGCTACTCTGTTATAACATATATGTTGAGGACCTGTACAGACTTCCTGAACTCTGAGATCCTATAAGCCCTGGTCACTTGATTCTGTGGGCCATGTTCTTGGGGTGTCACCCTGAAACCTCCAGTTCCTCCACCTCCTCCACAGGACTCCCTAAGCTCCATCTAATGTTTGACAGTGAGGCTCTGCATCTGCTCCCATCATTAGCTACATGAAGCCTCTCTGGTCTCCTTGATGCCGGTTCTGCTAGGCTCTGCTCCCAGAACACTCTGAAAGCAGGACACGATACATGTTATAGGTTTTGTGGCTGGGTTGGTGTCATAACCTTCCTACTGTGGCCTTGCCTGGTTAAAGAAGATGGCCATTTCAGGTGCCCTGCCTCCCAGTGCAAACAGTCTTTGATAGGGATATTCTTATAGATGAGAGTTTTTCTTTTACTAGGTTTCCACCTCACTTCTGAAACACCCCCTTATTCCAGCCATTTCACTAAGTATGTTCTTCCAGCCCCCGCCCGCCTGGTTGCTCTTATTCCCAATCCCATCTGCCCCAGTCCACCTGTAAAATCTACTCCACGACTTATTGCTAGGGAGATCCTTGCATCCCCCTTAAGGCCTCCTTGCCACTTTGACTCTCTCCATCTATGTACTGTAGCATGATTGTCTTTTACTTCACAGCTAATTTCTACTTATACATGGGTAAATACAGTGTGTGACTTTCTGTCTCTGTGTTCCCTCACTCATGATTTTTTTTTCTTATTCCATCCATTTGCCACCAATTTCATGATATCACCAACTCTACATTTGCTAGTGGGTTTCTTATGAATACAAAATATATAAAGAAGATAAAATAAACATACTAAAATATGTGCACCTGAAGAAGATAAACAAGAAAGAGGACCCGGGATAGGATTATCAATCCTCATTTAGAAAGACAAATGGGATGGACATGGGAAGTAGGGGGAAACAAGTAACAGGTCAGGAGCCTACCACAGAGGGCCTCTGAAAGACTCTACCTAGCAGTGTATCAAAGCAGATGCAGAGATTCATAACCAAACCTTCTGCAGAGTGCAGGGAATTATATGATAAAAGAGAGTCAATATGACAAGGAGAGGACAAAATATATCAGGGCACAGGGGTCCTCTATGAGACTGTTTCTCCAACCAAGGTCCATGTATGGGTATAACTTAGAACCCATGCTCAGATGTAGCCCATGGTAGCTCAATATCCAAGTGGGTACCCTAGTAAGGGGAACAGGAACTACTTCTGACATGAACTCAATGACTGGCTCCTTTACCCCCCACCCTATGGAGGAACAGCCTTGCTAGGCCACAGAGGAGGACATGGCAGCCAGCCCTGAAGATACCTGGTAAGCTAGGGTCAGAGGGAAGGGGAGGAAGACCTCTCCTAGAAGTAGACTTGGAAAGGGCAGGGAGGAGATGAGGGAGAGAGAGTGGGATTAGGATGGAATGAGGAAGGGAGCTTCAACTGTGATACAAAGTAAGTAACCTGTGATTAATATAAATGTTAAAATTAATAAAAAAAGAAATCAAGAAAATAGACATTAACAAACTTAAAAATCCAACTAGAAACTGGGGTACAGATCTTAAGAGTATTCTCAATACATGAATTTGAAATGGTACAGAAACATTACAAAAAAATGTTCAATATTCTTAGTCATCAAAGGAATGCAAATCTTCGATATTCTACCTAACACCTATCAGAATGTCTAAGACAAAAAAAAAAAAAAAGAAAAAAAAAAAAGAAAAGAAAGTGACAGCTTGTGATGTCCAGGATGTTGAACAAAAGGAACATTCCTTCGTTGCTGATGGGAGTACAAACTTGCTCAGCCACTTCGGAAGTAAATATGGCTGTTTCTCAGAAAATTGGAAATCAATATACATGAAGATGCAGGTATAGCACTCCTGGGTATATAAACAAAGGACATTCCATCCTATGACAAGGATGCTCACTCAAATATGTTCATAACCACTAACCACTTTATTTATAACACTAATGTGGCACTTTTACCACATGGATTATTACTCAGCAGTTAAAAACAATGACACCATGTTTTCTTTATCTGAACTTTACTATCTAAGGAGAGTGAAACCTCAAAGATAATTTTTGTTTCATTTCTCTAATTTCAAAGAACATTTTAGATATTTTTCAAAATTTTTTCTTTTCTTTTATATTTATATTTTTTATTATTAGTTACATTTTATTAACTCTGTATCCCAGCTGTATCTGCTCCCACATTCCCTCCCAAACTCTCCTTCCCTCATCTCCTCCCTGCCCCTTTCCAAGTCCACTGATTGGGGAGGACCTCCTCCCCTTTCATCTGATCCTGTTTTATCAGGTATCTTCAGAACTGGCTACAAAGTCCTTCTCTGTGGCCTAGCAGGACTGCTCCTCCCTTGGAGGGGGGGAAGGTCAAATAGCCTGCCATTGAGTTCCTGTCAGAAATAGTCCCTGTTCCCATTACTATGGGAAACCAGTTGGTTACTGAGCTACCACGGATTTCATCACACAGACGTTCTAGGTTATTTCCATACATGGTCCTTGGTGGAGTGTCAGTCTCAGAAAAGACCCTGTGCCCAGATATATTTGGTCCTTGTGGAGCTCCTATCCTTTCCATATCATACAAACTCCCCCATCTTTCATATGTTTCCCTGCACTCTGCTGAAGGTTTGGTTAAGAGTCATAGTATCTGCTTTGATACACTGCTGGGTAGAGTCTCTCAGAGCCCTCTGCAGTAGGCTCCTGTCCTGTTACTTGTTTTCTCCTATGTCCAATGCACATCCCATTTTTTTTTTTCTAAGTGAGGATTGATCATCTTACCCCAGGTCCTCTTTCTTGTTTATCTTCTTTAGCTGTATAGATTACATTATATATATCATATCATATGGGACTTTATGAGTGAGTATATACCATGTGTGTCTTTCTCTTTCTGGGATAGCTCACTCAGAATGAACTTTTCTAGATACCACCATTTGACTACAAATTTCATGGTTTCCTCATTTTTGATTGCTGAGTAGTATTCCATTGTGTAAAAATACCACAATTTCCATTCTTCCGTTGAGGGACATCTGGGTTGTTTCCAGGTTCTGGCTATTACAAATAAAGCTGCTACAAACGTGGTTAAGCAAATATTCTTGTTGTGTACTTGAGCAAATTTTGGGTATATGCCTAGCAGTGGTATAGCTGGGTCTTGAGGAAGCACTATTCCTAATTGTCTGCGAAAGTGCCAGATTGACTTCCAAAGTGGCTGTACCATTTTACATTCCCACCAGCAATGGAGGAGGATTCCCCTTTCTCCACAACCTCTCCAGCATGTGCTGTCACTAGAGTTATTCATCTTAGCCATTCTAATGGGTGTAAGGTGAAATCTCAGGGTCATTTTGATTTGCATTTTCCTGATGGTTAAGGATGTTGAGCATTTGTTTAAGTGTTTCTCTGCCATTCTATATTCCTATACAGAGAATTCTCTGTTTAGCTCCATACCCCATTTTTTTTTGTTGTTTTGTTCTTCTTGATGCAGTTTATTCAGGACCTTGAACAATCTTCTGACCCTGGGAAAAGCCAGCCCACAGCTTAAAATAGCCTCTGGGTAGCCAACCCCAGAGTGCCTCGTGGGCATTGCAGATAGGTCCACATACACGGAAGCAAGCCAGATCCTCAGCCTTAGCCAAATATGGAGTTGTTTGTGACAGAGAGCACTCCCCATCAGGAAGGTGGAAGGCAGAATCCAGCTCCATCTTTAAGGCACAGCATTACGCAGCTCTCTACAGTTCCCCCTTTTTGTTTTAGACGCATCAGGCAAGAGTAGAGGTCTGATCTCTGATATTAGAAATAAATTGGGACTTTGTACGTTGGATTAATTGATTTAATGATTTTTAAGTTCTTTAGTTCTTTGTATATGCTGGAAATCAGCCATCTGTCAGATATAGGGTTGGTGAAGATCCTTTTCCAGTCTGTAGGTAGTTTAGTTCTGACAACAGTGTCTTTTACTTTACAGAAGTTTGCAGTTTCATGAGGTCACATTTATTGATTGTTGCTCTTAGAGCCTGTGCTGTTGGTGTTCTGTTTAGGAAGTTGTCTCCAGTGCCAATGAGTTCTAGGCTGTCGCCCACTTTTTTTCTAACTGATTTAGAGTATCTGGTTTTATGTTGAGGTCTTTGATCCACTTGGACTTTAGTTTTGTGCAGGGTGATAGATATGGATCTATTTTCATTTTTCTGCATGTAGACATCCAGTTGGACCAGCACCATTTGTTGAAAATGCTGTCTTTTTTTCTATTGAATGGTTTTGGCTTCTTTGTCAAAAATCGAGTATTCATAGGTGTGTGGGTTTACTTCTGAGTCTTCTATTTGGTTCCATTGATCCTCCTTTCTGTTTCTCTGCCAGTACCATGCAGTTTTTATTACTATTACTATATAGTACAGCTTGAGATCAGGGATGGAGATACCTCCAGATGACCTGTTGTTGTACAGGATCGTTTCCGATATTCTGGGTTTTTTGTTCCTCCATATGAAGCTGAGAATCTTTCTTTCAAGGTCTGTAAATAACTGAGTTGGTATTTTGATGGTAATTGCATTGAATGTGTAGATTGCTTTTGGCAGTATGGCCATTTTCACAATGTTAATCCTACCAATCCATGAGCACGGGAGATCTTTCCATCTTATGATATCTTCTTCAATTTCTTTCTTCAGAGACTTAAAGTTTTTTTCAAACAGATCTTTCACTTGCTTGGTTAGAGTCACCCCAAGATCTTTTATGTTATTATGGGCTATTGTGAAGGGTGTTCTTTCCCTGATTTCTTCCTCAGCTCTTTTGTCTTTGGTATACAGAAGGGCTTCTGATTTTTTTTAGTTGATTTTGTATCCAGCCACTTTGCTGAAGGTGTTTATCAGCTGACTTTATCTCTGGTTGAATTTTTGGGGACACTCATATATACTATCATATCATCTGCAAATGGTGACAATTTGACTTCTTCCTTTCCAATTTGTATTCCCTTGATCTGCTTTAGTTGTCTTATTGCTTTGGCTAGGACTTCTAGTACTATGTTGAAGAGATATGGAGAGAGTTTGCAGCCTTGCCCTGTCCCTGATTTCAGTGGGATTGCTTTAAGTTTCATTCCATTTACTTTGATGTTGGCTATAGGCTTGCTGTATATCACCTTTACTACGTTTGGATATGTGCCTTGTATCCCTGTTCTGTCCAAGACTTTAAACATGAATGAATGTTGGATTATTTCAAATAATTTTTCAGTATCTAAGGAGATTATCATGTGTTTTATTTTTTCTTTTAGTTTGTTAATGTGGTGGATCATATTGATGGATTTCCGTATATTGAACCACCCCTGCATACCTGGGATGAAGCCTACTTGGACATAGTGGATGATATCTTTGATGTGATCTTTATTCAGTTTTCAAGTATTTTGTTGAGTATTTTTGCATCAATGTTCATAAGGGAAATTGGCCTGAAATTTTCTTTCTTTGTTGGGTCTTTGTGAGGTTTAGGTACCAAGGTTACTGTGGCTTCATAGAATGAGTTTGGTAATGTTCCTTCTGTTTCTATTTTGTGGGACTGGAGTTAGCTCTTCTTTGAATGTCTGGTAGAATTCTGCACTGAACCCATCTGGTCCTGGGCTTTTTTGGATGGGAGACTTTCGATGACTGCTTCTATTTCCTTGGGGCATATAGGACTATTTAATTGATTTACCTATTCCTGATTCAGATTTGGTAAGTTGAATCAATTAAAAAATGTCCGTTTCATTTAGATTTTCAAATTTTGTGGCATATAGACTTTTGAAGTAAGTCTTAATGATTGTTTGGATTTCCCCAGTGTCTGTAGTTAAGTCTCCCTTTTCATTTCTGATTTTGCTGATTTGGATAGTTTCTCTCTGCCTTTTAGTTAGTTTGGCTAAAGGTTTGTCTATCTTGTTGATTTTTTATTGTTTCTAATTGATTGATTTCAGCCTTGAGTTTGATTATTTTCAGCCATCTGCTCCTCTTAGGTGCATTTGCTTCTTCTTTTTTTTTAATTTTTTTCCTAGGACTTTCAGTTAGGCCATTAAGTTGCTTCTCTGAGATGTCACAAATTTCTTCTTGAAGGTTCTTAGTGCTATGAATTTTCCTCTGAGCATTGCTTTCATTGTTTCCCAATAATTAGGGTATGTTATACCTTCATGTTTATTGAATTCTAGGAAGTCTTTAATTTCTTTATTTCTTCCTTAACCCAGCTCTCATTGAGCAGCAAGTTGCTCAGTTTCCATGTGTTTGTAGGCTTTCTTCTAATTCCATTGTTGTTGAAGTACAGCTTTAGTCCATGGTGGTCAGATAGAATATAGGGGATTATTTCTATCCTCTTGTATCTGTTGAGGCTTGTTTTGTGACCAATATGGTCTAATTTGTAGAAGGTTCCATGAGGTGCTGAAAAGAAGGTATACTCTTTTGAGTTTGGATGGAAATTTCTGTAGACATCTGTTAGGTCCATTTGATTTAGGACCCCTGTTAATGCCTTCATTTCTTTATTAAGATTCTGTCTAGATGATCTGTTCCTTGGTGAGAGTGGGGTGTTGAAATCTCCCACTATTAAGCTGTTGGGATTGATGTGTAATTTGAGTTTTAACAATGTTTCGTTTATGAATGTAGGTGCTCTTGTATTTGGGGCATAGATGTTTAGAATTGTGATGTCCTCTTGGTGGATTTTTCCTTTGATGAGAATGTAATGCCCCTCCACTTCTTTTTTGATTAATTTTGGTTGAAAGCCTATTTTTTTAAATATTAGGATAGCTACTCCAGCTTGTTTTCTGGGTCCGTTTGCTTGAAAGACATTTTTCCAGCCCTTTACTCTGAGATAGTGTTTGTATTTTCTGCAGAGGTGCATTTCTTGGATGCAGCAGAATGTTGGATCCTGTTTCCACACCCATTCTGTTAGTCTGTGTCTTTTTATTGGAGAGTTGAGTACATTGATGTTGATAGATAATAGTGACCAATGAATGTTAATTCCTTTTATATTGGAGTTGGTGGTCTTACTGTGTTCCATTGCTTGTTTTCTTTTTAATTTTTGTTGGGATATTATCTGTGTGCTATTTTTTCTTGGGTGAAGTTGTTTTCATAGGATAGGAGTTTTTCTTCTAGGATCTTCTGTAGGGCTGGTTTACTGGGTAGATATTGCAAAAATTTAGTTTTGTCATGAAATGTTTTGTTTTCTCCATCTATGTTGTTTGAAAGTTTTGCAGGGTATAGTAGTCTGGGTTGGCATTTGTGGTCTTTTAGAATCTGCATGATACCTACCCAGGCCCTTCTGGCTTTCATAGTTTCTGATGAGAGGTCTGGTGTGATTCTGATAAGTCTACCTTCATATGTTACTTGGCCATTTTTCCTTGCTCCTTTTGATGTCTTTTCTTTGTTCTGTAGATTTATTGTTTTGACTATGATGTGATGTGATGTGTTTCTTTTCTGGTCTAGTCTATTTGGTGTTCTGTAGGCCTCTTGTATATTTATGGACATCTCTTTCTTTAATTTTTTTTTATAATTTTCTTGAAAATATTTTCTGGACCTTGGCACCTGGAGTCTTCTTTTTCATCAACTCCTATTATTCTCAGATTTTGTTTTTAATTTTTTTTATTATTTTAATTTTATTTTTTTCTTATCAGTTACATTTTATTAACTCTGTATTCAAGCTGTATCCCGTTCCCTCTTTCCCTCCCAATCCAACCCTCCCTCCCTCATTTCCACCCTGCCCCTTTTCAAGTCCACTGATTGGGGGGGTGCTCCTCCCCATTCATCCGATCCTGTTTTATCAGGTATCTTCAGGACTGGCTGCAAAGTCCTCCTCTGTGGCCTAACAGGACTGCTCCTCCCTTGGGGGGTGGGGAGGTCAATTAGCCAGCCATTGAGTTCCTGTTAGAAATAGTCCTGTTCCTCTTACAATGGGAAACCAATTGGTTACTGAGCTACCACGGGCTACATCTGAGCAGAGGTTCTAGGTTATATCCATACATGGTCCTTGGTTGAATGTCAGTCTCAGAAAAGACCCCTGTGCCCAGATATATTTGGTCCTTGTGGAGCTCCTATCCTTTCCCCATCATACTAACTCCCCTTCTTTCATATGATTCCCTGTACTCTGCCTAAGGTTTGGTTATGAGTCTTTGTATCTGCTTTGAAAACACTGCTAGTTAGAGTCTTTCAGATGCCTTCAGTAGACTCCTGTCATATGTTCAATGCACATCCCATCTGTTTTTCTAAACAAGGATTGATCATCTTACCCCATGTCTGCTCTCTTGATTATCTTTTTTAGGTGTATAGATTTAATTATGTTTATCTTATCTTATAGGTCTATATAAGTGAGTATATACTGTTTTTAATTTTCTCCTTCTGGGATATTTCACTCAGAATGATCTTTTCTAGATCCCACCATTTACCTGCAAATTTCATGATTTCCTCCTTTTTGATTGCTGAGTAGTATAGCCTAGAACTCATTGGCACAGGAAACAACTTCCTGAACAGAACACCAACAGCACAGGCTCTAAGAGCAACAATCAATAAATGGGACCTCATGAAACTGAAAAGCTTCTGTAAAGCAAGGACACCGTCATGAAAACAAAACGACTGCCTACAGATTGGGAAAGAATCTTCACTAACCCTTTATCTGACAGAGGACTAATATCCAGGATATACAAAGAACTAAAGAAGCTGACAAGCAGCAAGCCAAGTAATCCAATTAAAAATGGGGAACAGAGCTAAACAGAGAATTTTCGACAGAAGAATATTGAATGGCAGAGAAACACTTAAAGAAATGCTCAACCTCATTAGCCATTAGGGAAATGCAAATCAAAACAACCCTGAGATATCACCTTATACCCATCAGAATGGCCAAGATAAAAAACTCAAGTGACAACACATGCTGGAGAGGTTGTGGAGAAAGGGGAACCCTCCTCCACTGCTGGTAGGAATGTAAACTGGTACAACCACTTTGGAAATCTATCTGGCGCTTTCTCAGACAATTAGGAATAGTGCTTTCTTAAGACCCAGCTATACCACTGCTAGGTACATACCCAAACTTTGCTCAAGTACACAAAAGGGATATTTGTTCAACCATGTTTATAGCAGCTTTATTTGTAATATCCAGAACCTGGAAACAACCCAGTTGTCCATCAATGGAGGAATGGATACAGAAATTGTGGTATTTCTACACAATGGTATACTACTCAGCAATCAAAAAGGAGGAAATCATGAAATTTTCAGGCAAATGGTGGGATCTAGAAAAGATCATTCTGAGTGAAATATTCTCAGATTTCATCTTTTCATGGGGTCCTTGATTTCTTGGATATTTTGTGTTTGGGATTTTTCTGATTTTACTTTTTCTTTGAGAGACGTATCAATTTCTGTGAGTATAACTTCAGCTCCAGAGATTCTCTCTTCCATCTCTTGAATTTTGTTGGTGATGCTTACCCTTGTGGTTCCTGATCTTTTCTCCAAGTTCTTCAGCTCCAGGTTTTCCTCAGTTTGTATTTCCTTTATTGATTCTAATTCAATTTCATGCCTTGCACCATTTCCTTCATCCTTTTAAATGTGGATTCCTGATCATCTCTATTTTTTGTTCATTTCCTCTCTATATGCCACTAATTGTCTCTCTACTTGTGCCTCTATTTGTTTGGCTATATTTGCCTGTGTTTCTTTAAAGATTTGAACACAGCGAACTTTCCAGAGACTCATACTTCAACCAAGGACTATTCATGGAGATAACCTAGAACCCCTGCACAAATGTAGCCCATGGCAGTTCAGTGTCCAAGTAATGGGAAGAGGGACTGCCTCTGACCTAATCTGATTGGCCTGCTCTTTGATCACCTCCCCCTGAGGGGGGAGCAGCCTTACCAGGCCACAGTAGAGGACAATACAGCCACTTTTGATGAGAACTGATAGACTAAGATCAGAAAGGAGAGGAGAACCTCCCCTATCAGTGGACTTGGGGAGTGGCATGCATGCAGAAAGGGGAGGGAGGGTGGGATTGGGAGGGGTGGAGGGAGTGGCTTATGGGGGGATACAAAATGAATAAAGTGTAATTAATAAAAAATTAAAAAATATTTATCTACTTCCTCTTTCTTTGCCTCCAAATGACTGGCCAAATCTTTAATAGATTTGTTCATTTCATTTTTAACTGTCTGAATTTGCATGGCTATTGCTCTGAAAGAATTGTTTGTTTCCTCTTTATGAGCCTCAAATAATTGTGTAAGCATAGCTTTAAAGTCATTTTCCTGTGCTTCTGATGAATTGGAGTATACATCAATTTTGGGGGTTGCTGATGAAGTCATGATGTCCTGATTTATGTTGGATGTGTTCTTTTGCCTACCCCTGGCCATTGGCTTATCTGAAAACTTCCCTGTTTGTTTCTGGATTCTGCAGATCAGACTGGTACTGTCTCTTTCTGGTGTCTGGAGTGTTCTTCAGGAAGCTGAGAGAGGTCCTCTGGCCTTAGCATGTGCGTTGGCTCACTACGTGTACCTGTGGGAGGAAAGTACGAGGGCGCAGAAGGGCAAATGCAGGCTCGCTTGTGCTAGCAGGTGCTGGTGATGGTCGCTGAGCAATTTCTGGCATTAACTGCCTTAACTCCTCAGTTGGGCCCGTAGGGTAGGGGCTTCAATGTCTCAAGTGGCCCTCTGTTTCCCACAGTGGGTATGTGGGTGAGAGGTGTCCAATGCCTGGCTTCTATTTTAGGAGGACCCTGGATCTGGGGCTCTGCAGACATTCAAGGGCGCACACACCCTTCTGCAGGTTGCATCAGCAGGGATCAGGGCTCTCTATTCTCTGGTTTGGTCCTGCTTAGTCTTATGCAGGAGGCCTGACAGGCTCTGCTAGCTTAGTGCTGCCGCCGCTGCCAGATTAGAAAGGCTGGTTGTAGCTGGAGACTGGGATCCCGGTCCAGATGCTTTCTGGGAAGTCCTGGGGACCCTCCGCTGTGCTCCCCAAGCCTGGGAGGTCCAGTGCCTGGTATGCCTGGCTTGTATGTTGGGTCTGTTGGGAATTGGTGGGTATATAGTGCATTATCTGTCACTGAGAATTTGGGCAGGTCGTTCATTCAGTGGCTGAGCAACTCTGTGGATCCAGAATGGCGGCAGACCTGGGACCCTGGGAGGATGGTTTTCGCGGGTCTGCGACTCCAAGACTGGTACAGCTGCCACTAAGTGGCTAGGGGGCTCGATTTTAGCTGCTGCAGACCCTAGGCTCTGAGCACTGAGCTCAGAATCTCAGTGAGCTGGCTGTGCTGAGGAGGAGGGAGGTCTGAGAAAGGGGCGTGCCGGGGATCAAAGGATAATTTCTCTCCTTCCCCAAACAAGTCCACGGTTGGCCCGAGTCCAAAGTTCTCACCTCATTGATGTTCCCTGTTATTTAGAAAGCCTCTCCATCATTTCCCTGGCTTCAGATGTCCTTCCACTCACCCACTCAGGCGTTCAGCTTTTCCACAGTTCAAAAACTGTGCGTGCTAGTCCCATCTTGGCTCCACCCTCTTTTTTTCTTTTCTTTTGAGAACTCTGGATCCATAGCTCCATAGCATGTATATATATATAGTGATTGTGGCTTTGTGGCTTTGTGGCTTTGTGGCTTTTTCTACACACAGAAGAAGAAGTCTTCTCATCCTTGTCTAGTTTCTCTTTAGGTTTTCATGTTGGTGAGACTTTATGGGCATATCTACTGACATTACTAATTTCACAGCAAACTTCCTAAACTCTGGCTCTTACAATCTTTGTGGCTTCTTTCCCTCTCTAAGACTTAAGTGTGAGAGCTGCTTTGTAGATATATCCTTTGAGACTGGATTCTACAACTATGCAAGCTGATTGATTATGCTTTAGTGCAGTGGCCTTAGCATGTGGCAAAGATGTTTCCAACATGAGAAGTGAGGTCTACATTTATTTGTGAATATAAGAGCAGATTATTTAGAGTATATTAACAGAGTTTGCTTTTTTAGTAATCTGATGGTTATACATTTTCCTTCAAGATTAATGACTTACTACCCCTGGGTTTTTAGCTAGGTTTCTAGTAGAGAACATACTTTCCCTTTGTACAGTGGCTCTTTGGTACACTTATGGGGATAGTGCATTATCACCAAGCTAAGCATGCTGTTATTGCCCCCTTAGGCTTTTCATGTCATGCTAGCCCGTGTTATCATTCATAGGCATTGTAGCTCTGCAAGACTGTTGTTTCCTCCTTACTTTTGAAGCTTGTGGAGTACTTTTTGTGCTTTGAAAGCTATTTCTATGAGAGAAGGCACTAAGGTCAGTTCCAGATCTGAGGTATTTTGGAAATTTGTCTGAAAGTCATGATATTTTCAGCAGTAGAGGCTTATCTTCCACTTCTGCAGGCAATGAAGGGTAATAGCAATAGCCTGTATGTTTGACAAGTGTCTTAGACAGCACTGACCAATTGCTCAAAAAGGGCTTCTGATGCCTGGTATTGAAGTTCATAATTCATGTTCAATTGATAATAATCAATCAAGCTAAGTGAAAGGCCACAGTATGACAGAGAATCTTTGTCAGCTCCACACACATATACACACACACAAACACACACGCTTTAAAATACATACTTTAAAAGTGATATACATATAGCACTTTCAAATATAGGAAGAACATTACAGTATTTAAATATGTTTTCTGGGGCTGGAGAGATGGCTCTTCCAGAGGTCCTGAGTTTAATCCCCAGCAAACTCATGATGGCTCAAAACCATCTATAATGAAATCTTGTGTCTTCTTCTGATATTCAGGTGTACATGCAGGCAGAACATCATATATATAATAACATAAATAAATCTTTTTAAAAATTACGTTTTCTGCATTGTTCTGCAGAGTAATTTTAATCCAGCACCATAGTTATTCTAGTAAGGGATCACATTCAAAGACTTTAAGATCAGTGTAATCTTGCTGGAATGCAGAGACTCTGTACACCTTTAATCCCTCTGGCTGGAATAAAGATACATACTTTTCATTCCTCTGGCTGGAATACACCTTTAAATCCAAATAATGAAGGTGAAGTTAATTTGTAGAAGGAAGCACCCATGTTTGAAAATGTCGTAAAATTGAGAGCAGAAAAAAATGACAAATCAGAGGAGGATCTGACAGAATGAGTTAGAGATAGGATACATTCAAATCTCACAATATTAGACAGAAAAGAGAGGCTACTTAAGAGCAGTGCAGGAAGACAGTTGAGTTGAGTTTACTATCTGTGGAGTACAGTTGAGTTTAGTCGAGTTCTTATAGTTTCATTCAGTTCCTGCAATCAGTACAGTTCAATTCCTGGGGTTCAGAGGCACCTTTTCTGAGCAGAGTAATTCAGTTAGAAGTCAAGAGAAGCCAATTTCAATCAGTCAGCTTGAAGAAGAGTTTGAACCAGAACAGCTGAGTTGAACTAGACATCAGAATTCAGAAAAAGATAGAAAGGGTGAGTTTATTCAGCAGTAAGTATATAGGCTGAAAACATTCTAGCTTCAGGTTAGCAGATGGAGATGGAAGATGAGGCGGTCATGGTTGGGGCTTACAGATTGTACAGAGTTCAGAAGCTTCCAAGCCTAAGCCTTGGGATATATACTCAGAGCTCAGTCCAAGCTGTGTATTTGTACTGTTTGGGTACAGATGTCATCACACCCCTTCCTCTGTGAAAATGAAATTAAAATTTACATTTCATTCATTCTGAGACAATTATCCCCTTTATATAGACAATGAGAAAATCTTAATATAGGTTTTTTAATATTTTTCATGGTGATTATTTGGTCTTTTAACATTATTTTAGTTTAACACTATTTAGAAAAGACACCATTACTATGAAACTCTTATAACAGAAAGCTTTTAAGTGGGAGCTTCCTTAAAGCTCATAAGTTTCAGCCATTACCAGTATAGAAGGAAGCATGGCAACACACAAGTAGATATGATACAAGATAAGTTGCTGAGAGATCTACATCTGAATCCATGGGCAGCAGGAAAAGGGAGACACTGGGCCTGGTGTGAGCATTTATAGCACAGAAACCCACCCCCAGGGAAACACTGCCTCCAACAAGGCCACCCTAATCCCTCTCAAGTAGTTCCACTCTGTAATGAAATGTTTCAAGAGATTTCATAACAAAACATTCATTCATTGTAAACATAACAGTATAAATATCCTAACCTTATAATGCAATATACAATAACCAAAGTTAATTCCAGTTTGTTACTTTTAACTACACTAATTGGTGTCAGTCATGGAATTGTTTTGAGCATAGTGATTTTGTTAAAGTGTACATCCATTCTGTTTAGCTTACCATGCTTATTGTGTCTGTATTTGTTCAATATTTCAAAAAATAAAAATAGAAAGATAAATATTTGTATATAATATGTGTTAATGAAAAAATCTTCTACATGCGTGTCAATACATTTTAGACAACAAATTTTTCATAAAATCTAGACCCTTGAAAAGATATTTAGAAGGGCAAACAGGATAGAAATTGGAAGTTGTAGACAGAAAACAGGACAGAAGCCATCGACAGGGGTCCTCTGGAAGACTCTACACAACTGGGTATCAAAGCAGATGCTGAGACTCATAGCAAAACTTTGGGCAGAGTGCAGGGAATCTTATGAAAGAAGAGGGATATAGAAAAACCTGGAAGTGACAGAAGCACCACAAGAAGACCAACAGAGCCAAAAAATCTGGGCCTATGGTAGCCTGCAGAGAATGATGACTCAACCAAGGACCATGCATTGAGAGGACCTAGAACCACCTGCCCAAATGTAGCCCATGGCCAGCTCAGTCTCCATGAGGGTCCTTGCACAGGTCAGTTACTGACATGAACTTGGTTGCCTGCTCTTTGATAAGCTCTCCCTGGCAAGTTGGCCTTACTAGGCAACAGAGAAAGAGGATCCAAATATTCCTGATGAGACCTCATAGGACAGAGTCAGATAGTATCGGAGGATGACCTCCCCTAGCAGTGGACTAGGGAAAGGATATGGGGGAAAAGAGGGAGGGAAGGTGGGACAGGGAGGAGATGAGGGAGGGGCCCACAGCTGGGATACAGGGTGAATAAATTGTAATTAATAATAATGATGATGATAAAAAACTAAAATAAGAAATAAGAAGAAAATATTCAGAACAAATATTTTTGTGTTTTTTATCATTAAAAAAGATGTATAGAATGTGGAAAAAATTCACTGGAATATAATGAAAATGACCCATGAAGTACTGAATGAAGTGCTTTCAGTACTAACGTACTAGCTACAATCATATGATCTTTGATTTATTAGAAGTTATTTTGAGGGGAAAATGGAAAGAGAAAAAATAATGAAACACTTTAATTTAAGTTGTCAGGAGTGTCATGAAAAATGAATAAATTCTAGCCATTCAATAGCATATAATTCAGTGTAAATTTATTACAATTACTTCTACTATGGAAACAAAACACTAGAAATTATTAAAAATTAGTTATTTGTGATACTATTAGGAAATAAATACTGTTATTAAACAAATATGTAAGTACAAACTTTACTGTCTTGTTGAATTATATGGCTAGAATTATTATATTCATTAGTATTTTCATGTGATATGATATAATGTTTAATAAATATAATAAAAATTTCTCAGCTTTGATAAATAGCATAAGATGTGTAAGCTTATTTTGTTTCATTTATAATAGACCATGAAACATTGTCAGTTTTATCATTCTTAGCAATAAGACTAAGAGCCGAGGGAAAAGAATGGATAGTTGGTGAGAGAGGAATCAGATACCTTGGAAAAACAGACACTTTAAGAACTTGGGGATGCTTTAAATGAATGAAGGCTATAAGAAAGCTGTCAGTGATGGAATGGAACCTATTAGACAATGAAACAGGAGGCTGCCCAAGAAAGACAATGGTCAGACTTTAAGTAACATCCTTCCTACAAGTTAGTGAAATTCTTGATCCATCACACTTTTTCTCCTTTGGAATTCAGGATGCCTGTCCAGGAATATTCTGATTATACAATGTTATTGTCATAATGAGTTCAGAGAAACCATCAATGACAATAACTCAAACTTACTTATAGAAAGGCAATTTGTTACAGTGTTATATAAACACAGAACCATAAAATTGCTTCTCAATCCATCAGTAAATAAATTTTAATAATAAATAAATAAACAAATAAATAAATATTTTAAATAAATAAATTATTTATTTATTTATTATTCATTAGAGCAAAAATCCTTGGAGGCCTGGAAAAAGGTTTATGGTATCATAGTGTATTTCCTAGATTATAATTTTTGTAATGTTTAATAATTCGTTAAAATTTTGTAAGAAGTATTTAGATCATAGTCACTTCTTCAAACAACTCCTCCCAATCCATCCTACATTCTCTACTCACAGAACTTTGTGTCCTCTATTATCTTATTACAACCTTTTAGTTCAGACACTCATGGATGTGTGGTCTTCTACTGGAACATGGTAAACCCACAAAAGACATAGTCTTAACCATAACACCTCATTTCTGATGATATCAAGAATCTATGAAAAATGAAAATATAACCCATCTGAAGGTTTCACCCCTGAATGTAATTTAGCATTTAGTAATGATTGAAGAAAAATTGAGCTATGTTTCTACAATGCAATAAACTTGAAGGTTATACAGCTTTTAAAACAAATGTCAATGCATAAATATCATTAAAATTCATAAATTTCAATAATATCTTCTTAGGTGCAATTTCAATGGGATTTATTAAACTGTAATTTCTTAAAATGTGACTATATTTAGCAAAAGTCCATCATGAATTCATCAAATTATATGTCAATACTCCCATGTTAAAAAACATACCTCTTTCTTGGATAAAAACCACTTCTAATTAATTAGGAATTTTAAAGAATATAAGAATCTGGATGAAAAATCAACATTGGATAATTGCCTCATGACTAATAGCCTTTAGAAACTTCATTAATTATAGTCCATCTATAATCCAAAGTCATTTCCAAACTACTTACATTGAGGTATATTTCTTGAATGTGCCAATGTTCTAAAATCATGTCATATGTATAATTCAGAGATATTTGCTATATTCACAAATGTCTTCCTTGGTACAATAAATTTGAAAGTCATGCTTTTATATTACTTAGCTGTAAATAAAAGTGAAATCATGACAATTTCTTTTTTTTAATTTTATTTTTTTCTTATCAGTTACATTTTATTAACTCTGTATCCCAGCCGTGTCCCGCTCCCTCATTCCCTCCCAGTCCCTCCCTCCCTCCCTCATCTCCACCGTGCCCCTTTCCAAGTCCACAATTTCAAGACAATAGAGAGAATGGGGATAGATAGATGATAGATAGATAGGTAGATAGATAGATAGATAGATAGATAGATAGATAGATAGATCCAAAAAGAAAAAAAATTATGATATAATATCTACTGTATTTGGATATAGCTTCAAAACTTCTGTATGCTTATTTTTAAATTGTAGCACAAATGGAAGAAAGAAAACTAAAATGGGGCATTTGGGAGGGCAGGTTAATAGATCAGGGATAGTGTAGGGGGCTATAGGTGAAATAAAAGTAGTGTTGAAATGCTATGAGTAGAAAGTTTTATATTAGGAGTATTGAATCATGAAAGCCAGGTGATGCAGGAGATGGATAATTCAAGAAAATTATCTATATCTAAAAGCAGATGCATGCGCGGACACACACACACACAAACACATCTTTAATAAATGGTTCCTAATGATGTCCTGCTATACTATAGATTGTTGCATTGTCCAGTTGTCATTAGAGAGGCTTCCTCTGCCATCAGCAGCAGCTGTAAATACCCACAGCCTGATATTATGTGAGGAGAGAGTCTGAATTACATGTTCTGATTAGCTCCTTTTCCTCAGAGTTTGGGGAATCCCATGGACGAAGGGGAGGAAAGATTGTAGGAGTCAGAGGAAATGGAGAATACCAGGAGAACAAGGCCCACTGAATCAACTAATTAGGGCTCATATTGGATCACAGAGACTGAAGCAGTAACCACTGGGCCTGCATGAGTCTGCATACCATGGTATGGCTATAGCTTTTGGTTTGTGTGGGACCTTTAACAGTAGGAGTAGGTATGACTCTGGCTCTTTTACCTGTACTTGAAACTATTTTCCTATAACCAGGTTGACTATTCAGCCTCAGTAGTTGACTTTTGCCTTGTCTTATTGTACCTTCTTTTGTCCTGTTGTTCTCTTTTGGAGACCTGTTCTTTTTTGAAGTTTTGAATCTGGGAAAGATGAGAGGTAGGGGAATCTTGGAAGAGTGGAGCAAGGGAAAACTTTGGTCAGGATATATTTTATGAGATAAGAATTTATTTTTCAAAATATGTACTATCATGTAAGCCAGTTTAACTAAAATAATAATTAGAGATATATAATACATTTGATATGAAAGAAAACAGAGATTTTTAAAGGACTAAGCATAGAAGTGAAAATGGAATTGGGAGTGGATGAGTTAACAAAAACCAAGGGTGTTTGGAAAGCCCTGAAGAAACCCACTATTTAGTAAGCTAATTTCAGAATACAACTGTATGGAATAAAAAAAAAAAAATCTCAAATGGAATTACCCTTCATTGGTGGAAAATGTTCTTCACAGAATACATCAGTTATTAAAATCTCAGTGTAAAGAATAGAACTTTTGTTTCTTTGTTTGTTTTTGAGTTATTGGTCAGGGTGGCCACAGAGGTTTTTGTAAGAATAGGGAATCTTAGGAAAGAAGTGGAAAACAGTAAGATCTGGAGAGGACGGGAACTCCACAAGGAGAGCAACAGAAACAAAAAATCTGAGCACAGGGGTCTTTCCTGAGACTGCTATTCCAACCAAGGACTATGTACGGAGATAACCTAAGACCCCTGCACAGATGTAGCACATGGCAGTTCAGTATCCAAGAGGGTTCCATTGTAATAGGAACAGGGACTGTCTCTGACATGAACTGATTGGCCTGCTCTTTAATTATCTCCCCCTGAGGGGGAAGCAGCATTATCAGGCCACAGAAGAAGACAATGCAGCCACTCCTGATGAGACCTAATTGACTAGGATCAGAAGGAAGGAAAAAAAGGCCTCCCCTATCAGGACTTGGGGAGGGGCATGCATGCAGAGGGTGGAGGAAAGGAGGGATTGGGATGGGAGGAGGGAGAGAACCACAGGGGGAATACAAAGTGAATAAAGTGTAATTAATAAAAAAAAAATTAAAAAAAAAACAGAGTGGAACCTATTGCCATTGCCCTCAGTGGATTTCCATGAATGTAAGGCCTTTTGTTAATGATGTAACATACTTTAGCTGCAGCATGTGAGTAACTAAGTAGCAGTACAACTAGGGAACATCTTAAAAATGTTTATCTTTCGATCCATATATATGTGCTGTCATCAGCCTTAGCCAGAGAAACTTCTACTTGCAGTAGTCAAAGTGCTGAAAATGAGACATTGTGTTCCCAGTCTTAACTAAGATACCTGTAGTACCGTCACTTACTCCCAACCAAGGACTAGGGAATATCCTGGAAGAGGGGACTAAACTAAAAGGACTTCCAATGGAAAGCAGTGATTTTTTTTTCTGGACATGACATGGTGTTTGTTCTCGTTACCATAGTGGGTATGGTTGCCGGCCAGAGATCAAAACAGGAATTCCCACAGGGTGAGGTGGATGCCCTCCAACCTCCATCCTCTTACTGAGAAGACATTAGCAGATGGTAGATTGTAACGGAGGAAGAACTATTCTCTTTCATGTTGGGACCACTATTAGTACTCCACATTCCAGTGGACGACCCTAAGCCTATGTACATATAAGCAACAATAACTGGGCTTTGTGGGTTAAAAAGTGACAACATTGGCAGGAATGTAAAGAGTGAGAATATAGTTTAGCTGGAGAGATAAATCATGTTTTAAAAAGGTATATATTATTATGTTATATACATGAATGAAATCAAGAATAAACAAAAAAGATAAAAATTAAAATAATTAATGGGGAATTTCATACAATGTACTATATACTTTTAGCATAATTTGTAAGCATAATATAGCTAATTATATTCTATTACTTGAATATATTATTTGAAGGTTATAGAATTTTAATATCATGTTATTATTAAGCTTTTTATAAGTTTCAATGATAAAATTATTATCTTTTTTATATTATTTTTATATTAATCACAGGTTATCCCACTCCCTCATTCCTTCCCAATCCCACCCTCTCTCCCTCATCTCCTCCCTGCCCCTTTCCAAGTCCACTGATAAGGGAGGACCTCCTCCCCTTCCATCTGACCCTAGCTTATCAGGTCTCTTCAGGACTGGCTGCAATATCTTCTGTGGCCTAACAAGGCTGCTTCTCCCTCAGGGGGGGAGGGGTTTGAAGATCTTGCCATTGAGTTCATGTCAAAAATAGTCCCTGTTCCCCTTACTGGTGAACCCACTTGTACACTTAGCTACCACAGGCTATATCCGAGCAGGGGTTCTAGATTATATCCATACATGGTCCTTGGTTGGAGAAAAGTCTCATGAAAGACCCATGTGCCCGGATATATTTAGTCCCTGTGGAGCACCTGTACTCTCCAGGTCATACTAACTCCCCCTTCTTTCATATGATTCCCTGCACTCTGCCAAAGGTTTGGTTATGAGTCTTAATATCTGCTTTGATACACTGCTAGGTAGAGTCTTTCAGAGGCCCTCAGTGGTAGGCTCCTGTCCTATTACTTGTTTGCTCCTACATCCAATGTCCATCCCATTTGTCTTTCTAATTGAGGATTGATCATCTTACCCTGAGTCCCCTTTCTTGTTTTTCTTCTTTAGGTGGATAGATTTCAGTATATTTATACTATCTTATAGGTCAATATAAGTGAGTATATACCGTGTGTGTCTTTTGGGATACCTCACTCAGGATGATCATTTCTAGATCCCACCATTTGCCTGCAAACTTCATGATTTCCTCGTTTTTAATTGCTGAGCAGTATTCCATTGTGTAAAAGTACCACAATTTCTGTATCCATTTCTCAACTGAGGGACATCTGGGTTGTTTCCAGGTTCTGGCTATTACAAATAAAACTGCTACAAACATGGTTGAGCAAATGTCCTTGTTGTGTACTTGAGCAGCTTTTGGAAACATGTCTAGCAGTGGTATAGCTGGGTCTTGAGGAAGCGCTATTCCTAATTGTCTGAGAAAGCACCAGATTAATTTCCAAAGTGGTTGTGCAAGTTTACATGCCCAAAAAGCAATGGAGGAGGGTTCCCCTTTCTCCACAGCCTCTCCAGCATGTGTTGTCACTTGATTTTTTGATCTTAGCCATTCTGATGGGTGTTAAGGTGAAATCTCAGGGTCGTTTCGATTTGCATCTCCCTGATGGCTAAGGACGTTGAACATTATTATCTTTATGGTTTACTTTCTTTTCTGAAGTGAAAAGACAAGTTTATTCTTATAAGAATACACCAAATCATAATAATCAACCATGGAAAATCCTAATACCTAATACTGACAAATAATAATGAAAAATGTAAATATAAACTTAGAAAGAAGACCTCTCCTAGCATTGGACTTGGGGAGGGGCATGCATAGAGAAGGAAGAGAAAGGGAGGGATTAGGAGGGGAGGAGGGAGGGAACTACAGGAGTGATACAAAGTTAATAAAGTATAATTAATTAAAAAAAGTCAACCAGTAGATTGAAAACAGAAATTTTAGAAAAGTGATTAACATCTCTTAAAATGTCTATTCCATTTTTCACATGCTCACTGTCATGCACAGGGTATAATAAACATATGCACACTAACATATACTCCCACACATATATGTGTACATATTTACTTGATATATAAATAAAACAAATATAATGAAAACACAATTTATACAAAAATTCAAATAAAATGTTTAGAGACATAGAGAATGCACTCCTAAATTTTAAGAGCAGTGCAGAATCTTTTGAACCATGGTCCTCTGGAAGAAAAATCAGTGGTTCTAGGCATATAAATCTAGTTCAAACCTATATAAAAGGAAGTCTAATAAATATGAATGCATTAGTTATTATGCACTTTATAAATTTCATTAAAAAATCTAGTCACACAGATATAAACATGTTACTGAACGGGAGCATGATGCATATGTAAAATTGCATCATAGAACACACAAAATAAAACAGTGGAAATGCAGCAGGAAAAGTGCTTAAATATTCAAAAGTAAAAGACATACTGTATACCTAAATAAATTTAAAGAAAAGCATGTTTATTTCTTAAAATGATGTTTATTATTTAATATGATGAGGCTGTTGCATAGCCAAAGAAAACCACTGTCAGAATAAATTCCATACCAAGTCAAAATATCCTTCAAGACAGTAATTGACAATGTTCTGTTCAAACCAATAATTTAATGAAAATGTTGACAGCAATAGACTTGCCAACTTGTAGTTGAGAAATATCCAACTGTAGAGGAGCCACCAGCAGTGACTGCTGCAGAGGGAGGGAGAATCATTTTCATTTTTTCCCCAGGGATGAAATTTCATTTAGGGCATCATGCTCCAGTGGCTAGCCGAACATGGCTGTATATACAATATGCACACGAATGTGTATATGCATGTGTGTATATGTACATGATATATATGTAATAATAATAATTAGTGGAAAAGAGAGCACGATTTTGAGAAGGATAAGAAAGGCATACAGAAGAAGTTAGAGCAGGGAGTGCAAGGTATGGAAATAACTTAAATACACTGCTCATGTATGAAATTCTCAAAAATTTTAGTACTTAAATGTAAGAATATATTGAAAGCAGATATGTACTAATACAATCAACAATCAATGTGATGGATGAGTCACTATACCTTAAACATATCTTAAACACAGAAAAACGTCTTTTCTGTGTAAATTTTTAAGAGTATCCAATTAGTAAAAGGAACAAAAGAATAAATAAGTAAAAATGTGAGGCTGAGGATATAGCTCAGGAGTGCAAAGATCACCTGCCTGGACAAAATCAACAACAATAAAGAAAAATAATTTATGTTTAAATATTAAAATATATGTTCTTGTTAAGACAAGAATGTAATTCATATTAATTCATATTTAAAATGTTGATGCAACACACATGATGCCAAGGTTAGCAGAATATCATATTTAATATTTAACATATAAGTTAGAATGTCATACTATATATACATATATTAATCTGGAAATTTGTGTATGAAGAAAAACATAAAGTTACCAGGTTTTAGTCTTTACACAAGTTTGCTGGTTTTTAGTTTTATTTTGTATAATAAAATATTATAACTTTTTTACTTTGTTTGAATAAAGATTGATTAATTTCTAAATACGCAACAAAATTTCCTATGAATTAGTCTATAAAAAGCAACGTACCTTTTTTTTTCTCACACAGTTCTACAAGCTAATACTCATTTTCACAAGACATTTGTCTTGTTCAAGGCGTCTCTGAAGTACCTTAAATACTGCACCACTGCCAGCGCCAGTGATGGGTGATGATTGTGTGCTCCCAGATTGGGTGCCTTGTTGATGTGAGTAGCTGGTGCTGTGAGGTACATGCGGATGCGAGTAGCGTCTGCTGCTACCTGATGCCATGCTGATGTCCATGGTCCATGACGTCACCAGCGGCCCATGCAGCTGTTTTGAGTAGGTGTGATGCTACCGGAGGCCGTGTTGGTATCCGTGGTGTCCATGCTCCTGCTTTGGGTCCATGACTGGGTATGTGTTCTTGCGGCAGCCAGGGGCTGTGCTGGTGTTTCTGGCTCATGCTACTACTGAAGACCGTGTGGTCTGGCTGCTGCCTGAATCCCTGTTGAGATCTATGGCGAGAGCAGCAGAATCGAGACCATGTTGGTATCCAGCGACCTGTACTGCCATCTAAGACCTTGTTGAGTTCCACAGCCTTCCTGGTGCTGGAGCCGAGACTGTGCTGGTGCTGGAGGCCAGTGGATATCCATGGTTCGTGATACCATATGTAAGTCCAACATCTGTGCTCCTTCTGACTGTAAACGGCAAGGAAGCATTTTTTCCATGTTATTGTTGACTGCTAACTCACAGTTGAGAAATGGACATAGAAGACTTCTATGAACAACCCCCTCCAACCAAAACAAAACACACACACACACACACACACACACACACACACACATACACATACACACACACACACACTCACACAAAGAAGCCTCTGAAGAGAACTCTTATAATTATTATTACAATTTATTCATTTTATATCCCGACTGTGGTTCTCTTCATTTCCTCCTGGTACCACCTTTCCTCCCTCTTCCCCCTATGTCCTGTCTCTAGTCCATCAAGCCTCATCAGGACTGCCTGGATCCTGTTCTGTTGCAAGGCAGCATCACCACGGGGAAGTGATTCAAGAGCAGGCTGCCAAGTTCGTCACAGAGGCATCCCCTGCTCCCTCTACTCCACAAGGAGACCAACAGAGCTAAAATATCTGAACCCAGGGGGCCCTGCAGCAACTGAAGCAACAACCAAGGACCAGGCATGGGGACGACCTAGACCTGCTGATCAGATGTAGCCGATAGGTAGCTCAGTCTCCATGTGAAAAGAACTATTAAAAACTGTAATAATGATGGTTATTGGTGCACGTGAGGATGGAGAAGGACTCAGTTTTCTTTAAGGGGTGTCCACAAGGAATTTGAGAATATGCCACTTACTACGTAAAAAACACAAAGAGGAAATGTTTTGTTTTTGTTTTTTTTTTTTTTTTGTTTGTTTGTTTTTTATTTTTTTTTGGGGGGGAAGAAGTGTGGAAGGATGGACCTGGGAATATTTAGTAGGTAATGAGGGTGCATTATGTAACATTCCAAATAATAAAAATATTATGTTAAAAAGCAACCCTGATTACTTTTGCTCCGTATTCCATACTAATAAAGATTTATGTTTTATCCAAGAGACAGAAGATGAATGTCAAGTTCTTAGCATCATGAATAATTATGGGATGGAAATCTTTATAGCGAAGTGTTGTAAATATCCGTTGGAATACATATTTCTACAACACTAGGCATCAGGCAAAGCCTTGTCTACTGCTGCGCATCTAAGCAACACAGCCCCTGCCTGGATCCCTATAGCATTTCAGAATATTTAAAAATAAACCTCCAAACACATTTTATAGACTTCAAACATTTTAAAGTGACTAAACACAAAAAATGAACTGTTTTTATATTTTATAGCATAGCAAGTTATAAATTTTTCTTGGTTGACCCACCCAGATGTTTGTAAAAACATTTGATATTTGTTTGATTACTGAAAGCAGCATCTAGTTAATTTCATCTTTACAGAATGTATCTGGGGAATGAATCAAATAAAACCACTAAATGCCCAATGACACTTCTTTTTTTTTCTTTTTTATTAAATTTTATTCCTTTATATTAATTACAGTTTACTCACTTTGTATCCAAGCTGTAGCCCCCTCTCTCATTCATTCCCAATCCCACCCTCCCTCCCTCATCCCCTTGGGCAGAGTGCAGGGAATCTTATGAAAAAAGCAGGAGATGTAAGACCTGGAGAGGACAGGAGCTCCACAAGGAGAGCAACAGATCCAAAAATTCTGGACACAGGGGTCCTTTCTGAGACTGATACTCCAACCAAGGACCATTTATGGAGATAACCTAGAACACCTGCACAGATGTAGCCAATGGAATTTCAGTGTCCAAGGGGGTTTCCTTAATAAGGGGAATCGGACTGTCTGTGACATGAACTCAATGGCTGGCTCTTTGATCACCTCCCCATGAGGGGAGAGCAGCTTTGCCAGGCCACATAGGAGGATAATTCAGGCAGCTCCGACGCCATTTCTCTTAAAATGTTTTAATAAGTTTCCTTTTGTGTTCACTTGTGAATTCTTACACTAAAATTTACCATTAACAGAAAAAGTGTATTTAATGGAACAAATGAATTCTTAGCTTCTATGGATGGAAGATTAATTTTGTAGAGTATAAAAATTTAATACCTAAAATATACATGGGACAGAAGTGGAAAGTATTTTAACATGTCATGATAAAAAATTTCTTATTCCTACATCAAAATGTACCATGTGTGCATTTTTGAGCATAAAATCTTTAAAAATATGAGGCTTGATCAATAATTTTTCTTGTAATAGTCCTAATAAGAATTCATAATATATGATTTAAAAATAAAAAATATTATCAAATATATATTGTACAGTAATATAAATCTTCTACTGCTCTAAATTTGTTTTTCAAGTAAAATACTATAATTTTTTAAAATAAATATGTAAGAAAAAGAATTAAAATTAAGTATATTTGTAAAATAAGAAAGGACATACTACCACCTAGTGGTTGTGCGGTCTGCTCAAGGGTGGTATTTTCCCATTCAAAACCACAAAATTACACATTGAGTAATGCTGAAAGCAAAAATAGTTTAAGTGTTTAATACGTACATTATTATGCCAGTTAGCTGTTAATATAATATATTAGACAATTCACATTGCATAATTTTAAGCAGTTTTTTTTATCAAAAAAGAGATAGGGAAATGGATAGTTATGACTAGACATAAAACAAGTCGACATCTCCCTCTTACACCCAGAACACAAGATTAAACAATTTTGTGAAGATCATGAAGAATAATTATTTGAAAATTATTTTCTATTAGCTGGAGAAAGTATGTTTATATGTTCATGTTTTATCTTATATAGAAAGAAATGTTATAATAATCACAATTAATATTAAACTGACTCTTTAAACGGTAGTTAATCTTCTAAAAAAAAAAAAAAAAGGTTTGAATAGTTTCCAGGAGTCCATGAGTTAGAACAGAAAGGATCAAAAAGAAAAACATTTTTGAAAATCAATTTACATTATATGACTTTTCTGTGTAGCTGTTATGCCATATTTGTGCAAGTTAGAGTCATCTGTGGAGAAGTAATCTTAATCTGAATTGTCAGCTAAGTGTGGGTTGAGCCACTCCTGAGTAGATAGTTGTAAGTTCTGTAAGAAAGCAGACTAGCAAGCCATGAGCAGGACTCCGGACAGTGACCTCCATGGACTCTGTTTCAGAACCTTCCTCCACATTTGTGCTTTGAGTTCCTGCACTGAGTTCTCTTCATTTTGCACTATGATAAGGACATGAAATAAACCATTTCCTACTCAAGTTGTTTTTGGTCATGGTGTTTTATTACAGAATGGAAAACCCAAATAAGACAGTAACAACTGTTAATGGTTTTCTGTGTGTTCTCTTCTGCCTTCAATGACTACATTTGTGTGATTATCCAGGCTCAGATTGTTAATGCTGTATGGTGATGGGTGTATATATATATAAACTTTTACCGCAGTGTATTTTAAAATTTCAGAATTTGTAGATTTTTCTCCTGTTTGTAAAATGATTTAAAACTTAATAAAATAAAGTTAATCATCACTATGTAATTTACTAGTTTAAATTATTAAAATAATATTTATTCATTTAAAAAATCCTACTCAATTTTTATTAATTGTTAAATTTAAATTTTAAAATAGATTACACAGCCTTTTTGAGGATTCTGAAAAGAGAATTTCATTAAAGATTTTTTCAAAAATCAACATTTTGTTAAGCAATTAAGAAGCGTAGAAATCTTTGATTCTTTTATTAAATTTATATTTTTTATTAATTACAGTTTATTCACTTTGTATCCCAGCTGTAATCCCCGCCCTCGCCTTCATCCTCTCCTAATCCCACCCTCCCTCCCTCATCTCCTCCCAGCCTCTCTCTAAGTCCACTGAGAGGGGAGGTCATCCTCCCCTTCAATCTGACCCTAACCTATCAGGTATCATCAGGAATGGCTGCATGGTCTTCCTCTGTGGCCTGGCAAGGATGCTCCCCCATAAGGGGGAGTTGATCAAAGAGCCAGTCACTGAATTCATATCAGAGTCTCTGTTCCCATTACTAGGGAACCAACTTTGAGAATGAGCTGCCATCGACTACATCTGTGCAAGAGTTCTAGGTTATCTCAATGCACGGACCTTGGAGTATCAGTCTTAGAAAAGATCACCCAGATTTTCAGGTTCTGTTCTTCTCCTTGTGGAGCTCCTGTCTCCTCCAGGTCTATCTCCCCATCCTTTCATAATATTCCCTCCACTCTGCCCAAAGTTTGGTGTCTGCTTTGATACCATGCTGGGTAGAGTCTTTCTTTCTTTCTTTCTTTCTTTCTTTCTTTCTTTCTTTCTTTCTTTCTTTCTTTCTTTCTTTTTTCTGTTAGTTTATAATTTGTATTTAGTTAGTTATTTTTATAATTTTTATTTTTTATATCAATCACAGGTTATTTACTTTGTATCCTAGCCATAGTCCCTTTCTCATTCCCTCCCAATCCCACCTTCCCTCCCTCATCTCCTCCCTGCCCCTGTCTAAATCCTCAGGTAGGGGAGGTCCTCCTCCCTTTCCATCTGACCCTAGTTTATTAGGTGTTATCAGGACTGGTTACAATGTCCTCTTCTGTGGCCTAGCAAGGCTACTCCTCCCTCCGATTGGGGGAGGGATCAAATTGCCTGCCACTGAGTTCATTTCAGAGACAGTCCCTCTTCCCCTTAATAAGGAAATCCCTTTGGATGCTGTAGAAAGACAAATGGGATGGATATCAGAAGTAGGAGAAAACAACAAATAGGACAGGAGCCTACCATAGAGGGCCTCTGAAAGACTCTACCTAGCAGTGTATCAAAGCAGCTGCTGAGAATCATAACCTTGGGCAGAGTGCAGGGAATCAGATGAAAGAAGGGGGAGTTAGTAAGACATGGAGAGGACGGGGGCACCACAAGGAACAAATATATGTGGGCACAGGGGTCATTTCTGAAAGTGACTCTCCAAACAAGGACCATGCATGGACATAACCTAGAACTCCTGCTTAGAGGCAGCCCATGGCAGCTGGGTAGAGTCTTTCAAAGGACCTCTTTCCTGTCCTGTTCCCTGTTTTCTCCCTCTTCTGATATTTGTCCCATTTGCCTTTCTGAGTGAGGATTGATTATCTTACCCAGGTTCCTCCTTCTTCCTTAGCTTCTTTAGGTATACAGTTTTAGTATGATTATCCTATATTAGATGCCTAATTTCTACTTATAAGTGAGTATATACCAGGTGTTTCTTTCTGCTTCTGGGATACCTCCTTCAGGAAGATCATTTCTTGATCCTACCGTTTGTCTGCAAATTTCATGATTTTTTTTGTTTTTAATTGCTGAGTAGTAAAAAACCTATAGCTGTTAATTTCTACCGAGGTCCTAATATAGGAAAAGTAGACATCAGACAAAAATTGATTAATTTATTAATTTTTCACATACATAACAAATGCATTTTAAGGACAATCCAATATGACAGTAGCCCTGGGTGCAAGAATGAAAATATAAATCAAATTGTGAGTTTAACTTCTTCTGCTATTACTTTTATTAGCACCTGTAGATGCACATAAGAGAAATGTAAAATGTAAGGAAAAAAGCCACAGGCTTGGTTAAAGACTAAGACAAAAAATATCCAGAGTGCAAATTTTAGCCACTGGGAAACATACAAATATTTGAAAACTGGAGATGGCCCCCAGAAGTAAAATCACAAAAAGAAGGTGGGAATTTAATGAATGGAAAACCGAGGCCCAGCAATGAAGGGCCACCTAGGCCATCCACAATATTTGAATTTAGGTAGGAAAAGGGTTGCTTGAAATCCTGTTATAGTCTGAAGGGCAGAGGCTTTCAGAGGCCCTCTGTGGTAGGTTCCTAGGTTGTTTCCTGTTTTCTTCTTCTTCTGATGTCCATTCTCTTTGCCTTTCTGGATGGGGATTGGACGTTTTAGTTAGGGTCCTCTCTCTTGCTTAGTTTCTTTAGATGCACAGGTTTTAGTGGGTTTGTCCTATGTTGTATGTCTATATGAGTGAGTATATACCATGTGTGTCTTTTTGCTTCTGAGACAACTCACTCAGGATGATCCTTTCCAGATCCCACCATTTACCTGCAAATTTCATGATTAGAGTCTCACAACAGTGTGATGCAGCCATGATCATTCAGGCCTTTACAGCCATTGGAGCAGGACATTCTCCCCAAGCATGGTTGGATACCATAAAAAGCTAAAATGATACGCTCAGGATGCGAGGCTAAGCACTGCACTCAGGGTCAGCCGCTTTGGACCCAGAGAAGAGCATGTCTGATTGCATGCGGGTTGATGCCCCAGGTCCCGCCTCTGAGAAAAAGGTATCGGACGGTCTGATGCTCTTTGGGAGGATGACACCTAAATGAACATCTGTACAAAGTCCCAATTTATTTCTAATATCAGAGATCAGACCTCTACTCTTGCCTGATGCGTCTAAAACAAAAAGGGGGAACTGTAGAGAGCTGCGGAATGCTATGCCTTAAAGATGGAGCTGGTTTCCGCCTTCCACCTTCCCGATGGTGAGTGCTCTCTGTCACGAACAACTCCACATTTGGCTAAGGCCGAGGATCTGGCTTGCTTCCATGTATGTGGACCTATCTGCATTGCCCCCGTGGCACGCCTGGGTTGGCTACCCAGAGGCTATTTAAGCTGTGGGCTGGCTTTCCCCGGGGTCCGAGGATTGTTCAATGTTCCTGAATAAACTGCATTGAAAAATAAATAAATAAATAAATAAAAGCTACTTGAGATAAGCCACAAAAAAAAAAAAAAAAGAAATCCTGTTATATTCTAGTGAAATAATTTTTAAAATTGTATATCAGAAAGAAATGTAAGGAAGGAGATAAGTTGATGATGCTGAAGATGCCTCTGTGAAGCACGTGAAATCGAGGCATGACACTTGACAGAAATAGCAGGTGTTTCCACCTAGACTTCAGTGGCATAATATAAAGGTCTCTGTTCTTTACAATGGTTCTCTGATTAGTGCTACAAAGACACATGTAAAATGGAAGCGCCATCTGCATCAATTTCGAAGCATCGTTTTACAGAATATTTCTTACTTTAAAAAGGTGTAAATGAGCCTTTCCAAGAGAGAGAGGTGAGAGTTATCACCTTATTCAACTTATGAAACTTATTATCACCAACAGGGAGACAATCACACATTATGTACTACCTGACATGGTACGAAATAATTGCTTGGATGGTGATCTTAACTCTGTCAAAAATCAATGTATTCCCTACAGCAGTGCAAAGGCCAAAATATTCTAGAGCTGTTAATTGCTCAATCACAAGGAAGATGTGGCAATCGGGGTTTGTTCTGAATTCCAGCAAATCAATGATGAATATATACCACATTAAATCTTGACTTTTTAGTGTGTGTGTGTGTGTGTGTGTGTGTGCGAGCGCACATATGTGTGTGTGCTCACATGTGCTGTGGTACATCTATGGGAGGAAGGGGTAACACAATACTCAGTCCTTGTACATGGATTCTGAGGATCAAAATCAGGGAGCCAGAAAAGAGAAGTGAGATTTTTTTAATGAATGCTCAATTCCATTTAAAGGGAAAGTGTATCACTTAAATGATTTGAAAATTTCATCAATATTAGGAAATTCCTGATGAGGTAACAGTTTTTTGCAACACAGCTTTCTAGTGAGGCATGAATAAACATCTGCCCATGTAAACTCATTCAGGAAGAGTACAAATGGCATCTAATTCACAAGTGTAAACCAATAAGTTTTACTGGGATGACTTATGGGAACAGGAGTGAGAGATCATTTACAAGATCAGAAATGACACAGACACACTGGATCACGAAAGTCCACCAGAGCATGGATATCAGCTCAGAAAACATGAAAACCAGAAGGCAGCTTAACACTCTCGTGCATGCCCTTTTGAGGTGGCTGAAATGAATAAAACATTCAGGAAGCTGAGCTGCTCTCCATTTTTTTCAGGCTGGCTGGTTGAATGCCTTTTTTGTCACAGTGTGCTCCTTAAGAGTGTCTTTCAGTGCTCTCTGTCACGAACAACTCCACATTTGGCTAAGGCCGAGGATCTGGCTTGCTTCTATGTATGTGGACCTATCTGCATTGCCCCCGTGGCACGCCTGGGTTGGCTACCCAGAGGCTATTTAAGCTGTGGGCTGGCTTTCCCCGGGGTCCGAGGATTGTTCAATGTTCCTGAATAAACTGCATTGAAAAAAAAAAAAAAAAAAAAAAAAAGAGTGTCTTTCAGTAGTCCTCATTTACACATTCCTGAGAAGAGGCCTAGTGATTCTGCTCAGTTTTAGAGAATTCCTGAAGCTATCTGGGTTTTCTACTTCCCAAGTTTGATGAATTCCCTTTAGTACTGAATATTTCTTCTCACTTAGAACAACCTGCAATTTTATCTCCTGTAGATAAAGCCTCCTGTCGTAAAAAGCTCCTCCTTGGGAAATCTGTTGTTTTTACTTCTCTGTATACTTCCTGTCTTAAAACAACCTGATGTTCACCTTCCCTTTAATATTCTAAGTCTTACTAAACTTCTTTACAAGATAGAATGCTTTAATCTCAAAAGAAATTGCTATAGAACCTTTGGTGATGATAAGGACCTATAGTTGCTACAAAAATACATGAATAAGAAGAAAAAAAAAAGAATGTGAACTTCTTTATTTTAAAAATATGGAACAATTACTTGCTCATCTAAAAAACTTGAGGTAAGCACACTGTGCCTTGTTTTCTGACTATTGCACACCACAGTTCTCTTGACTCTGATGATTTTTCTGTCTGTTCTCTTCTTGTTTCTCTTAATTTCTATTTTTGTTAACAATATTGACATTGCCTTTAGCTGTCTCCTTACTCATCAATGAGAAATACAAGAAGTGCTACTGAGCTTCAGTGTGTCTTTTATATATTTTTTGTGTGTTTGTGAAAAAATTATTCAATCTTTTATTTTAAATTATTAGCTCATGTCTTTTGTCTTTTCTGTTTATCAGTTTTATACATCAGTTAGATAAGTTATGAAAGCATTACAAATTCTTGTTTTGAGAGAGCCAAATTTTCTTCCTCTGATAATAACTTTTATATAAAATGCATTATTTTACTGAATTTAATAAATAAATGTAAAAATGTGAAAACATAAATTATCAAATTCAGATTATTTTCATCTTAAGTACTGTTTTTAGTGTCCATTTTTTTTTGTCTTTTTTTTTATTATTTTATTTTTTTTATCAGTTACATTTTATTAACTCTGTATCCCAGCCGTGTCCCGATCCCTCATTCCCTCCCAGTCCCTCCCTCCCTCCCTCCCTCATCTCCACCTTGCCCCTTTCCAAGTCCACTGATGGGGGGGACCTCCTCCCCATTCATCTGATCCTGTTTTATCAGGTATCTTCAGGACTGGCTGCAAAGCCCTCCTCTGTGGCCTAACAGGACTGCTCCTCCCTTCGGGGGTGGGGAGACCAAAGAGCCAGTCATCGAGTTCCTGTTAGAAATAGTCCCTGTTCCCCTCACTTTGGGAAACCAATTGGTTACTGAGCTACCACAGGCTACATCTGAGTGGAGGTTCTAGGTTATATCCATTAGCAGTGTTTTCCAAGCAAAGACTCATGACCAAACCTTTGGCAGAGTACAGGGAATCATAAGAAAGAAGGGGAGTTAGTCTGCTGGGGAAAGGATAGGAGCTCCACAAGGACCAAATATATCTGGGCACAGGGTCTTTTCTGAGACTGACATTTAGTGTCCATTTTTAAAGGATGTAAAATATGTCAACTTGAAATTTCTTGGGCTGGAGAGATGGCTCAGCGGTTAAGAGCACTGTCTGCTCTTCCAAAGGTCATGAGTTCAATTCCCAGCGACCACATGGTGGCTCACAACCATCTATAATGTGAACTGATTCCCTGTTCTGGAAGATGTAAATGCAGATAGAACACTCATATACATAAAATAAATAAATCTTTAAAAAAAAAAAGAAATTTCTTTTCTGTTTCCTCATCTTTAATTTTGTAAGTTTTCCTAGGGAGACATGGGAAAGTGTATTTTGCAGAGAAATTTCACTAATTAATACCACCAGAGTATTAGTTTCATCAAAGTACAGTTTAATGAGCTGAGGAGTCCATTTCAGTTAATTTTAAGAGCACAGTTTCTTCTAAATATTTTTTATAACCATAGGCAGTATCTTGTGACCCTATGTTACTGAATTCTTTATTTTTATTAGTGTATCACTGTGAATGGAGGGACTGCTAATATATCAAGGTTTTGAATATGAATGACTCCTGAGCTCTCTGTCCAAGATGGATCATATGTTAATACCTTCCCTAGGACACAAAGAGCATCAAAGAAAAGGACATTGAGTGAATGGAGGGGTCATAAGATGAGAGGAATCACTATGAAATACAGCAGGACTATATATAAATTGAAAGTAGATAAGGATTATACTAAGAGACGAAAGGTTCAAGCTTGGCATAGAATGTAATATTAAAAGATAGGGTGTGGTAGATGTCTTAACCAAAACAAAATGCTCATTGAAAAGCTAATTAAAACCTACAATCTCCCAACCCAAGAAAAAGAATTAATTAGAGGGGATTTAAACATGAAAACAGGGGAGGTAAGTTATCTGAGTTAAATGTTTTAGTGGGAATGAGACTGGAAATATGAATTATTAGGGTTTAGAGTAACCAAACTAGAGACACATGAAGAAGTCTTATAAAAACACACTATTTTGAAAGTTAAGTAAAATAATGTATGTACGAATTTTAACATAAGTACCCAATTATAGGTAGACAATGCTGCTCCCAGATGATATGTGTCATTAGATGAAAATCTCAATACCATAATGAAATGTTTTGATATGAGGTATTTCTTTAAGAAGTCCCACAGCCTTACAGAGAAACAGAGGCTCTTACAATTGCTCTTAGTTTCTCACCATAAGTAGGTGGCAAGTCCTTTGTGATGAAGGCACCACTCACTCTGGATACAGAACATGGAGAACTTCATCTCAAGATCACCAGGAAACTCATTCTTTTCTTGCTGTTTTACAAAGGCCAGAAAGTTCTCGGAAGCCTCCTGAAAAAGGAAAGTCATTAATGGTTTTACTCAGTGATGGCCCCCGGTTTCTGCGCGATCTACTTGCCGGGGAAGGTGTACCCATTAGTACATTAGTGAAACGAAGATTATTGTGTAAACAACCACTTTCTCATTAGTTACATTATCGTTTATAACATCGAACAGTGCAATTTCACTTTCATATTTGTTTTATTACTTGATTACAAAAGTCTTAAGAATTGTTCAAGTCAAATGAATTGTTTGCCTGAATCAGCATTCTTCACGTGTATATATAAAATTATACTTAAATAGCATATTTACGTATTAAGAACTTCTTATGTAAAAATCATGTTTTCATGTCATGAAAAACTAAATATCAGTGACAATGAATGCCTTGTATATATGCTTAGAATATCAGTAAAACCCAAACTTTTGCTGAATATAATGATATAAAATAATATTTTATTTATTTATATAAACTTTAAATTTTATTTCTATAAATTTTTAAGATATATAATGGCTTGTCCTTTAGAAATTAAATTGTTTTTTATAGTGTTTATTTAAGTGGAACAGGATAAGTGCTCCAGAGATTGTGGTAATTTAATGTTGTTTTTCTTGGTTTGAAGGTTTCATTAGAGTGTCTCTTCTATCTAGCTGTACAAACTGTTATATGAGAATTTATTTTGCATCTTGCTCTTCAATTACAGTCTAGTAGATTAATAGAAATGATTTTTTTCATAATGTTTTAATGGCAAATAATACATAAAATGAAGATTTTATACTGTTTATCATGTAATACTATTCTTCTTTAACATTTCTTATCCATAGACATTCTATTCCATACTGTTCTATATATCTTCAATTATTTTTGTTACATACGTTGAAAGATTATACTCTCATGTTTTTTGCCCAAACAAGTATCTGTGCAACAGTTGCATGCCTGGTATCCATGGATGACAGAATAGGCCGTTTGATTCCCCGGAACCTGAGATACAGATGATTACGAGTCAACACATGGGTTCCGGGAATTGAACCTAGAGCCTCTGGAAAAGCATCAGTGTGTTTTACTACTGAGCCAGCCACTGTCTGTTCCTGTAAAACTATTCTTTTGAATACTAGGAATCTACAAATGCCAGGTATGCACAGTACTGCGGAGGTACAGCTGCAGCGCTATACATTTAGAGAAATTATTTTGACAGTATATTTAGAGTCCCGGGTACAATTGTCAAGACAGAGATTCGAGGGTGTTAATCCAAGTTGTGTGTCTAATGGAAACTTCTGGAAACCATATTATAAATGGACAAAAATATGTGTTCAGGAATTCTAAATTCTGATGGTACTAAGAAATGGAAAACATAACATTTGTAATTAGTCTCAAAATATTTCTGTAAAGTTATTAACTGCAGGAGAAGATTATGAGGACTATGCTCATTAGCCCATTGTGGAGAGCTTCCAATACATAAATGTTCTGTATTAGTTGAGAAAAACCTATGTTTTCTACATTTTGAGGTAAAATAGGGTCCATGTCATATCCCCATAAGGCCATAGTAAAATTGTGTTCCATTAATCCATTGAAGCAAGCATATAATGCTCCTTCATTGATGTCACATATTCTATTCTTCATTTTCTTCCCCTTATGGTTGCTTCCTGGATTCATCTTCCAATTCAAACTTATGCATGCTGATTTTTGTAATGGATGCTAGTTTTTAATCCCCCCTAATGTAAAATAACAGGGAATTGGTGTAAACCACATATAATTAAATTCACCAGAATGTTTATTGTTGTGGTTTTGTAACAATTATAAAAATGATTCAATGACAGTGTAATTTAACTGAGAATAATTTTATATTAGAAACATAGACATTTTAAAATATATTATGAAATTTAGACTGAATAGTTTTATATTTCTACATAAAATCTAGTTATCAATATCAATATAGAGAACACATGTTTTATGAGATAATAATTATTTAAACTGAAACATGTCTGATTTTTTTATGATATCAAATTTTTTGACGGTTTTTCTTTGCTTTGTATTTATATATAACAGTTAAGGTAAACTCTGCCATTATGAAAGAGTGCTATTCTTACCAAAATATTCGGTGGTATCTAGGACATACAAATAGTGTTACTCACGATAGGAACATCAATAGTATTACAGTGCAAGATTTTGCCAGAATTTATTTCTTGTCAAGGACCCAGAATGTCAGCTAACCTTAGACTCTGGCAGTATATGATATGCAGTGACTTTTCCACAACCAATGTTCCAGGCAATATTTATGCTTTCTTGGGGAAAAAAAAAAAATGAACAGTACTTTCCCCTCAGCAGTTCAAACAGACACAGGGCATGGACAGAGCTAAAGTGAGTAAAAGCATGAGTGCATTTTCAGGAATTTCCCCAGAAAATAGACTAACATCTTCTAGGTTATATTGAATGACATACTATCTACTTTCTTCAGTTCATGTTAATTCAACTACATTGTCAGTGTCATCCAAAGATCCTAACAATGCAGTGAGTAGTAGGTACCTGCATGCCTTCTGCTGGAGGGCATTCAGCTGCACTAGCTTTCACATCCTAATGGCTTGCCCAATGCAAGAGTGATCAGCACAAGAAGCACATATTAGTAAACAATAAAAAAATAATTCAGCAGGTTATATTTCCATATTTGTGATTAAGCATTAATATTTTTACATTAACAATAATGTGTTTAACAATAACGTGATTATAGCATCAATTTTTATGTAGGAATAAAAATTAAAACAAAAGAGGCTACGAACTTGAGCGTCTGGGAGGACATGGGAAGTGTTTGAAGAAGGGTACTCAGAAGGGGCTGGAAGGCGGGAAGGAGGAGTGTCATTCTATTCCATTTAAAAACATCAAAAACAAAACAAAATCTAAAAGCACCAGTTTCCACTGAAGGTGCTACTAATTACACAAAAGAAACAACCATGAGCTTGCCATTTTTATTGTCAAAGATTTTAGTACTGTCTTACTATTTATTACATGTACAGTAAAAAAAGCAATAGCAGAATGTTGAAAGTAATTTGTGACCATGAAAAGCAGAGGTTTCCTGTGATCTCTTACTAATCCTTAAACCAAGTAAGTCCTGCTAGCAGATGCTCATTCTCACCCAGAGTCCTTGGTCATTAACATCAATTTTTTAATGCCAAAACTGGTTGAGATTATCCTGCCTTTGCTCCAGAAATATTCTGATAGAACTTGCTCAGTCATATAAAGAATGCGATATTTTTTAGCCCCTTTTAGCTCACTCTGCTGAATATAAGTTACAATGGCTGAGAAGGAAGTCCAGGGAAAGAGCATTCTCCAGGGCTCAGCCGACAGGGCTACTGCCAAATCCACATACTCCACAGCTTTTTGGCTTGGCAATAAAGTAGAAACAACACCCTCAGCTGGACCCAATGGGTGCACGCCAGTAGTCCCAGCACTCTGTGAGACAGAGGCAAGAGGAACTTTGTGAATTCAAGGTCAGCCTGGTCTACAGTGTGAGTCCAGAACAGCCAAGGCTACACAGAGAAATCTTGTCTCAAAAAAAAATCTCTATTTTATTAAGAACATTGAACAACATAATATGATTTAATTAACTGTAGTCTCCCAGAGACAGGATGTTGTGTATCTCATGTGAAGAAAAAAATTGTTCCTTAGAAATCAGAGAAAAGGAGATAGTGTAAGTTAAACGCACATTTTCTGATACAAGTGACATACTTGATTAGATCTGCTAGAAGGTGTCTTAAGAAGAGATAGTGGGATATGGCATCCTGCCATCCTTGAATCTTCCTAGTCTTGGTAGTGACACTGAACTCACCAATGTCCACACAGACACATGTGTGTTATACCACTTTAATCACACATATTCACATGAATCTTCAATTCCTTCTATGAACACATACACCTTTTTAAATGTCTTTTTTTTTATTTCAGTTTCATAGATAGAAACTCAAAAGTGTGTATTGTGATAAATGAGAACACAAATTATGCACTTAGAATAGCATTGTCCAATGTTTCTCCGCTACAGGATTTTTGACACTGAATAAGAGTATGGACTCATGGTAGACAACCTAGAACTCAAATTGTGCTTTAAGTACGGGCCAGGTAGACCTAAGCTAATGAAGCTCATGTAGCTCTGTGCTCTTCTAGATAACATTTTATTGGACCACTCCCACCCAAGTAAAAATGCGGCCTTCGCCTTCTTAAATTACCCTCCAAATGGCAGAAGTAAAGGTGACAAAATGAATATGGCAGAAATAACTGTAATACTTCTCTAGATGATGAAATTAAAAATTTAGAAGAGCTTTGTATGAAATATTTATATGGAATTCTACTCATCCTATCAGCTATTGTTTTTTTAAGAAACTGGGGAACATTTTATTTTTCTGTCAGTTTATTAGCAAGGTATCTAGTTATTAAACGTAAGAAGAATTATAGTAAATGTACAATCTTGCAGATATTTCTTATCTTCCAGATTTTTAAGGAAAATAGTTTCTCAGATTCACTACATTCATATCTAGTGTTTCTCCCTAGTTCTATGAATTCCAGACTGCAGATTTAAAAAAAAAAATAGAGTAAGACATAAAATTTACAGATGCCATTTATTGAACTTGACTATTAATATTTAAATATACTTATGATGGTTCAGTTTCCTAGGCAATTGCTCCAATAAACATTTGCCACCCTCTAAGTTTGCATCCTCACTGAAATAAAGAGCTTATTTTGTGGGTCTTTGTTAGGCCACAGTATATAAAATGTTCATTTAACCAAATGTTCATGAGCACAGTGCTCAACATTTGTAGTTTCAAGCCCTTTGCTCCTGTGTGTCTGAGCATGTGTTTCTCTCTCTCCCTCCCTCCCTCTCTCTCTCTCTGTGCCAAATACATAATTAGAATAGGTAATGTTTTCATTATTTATTTACATCCAGATCACAGCTTTTCCTCCCTCTTCTCTTCCCAGTCCTCCCTTTCACCTACTTCCCCAACTCCTCCTGTTCTTCTCAGAAAAGGAGAGGCCTCCATGTATATCAACCAGCCTTGTCATATCAAGTTGCAGAAAGACTAAGTATATCTTCTGTTGGGGTTGGACAAGGAAGCCCAGTTAGTGGAAAGAGATCCACAGGCAGGCAACAGAGTCAGTGACTACCTCTGCACCTGATTTTAGGAGTTCACATGAAGAACAAGCTGCTCAAAAGTTACAGATCTACAAAGGGTTTAGTTCCATCCCATGCATGCTCTCTGGTTGGTGGTTCAGTCTCTGTGAGCGCCTATGGGCCCATGTTAGCTTATTTTGTAAGTTTTCTCGTGATATTTTTGACTCCAAGCCTTCTACCTCCCTTTTGCACAAGATTTCCCAATCTCTGCTTAATATTTGGCTGTGGGTATCTGTATCTGTTTCAATCAGTTGTTGGATGAATCTTCTCAGATGACAGTTATGCTAGGCTCCTGTCTGCAAGTATGGCAGAATATCATTAATAGTATCATAGGTGGGCTTTTTTCAAGGCATGGGTCTCAAGTTGGGTAAGTCATTGTTGGCCATTCTCTCAAAACCTGCTCTGCCTTAATACCTGCTTACCTTATAGACCGAACAAATTGTGGGTCAAAGATTTTGTGTTTGGGTTTGTGTCCCAATTCTTACAATGAAAGACTTGCCTGGTTACTGGAAATGGCTGTTTCAAGTTTCATATACCCCACTTCTAGGAGTCTTAGCTAAGGTCATCCTCATAGATTCCTGAGACTTTCCCTCATCCTAGGTTTCTATCTCTTCCCAGAGATTTCTCCCCTTCCTCTCCCCTCCATCCAAAGATTCTAGTTCTCTTTCCCAGTTCTCTCCTTCTCCATCTTTCTCACACTGAATTCCTCCTGCTCCTGTCCCCACCCCCTCGAACATGCTGATAACTCCCTCCATCCACCTGTGAAGTCAGTCCTATTTCTCCTTCTCAGTGAGATTCAAGCATCCCTCTTGGGCATCCTTGTTACCTTGTTTCTTTGGCTCTGTGGATCGTAGCATGGTTATCCTGTACTTTGTGGCTAGTATCCAAGCATAAATGAGAGAATGTCTTTCTGGGGGTTTACCTCACTCAGGATGCCATTTTCTAGTTCCATCCATTAGCCATTTTCATTGTTTTTAGTAGCTGAGTAATATTCCATTGTGAAAATGTACCACACTTTCTTTATCCATTCTTCAGGTGAGAGGCATGTAAGTTATTTCCAGTATATTTACAAATGAAGCTGCTATGAAAATAGTTGAGCATTGTCCTTGTGTTATGGTGAGAGCCATTTTTGGGTATGGGCCCAGGAGTAGTATAGCTGGGTCTCGAGATGATAACTATTCCCAATTTTCTGAGAAATAACCAAATACTGTTTTCAAATTGAGTAGATTATCTGGTTATTCCTTACTTTAAATGTAAGAATAGTCTGTAGTGTATAAAGAATGTTAAGTGCTTTTATATTCTCTTTGTCTTCATCTATAAAGCTTAAACTCCAAATATCCCCTCACATCTATTCACCCATGGAATTACTCTCAGATAAATATGTCACCACTCAAATCTAAATCATTAGTATTTGCCTTTTCTAGTTAATACATATGTTTAATGTTAAACACCTATGAGATACAGGTGTAGTTTCAAGTCAATAATGGCAATCGTTTCTGCTCAAACATAGTTTTTCTACAAATTGTGTCCTTGGGACACCTAGCAAACTGATGAGGCTTGAGAGGTCCTATGTATATTAGCTCTTACCTGCCTTTCTTCCTTATCATTTAACACTCCGATTTCTGCTCCTTTTTAACACATGCCATCTTGTCCACAGTCAAGTGCCAAAGAGAAATGTTTCCATCTGTCTCAAATTATCTTGTTTTCTTTCCATTGCATTGCTTGTAATTACTTGTTTCTTTAAAATATAATTATAATAACAACAACAATAATAATAATAATAACGTATTGAACCAAAAAGATATTTGAAATACTATTCAGTGTCAAAAGCTCCATGTTAGGTAGAGAGAGCTTACTCACTGATGACAGATTCTCAGTAGCAGGAAGTGAGGACCAGCCTATGAATATAAAATAGGACATATTTTCTCACAAGTATTTATTTTCTCACCAATATTTCATGTTATCTTTTGTTCACATATTGAAAACCCAAAGTTAAATTTAATACAAATGTAAGCTACAAACATACTTGCAATTGATCAAGTAATTTAAGAATGCTTAAATTGGAATGTAATGAGTTTATAATGGGTTAATCAGAATTATTTATTTGTCTTTGTACTAAGATGTTTAAAAATATTGCTATGCTCCCAACTGAATTTGAATATATTAGTTGATATTAAATAATTCCTTAAACTCATGATACATTCAAGTTTTCAGAAAACTTGTAGCTATTTGCATCCACAAATTTAACAGGTACACTGGGACCTGTTAAAGTTCTCTAATAAATATTCAGTAAACAGGCATGAGAATGTAAATAAGAGCTCACATAACAAACTAATATCATAAGCCTAGTAAGTCTCATTTATTTTTCTCTAAGAAAGAGATAATATTGTTAGGTTTCATTCGGGACACACTCCCATATGAAAACTGTGTATTACTAGCCAAAAAATAAATCACTATAGAATTTTATACTTTGTACAAGTGTTATATTTTCAACATTCATTCTGTACACGATATTAAAGCAGTGTAGTTGGGGAGTATCCACATTCCTAGTGAATACAATTTCAATGGGGACCCTATGAGAAAACAAGTAAATATGGAACAACTTACAAAATGTATTCTATGTTGAGGAATGAGAGTCATCTAATGTGCTCACCAGAATGAACTAAATTTTTGATCTTAGCCATTCTGGCTGTAAGATGTAATCTCATGATAATTTTTATTTTTATTTCTCAATGAATAAGGATGTTGAACATTTCTTTCAGTGCTTCATGGCCATTAGAAATTCCACTGTTGAAAATTCTGTTTAAAATTATAGCCCATTATTTAATTGGATAATTTGGTATGTTGATGTCTACTTTCTTGAGTTCTTTATATATTTTGGATGTCATGTCAGACCTCTGCCAGATATGAAGTGGCTGAAAATTTATTTCGATACTGTAGGCTGCCATTTTGTCCTTTTGATAGCATCTTTCACCTTACAGAAGCTCTTTAGTTTCATGAGGTTCCATTAATTTAGGACCTACTAAGCAGAGAGCATGCATGGGACAGATCTAGGATCTGTAATCATATGTAACAGTTGTGTAGGTAAATCTTCATGTAGGTAAAGTCAGAGGAGGGGCTGCCTCTGACTACATTCCAGCCTTTAGATTCCTTTCTTCTAACTGTGCTGCCTTGTCTAACCTCAATAGAAGTGACTAGTCTTTATGCAACTTGATAAGCAAAGTCTGTTTGATATCTTTGGGAAACTTCCTTATTTCTGAGGATGAGGGAAGGAGGCATGAGGGAGAAAGAAAGATGAGTGGGAGGGACTGAGAAGAGAAAAAAGAGGGGAAGTTGAGAATGGGATTAAAGTAATAATAATAATAATAATAATAATAATAATAATAATAACACAATGGTAGTTGCTACAAAGTTTTATTTGAAGTCACCCAACATACTCAACCCTATGTATATGTAGGCATTATGTTTATTTTAGAATTACAGCTGTAATTATGTTAAAGTAAAGTAATTAACAAAAGAAGTATTCTGTAATGTAATGACTTTATTTTGTTTGATGTTACAAATATATAACCTGCCAAATTCTCACCAAAGATTTTGACAGAAATATGTGACAAGAGAGCTATGTTTACCAATGCTGGGACTTACAGAAAAACGGTCCTTTTCAAAACCATGAGAATCCAGATATTAATGTGCATTCTTTAGCCTATTCCCTTGTATATAATATATGTATTATATTAATATATAGTAATATATTCTACTTGTATATGCAGTCAGTTCTATAGTAATTTGTAATAAAGCACAAATTGTCCAAGATCATAATTATATGTATGTCCAAAGTCATAATTATATGTAATGCATAAAATAAAATAAAAAGGAAAGGCAAGCAGGAAAGAAGTTCCTGGAAGAACATAGAAAAATATTTAATGTTAGTTGAAGGTTAAGTGTGACCCTCAGCCAGAAAATGGATGCAGAAATTATGGTACATTTACACAATGGAATACTACTCAGCAATTAAAAACAAGGAGATCATAAAATTTGCAGGCAAAACAATGGAACTATAAAAGATTATCCTGAATGAGATAACTGAGCAGACAGAAACACATGGTACATACATGGTATATACTCCCTTATAAATAGATATTAGCCATACAATATAGGATAAACATACTAAATTCTATAGTCCTAAAGAATCTAAGCAACAAGGAGGAACAGAGGGGAGAGGCTTAATCCTCATTCAGAAGAGCAAACAGGAAGACATCAGAAGTAGGAGAAGACAGGGAACAGGACAAGAGCCTTCCATATGGGGCCCTCTGAAAGACTCTACCCATCAGGGTATGGAAGCAGATGTTAAGATGCATAGCTAAACTTTGGGCAGAGTGCAGGGAATCTTATGCAAGAAAGGGGAGATAGAAAGACCTGGAGAGGACAGGAGCTCCACAAGAAGCAGACCAACAGAGTCAAAAATTCTGGGCCCAGAGGGCCTGCAGAGACTGATAAATCATACATACTGAGGACCTAGACCCCTGCTCAGATGTAGCTCATGGGAAGTTCAGTCTCCATGTGGGTTCCCTAATAAGTGGAACAGGGGATGTCACTCACATGAACTCAGTTGCCTGCTGTTTAATCACCTTCTCCTGATGTGGTAGCCTTACTAGACAACAGAGAAAGAGGAGCCAGAGAGTCCTAATGAGACCTGATATGCTAAATAAGAAGGGAGAAAAACCTTACCTATCAATTGTCTAGGGGAGGGACATGGGGGATGGAAGAGGGAAGAAGAGTGGGACAGAGAGGAGATGATGGAGGGGGCTACAGCTAGGATAGAAAGTGAGTAAGTTGCCATAAATAATAATAATGAGTAAAAACTAGGTAGGAATCAGGCTTGTGGCCAGTGCCTTTGCCAGGTGAGTTATCCTATAGACAGGGCTATCATTTAACATGTGTAGGAAGGCTTTGTTATTAATTTTATTTTGAGTCCAAGAGAAGTGGCATCAGTAGAGACATATCAGAAAAAAATCAATAGGCTATATAATTGATTTATTTCAGTATATCCTTAACAATCTCCCCGTAAGAAAGCTCTTAGGTTTCCTGACTCTTCCTGATGTCCACTCTTACAATGGTTTCTAAGCAATGACAATTTAATAGTTAAAGCCAGCCACCTGTTTATCCCTCCCGAACCACCTTTTGCATGAACTTTTACCATCCACAAAGATGGCAAAAACTGAGGCATTAATCAGATGGCATTTGTGTCTAATGGATATTCTTTTTTATCTCATAAAGTTTTTATAATATTGTGTATTCTTTCATTTTCTGTTTCACTCCCACCATCTCTTTTTGTTATGTAAAGCTGTTTCAAAATCTTATCCCACAGGTTCTGATGATTATGCTTTAATTTTCAAACTTAAATATCTATTTTCTCAAAAGTTATGTTCATTTGATCACAGTTACATTATGGATAGTGTCTATACTAAACTTAAAAAAACAGCTAAAAAGTAGTAAACACACATACACACTTCTCTTATGGTTTCTGCCATATGTCATAGATTTTTTTTTAATTGATACCAGAAAGGTAAATAAATATTTTTCCATGGAGTTCTAATTTTTATATCTGGTTTGAATATAACAGAACATTACTAAGATGAACAACTTCCTTCCAAGTCTGAGTAATGACTTGTTTGTGGTCATGCATGCTGCAGTGGCAGTCGGAGGACAGATGATGAATGTGTTGAGTCCCTGCTTCCACCATTACGTGGGCTTCAGGGATTGAGACTATGTTGTCATAATTGTACTACAATCCCTTTTTCTGTCTGAGCCATCTTTGTCTACCGCAAATAGATTGTGTTTATTTTATCAACATTGCTGTGACAGTATTACATAGAAAATCATTGTTTGACATCTTTGGGATATAAAAAAAAATGTGTGTGAAAAGTACTATACAATGATGTTTATAAATTAATAATTTTTAATACGATAAACACACATACTGTATATAATATGGTTTCATATTTAGGTAGTTAAATAGAGAGAACATTTCTGATAATATCAAGTTTATTCTTAATTCATTTCTAAATATGGATTAAGCTCTCTTAATCACAACAAAACCAGGTACTACAGTTGTTGTATTATTGTCACTGTGGCACCTGACATTTATTAAAATATCATTGTTTTTTCCTAGAATCCCTTTATTCTGTAATGAGTTCTGTGTATTATAAACAGTTTTGTTTATTGATACTTGGGTAAAAAAAAATTTAAACTCATTAAAATGCAGTCTCCAAGTATCTTTACCAGAGCCTACTTTATTCTCTAGTTAAGCAAATGTTTTTGCCATTCAGCAGTAGAAGGGCAATGCCACTTTATTCTATGTAAAGCATACATCATTACAAGTTAGGTCACATTCAATGCCACTTCATGGTCACAAAAATAATTACTCTGCAGTTTCCTCTTAGGACTCCACTACATAAAAATACATAGATTTATCACACTTCAAACTAAATAACATTTGAACATAAAGTTTTTGACTTACTGCCCTCTGAACAGTGTCAGATTCAGAACTGTGAATGGTAAAATCTAGTTTTATAGATCATTAATTTGTCTATGCTTGAGAAGTAGTAAGTACCAGCAAAGTTTAAATCATTTCAGAGTCCTTGATCCAGGATAGATCTTCTGCAAAAATTATTTCCCACCATGTATTTCCAAATTTATTAATTCAATTCACTTGAGTATGTTCACAAAATAAAATTAGAGTAAGTAAGTATGGCTCTGTCTCAACTATTTTACAGTTGCAAACTACAGTTTGAACTAGGACTCCTGCTTCCATAAACAGTCACACCCAGGCATCATTCTGAAGCTACTAAACACCTTTATAGTGATCTATTCTCACTTGACCAGAAATTAGAGAGTTTTTTTTCATTTCTCTCTGTGTTTCATTATTATTATTATTATTATTGTGCTATCAGAGACAATGAGCTTTGGAGTGAGGTATTTTATTCACATTTAAACTTTCTCCCATAATGATCCTAACTTCCTAACTCTCTGGGAATAAGCTGACAATCAATAATGAACTCAATCTAGTAGGGATTTATTTAGATTTCAAATATTAAATATCTGCATGTATTTTTAAAAATAATACTTTTTATATATTTTTTTAATTTTTTAATATTAGTTACAGTTTACTAACTTTGTATCCCAGCTGTTTCCTGTTCCTTCATTCTCTCCCAATCTTACCCTACATCCCTCCTTCATCTCCTCACTGCCCCTTTCCAAGTCCACTGATAGGGGAGGATCTCCTCCCCTTTTATCTGACAGCATCTTCAACAAATGGTGCTGGTCCAACTGGATGTCTACAGGCAGAAAAATGAAAATAGATCCATATTTATCACCCTGCAAAAAACTAAAGTCTAAGGGGATCAAAGATCTCAACATAAAACCAGACACACTAAATCTGTTAGAAGAAAGTGGGGAAGAGCCTAGAACTCATTGGCTCAGGTAACAACTTCCTGAACAGAACAACAACAGAATAGGCTGAGATCAACAATCAATAAATGGGACTTCATGAAACTGAAAAGCTTCCATAAAGCAAAAGACACTGCTGTCAGAACAAAACAACAGCCTACAGACTGGGAAAGGATCCTCACCAACCCTATATCTGACAGAGGGCTGATACTAGAATATTTAAAGAACTAAAGAAGTTAAAAAGTAACAAATCAAGCAATCCTATTAAAAAATGGGGTACAGAGCTAAACAGATAATTCTCAGTAGAGGAAGGCAGAATGTCAGGGAAACACTTAAAGAAATGCTCAACATCCTTAGTCATCAGGGAAATGCAAATCAAAATGACCCTGAGATTTCACCCTACACCCATCAGAATTGCTAAGATCAAAAACTCAAGTGACAACACATGCTGGAGAGGATGTGGAGAAAGGGAAACCTTCCTCCATTGCTGGTATGAATGCAAACTTGTACAACCACTTTGGAAATCAGTCTGGTGCTTTCTCAGACAATTAGGAATAGTGCTTCCTCAAGATCCAGCTATAACACTCCTAAGCATATATCCAAAAGATGTTCAAGTACACAACAAGGACATTTGCTCAACCATGTTTGTAGCAGCTTTATTCATAAAAAAATCATTCTTTTACCCATCTTTAAAATGTGTTTTATTGTAAAGGGGAAATTGTTAGTTATTAAACAACACTATGAATAATTTTGAAAAATCAAAATCATCATTAAGCTGGACTTCATTGGAATGATTTTCTGAGTCTGTTACTGTTTTTTCTTCCTAGGTCTCTTTTCTTTGATATGAATAATAATAGCCTTCCTAGGAAAAAATAATAATTTAACACATTTGTCACTTGAACCTAGCTTATCAGAGCCAAAGATGAGATTTGGAAGCTCTATTAAAAACCTCTTGCTATGAGACATGGAAAATAAACGGAGAGTGAACATTCAGAAGGTGGCCCATCTGTGAAGCTCCATCTGTACGACAAGCTTTCCCATACTGGATGGTACAGTGTGCTTCCCGGCTACGAATAAAAGGAAAATAATATGAAGCTGAGCTCCAAGTACATAGGTTGTCCTAAGTAGGCATATGAAAAGGTGAGGAATGTCGAGATAAGTGTTTTGGAGGCCCACAGGGTATAGTGAGTGAAACCTCAGAGACTTCTGCAAATCCTGAAAAGATCCTGATCTACTGTACACAGTGTTGATCCACTAGTGACGTCTTAAAATCGATCTGAGCCAAGGGCAGTGAGTGCTCCCCCATCCCCATTTACAGACATCTCCTACAATGACCTTGTTCCCCAACCCCACATCTCCCACATTTTCTTATAATTTCACCAACCTGTTTGTTCCTAGTGCTTGAGGCTAGCATGGGATGTTTCAGTTGGCCTTTCAATCATTGAAAAGCTCTTATACTGGACAATAAAGTTAGATCTGCACCTTTGAGTCTGGCCTCCAGAGTGTGATTTTTGGGATTCTGCGTGGGCTCCCCGTTCCTGATCCCCACATGAAAGTGGACATCTTTCCCTGTAAGGCTTACAGTGGCACATCTCCTTGATGATGACGTTGGCTATTTGCATCTGGCCATCTCTCCAATACTTGCGCTTATAGGGAAGGGTCTGCAAAGGGGTTGAGGGAAAAGACATGAACGTTATGTTTCACATTAGCTTCTGATTTCAGAAAAAGAAAATAAATAAAAGAAAATGGAAGGAAAGAAGAGTGAACTGAAGATGTTGGCTCTCCATGTCTTACAATTGATAGGGCACAATGCAAACAAAAACAAACAAAAATTCTGTGTTTATTTTATAGGACACAAAACTTGGAATATATGAGAATGACTTGAGAGTGAAGGAGATTGTGAACAAAAAGGCCAGAGTCAATACTCCTCAGGTCTTACTTAAAAGTCACAAGGGGAAATCCATGACTCAGTATCTAGACAGGGACTTTGGTAAGGTATCCAGCATATATATTTGCCTTTGAATTGTGTGAATTGGCAAAGACTTTTAAACAAGTGTAAGAGACTTTCACAGCTAGGCACATGAGACTACAGGGAATGATACAGATGGTGTCTGTACGATAAGGAACCAAAAAAAGTAGTTAAACCACTCATTCTCCCTCAAAGTAAACCGTGCCTAAGATAAGCAATATAGTGAAAACAATTCCCTGACAACTGATTTTTCAAATCCATAAGAGATGCTTATTATTTCCCAGTTGAATTTAGCCTGAAAACCAGGTATTGGAAAAACTGTACAGAAAGGACGGTTATGCTGAGGAAAATAAGCATATTCCAGAGAGTGTTCAATGTCAAGCTTTCTGTGCTGAATGGGTAAATTTTCAAAAAGGAGTTAAGAAAAAATACTCTTTAATGGGACCTTTAGTAATGTCATAGAAAATCATTGGCTATTCTACCCTAATAGTAAAACTTGGCCGTCAAGGTTATAGATACAAAGAGGGGGATTTCTAAATCCTTGTAGTAGAGCTGCTATGAGTATGCACTTATAGTGTTTGATTATCATGTACAGAATTTGTGCAAGCTCAAGACAGACCAAATTCCAGAATGGGACATGGAAACTCGGAATAAAAGCCCACACCTAGCTAGGGAAGAACACATCAATATTGGGTAACACAAATTGTTCTTTTTTTATGGCACTTTAATGCTTCATTCTGGCACTTTCATTGGAACAAAGGAATGTAGAAATTTTTGCAAGATATTTTGCTCATATACCACAAATTTTCTTGATGGTAGAAAAACACAATAGGAAACAATCTTGAGTGTGTAAGGAACCAGGTCAATATGTAGAAACAGTTGGAGGAAGGAGGAGAAATATTTTCAAAACATATTACAGTAAAACCTGAAAGAACAGATAAAATAAAATAAATGGACAATGTGATGAATTTGAATGAGAGCAACGTGTGAATCGTGTTCATAGGCCCATTGTCACTCAGAATAGAAGGGTAATAGGAGCTAGAAAATAGTGAAACCTTAATACTTCCTTGCAGACAAAAGATGGCAAAATTTCTCTTGAGCATGAGTTCCTACAGAAAATAATTTACCTGAAAGATAATATTAAAACCTGTGGCCAAACTTTGAGCAGAATGCAGGGAATCTTATGAAAGAAGTGGGAAATAGTAAGAGCTGGAGAGGACAGGAGGTCCACAAAGAGAGCAACAGAACCAAAAAATTTGAGCACAGGGTTCTTTCCTGAGACTCATACTCCAACCAAGTACCATGCAGGGAGATAAGCTAGAACCCCTGCACAGATGTAGCCCATGGCAGCTCAGTGTCCAAGGGGGTTACATAGTAATGGGAACAGGGACTGCTTCTGATATGAACTGATTGGCCTGCTCTTTGATCACCTCCCCCTGAGGAGGGAGAAGCATTACCAGGCCACAAAGGAAGACAATGCAGCCACTCCTGATGAGACCTAACAGACTAGGATCAGAAGGAAGAAAAAGAAACCCTCCCCTACCAGTGGACTTGGGAGGAGCATGCATGGAGAAGGGGAAGGAAGGGAGAGATTGGGAGGGGAGGAGAGAGGGAAGTGGAGGGTGTATACAAAGTAAAAAATGTGTAATTAAAAATAAAATAAAATAAAAATTAAAAAAAGGTGAAGATCTGGAAAAAGCTAAAGCATGAAGAACTCCCAAGGAGGAAAAGAAAAATGACACCACATTTTAGGTAAATATCAACAAAAGCTTTTCATGATGACAAGCAGTTACCTGTCTATATTATACTGTGATGTACATTTTACCATAGAATGAATGCTATTGGTGGGAGACTGTGTATCAACCTTTGGCCTTCTTAGCAACCCCATGTGTCTAATGGAGATAGGAGCTATGAATTTCTTGTCCAGCATGAAGGATATGACCGGAAAGAACTTGACCCTATTCCGTCTTGACCCCAGAAGTTTAAAACAGCACACAAAATCTGGGTGCTGTGAGGCTGTCAGAGGTTAACAAGTATAACATGATTCCACAGAATTTTTCCCTGATGAGGCTCTGGGTGACTCACAGGGAATCAGTATGCTTTGGAGAGGGCTTGATAGTAACTCCTCAGCCATGATTCTGTCCTCACTATGATCATTTGATGAAATAACTGCTTTAAATGATAAGGATTTTTTCAATTCTTTGATGATGATGATGATGATGATGATGATGATGATTTATCACAATTTATTCAATTTGTGTCCTGGCTGTGGCCCCTCTCATCTCCTCCCAATCCCACCCTTCCTCCCTCCCATATGTCCACTGATAGGGGAGGTCCTCCTCCTCTTCTATCTGACCTTAGCCAATGAGGTATCATCAGAACTAACTACATTGTCCTCCTATGTGGACTGGCAAGGCTGCACCTCCCACATGGAGAGCTTGCCACTGAGTTCATACCAGAGACAGCCCATACTCTCCTTAATGGAGAACCCACTGGAAGATTGAGTATATGGGCTACAACTAAGCAGAAGTTTTTGGTCTTCTCCATGCATGGTCCTTGTTTAGGGTATCATTCTCTTCAGGGTCACCAGGGCTCAGGGTGTTTTATTTTTATTTTATTTCATTTTTTGGTGAGCTGGTCTCCTTTTTGAGTTCCTGTCCCCTTCAGTTCTTTCTAGCCCCCACTTCTTTCATAAAATTCCATGTCCAAAATTTGTCTCTAAGTCTCAGCATCTGCTTTGATACCTAGATCAGCAGAGTCCATCAGAATCTCTCTATGGTAGGCTGCTGTCCTATTCTCTGTCTTCTTTTGCTTCCAATGTCTATCACATTTGCCCTTCTGAATGATGATTAAGCATATTCCTTAGGGTCTTCCTTTGTTTTAGGAGTATATATTTCAATATGTTTATACTATATTATATGTCTAATAACCACTTATGAGTGAATATATATAACATGTATGTCTTTCTGTTTCTGGGTAACCTCATCCAAGATGATCTTTTCTAGTTACCACCACATGCCTGCATAGTTCATAATTTCCTTGTTTTAATAGCTGAGTAGTATTACATAGTGTAAGTGTACCAAAATTTCTGTATTCATACCTCCATTGAGGGACATCTAGGTTATTTGTAGCTTCTGGCTATTACCAATAGAGCTTCTATGAACATGGTTCAGCAAATGTCCTTGTTGTGTACTTGAACATCTTCTGGATATATGCCTAGGAATGGTATAGCTGGATGTTGAGGTAGCATTATTCTAAATTTTCTGAGATAGCGCCAGATTGATTTTGAAAGTGGTTGTATATATTTACATTCCCACCAGCAATAGGGGAGGGTTCCCCTTTCTCCACATCCTCTCCAACATGTGTTGTCACTTGAGTTTTTGATCTGAGATATACTGATGGGTGCAAGGTGAAATCTCAGGGTTGTTTTGATTTGCATCTCCCTGATGACTTAGGACACTGAGCATTTCTTTAAGTGTTTCTCTGCCATTCTATGTTCCTCTATTGAGAATTCTCTGTTTAGCTAAACATGTATTTCATTATATTAAATAGTCTGACATTTTTAATTTCAAGACCTCATACCACTGCTCAGTGAACACTTATGAATATTGTATCAGTGCAATAGATGAAATTGTATATTAGATATCAGCCAAGTTATAATATATTTTAATGTAAAATCCTCTCAAATATATTTGTTCTATTAAATGGAAAAGTTTTCTTAAACTTCTATGTTTCTGTAGATTTAAGAAGATATTTTTCAGTTCATTAATCTAAATATCACTTTTATATTTGCTTTTAGAAAGCATATTCCCCCTTTAAAAATCAGTTAACAATGTCTCAATAGAATTGTTCATGATTTCAAAAATAACATTAAGATACATATTGAAACTAAATTATTTTAAACCTATAAACATACTGTTAAATTTAGACTTGTTTCACAATCAACAATTTACAACAAATTGTCAGTATATTTCCTTGAAATATAGAGGAACAAATTATACAATGTTAAGTGATATCCAATTTTATCAGATTGTTGAAAAATAATCCAGTGTCACATACTTTATCCACTTTTCCACAACTATGATATTTATCATACCACATATTCTGCACATAGTTGAAAATAGAGAAAAAGTCAACGAAGAGCACATATTTAATGAACATATTGTCTCTTGGACAGAATAGTTTTATATACAAGGTATCATAAGATATGAGACCTACAGAAATGGATAAATTATAAAAACTCTCTCCATTGTGTGAAACGACAGTGAATTATTTTTAAAAGAAGTTAAGAAACATGAACAGAGAGTAAATCTGATTTCAAAAATATGGAAAATAACTCAAATATTTACTTAATTACTTTAAATCCCTGTTTGTGAAGCTTGACTCAATAAATCTTTAAACTCACATAAGTACAGGTGGTCCATAGTTAGAAAAGTGACTCTACATTTTATTGAATTCAAGCTAAAGATTTGTTTTTAGGAGAAAATAAAAGGCACGAAAAATATGCCTAGATACTCATCTACTATTTTATGACTTGATGCAAGTAATTCATTTAGCTAACATGTAGAACTTTAAACAAAAAAAGAGTGACAATAATTATAGACCATAAATATTTTTGAACACCAGTAAAAGCAACACCATTTTTAATACTTGGGTCTCATTTACTGAAATACAGTTGGTGCAACTGAAATGATATGGCTTTTAATTCTGGCCTTAAAAATAAAGAGATTAGAGTTTCTAATTTTTCTTGGGTGCTCCCAGCTAAAATTGTTCATTGCCTACTTTGCTGGGTTATCTTTTGACTTCTACTCCAAGAGATAACATTCAGGTAGTTGTAATCTTCCTGATACCTATTTCCAAATCAGTGATTGAATGAAGCATTTGTACTCCATTTGAGATATGTCACGAGATGAATACAACCCACCCAGTATCAAATGAAGAAAGGAATGGACAGCCCATTTTCCTAATCTCCAATACAAAAAGGAGAACTTTGAAAAAGCTGAATGCTTATGGCTTAACTACCCAGATCAACAGCAAAAAGTAAGAAAACTTAAGTTTAGGAGGGTGTTGTAAGATAATTCTTATAGCGCGGTGAGCATCCTGTCGGCATCCCAAGACAATTTAGAGTCTTAATTATTGTGCAATCTTATTGCCATTAAGTCATTAGAGTAGGAAATGTGCAGACATGTAGATGGAACTCTAATCAGCTTTGGTTTTGCTTGATTGTTTCTTAAGCTCTAATAAGAGAGAAAAAAAAGAGGGAAAGAAACAAAACACGAGATATTTATAGAGCGTACACAGAGGGATATACCTAGGAAATATCTTGGCAGCGTGCCATCCCAAAATCAGGCAGTGGCCAAAATTATAAGGTGTGGCTGGAGGTAACACCCTACTGTGTGAATAAGTTTTGTCTGGGAGTTCAGAACCAACAGCAAAAGCAGAAGGGAGGAGAGCTTTATCTTCCAAAAGCAGATCAGAATTAGAAAGCAATTAAAGCACAGGGGGTGCAGGGTAAATGCAATGTTTGGGGCAGTAGCACACAAGTTTTCTTAGTGGAGTAAAATGGAAGATGCTGATGAACCCCAAATTCCTTATATTAACATGTTGCCGCTAGTAGATCTTGAGGATTGCATGCATCACATTGGCTCACTTTCCCATCCTTATTGTTGCTACAACAAATTACTTGCATGAGAGCATACAGAATGCATACCACTTTCTCAATATAAAATGTCTATCCATTGTTTCCCCTAGAGAATCTAGCAAGTATATGAAGATTAGGATTTCACCAGAGCATGAGAAACCTTGTGGCCACCAAGACTAAAATAACAACAACAAAAATCTACCTCCCTCATCAACAAACTAGTGTCAAAAAAAAAAAAAAATCCCAGAACAGGATGGGATCCAAAGAGTGTATTTTTTACCTCTGCTGAATTTTGGCTGAGTTGATCTTTTTGAGATCTTATACCTGTAATCATGATGGTGAGAGTTTATGAGCTCAGTCACCATGGCGGGTCCAGGAGATTGCTTGACACTGCAGTCCTAAGCATAATTCACTTATATTCTTTGTGGGACTGTATTGGATGGTATTTTTGAGGAGTTAGAAGAAGAAAATTGGGGGTGGATTCAATCATATTTAATTGTTTATATGTATGGAAATTGTCAAGAATAAAGAAAAGTTAACATGAAATTTAAACTTACTAGACATTCAGAGGAATTAAATATATTATGCTGTAATTTGAGCAATTGGATAAGAAATTAAAGAAAACACATTTGAAATAATTGTGAATTATGAAAGAATGATATCTCTTCAAAAATGCTAAAATTTTATATCTGTTTAGTATTTCATAACTGGATTTTCAATTAGTGTCCAGTGTCGTTTTTTTTTTTTAATAAATCAGAGTAGAGTTGCTTTCCCAGAGCTGCACTATATCGAGCTGAGTATCATTAAAATAAGCCCATTTTTAGGATTACCCATTGCTGCCAATGTCTCTTCCAAACCAGTCAGTTGACAACAACTGAAGCAAACTCAAAAAACGTCATGATCACCATCAACTTGTTATTTTTTTTCTCTGATCCTGTAATCAGGGTTTAAGTTAATGACTAGGTCATTCATATTTTCTGTATGTAACTAGAATTATAGACATTGTGGTTAGCAGTTAGTGAAAACAGAAGCAAGTGTCAGCTCACCTATGAAAACATGTCTTCTACATATACAGCTTCTCTATTTACTTATACCTGGTGCAAATTTGTTTGGCTGAACCTTTTTAATTGTTTTTTTTTTCTTTTTCATTCTTTTCCCTGTTCTTTAGCTCTGGGTATGTTGTTTTTCTTAATCCTAATGATATGGTAAGAGGAAGGTCATGTTTTCTCTGGGTCACTAAACCAGTAATAAATTACCGTTCATTACTAAGACAACTAAAACAACTATTTATTCAAATGTGTTTATTAAATCTATTCAAGGTGTCCTTACTATGTAATTTACTATACTAATCAATTAACATAAAATTTTCTAGTTTTTTTCTTTTCCCACAGGTATACTTGATCTTTACTTTTGAAATACACTCATGAATAATTTTATTTTGTCTTGATGTCCTTGATTAAGGTAAATTTTAATTAGGTGTCCAAGTAGCTTTAGTAAAACAAGACTAAATTATGTAAAAAAGTGAGTCTCATAATTATATGATCAACATTTCTTGGGGGCACACAACAATTGTCTAACTGGACTAAAGAGCCTCACCATAGAGGACCCAAGCTTTGAATATTATAAATCAAACAGAATGTCTGTTATTTTTAAGTCATTGACTTCAGAGGAAAACCTAAAACTGCTTGCTTTCCTTCAACAATAGATTGTAATCTTCAAAATAAAGAAAAAAAATTCTTTTTAAAAAAATAATGGAAAAACCGATTGTAAATGAAAAGAGAGAAATTCAATTCTGGTTTATAAGATGCATGGTATTTATACTCATAATATTCTGCAATGTTTTTATGAATTTTGTAGTATTTATTATGACTGTCAAAATGACAACTAGAAAAGTACTATATTATAAATTATATTTTTATACAGATGTTTATGAAGCCTTTTCACTTCTTAATTTTTGAGATTATAATATAACAATTATTTCAATAGATATATGTAAGCATCAAATGGTTTTCAAAGCATAAATCCTCTAGAAGCACAGACAATTATGTAAATAAAATGAACTGCATACTACTCTTTACATGCAGGGAAACAATATTAACATGATTTCACTTCTTACTTAGCCCTTCTCTGAACTGACAGTAGAGATGTTGGAAAGTCTTCAGTGTGGCTAATAGCTACTTCTTTGGTTTGTCCTCATAAGGAATCAGATTCTCAAATACACCTCCAATAAATCAGACCATTGAGAGAGCGATATATGATTAAAAGAGTACAAATTCTCTAGCACAATCTTTCACCAACAAGCAGAAGTGAGAGAAAATAGTTCTTATGTCATCCTATATGGTAATTTAGGGAATATTACCACAGCTATGTTTAATTGAAATGTATTTTACCATAAATGCATTATAAATAGAGCTATATGTAAACAAACTTCACAGTCGTTTTCTGTTATTGAGAAGGCAAAGGAATAATGAGTGGCCATATCCAGTCTCTTTATAGTATAATGTGCTTCTAAATTTTTATACACTGTGCTTATGGTAACATGAAAATCAGAATATAAAAGGAAAAATAAAGCTTGAGAACTAATAAATGGTGTTATTTTAAGCAAATAAGATTTTTTTTATTAAGATTTAATTTTATATTCTTATGTGGAAGCAAGAACAGGCCTTTGAATGCTCTGGGCTTTCCGGAAGTCATGAGATATCTGACATGGGGTCTGGGGGCTGAGCATGCTCTCTAAGAACAACAAGTAAGCTTAACTGTTGAGCGCTCTCTCTAACCCCCATCAAAACAGCCTTGACTGAAGAATTTTCAGTCAGTACCTGGTTTAGTATTTTTAAAGAGTAACTTCATTGTAAGGTTTTTTTGTTAAAAATAATTTTATTATCAATTTTGCTATGGTTGGGTCATGGTGTACATGCTGTCTAATGCTAAAATAGGAATGATGGTGTCCCTTTCAGAGGGACAGGACACAGAGATGATGAGAAAACTTTAAGAGTGGAACCCCTGGAATATTTTTAGGTTAATGCTGAAAGTGTATTTACGTCTTCAGTTTGCCCCAACACTGTGCATTCCCTCAGTCTGTAACTAAAGAACTAACCGCCTGTCAAATGTTTCCACACTCACTACCCACATCCTGATGTGAGACAACCAGTACTGCCGTGACACCGGTTCTACAGGCATTACTAATAGATGCAACATTCATGTCACAGTGTTGAATTAAACACACTTCCTTATCGTGCTGATCACCTTGTCAGTACAGTGAAAGCTCACTCAGATAATTTTACATAAAAAATGCATGACTAGAAAGTAAAAGTTTATTATTTGATCTGATGTTTCCTTACATTTGTCTCTGGGCTGTTAAAGTGAAGTATTATACATGTAAATTCGTAAACATTTATCTTTTGTTTATAAATGAATACATCATATATATGGTATAATTAAGCAAAATTTTTCTACATTAATAAAACCTAATAATTGGTCATTTGTAGAATTAATTTTCTTATAAAAATTGAGACGTAGTTGTGTTTATATATAAATATATATTATATGTATGTATGTATGTAGTTCAAAAAATGAAGAAAGTGTGATGTTAATTACCTCTCTAAAGTTTCTTTCTCAATATGGCTAGTTGTACAATGCTTTCTTTCATTTTCTGTGTTTATAGGTGCAAATTGTGTTTCTGTGTATGTATGAAAGCCTTTATGCATGTATGCAGGTCTTTCTGTGTGTGTGTGTGCTTGCACATATGCCAGGGGTGGACTTGTGTCACAGGGAATAGACAACACAGAATGGCATTTCCAGGAGGCTTCATTAAAGAACCTGGAAATGAAACCATTTTTTTCTATGTATGTACGCATGTAAGTCAGTAGATAATAATGTACTTTGTTTAATTTCTTAAAGGTTTAAAACATTAAAGACTACTTTCCATGTTGCTTCATCTCAATTTTAACAGGACAGACATTCAGGTCCCAAATGGCAGAACAATTTTTGGCAGAATATTTTTAAATGATATTATGGAAATTATCGAGAATTTTATAGGCAATGATATTCCCCGAATCAAAAGGCATAGTAATAAAGGGTTCCTAAAGTGTAATTTTCTCATGTTAAAAAAGACCTTCCATTTTGCATTAAAAGGGGAATTGGACTCGATTTAATTATGTATAGGACATGCTAAAAGGATAATTATGCTTTTCATTATCATCACATTCTGGAATGGACACAGTCTGTCTTGAGACCACAACTAAGGGAAAATTGGCTAGACGCCTTAACTACTTCCAAACTTTCTCCCCTTTCATAACTGCAGCTCTACCTAGGATCTTTAATGTTTTTCCCTGTGCCTCAGGAGGATGAACCCTTATCAACACAGGCTATACATTTGGGTTATAGTGTGATCATCATGACCAGGTATCCCATTTGCTTTCTAGCCCACAGCTATACTATCCAGTAGAATTTTCTTTGTACTATCAGTGTTTTAAACCAGTTTTACAAAGTGTTCATCATTTTTTGTGCAAGCAGCATCATAGTGTATAAAGGCTGAAAAGGACAATAAATATGAAAGCAATTTTAATTTCCAAGAATTATACATTATGTCAGTGATTGACAGCTTTTATACTTTTAACAAACGCATATAAAAATCAATTTTGAGAGTATATTTCAGTGTGCATCCAGATGTTTTAATTTTGTCCAGAGCATTATTACAGCTACTAACATCTGTATTCCCTTGCCTCAAAGTGAAGCGATTTGTCCAAAGCAAATACAAGATTTGTTGCTAGACATTTGCATGTTGGCTTTTATTATCCTAAATATGTTCACTTACAGAATATTATCATATGGAATTGGGAGTGGAAATACAAATGACTTTTGGGCTCATTGTAGCTGTATGTTCAGTGCTGGTAGGGACAAAGACTAGATAGATGGTAGTTCCTATACTGTCAGCCTTGGGGCTTAAGCTTTAGTCTCATACTCACTACCTTTTAGCTTTCTTCCATCCCTGTCAAGACTCACTCCCCCTATAAATACATTTTATTTATTATTATTTTCCTTTATTACAATTTATTCAGTTTGTATCCAGCTGTGACCCCTCCCTCATCTCCTCCCAACCTCACTCTCTGTCATCTCCTCCTATGCCTCTCCCCTACTCCATTACTCAGGGAGGTCCTCCTTCCCTTCCGTCTGACCCTAGCCTATCAGGTCTCATCAGGTCTGGTTACATTATCTTCCTCTGTTGCCTGGAAAGGCTGTACCCACCAAAGGGGAGGTGATTAGAGAGTCTGCCACTGAGTTCATGACAGGGAAAGCCTCTACTCCTTATACTAGGGCCTCACTTGGAGACTGAGTCTATGAGCTACATCTGAGCTACATCTGAGCAGGGGTTTTAGGTCCTCTCTATGCATTGTCCTTGTTTGAGTTATAATTCTCTTCAGGGACCCCAGGATACAATGAAAGCAGTGGTAAGGGAAATATTCTTTTTTTTCCTGATTATTTTTCTTTAATTATCATCATCATTTGTTACAATTTATTCAGTTTCTATCCCAGCTGTGGCCCCCTCCATCACTCCCTTTTTTCCCTTTGCCCCTCTCCTACTCCACTGATAGGGGAGATCCTTCTCCTCTTCTATTTGACCTTAGCCTATCACATCTCATCAGGACTGGTTACATTGTCTTCCTCTATGCCCTGGCAAAGCTGAAACCCACAGGGGTAGGTTGATCAGAGAGCCTGCCAGTGAGGGAAATATTCTTAGCTCTAAGTGCCTTCAGAAAGAAGTCTGAGACATTTCATAAAAGCAACTTAATGGCACACCTTAAAACTCTAGGGGGGGAAAGGAATCTCACACACACAAGAGGAGTAGATGATTAAAAATAATCAAACTCAGAGCTGAAATCAATAAATTAGAAACAAATAAAAGAATTCAAAGAATCAACAAAACCAAGAGCTGGTTCTTTGAGAAAATCAACAAGACAGATAAACCTTTACCCAAACGAATCAAAAGGCAGAGAGGAACTATCCAAATCAGCAAAATCAAAAATGAAAAAGGAGCTATAACAACAGACACTGAGGAAATTCAAAGAATCATTAGGTCTTACATGAAAATCTAAATGAAAAAGACAATGCAAACATCTTTGAATGAACAATGCTTACTATATTGATTTTTAGAAATTACTTTAAACTTTAATATTGTGCTTGATGAAAATGCACATTTGCCAATAGTTTTTCTTGTTTTTTTTTTTTTTTTTTTTTTTTTTTTTTTTTTTTTTTGCTTGTTTGTTTTTGTTTTTTTTTTTACCGGATCAGGTCAAACTATTGATATAATATACATAGAATCATATTTAGAAGAATTACTTTAAATCGTACACTTTCTGATGTTGATTTCCATGCTTTTCTTGTATTAAACCACTTTACTGTCATAATGATTTTGACGGTATTTGAAACTGTCTGTTTTGCTTATTAACTATTAATGGCACTACTTGATCAGAACTTGATCAGTACTTGAGCAGAACTTGATCATTTAAAGTTACATTCCTTTTGAGGAAATATCATTCTCTAAACATCTCATGAAACTATTCAAAATCAGTTAATTTAATGTAAATAATACAGGGCCACAGAGTCTAATCAAACCATAAGACTTACTTCTTATATAATTGATTAGTTAGTTACATTAAATTAATTCTGTGAGTAGTATAAAGCATTAATCTAACTCATTATACTTAAATTCTGTAATTATATTAACTATATAACATTTAATCACATTATGATAATGCATGCTTCTTTTATAACATATTTATTGTATTATTTCTCTTTTCCTATTTAATATTTGACAAATATAAGTTAATTTAACAGCATGAGAAGAGGTGTTAGAGCCTGTGTTTTGAATAGCATCTTTGGATAAATTTAGTATGTTGTGCTTCCTGTAATTCTAATATTTTAATTTCCTTTTTTATATTTTTTTCTATTATATTTTAAGATTGGATCACCTAGTCTGGAACTCCCTGTACAGCAAACGGAGAACTTGAAGATCTTCATGGGACTACAAGTGTGACCATCCACTTCATGTTATGCTTCTCACCATGTAGAAGCCAAGAAGCAAAACAAAATAACAGGCCACCTCTGGCAAGCTAGGCCAGCTCTATCAAGTTATCTACATCTCCGGCACTTTAATGCAATGTTTGATTTTACTTCTAGTGTTAGAGTGGGTCGTTTTGAGGACTTTGTAGTTAAACCACATTTGTTCTTGTCATTAAGCTTGCTTTTCTTCTTTTTCTCTTTGTTTATTTCTTCCTTCCTTCCTTTTTTCTTCTTTCCTGCCTTCCTCCCTTCCTTTCTTTCTTTTCTTCTTTGTCCTTCATTCCTTCCCCCTTCTCACTAGCTCCAGTTTTTCTTTCTTTTCTTCTTTCTTTCTTTCCTGCCTTCCTTTCTTAAAAAAAAAACAAAAAACAAAACAAAACAAAACAAAAAAAACACCCTAAATGTTGGTGGTACTGTTCTTTGGCCTTGTGCCCTGGACTATATAAAACAGGAAGAAATAAAAAAGAGTGAATTAAAACAACCCTTGATCTTTACTTCCTCATTGTAGAAACAATGTAACCAGCTATTTAAATCTCTTCCTGCCCAGGCTTCCCCACCAACATGGACTGCCCCTCACATTAAGCCAAAATAAACTCTCTTTTCTGTAAATTAATTTAACTAATGTGTTTTACCTAATGAAAGAAAAAAATAACAACTATTCTTCATTTATTTACCATATTGCCAATGTGGAGCTTTGGTCTGAGTAAAAACAGCTCCTCTAAGTAGCTCATATGGTGAATTAATGCCCCCTCTCCCGGTAGCAACATCCAGAAGTGATTGGCTTATGAAGGAACTAACTTCAATGATTAATCCACTGATTGATTTGTGGAAAACAGAATATTAAGAATTCAGGCCATGGATAAAGAATTAGGCCACTGAAGGTATATGTTTGAAGACAATATCTCCCTCTCTGGACACCACCTACCTCACTAATCTTTGGTAAGTACATGGTAAGCAGCTTTGCCTCTCTCCTGTTCTCAACTGACATAATACTCTGCTTCATCAAAGCTCTGTGTCAATGAAGCAACCCAAGAAAGAGTTAAAAACTTGTATTTTTTATGCAGACGTACGACATATTTTGCCATGCTAATGAAAATAAACTCAAACAGCACATACTATTATTCAAAACGTAGTATTCATCACTGCACATATTTACTGAATATCCTCTTTATTCAGCATCTCCCTTTAAAACATCAATATGATTATAGTGTACTCATCAGCATTGCAGAGTATACCAATTTCTTAAAACCTATATTATTTTATTGTAAATTTTTAGATGTGAACCTACTTTCACTTATGTGCTTTAATAGATTCATGACATGCACCCAAGTTAACTTTGAACTGATCATATTCATGTATCAGTCCTCAAAAGTTATGTACTACTACACCTAACCTTTACCTATTCCTCAGAAATGTTTTAAATGAACAAGCCTGAAAACACATTCTTGCTGAAATAAGACTAACAATTAACAAAGCAAATTTACACTTAAAATAAGCCAAGCCCAGGCTGTCCCCGAACTCCAGATCCACCTGCCTCTGCCTCCTTCAGCAAATTCTACCGGCCTGCGCCACCAAGGGAATTTTAGGTAAGAACTGGGAAATAGTAAGGTCTGGAGAGGACAGGGTCTCCACAAGGAGAGCAACAGAACCCGAAAATTTGAACACAGGGAACTTCCCAGAGACTCATACTCCAACCAAGGACTATTCCTTGAGATAACCCAGAACCCCTGCACAGATGTAGCCCAGGGCAGTTCAGAGTCCAATTGGGTTACATAGTAATGTGAAGAGGGACTGCCTTTGACATAATCTGATTGGCCTGCTCTTTGATCACCTCCCCCCGGGGGGGGGGGGGAGCAGCCTTACCAGGCCATAGTAGAGGACAATACAGCCACTTTTGATGTGAACTGACAGACTAAGATCAGAAAGGAGAGGAGAACCTCCCCTATCAGTGGACTTGGGGAGTGGCATGCAAGCAGAGGGAGGAGGGAGAGTGGGATTGGGAGGGGAGAGAGGGGCTTATGGGGGGATGCAGAATGAATAAAGTGTAATTGAAGAAAAATTATAAAAAAAAAGAAAAAAATAAGCCAAGCCAATGGCACAAGACTCTAAAAGCTATTCAATGAACTCTACTGATTTCGATTGACTGCTAATTTTTATTCTATTTAATACATATAATCAGAATTTTCAAGTGTATATTCTGGTCATTTAACTTTAAATGTCTGATAGAATAAAATTTTTAAAGATCAAACATAAACTCTGAAAGAAATACCACAAACACAAGAAAGGTTTTTAATTATTTTTTTTATTTTCTATATTAATTACAGTTTATTAATTTTGTATCCCAGATGTAGTCCCCTCTCTCATTCCCTTGCAATCCCACCTTCCCTCCCTCATCTCTTCCCATTCCCCTCTCCAAGTCCACAAATAGGGGAGGTCCCCCTCCCCGTCCATCTGACCCTCCCCTATCAGGTCTCATCAGTACTGGCTGCACTGTCTTCCTCTGTGGCCTGGTAAAGCTACTCTCCCCTCGGGGAGGGGGTTGATCAAAGAGCCAGACACTGAGTTCATATCAAAGACAGTCCCTGTTCCCCTTACTAGTTAACCAGTTGGATACTGAACTGCCATGGGCTACATCTGAGCAGGGGTTCTAGGTTATATCCATTAATGGTCCTTGGTTGGAGTATCATTCTCAGAAAAGACCCCTGTGCCCAGATTTTTTGGTTCTGTTGCTCTCCTTGTGGAGTTTCTGTTCTCTCCAGGTCTTACTATCTCCCCTATCAAATCTAATCCTTTGATAGGATTCCCTGCACTCTGCCCAAAGGTTGGTTATGAGTCTCAGTACCTGCTTTGTTACCCTGCTGGGTAGAGTCTTTCAGAGGCTCTCTCTGGTAGGCTCCTGTCCTGTTTCCTGTTTTCTCCTTATTCCAAAGTCCATTCCATTTTTTTTTTCTGACTGAGAATTCATCATCTTACCCAGGGTGGTCCTTCTTGTTTAGCCTCTTTAGGTGTATAGATTTTAGTATGTTTATCCTATATTATATGTCTAATATATACTTATAAGTGAGTATATGCCATGTGTGTCTTTCTATTTATTTCTATTTCTATTTATTTCTATACTTCACTCAGGATGATCTTTTCTAGATCCCATCATTTGCCTGCAAATTTCAAAATAGATTTTTTGATAATTATCATTATTCGTTAAGAGTAGAAACTATGACTTCTAACAATTGAATTTATTATATGACAATCATTATGCCAAACATGGCAGCTGCACTTCTGTTTCACTGAAATAAACAGATTAAGTTGGATAAAAGAAAAACATATCAGAGGCAATTTGAAAAGATATTGAAATTTGCAAATGAGAGAATTTAACATTTTCTTTCCCTCTACATACCATGAAAGTATATACTTTTTATCATAGATGGCATTTAAGTATGTCAGTCCATAGTAATTATTAAAATCCAGTGGTAAGAAAAATGCAATAGTAATATTTATGGAAATGCATAAAATTATTTTTGGAAATTTGGAAAGCTATTTAGAACTACTTAGCTATTTTGAGTCTTGAGGGCATCATTTGAAGTAACTAATGCTTCAGCACACTAAATGGTACAAAAGCAGTCTCAAAATTGTAAACTATTCTCAAGAAGTGCGGAAAGAGCCTTTGGGGAATATCTTAATTATCTAGAAAACCCGGCTCATTAGTACATTGATTTGAAATGTGATTCTGATGCTAAACACACAAACTTCCATATATATACATGATATATGGAAATTTTAATCACAGTTATTTTACATCTCTATTTTATCTATGTTACACAGGCTAAGAAAATATATTTTTTATTGTCTTTACTAAGATACAGATAATAATTTAGAGCTAGAAAATTATAGAAAACTTAAGTAGAGTCATTTATACATTTAATTACATATTCTAAAATCATAGAATTATTATAACTTTTAATATTATAATATATTAAAGTGTTTTACAATAACTCTGCACTTTATTGTACTCTCAAAAAAAAAAACACAATCAAAAACAGGTAACTATGATTTCCAGTTTTCTAATTAATAATATTTAAAATAACTAAAGAAAAGTTAGTCTATATTTGCTCTACTATTCCAGAGAGTGTGTTGCATGTTCTGTTTCTTCCTAATTAAAATAATGATTATTAAAGCCATTTTATCTCTCCTCTCTCCAACTCCTACCATTTATTTTTATGCCAATCTCTTCTGTATGCCTTCTGTGCGCCCTCTAAAAATGATAGTCTATTTTATTGTTTTTGTTGCTTTATGTCAGGTGTGTTTGTTTGTGTTTGTGTGTGTGTGCATTTGCTTATGCAATTATGTTATTTATATGTAATTACATAAATATAATTCCTAAAGAAATTACGTTATTTTATAATTTTTATATTTTATATATTATAGTTTAAATATAATTATACATATTATAACCTCTCAAGTAATTATATAATTGTATATTTCGCTAAAATTATATATGATAAGTAGAAATGTGTTTCTTCATATATATGAAGCCTTAATAATATTATGCCACTTGGACTGAAAACATTCTCCACAAAAGCCACAGATTATTTAACAAAATGTCCATATCAAGCATGAGAAACATCAGTTTATAGTAACACATTTTTATGACTTTTTAGTACTGTCTACTTTAAGGACTATCCTTCCATAGGTACTAATACTGCTGATGCTAAACAGGTTAATTATTTTTAAAATGTCATCAAGTGCCTAAAAACCTAGGTATAAACACAAAAGCAAACTAAAGCATTTTTTTTGTTAAAATTTTTCAAAATTCTAATGAAAGCTTTCAAACAAAAAGCTACTTAGTAACAGAGACAAGTATTGTACATGTAGTAAAGCAATAACAGAGTAAGATATAAATATTTTCCAGATAGCCTCTATCTCTTTTCTATCACAACATTTATATTTTTTGAAGAAATATGTGCCTATAGACAAATTTTCACAAAACAGTTAATTCGTCTGACAAGTCTGTACAATCTGTTGCCCACAGCTGTATGTCCTGAAGGCTGTCAACACAAACTTTAAACTTATCTCACTCAGATATTAGTAGATTGTTTTATGAATTTATTTTCATAACTTGATTGTATAGTTCTTAATCTTGAATACTGTAAATGACAGTGTTTTGTCACAATGTCAACAGCTTAGCCAGGCTTATTAGACATTGTTCAAATTTCAAAAAAATTAATGTTAAGTAAATCATAGAATTCAATAATATGTTCATAAAAATTGTTCAGTATCTTACAAAATGTCCCTAGAATTGTTAACAAAAGAGTTCAAAAAGAAAAAAAATTATTACAAAGTATAAAACTTAAGATTTGACCCTAAAATAACACTATTATAAAATAGGTATCTGAAAATTTAAAGTTATAATAACACCTTAAAATCTAAGAAAGTAAAGTTAAAATCTTAATAGAATCTAGCAAAGTCCTAGCTGGTTTGTACGAGAATGGCCCACAGCAGAGCATATATTTGAATGGTTAGTCATAAGAGGGTGGAACTGTTTAGGAAGAATTAGGAGATAATTGCCTTTCTGGAGGAATGATGTGGCTTGAGAGGTGGACTTTCAGGTATCAAGCACCCAATCTGCCTGCTGCTCCTGATGTCATGCCTGTCTGCTCCCTGGCATGATGATCATGGACTAACCCTCTGACACTGTAAGCATTTACCCAATTAAATGCTTTCTTTGGTAAGGTTGCTCATGGTAAAAATTTGCTCTTTGTTAAAAGTTGGTCATGACATTTTTATAGGAAAATAGAAAAGTAACTAAAAGAATCACATCACTTAAATAAAAATAAAACTTTCCAGGATATAGCACAGAAAAATATATTAGATTACTTTCAGATTCATAGGCTAAGGTGAAAATTTGGTTGCTTTAAACACAGAAAAACATTCAGATATATTTTTTTTTTTTTCACTAAACAGGAGCTTTTATTATCCCCTTAACTCCTCAGTATGGTGTGGCTTGGTGGGGGGAGTGCATTTGTTACACTTAAGAGAGCATGCTCATGCCCTCATAAATTTCATCATGGTGGTAAGTGCAGTGTCAGCCATTGAGGATTGCAACCACAGAAAAACTCATGAATGTAAAAATATCCCAATGTAGCAAACAAGGTGTGGCTCAGATATGGATACTGACAGAGTCAAGGAACTGGCAAAATGATGAAGGTTCTTGAATTTTGACATTAAGAAAACCACAAAATATACCTGTAGCTATTAAAGTGATAGATAACTAACGGGGTTTGCAATCAATGGCACGTGTTTCAGGGTGTACCTGTGAAGAGGTCCCCCACAAGAACTAAGAGAAGAACAAGACATTCCAATAGAAAGAACTGAGCTTAAAAGTGATCTCCCAGGTTGCTTGATTGCTTAGTTGAAGTATTTGGCAAAAGATGGATATCCTATTAATGAGAGAAACAAAGGTGTGGATTTGGTGAGTTTTGAAGAGGAGAGGACTGAGAGGAGCTGAGGAAGAGATAACATAAGGGAGATAAGAGATGGGGGAGGGAGAAAAATAGGGAAAAGAAGAGGGAGATGGAGAAAACACATTAGTAGAGAAGATGAGAAGCTATGGATGAAATTGTGAGCATTTTAGCTACACAGTGATTCAAGACAAGATTAGACTATAGTAAACTTGCATAAAATAAACAGTATTTATAGTGATACCATGTAGTTAAAAATAAAATGTTATACCAAACCTGCGGCAGAGTGCAGGGAACCATATTAAAGAAGGGGGAGTTAGTATGACCTGGAGAGTATAGGAGCTCCACAAGGACCAACTATATCTGGGTACAGGGGTCTTTTCTGAGACTGACACTCCACCAAGGACCATGTATGTAATATAACCTAGAACCTCTGCTCGGATGAAGCCCATGGTAGCTCAGTAACCAATTGTTTTCCCATAGTAAGGGGAACAGGGACTATTTCTGACAGGAACTCAATGTCAGTCTCTTTGACCTCCCCACCCCCGCAAAGGAGGAACAGTCCTGCTAGGCTACAGAGGAGGACTTTGCAGCCAGTCCTGAAGATACTTAATAAAACAGGGTCAGATGAAAGGGGAGGAGGTCGTCCCGAATCAGTGGACCAGGAGAGGGGCAGGGAGGAGATGAGGGAGAGAGGGTGGGATTGGGAGGGAATGAGGGAGCAGGATACAGCTGCGATATGGAGTCAATAAAATGTAACTAATAAAAAAATAAAGAAAGAAAAGAAAAAAATAAGTGAAAATAAATATATAAAATGTTATAGTTCAGTTGAGTACATTTGGAATGTATTAGTTTCCATACCCTCTTTTTTTTTTTTTTTTTCAATGCAGTTCATTCAAAACCTTGAACAATCATCTGACCCTGGGGAAAGCCAGCCAACAGCTTAAATAGCCTCTGGGTAGCCAACCCAGGCGTGCCACGGGGGCAATGCAGATAGGTCCACATACATGGAAGCAAGCCAGATCTTCGGCCTTAGCCAAATGTGGAGTTGTTTGTGACAGAGAGCACTCACCATCGGGAAGGTGGAAGGCGGAAACCAGCTCCATCTTTAAGGCGCGGCATTACGCAGCTCTCTACAGTTCCCCCTTTTTGTTTTAGACGCATCAGGCAAGAGTAGAGGTCTGATCTCTGATATTAGAAATAAATTGGGACTTTGTACCGATGTTCATTCAGGTGTCATCCACCCAAAGAGCATCAGACCCATCCGATACCTTTTTCTCAGAGGCGGGACCTGGGGCATCAACCCGCATGCAATCAGACATGCTCTTCTCTGGGTCCAAAGCGGCTGACCCTGAGTGCAGTGCTTAGCCAAGCATCCTGAGAGTAACATTTTAGCTTTTTATGGTATCCAACCATGCTTGGGGAGACTGTCCTGCTTCAATGGCTGTAAAGGCCTGAATGGTCATGGCTGCATTACACTGTTGTGAGACTCTAATCTTGCATATATACCACGGGCAAACCAAACCAACATCAGAAGGCCTGCTAACGCTCCCATGCCTGCCCATTCCTTCAGATGATTCATGGCTGCAGCAATCCATGATGATAATCCTGTGGCTAGTCCTGTGTCCACTCTGGTAGAATTTACCGTGACAATGGCCACTCTCAGCTGCTCCATCGTAGTATCGAATTCTCCAGTCCAATTACCTAAAATATAGCTCGACAATTGTTTAGACAGATTTGCAGCACAGGAAAAATTCTCATGTTATATGCTAGTGACTCAAAGTCAAGCATGTTTACATTGACAGCCAAGTTGAGCAATTTGCCATAGGGTATCAATTTGCTCCTGCACGAGGTCAATCCTCTGATTGAATACCATCAAGCTTCCTTTTAGTTGAGCATTAATTCCTTTTTTTACAACTAAGGCATGAGCTACATTGGCTAAAAGATTATTCAGGGTCTGAGCAGTCTTCACAGTATGACTCATGGCTAATGCCAGAGTGGTAGTTCCAACAGCCTCCAATGAGATGGCAGTAACAATGGTGGCTGTAGTTTCAAGATCCCTTTTCTGTCTGAAGAGAGTCATAGCGTGAGGGGCATCAACGGGCACAGGCACCCAGGAGGCATGCAAGTAACTAGGGCATACCTAAATTCACTAGCATTCCAACATTGGGCAAAAAAGCAAGTATCATTACCACAATTACTTGGCTCTATCTGGCTAATAATGAATAAAAATGGGGGATATAGACAAACAGGTGTGGGCTTATAGGAAATATTATGAGAAGCCTTAACCCCCTCGTTGGAACATCCTGCATCAGTTCTAGAACTAGCAGTGGTGGAGTCTGAGGTCTGAGTAGGTACAGGAGACCATTGCCCCCAGGGGCGAGACGTGCTCCATGTAAATTGACTAACTCCATGTTTTCCTCCACTTTTGAAAGTCCTTAAAGGTTCTTAAATTATTTTTTCCCTTTTTTTTTTTTTAAATTTTCATCAATTACACTTCATTCATTCTGCATCCCCCAGGGGGAGGTGATCAAAGAGCAGGCCAATCAGATTATGTCAGAGGCAGTCCCTCTTCACATTACTATGTAACCCAATTGGACTCTGAACTGCCCTGGGCTACATCTGTGCAGGGGTTCTGGGTTATCTCAATGAATAGTCCTTGGTTGGAGTATGAGTCTCTGGGAAGTTCCCTGTGTTCAAATTTTCTTGTTCTGTTGCTCTCCTTGTGGAGACCCTGTCCTCTCCAGCTCTTACTATTTCCCAGTTCTTACATAAAATTCCATTCACTCTGCCCAACAGTTGTCCATCTGTTTTGATAGTCTGCATCTGCTTTGATAGTCTGTAGGGCAGAGGCTTTCAGAGGCCCTCTGTGGTAGGTTCCTAGGTTGTTTCCTGTTTTCTTTTTCTTCTGATGTCCCTCCTCTTTGCCTTTCCGGATGGGGATTGGACATTTTAGTTAGGGTCCTCTCTCTTGCTTAGTTTCTTTAGATGCACAGGTTTTAGTGGGTTTGTCCTATGTTGTATGTCTATATGAGTGAGTATATACCATGTGTGTCTTTTTGCTTCTGGGACAACTCACTCAGGATGATCCTTTCCAGATCCCACTATTTACCTGCAAATTTCATGATTTCCTTATTTTTCATTGCTGAGTAATATTCCATTGTGTAGATATACCACAATTTCTGCATCCATTCTTCAGTTGAGGGGCATCTGGGTTGTTTCCAGCTTCTGGCTATTACAAAAAAAGCTGCTACAAACATGGTTGAGCAAATGTCCTTTTTGTGTACCTGAGCCTCTTTTGAATATATGCCCAGGAGTGGTATGGCTGGATCTTGAGGAAGCGCTATTCCTAGTTGTCTGAGAAAGCGCCAGATTGATTTCCAGAGTGGTTGTACAAGTCTACATTTCCACCAGCAGTGGAAAAGGGTTTCCCTTTCTCCACAACCTCTCCAGCATGTGCTGTCACTTGAGTTTTTGATCTTGGCCATTCTCATGGGTGTAAGGTGAAATCTCAGGGTTGTTTTGATTTGCATTTCCCTAATGGCTAGTGAGGTTGAGCATTTCTTTAAGTGCTTCTCTGCCATTCGGTATTCCTCTACAGAGAATTCTCTGTTTAGCTCTTTTCCCCATTTTTTAAGTGGGTTACTTGGTTTGCTGCTTTTCAGCTTCTTTAGTTCTTTATATATACTGGATATGAGTCTTCTGTCAGATAAAGGGTTGGTGAAGATTCTTTCCCAATCTGTAGGCGGTCGTTTTGTTTTGATGACGGTGTCCTTTGCTTTACAGAAGCTTTTCAGTTTCATGAGGTCCCATTTATTGATTGTTGCTCTTAGAGCCTGTGGTGTTGGTGTTCTGTTCAGGAAGTTTTCTCCTGTACCAATGAGTTCTAGGGTATTACCCACTTTTTTTCAAGCCGATTTAATGTGTCTGGTTTTATGGTGAGGTCTTTGATCCACTTAGACTTCAGTTTTGTGCAGGGTGATAAGTATGGATCTATTTTCATTTTTCTACATGTAGACATCCAGTTGGACCAGCACCATTTGTTGAAGATGCTATCTTTTTTCCATTGTATGGTTTTGGCGTCTTTGTCAAAGATCAGGTGTCCATAAGTGTGTGGGTTTATTTCTGGGTCCTCTGTTCGTTTCCATTGATCCACCGTTCTGTTTCTATGCCAGTACCATGCAGTTTTTTTTTCCTGTTCATTAGTATTTATTATTTTTAATACCTTGCTTTTTTCTTTTTTTTAAACTTTTATTAATTACACTTTATTCATTTTGTATCCTCCCATAAACTCCTCCCTCCTTCCCTTCTTCTTTTTTTTTTTTTTTTTTTTTAAAGCTTGACAACCTAAATTTACTGCTACTCTATAGTACAACTTAAGATCAGGGATGGAGATACCTCCAGAAGATCTTTTATTGTAGAGGATTGTTTTAGCAATTCTGGGTTTCTTGTTATTCCATATGAGAATTTTTCTTTCCAGGTCTGTAAAGAATTGTGTTGGTAATTTGATGGGCATTGCATTGAATCTGTAGATTGCTTTTGGTAAGATGGCCATTTTTACTATGTTAATCTTGCCAAGCCATGAGCATGGGAGATCTTTCCATCTTCTCATATCTTCTTCTAATTCTTTCTTCAGAGATTTGAAATTTTTTTCATACAAGTCTTTGACTTCCTTGGTTAGGGTTACTCCGAGGTACCTTATGTCATTTGTGGCTATTGTGAAGGGTGTTGTTTTCCTAATTTCTTTCTCAGCCCTTTTGTCTTTTGTATACAGGAGGACTACTGATTTTTTTGAGTTAATTTTGTATCCGACCACTTTGCTGAAGGTGTTTATCAGCTGTAGGAGTTCCCTGGTAGAGTTTTTGGGGTCACTCACGTATACTATCATATCATCTGCAAATAGTGATAATTTGACTTCTTCCTTTCCAATTTGTATCCCCTTGATCTCCTTCAACTGTCTTATTGCTCTAGCAAGGACTTCCAGAACTATGTTGAAGAGATATGAAGAGAGCGGGCAGCCTTGTCTTGTCCCTGATTTCAGTGGGATTGCTTTAAGTTTCTCTCCGTTCAGTTTGATGTTGGCTATAGGCTTGCTGTATATTGCCTTTACTATGTTTAGATATGTACCTTGTATCCCTGATCTCTCCAATACCCTCTTATTAAGTAAAATATACAAGAGAAAACATTTTATGTGTCAACAATAAGACCTAAAATTCTAAGGGAGAATCTTAGAGAAATTGATTCAGGACACTAACATTGTCAAAGCTGTTTGCATACAAAATCTATAAATTCAACAAACTCATAAAATATCCTTTTAATATAAAACAGACCTGTGAAGCTAAAGAAATATTAAACAGTTAAACTAAAGCCTGAACATGGTTAAAATTTTTTGCAATGTATATATTTAAGGCTTGAGAGAGATTAAACACTCAAAAAACTTAAAAAAAATACAAAACAACAACAAAAAAAAAAGGTGAGGAATACAACAGTAAGAAATAATGAACTTGAAATTGGGTAGAATTTTCAGGTGGGTATTTATGATCTTTGCATACAATTTTTAAAATTTATTTTTAAGCTATATATCCTCTTTACATCCTTATCATAGCCCCCTCTCTCCTCTACTTCTGACCCCTCCCACATACCTTATTCCCCTTATCCACCCTTCCCCTGGTCTTATGAAAAGGGAAAGCCATTCCATCAACCCACCCCAGCATATCAAGTTGCATCAGGACTGAGTTCTTCCTCATCCACGGAGACCACACAAGTCACTGACTTCGGACAAAGTGATCAAAAGCGGGCAACAGAGTCCATGTCATAGACAGCACCCACTAAACTTACTAGAAGACCCACATGAAGATCAAGCTGCCCATCAGTTTTGAATGGACTAGACTCTGCCTATGCATGTTTGTTTGTTTGTTTGTGTGTGTGTGTGTTTAAAGGTTTATTTATTTTTTTATTTATTACAATTTATTCATTTTGTATCCCAGATTCAGAGCCCTCCCTCACCTCTTCCCAATCCCAGTCTCCCTCCCTCTTTTCCTCCCATGTCCTTTCCTCAGTCCACTGATAGGAGAAGTCCTCCTCCCCTTTCTTCTTACCCTAGCCTATCAGGTCCCATCAGGAGTGGCTGCATTGTCTTCATCTGTGGCCTGGTAAAGTTGCCCCATCCAACTCAGGGGGAGGTGATCAAAGAGCTAGCCACTGAGTTCATGTCAGAGACAGTCCTTGTTCCCCTTACTAGGAAGCCCATTTGGAGACTGAGCTACCATTGGCTACATCTGTGCAGAGGTTCTAGGTTCTCTCCATGCATGGTCATTGGTTGAAGTTTCAGTCTCAGAAAATACCCCTGTGCCCATATATTTTGGTTCTGTTGCTCTGCATGTGGAGCTCCTCTCCCTTCCAGGTCTTTCTATCTCTTCCTTCATTCATAAGATTCTCTGCATTCTGCCCAAAGTTTGGGTATGAGTCTCAGTATCTGCTTTAATTACCTGCTGGGTACAGTATTTCAGAGATAATAAGATAGGAGGTAAGGCTCCTATCTTATTCCATGTTTTTGCCCTCTTCGGACATCTGTCTATCCCATTTGCCTTTCTGAATGAGGATTGAATATCTTACCTTGGGTCCTCCTTCTTGCTTAGCTTTAGTTATATGGATATTTGTATGATTATCCTTCTTGGCTTCCTAGATGAATGTTGTTTAGTTAGGGCTTCGGTCTCTGTGAGCCCCCATGGGTCTAGGTTAGTTGACTCTGTTGATCTTCTTGCAGCATTCTGTAACTTTCAAATGTTTTGAGTCTAAAACCATTGAATCAAAATTACCTTTCCTACAAGATGTGCAGAGAGAAAGATAGAGTATAGACTGAGGGAATGGCCAGTCAATGCCTAGCCTAACATGAGATGTACCCATGGGAGAAAACCAACCCCTGACTCCATTAATAATACTTTGCTATGTTTACATACAAAATTTTAAGGAGATATTTTATTGAAAATAGATTAAAATGTTTATTTATGTATTTTATGTATCTATATGCATGTATGCACAAATGTCAGAGGAGAGGATCAGATCCCATTATAGATGGTTGTGAATGCCAAGCTGTTGCTAAGAATTGAACTCAGTATCAGTGGAAGAACAGCCAGTATTTTTAACCACTGAGTCATATCTGCAGCCAATGAAAATAGATTCAATGTAAAATACAATACAATGAATTTTAAAACAACCACTACCACATTTAGTAAATATTTCTACATGCTATGGTTTGTGCTAGGAAATTCTAAACAACATTAATTAAAAAAAATAAGAGTAAACATGACTTTTTATATCTATCACTTTTATATATAAGTAGTATATTCAGTAGTCAATATTCTGGTCTAAGCTCTTGGTTCAAGGCAACTGCTCTTCATTCTATTTTTTATATTTTTATTTTATGTACATTAGAGTGAAGGTGTCATATCCCTTGGAACTGTACTTGCAGACAGTTGTGAGCTGTAATGTGGGTTCTGGGAATTGATTCCAGGTCCTTTGGAAGAGCAGGCAGTGCTCTTAACAACTGAGCCATCTCTCCAGCAACCTGCTCTTCATTCTTGTCTACTTATTTCAAACAATAAACACTCCACAGAAATTGGGAAATGTTTTAATTTTTAGTTACTTGCTTTTAAATTTTGTTAGAAAAAGTATAATATAAAAGTTATTTCAAAGACTAGGTGAGATCCTGTAAACCCAGAAACAAAGAAGCAAGCAAAACATGCTTTAGCAGGTGATACATTTGAATCACATATTCCTTGACATACTTGTTTGAAGAATTTTTTAAAGCAAAGTTTCTTGAGATTACAAAATCTTTATGACTATATTATATAAACACTGTTTAGAATTTTACTAGAGTATGATTTGTTTTGTCTTTAATTTTATTATTTCTAGGATTGTACACTGTCATTTTGAATAACACTGGTCATATAGAGAAAGCAGCTGTGCAAATTGAATTCTGCAGGTGATATTTGGTGGATTCATATTTCATGCACAAATGTACTATGAATGTTCCATCACTGAGATTGTGATGTGCTACTGTTCTTTGAAATATAGAATGGAATAAATATCACAGGTGAGAGGCATAGTATTGAGATGGAATTATCAATAGATTTTTATTCGGATGATATAAATCATGTTTCACCTAAGTGTGTTTAACATATTTCAGTGCTCCCATTATGTCTGAATAATGGAGCAAAATCACATCCAGCAAATCATTACTCTTTCAAAATGAAAATTGGAAAGATTACTCTGATGGGTAACACAGATAATTTTATGTAAATTCATAGTGTAGATTATGTTATACCATATACTGTTAGTTGAGGTAAAAAATAGTTTAACAGAAAACATCAATGTTAATGCTGTCCTAGAGAAACATTCCAAGAATGGAATGGTACTGTAAATGTCTGTTGACAGTGCTTTTGTTTTTTGTTTGTTTGTTTGTTTTGTATTATTATTATTATTATTATTATTATTATTTACAAGTTATTCACTTTATATACAGGCTATAGCCTACGCTCTCCTCTCCACCCCATCTCACCCTCCTTCCATCTTCCCCACTCATCCCTCACCCCTAGTCCACTCATAGGGGAAGACTTCTCAGCCTACTATGAGATCTTAGTATATCAGGTCTCATCAGGACAGCCTGGATTACCTTTTTTCTGTGGGAAGGATGGATATCCCCACCAGGGGAATGTGATCAAAGTGTAGGAAACTGAGTTCATGGCAGAAACTACCCTTACTCCCCTTACTAGGAAAGCCAAGTGGAGACTGAGCTGCCTATGAGCTATATCTGAGCATGGGTTCTTGGTCCCGTCCATGCAAGGTCCTTGGAAGATGCATAAGTCTCTGCAGGACCCCCTGGGCCCAACTATTTTGGCATTCTTGGTCTCCTTGTAGGGCCCTTATCCTCTCCCTTCTTGCATATGATTTCCTGCTCTGCCCAGAGTTTCTGTTACTCTTCATCTGCTTTGATTCCCTGCTGGATGGAGTCTTTGAGAAGATATCTGTGGTAGGCTCCTGTTCTGGTTCCTGTCTTCTACCACTTCCAGTGTCTAACCTATTTACTCTTCTGAATGAGAATTAAGCATTTCTCTAGAGTTCTCCTTGTTCTTTTGTTTTAAAAAAATACTATTATAATTTATTACAATTTATTCAATTTGCATCCAGGCTGTGTCCCCCCTCCTTTGTGACTTCCCAATCCCACCCTCCCTCCTTCTTCTCCCCAGAAGCCTCTTCCCTAATCCCTTCTATGGATCACCATCCCCTGGAGGGTGCAGCCTTGCCAGGCCATCAAGGAATACATTGCAACCAGTTCTCCTTGTTTTTTTCGCTCCTTGAAATCTGTAGATTTTAGCATGTTTATCCTATATTATATGATTAATGTCCTCTTATTAGTGAGTATATCTCACCCCTGTCTTTCTGTTTCTGGCTTACCTCACTCAGGAAAATATTTTCTAGTTCTGACCATTTGCCTGAAATTTTCATAATTTCCTTGTTTTTAATAGTTAAATAATATTCTATTGCATAAATATACCACAAATTCTATATCTATTCTTCATTTGAGAGATATCTGCGATGTTTCCAGATTCTGGCTAATACAAATAAAGTTGTTATGAATATAACTGAGCAAATGTCCTTCTGCGGTTGAGCATCTTGCAAATATATGCCCAGGAGTGCTCTAGCTGGGTCTTGAGGTAGCACTATTCCCAAACTTCTGAAAAAAATGCCAGTTGATTTCCAAAGAGACTGTACAAGTTAACATTCCTACCAGCAAAGAAGGAGGATTTCACTTTCTCCACATCCTCTCCACCATGTGTTGTCACTTGAGATTTTGATCTTAGCCATTCTGATGAGTGTGAGATGGAATCTCAGAGTTATTTTGGTTTGCATTTCCCTGATGACAAAGGACAATAAGCATTTCTTTAAGTGCTTCTCCACCATTCGATACTCCTCTATTCTCTGTTTAGTTCTGTACCCTCATTTTTAATTGCATTACTTGGTTTGTTGGTTGGTGTTTAACACCTTGAGTTCTTTTCATAATCTGGATATTAGCCCTCTGTCCGATACAGTGTTGGTGAAGGTCCTTTTCCAGTCTGTAGGCTGTCGTTTTGTTCTGATGATAGTTTCTTTTGCTTTACAAAAGCTCTTCAGTTTGTTGAGGTCTAATTTTTTTGCTTGTTGATCTTAGAGCCTGTGCTGTTGATGTTCTGTTCAGGAAGTTGTCTCCTGTGTCAGTGAGTTCAAGGTGCTTCCCCACATTTTCTTTTAACAGTTTTAGTGTGTCTGGTTTTACATTGAGGACTTTGATCCACTTGGACATTTGTATAGGGTGATAAGTATGGATCTATTTGCATTTTCTGCATGTATACATTGAGTAAGACCAACACCATTTGTTGAAGATTATATCGTTTTTTTTTTTTTTTTTCTAATTGTACAGTTTTGGCTTCTTTATAAAAATCAGGTGTCCATAGGTGTGTGGAGTTATTTCTAGGTCTTCAATTAGATTCCATTCATACACCATTCTCTTTCTCTACCAGTACCATGAAGTTTTTATTCTTGTTGCTCTATAGTACAGCTTAAGCTCATGGACAGAGTTAATGCCAAAAGTTCTATTATTTTACAGGAGTTGTTTTAGCATTCTGTTTTGTTTGTTATTTTTCCATATGAAATTGAGAATTATTCTTACTAGGTCTGTAAAGAATTGTATTGGTATTTTGATGGGAACTGCATTGGATCTGTAGGTTTTTTTTTTTTGTTTGTTTGTTTGTTTGTTTGTTTTTGCAAGGCCATTTTCACTATGTTAAACCTACCAATCCATGAACAAAATTTGAAAATTTAAATGAAATGGACAATTTTCTTAAAAGATTCTACTTACCAAAGTTAAATCAAAATTAGGTAAATAAATTAAATAGTGCTATATCCCGTAAGGAAATAGATATAATCCTCAAAATCACCCCCCCCAAAAAAAAAGGCCAGTACTTTATTGAGTAATTTTATATCCATGTTCATAAGCTACATTGGTCTGAAGTTCTCTTTTTGGTTGGCTTTGTGTGGTTTAGGCAACAAAGTGACTGTGGCCCCATAGAATGAGGTTTGTAATGAGTTCTTTCTGTTCTATTCTGTGTGTTAGTTTAAAGAGTATCAGTATTAGCTCTTCTTTGAAGTTCTGGTAGAATTCTGCACTCAAACCATCTGGTCCTGGGGTGTTTTTGGATCAGAGACTTTTGATGACAGTTTCTAATTCATTAGGAGACGTAGAACTATTTAATTTATTTACCTGATATTGATTCAGCTTTCATAAAAGGAATCTATAAAGAAAATTGTCAATAAATAACAAAGATAGACTGTTAGGGAAGATCCAAGATGGCAGCGACCAGCCTGCACTATATCTGAGGGGCAAAAGATCTGAAACTCCAAAATTGGTGAGTGAAGGGGCTGCTGAACCCAGAACAAATATATCAAGGATTCCTGGGAGAAAGGGGACTAACCTTGAACTCAGTGCATTTACATTCCAGTGACTTGAAGACTCTTCCATGGACTTTTCATGGGGGCTCAATCCCCAGGCACTTCCCTGTATCTACCTGGCAGAAGCAGCCAGCAGATTCTCCACAGACCACAGCACCCAGGCCCAGAACACTGGTGGCCCCTAGCAAAGAAACCCAGGCTCGGGATCCTGGACAGAAGATAGTCAACCCTTCTCAGTACTCCCCCAGGCAGACCAGCCTGCCACCATAATACTTCACTGGCAGAAGTGAAGGATACAGAGATTCTGCAGATTCTGCCATAGACCACAGCGCCCAGGTCCCAGTGCCAGTAGCTACTAGCAAAGAAACTGAGGCTCGGGATCTGGGACAGAGAATACTCAGTTGGCATGCCCTCAACCCCCCAGAAAAAAATGAACCAAATATACCCAAGAGAAGGAGACAGCTGGAGATAATCAAACTCAGGACTCATATCAATAAATTAAGATCAAATAAAACTATTCAAAGAATCAATGAAACCAAGAGCTGGTTCTTTGAGTAAATCAACAAGATAGACAAACCCTTAGTCAAACTAACTAAAAGGCAGAGAGAAACTATCCAAATCAGCAAAATCAGAAATGAAAGGGGGGCATTACTACAGATACTGAGGAAATCCAAACAATCATTAGGTCATACTACAAAAGCCTATATGCCACAAAATTTGAAAATCTAAATGAAATGGACAATTTTTTGATAGATTACACATGCCGAAATTAAGTCAAGACCATATATAAAGATTGAATAGTCTTATATCCCCCAAAGAAATTGAAGCAGTCATCAACAGTCTCCCTTCCAAAAAAAAGCCATGGGCCAGATGGTTTCAGCACAGAATTCTACCAGACCTTCAAAGAAGTGCTAACTCCAATTCTCTTCAAACTCTTCTACAAAATGCAAACAGAAGGAACATTACCAAACTCATTCTATGGAGCCACAGTCACCTTGATACTTAAAGGACACAAAGACCCAACAAAAAAAAGAGAACTTCAGACTTATCTCTCTTATTATCATTGATTCAAAAAAATCAATAAAGTACTTGCAAACCAAATCCAAGAACACATAAAAGATATCAGCCACCATTACCAAGTAGGCTTCATCCAGGCATGCAAGGGTGGTTCAATATATGGAAATCCATCATTGAGATCAACCATATAAACAAACTGAAGGAGAAAAACCACACCATCATTTCCTTAGATACTGAAAAAGCGTTTGACAAAATCCAGCACCTATTCATGGTTAAAGTCTTAGAGGGATTAGGCATAAAAGGCACATACATAAATATAGTAAAAGCAATATACAGCAAGCCTATAGCTAACATCAAACTCAATGGAGAGAAACTTAAATCAATCCCAGTGAAATCAGGGACAAGGCAAGGCTGCCCACGGTCTCCATCTCTTCAACATAGTACTTGAAGTCCTAGCTAGAGCAATAAGACAATTAAAGGAGATCAAGGGAATACAAATCAGAAAGGAAGAAGTCAAAGTATCACTATTCATAGATGATATGATAGTATACATGAGCGACCCAAAAAAATTCATCCAGAGAACACCTTTAGCTTATAAACAGCTTCAGCAAAGTGGCTGCATACAAAATTAACTAAAAAAAAATCAGTTTCTCCCCTATGTATGAAAGACAAATAGGCTGAGAAAGAAATTAGGGAAACAACACCCTTCACAATAGCCACTAATAACATAAAGTACCTGGGTGTGACTCTAACCAGGCAAGTTAAAGATCTGTTTGAAAAAAAACTTCAAGTCTCTGAAGAAATAAATTAAAGAAGATCTCTTAAGATGGAAATATCTCCCATGTTCATGGATCTGTAGGACTAAAATAGTGAAAATGGCCATTCTGCCAAAAGCAATCTACAGATTCAATGCAATTCCATCAAAATACTATCACAATTGTTTACAGACCTTGAAAGAAAAATTCTCAACTTCATATGGAGAAAAAAACAAAACAGAACAGAATTTCCAAAACTATCCTGTACAATAACAGATTGTCTTGAGATATCTCCATCCCTGATCTCAAGTTGTACTACAGAGCAAAATAATAAAAACTGCATGGTAATAGCATAGAAACAGAATGCTGAATCAGTGGAACTGAATAAAAGACCCAGAAATAAACCCACACATCTATGAATACTTGATTTTTGACAAAGAAAACAACAACATCCAATGGAAAAAAAAATATAGCATCTTCAACAAATGGTGCTGGTCCAACTGGATGTATACAGGTAGAAAAATGAAAATATTTCCATATTTATCACCCTGCACAAAAATAGAGTCGGAGTGGATCAAAGACCCCAACATAAAATTAGACACACTGAGTCTATTAGAAGAAAAAGTGGGGAAGAGCCTAGAACTCATTGGCACAGGAGACAACTTCCTGAAGAGAACACTAACAGCACAGACTCTAAGAGCAACAATCAATGAATGAGACATCATGGAAAAGAAAAGCTTCTGTAAAGCAAAGGACACTGTCATCAGAACAAACGACAGCCTAAAAACTGGGAAAGGATCTTCACCAACCCTATATCTGACAGAGGGCTGATATCCAGAATATATAAAGAACTAAATAAGTTTAAAAGCAACAAATCAAACAGTCCAATTAAAAAAAGGGGGTACGGAGCTAAACAGAGAATTCTCTGTAGAGGAATATAGAATGGCAGAGAAACACGTAAAGAAATGCTCAACACCCTTAGCCACCAGGGAGATGCAAGTCAAAACGACCTTGAGATTTCACCTGACACCCATCAGAATGGTTAAGATCAAAAACTCAAGTGACATCACATACTGGAGAGGTTGTGGAGAAAGGGGAACCCTCCTCCATTGCTGGTGGGAATGTAAACTTGTCCAACCACAATAATCAATCTGGCACTTTCTCAGACAATTAGGAATAGCACTTCTCAAAGTTCCAGCTGTACCATTCCTAGGCATGTATCCAAATGATGGTGAAGTACACAACAAGGACATTTGCTCAACCATGATCTTAGCAACAGTGTTCTTATTCATAATAGCCAGAAGCTGGAAACAACCCAGATATCCCTCAATGTAGGAATGGATACAGAAACTGTGTTACATTTACACAATGGAATACTACTCAGTAATTAAAATAAGGAAATCATGAAATTTGCAGGCAAATGGTGGGAACTAGAAAAGATCATCCTGAGTGAGGTATCCCAGAAACAGACACATACCGTATATACTCACTTATAAGTGGATACTAGACATATAAGACAGGATAAACAAACTAAAATCTGTACACCTAAAGAATATAAACCAGAAAGGGGACCCAGGGTAAGATGATCAATCCTCACTTAGAAACACAAATGGGATGGACTTTGGAAGTAGGAGAAAACAAGTAACAGGATAGGAGCCTACTATAGAGGGCCTCTGAAAGACTCTACCTAGTAATGTATCAAAGCAGATGCTGAAACTCATAACCAAACCTTGGATTGAGTTCAGGGAATCATATTAAAGAAGGAGGAGATAGTAAGACCTGGAGAGGACAGGAGCTCCACAAGGACCAAATATATCTGGTCACAAGGATCTTTTCTGAGACTGTTTCTCCAGCCAAGGACCATGTATGGATATAACCTAGAAGCCCTGCTCGGATGTAGCCCATGGCAGCTCAGTATCCAAGTGGGTACCCTAGTAAAGGGAACCGGGACTGTATCTGACATGAACTCAGTGGCTGGCTCTTTTACCTACCCCTCCCTGAGGGAGGAGCAGCACTGCTAGGCTTCAGAGCAGGACATTGCAATCAATCCTGAGGAGACCTGATAAGCTAGGATCAGATGGACGGAGAAGAGGCCCTCCCCTATCAGTGGACTTAGAGAGGGCAGGGAGGAGATGAGGGAAGGAGGGAGGTATTTTAAGGGAATGAAAGAGGGGGCTACCAGCCAGGATAGAAAGAAATAAAATAACATAAAAATAATAATTTAATTTAAAAAAGATCGAAAAATAAAAGAAAATTGTCCATTTCATATAGATTTTCAAATTTTGTGGTGTATAGCCTTTTGAAGTAGGACCTAGTGATTCTTTAGATTTCCTCAGTATGTGTCATTATGTCCCACTTATCATTTCAGATTTTAATGATTTGGATATTCTTTTTTAGTTGGCTAAGGTTTTGTCTATCTTGTTGATTTTCTCAAACAACCAGCTCTTGGTTTCATTGATTCTTTGAATAGTATTCTTTATTTCTAATTTATTGATCTCAGCCCTCAGTTTTATCATTTCTAACCATCTACTCTTCTTGGGTGTGTGTCCTTCAAAATTTTTTTTTGTTTTTTGGCTTTTAGTTATGCCTTTAATTTTTTTATATGAGATACCTCAAATTTCTTTATGTAGGCACTTAGTGCTATGTGCTTTCCTCTTAGCATTGCTTTCATTGTGTTCCATAATTTGGTTAAGTTGCGCATAATTTCCATTGAGTTCTAGGAAGTGCTTAATTTCTTTGTTTCTTCCCTGACATAGCGTCCTTCAGTAGAGAGTTGTTAGGTGTCCATGCATATGTAGGCGTTTGATATTTCTGTTACTGATGCATCTACTTTTAGACCATGGTATTCTGTTATGACACAAGGGATAACTTCACTTCTCTTGTCTCTGTTGATACTTGCTTTGTACCAGACTATATGGTCAGTTTTGCAGGAGGTTCCACGAGGTGCTGAGAAGCTCTTTTATGTTTGGGTGAAACGTTCTGTAGACATCTATTATGCCCACTTGATTTAAGATCTCTGTAAGTGTCATTATTTCTCTGTTAAGTTTCTGTCTCAATGATTTGTACAATGGTGTTGGGATTGATGTGTGATTTAAATTTTTTATATTTATTTTTTTTATTATTAATTACATCTTACTTACTTTGTATCTCCCCATAAGTCCCTCCCTCCTCCCCTCCCGATCCCACCTCCCTCTCCCTTCTTCATGCATGTCCCTCCCCAAGTCCACTGATAAGGGAGGTTCTCCTCTCCTTCCTTCTGATGTTAGTCTATCAGTTCTCATCAGAAGTGGCTGCATTGTCATATTCTGTGGCCTGGTAAGGCTGCTCCACCCTCAGGAGGAGGTGATCAAAGAGCAGACCAATCAGATTATGTCAGAGGCAGTCCCTCTTCCGATTACTATGTAACCCACTTGGACATTAAACTGCCGTGGGCTACATCTGTGCAGGGGTTCTAAGTTATCTCCATGAAGTTACCTTTAGTCTATGTTTTCATGGGTGTAGCTGAACTTTTTGGTTGGAGTTTTTCTTCTAGTATTTTATATAGGGCTGTATTGCTCTGAATATATTGTTTAAATTTACTTATGTCAAGGAATTATTTGTTTTATCTATCTATCTTGATTGAAAATTTTCCTGGGTATAGTAGTCTGGGTTTGCGTCCTTGATCTCTTAGTGCCTGTGAGATATCTGCCCAGGCCTTTCTGGCTTTCATAGTCTCTGTTGAGAATTCTGGTGTGATTTTGATAGGTCGATTTGTACCTGTTACTTGACCTCTTTCTACTGCCGCTTTTAATATCTATAGAATAACACCAATATATATATATATATATATTGGTGTTGTTCTATAGATTGGTGTTGTTAATATCTATAGAATAGCACCAATAATATATATATTGGTGTTGTTCTATAGATTAAATGTTTTGATTATTATGTGATGTGAGACGTTTCTTTTCAGGTTTAGTCTATTTAGTGATCTATAAGACTAATGTATATTTGTAGGCATCTCCTTCCTTATGTTTGGGAAATTTTTCTCTGATTTTCTTGAAAGCATTTTCTATACTTTGGAGTTTTTTGTCTTTTTGTCTCTTCCTATTATTCTTAGGTTTCATCTTTTTATGGTGTCCTTTATTTCTTGGAAGTTTTGTGTCAGGAAAATTTCTGTTGTATTTTCTTTGAGAGATGTTTTGATTTCTTCAGTTGTACCTTCAGCTTCTGAGAGTCTCTCCTCCATCTCTTGTATTCTGTTGGTGATGCTTACCTCCATGGTTCCTGATCTCTTCTCTAAGGTTTTCATCTTCATTTTTTTTCTGAGTTTGTGTTTTCTTTGCTGACTCCAATTTCATTTTCTAGTCCCTCTTGGAAACCCTTGATAGTGTGTTTGGATTCAGATATGCTTCTATTTGTTTTGTTTTTATGATCGTTATTCTAAAGTGTTAATATTCCTACATTAAGCCAATAAAACAAACCATGTGTTAAGTGCTATATTGTTAATATTTTGTACAATGTATTTCCAAAATATATAGTAACTTTTTAAAACTGTAACTTTAATATAATGAATAAAGTTGAAAATTCAGATAGTTGTAGCAAAATACTGGCAAATTAAACAAAAATATATGCTGGAAAGTCTATTAGTTTTAATAACACTTACACTTTTTCTTGTGTTCATTATGTTCTGTTGACAAATTTATAGTATTTCTTATAAAACAAACACCATGATTACAATAAGTTACAAGAATCAAAATTGAATATTGTTTTCAATGAATAAATTCTTATTTTGATTGTACTTTATTTATTGAAATACAATTATGTATAGTGCATTCATTTATATGTATATATGTATTTGAGATATGAATAAAAACAAAATAATAAATGTGAGAGTATATGGATAAATATACATACAAATATGTATGAAAAAAGAAAGCTATTTATATAGAACTATAGAATTCTTCATAAAAACATTTATTGAGATGAACTAAGAATAATAATATAAGATTGACTTGATGCTTTATAATAATAAAGAGAAATTTTATTAGATCAGAATAGGACCAGATGTATTTTATAAACACAATACTTATTATTATATAATAATATATTGAAAAGCATATAATAATTTTATTACATAAGATATTTTTCTTATTATATAATTTTATATTATATTTAATATTATTGATTTATCTGAAGATAAAGAGGAAAATTTTCTTCTCTCTATATTTTTTCCCGTTTGAGTTTTGACACAGATTAGATGGCACATACCTTATCAGGAAGAACATTTTATTTTTCTATGTCAATCCATCCAAATGTCAGTCTTATGTGGTAGCATTCCCACAGAGAGAAATCATATTTATTCTGAAAATTGCATGATTACTACTGTTGGCACACATAACTAAGCATCACAACAGCTGCGTATATCTTATGTGAGGCATAACACATTTGATTTTAGGTATAAACCTATAATTGACTACAAATAATTGAATTTCATTACTATTAAACTAAATGCATCTCACATTACAGATAATCACAAATCTTATTTCAAAATAATTGCACTTTTACTTCTTTCACTGTTATTACACTTTCCTGATGTTGATTTATTGTAGAGAGAAAATATTGCTTATCAGTTTTAATAAAGGACATAACACTGAAGATTGGAGTGCTGAAATCTGCCCATTATGCTCTATTTGGTGGAATAATAATAATAAGTAATAAGGCATTTCTCATATGAGACTAATTTTTATTATGCAGAGATACATATTAAGATATATTTTAATGTGTCAAATATATTTTAATATATCAGGTGTTTGAAACAAATAGGTAATATATCCAGCAAAATACTTGGAGGTTTAAACATATCATAAAATAAATCCCTTTGAGAAAAGTCTTTGTGATAAAAGACTAGATCTAATCAATGGAACAAGTACCATAGCCATGGAAAGGCAGGAAGATATGAAATATGTGAGCTGCTGTTTTATTTACAGCTGAAAGAAGTTACTTAGATGTATCAGAAAGTAAATCACAGATAAGCTTTAGAAATAAGGTTTTAATAGCATCAGACACTGTCCGTCATACAAAGACTTTATGATAGCATAATGTTCAGCTGAAGTTAATGGAGAATAACAAAAGGCTGCATAAACATAAATGTTAATCATTTCACTCTAATGTGTGGAAATGGCATTATCGAATCAGAAGAACAGCAGCAGATAGACAAGCCACTAAACACTTGTAATAATCCAGGAAATAGGGTGCAAATCATTTTTAAAATTTTTAAATTTTAAGTATTAATAATTATTACAATTTATTCACTTTGTATCTGGGCTGTGGCCCTCTTCTTACTCTCTTCTCAATCTCACCCTCCCTCTTTCCTCACTATGCCCCTCCCCTAGCCCTTTGATAGGGGAGGTCCTCCTCCCATTCTATCTGAACTTTGCCTATTAGGTCTCATCAGGACCAGTTGCATTCGTTTCCTCTGTGGCCTGGCAGGGCTGCGCTCCCCCAGGAGAAGGTGATCAGAGAGCCTGCCACTTGTTCATGCAAGAAAAAGCCCCTGCTCTCCTTACTAGGGAACCCATTTGGAGACTGAGTCAATGGCTGCATCTGAACAGGGTAGGTTATCTCTGTGTATGGGTATATTGCATCATTTTGAGTCTATGTCACATGTGTTAATTCTTAATGTAATGAGTTTTTACTCTCACGCTGACTTTCTTCTTATGGTTGGCTGTATGGAGCATATCAGTGATCGGGTTTATTTCCTGAGAATCTATCTAGTAATTCCCAAAGTGGGATTGTTCTGCACAGCTACTCCAAGCATTAGAGAAACCTTTTAGTTTTTCTTCCTCAGGAAGGGATGTACAGCTATCTGTTGTGGTGAAAGTACAGTGATATTGTTGGCATACTACTTTGCACTTGATCATACTCAAGAGTAAATGCTTAGCAGCTCTAAATGGCAATGACACTGGAATTTAGAAATGATGGCCAGTTTCTCTTCCCAGTTCCCACTCATTTCTCTGGCATGCAACTGTTGTTGCAGGCCTGGTCTTCAAATCCTTGAATTTCTTTACCTCTCATATCCTTTTACCATGTGCATAATCTAATATATTATCTTTATAAAGAGCATAATTGTAAAACTCTAAAATTGATATCACAACCTAGTTTTACACTAATTGGTAAGCACCATCACTTCTAACCTCTGATGCTTCCATCAGCCCCATGTCATAGATAGTCATGTAAACCAAAGTCTTCAAACAACTTGATTTACTTTCTAAATCCTACCCAGTAAACTGATTTATTTCAATAAATCTGGTCTACTCCATTTTTCAAGTTTATCAAGCAAGCATTTAAGCACCCTCACTAGTTCTATTATTTTAAATGTTAATTCATGATACAATATATTTTTTTACTTAGTTACACATCCAAGTTTATTTCTGTCCCCAGTGATGCATTATTTCCTCATACAACAAACAAATGACTAAATATCTCAAGTGAAAGCTATTTGAAATGAATGAATATTTTTACCTTTATGAACACTATGAGTTTTTTTTTTTTTATAAAGGGAGTTGATATTTGCTGCATATAAACTGAATAAAAGACACAAGAATCCCTGATTATATTGACGAGCCTTTAAATAACTCATATGTCACAATAATCCTAGAAAAAAAAAAACCCTAGAAACAATAATATTAAGAAATGGTTAGCAGGGCGTGTTTCATTATTTACATATATATTACATTAAAAACATGTATTTTTAATAAACACCAATGTTATTCATCTTTCAATTTTCACACTGGAGTATAAAATATTGTAGAGAAAAATGCAAAAAGATCCATATTTATGAGCCTGTACAAAACTCAAATCCAAGTGGATCAAAGACCTCAACATAAAACCAAAATACACTACATTTTGTAGAAGAGAAAGTGGGAATCACCCTTGAACTCTTTGGTACAGGAGAAAACTTCCTGAACAAACACCAACAGCTAAAGCACTAAGATCAACCCAATTACTAAATGGAATCTCAGGAAACTGAAAAGCTTCTGTAAGAAAAAGGATACTGTAAACAGAACAAAACAGCAGCCTTTGAGACTTACAGCTTGATAGACCTCCCCTGGACTAGGGGAGGGGCATGGGAAGAGAAGGAGGAAGGGTGACATTGGGAGGAGACAGGGGAGGGGGCTACAGCTGGGATAAAAAGTGAATAAATTTAAATAACTAAATAGATAAATAAGATAAATAAATAAATAAGCTCATCCTTTGTATTTCTGAACTCATAGCTGGCTGACTCTACTCAGCTGCTCTGGCTCAAAATCCTCTCCCAGCTGATTTATTTAACCTGGCTTTTTTTTCTCCAGCCTCTGATTAGCTCTGCTTGAATTCAAGCTAAATGCAACAATCTGCACTACTCTTGGCTCCTCATTCTCTGGCTCATTCATTTCATTTGTTCACCTGAGTTTTCTCTCTGTAACCTATTTCTCTATTACTGTCCTGGTAAAAACTTCATCCTCTATCTCTCTCATTGCCCCTTAGGTCCCTTCCCTTTCCTCTTATCTTTTCCTGCGAGTTGGGCATATGCTATTCTGTCAAGTCTTTCTCTGATTTATCACTGTTTCCGCCACTCAATTAGGGGTCACTTTCAAACAGGGGTGCTACCTTCTACAAACTAATTTCACCTTCATTGTTTGGGATTAAAGGCATGTACCACTATGCCTAGATTTAAGTTTTTCTTTACCTGACACTTGCTCTATACCAGACTTGTCTTGAACTCAGATCTCCTTGGCTCTGTCTCCAGGATTAAAGACGTTTGTATTACAGCCAGATCACATGGACTTAGAAGGCCTTGGATGTGATTTCTTGCCAGAGCAGCCATGTTCTGAATTAACATTCCTTGACAGCGGAGAAAGGGGACACTCCTCCATTGCTAGTGGTAGTGTGAACTTGTACAACCATTGTGGAAATAAATCTGCTGCTTTTGCAGACAATCAGGACTAGTGCTACCTCAAGAGCCAGCCATACCACTCCTGGGCATATACTCAAAAGATGTTCTAACATACAATACGGACATTTGTTCAACTATGTTCATAGAAGCTTTGTTCATAATAGCCAGAAACTGGAAACAACCCAGATATCCCTCATCTGAAGAATGGATAAAGAAACTGTTGTACATTTACACAGTGGAATATTACTCAGCTATAAAAAAAACAAGAAAATCATGAAATTTGCAGGCATATAGATGGACATAAGAAATATCATCCTGAGTGAGGTAACCTAGGCCCAGAAAGGCACACATATAAGTGGATACTAGCTATCTAGCACAGAAAAACCATACTAAATTCACAGACCCAAAGAAGCTAAATAACAAGAAAGGCCCCAGGGAGGATATATGTATCTCACTCAGAATGGGAAATAAAAGAGACAGCAGAAGTGGTTGAAGAGAGGGAGTAAGATAGGAGAGGGACTGCTGAGGGAAATGAAGATGGGGGATCATATGTGGAGAGGAGGGGCTGAAGGCTTGAAGAGAAAAGAATAACCTTGGGCAAGGATATTTCTGAGAAAATTTGGAGAGCTATGACAGGGTAGGCTCCAGGGAGTATGTGAAAACAAACAAACGAAACCAACCAGCAAACAATCAAATCTATTAACAGTAAAAAAGTGAAAGTTACAGAAAAAAATGAGAAAAATGTACACTACATCCAATACTATGATTACAAGATCAACACATAGGTTCTACTTTAATCTAGAACTGCGTACCTTCTTAATTGAAATCACTCTTGATTCCTATCAAAAGATGCAATGTTCAGTGTTGTGCTTTGTGCATTCGAGGAAAAATGGATAATGTTTTCACCTCTCATAAAATGTGTTTGTCTTCTTTTAAGGCAAACAGTATGGAAACTGTTCTCATCAAAACATCTACATAAAACTTTTTGTAGTAATAAAAGAAGAATGGTCAATATTCAAGCATGGTCATCATATCCAAGGTCTAGTGTAAAGAAGGGATTATAAGCAGTGCGTGGTCTTTGTGTAGCTATTTCAGTGACAGCATCTGAGCTTTGTTTTCTGCACATTCCTCTTACACCCCAGTCCACACCGTTAACTGTTTTCAGGCAGCATGTCAGATGCTGTGCTGCTATCTCTTCTCATTACCAGAGGGACAAACTGATTTGATTTTATCCTTTTTTAAATTATTCATTTGTATTAATTTTATGTGTTTCTATCATGATATAAAAAGAAAACAGGTCAATACATATTTCCTAATATATTTTATACTAGTATGGCACTATGTTGTAATGTAAATGCCTTTTCTGCATTAAATGCAGAAAAGAGAGTTGAACATAATATACATCCTTTTTTTCTTTCCTATTTGCCTAAATACTTGGATTTGTCTCTGGACTGTCTTGGACTCACCAGCTTTCAAATAATGACACAGAAACATTAATATTTATTATAGCTTAGGCCTTAGCTGGCTACCTCCCTGCTAGCTCTCTAACTTAAATTAACCTGACTATTCTAGCCCACATCTCCACATGGCCAGTTACCTCTCACTCAGTCCTGCCACCTGTCCTTTCTGCCTCCATGTCCTGCTAGGAAATTCCCTCATGCCTGATTCTTCACACAGTCCCTATCTCTGCCCAAAAGTCCTGCCTTTTTTCCTCTGTTTGGTCACTGACCATCAGATCTTTATTTCACCAATCAGAAAGTATGGGAGGTATATGTTTACAAAATAGTGAGTCCAGTGGTGAACTATAAGAATAACAGTACCAAAGTCTGGGCAATACTCAGCTCTCTGACGGTACAGAAATCAGCATGTGAATGACATGAACACAACCTTCCCACAGTGTACACAAAGAAGATAACCCCTACATAGATGCTACACTTGTCCCTTGGTACTGTTATTAACATATCCCACGCTATTAAATATTGTTGAAGAATATAAAATTCTAGAAAAATTATTATATTTTGAAGGATAATAAATATTTTAGTGTGACATTTCTCACTACCACGTTAGAATGTCCAGGGTTTTTATATGTTGGATGTGTGTTTAGAGTCTAAAATATAACTGTGTTATCATTCTTTTCTTTTTTTACTTATTTAGACTTCCTTTTCTACCATTCTTTTTCTCTTGCCTACAATAAACTTAAATTAGTGTTTATAATAACACACACATTTAGGATTCTCTCTTCAGTCATGTAAAGAATTATAAGGATGGTATGTAGCATTCCTTTTTCAACTTAACAATTCACATTGATGACTTCCAATTATTTTCAATGTTTCTCAGTCTAGTTGTAATCATTTAATCTCTTTCCAAAATTCGGAGAGAATTTTTGTTTCTTAGACAATTGTAAACTTATTCTCAAGGGAAATTACAACAGGCCATTCAAAATTGTGTGGAAGGTAGAAATTTATGAAGTATATTCTCTATAAAAGTATTTGGAATTGAGAAGAAAAGTGATTATGATATTCATTCCAACCAAGGACTATGCACGGAGATAACCTAAGACCCCTGCACAGATGTAGCCCATGGCAGTTCAGTATCCAAGTGGGTTCCATTGTAACAGGAACAGGGACTATCTCTGACATGAACTGATTGGCCTGCTCTTTAATTACCTCCCCCTGAGGGGGAAGCAGCATTACCAGGCCACAGAAGAAGACAATGCAGCCACTCCTGATGAGACCTAATTGACTAGAATCAGAAGGAAGGAAAAGAAGTCCTCCCCTATCAGTGGACTTGGGGAGGGGCATGCATGCAGAGGGTGGAGGAAGGGAGGTATTGGGACTGGAGGAGGGAGAGAACCACAGGGGGGATACAAAGTGAATTAAGTGTAATTAATAAAGAAAAAATCAGGAAAAAAAAAAGAAACCACAAAAAATTAGGTTATAGTCTAACAGTCACAAAAGTACTCAAAAGTTCTCATATTAATAAGAATGTAACATTGTCAGGGTCGATGGATTTACAATGTTGAAGTACGGTTCCAAAATGTTTTTAGTAAAATCCACAGATGTGAGACATTATAATATACATTTGCTTAGGGCACCTTTGTAGAAAATTATGTAAATGTGTAATTTTGCCCTTTTCACAGGACAAATTACTGAAAATGTTCTTTGAAGTATTTTTTTTTCCAGGCAGAAAGAAACAAGCTCTTGGTTTACTGAATTTCATGCATAAACTTTCTACCATCAGAACAATCACAATGTAAAATAATGTTAAGTCCTAACACAATTTAATGACTGGGAAGAATAATCCATATCATCATGCTCTCAATTTTTTTTTTACAAAAATAAATACTAATAATAGAAATATCAAGTAAGGTATTAATTTCCTTATACATAATTTAATTTTTGCCTCAGTATTTTTACCCCTAAATAACATATAAAAATTATCGTAGAAAATAGAAGTGATTCTAGTCTTAAAAATAGCTTTAAACATAAGGTCTAGAAAAATATTTTTAATTGAATATGTTAAAAAAAAACAATTCTAGACTTTTCAAATTAAACTTGTAGGAGCCAGGGGTGTCAAGGGCACTAGGAGAACATGGCTTCCTGAATCAACTGAGCAGTGCTTGTGGGGACACACAGAGGCATTCGTGTATTTTTGTTTGTCCTCCTCACGTCGTCTGCTTACATGCTGGTTGCTTAGCTTGGGAGTTTTGTGGGACTCTTGACAGAAAGAATGGGGATACCTCGGACTCTTGCTTACTTTTGAGACCTTTTCCTCCTATTAGGTTGCCTTGCCCAGCCTTGTTATGAGGGTTTGTGCCTAGTTTTATTTCATCTTGTTATGCTGTGTTAGGTTGATACTGCGGGTAGCTGGCTTATTTCTAAAGGGAAATGGATGAGCAGTAGGTTTATGGGAGAGGGAAGGTATATGGTGGGGCACTGGAAAGAGTGGATAGAGTGAAGGCTCCAGTTGGAATGTATCATATGAAATAAAAATAAAAAAGGAAAAAGTTTTGATGTAAATATGTTAAAAATTAATTTTTAAAGAGAGAGCCTCATATTAAAATGTATCATTTGTTATACAGTATTACAAAGATGAAGAAAAGAAATAGAAGGACATATACTTTAGATATTACATCAAATGTACTTTATTTTGGGGGGAGGTGGTTTGTGGCTCTCAAATTTATTATGTAAACGAGACTATCCTCTAACTCATAGTGATATGCCTGAATTATTCCTCAAACGCCTAGACTAAGAGCTTGAATCATTGCAATTATTTTCTTTACATACATAGTAATAAACTGCTCCTAAGTTATTATCTTTGTACCCACAGAATATTCCTTTTCTCTGCTCTCCTCAGAAAAGTATCTTTTTTACAGATGACAACTAGCACAGAGACCCACAACTGGCCAAGGTACAGAGTGTTAGAGACTGAGGAACAGCAAACTCTAAATGAGACCCCTGCAGCACACCTACTTCTTCCAAGCCTTAGTGCTGTCTTTGAAACAGGATACAAATGACTTGATGATTTCTCAGAGAGTCAGTTTTCTCAGGGATCTGGCCACTGAGTGACTAAGCAGGCTCCAGAATGTGCCTCAACATCCATGTTCATAGAGCCTACTCTAAATGGGCTTGGAGGTTTTTTCAAGACTGTATAAATTATGATATGACGGAATAACATGGAGAAACAAGGGAGGCATTAGAGAAGTGTTGCGATTGATTAAAACATCTTACATGCATGTATAAAATTACGATATAATAAAAATTTAATTTGGAATCATTTTGTTTTCAGTTTGACTTTTTTGTAGATTATGTAACAGCACAACAATATTCCAGTTAATATTAAATAATGACAACGTGAGATTGAAAGAAATTATCTATCATAGTTCCCTAAAAAGTAGTATTTAGTTGTGAAGAAATTAAAAAAAAAACTCTTTAAAAAGAAGTGTCCTCCAGCATAAACAACATTATATACAAAAGCACATAAACACCTAGATGCAAAAATAAAAATGAATAGTGTATCTAAAATAAAAGATATTAAAATTCATTTTTTTCTGAAATGTGCAACAAAAGAATACAAAGAAGCAAGGCTGAAAGAACATAACCAAAACAACAAATAATCGACAGCCAGCAATTTACATGCAAAAGCTCATGGAAAAGAACCACTGAAAGGAAAATAAAAGAAATATTATAAAGACGTGCATTGTAAATGAGGAACATACTTAAATATCATCTTGAGAAATAATTCAGAGACTTTATTTAAAGCTGTAACAAGTTTTAGAAAAGCAATTATAGAACAGTACATGCATTCCTTTTAATGCTGACCATTCAAGTGGGCAGACAGGTTTTAAAGAATTTTCATTTTCCTCATCGTGACTGAGCTTCACTATTTTTAGCTGAGTACAGATAATCACCTCTCAGAAATCCAATGCCCAGTGCAATTTTTTTTTCTTCCTTCAGTCTATCATTTGCAAGCTACCTTGGGAACTACAGCACACAATGAGAATATGAGATAACATATATTTCTATCTTCTAATATAGTGAAAGGAGTTGTCAAGCATGACAGCAACTTGTGTTTTGTTTTGGAATGCATAATTTTGTGTAAAAAAGTTATCATTGGTTATGTTTTAAACATTTAGATTAACAAATAGACATAAAATATACAAAAACTGTTTTCTGTGAGCGTTAGAAATACACAGATAAGGCGGCGTTCCGGAGAAGCCCAAGGAGCAGGTGGTGAAGCGCCAGCAGCTCTTCATTGTCAGCAAGCTGTGGTGCACGTTTTACGACAAGAGCGTGGTGAAAGGAGCCTGACAGAAGACACTCAGTGACCTGCAGCTGGACCACATGAACCTCTACCTTATTCACTGTCCAATAGGCTTTAAGCCGGGGTCTGACTACTTCACACTGGATGCATCAGGGAATATGATTCCTAGTGACATGGATTTTGTGGACACTTGGACAGCCACAGAACAACTAGTGGATGAAGGTTTGGTGAAAGCGATTGGTGTCTCCAACTTTAACCCTCTTCAGATTGAGAGGATTCTAAACAAATATAAACTGGTGGTTAACCAGATTGAGTGGCACCGGTACCTAACTCAGGAGAAGTTGACTGTGTACTGCCGTTCCAAAGACATCATGGTGATTGTATATAGTCCCTTTGGATCTCCTGACCCGCCCTAGGCCAAGGCTGAAGACCCTTCTGTCCTGAAGGATCCCAGGGTCAAGGCGATTGCAGCCAAGTTCAATAAAACTACAGCCCAGGTGCTGATCCGATTACCTATACAAAGGATCTTGGTGGTGATCCCTATGTCTGTGACACCAGCACACATGCTGAGAACTTTAAGGTCTTTGATTTTGAGCTGAGCAGTGAGGATGTGTCCACGCTACTCAGCTACAACGGGAACTGGAGAGTGTGTGCCTTGAGCTGTGCCAAACACAAGAATTACCCCTTCCATGCAGAAGTCTGAAGCTGCGAATCCCTGCTCTTTCTCAGCTACTTGCACCTGTTCTTCCTGCCTCATCTGTCCTTGCTAATGTCCTGTGTCCCTCTACCCTGGGTGGCCCCTTGCAGATCACACACAAAGAGTTTGTTAGTTTGGTGAAGGTTCTGGAGAGCAGTGTCAGTAACTGAGGTATTTCTTCCAGCCTTTCATGGTCTTTCTTCCCCACCTGATGGACTTTTAACACCAGTGCCCTTTCTAGCCAAAGAGAGCAAGATTTCTAGTCTGAGTAGAGCCACTAGCTGAGTGCTTAGAACAGTAACCCTTCTCTTTGCCTCAAATTAAAGCTGTTTTGTGGGGGAAAAAAAAGAAATATACAGATAAAGTAAGGCAAATAATTTTTGTGTATTTTGAATCATGTTTATATATTTTCTCTAAATGAAATATTGACCAACACACAAAACAAGAATTCTTTTGTAATGAATTTAAAGATCAACCAGTAACTTAATTTCTGAACCTATTCAACAAGAATCATATCCACTGAAAATCATCTGATATTTGATGGTAAAGCTATACTATAATTCATACAACTTTTTACTACCCTAGAATTTATATAGCACTATCATTGGCAATAAAAATTGTTTCTGTAAGCAATTTTTAATCTTTAGCAGCCTGAATAAGAGAACTTTCTTAAGATTTTTAAATATTATAGATGTATACATTGTGACTTGGTCCCTGGAACTGTGGGTTTTTATTGGTTGTGGTTTTCTATAGTGTTTTGTCCGTCGTTGGAAAGAAGATGTAAATACTACCCTTGACTGTGAGTATAATACATAATCATTCTATGAATACATGGTTTCTCTATGTAAATATAGTTTTGTTTTCTTATATTTCTGAGTCAAATTACTTCTGTCATGTTTAAAATATGTATGTGTTATCTTAAAAATAAATGAGACATATAGCAAGTCAAGATAACAAATGCAATTGTATGTGAAATAAATGTGTTTTAAAAGTACTTTGAGATACCATCTCGGTAGCATAGAATTGTAAATTATCTGTCAGTGAAAAGTCACAACAAAATCAAAACAAGTAAATATTATGTACAAAAGAAGTTCACAATATAATGCTAAAGTTCATCTGAAGACATGAAAAAGGAATAAACACATATAAACACAAATATTCAAGGATGCAGGAATAAAAAGGTTAGATTTAAATATTACTCCTATTAAGTCTTAATGCATGGCTCCAGACTGCAATATTGGAATATTAGCCTACTAAATACTTGACAAATCCAATAAAACAATTAACATTAATAAATATAATCAGTATATGAAAATTTATCTTTAGATGTAAAGTGATACCATTAATTAGTTTTGCTGTTATAAATATTTGAAATGTTATCACCTCTTTGAAAATAATGTTAATTTTATCTCTATTTTTAACACAATATAAAAATATAATTGTATTTCATTCTATTTTTGACCTATACTTCTAACCATGTATAGGGGATTGTGAACACACATGGGTCTAAATAACAAAGACAAAGATTTTACCTATGCCTTGCTTTTAAAAACATCTGACAAATGATAATAAAATTTTAAAAACTAGTATTGTTAGAAATCATAGTAAATATAAACATACTAAAATTTGTACACCTAAAGAAGATAAACAAGAAGGAGGACCCTGGGTAAGATGATCAATCCTCACTTAGAAAGAATGGGATGGACATTGGAAGAAAGAGAAAACAAAACACAAGACAGGAGCCTCCCACAGAGGGCCTCTAAAAGACTCTACCTAGTAGTGTATCAAAGCAGATGCTGAGACTCATAACAAAAATTTGGTCAGAGTCTAGAAAATCCTATGAAAGAAGGGGGAGATAGTAAGACCTGGAAAGGACAGGAGCTCCACAAGGAGAGCAACAGAACCAAAATATCTGGGCACAGTGTTTTTTTCTGAAACTGATACTTCAACCAAGGACCATTCATGGATATAACCTAGAACCCCTGCTCAGATGTAGCCCATGCAGCCCAGCATCCAAGTGGGTTTCCTAGTAAAGGGAACAGGGACTATCTCTGATATGAACTCAGTGGCTGGCTATTTGACCTCCCTCCCCCCTGACCCCAAGGGAGGAGTAGACTTGCCAGGCCACAGAGGAGGACATTAGAGCCAGTCCTGATAAGACCTGACAAGCTAGGGTCAGATGGAAGCGGTTGAGGACCTCCCTGTCAGTGGACTTATAGAGGGGCATGGGAGGAGAAGAGGGAGAAAGGGTGGGATTGGGAGGAAATGAGAGAGGGGGCTACAGCTGGGATACAAAGTGAATAAAATGTAATTAATGTAAAAAATTAATTAAAAAGAATAAAAAGAAAGAAAGAAATAGCAATTAAAAAGTACATAACTTTAAAAAGTTAAAAAAAAACATATAACTCAGGATTCCACACAAAGCAATCAATTACCTAACAACTACATACAAGCCGTTTGTTTGCTAGCTAAGATAAACAACATGAAGGATAAAAAAGTAAGTGCTCTCTGTCACAAATAACTCCACATTTGGTTAAGGCTGAGGATCTGGCTTGCTTCCATGCATGTGGACCTATCTGCATTGCCCAAGTGGCATGCTGAGGTTGGCTACCCAGAGGCTATTTAAAGTGGGCTGGCTTTCCCCAGGGTCAGATGATTGTTCAAAGTTCCTGAATAAACTGCATTGAAGAAAAAAAAAAAGAGAAAACATATATGCAAGCAATACTAAAGATACCGAGAAGGTTGTATTTTATGTATTTAGAAAAATATGTTTGTACATTTACACGTACAAAAAAGCATTGAATAAACATGAATTTAAAAGCGAAAAAAAAGTCTCTAGCAGTTATTTATTACAGAAATACTTTGAAAATCCTGTGAAGTGCCACTACAGAAAAAAAAATACAAAGGGAATCATTTTGTTGTTCCTGTATGCCAATGTAACTTGGTGGAGTCCCAGTTCTGAGAGAGGGGCATAAGAAATCAACCAGTCATAAAATCTCCACTGAGTGTCTTGAAATATAACATAAACCCAAATGCTCCAGGTGAACTGCACCTGCTAGATGATTATTTGGGTTGGCTTTTTGAGCTTATGTGAGATGACAAGTATTCTCAGGGTTAGAAGATGCCAAGGGTGGACTACCAGAATTCCTGGCAGAACCAAGAACAGAAGTCATCTAAGGAAGAAAAAGCATACAAAGATAACTGTTGTTAAAACATTCGTTTAGCTGGCATGGTGGTGCACACTATAATCCCAGCACTTGGGTAGGCAAGAGGATCTCTGTGAATTTGAGGCCCGCCTGGCCTACAAAGTGAGTCCAGACAGCCAAAGCCACACAGAAAATCAACAACAAACAAACAAACAAAAACAAAAAAACTGAACATCCAAAACTTAGTGTATCTCTGTGTGCAGATGTGCACAGGTTTGCAGGAGGACCCTGCTGTTTGAGGTTGCAGTCCTCCTTGCCCAGATACCCTTTATGAGCTCAGTGGTGGATGTAGGGCTCATTCTCCCCACACAGGGCCTCCTTCTCTCTGTTCTCATCTGGACAATGTCTTTAGGCTTAGATGCTGCTAACCATATCTGGTATATGACCTTTGGCATGGTTCTGTGCAAACACTCTCCTCCTTCTTCCAATAAGATAATTAGGTGTTGCTGTTCATATGATAGGATTTGCTGCCAACTACAAATAAAGCATCTCTGTTGATCCTAGCTCCATCAAATGGTACCTACCTATCCTAGGACCTTCCTGCCCCCCCACTGCTCCCCAAAGACTATATTGACTTTGTTTACCCGGAATAAATTTGGGAAACCTCACTGAAGTGGTTCTGTCAGAGGTCATTCTGTTGTGCTTGCAAGCTGACCAATTGCCCTGTTCATCACTTCTGCTCCATCATTCCTGAACAGCAGTTAAGACCCCAGAAATGAGGGAGAGCTTCATGCAGAGTCCAGAGAAGGTGTGTGGCCCACTGGGGCTTGACTTACAGGCAATTGTGAATGACTTACTTTGCATTCTGTGAACTTAACTCTGCCCTTCTCCAAAAATACTATCCATAATGGAGATCGATCTGTCTAGCACCTAAGATTTACTTTTCATAAAACTTGCCTCTCTAGAGCAAGCAAACACTAGGGTTTGTTTAAAATCTCTCAATGCTGAGATAACATATCAAAATCCCTCAAGACCTGTAATTATCTCAGATTATGGAATGCAGCAGGTAACAACATATTTGCTTCAATGTCTGTAAGACGTTCATTTTAAAGGTGACTTTTATTTTAAATAATCTTCCCTTAGCAGGATGAGAAAAAGTAAAAATAAGCAATTTCCTTTAATTTATGAGCCATAAAAAGACAATTTCCTGTATTACTGAGGAGTCTTGATTATAATATTTTTGAATGTTGATCTAGTTAGAGTCTGAAAGACAAATAATATGCAATGAAGAAGTCACTCCAGGAAGAAGAATGAGGATCTGAATTTCAGTGTAGTTTTACTTTCATAATTTTTGTGAACTCCTGTGGATGTGAAAATCCTCAGATGTTCAAATCATTTGTACAGAACGACAAGTGTAATATTTGCACGTAATGTAAGAGAGTACTCCCATTCATCCCCCATGAACTATGAATTGTAAGGGCACTCAAAATATCTATTGTGATACACTGCTTATAGACAATGGCAAGAAAGAAAAATATTCTCTGCATTTTAAGCTCAAAGAAAATATTTTGAAAAGTACTTTATATCTGAGTTTGGCTAAAACCATTGATACACATTTTAAGCTACAAATATTACAGTGATGAAGTATTTCTTTTATAATTTCATAAGTATTCAAAATAAAAGCAACACCCCAATCACGGACAATGCATGTAGACGACCTAAAACCCCAGCACAGATGTAGCCAATAGACTCAGTGTCCAAGTGGGTTCCCTAGTATAGGGAGCAGAGGCTGTCTCTGGCATGAACTCAATGACAGGCTCTTGGATCACCTCCCCCTGGGGGGTGCAGCCTTACCAGGCCACAGAGGAAGACAATGCAACCAGTCTTGATGAGACCTGATAGGCTAGAGTCAGATGGAAGGAGAGGAGGACTTCCCCTCTCAGTGGACTGGTGGAGAGACAAAGAAGGAGAAGAGGGAAGATGGGAGGAGACGAGGGAGGGGGACACCACTGGGATACAAATTGAATAAATTGTAATAAAGGATAATAATAATAATAATAATAATAAATCTCGCAGACTGACATTTTCTTCTCTCCCTTTATCAGTAACAACTCCTGTAAAAGATTATTTGTGTTAGCAATACAGGATCATTAGAAGTGGGAGCATTGAGTATTATCATATAAAATTTCTAAGAGAATAACCTTATTTTTGTGAAATGTCTGTTACAAAGTAAATGTGAGGACACTTAGGTCCGAGAAGTGTTTTCCAATTTCCTGATAGTCACTGTGCTCCTTCACTGACTGTCCAACGCTTCAGTGCTAACAGTTGCTTTTCTGACCTTTCTTGTTTTATTCTTTGCCTTCTTCGAACAGATTTGATATCCACATGCTACTGCACCACTGTCTAACATTTCCTAACCAGGAATTACTTTGGTGATCCCCTACCGTTTTTGTACTTTGTATAAGTGGTCTATGCTAGGAAGTTGATAAGTCAAATCTTGGGGCAGTGAGTTTAACTCATGACTAAAGTCATTCTACCCATCAAAAATTTTCTTCTCACTGGGAAGTAACATTTTTTCACCAGCTACAATTCCCACTTTTATATACAATGATATAAGTACAAAATGCAGTGTAAGTACAAAGTGATAGAAAAATTTTCTTTTCTTGCTGCCATTCAAATCCTAATCACAGCTCCAATGGTGGATGCCATGCTGCACACATGAACTCTACACATCAAAAAAAAAAAAAGGAAAAAATGTATAGAAGTATGAATTATAAAAATATTGAACTATATGTCATAGTGTCTTGCCCTGACCCGCGAGGCTTCAATGGGGTTCCTAAAGTAGGAGAATGGAAGGAATTGGGGGAGGGGACAAGAGACACAGGAATGGAGCCAAGTCTGTTCGTCTGATCAAGGCTTCCATTTATTAGAAAATTTTGGAGAAGACAGGAAAGGGGGAAGGTTAATCTACTGCTGCAGGAAATAGGAAGAGTGCTTTCATGGGTTAAATTTGGTACCTGCAAGATACCATAAGGATGTTCTCTTAAGATATCTTACAGATGCTCTAACAAACGGATGTCCTCACAATCTATCACCCGTAAGTTAGGGTCTAGATAACTCTTTCACTAAATAGCCTTAGGTCTCCACTAAATGACCTTTGCTCTCTACTTGGCTTTGGCTTCAGTAACTACCTTTGTCTCCACTAGATAGCTTTGACTTTGGCTTCCGTAGATAACTTTGGCTCCCGACAGTGTTTATTTACTGCTTTATTTACTAGCAGGAAATTAAAATCTGAATAATGGTTATATATGAGCTTATAAAAACAGAAAATATAAAACAGTTACCTCAGGTGTTTATAAATATATATATATAAATAATATAAGATAAATTTAAAATTATATCTCAAATTTATTACAAATACAGAGTATTACTATAACTAAAGCATAAACAAAACAGTGTTCACAAAACTTCATTTAATTTTAATCAAAGGTTATCTCTGGCATGAACTCAGTGGCCTACTCTCTGATCACCTTCCTCTGGGGGAGCAGCCTTTCCAGGCCACAGAGGAAGACAATGCAACCAGTCCTGATGAGACCTGATAGGCTAGGTTCAGATAGAAGGGGAGGAGGACCTCCTCTGTTGGTGGACTAGGGGAGGGACATAGAAGGAGGAGGAGGGTGGGATTAGAAGGAGATGAGGGAGGGGGCTACAGCCAAGATACAAATTGAATAAATTGTAATAAATGATGACAATTAAAAAATTAAAACAACAACAAAAAGATTATGGAAATTTAAATATCTGCTTTTGTGAGTTAAAATGCAAAACAATGTATATTTAAGTTTAAAAGTATTTCTTTATAAAATTATAAACCACTACAATATGCTTTGCCATAATCTAAAGTACATTAATTCTATTTATATTTCTGTGATTTCAAATTATTCTTCAAAAGGATGGTAGGGTTTCTTTAGAAGATTTACTAACTCAAATTTCATTATTATTTCTTTTATCCACCAATCTCTTTTTAAGTAGCCTATTTATTATAGTTAGTGACAATCTTATACCTAAAGGTCGATGGTTACAGAGCATCAATTACCCAGAGGCATGATCAGGTACCTGGGATGAATTCTTATATACCATTGAGGAGGCTAACTAGCAGTTCCCAAAAGTAGACAATTAAATAAGTAGATTAGGGATTCAGCAAAGGAAAATTAATAACACGGAAAGAAATTTTTAAATATAACTTTAAAAATTTTAGGGAAGAAATAATAAGCATTGAAATCTTTGATATTCCTCCTTAAAGAAACTGCAAATATACATTTTAAGAGAAAGTTAGCAACGTTTAGATGGTGATGAAATTATTTGTGAGAAAATGATAAAATACTTATGAGATTATATCAATGTTCAGCTCCACACAACCAGAATAAAAGTACATTAAATTAAAATTCAAAAATATTTCCTGGGGATGTAAAGATGGCTCAGCAAAGAAACGCATTTTTTGCTCTTTCAGAATATGCAACATCAGTTCTTCATGCCCACAGAGTAGTTCACAAATATTTGTAACTCCGGTCTCAGAGGATGTGATGCCTGCTTCTTCTTTCCTCCATGGGCACCAGGGATATAATTGGTTCTTATACATTCTTGTACACAAAACACTCATAAATATAAAATAAAATGGTTTCCAACTATAAGAAGAAAAAAATAACTTGTGATATACAGCAAAATTGCCAAAGGAATCATTCACACTATTTCCGAGAGGCTTTACTATGGGAAACAAGACAATTCAAACTGGTTTCATATCTAATTGCAAATATACATAATATTTATATGTCGTATATAAACATTATATAATAATATATTATATGGTATATTAAATACATTTATGAATATATAATATAAATAATATAATAAATACATATAATTTTGTAAAAATTTAAAAACATTAATGAAAGATGTAAAGAGATTATAGAAGAGAAAGAAAGTGAATAAACATAATATAATTTTCAGGGTAATACTTGTTCTTTTGAGATTTAACAACTTGTATAATTTTATTTATTTGACTACATTAAGTACACATGGAATAAAAGAAATAAATATATAGATTAAAAAGATATTTATTTAGAAGCAATATTCTGATATATTTAATAAATGATCTTACAAGTGTGTGCTATTTGATTTTGTGTTATTAATGTTGATTTAAGTAATATGAACTGAGTATGTCCTCCTCCATGGTAACCTTAGATGTGAGGGTTATGAACTCACATAACTAGAAAAGTACCAAATACAAAATCAAAGTCATGTAGATATGTTTGTTTCCCCTGTGGTTAAATACTTGAATAAATAGTGTAGAAGTGGGAAGATTTAATTTGATTTGTGTTTTTACGAATGCATTTCATTCATTTGGCTTTAATACTTTGAGCCTGACGTGAAACATCCTGGGAGAAGCATGTGGGAAAGGGAGGTTTTCACTTTGTGATGGTTGAGAACTATAGTGGAGAATGGACAGAGAACAGTACATGTGCCTTTCTAGGACAGCCTACTGTAGAATGCTTCCTTGAATGAGATACTTTCTCTTAATTTCCACTGACTCCCAACAAAGCCTTCTTCTTGTTATGATTAAAGGATTAATCCATAAATTAATCTAGGAAGATCCAAGAGTAATCACTCCATAAAATACCAAAATGAAGATACCTGTGCATTAGTACATAAATGTGTGCATGATATTTTAATCTGAATTGATTCTTCTTAGTAGAAAAAAAATAGAAGTAGGAGGTAATAAATGAATAAGGACTTAGACCTGTTAAAACCTATTGTCCTTTGTGTTTTCCAGTTACTTGGTGATAGGAAACACAATGTTCACCTAAAAGAAAATAAGAAATTGTTTATTCTGGGGAAAAACATAACCCAGAAACATATACTTAGATTACTGAAACTTTCAGATTCCAACATCATTAGCAGTTTGAGGAATATTTATATATATAAAAACAGAAGAAAGTCATAAATCAAAATATCTGGGATATAAATTTCCTAGTCCTCCCCACCTCTTTATTGTAACTTATCTAACATTTCCATCAAAATATTAGAAAAGTGTTTTAATTCATGGCTTTTCAGATATTTTAGCGCAAACATTAGATAAGTATATTTCTGAAAAGAAGGACAAGGATTTTGAGTGATCAGCCTTAGATACTGCTAGGATTCTGAGACTTTGGTTGGTTTCGTTTTTAATATATTTCAAAAGACTGTTGTTGATTAATGGAGCAGCAGGGGCACTATGCTGGCCGTGCCAAGGTGTACCCCTGCGGAAATACATGCCACCCAACAGATCTGGTATAAAGGTGGACTATTGTGAGAAAGGAGGAGGGGACCTGGGAAAGAGAGCTAGGAGGCCATGAGGACAAAGACAGGGTCAGGGAAGAAAGGGAAAGAAGAATTGGGGCATCCAAGACAGAGAGAGACAGAGATAGAGACAGAGACAGAAAGGGTGGAAGGGAGTAAGGGAAAGAGGAAGGGAGGGAAGCAGTCAGAGAGACAGAGAAAGTAGGGACATAGGGAGAATAGAGAGATGAGAGAGCTGGGCTGGAGGGAGGGAACTTTTATCCCAGCATACATTTGGTGCTCCTGTGCTCCAAGTGGTGGCAGCATGTAATAACATGACATAACGTTGTTAGGACCCTGAAAGCAGGACAACTCTTGTCTATACATTAACAACCTCATCTGTTAATCAAAGGGTGTTGAGTCACATAAGGATGTGGCAAGATATGGCTATTTAGGGAGTAAATATAATCCAAGATAACTTGTAATTAAGCTCAGGACTTGGAATATTTCAGCCTCTCCAGAGTCACTAATGGTCACCCCTACAGAAGGTTTGATGGAAGGTGGGAATCTTTTACGGAACTTTCATTCCCGCATTAAATTTAGGATGGCTTACTTTTTTTTTTTTTTCACTTAGCAAGTAGATGTTTTTTTTAGCATTCATGAGTAATTACTAACTTTAAAATTTTTGACCATAGGTTTTGCATATTTTATTAAGGTCCACATAATTAAATTAGTTGATTTGCACTTTGCAAATATTACACGTGAAACACTCAAATATGTCCTTTACAATACTTTTGAGTGGTTTACTAGGCATGGGCATTTAGATCTTATTAAATAGCATTCTACTTTGAGTGTAACTATATTATGAAGTACAAAAATATTATATACATAATTGACAATTGTCATTGAAATTCTGAGCTCCTATTATAAAGATGTATATGATTCAATTGAACAATAAAGGCATGGAGAAGGTAATTTGACTAAATTTAAAGCATGCTTCTTTTGCACTTTTCCACTGTGTATGTTCAAATCCTCTGGGAGAAATAATAGAAACTCTTATTTAAGTAGTTAATACAACTAAAATATTCAAAAGTTATCTGAAGTTTTCTGCTACATTTTTTTTAAATGGCAAAACACTAAAATTTAATGATACAGTTCTCCATAATTATCAGTAAACTTCAAATTACTATGTGGGATTTTCCACAAGTGTATATTAAAATCTGACTGAATACAACCTAAGCATGTGTATCTTGAATTTTTACTGCAACAGCATTTGCATTTCAGCAATGAAAATAATCAACTTAATTTGCCCTCCTAGAGAGCATGGAAGTGGCTTTGATTAGCCCATTGAAAGCCTATGCTGTTTCCCTTGAGTTTGGATGCAGGGGGTAGAATTGCCAACATGATGTAACCCAGCAGGGATTCTGGGTGTCAAGGATAAAACTGACTATATTAAAGACAAAAGAGAAGGCCATCAACTTGGAATAAAATATTGTTTATGAAGAAGCTCTCTCTGTGTCTTCTGGATGAAATTTATTTTTGTTATGGTGTTACCACCGGTAATATATAAGTTTTCTTCATTGTTTATTTTATCCTAGATATGTTCAGAAATGTTGTGCCTATTATTACTATTTAGGATGGAAAATTTCATGTATGTCATCAAGGAAAATGTTCAAAATAATCTTATTAAGTATCACAGATTAAAAATCCTATAATTAATTACAAATGGACTCTAATCATAAAAAGAATAGCAGTAAAAATTACACTGTTTAAAAATAGCTTAAATGAACCAAACTAAAAATTCAGTTGTCCTTAAGATGTACACAAATAGGAAGCACAAATTAAGGAAACATCTGCAACATTTTCATTCAATGAATATTGGACATTATGGAAAATTTCGGGAATATATAAATCAATGAGAATATTTAGTTTATATAGACAATGTCACCTAATTTAATTTTCTGTTGCTGTAAATAACATATCTTGATAAAAGCAATTTAGGGAATAAATGGTTGATTTTATATCATAATCCCAAGCTATAATCCATCACAGTAGGGAATTCAAACCATTAGTCACATCCACAAGCAAACTCAGAGAGCAAAAACTAGTGCATTCATGATCATGTTAAACTCAAATTCTCAGGTTTATATAATAGATGACTCAGACCTTAGAGACAGTGCCACCTACTTTATAGTTATTTTTATTTGTTTGTTTGTTGTTTATTTGTACTTCAGTTCCTTTACTAAAGATTTATACCCAAGATGATCTTTTCAAAAATAACAACAACAATAACGTCTTTTACGTTATGAGTAGGTTGTTTACCTATTCATTATTGTCTTTCTACTCAACTAGTATAATGAAGACAGTCTTTGAAAGATATTGTTACAATAGCATGGGGAGTCACACCTGAGATATTACATGTTACTGAGGGAAACAGTGCTGCCTTAGTTTCCTTAAACAACTTTATGGTTGTGTAACTTGATGTTCTTGTGGGACTCCTAACAGTATGAGTGGGGTGTCACTGAATCTTTTGCCTGCTCTTGTGATCATCTTCCTTTTATTAGATTGGCTTGTCCAGCCTTGGTATGAAGAGGTTTGCTAAGTCTTAGTGTCACTTGTCACGCCATGTTCAGTTGATATCCCTGGGAAGCATGCTTTTTCTTTGGGGGCTGAGGAGCACTGAATCTAAGGGAGCAGGGAGGATGGAGCTGAGTGTAAGGAGGAAAAACAGCAGACAGGATGTCAGGTATAAGAAAAGAATTAGAAGAAAGAATGAAATAATTTGGATAGCAGGGGAATTGAGTAGAATCTGGTAGGAGTAAAAGGAAAGGAAACAATAACCAGGATCTATTATGTAAGGAACCAAATCTATTTTCAATAAAAAAAAGAAAAGAAAAAAAAAAAAAAACAGAAGCTGAGGACAGTCTTATTAGACATTAAAAAGAAAAACCACAGGACAGACAAGTTATAAATCCCAGCAGCTACCCTGAGGAACTAAAATGAGAAAAATCTCAAAATTTCTTCATTGTCTCTCCTTTCCTAGGTGATTTTTATCTTTATTGAAAATTAAAAATAATCGTCACATGTTCCACTAGGAATACATACAGTTGCAACGTTCATAAAACTAACATAGTCTATGTGTTTAAAAATATTCACCCAGTTGTCATCAGAAAGGCTTCATCTAGCAGCTGATAGGAACAAATGCAAAATATTAGGGAAAGCTAGGGAACTCCACAGAAGAGGCAGAGAAAAGACTGTAGGAGCAAGAGGGCTCAAGGGCATAGTAAGAATATGGCCGTTAGAATCAATTAAGAAGGCTCCATAGGGTCTCACAGAGACTAAAGTAGCACCCCAGATGGGCCTGCACTAGGCCCCCTGCACACACACTTTGGTTATTTAGCTTCAAGGTTTTGGTTGTTTGTTTGGTTGGTTGGTTGGTTTTTGTGGAACTCCTAACAGTGGGTGTGGATGTGCCTCTAACTCTTTTATGTGCTCCTGGGAACCTTCTTATTCTATAAGGCCTTGTCCAACCTTGATATGAGTGTCTCTTCCTGGTCTTATCTAACCTTGTTATGTCATGTTCTGCTGACATCACTGGGAGGGTTGCTGTTTTCCAAAGAAAAATAGAGGGACACTGGCTCTGGGGCAGAGTGAAGGTTTTGGGGGTGGAATTAGGAAGAAGAAGAGGCTCCATTCAGGATGTATTCTATGAGAGAAGAATAAAGACAAAGGAAAAATAAAATAAATACTAGATTGAAAATAAACATACAAGTGCAAACATATACAATGGTTACACACGATATCATCTATATTTAAAGAAATATGAAGTAATATATTCAGATCCAAATAAGAGTGAATAAAAATGTATTTAAGTTGAACTCTTTCACTCGGAAGAGGCTGCACTTTTATAATCCCTAAAAGAAGACATACACAAGACCACCAAAAAGCTAGCTATTGAATTGACTGATCTATGGATAGAAAGGAGTTTATATTACAGGTATGAGAAACAGAATTGCCAGAGGTCTTTAATGAATCCCAAGACCACCATAATCCCAAGGCCTCTCTGCTCAGAGAGGAAAGAATACTGACTAAGGTCAGGGCTATCTCTCTTGGGAAAAGAGATAAACCTATGGGATTAGGAAATCACAGATGCAGGGTCTGGGGAGGAAATCCCATGAAGAGAGCATCTTGAAATTTTAGGGCAGTGGGGGAGGGACTTGCAGGCTGGGGATATGCACCACAGGTGTATCTCAATAGGGAAGTGGCTCTTCCTGGTTTTAATACTGTTATGCTCAGTACAACCTGAAAGATTCTTCAACAACTTCATGATACTGCCTTTTTTTTATCTTATTTACCTGCCTGTGCCAGTGTTTTCTGTTGGATTTGCAATAAGTGTATGTGTAAATTAGGTGTAAAGCAATTCGGCCACTATAATAATACTAAAAATTGACCTAAATATTACCTTGAAAACAGACTAACCAAAGACAAAGTATTTTGCAAGTTGACTGTACACACAATTTAAAGCATGGCAGCAAGCCAGATCTCAACACAGTAATTTAGAATGGAACAATAAGATAGAGAAAGACATGTAATGAACTCCAAAAAGGTGCTGCACTAACAGAATCAGACTCAAGTAAAAAATGTTGCTTCTTTGTAGGACTTTAATTTGCAACATATTTGAGCGTATTGGCAATACATGCAGAATCATTATAGATTTTTGCATGCATGCTTTATTATAGTGCATATACATGTATTTTCTAATTTATTTGTGAAGGACAAAAATATGTCTTATCTCTATGCTCTTACTTTTGGGCAATGAGTCAATTGGTGTAAGTCAGATTAACAGGAAAGAAACAATATTTAACTCTGTGCACATAATAGCACCATAGAACTATGACTGTTGAAGAATGTTGGATAAAATTGCCTTGTTTTTGATCGCTGAGTAGTAGTCCATTGGGTAAAAGTACCACAATTTCTGTATCCATTCCTCTATTGATGGATATCTAGGCTGTTTCCAGGTTCTGACTATTACAAAAAAAGCTGCTACAAACATGGTTGGGCAAATGACCTTGTTGTGTACTTGAGCAACGTTTAGATATATGGCTAGGAGTGGTATAGCTGGGTCTTGATAAAGCGCTATTCCTAATTGTTTCAGAAAGTGCCACATTGATTTTCAAAGGAGCCTACCACAGACTCTGCCTAGCAGTGTATCAAAGCAGATACGAAGATTCACAACCAAACCTTACGCAGAGTGCAGGGTATCATATGAAAGAAGGGAGAGTTAGTATGACGTGGAGAGGATAGGAGCTCCACAAGGAACAAATAAATCTGGGCACAGGAGTCTTATAGGAGACTATTTATCCAGACAAGGACCATGTATGGATATAACCTAGAACCTCTGCTCAGATGTAGCCCGTGGTAGCTAAGTAATCAGTTGGTTTTCCTAATAAGGGGAACAGGGACTATTTCTGACATGAACTCAATGGCAGGCTCTTTGATCTCCCTACTCCCCAAGGAAGGAGCAGTCCTGCTAGGCCACAGAGGAGGACTTTGCAGCCAGTCCTGAAGATACCTGATAAACCAGTATCAGATGTAAGGGGAGGAGGTTCTCCCTTATCAGTGGACTTGGAAAGGGGCAGGGAGGAGATGAGGGATAGAGGGTAGGGTTGGGAGGGAAAGAGGGAGTAAGATACAGCAGGGACACAGAGTTAACAAACTGTAACTAATATTAAAAAATAAAAATTAAAAAGAAAGAAAAATGTTTTCAAATGATAGGAAAAAAAAGTAATATTTTTAACTTTACTGTGTTTTGTGGATTCCTATATTAAATCTATTATTTTTCAAGGTAGAAGAGTCTGAAAAACTAAGTTGCCAAGTCATAACGGCATCTAAGTAGAAAAACAAACAAACAAACAAGAGATACCTTGATAGTTGACACATGGCCCCGCTGAGCAGGACTGTGGACTGCTTTTTACAGACAGCGCTGTAAACAGCTACGCCCTGTAGCGTAAGTTCTAATGTTCCAGGAAGAAGGTTCCAGGCCAGTTCTCTCTCAATTCCCCCACGTCCTGGTCTGACGTGAACAGTGTCTTCAGCAGGAGGAACTTACCTTTCCCGGAGGCAACTAAAGGCAGCAGACAAGGACTCCAATGTTTGGATTCTCCCTATGGCAACTGGAAAGCAGATTTCTCCTGCACAGAACTGAGGTTTCCCAAGTAGAGATTTAAAGGATTCTGTGATTTTTTTTCCAAGGAGGAGATCATGGCAGAGTTGAAAAGAATAGATACGGATAAGATACTACATGATCTATTATGAATGAGCAAACTGGCAAGAACTGATAGCAGTATAGAACACTGGGGAGACAGTGAAATTAAGCAGTGGAGGAAATATGGTAATATGCCTTAAACTGATGCATATCCTGGATCAGTAATTTTTGTTATTCACTCAGTCATACTCCAAGGGTGGTTAGAAAGCGTTTAATTAAAAAGTCTCTTTCAGGGAGGTTATTATAGGGATGGTTCAATTCATCTATCTTAAATATCACTTCTACTGAGTTGCTACTCTTATACACTTTAAAATAGGTTCCATTAGTTAAATCAGAGGCTACAGTGATAAATAGGCTGACACAGATATTTTAGTTATTACCAGTGTCTTTACATAATTAAAGGTAAGTGTTCAGGAGAGATTCATTAGTCGGAGATAAAATTGTACTTTCACCTTATCCCTAAATGATTTGGTACCTAAAAAGTAATCTGTCAAATGATGCTTCTAAACCATGGCCATGCTGCCCCATAGAAAATCTACATGGTAGCTTTTATTGTCTCCCTAATTTTCCATAGCATCTTAATTAATGTAGAAGAGGTTTCATCAAATATATAAGATATACTTACATCTCTACCTGTATTCACAAAATGTATAGCTTATCTACTACAAGAATCTAGATATAGAAGAGACTAAAACATCTAAGACAACATTTTGTTCAGATCTTCTAACTATTCTTTAATCAGGGAATGTAAACTAAATATATTTTAAATTAGTATATTTAATGATTTTAAAATAATTATTATTCTTACTTCAAGTAGAAAACTTTGAATTCCATGATAGTTTAGGTGTATATGAATTCCCATCAGTGGTATCTCATTATAGCTTGAAGTCAGAAATGGAGATAACTCCAGACCTTCTTTTATTGTATACTGCAGAGAAACAGAAATTTTAAAAAATGCATGGTACAAGTATGGTTGATCAATGCAATCAGATAGAAGACCAAGAAATAAACCCATATATGTATATGGGTTTATACATATTGATTTTTTACACTTGATTTTTTACAAAGGAACCAAAAGTACAAAAAGGAAAAAAAAAAAAAAAGACAGCAGCTTCAATAAATAGTGCTGATCTAACTAGGTGTAAAAATGTAGAAAAATGCAAATAGATCTATTTTTATCTCCCAACACAAACTCAAGTGCATTAAAGAGCTCAATGTAACACCAGATGCACTAAATCAATTAGAAGAGAAAGAAAGGAAGATTCCCAATCTCATTGGCACACAAAACAAACAAACAAACAAACAAACAAACAAAAACTTTCTGAATAGAACACCAACGCTCAGGCTCTAATACCAACAATTAATAAATAGGACCTCTTTAAATTGGAAATCTTCTGTAAGGCAAAAGATACTGTTAATTAAATGACAGTCAATACTGGGAAAAGATCTTCACCAATCCTATATCCAACAGAGGCCCAAATAATATATATATATATATATATATATATATATATATATATATATATATATATTAATGAATTTAATAAATCAAACAACAACAACAATAAACAAAATAACCCAATTATAAAAAAAGGAAGAGGGCAAAGAACTGAACAGAATTTTCAACAAAGGAATCTCAAAAAGTGAAGCACTTAAAGAAATGCTCAGTTCCCCTAATCATCAGGGTAATTTAAATAAAAATGACTGAGATTCCATCTCACACTAGTTAGAATGACTAAGATCAAAATCTTAAGTAACAGCACACGGTGGTGAGCATGTGGAAAAAGGGAAACACTCCTCTGTTGCTGGTGAGAATGTAAACTTTTACCAACACTTTGGAAATCAGTCTGACACATTCTTAGAAAATTGAGAATAACTTTACCTCAAAACCCAGCTATCCCTCTCTTGTGTATATACCCAAAAGAGGCTCTACCATGGAACCAGGACTTGCTAACTATGTTCATAGAAGCTTCATATTGCCCTTATTTGGAAACATCTACATGTCCCTAAATCAAAAATGGATAAAGAATTGTGGTACATTTACGCAATGGAACCCTACTCAGCTATTAAAAACAAAGAAATCCTGAAATTTGCAGGCAAATGGACTGAACTAGAAAATGTTATCCTAAGTTTGATAACCCACACCCAGAAAAACACACATGGTACAACTCACTTAAAAGGGGATTTTAGCCATAAGCATAGCATAAGAAGACAAATAACAGGAAGGATCCGAGGGAGGATGCATAATCTCACTCACAAGGAGGGGATAGAATAGACAGAGGTAGTGGCTGAAGAGAGGAAACAACGCAGGAGACTGGGTACAGAGCGTGAAGAGGGTGAAGATTAGGCCTGGGGAGAGGAAGAACAAGAGGGCAGAAGGTCTGTAGAGAAGAGAGAAATGGAGGGTTGGGACATCCCTGTGACAAACTGGAGACCTACGTCAGAGTAGGCCCCTGGGAGGATATGAGGGGAATTTAAACAATGACTCCTAGTAACACAGGCCATAGAGACTGAAAAGGACATCCACTAACTAAACTAGCCTCCTTGTACAACCTACCCACAAAAACTTCTACCCAAAGTTTGCCCTCCCTACAAGATATGTAGGAATAATGATAGAGCAATTAGAGCAGAGATTGGGGGAAGGCCAACCAGTGTCTGCCCCAACCAAAGACCCACCATATTGGAGAGTACAAAACCCCCAACACTATGAAGGATACTATGCCAAACTTGCAGACAAGAGCCTGACAGAATTGTCCTCTGAGAGACTTTATCCAGCAGCACCTCAAAACAGATAGTGAGACTGACAGCAAGACATTGGTTGATGCAAACGGAGTCTTGTCGAAAAGAGGGAGGAAAGAGAAAAGGACCTGGAGGTGACAGGAGCTGCACAAGAAGACCAACAGGGCCAACTAAACAAAGCCCAGTGTGGCTTGCTGAAACTGAAACATCAACCAAGAACCACCCATGTATTGGACCTATGCCCCCTATAAAGATGTAGCAGATCAGTGGCTCAGGCTTCTTGTGGGTCCTCTAGTAAGGGAAGTGGGGACTGTATTGGAAGAGGACACAGTTGTCAGCTGTTATATCACTTCCCCCAGAAGGGAATGTCTTGTCAGGTCACAGAGGAAAAGGACATGCTCCTCAACTTGATGAGCTGGAGTGGATGTATAAGAGAGCTCCCCTTTTCTAAGAAATAGGGAGGTGAAGAGGATGACTGAGAGAGGGTAGGACTGGGAGGGGACTGGGGGTGCATCTACAACCAGGATGTGAAGAGAATAACAAATATATTTTTTAAATAGAAGTGCAAAATAAGTGCTTGTTCACAGTCATGGATATTATTTTAAGACCAGCCCCCCAAAAAAATCACACAAGAAACCTAAGATACCTGTTTATATTCTTCTAGACTTGTTATCATGAAATTATGTAAAGTATGATTTGATTTCCATAAAAGTATTTTATTCATACTTCATTGCAATTCAATCTTCAAAAGTAAATACACACCTCTCCTATAATATTCTGATTCAAAGCACTGAAGTTCAGTGTATTCATCTTTTAAAAATGTCCCTCCAACCTTGTGCTAATGTCATGGTTTCATTCATTGTGCCACTAATACCTCCGAAACATAACTCAGTGTAACACTGAATGTGTAAGGTAAGATGTTCATTTTTGCCTTATCCACTCTGTTAAGTTTTAAAATGATGAGAGAATCAAATAGTAAGAAAATAAAATGATACAAAAAAAAGACTTCCTTCTTCTCTGTTCAAAATATAATATTCTTCGGCCTTTGAACAAGAATTAATTGAATCCTGTCATTTTATTCTCTAGTTTGACAAAGGTAAACACTTTACTTTTCAGCCAGTTGGGATAAACACACACACACAGACGCACAAACACACACACACTCACACACACACACACATATGCAACTAAGTATAGAAGTTCATGCACAGATACAGAAGCATATTTGTGTATACTCATATAAAATGAAAGAAGACAAAGTTTCTCTTTGTCTATCAGTTTCATTCCATTTTGCTGAGGAACTCAATATAATAACTGTTTACAGATTTGCACTTCAAACAAGACATTACAGTTAAATTGAATTGTACTTTAACTGCCTCAGTTATTTTTTTAACACATAAAGGAAATAGGATGGTATATTACTTTCAGGGGGATGCTGATGGAAAGAGAATGAAACCAACAGAAAGCTAAAGGATCAATGAGTAAAAATATGACTTGATGAGTTTCAGTCATGTTGCTTTGTCATCTTCTAACTTAACTCTTATAGGAACTACATGTCAAAGGATGAAACTAAAGTCAAAGGTCACATTGTAAGGCACATAAAATTTTAACAGAATGATCTTGATTCTTTAAGTGTGATTATTTCCATTATACTCAGAAAACATTATTTTCATATATAATGCATTTATTTAAGTCACTGAGACTAGTACTAAATTTAAAACCAAAGCTGACTCAACCACCAGATTCTTGTATCACTTAAACCCTAAGTCAGAAAAGTTGAGTCTAGAGACATTCTGTTCTGAATGCATCTGATCTCATCTGAAATTAGAAAAACTGATATCTCAATTAATCTTGTTCTAGAACAAGTGTGTAGAATGTACAATGCTTTAGAAACAAATCATCCCCTAGTCAAGCCACTGAACATAAATTTATTATTTTTAAATTTTTATCTCATACTAAAAGTAAGTGTTATGAATATAGAACATAACAATTAGACATAGCAGACACATTTCTGAAACATGATTTAGTGGTTTCCCTTCTTTTCACCACCTCCCACTCCCTGCCAGTCTTCATTCATTTTTTGAATTAGAATTACCTCACCTAATACTCTGCTTTCAGGATATGTCTTCTTTCCTGAAAATTACATAATTTTATTTTTTCTCACAGCTAAATAAAATGTCTTTGTGTGCACGTTTCTCATTTCCATGGGCAATATTCTTTATCTATTTGACACTCCCACAAGCAGCAAATACATGTTCCTCTTTTCCAATACCTCTCCCACATTTTTTGAATTTTAGAAAAACAGAGCCAGTCAACAAATGATGTTGGAAAAGTGGCGATCTACCTGCAAGAGAATGACATTCAATTCATGTCTTTATTTTATTAAAAAACACACACTATATTGAAAATAATCACCATTAAGTGGATCAAATATATTAATATATAACCTGAAATGATAAAACTTCTAAAGGAAAATGTAGATAATATGTAAATATGTAAGTGTAGGCAAGAATTTTTTTGTGAAATATATAAACAAAAATATTAACACGCATTCTAGCCCCACAAACCAGTAACTGGTAATACATGTTTTTAAAAGTTTGTGCACAGTAAAAAAAAAAAAAAAAAGCTAACACAAGAACAAATGCAACAGAATAGGAGGACATTCTTTACCAGCTATGTCAGACTGGGAACTAATATCTAGAACTGGCAAGGAAATACAACAATTTTATATAAAACTCATGTCTATAAATCAACAAATACATAATGAAGTGGGTAGACAGTTCCCTAAGGAAGATACACAGTTGAGCATTAAGCATTTTAAAATATGTTCATCATCTTTATTCATCATGGAAATACAAACTACTTAAAACTACTTAGAGAAGCCTCTTCACCACACTCGGAATATCTGCAATCCTATATTTGCTTTATAGCACTTTCTCTCATAAAAGAAACAGACAGTTTTTAGTGTATTAATGTACCAAGTTTTTTTATTTTTTACTTTTTCTACTAAGTATAACTGTATTTCAAGTCAGCTCCTCAAATTCGTTATGACTATAATTTTACAACCTCTTCTTTTTAAAAGCCCATTCCTTTAAAATATACATCAACAGTTCTGCTACAGGAGTAATGGCATCATTATTTTTTTTTTTCTGTTTAGGTCCTCCACCTCATCTGTGCATGTCAACATAGCAATATTCAAGAGAAATATACTTTTGCTTCCAAAAGTGAGTTTTGCCCTTTAGAAATTATGTGTATGATAAATTACCCGAAGACTTCTATGAATGATGCTAAACAATTGTGTCCTTTGAAATGTACATGCTATGTGGTAATCCTTTATGACACACTGAACTGGGAATGACTTAAGTTAATCTCTTTACCAAAAGCAGGAAGATACGTTGGCTGAAAATGTCTTTAAGTGGCCACACGTCTTTAGTTAGAGAACGTATCTGTAATTTCAAATTCATTCTCACTTCTACAAGGCAATTCATGTCAAAGAATCAACAGACTTAAAATTGCCCACAGTTTCCCATTGTAAGAAATAACAATCTATGTGAGAAGGCAAAAAAAAAAAAAAAAAAGCAAATTATACTCTTGTCCTGTTGATGTTGATGCCAGGGTTTTGTCTTTTTTGTTTCTTTTCACTTCACTGAAGTGATGAGAAAGAATCTGTTCTTCATAGCTAAAACCATATACTTGAAAAAAAGAAGTCAAATGTTAACAATTTGATTTGATAAGGCTTTTGTTATATATTATAAATAGCAACATTTCAAAAATTGTCATAATTTTAATAGATTCTTCATTATGGCAGAGAATTACAAGATCACAACAAATTTTCTGGCCAGTCTTCTTGTGTTTGACAAGGAATGTAGATGTTTAAACCAGCACATTGCCTTGTACATGTGTAACTTAAATCTTACTTAATATAAACAAACAAATGAACAAATAAAATCTATTTTGTTAACTACATTTTCAAAATGAAATACTTAATGGCAGGGATTTACCTTCTAGAAAGCAATCAGCTTGGCAGAATGCAGGGGGAAATAAATAGGCCTCAGAGATCATGTAAACATTTCTTCAAAGGTGAACAAAAAACTAGTTTTCAAACAATTAAGCACACATTTCTTGTTTTGTGAGAAGTTTGCTATTTATAATACAATTAAAGAAAGCTGCACACCAAGCAGAGACCTTCTCTAACTTTCCTGTGATGTTACTTTGAGTTCATATGTAGGATGCTATCATCCCAAACCAGTAATTATTTAAACCCAGATTAAAATAATTTAAGTGTGATACAGTATATTTTTAGAAGGTAAAACTTTGAATTCATTGATCTAAATTTAAAGTTGAGCATTTTGTTGTTTTGTGTTTTATTGATGTTTGTTCATTTGGTTGGTTTGATGGTTTCTTTTGTTATTTCTTTTTGTTTGCATCAAGGCAGAAACCAAGTTATGGTATATGCATGGATTTTTATGTTTAAGTAAAGGGGATCATTCATCATAAGCTTATTAAAAGCCTAACTAATCATTAGACATGTGTGCAATGACATAAGAAACATAATAGCAAGTTTATTCATTTTATTAATATCTTATAAGATACAATATTATTTCTATATGATTCTATATTTATCATCAATAAAAGAAACCCTCAAGATCAATGCTGATGGTAGTATATTTAGGAACATTGTTTCTTTTCAGATAAAGAATTATTACTATTAGATGTTTTCAGGTGTAAGAACTTTAGATATAGAAAGATTATGAAAGTTGCTACTGAGTCTTTCAAACATTTTTAGTAGCTTTGATGTCATGCTATCTCTGACAACAAGTAAATATAAAATATAAAACTTATCCATCATATGAATAATTTAGGAGAGACATCTCAGGAAATATTTACATTTTTCTTTGTATCTCTCAGAATCATGACAACCTTTGCACAAACTGGGCAAAGGAAGATGGGTCATCACTAGTGTGTCACTCAAGCATGTGATCAAGCTGGTTAGCTGAACTGAGGCATCTATGCTCATACTTTCAAAACTACATGTGTTTGATTTCACTTACATCTCTCTCTGCAGTTGAGAAAAGATGTGCTGCCTCTCACTGGCAGGCCGACCTGTCTGTTGAGTCTTCTAAACTACCTTAGAATATCAGAAACATCCGTTTCTTTTTGCTTAGCTATATTCCAAGTACATCCTCCTGTCTAGCCAAGGTTCTTATGTGAAATCAAATGAGAATAGCTCAGCCCTCTTGCTCTAAACCAGATGCAGAAGTAACACTTGACTCTAATTTATGCTTTGTAATTTGTCATGGTTATACTCTTATGGCACACTGACTTGAGTAAAGTCCTGGCTGAATGCTCAGCTATAGCTTCCTGGAGTCAGTGCTTCACACGTGAGAGAAATCACTGTGTGTCCAGAATAGGAAGTTAGCATTTTTATAATTTAACTTCTTAAGTTAATCTGGCAGAAGTATGGCTAAATGACTTTAGGAATCCATTTATTTTCCTCATACTATAAATTAAACCCACATCTTCACACATGCTGGGCTGCACTCTGCCACCACTAAGCTACATCTTTTAAATTCATACAAAATAATCATCACTGAGAAGGGTGTTATATCTCCTAGCACTGGAAGATTAAGTGGTTGTGAGCACCCACTGTGGTTGGTTGGACTAAACTAGGGTCTACTGGACGTGTCTCAAACACTCTTAACTGCCTACCTATTTTCCCAGACCCGTACATTTTTTAGCAACATGTAAGTATTCGTAACGGTATTTGTTTTCCTCAGGAAAAAAAAAAAAAAAACAAAAAACAAACAAACAGTATTGTTCCTTGTATAAATACAGTGTTATGATAGCATTTTGTATGCACTCACATAAACATACTTATACATATATACACATATATAAATTAACACATATGTTTATAGAAATAGATTTATAATTATATAATTAAGATTATAGCCATAATTTTATGATAGGATTGTGATAATTCTTGTTAATAAATAAGATCAAATTAAGTTCCAATAAAAAGATATTTCACATATTTTAATTATTTTCACATTTTATTCATTATATATCCCGATTGAAACTCCATCCCTCAAAACCTCCCAGTCCAACACTCTCTCCCTCTTTTTCCCATCCCTTTCCCCTAGTCCACTGAAAGGGGAAGCTCTCCAATATTGTCATCTGCCCATAGCTTGTTAAGTCTCATCAGGACTGTCTGGATCCTCTTCCTCTGTGGCCTGGCAAGGCTGCATCATCAGGGACCAGTGATCAGAGAGCAGTCAACTGAGTTCATGATAGAGGCAGCCCCTATCCTCTCACTCAGAGATCCACATGCAGACTGAGCTACCATGGCCGCATCTGAGCAGGGTGTCTAGGTCCTCTCCATGCATGATCTTCTGTTGTTGCATCAGTCTCTGGAGGATCCTGTGAGCTCAGATATTTAAGGGTTTTTGGTCTGCTTGTGGGGCTCCTGTCCCTCTATGTCCCTCTCTTTCGACCCCTCTCTTCCTCCATAAGACTCCCTGTGCTCTTCCCAAAGACTGGCCTTGAGACCCCTGATTGATCCCCTTTGAGTGAATTATTTCAGAGGGCCCTCTACAGTATGCTCCCATCCTGTTTTATTATTCTATTATTGCATCAAAATGTACCACTTATATACCATTAATTTCACTTTATTTTATTTGGTTTTTTTTCTGACTACACAGGTCCATGAGAAGGGTCCAGTAGAAATCTGGGTTACATGAAGAGGACAAAAGTTGAGGTATTTGAATTTCAAGAACCTATAATTGGTGAAAAGTATTGAAAATGGCATCATTTTCTCTAAAGTCTTGCCTAAGTATTTTTCTAAAGTAACAGCAATTTGACATACAATGATTTTAAGGTGAGAAGATTATAATGATATATGTGTAAGTATTTGTATATAAAATGGAAACACATTGTGATCAGGAAGTAGAAGATTGCAAAACTTTAGATCATGTTCCTTTAGCAACATAAAGTGTATAATTGCTCTTCTACATACAGATAAAAAAATGTCATAATGATTTACAAGACTCAAAATAAGAAAAGCTCATTAATAGTGCCAACCACACATGGAAGCTTTGATTTTAATTATCAGTTATATATAGGATTATTTTAAGTAAGATTTATAGTATCTCCTTTTCTGTGATATCTGGTAAGTGACTTTAAGGCAAAGAATCACAGTAATAGCTTACAATTAAGTCTATAAATAAATATTACATTTAATTCTTTTGTCTACTAAATGTGATTGTAAAGAAAGTAAGCTTCACTTCATATCTGATTTGTGAAATTAAAATTTGGATGACTATATCAACATTTAAATGATTAGATAATGACAGAAATATATATCTTATTTTATAGTGTGCTATTTTCTCTTTTAAGAATAGCAATCATGTCATAAACACACACATACAGACACACACTATGTATAATGAATATATATATATGAATAATTAGTACCTTTAACCACATAAGGTTTCCAATTTTACATTTTTGTTTGCAACATCTTCAACATTAATATTACTGACTTGAAAATCTAATTCATCTGTTGAAGATAGGATCAACATTTAAATGATTTTTTGACTTGGTGATTTAATTGCCCTTCTTAACGAATTCAATAAAATGTGTTTATCTCTGCCTATTGCTATATTTTATATATGTATGCTATAATCTCCTGATTCTGTAACAGAATAGATAAATAAATCCTCTCAAAACCATCTTGTATATAAGTTTAAATAGAACATAAGGCTTAGTTTGGTTTTTTTGTGTTAAAAAATTACCTAAAGTGACATATATGCATGTATATAAAACTTAAATAGATTTAGATATTTGCATTAGTTATTAAAAACCTAGTGTTTGTAGATATAGAGCTGAATGACATAGAGCATAAAGAATCTGTGGTAAGCTATTTTCTCATTCCTAGTTTAATGACATGATTATTCTGATTAGATGCTTCAACTCTCTCTCACAAAATGGTTAACAATGGTGAAAGTAATCTCTTTCTCCCTGGCATTTGTTAGATACTTCTTCTATACTGACATTTTAGTCTGTGCTAATTTCACAGTCCTAACCAGAATTTATAGTTGTCAAGGTTTTGATTATTTTTTTCTTTGAAGCAAATTTTTATTAAACAACAAAGCAGAACTTGAACACAATTTAAAATTTTTGTAACAAAGTAACAAAAGTGTTGCAAAATTTCTGCAGTGTGAGGATTACGTGTCTATATAGCTAATATCACTCATCAAGGCTTATACTAATACATAGATGATCCCGTCAGTCAAAGCGGCCCAATCGAAGCCATCAGCTGCAGTGCTGGATCTTTCCTATGGAAACATTTTTTATTAGTTCTGATATCAACTCCTTTGTCAAATGGAAGCCACAAACTAAATTTTTAAAATTTGTTAAAAGAATGACTAAAATTCTGCAAACCGAGTAGCTGAGTTTTACATTAATTCCAGAAAAATCGCTAAGGAGGGGTACAGGGGAAGAAGAGGGAGAGAGAGTGGGATTGGGAGGAGGCGAGGGAGGGGGCCACAGCTGGGATACAAATTGAATAAAATTGTCATAAATGATAATAATTAAAAGAGAAAAAATACCAAGGTTAACAATTATCACACATTCAAAATCTCTTTTATTCATGATTCTGATACTAATATACTCTCAATTAATTTTGCAAAAGTTCATCTCCTGAATACAAAGAAACCCCGTGACCAAACTCTTAAGTGGTTTCTCTGATGTGTGATTTACCTAATCCCCTTATATCAGCTGTGGGCCAGAGGTATACATATCTGGTGGGAAAACAAAAAGGGGGAACTGTAGAGAGCTGCATAATGCCGCGCCTTAAAGATGGAGCTGGTTTCCGCCTTCCACCTTCCCAATGGTGAGTGCTCTCTGTCACAAACAACTCCACATTTGGCTAAGGCTGAGGATCTGGCTTGCTTCCATGTATGTGGACCTATCTGCATTGCCCACGTGGCACGCTGGGGTTGGCTACCCAGAGGCTATTTAAGCTGTGGGCTGGCTTTCCCCGGGGTCAGATGATTGTTCAAGGTTCCTGAATAAACTGCATTGAAAAAAAAAAAAAAAAAAAGCCTTAAGGAGGAAAAAAAAAAGCAGCAACTCCACAGAAGCGAGTGTTATATATTTTAAAATGATGCCATGCATACATATTTTGTGAAAGATATTTATTGAGCGGAGGCCGAGAGAATGCAAGAGAGAGAAGAGTGAGAGAAGAGCAGCAGGGGCCCTTTTATCCTGCGTGACCAACGTTGATATCACAAGTCGCTATGCAACCTTCTAGTGTGCTAGGGTATTGACTTGTGAGCTAACAGAAAGGATAGTGAGCCCTTTGCCTCCTTCTGCTTCTTTATCAGCTATTTGAAAACACTACAAGCAGACATGAGGTTTTCTATATCCTGTCCAAGACCTGATTTTCCGATTTCAGCTTCAGATTTATTTCCTTGACTGCATCTACATTTGCAGAAAGACCTTCAAGTATGTGTTGGAGTTCCAACACCTGATAAATAAGTAGGGTCTTTGTTTTACCATCCCACCTGATTTTCAACATCAACTAGATCCATGTCAGCATTCACCATCCTGGGTAACAAACTTTCGCATTCTGGATGCAAACTCTATGATGAATGGTCTTGCATCCGGGAGGGGCAAGATTGGCAAGACACCTCATGCTGGGGCTCTAGATTCAACTGACCAATGTTTTGAATTTTATCTGTTCTAATAAGTATGTATTAGCTAAATGTGGTCTTGAATTACAGTCATCTTAACTAAGGTGTGTTTGTATCTGCCATATTCACATTTAAAATATTCATTCTACAAGGAAAAATACATTGATTGTTTGATATCCAAAAAAAAAAAAATACTTAGAAAACTGAGTATGAACATCTTTTGGTGATAAACAATGTCCTGAAATTTTTTAACGAGTACTTAAAGAAATTAATATTATTTAAACTTTGAAATTATTTATGTATTACACAATTAGATAGAGTTCTCTACTTGTGGTTTTCGCTCAAAATTGAACAGAAATAGGACAATGCATATTGACTTGAGCAGAGAAATAGTATTTTCTAACATCTTAGTTTTCCCAATTTTTTGCTGGATCATATGGATTAAGGCAATTAGTATTTTTCTCAAAATCAGTTGCCTGGGGTTGAAACCACCTATGTCTATGTCCCTGTTGTCTTCTCTACTCAGAGAGTCCAAAATACTTTTTTTAAACTAAGAAAACTTATTACATTAAGATTCAAAACTTACCTGCATTATTTAATTCTTTATTGTACTCTAAATCATCATTAAAAAAATTCACTGTTTGTATTTTGTCTTGGGATACTTAATGACAGTTTTGTATATACATTAACACTTCTCATTTTTTTGAGAATGTAATGGACCGTAATTTGATGATAGTCACTCTTCTTCTCGATGTTCCAGTATCTGTCTGCTCTTCTCTTACCATCTATTCATTACTGAGCCTGTGAAGCGCAGTTGGTGCTGACTTGTGTATGTGGGGCTTGGCGCTGGAGGATGCTCAGTTCTTTAGGGCTGGCGCCTGAGTCTGCCTTTCCCAGGTATCAGTCAGTTTTCAAAAGATCTTTTGCTACAGATGGGACTTTGTGATGACCTTTTTTATTTTTTTCCTGAGATTTTCCTAAATTGGTCTTGTGCATCTAGTTCTTGCTGTCTTAATTGCTGGGGATTCACACATGCAACTGTCCTGCTGTGTCTGGGAAAAACTGGCTCCTTGATGTGGCATTCTCTTTGATCAGGTTTCTTCTTTTGTGATGGCATCTTAGGAACAGATTTATAGCAGTGAAATTACACTTGTTCTGATTTATATCTTTTATTTTTCATTCCTCCCAATTGCAAAATTAAATTAGAAAATGATGGCAGACTACTTAATAACATAAACAAAATAATATTAATTAATATTTAATTAATTAATAATAATATTAATTATTGCTGTTCTGTGGTCATAACTCTTCTCAGCCCTTCACAAATACATTTTTACCATGAATGAAGCAAAACCATTTATCATCAGACAGACACAGAGACAGTGGCTTCAGTAGGTTCACATACTGGAACAAGCATGTGAATCCAAAATTTGAGATAATATGCCTCTTTAAGAAAAAAAAAATCATCTTTACAAAAATGCCTATGAAACATTCAGAAGAATTTCTTGCACATAAATGAGTTTTGAATGCCTATTACAATTCAGCCTGCTAATAATAGGTTATTGATCTTTGAAACATCTTAAATTATGTGACATCAGTGTCTTTTCTGAATTGTAAAGGGCTTAAATCAGGTCAGCAGTTTTGAGTTCAATTATAAAAATTATTTTCTGGCATACAAGTAAGACCTTTATAAATTTATCTTTCTGTCTTATCTCAAAGGGAAAAGATTTCCATAAAATACTTTGTGTATATTTCATTGTTTTCAATGCCAGTTTAAGCAAAGTTTTACATCCTTACACAATGACTTTCAAGCTAACCTCTTCAAACATTGATCACAATTATACAAAAGGGTTTGAGTTACCATCTTAAAGAAATATCTAACTACAGTTCCCATTTCAGCATTATTCCCACTCTCCTAAAGATGAAAAAAACTGTCTATCGTTAAAAAAATAGATGAAGAAACTGCAAGTACATACAAAGAATGTTATTTAGACTTAAACATAAAAGAGAGACTCTGCCAGAGGTGACAATAAGGGCAATGAAATAATATGATATTAGATTATAGAAGCCAGACTGAGAAGGGCAAATTAAGTGCTAAAATATTCAGGTAAGAAGACATATACAGTAAAACTCAGGGCTGGGTTGAAGGCTCAGTGGCTACTGTTGGGACCAGTAAGCAGGCACTTCTATGGCCAGCCCCCAAGGGACCTAATAGACCGGTTATCAGGCATTTGTGAAGACACCTTGACCACCTGGAATTACCTGTGCATGCCCTGGATCACCCTATAAGAGAACTAGAGCCCTCCCCCCTCGCTCTCTTTTTCTTCTTCTGCTCCCTTGCTCTCTCTCTCTCTCTCTCTCTCTCTCTCTCTCTCTCTCTCTCTCTCTCTCTTCCTTTCTCTTCCTTACTCTTCCTCTATCTCTCCCTCTCTCCCCCCTTCCCTTAATAAACCTCCCACTTGGAACCGATCTCCTGGCGTGATTTGTGGACCCGCGTGGCGTGTAACCTTCACATTCGCACGTTTCCTAACAGCTACAACACTACCATGTACTGATGGTGACGGGATCGGGAACCCCATTACCTTAAAAAGCCCTAACAAACAGCCAATGATTCCATTTCAGGAAGTAGAAAGCGGACCGCCTGAAGCAATATGGCTCTTTAGACTGACCAAGGTTGAAAGATAAAGTGAGGAAGATAATAGACATCAACTCTGACACAGGCACACACACACACACACACACACACACACACACACACAAAGGGCAAGGGATGAAACCCTGCATATTCACATGTGAATATACATAAACATATTGATGCACAGCATACACATAAACAAACTAAGTGAATAAATAAATAAAGTAAAAATCAGAGTATCTCTACAGATAGAGAAATGTTTTATTTCAGGAGCTGGTGGAGAGAAAATTGAGAAGCTTCAGTTAAAATTAACGATATATTTAAAGAATGGGCTGTACAAAAGTAGATCCCAACAAGAATAGAAGTTGGTTTTTACTAGCAAAATATGATTTGTTACTCATCGTTATGGCTGAAATTGAAATGTTCTTCACAAGAGCATATTTGAACACTTGCTGCTTTGCTGGTTGTAGTATCTGGGAAGGTTCCTGAACCAGTAGAACCTCATCCCCAACCTCAGCCTCTGCATCAACTCCTGACTACCGGTTTCTTTCCTGTATGAGTTCCTCTCCTGATTTCTTTCTTTTTATTTCTTTTAAATTAATTACTTTTTTTATTAATTACACTTTACTCACTTTGTATCCCTGCTGTAGTCCCCTCCCTCATACCCTCCCAATACTACACTCCCCGCCTCCCTCTTCTCCAATTCCCCTCCCCAACTCCACTTATAGGGGAGGTCCTCCTCCCTTCCCTCTGACCTTAGACTATCAGGTCTCATCAGGAGTGGCTGCATTGTCTTCCTCTGTGGTCTGATAAGGCTGCTCCTCCCTCATGAGGAGGTGATCAAAGAGCCACTCACTGCCTCTCCTGATTTTTAACAATAATAACAGTGAAGTGGAAGCGTTATCCACATAAAGCCTTTTCTCCTCAGGATACTCTGCTCATAGCATTTCAGCAGAGCAATAATAGCCCTAACAAAGATTCATGCCTCCCTTGACATGATAGAAGAAGATAATCTTCTGCTGTGTGAGTCAAAACAGGCCTTCCCTTTGTAAGTCATCTCAATCGGGAATGTTGAAAACAGTGAAGATGAAAGCAACTAATAAAACAGTTCTTATCATGATTAAAACCCAAAATGAAACTAAAAGTAACAATTCGTGAGGAATTTGCGATAAAATTAAAATGCCTAAGAAACCTAAAAGCATGATAATATAAAGATTAAAAAGAACGTTGTTTAGGTAGTTTTGTAAACGGAAAGGTGATTCTGTCAGTGTTCACACAATGTGGGAAGTCTGTAGCATTTTACATAGCATGCATTTCTGCAAGCACACGGACAGGTAAACTTCCAAATCAACCACTGCTTAAAGACCATACAGTGAAAACACCGTTTATCAAATCTTAATGTCTAAGGTTCTCTTAAACACACACACATAATTTGAAATTTATAAATGAAAAATAGTTGTATTAGATTGACTAGTGATTTGAGTGCATATACAGACTGAAGGATAATAACTCCCTTTTTTAGGAATATAACCCTTTTCTGAATAACGTAAGAAAACTAAACACAATAAAAGTGATGGAAAATGTATGTTCCCAGGACTGATAGGATTATAAATTCTGAAAAAAAATATTAATTTAATCTTTACAAGGAGAGTTCTATATTTGCTGACTTAACAATTTTACAAATATTGATGAGTGATTTCATGAAGCTCATAAAATTTCTATAGCCTTACAACTCAAAGGACCTTGAGAACATACAGTTCAATATTTTCAAACACCTTATGCTTTAGAGCTACAAGCCATTACTCAAGAAAAATAAACCATGCTAAAGCAAGGTAAAGAGTTCTGAGTAAAAGTGATTCCTTAAAAAGTTCAGCTTCTCTTATAAGCAATTATTCAGTCTTGAAGGAAGAAGAGATTTTTTTCTTTTTTTTTTTCAGAAGATATTTTAAAATTAAAGACATCCTCTTTTAAAGAATTAAATATTTGTAGTGCAGAAAATCTGAAATGCTCTTTTTAGCATCAAAACCAAATACAAATGGACCATATATACACACACACCCCATAAACAGACTCAGTGTCTGTGCAATTTTTAAAAGGACTCTCTCCCCAGTCATACATACTAGGATACTCCCTCAAAAAAAAAAAAAAAGTCTAGATTATATGAAAACTGCAACATACTTGCTAGTTGAGACATAGTGAGCTGATGAGAGCTAATGTAGAATCATGCACTTAGGATTCATTATTATTTTGCTATAGTAAGTTCAAATCAATAAACACAGAGAAGTCAAGCTGGGATTCTCCTGAAGAGTTTACTCCACTAACCAGTGTTCCTGGCCCTGGATGGTACTCTGCACACTAACACAGAAGAAAGGTCAACAGCAATCCAAACAAATGTTTTGGTCTACAATGCTCTCCTGCATGCATGACATGCTAGAATGGCCCACAAAATTTCTGGGAGTAATCAACCAAGATCTTAGTGGACTTAAGGCCCACTCCATGAGATGAAATCTGTACCTGATAGTGTTCAAGGCATAGGGGACAAGAAAAACAAACAAACAAACAAACAAACAAAAACTAGACAGGCCAAGGACCTGGAGTTGAACCTAACACTACTATTCTGCTAAAGGAACATAGCAATCAAATGACTCTTAATAAAGGAAGGACAATGGGATGGGGGTAAGAAGTTATTTTCTACTTTTCTTTTTGTTGCTTGATTGTTTTTTTAAACTTGTTTTATAAACAGGTTCTTTGGTATATATTATGGTTTCTGGTTTTGTACTTTTATGGGATTTCTTGTGTGCAAACATGTGTGTCTATCTATATGTGTTTCTTGTGCTTTCTTTCGTTCTTGTTCTTTTGTTTATTTTGTCCTATTTTGGTGTGTTTGGTTTTCTTTTCTTTTATGTTATTCTTATTGTTAATTACTGTCTAAATAATGAGAGAAAGAGGGAAAATGTGTGGATTTGTTTGATAGGGAAAGTAAAAAGATTCTGGGAGTCATTGGGACAGGGGATACCATAATAAGATTATAAGAGAAACAACTGTTTTGTTTTTTTTTTTTTTTTCATAAAGAGAAGTAGAAAAAAATGTAGCTGGAGATTAATTATTTGATTAAGAGTAAAAATGAATGTCCTTTAAAATAAAAGTGAATTGGACTCTCTGAAATTCATGTAGTAGGAAAAAAACTGTTTTCTCCTGACATCCACAAGCAAGCTGGAATCTCTGTTCTTGTCTCTCTATCTCTGTCTCTATCTCACTCTTACCCAAACACTCAAAGAACAAGCAAAAATAATATAAGTTCTCTGTAAATGAAATCAGAAGTAAATTACATGAGCACTCCAGAAATTTCTTAACCTTGCAATAACAAAACTACACGAACTGGATGGTTTAAATAACATTTGTTTTCCCAATGCAATAGGCTAACAAATACAGAATTACTATGTCAGTAGTTTGGATCTGAGAATATACAGCTGTTTTCCTGGTTTCAACTACAAACATTACCTTTTGATGTTTGCCAATAAGAAATAACTGATCTAGCCTTCTTTCTAGGGAACATGCAAAGGTTTGCTATTAAAACCCATGGAAAGTACACATATTCTTTTACATGTGTGAAGGTGTGGTTAAGTGGGCTATGGGATAGGTATGTCTTTCCATAGTATATGAGTAGCAGTTTAAAATCACATTAGAAATATAGTATATGATTTTCTTGGTAAGATATTAAAATTCAAACACCCTAACATGTGAATGTATGATATTAATATGTTTACCTATAAGCATCACTTAAATCCTTTACACTCTATTCCTACAGATTTTCTCACTTTTGAAACAACATCTCTTTTCTATGAAGTACAATATAAACAGAATTAAGTGTTCTTATAGTAAGCATTCCAGGTACTTAAATATTTAATGCTTTAGAATTAATGTCCTTGGTGTAATTGAGTCAGCATGTAAATATTTAATCCCTCTTCTGTAAGCTTCTACTGTGTGCTTTCATTGTGGAATTGTTGTAGTGCACTGCCCTGACTAACTTAAAACCTACTCAGTTCATTACAGCTACAAGTCTTATATTCTCAAAAAGGAGAATTATGCTTGGAATTACTTTCTCAGAGATATCTATCCAGCTAATCCACTCTTCATATTTTTTTTACTACTGCACTGTTAATAAATGTTTTAAAAATGGGGGGGGGCTATGAAAAGAGAAACAACACAATCTTTAATCACCTCTTGATGAAGCCAACAGAAGCTATATCCCTTAGACTGTTGATATAACATAGAACATGAACTCATAATGTGGTAAGTAATGAAATTACCTTTCACTGACTTATAGACTTAACCTGCTACTCTTTGAATCAACCTTAGGAATGTTTCTTTATCTCACCATTGGCTCTTCAACCCTATAATTTGTCATTTCAAATACTTAGACACTCTATATCCATAGACTTTGGTGAAACTACTTTAATGTTAATCAGAAAGAAAACAAACAAGTCTTCTAAAATGTATGGTACATTGCATGTCTAAATTTGGGTAACAGCATAGAATGTCTTAAACCTGCAGGTGCCTGATATCTAGAGAGAAACAACAACAACAACAAAATGCTAGTTTGAATATGAATAATTTAACCAAGAATAGAACTATGACTAGAATTTGTTCTCTGTTTTTTTTTTTTTTCTATTTTGCATTAGAGCATGAAACATGCTGAGTGTGGAGAATTTGTTATGACACTTAACTGTCTCTATTTTGCACTTGAAAAAGAACACTACAAAATCAAACACTATTAGAAAAGACTACTTTTAAGATGGCTAAAAGAAACTTTTACCCTTAAGTATACACTACATCAGCAAATTTCCACCGTGAAGGTGTGTGGACTTTAATGAGGTTTGGAGGTCAGAGAAACTGCTTCAGGTAATATGCAGGAAAGAAAACAGGTTTAAAAGACCTGAGCTTACAAGATACAGCAGCAATGAAAGGAAAAATCATTCTATGGAGAGAAATAAAAATGATGTATAGTATCCTCAAAATGAAATCCAGTATCATATAATTACATATGCCATGCTTCCTGGAAAAATAAAAGAAAAAAACATCAGCTGAGGATATACATCTCTTAAATATTATAAAAAGTAGTGATTATATTTGCTCCTTATTTGAATACTTAATTATTGTCAACCACACATCAATATGAAAATCAGTGAAATTTATGTTGTTTTTTTAAATTTTTAAAATTATTATTGTTTTGTTGCATTATTATTATTATTATTACTATTATTACTAATTCACTTTGTATCTCAGTTGTAGTCCTCTGCCTTATCTCCTTCCAGTGCCACTCTCTCTTCCTGTCCCATCCCTCCTCCATAGTCCACTGATAGGGGAGGTTCTCCTCCCCTATTTTCTGACCCTAGCCTGTCAGGTCCCATCAGGACTGCCTGAATCCTCTTCCTCTGTGAGCCGGGTAGGTCTTCTCACCAGAGAGAAGTGATCAAGGAGCAGGTAACTGAACCCATAACATAGTAAAAAGAGGCTGTCCTACAAAAAACAAACTACAAGTTCAATGTAATTCCCATCAAAATTCAAACACAATTCTTTACAAAGCTTGAAAAATTTTGTTTCGACTACATATTGAAAACAGCAACAACAAACAAACAAAAACAAAAACAAAAACAAAAAAAAACAGAGCAGCCAGTTTCTCTACAATAAGAGAACTTCTGGAGGTTTCTCCATCCTTGATCTTAAGTTGTACTATAAAACAACATTGTACTGGTAAAGAAATAGACTGTTGATCAATGGAATCAAATTGAAGACCCAGAAATAAACCACACACCTACAGAAACCTGATTTTTATTTGTTTGTTTGTTTGTGTATGTGTATGTATATATGTATGTATGTATATATATACAAACATATATGTACATACATATGTATGTATATATATATATATATAGAGAGAGAGAGAGATAAAGAAGTTTCAGAAAGAGTCATAGAAACATGCTTATTCAAGAGTGACAGCTAATAATTGTTGAGCCCTAACTATTTAATGGTGTTTTTATATGTAGTCTTTAAAAAAAAGATAGTAACATCAATGTTACTACAGATACAATGAATCTGCAGACACTTATTAGCTGTTAAGTAGGGAATTATTATATTGCATTATTATATTATTGTATATATATATATATATATATATATATACAATAAAATAGGTATAACCAAATAATGATAAAATGACTCTTCCGATCTCTATTTCAGCTGATGAACTCATTGAAGCTCTGAACTATGATATTGCTTCTCTTTGACACTTTTACTGTCCTCAGCTCAAGTTTGATGAGTCTGCCAATCTTATTGACCTTCATAAACAGAGATATCTTACTGTGCTTGAAATTCATGTATTATATTTTAAAATTTTGTAACACTCAAAGGACTTATTTTGTTGTTGTTGTTGTTACTCTTTTTTTGTGAGTTTGGTCCTAAAATCTGCTGACACAGTGGTGGTTGGGGTTGGTCTGGTGCTGTGTATTCTAATGCTAATTACTGGTCCCAGTACCCGGTGGCCACCCAGATGACCACATTCTCATGTACACCTGTTTTTTGTGTGTCATCTTTGCTCTACATAAGTCAAAGTTAATTGGTTAATAAAGATGCTGAAGCCTGTGACTGGATAGAAGATAGATAGGCAGAGCTGAGATTCTGGGGCTTGGAGTCTGAGAGGGACCAGGAGGCTGGTTGTAGAGGAGAGGGAAAGCAGAAGACATAGCAGGAGGAGAGGAAAACTTAGAGAAGGAAGTTGCCATGGGGCAGCAAGGACCATGAGCATGTGGCCATGAGGGCTAGCCTGATGGAAATAGGCAGTGCAGGCAGGAACTATTATGGCAAGTAACTTGGGGTATATTGCTGGGACATAGCAACATAGCTTAGAGGGTTGATACCTGCCCAGTTACTGTGCCTTAAAGCTTTTATAAATTCAAGAGGTGTCTGCCACAATTATTTGGCAACTAGCCGGGGTAGAGAGCCCTAGAGAGTCATATACCCTTCCATAACACATTAGAATAGAAACAATCCTTCATGTCTTCCTTAATTGTTTATCTTTCTTTATTGTTTCATCGTTTTAATTGTGGTTCTGTTCCTCCATGCAAAATCTTAGAGGAAGCTGAACATTGCCAATGGCATTCTTAGACATATTGATATATTTAACTACAGAAAGAAATTTCCAAGGCAAGTGATTAATTATTTATTAAGAAAAATCATTCTTTATCTTAATAAAACTCTTTTGAAACTAGAAAGCTTAAAGAGTAAAAATAAAACACTACAGACACAATTGAATATTTTAAGATTTATTTTATAACATATGTTTGATCAAACTTCAGAGATTTGACAGAGATTTAAAGACCCACATCTGAAATGAAGCTGATCTACTTCTCTGGCAGCAAAATAACATTCACACACTCTAATTCTCATAGCAGGCATTGTCATGATTCTAATGAACAGGAGTTACTGACTATTACCCCAGCCTGAAAAAGCATACTAGACAATGGATTATTTTTTTAATTTAACTTCTGTTTATTATTGCTGGGATTTTGTTTGGTTGGTTGGTTGATTTCTTTTTCTTTCCTTTTTTTTGTTAGTTACTTAATTGGTGGTTTGAACTATAAATTTTACAAAAATATCACAGAGTTATTTTCTTTGTAGTTAAGACTAAAATATGCAAGCATTTTGTATGCTAGGAATAAGTGTGTGCTTTTTTTTATAAAGCTTCTAAAGTCATTTTGTGAGATCCAGTTTAGAAATCCAAAGGATTACAAATCAGATCACAGCCATGATATTAAGGAAGCAGAGAAATTGCTATTCTAGTTTTTTTACTAGTGATTCTGTCATAATCTTTCTATTGGAAGATCATGTGCTATTTAAAAACATAAGTAGGTCATGGAAGTTTGTTTGTACACTTAGAGGAAGATGGAATTTCTAGTTAACAAAGGCACTATGTATTTTAATTGGTTATTGACTTAATATTACTTCTATAGACACAAGATATCCAAATGTGTGCTCATAAGACACATATATTACCTTTTTTGTTGTTGTTGTTTTGTTTCTTAAGAGACAGGGTTTCTCTTTGTAGCTTTGTTGTCCTAGACTAGCTTTTAGATGAGGCTGGCCTCGAATTCACAGCAATCTGCCTGCTTTTACTTCCCTGAGTGGTGAATTAAAGTTGTGTATCACCACAGGCAACTCACATTTTACCTTTAACTAACAGTATATTAATGAACAGATAATCATAGTGTAAAAATGTGATTAATTCTTACTCTATATAAAATATATTTGCATATATTGATTAAAATTCCATTCAAATGTATCAAATTTATTATCAAATATGATGGTATTGTGTGAATGCTAATAATTTTATTTTAATTATTTCTATTTCATGAAAATTAATGCAGGTAAACAAATTAGAAATATTTATGTGAACTTAAAATGAAAATATTTTTATGAAATGTCTATACTTGTAATCATTTTGTGAATTATTGTTCTTTTATTTTTAATTTTACTGTTAAACAATTATAGGCTCTTGTTTGCCTCATCACTACTTAAACATAAGCATATGAAACACAAGGGAAGTGGGTAAATCACATGACACTAAATGAAAGATCATGAAAATCTATTACTGGATCCATGACATCCTAGCTACTTGACTTTGGATACTGTTCAACTACTATAGTCTTCTCACCAATGTCAGTAACATAATGGTAATGATCACAGAATGTATTGCTACTGAGAGTCAATGAGGTAATATGCTTCAAGTTTGTGAATGTGACCTAATTCATGCTTACTTATTACTATAACCATCATCATTGTACACTTTCTACCTTGGAGTTTGAATTTATTTTTTTAACAAAGCAGAAAATACATATTTATAGCTTGAAGAACACAGATTTTGCATTGATTTCTTTGTTGTTTGTGTTCACCCTTTTTTATATTGGAAAAAAAATTCATAGTTCAAAGACATAAAACTAGTGTACTGATTTGGTCAATGAGCTCTCCTTTGCCAAACGCTGGTTTAGATAATCACAATCCCTGTAGGCTCTATAGAAACAGAAGGAAAATTACAATAGCCACAGGGGAGAGAATAATGCATCCTGCTGTTTCTTCATGTATTGCTAAACCATTTTCCTGATGGAGTCTCCAGTTGTCAGGCCAGTTGCCACATAGTGAGTTCTAAATGCCATGTGGTAAACCTAGGGAAAAAAAAAAAAGAAGTGTTGAATAAATAGACATTAAATATAATAAACAAGTTCAGTTTTGGACAGTCTGTAATTCTGTATCATAGTCCAGATTTTTTTTCAATTTCCTTCATATTTGTATGTTTGTTTGGATAGAGATATCATAGAACCCACCATTAATGCCACCTTTCAACTTGTGCATGTGGGCACACAACATAAAATTAATTACTGTTTCTGTTCTTGGAAATATATTCCCATGTCAGGGAACAAATACAAAAATTATGCCAATATATCTATTCTAAATAAGCTGTGATAGCTGAACAGATGACATCTAGCTGGGAGATCAGGAGTATTAGACAAACAGTAAGAAAGCGCTTTCTAGGACTGCCTTTGTCTACTGAGCCTATAAATCTCCACTCTCTTAACAAGGAACCATGAGCAACCATAATAGGCATGTCAGAAATTTCCCAGTGTGACATATGGATCATTAACTGCATATAAAATCCTAAGTGATTAAAAAAGGCTCCCCCATCTCTTAGAAGCCTTTTTCATTTCTAATGAGAGACATAAAGGCAGTAGATCCAGAGAGAAAGAGAGGTATGAAGGAACTAGAAGAAGTAGAGGGAGGAGAAAATATATGTTGTGCTATGGTATATGAGAAAAAAAAATCTGTTTTCATAAAAAGGAAAAAGAAAAGAAAAGAAAAAGGCCCTCCTAAATCTATACAATTAACATTATTATATAGACTCCACATGTTTCCACATGCTTCAATGTACTTAAAAATATTTGCAAACTTTTATTTTGCTTGTTACCATATTCTTGATCTGCCTATTCAAGTAGAAAAACTGCTGCTACTGAGTTTAGCTAAACTTGTCTCCTTATTCAGTGCTGTGTAATAACTTTGCCTCTCTGCTCAGTTGTATATCAGAAACATTTTGAGCTGCTAAGTTATTAGGCTTCTCCACTAGAGAGCCCATTCCACCAAATATCAGCTTTCTACTTTCAAGGTATCTGTTATGTTTACATTCCTTCACTGCCACTCAGACCAATTCCTAAGTCCGTGCTAGTTCCTGTAATTGAGTGCTTGTGAAGTTTGTAGATGAGTGAACTATAAATACCTTAATTTCAATTACATTAAATAATGTACCCTTCTATAAAATTTGTTGATTAATTGATTAATAAAATAAATTGATTAATACAATAAATGATACAGAAACATAGAGCAACAAGATAAAGATAGAAAACTGGTACGTGCATTTGTTTGGACACCTAGAAAAAGTTGAAAGCTTGATCTAGAAAAGATCATCTGGAGTGAGGTATCCTAGGAGGAGAAAGACACACACAGTATATACTCACTTATAAGTGGATACTAGACCTATAAGGTAGGATAAACATACTATAATCTGTACACCTAAAGAAGATAAACAAGAAAGGAGACACAGGATAAGATGATCAATCCTCACTTAGACAAATGGGATGTGCATTGGAAGTAGGAGAAAAGAAGGAACAGGACAGGAGCCTACCACAGAGGGCTTCTGAAAGACTCTACCCAGCAGTGTGTCAAAGCAGATGCTGAAACTCATAACAAAACCTTGGACGGAGTTCAGGGAATCATATGAAAGAAGGGAGAGTTAGTATGACCTGGAGAGGACAGGAGTTCCGCAACATTTTTCTAGCCAAATAAATTAAACATTCTTGAAATGATAGAATTACAATTTACACAGATTAGTCTATTGCACATTATATACATGTATTACAATGTCATGCTCTACCCCATATATTCTGGAAACTTATGTCAATTTGACACAAACTACAGTCATCTGTAATGAGTGAATCTCAGTCAATAAAATGCCTCCATAAGATTGGGCTGTATGAAAGACTGGAGGGCATTTTCTTAATTAGAGATAAATGAGTGAAGGCCCGGCACAGGGTGGTTGGGTATTTCTTTGGTATTGTGATCCCGCATTCTATAAGAAAACAGGCTAAACAAGCCATGAAGAGCAAACCAGCAAGCAGCACCCTTCCCTATGGTGCTTATGCACTGCTATGCACTAGCTTCTGCCTCCAGGAACATGCCTTGTTTCTGCCCTGATTACTTTTGATGATGAAATGTGATGTGGAAAGGTAAACCAAAGACTCTTTCTTCCTCAAGTTGCTTTTGGTTTTATGATAGCAAGAGTAATCCTCACCAAAAATGTTATGACTGTTATTTGATGTATTCAACCCTGACTTTGAATTTTATTCAATGAAATAATAATTTAATGTAAGAAAGGTTCTTACAAGTTTTTTTAATGAAAAGTATTCTTCATCAATATAAAGTCAAAAGAGCTTCCCTAAAGTGTGTAGCTACAAATTTTATCTTATGGTTGGCTTAGACAGCCCAGTCAGTGAAATTTTGACTTTGCAAAGATGAGGACTAAGTACAAGATCCAAACCCACCCAGTAAAAGCTTGGAAGGTGACATGCTCTATGTTCTCAGCATTAGGGAAGCAGAGTGCTTAGATCCCTGAGGTACACAGGCTAACCTGTATTGCTCTGTTTGGAGAATTAAAGACAAGTGAAAACTCGGTATCAAGAAAAGATGGGTTAAGCCTGAGACAGGATATCAAAGGTTGTACTCTTGCCTTTACCTGTATATACATACAGTGCACTAACATATGTATGATTACACATACAAAAATAAATTTGGATTAAAGCTGATTAAATTGTTATTCCTTTGTTAAACCTGGAAATATTTACTGCTAAATAAATAATTAATTTGTACAGTTTGGGGAAAAATTGAAATAGTATCAGCACATATTGGAAATTTAAAATTATGTTCTGAGGTTCATTTTAAGGGGAAAATATACTTTCCTTTCTGAAGCAATGTATGATGCAAACTACAAGGCTTGAAATGTTAAACATCAAAACATGTTTTAATTAGATGTTGTTCAATGGCATCTGTAACCTATCAGTTGTTATTTAAATAATTAAAATTTGATCAAATTGAGAAGGTTATTATATTCAGATGCTTAATTTGATCATAAGGCACGTTTTTCTTAATGTGTTTATTTTTGTAGAAATAAAGCAAATGAGTGTTTTGGCCTATATTATTTAATTTGAGTTAAACATCTAAACATATTAAAATATTTTTGCCTATAACTAACTCATTTGTTTCCTTTTAAGTCTTTTCAAGAGGATATATCTATGTCTATATACACATAAATATATATGCACACATATCTAAATATATTACACATACACATGTAATCATTGTATGAACGTTGTTTAAGTAAATGATAGGCTTATATAATTAGCAAGCTTATGAAGTTACTCTTCTTTCTCCTTTTATGGTTCTTCAAGTTGTCTGTTTCACAGGTAAATAATCGAGATGTCTAAATGCCCTAGTCTTTTCATGTTGGTATTTATATTTAGTTCTTTTAAATCGTTAGAACCATAATCACAAACTTCTCTGAAAAAAGTGTATTTGTCACTATAGTCAACAATCCCAAAGTTCCCTATTTCCTTTGGTTTTGACTTGAATGTAGGAACATACCCTCTCAGAGAAGCAATGACTGGTTTTTTAGCAAGCTTCTAGAGTATGCAATAGTTATTTTAATTTTGAGCACTGAAATATGAACAATCTATTTTCATATGTTGTTGACACTAATTTAATGTGTTAGCCTGTTGCCTTTTAGCATGCACTTAAAATTTTTCAGTGACATGAAGTATTTAATGGTGTCTCTGAAGCCATTCTTGCATAAATACACATTATACAGTTCTCAAAAATTCTGAATAATTTGATTAAAAATGACTCACTTCTTTTGTTATGGTTTTCTAATACATAGACTTTTTTTAAGGTTTACAATTATAACTGAGTAGTTTAACCTCGCAGATGCAGATTTCCTGCCAATATCACCTTGTATTCTTTAGACATGTATACATTCAAATACATTTTCAAGACTCTGAATAAAATTCAATGTTTTGATTATAAAATTATTTACATCTGAAACCAGAGCCCAGCCTGATAAGTGTAGCTTTCATTCTTCATTAAAGAAGCCTCTTTTTACAGCAGATTGAAACCATTGCAGAAAACTATAACTGGTCCAAATACAGAGAACAGACTGTGGCAATCTATGATAAGTTTATCTAAAATACAACTGCTCCACCAAAAACAGAGGGCATCTCAAAAGACAAAGAAGAAACATTGTTGGAAAACTGCTCTGATGTTTTGTTTTTTATAAATAACAGGAAAGCTCTATCTATGATGCCTCAAAAATATGTTAGCACCAATAGACCTTATTTCATAAAAGACAGTGTACCTTTGGGGACCCATCCTTAGACAAAGATCTACAAACAACCAACAAAAAGTGAGAGAAAGAAAAATTGTCTTTCCCAAGGATTAGCTCTCTAGCTGGTTATTAAACACTAAATGTTAATCCCTGAATCATATACATTTACAAACAAGACTTACAGACTCAACTGTATTTATATTTTTATATATGGGTGTGAGTATATATAACATAATAATTAAAGTAGAAGTGTCATTGATTTGAGAAAATATTGTCTTTAAAGTCTTAATTCATTACTTTTTTATTCAGCAATAATCAAATCATCTAACTAAATGGTTACAAACAATAAAATAATCAGAGCTTGACTCTTGACTGACTTTGTACAGTGTTCTAAATGTTTTTGCAACAGCTGTATGTTTTGGTTACCTTCTTCAACTCAGACATAATATGCATTAAGTGACAAGATAACAATGATTTTAAAGACCTTGGTTGAATTTCTTCAATAAAACACATGATGATGTTGGACTAAGTTCAACAAAAATCCAGGAAATGTCTTTGCTATAGCCATGTTTATAACATATAGTGTGAAAGTTTTCCAAGGATTTTGAGAAAATATTTTCAGAGACTGGTGTCAGAGTTTAGCTTTATTAATGGACATAAGAGTTGAAGGTTCTCTTACGAGGCTGTGATGGATGGTCATTTCTTTTTATTTCATTTTTCTGTACTCCTCCTTTAGTAAATGCTGAGAATGGTAATCAATTCTCTCATATTGCCAGAATCTCCTTTATACTGAAGGCTGTTTGGATAGGAGCTTGCCAGCCCTTTCCAATAAAATTCTGCTGTCAAGCTGTCAATTGAAGTAAAATTTGTCAAACAACTTGTCTAGACGTTGGATTAATGTTAATTATCCCCATAAATAGACTCCTACAGTGCTATACTTTTTTTCTTTATAATTATTATTTACCACAGTCAGATGAACATAGATCTCATGTAAATACCATGTGTTTTAAGAGACTTCAGTATAGTAAATTCTCAAATGGAGTTCCTTTATTCTTTAAATGTATTGGGAAAAAAAATCACTAAAGTTGTAACTGAGGAAGTATGATCAAAACGTGTTTTCTCTTAACATTATCTGTGCACTTACATAATTACAGCTAATAGCCAGTCAGACACAATAAATTTGAAATCAAACAGCAGTTAGGGGCTCCTAAAGTCTTCTTCTTTGTTCCTACTCTAAATCTTTCTCCTATCTTCCCCATTCTTTTCCTCCTTGAGTAATTCTAGAAATTTTAGTTTATACTCTTTACCACTGGTATAAGAGAAGCCAATTTTGAATGTGAATATGCATGTATTCTTAGAAAGTCTACTTCTTTTATTAAAAATGTGAAGTATTTTAATTGCCTTATTGCTTTAGCTAGGACTTCAAGTACTATGTTGAAGAGATATGGAGACAGTGGGCAGCCTTGCCTTGTCCCTGATTTCACTGGGATTGATTTAAGTTTCTCTCCATTGAATTTGATGTTGGCTATAGGCTTGCTGTATATTGCCTTTGGTATGTTTAGGTATGTGCCTTGTATGCCTGATCTCTCCAAGACTTTAAACATGAATGGGTGTTGGACTTTGTCAAATGCTTTTTCGGCATCTAAGGAGATGAACATGTGGTTTTTCTCCTTCAGTTTGTTTGTGTGGTGGATTTTATTGATTGATTTCCATATATTGAACCACCCTTGCATGCCTGGGATGAAGGCTACTTCGTCATGGTGGATGATATCTTTGATGTGTTCTTGGATTCAGGTTGCAAGTATTTTATTGAGTATTTTTGCATCAATGTTCATAAGAGACATAGATCTGAAATTCTCTTTTTTTTGGGTCTTTGTGTGGCTTAGATATCAAGGTGACTGTGGCTACATAGAATGAGTTTGGTAATGTTCCTTCTGTTTGTATTTTGTGGAATAGGTTGAAGAGAATTGGAGTTAGAACTTCTTTGAAGGTCTGGTAGAATTCTGCACTGAATCCATCTGGGCCAGGGCTTTGTTTGGAAGGGAGACTGTTGACTTCTATTTCCTTGGGGGATATAAGTCTATTCAATCTTTTTACCTGATCTTCACTTAATTTTGGTAGATAAAATCTATCAAGAAAATTGTCAGTGTTTTCAAAGCAAAGACTCATGACCAAACCTTTGGCAGAGTACAGGGAACCATAAGAAAGAAGGGGAGTTAGTCTGATGGGGAAAGGATAGGAGCTCCACAAGGACCAAATATATCTGGGCACAGGGTCTTTTCTGAGACTGACATTCAACCAAGGACCATGCATGGATATAACCTAGAACCTCCACTCAGATGTAGCCTGTGGTAGCTCAGTAACCAATTGATTTCCCAAAGTGAGGGGAGCAAGGACTATTTCTAACAGGAACTCAATGACTGGCTCTTTGGCCTCCCCACCCCCCAAGGGAGGAGCAGTCCTGTTAGGCCACAGAGGAGGGCTTTGCAGCCAGTCCTGAAGATACCTGATAAAACAGGATCAGATGAATGGGGAGGAGGTCCCCCCTATCAGTGGACTTGGAAAGGGGCACGGTGGAGATGAGGGAGGGAGGGAGGGACTGGGAGGGAATGAGGGATCGGGACACAGCTGGGATACAGAGTTAATAAAATGTAACTGATAAAAAAAAACAAATAAAATAAAATAAAAATGTTATTGAGCCATGTAAAAAAATTCTTTATAAATAAATACAACCTATTGTAAAACAAAAAAAAAAAAAGAAAATTGTCCATTTCATTTAGATTTTCAAATTTTGTGGCATATAGGCTTTTGTAGTATGACCTAATGATTGTTTGGATTTCCTCAGTGTCTGTAGTTATGCCCCCTTTCATTTCTTATTTTGCTGATTTGGATAGTTTCTCTCTGCCTTTTAGTTAGTTTGGCTAAGGGTTTGTCTATCTTGTTGATTTTCTCAAAGAACCAGCTCTTGGTTTCATTGATTCTTTGAATCAATGTCCCAGATCCCAAGCCTCAGTTTCTTTGCTAGGAGCTACTGACACTGGGGCCTGGGTGCTGTGGTCTATGGCAGAATCTGCAGGCTGTCTCTGTATCCTTCACCTTTTCCAGTGAAGTATTATGGCAGCAGGCTGGTCTGCCTGATAATCTCAGGGATTACTGAGAGGGTTGACTATCTTCTGTCCAGGATCCCGAGCCTGGGTTTCTTTGCTAGGAGTCACCGTGCTGGGACCTGGATACTGTGGTCTGTGGAGAATCTGCCCTCCTCCACTGCTGGTGGGAATGTAAACTTGTACAACCACTCTGGAAAGCCATCTGGCACTTTCTCAGACAACTAGAAATAGCTCTTCCTCAAGATCCAGCTATACCACTCCTAGGTTTCATTGATTCTTTGAGTAGTATTATTTGTTTCTAATTGATTAATTTCAGGCCTGAGTTTGTTTATTTCCAACTGTATGCTCCTCTTGAGTGTATTTTTTCCCCCTAAGGCTTTCAGTTGGGCCATTAAGTTGCATGTATGTGATGTTTCAATTTTCTTCCTAAAGGCACTTAGTACTATGAATTTTCCTCTGAGCACTGCTTTCATTGTGTCCCATACATTTGGGTATGTTGTGCCTTCATTTTCATTGAATTCTAGGAAGTCTTTAATTTCTTTCTTTATTTCTTCCTTAATCCAGCTCGCATTGAGTAACAAGTTGTTCAGTGTCCATGTGCGTGTAAGCTTTTTTCTAATTCCATTGTTGTTGATCTAACTTTGTCCATGATGGTCAGACAGAATACAGGGGTTTATTTAAATCATCTTGTATCTGTTGAGGCTTCCTTTGTGACCAACTATATGGTCTATTTTGGAGAAGGTTCCATGAGGTGCTGGAAAGAGGGTATGCTCTTTTGAATTTGGGTGAAAAGTCTGTAAACATCTATTAGGTATATTTGAATTAGGGCCTCTGTAAGTGCCTTTATTTCCCTATTTGGCTTCTATCTAGATGATCTGTCCCTTGGTGAGAGTGTGGAATTGAAGTTTCCCACTATTAAGGTGTTTGGATTGATGTTTGATTTAAGCTTTAATAATGTTTTATTTATAAATGTTGGCACTCTTGTATTTGGGGCATAGATGTTCAGAATTGTGAAGTCCTCTTGGTGGGTTTTTCCTTTGATGAGAATGTAGTGCCCCTCCTCATCTTCTTCGATTAATTTTGGTTGAAACAGCTACAGTCAAAATGAGTAAGCCGGTGGCAGCTTATGGGTCCTGATTGCATAACTGTTCTAAGGAAGCCATGTCTGATCAACAGATACTGAAAATTTGGAAGTTTCTGTGTGATCAGAAGAGACTTATAAAGTGGGGAAGCTTTGTCTGATCAATTGAGATTTTTAAAAACATGCTTTCTGAAAAGATGATATCAGGAATTGAAAGGTGCACATCAGGAAAGATTGCTTGGTACAATGAGCACTTCTCTGCAATAAGAAAAGCATATTGACAGAGGGAAACTCTATGATGATTGGACTCCTACCCACAAATGGTTAATCTCTCTTCTCATACAACTGTATGATAGCATTTGCTTCCAGTTGTGCTGATGTCCACCAGACATGCCCGGCTACACACTTATTTTTGTTTTGTTGAAATTTTACTTTGCTGTACAAAATAAGGTGTGTGTGTGTGTGTGTGTGTGTGTGTGTGTGTGTGTGTGTGTGTGTGTGTAGGGGGGTGATTACTCCTACAGGGAGAAACAAGAGAAACTCTTGGGGGCTTTTGTAAAGATGGGACTTCTGTAGTACTGATGTTATGACTTCTTTAAATAAAACAACTGATGATGTTAGTGATCAGGTGAAATCATATTATACATATTAATTGTATAAATAGATACTGTTGTAACTATTTGGGGCCACTTGCTTGCAGGTCAACAGGTGGTCAGTGTCTTCACTTTCTTGGATAGCACACATCTTTTCCCGGGTTTCAGAACCCTGCCATCACTGGTAGCTAGACCTAATGGTTTACATTTTCAATTAATGAAAAATTACTTGTCCAATGTATCTGTCATCATCATTAACATAACCAGTTTTATCTTATATTTGAAGATAGTTTAATTCCTGGTGTTGGTGTACTTGGCTGCAATTCTTTGGTGTTTTAGAATAAACTTAAATCTCAGCAGCTAATTCCATCACCCAAGTGGCTTTCCCATTTTTATTACACAAAAACTTAAATATATATGTATTGTCATGAGACTGGACAAAAAGAGGAAAGCAGATGGAAGTCAATAGAGTATCAGCATTCTCCTCTACTGCCCACTGTCTCCACAAAATGCTCTCCAGAAATGACAAACTATATGCTTTCTCCAAAAAAGAGTTAATCATTTCTTTCCTGATCGTGGCTTGTGTGAGATATTCCATCATAGATACTAATATATATTGACAATGGAAAATTACTAATACTAATACTAATGGAAAAATACTAATCTATATTGACATTGGATAAGTCAATGTTTGCATATAAAAAATGTCTAAAATACACTGGAGTTGATAGTAAAGAATATATAATTCTATATTATATATTTATATATCATACTAACACTATATTAGAGAAAAGTTTAGTATTGAAGTTAAAATACATTTGCAATGTATTATAAATCAGAAGGTTTTTTTGTTTTGTTTTTAAATTTTTAAATATTGAATTTTATGGATATATGTTTGAAAACTGAGGATTCAGGCGGGTTAAACCATGCAAATTGTTGCTCTACAACTGAGAGGGATTTTCAGACTTTTTTCTACTTTAATTTGAACCTAACTCTCACAGCTTCCCAGGGTAGCCTTCTCTCATGTTGTAGCTTGGGAAGTCTTTGAACTGAGGTCCTTCCTAATCTCTCTTAATAACTTTGGTTTAAAGCCTATGCCTTCTACTCCCACTGAAAAGACAGAAATGGTCAACTTTAAGAAAATTGTTGTAAGTTAAATGAGAAGAGAAGATTAAAACCTGATACATAGAAGGCTGGAGCATGTCAATGCAAGTTTGTTCCAGTGACAATTTATGATTGTCACTAATTTTGGTCAATTGTTCTGATATTGGAGAATAATGTTGGTGAAATAGAGATACGTTGGGGTGCAAAGCTACTTTTTAGATAGATAGCTTTAGGAAATTTCAGTAGGAGTTGGTAGGAACTTACACTTAAGTTGCAGACACAGAATCTGGATACATGTTACTGCTTTCTGAAATGACCTATCTCAGGATTACAAGCTTAGAGAATAGGTGAGAAGTTGTGGCTGAATAACTAAAGGAAGAAATGATTAAATAAGGGTGTTTCTGATACCAAAAATATGGCACCAAAGAAGGGCTCTGTGAGTAAGAGGAGAGGGGATTGCGTATACATAAAAACTAGTGGTGAGACAATGAGTGATTATATTTTAATAAGTGATGTTTACTCTTTGTAAAAATAAACGTAATTTGTATAAAATGGCAAATTTGGAAACTGAACATAATTAGCCAATGAGTGTGGAAAGAACTTCTGTCAGTTGCATTGTCAGTACAAAAAGCTAGGACATTTTACATTTTAGACAAGAGCATTCTTTTATTTTGTAGCTTCAAATATTGAGTGGAGGAGAATTCCATATACTATTGACTAAAACTAAAATATTTATTCTGTGCTTCACCAGCTCCTCTGAAGCTTAAGTAACACTGAAGACGTATACAAAAATTATATTTTATTTAATATTTTCATTTTTATTAAATTCTTCCACACATATATTTGTATACACAGAGTCACATAAAAAAACAATTATTCATAGGCAACAAAATTTGATTGTTCCAGTAAATATTTGCACTACTAAGCTGCCAGGAATTCCTTATAAACAGGACAAAATAAATATATTTAATACTAAAAGTTATGGTTACCTTGAATGTTATATGATGTGGCAATCATTTTCCTTATACTTATGTTTGAATTGCACAATTTTTATATGCAAGTTTTTTTTTCTTTTTTGTTTGTTTTTGCTTTTAAACATACATGATCACTTTTAAAATACAAAAAAGCATGGTGTAGGTTGAAATATCCCATAGGTATTCAACGTTGTTTCCTCAACTGTTCACTTGTGGCTTTTTAAATGGATATTTTTGGCTGAAAAATAATGAACAGGTGGCATGTCGGTAAGAAGCCATGTGGGTGTTAATGTGTCATCGTTTTCTGTAGAACAGGAAAGCATTTTCAGAGTTTTAGGTTGCCAATCTACTTAGCTGGCACCTGCAGTCTAAACTGGAACACCATTTCAAGAGCAGGCATGTTGCCATTGTAACAGATGGCCGTGCATACTCAAAGCCAAGAGATCATGTATGTACATGGGTTGTGGGTGTTGAAAGCAAGCTGCTCACTTAAGAAGGTCAAATAGCATTTATCCAGCTCTTCCCAAAAATGATACTAAGAGAGACAGTTGTCTTTTTCACATTCCCTGCTAATGTTCATCTTCCTTTCTAAGATAAACAGCTCAGGGTGATGATTTCATACTGAAATCAATAGAATCTGGCACAACAGATGCTCCCAAATAAGATGGTTTTAAAATTGTGATAGTAAAATTGTGTTAGAGTTCCTCAATGTGACATAAAATGCTTGACGTTGTGGTTAAATAGCATGCAGTATATTCATTATAGGTAAGATAGTTTTGTAGTAAATTTATCACCAGAGTGTTCCCAAGGTTCCACTAGCTTGGCCTGACTTATTATTTATTAACATTGAAAAATCCATACATTATCACAATGATAGCAAAGTTGTAAAATCCATTACATATACTTTTCTTCTTAAAAAAAGAGATTCAATATCTGTATATGTGTAATATTAAAACTTAGTTGTCTAGTTTCCACTGAGTTATCTGAAATAGAAAGAAATCATAATAAAATAACTTTGTAGTTCATGTTTTCTCATAGAACAAAATAAAATGCACATTTTCATATTGGAAGGGCAAATTGTACAAATGACAACACCTTTGAAAATTTTGCAGTTATATCTACCCATTTATATAATCCTTGTCCTTTGAGTACAGATGAGGCTTCTGATTTATTCTACCTTAGAATATAGCAAAGATGATGGAATATTGATTCCTATGTTGCATTTTAGAGAATAACAACATATAAATGATTAGAATACTCAATAATAATCTCATTTTTCCATAACAAAACTTGCTAAATCTAGAAAAATAAATAAAGTGCATTTACAGTTGTTTGTTAGTAAATAATATATGCACAGATTCTCTAATTATTAATTAACTGTATTAAAAATACATTAAATGTCAACTATTTTATTGCTACTCTTATTTTATTTGAAAACTAAAAGTACTTAAAACTTTTTTTGCAAGTACAGTGATTAAAATAGTCTATGTTAAACAATGCAAGGAAAATAACAAAATTGTTGATTTTGTAAAAGAAGACAGTCATGGGCAAGTATTCTTTCAAAATTATATTGACAGGAGACTAATGTACAGCAGGAGAAAACTGACTTGGCTGAAATGTTGAACATAGTTCTTGGGCTTCAAGTAACTTTTCTTGTGAAGACATATCTTAATTTGTAAGAAAGTCAAAATGAAATAAAAGGAGAACATTAAAAATATCTGGCTACATTTGCTTGAAGTAGCTGTGAATAGAAAAAGCAGCATCGATTTGTGATGACCCATGAAACCCTTCTTAGGGTATAAACTAGGATTCCTCAGTTAACAAGAAAGCAAACTAAAGCAATTGCTGTCTGTTTTTATTGTATGTGGGAGGGTTGAGAGGCTTTATAAAGAGATACTTTGTACTTGGCTAGACACTGCCTGGGCAGTTAAAGAAAAATAGGCAGGGAGCTAAGAGAATGAAAAGAATAACTGAATAATGGTCCGTGAATTTCAGTTACATAGAGAAAGAAGCGGCTCTTCATTATAAAACGCTGTGGGTACATATTTGGAAATTTAAGATAAAATCTTCAAGGATGTTTTAGTTATCAATGATCCAAGATAGGCTATAATATGAGTGACAAAATATTGCAAGTTATTTATGTGACATAGCATTTTAATGTAGAATATTAAGGCATTTTGTTCACTGTAGAGAATTTCTGAAAATACAAGAATTTGATGGATAATCATAGTCTCTACTAAAGAGAAGAATTACATAAGAAAGAATACACTAAGACTGACTCACAGAATATGATTAGATTTTATATGAAGATGATATAGGGATAATTTGGGAGTGAGAATCACAGTACCATTACTGTTTACCGTGAATTACTCTTCACTAAAAAATAAAAATGGAACAAACTTACAGACTTACGTTTAAAGGATTATGTAAATTACTGGAAAGAGAACAGAAGATGTAGTATCCATAGCAGTAAAATTGGAGGGATAAGGAAAAAGAAGAAGAAACACCATCGGGGGGAAGAAATCACATATTTTCTAAATATATAAGGACATACTACAAGGTCAGTGTTCCAAAGAACTTCTTTCTTGATTATGAGAACAATAGCAGTGCACCTGAGCTGCGTTGATATATTTTGCATGTTTGTTTGGTTTGTTTTCCACAGTAAAGGAAAGCCCTCAATTCTAAGAAAACATAGCCATGGTCTGGCAAAGAATTTCTAGAAATTGTGATATGGAGCTCAGCAACACTGTTCCTGAGCTGTAGAAGCAATACATGTCAGCAAGATTCAAACACCCAAATATCTTGCAGGTGTGAAGGGATTGGTGTTATCTAGCTGTAATTTGGTTCATCCTTGTCGAGGAAGCTTTCTGCCAGAAAGAAATTACTTGTCCAGGAGCTATGCCTGCTGTAAAAGCTATAGCACTTGAAAACGACTTTGAGTTGATAAGATTTTGAACTCTATTTTACATATATAAAACTTCAAAAGGCTTCCAGAAAAGATAAGAATATAAAAAAAAAAAATACAGGAAGATGTGTGTGTGTATGTGAATGAGTGTGTGTGCCCAGACTTCAACTGTTAAATTAATGAAAATTAGGATTGCACAATAAAATTCACATAGGTAAAAGTTCAGATACAAGATTCATTGAACACAGAGAAAAATGCAGGAATTGCAGGCATTATAAACAAAAGTGTAACTTTATTTTTTAATTAAAAAATATATATAATATCCTCTTCTCCTATCTTTCTTCAGTACTTCCCAGTCCATTTGCTCCCTGGAAAATCATTGAAGGGATTTCAGTCTCTCTCTCTTTTTATTGTTGATAAATAACATAAATTCCACTTGCTTGTCTATATATTTCTTGAATGCATATGACTTCATAGCCAGAAAATTCATTAAAAAAACATGTTTTGTAATACTAAAAATGTCCCTTCATGCTTTCCTTTAAAATAACTACCAGATAGTCAAAAGTTTATCTTGTGAATTAAGTGAATGGTGAACTTTTTTTTTTTTTTTTTACTTCTCTTTAGTGTCTAGTAGTCTCTCTATAGTTTTATTCTTGTAAGTACAACCACTATTTAATCACAGCTTCAAAATGTCATAAAATAAAATTAATTTAGTTACACTTAGCAATGGCCACTAGGCTCATTAAAAGGTTAATGGAGCTTATAATTATTAAATTGCTTATTTATTGCTAATAAGAACAAATGACAAAATAAAATTTAAGTTCAAAACAAAACAAAACAAAAAACCAAATAGCTGCCAAGAACCAGACATGGGGGTGCACACCTTTAATCCTGGTAGGAAGAGTGTGGCAGGGGCAAGCAGCTGTTTCTGAGAATCGTCTGGTCTACATATAAGCTCTAATGCAGCCAAATCTGTATGGTGAGATGACATCTCAGATCACAGCAAATGAATAAAATTGGTGTAGTTCTTAGAGGCAACATCAGAGCCCTTCCACTAACCCTGAAAACCTAAACGGGAAAATACTAAACATATTGTGTAACATACAGTCATTTGAGCTGCTAGTAAAGAAACACACACAAACTAGGTCTGAATGATAAAAATACGTTTCTCACAGTCCTGGACATGAGAAATCTGGTATAGGACATCTTGGCAAGAACGTTCTCCAGACGACACAATGCCAGGTGTTCAGTTTCGGCACAGGGAGGAAGTGGATCACCTAAGTGCTCTAAGCCACGTTGGAGGTAAGAGTTCAGGTTTCATACCTGAGGACGCTCTTCACCTCTGCTAAAGAGCTTCACTCATTCACCTGATCACAAATGGCCTTAAAACTTTACTATGGGGACTTCAATCATGTGCTGGACTGGGTTCAGTCCACTCTATACCTTATCCAAATAATTACAAAACTATTAAAACACCATTAGTAACTTAAGAAGATGAATAGATTCAATTTTTATATTTGTGTAAAATTCAGTATGATTTAGGATTCTGTAGAAAAAGAATGGAGACTCCATGCTATTTGCTAAGAACATTAATAAATGCTTCATTGTTCTTTTACATACTTGTTACCTGTGTTTACTTTAGAACAAGGAACATATATATATGGGCACAGGGGTCTTATATTAGATTGTTTCTCCAAACAAGGACCATGTATGGATATAAACTAGAACCCCTGCTCGGATGTAGCCCATGGTAGCTCAACATCCAAGCAGGAACCCTAGTAAGGGGAACAGGGACTATTTTTGACATGAGCTCAATGGCTGACTTTTTGACCTCCCCCCCCACCTGAGGGAGGAGTAGCCCTCCTTGGCCACAGGTGAGGACTTTGCAGCCAGGCCTGGAGGTACCTGATAAACTAGGGTCAGAGGGAAGGGGAAGAAGACCTCCCCTATCAGTGGACTTGGAAAAGGATAGGGAAAAGATGAGGGAGGGAGGGTGGGATTGGGACAGAATGAGGGAGCAGGATACATCTGGGATACAAAGTTAATAAACTGTAACTAATATTTAAAAAATAAACATTTAATTAAATAAAACAACAAAAAAAGAAAATCCTTGGAACTTTTGTATGACAAGTTAAAATATGCTTAAGAGATTGTTTAAAGAAACAGTCATTTTGTAATCATGAAATAGAGGGGAGAGACAAATTTTATCTGCCAAAAAATATAGGATTGAATAAAGAATAGAACCTTGTTAAAGGTAAAATTTAGTTGTCCATTTTTTTTTTGAAGAGTTAATGATCCTTTTATTCTTTTTTTTTTTTTTTTAAGTGGTATAAATGGTATATTTTCTCATTAGGACACAAATAAAAAATGTGGTATGTACTAAGGATGACTTAATACTGAGGTTTATCTTATTAATTGGTCAGTTACATTGGATTCAGGAAAACAATAACAATTTTGGTCCAGAATATCATTTACTGTGGAGGAAAGCATTAATTAAGTCAGCACAAATGATCCTTTATTTTGTGTGCACAGTAAAACTGAGGAGGCATTGTTATGAGCTGTCGTCTTAGCATTAAGTTCTATATGTAGAAGTTCTAAGACGGTCACCTACATCAATCACTTCCTTACCCTGCAACTGTCTAGTGTTCCTCACTCACGGGTGGCCTGGGTACAAGATCATATTAGACACCTCTACATTTATGTTTTTACATTTATTTTTTATCTTCTGTTAAGACAGAGTGGTTTGAAGTCTATATTTAGTATGACAAGTTCCGTTGGTACTGTTCTGCTCCTCATATTTAAAGAATAATGAGAATCCTATGCCTCAGGATCTTTAAAAAAAAAAATAGTTGTCCATTTTTAAGAAACAGTGTTTATCTCTCCACTACAATTACAGATTGCTTTGGTCCCAAGTTTCTTGTAATAGAGAGTAGGTCTAATAAATTTTACTTTGAAAAATATTCAAATAAATAACCTGGTACAATATGTTGCTGAAAATGAATTGAAGTCCCACAATATATAATTTAAATAATTATCATGATACCTTCAGGCTACACGTTATAAATTGGGTTTTCATATAACCATCACATCGAACTGTTAAACTAATAACATGAACTTCTAGAAAACAATTGGCATCTGAGTTGATTTGGTTTTAGGTTTACAATTGTTAATCTTTGGGTACAGACAATAATTAGAGGGAGTGGATAATGGTCTACAATAGACTCTGAAATTTGTGGAAAATAATTCCACATACTTGGAATGGAGAAAACTATTGATAGTCTTAATTTTAATGATAAGAGTGTTGGAGTTTTACCATGTGCATAATTTGAATCACTCTGAAATAATTTTACAATTTAAAACCCACACATTATGTAAAATTGTAAGCTTTGTTATTGTGCTTGACTAGTGAATAAGACAGATTTATAAATAAACAACATATTATGCTAATCTTGGTAATGGATGTACTACTCACAGATGCAGGCTATAATTTGGCTATAGCTTCACCACACTGGCATGTAGATATCTTAACAAGGGTGAATGGAAACTCAGGACACTGAAGACAAGGAGTAACACTGAGAGAGATATCTGGAAACAGATCAGACAAAGACAATTAAGTGATATATATATATATATTGAAATCTTTTCAGTGCAGTGTTTGGCCTTTAGCACACATTACTACTGCTTTCAATTGCAATTCTTGTTGTGCTATAAATTTAACATGTGCAAAAGGGATAAGCTCTGAACTATGGTTCACCTGAAATGGAAACGCAGCTTTTCTACATATAAAATGCCTCTAATAAACACCAGATAGTGTCACAAAGCAGTTGTCTTCATCTTTGAAATAAAAAATAAAAAACAAACAAACAAAAAAAACATTACCTTAGAGAGAAAATGTACGTAACTTCAGTAGACTCATTTCTGTCCCATTTGAAACTTAGATCCTTACTCTATCTACCTTCTCTTACAGGATGCTGTTCATGGTTCCTAGAAAATGTCTGCTCACTTGGAGTTATATCCTTAGAATATTTGTTTCCTTTGTTCTTTCTTTTGCGAATGTGAATTTCCTGAGACATTTTAGGTTAGCAGATAATGTAGATAACCTACAGTGCTAACCTATAGGTAGATAAATAGTATCATTATAAATTTATTAGTTTATTTTCCCAAATTATTTGGCAATAATGATGCCCAGAATCATCGTGTACTACTCAACCAATGATGCAGTTTTTATGCTAAGATTCGCAACATTATTATCAATATGAATATTATCTTTGAGATTCATTGACCCATAACGCAATAAGGTTTGAAAAAATATATAGAACATAACTATTTAGCAACTGCCTAATTATGACTAAACACTACCTGGCTTTTTGGCCAAATCTCGAATTCATTACTTACTTGTTTGTTTTGTTTTGCTTTTTAATTTTTCCTGCAGCAATTCTAATCTTTTCCAAAGAGAAGATTCAAGAATAAGTGTTAATAACTTACTAATAAGATACACAGTATTTTTTGTTCAATTTTATCCAGCTGGGTAGTCATGGTGTAATAAAATACTTTCAGGGAAAACCTCTAGCCTTCACTAAATATCATCTTTTGTTCATTGCAAAATTGACTTCATTTTCCTATTCATGTATATTTTCTTATGTGTTGACAATTATGTATTTCAAAACGTCTTACACTGAGATTAGAATATTCGTTTAATTATGAAACTCTTTTGTATTTATTTTACCTTCATAGGGAAGATTTATTGTTTTGGAAGACATTTTCAGTCCATTCATGTTTCTCCAACACTCCCAGTAAATGAATGATTCCACTTAAAAGCATCATTACTAAATGTGGAAAAGATTTTTTTTTGAATGCCCTTTACTCTCCCTCCATGTTGCAAACTTCAAAGACTCTAATGCTTCCAAAATTAGAAATACAAATATTGAATATGTCAAAATTTAATGCGGGAGGGGGTCAGGGATGATGGCAACCATGTGGCTCCTCTTACTAATGCTTACTCCTTTAAATTTTATTGCATTAATAAATAGGAACATAAGGAACCTTTGTGAAATAAAATGTAAACATTTAAGGTTGAACAGCATTACCATCTCACTTGTTCTCTCCGAAACAGGATTCTTTTCTGGGGTGAAGCTTTGTAGTAGTTTATGATGGTTGGCTTTCTGAGCAGCCCTAGGGACCCATTTACCTTAGATTACAGGCCCCTACCTGCACCGACCTTTTGTGAATCAAACTCAGGCCCTCCTGTTTGCAAGTCAAAAGCTTAAACTGACTGGGACATCTTCCCAACTTTTCATGTTTACTTTCTTCAATGGATTCTAGCAGATCAATCTAAAATAGACAGCAAAAACTGAACTTATTTAACCAACCGAAATCAACTTCGAAAAGCTTACATTTCAAGAACTGGAAGATTAATTTGATTCAATCATAAAACATCACATTTTTTAAGCCTGACCTAAAGTTAGAGTAAGCTAATTTTAACCATGCAGGAAAATTGATATTAAAGATTTGTTCCTCATTTACATTATCTTGAGCCTTGCATTTTTTTGCCTGTTGAACTGAAGTTTATTGCTATATTCATTGGGAAATTCATGTGACTTTGCAGCACAAAAATATGTACTCTTACAGAATGTCAATTAAAGGTTTATTTTATCTGTAAGTAAATTTAGTGAAATTTCATATTTTACAATAGGGATTTACAAGTGTTGCTAATACTTGGTGCATATGTTTAACTAGGGCACCAGATGTTGTTTCCTCTTAAAAAAAAAAAAGCATTTCTTAAATGTGAAATCATTTGAGACATGATTTCCCACAGTTATAACCTATCATATTTCATTGTATTTCAGATAACATGGGAAATCTCTAGAATTAATATTCAGTGACAAATATTATTGCACTAGACCTCAATTATACCCTGCCAGAGATCATAATTTCAAGATCTACTTTGAATAAGCCAAAAAGGAAATTAAAGTCTTAGAATTCTGCAAATTAGCTAGATGTTAACAATGAGAATATCTTGAAAACAAGTTTTGACTTAAAAATAATTTCTTAATTATATAATCACATAAGAATTAATCTTACAATCATCTTCAATGTTATTATTCTTTTTTAATTCTAATTTAAAATTCAGAAATTATATACAAATAACCATAGATATTTTCTATGCAAGAGTGAAGCAGACATGATAAAGAATAAATGAATTTTAGCTTTGGCAATTACTTAAGGGTTGAAGTGACCAGAACTAATTATACTCTATTAACATATATCAACAAAAAAAGATACATTTAACTTTTCTCACTCCCCTCCTCTAAGCACTCTGATCATATTTATGTAACACAAGAGAATTTCTTAGAATTTCAACAGTTGTTTTTAACCTCAAGCTTCATTAGATATTTTTAACCTTTTTTTTTTTTGAGATTGTTAAGAGCAGCTTACAAATTATTGAGGGATTTATCTACTCAATATGGTATCACCAAAGACACAAATTCTTTCTGTGTCTGAATCTTATTACATTTCTAAGTTAGAGACATGTTAAGATAAATTTTCCTTATGACGTTTGTCAGGGAAAGACACCAGGGAATTTTCGGATGAAAATGGTATGTCCTTGTATATGACAGTAGATTATTTCGGTTTTCCTCTTCTTGCAAAACTCATCATGTTTCACTTTGGCATATATCTTTGCACAAGTTAAAGCTCTCTAATGGTCCCATGAGGAATATAAATCCATAGTAAATATGTTTTCTACATTAAAGTATAGATTCAATTTTACTCTATGGGAACATTGTATATATTTATATACTGAAGAGTATGCTGTGAAAAAGAACAAAATATATTTAATGTTGAATATATGACCACCAGGACCTACACCATACTGACAATACAAAAAGACTTATCTTCCATTTTCAAGGCAAAATGGTCTTATTTTCATTAAAACTATCTTTTTAAATTCTTTGACAAGTTCCTGTATTTTCTTAATCATATTCAGCATGTCCTTACTTTTCCCCTTTCCAAATGACATTGTATACCCACATTACATTGTGTTCTCATTTTTTACTACTTTTAACTTTATTTCCATAATTTTCACCTCCCTCTTTCTCCTGCCCCTCCTCTGTAGCCTGCCAAATTCATGATCTCTTCATATATATATATATATATATATATATATATATACACACATATTTTCGTGGCTCACTTTACTGTTGAATTTGTTTAGGATTTGATTTTTTTTTTAATTTTATTAGTTACACTTTATTCACTTGGTATCCCCCCATAAACCTCTCCGTCCGCCTTGATTTAAAAAAAATATAATTTTTTATTTATATTAATTACAGATTAATCACTTTGTTTCCTAGCTGTAGCTCCCTTCCTTGTCACCTCCAATTCCTTCCCTCCCTCCGTCATCACATCCCATGCATTTCCCTAAATCCACAGATGGGGGAGGTCCTTCTCCCCTTCCATCTGACCCTAGCCTATTAGGTCTCATCAGGACTCCCTGCATTTTCTTCCTATGTGGCCTGGTAAGGCTGCCCTTCAAGGGGAGGTGATCAAAGAACCAGCCACTGAGTTCATGTCAGAAACAGTCCCTGTTCCCAATACTAGGGAACCCACTTGGACACTGAGCTGCCATGGGCTACATCTGTGCAGGGGTTCTAGTTTATCTGCATGCATGGTCCTTGGTTGGAGTATCAGTCTCAGAAAAGACCCTTTTGCCCAGCATTTTTGGTTCTCCTTGTGGAGTTCCTGTCCCTTCCAGATCTTTCTATCTCTTTCTTCTTTTATAAGATTCCCTGTACTCTGCCCAAATTTTGGCTATGAGTCTCAACATCTGCTTTGATGACCTGCTGCATAGAGTCTTTCAGAAACTCTCTGTGATTGGCTCCTGTCCTTTTTCCTGTTTTCTCCCTCTTTCCATGTCCAACTCATTTACCTTTCTGAGTGAAGATTGATCATTTACCCAGAGACCTCCTTCTTGCTTAACTTTTTTAGGTGTACAGATTTTAGTATGTTTATCCTATATTACATGTCTAATATCCACTTATAAGTGAGAGAATACAGGGTATATCTTTATGCTTCTGGGATACCTCACTCCAGATGATCTTTTCTAGATCCCACCATTTACCTGAAAATTTCATGATTTCCTTGTATTTACTTGTTGAGTAGTATTCTGTTGTGTAAATGTACCACAATTTCTGCATCCATTCCTTAACTGAGGGACATCTGGGTTGTTTCCAGGTTCTGACTATTATGAATAAAGCTGCTCTGGACATGGCTGAACAAATGTCCTTGTTGTATACTTGAGCATTTTTGGATATATACCTAGGAGTGGCATAGATGGATCTTGAGGAACCACTATTCCTAATTGTCTGAGAAAGTGCCAGATTGATTTCCAAAGTGGTTGTACAAGTTTACATTCTCACCAGTAATGGAGGAGGATTCCCCTTTTTTCACATCCTCTTCAGCATGTGTTGTCACTTGAGTTTTTGATCTTAGCCATTCTGATGGGTCTAAAAAGAAATGTCACAGTCATTTTGATTTGCATTTTTCTGAAGACTAAGGACACTGAGCATTTCTTTAATGTTCCAAGAGGTTAAAAAGCAACAAATCAAGTATTCCAATTAAAAAGCTAAAGCTAACCAGAGAATTCTCAATAGAAGAATATCAAATAACATACCTACTCTATTTAAAGTTCTTATATCTTTCTACCTCCCTTTCAACCCACTGGCCAGAAGTAGGGGAGAAAGAAGGTTATCATAAGAAGGGGATTGTAGACATTTTTAGAAGCAGTTCCTTGGGGTGAGTCTGTTCTTTAGTGTCTGGATACCAGCAGTCCAGGCCAAATGCAACACCAAACAGCAACACTATTCAGGATGATTCAGCAGATTGGAACAAGTCAGAGAAAGCTGAAGGACTCAATTGGATTGCTCAGAGAAGTCTCTGGAACATTTATCTCTGCAAAGTAAAGTTTCAAATAATGAAGACCAGAGCAGTAATGTATATCCAAAAGGCACTGTCTCACTGTGTGTGGGCTTCTATATATGCCTTCTTCTCAAATTGCAGCCATGGATGTTTTCAGCTGTCCAACATCACCCCCTAGGAGTAGACAGCTCACAGCAAAACATCATTTGCTCTCTCCCTAGACAGCTTCCAGTAAGACATCACATGACACAACCTTGTCTTCAAAGAAACCAGAAACTTCCATTTCAAGGGTGAGAAGAATTTCCCTCTCTCAGCACCTATTAATTGACTTTATCTAAGTGAGAGGCCCGATTCTGACCACATAGGAATGTCAACAGGTGCCACTGTGCAGGTAATGTTCATGCATCCATTTCATGGTAGTACAAAGCTCAGAGAGAAATGTCATCTGAATGCCTTCTTGAGGAATCAATCACTTTGGTTATTTTTTAAAGAAATAATGTCCATATTTTTGAAGGATTATTTTTTATAATGCTGTATGCAGGTGTATAATAATGATGTGACTGTTATTAATAAATTGAATTTTCATTTGTCTTCTGCATTGTATTCGCGAGAAACGCAATAGTCACAGAGGCTCATTTTTCTGTATAATTTTGATTTTGAAACTCATTGAACATAATTATTCTTTAGATTAAACAGGAGTAGTATTGACTTAGCATTATTTTATGTGTCTTTAAATGGGCACACTGAACCTTTCCTCCTGCCCTGTCCTTCTTCTGGATATACTATCAATATCAGAGAGCACACCAGCTATCCTATGAGTACCCATCCTACATAACTTTTCTTTTTAATGTTGTGATTCTAGAAATTTGCATCAAACTTACTTCTTTTTGTTTAAGTAAAAGCTCATGCAAATTCATTGGAACTTTCTGAGCTTCTACTTAGATACTTAGAGCATGTTTTTTTTTTTTTTTTTCTTTTTTTAGCACTGTTTAGACACGTGGTTAAACCAACAGATTTCTTCAAACCAGTCTCTAGTGTGCCTGGTTTACGTTGGGTATTGCTATGTGATGTTGCTTATGATTCTTTGAGATTGAATTGTATAATAGACTTCTTCAGGGAGTAATTATGTGATCCCTAAAACTGTTGGTCTATTTAAAAGTTTAAAAGAATGCTGCTTCTATTTTAGGGTCATAGCACTGAACCTTGTCTTTCTACCTTGGATTGAATCCTTGCCTGGAAGCTATTTCTTAATTTGAGAATGATTTGCCATCTGGAAATGTTGGCAACATGTTGCAATTTAAATTTAGAGCTCTTCAAACACTGACTATTTGTACACTTACCCATTCATTCCTTAATTCTTATCTATCCTACCATTTGACTCAAAAGCAGAAGAACAAAAGCCAGGTGGTCTCTTTAAAAATTTGCCTGGAGAGTTTCTTCTCTCACTCATAGAGTTTATTAGGTAGGGTTTCATTTTTACAGAGAAATGTAGTGAGGAGTGTTGGTAAATCCCTTGACACACCAATATACGCATTCTTTCCCCTACTTACCTCTGCTATTTCCCTTAGTCTCCTGTGAACTTCCACTGACAGATTTCTTCAGGCCATTTAAGCTTCAAAAATGCCACTCTCAACTTAAAGTGTAGACAATTTCATAATCATTTCCAATTACTTAAAATGCCTATGTAATTAATTCACAAAACCTCATTTTAAAATATACATAATTTTTGTATTATTACAGATAATATAGGTTTGGATTGAAAAATACACTTATTTCAGTCCAAGGCTTATGTTAGAATAATCCCTATGAGTCCTCATCAGCCAAGCAAGGCACTGACCCATGGGTATATTATGTGCTGGTTCTCAGTTTTACAGTAACTAGAGATCACTACTGCCCTAATCAGCCACTTAAGCCCTTCTGGACTTTCTCTGAGGATGGCCAATTTGATTTCTTGTATATGTTCATGGTTCCCAAGGTCTCAAGTTCACTTTTTAAGTGACAACTTCAGGTGTAAAATCATGTGACTCCTAAAAAATCCAATATATTAAAATGACAAAATACAAAACTAATATATTGTATGGAAACGTAAAAATTTTATTGTAAGAAGAATATATGTATTGGGAATGATGGAGTCCTCCCATCATGTATGGCTGCACAATGGAATCCAAGATATTTTCAGGAAAAAAAAAAAGCCTCACCATTTCACCAAAATGCAATAGGAAGTTGGTTTTTTTCATTATATGTGTTTACTGAAAATTAATTTTACTATCTTCTGTAAGTGATTAAAAGTCAAATGTATATAAATATGTTCATTCTAACAGTTTAAATATTTATGATTAATCCATAAGAATTTTAATTTATCAGCAAAGGTTTTTTTTATATTTTGTAGAATTCCTTTTTTTTTGCTTTCATATTTTACATTTCATATTTTACATCCCATTCAGTTTCCCCTCTCTTCTCTCCAACCAGTCTTTCCCCCTCTCTATTACCCTCTTCCTACCACACCCCTACATACACTCTTCTTCCCTTTCTCTTCAGAAAAGGGCAGGCTTCCTATGGATAACAACTAGTCAAGCTCATCAATTTTAATTATTTCTGGGCACCTCCTCTCCTATTAATGTTGAACAGGCAATCCAGTTGGAGAAAAGGGTCCCAAAAGTAGGCAATAGAGTCAGACCTAGACTCTGATCCCACAGATAGTATTCCCTCAAAAAGACCAAGGTACATGTGTTTACCATATGTGCAGAGTCCTTTGCAGGCGCCCTGGTTGTCAGATCAGACTGTGATCCCTCGTGAGACCAGGTTAATTTATTCTGCAGGTTTTCTTGTAGTGGCCTTGATCTCTCTGGCTCCTACAATCCTTCCTTTCCTTCTTCCACAGGAGAACTCATATCAGCAAATTTTAACAAGATATTTATTTGTTTGTTTGTTCTTGCTTATTTATTTATTTATTTAGAATCTTCCTACATATCTAATCACTATTTGTTTATTTGTAGGTATACATGTACCATGGAAGCATGACTTTCAGAGGATAACTCTTGAGAGTCAGTTCTCTCTTCCTTCAACCTGAACTTGGATCCCGGATTACAAAGGTAGGTAGTCACCCTTATTCTGATTAGTAAATATATGCTAATTATTTTAAGTTCTCTATAGTCTGACATGCATTTTTTTTTCCTGTCAAGCAGAGTTGCAACATCTTGCTCTAACCATTTTAGACAAAGCAAATACGTCCTATGGACCTTGTTAAATACATTCAACACAACAACAATAAAAATGCCAGACTACTCTGCCATATGATTTGTTCGTTTGGTAATATTTTTATATTTCTAGAATAACTATGTTCACGGTGCTCATTTACTCAAGTAAGCAAATCTTCCCTTTTCAGTGTTAATGGCTGAGTGCTGATTATGCTCATTGCAATGCCTTCCCTTAACAATGCCTTCCTATGACATTCCTCCATACCACATCTCCTGACACAGTACTTTCCCTCTTCAGTCATTTTGTTGTTCATGGCACTCAAGACATTACTTAGCACCTAAGCAAAAGCCAAAATAGGCTTTATATGTTTAAATGAACATTAGTCAATAATTTAAGCTTACCTAGTACTTACTAAGATGAGTGTAACTCAGTGTTCGGGCTAGTCTTATGTCAACTTGGCACAAAGCTAGAGTTTTCTGAAAGGAAGGAACTGAGAAATTGAGAAAATATAAAATTCGGCAGTAATTTTTTCATTACTAATTTTTGGGGCAGACCAAGTTCAGGGGTAGGTGAGCTTTATCTGAGCTGGTGGACCGGGATTGTGTATATATACATATATAAAGCAGACTGAGCTACCCATGGAGAATGGAGAACAAGCCAGTAAGGAACACCCTTCCATAGCTGCTGTATGACTGTTTGAGTTCTTCTCTTGATGATGAACAGTAATACGTAAGTATTATCCAAAGAAACACTTTCTTCTCCAACTTGATTTTTGGTCATGACATTTCATGACAGTTATAGAAATCGTAATTAAGACATTTGATTTGAATAGACATCTTTAGGCAAAGTTACATTCACTTTTCACAAATGTGCACACATAAAAATGCATTCTACGTATTTGTCTATTTTCTATATAGAACTGACATAATTCAAGTAATTAATAGTCTTAATTAACCATAAATATATAATCATAATAACAAATACATAATCTTACTGGTTCTATAATTATGTTAAGTGTTCCACATAGATTTACTCATTCATACCAAGAGTCTATTGAAACACACATTATTAAAAAAATTTACAGCTGAAAATCTAAAAAGCAGAGATTTTAAAACTATTTTGATGCAGTTTACAATAGATATCGGTTAAGTAATTTTGCTAGATAGTAATAAGTCATTCAAGAGTTAAGGGAAGGCTTTTGGATATAGAAAGTAGAAACTATCCATTATGCCTGGATGCTCAATAAAAGATCTGTTATAATATAGCAAAGAGGAAAACACAGTAGTTTTGTAAGAGAAAAAGTATTCAATGTTTAATAGAATCCAGTGTATCATCACTGAGAGGACAATGCTTAACCAGAATGTGATGTGACTGCAGGATTAAATTGGCAATATTAAAATATCATTTATGGATTAATATTGGTCTTGGAATGGACTCAATGACTTTGAATAATACGAAGTCTAAGAATGTCTGTGTTGTCACTCCTTTAGCAAGCATGTTTCTCCACAACTTTAAGCGGAATAAGGGAAGAAATGTATTTTAGAATACCAATTTGTAGAATTCTATTTTAAAAAAGAAAATTGTTCCTTATATAAGCAAATAAGTATCTTATAACAGAAAAGTCATTGATACAATGTTTTAAAAATTTCTAGCACCCAGTGTACTGTATTGCATACTCATGTATGAAAATCATGCATTAGCTGACATATTTTTCTAAGTACAATTTCATAATAATGAAGTTGAGTTTTATTTGAAGAATTTTAATGCATTTGTGGTCTAATTTATTAATTATGTTAGACATGCAATCTTTATGTTTTATTTTCCTCTTTATATTTTGAACTAAACTTTCTCAGAGTACCACAGACTTGGCTGAAAGGAAGCCAGTGTTCACTAAACCAAGGACAGACACAAGATTTAAGAATGCATATATGTGTGCAACTCAACAGACTGGTGCCTGAAGAAAGAACTCTAGACGTGTGGCTATTTCTTGATGAGAGAATTACTGTGTTTACAATGAGGATTGATTGTCTTGTCTGCCTCAAAAGGAAAGATAAATAGTATGACTGTTTTTTAAAGATAAAAAATAAAACAGAAAAAAGTAAAAGAAAAGGTAAACCTGCCTAGGCAATTTGATGATTTCAGTTGTCACTCATGGTCATAATGAAATATCTGAGTACAAGACAGAGTGCAGTTGGGTGTACAAATGATGAATATTCTGAAGAAAACCTCATGACAACGTAGCAACTTGAAAAATACACTACCCGTTCCTCGTCCTACATTGCTCACAGAGGTTTACAATAAGCATCTTGAGGTACTTTAATACCTCAAATTTAGGTATTTAATTTGAATTTATTTCAGATTGGAAGTGGCATGGCTGTCTGAGTAGTTACCAGGTATAATGAAGTATATTTTATAGCACCACAGTTTGTCAAATATGCATAATTTGATGGTATAGTGAACAAACATAAATTTTAACCATATTTTTACCAAAATATGATAATTTGTAAACAAATTTAGGAAGAGTTTATACTAGATTTTTTTTTATTTTACTCTTTCAAGTTTTAAATTTGTTTGTGCGTGTGTGTGTGTCTCTCTGTTTATGTGATTTTAAAAGTTTACATTTTAAAATATACAGCTTTTACTGCTTTCCTGGAAATAAAATCTAGCACATTTTGTGGACTTGAGGTTGCTTTTTCTATTTTTCAACTTCCATATCAAACAGATTTCAAAGTTAGGAAGCTAATTTCATCATCTCCATGTTTCATAAAACTAAGCAGTATTCCACTGTATAAATGTACCACAATTTCTGTAACCATTCTTTGGTTGAAGGGCCTCTAGGTTGTTTCCAGATTCTGGCTATTATGCATAAGGTGCTGTGAACATAATCAAGCAAATATCCTTGTTGTATAGTTGAGCATCTTCCAATATATGCCCTGGAATGGTATAGCTGGGTCGTGAGGTAGTACAATTCTCAGTTTTGGGGGTGTGATTTCTTCTTTTTGTTTCAGATCTTTCTAGTGTTCTGTTAACTTACATATAAGAAATCTCTCTAATTTATTTGTCATTTATGTATTTAATTATTTACTCATTTATTTTTATGGAGGCAATTGGGGCTTATAAACTTGTGTCTTAGAACTTCCTTCATTCTGTTTCTGAAGTATGGGCATGTTTCATTTCCATTTTTGTTCGTTCATAAAAGGCTTTAATTTTTTCTATATTTTTGTTCTGACCCATTTTCCATTCAGTAATGAGTTGTTCAGTTTACATGTACTTTTAAGCTTTCTATTGTTTCTACTGTTGTTGATATCCATCTTTAATCCACAGTGGTCAGAGAGAATGCAGGGTTTTAATTCAATATTCTTGTATCTGTTGAGACGTTTTTTTTTTTTACTTCCAGGATGTTGTCAGGTCTGGAGAAAGTTTCATGAGTGGCTGATAAGAAGGTGTATTACTTTCTGTTGAAGGTGAAAAGTTTGAAGTCTGATTTGTCACCTTAAAAAATGGCTACATTGGCTTACTTTTTAGTTCTACTTGTTTAGGTACTTTTTTCTATCCTTTTACCCTAGGGCGATGCCTATTTTCTTGATGTTAAAGTGTGTTTCTTGACTGCAGCAGAAACATGGATCCTGTCTCTTTAATCCATTCTAGTAATCTCTCTTTTTATTCTAGGGTTGAGACATTTGATATCAAGAGTTACCAATTAGAAGTGTTTATTGATCATTGTTTTTTTTTTTTTTTTATGATGCCCCCCCTTTAATTTGCTATTCTGATATTATTTGTTCCTTGTGAGTTTTTGGCCTGGTCAGCCTCAGGCTGAAGCTTTCTTTCACAAGTGCACTCTGAAGGGCTGGATTTGTAAACAGACGTTGTTAACTTTGGCTATATCACAGAATGCTTTTCCTACTCCATATATTGTGATAGAAAGTGTTGCCATCTGGACTGGCATATGTGGTCTCTTAGTAGGTACCTTCTTATTTTGGTTAGGGAAATTTGTTTCTATGATTTTGTTTAAAATATTTTCTGTGCCTTTGACCTGTTTTTTTTCCTCTACTTTTCCTATTCCTATTATTTGTAAATTTCTTATTTTCATAGATTTTCACAGATTTCCCAGATGTTTTACATCTGATTATTTTAAGATTAACATTTTCTTTGACAGAAGTGTATACTATTTCTACCTTGTCTTAAATGCCTAAGATTCTCTCTTCCATCTCTTGTATCTTAGTGATAAGGACTAACGCTTAGGTTCTTTTCAAGTCCTAAGGTTTTTGCTCAGTTTGAGATGTCTTTATTGATTATAAACTCACTTTCATGTCTTAAGTTTCTTTTTTTCATTTTATTCCACTTATTGTTTATATTTTCAAATATTTCATTAATAGATTAATCCATCGTCTCTCTAAGGATCACTAAAATATTCACAAAGGCAATTTGAAGTCACCATCCTTTGTTTCAGCTATATTGCATTTTCAGGGCCTATTGTAGCATGTTTTTAATTTTGTGTTTGCATCTATGTATCTGGGTTTGGATTACTGGTTCTGCTATCTGGTCTCGTTTATTTTTGTTGTTGTTTTATTTTTGTTTGTTTTGTTTTGTTGTTGGTTGGTATTAATTTCCTTAGTTTCTATCACCCTCTCAGTGCTTAGGAGGATGTGGTGATTCTGGGTTGCATGGTAGGAAATATTGGAACTGACACTAAGGAATGTGGATAAGCATGGGGTTAGGAAATTGAAGGGTTTCAGAAAGGAGGAGAGCAGGGTGTGGCACTATGATCTGTGGTAGTCTCCTAGAAAGTAAGGCAGAGATGAAGGAGCAGAGCAGACTGGAGCAGAGCGAGGAATAAGCTGTAGGGTCAGGCTTGGAGGACAGAGAGAAATGTGAAGATCATCAGCCTGTTTCCCTGGCTAGCATGGCCAGCTAGTCTCCAGGTAATGGCTATGAAGTTGGCAGCTCAGAGAAATGAGTATGGGTGGGGATGAAGACTACAGGAAAAGGTCTTTGTGGTGCCCTGGGAATGAGAGAAGAAAGGGAAGCTTCAATATGTACTCTGCTACAGTGCTAGGAATGAAGCTGGTGAATTTGATCTGTAGTAGAAGAGGGAAAGTGAAGATTGTTGACATTCTTCTCTCACTGGTATGACCAGTGGTCAACATATTTGATGACATATTCTTGATGTTAGCCTGTACAATTTTAAAGGAGGAAACATATTCTCTACCAAGTTTTTATTTTTGAGACATATTTTAAAGAGAGCATTACTGCATCTTGTAATATTAATCACTTTCAATAGTTCGATGCTGCTTTGTAAGGCTGATGTTTTGAAATGAGGGAAGCAGAGGTTGGCATGATTCATGCCATTGATATTAGCTTTCTTTGTACTTCTGCAAGGTGAAGTTAGAGATGAGAAAAGAGTTAGGGACAAAGCTGGGGTACATAATAAGACTGAAAAGAAAAAAAAATAGTGAATTTGTAGATAATTTGACAATCTTGCAGTATCTTAAGGTCCAGAAACTGGATACAGAAGACGAATGCAGTTTCTAGAGTGTTAACCTGATGTTAATAATCTATGAGCATAACGTCACACTGTGGTTACTGTTTATTTTTTATATGCAATTGATTTTTTTTAATTTTTATTTTTTATATTAATCACAGTTTATTTACTTTGTATCCCAACTGTAGCCCCATCCCTCATTCCCTCTCAAACTACCCTTCCTCCCACATCTCCTCCCTGCCCCTCCCTAAGTCCACTGATAAGGGAGGTCCTCTTTCCCTTCCATCTGACCCTATTTTATGGTGCTGGTCCAGCTGGATGAACATGGTCCAACAGGCAGAAAAATTAAAATAGATCTATATTTATCAACTTGCACAAAACTAAAGTCCAAATGGATCAAAGACCTCAACATAAAACCGGACACACTAAATGGGTTAGAAGAAAACGTGAGGAAGAGCCTAGAACTCATTGGCACAGGAGACAACTTCCTGAACAGAACACCAATAGCACAGGCTCTAAGATCAACAATCAGTAAGTAGTTACCAGTTTTAGCCTACTGGGTTGTGTCTTTAAACACTAATTTAACCTGGCAAACTTTAGCCTGAGCATAAGAGAAAATTTACACATCAGAAAGTGTGACCTTGAACTTCAGGGGTTAGATAAACAAATCAGTGATTAAAAGCATTTCCTACTCTTGCAGTAGACCCAGGTTCAATTCTAAGCACTCACATGACAGCACACAAGTGTCTGTAATTCCAGCTGCAGGGTATTCAATGTACATTTCTGGCCTTTCAGGCACCCAAGTTGTTTACAAAGTACAAAACATCCAACACTTAAAATAGAATAAAGTAAAGTAAAATGAAATGATAAAATAAAAATGTGAACTTTATAGAAAATATATGTTTTTGAGTTTTTTTTTATCATTTTATTACCTTTTTATCCACCAGGCCCAGATCACAGTTGCTCATAAGGAAAATGTTTGGGAAAAATATGTGTAACTGTCTCATGAGCTGCTTTGGTCACATGCCACACAACACACACCCGCAACCATTTAGGATTCTTCACTGAAGCAAATAACAGCTACAAAAAGGAACTTTTTTCTTTAGTGAAGAGTCAAAAAGTAGGCTTCGTTATATACCCAATTTACTTTTAGCAGGAAAGTGCTTGACCATTTTGTAGCTATAAAAAGTCCAGTGGCAGAAATTAAATTACTGACCCTGAGACAGTTATTTTTTTAATGGAAGAGTAAGTTTACCTTTTTAACCATTAATCAAAAAGAAGGAGGTGAAACTTTAAGAGAAATAAATTTTCAAGGCAAACTTGAAGATTGAAGTCCTATCCCTTGTGTACTATGCCTCAGATTTCAAGTACAGTAAACTACATTGGCAAGGCCAGACTCATAAACAGTCACAGAAGGAAGGGTCATTCTTCACCTTCTCAGATTATTTGCCTGCAACAATCTCATGTCATAAAAAGGCATATTTTATATGGTGGACGAGGAATGTTTCAGAAAAATGTCTTTATAGTGTTAGTATCAGAACTTCTTTAAAATAATAAGAGAAAAAGAGATAGAGAGGCCTGTATGGAGAGACATAAACATGAAATAGGAAAAACGAGCTATTAAAATTTATGTACATATGTGTACAAACACACACAATAACACATAATACATATATATTTATTCTCCCATATTTTATTCAGAAATCTTTATATTATATAAAAATCATGATGTTGATGGGTTATAAGTATTTTTTAATGATATAGGATAACATTTTGAATAGTGTAACACACATCTGGAAATGAAGGAAAAACAAGAGACTTTGAAAAACTAAATTGTCATATAATACACAAGAAACAGGAAACATACTGATTCAATCGCATTTCTAGTTTACAAGATGTATGAAATTGTAGTTGGTTTTCCAGAAACTTCCATAACATTGTTCTATGTTTATTAGGCAGAGGTCTAATGATTCTAAATCTACCAATATAATCAGTTGAGCAATTCTACCCTACTGATGAGACGTGTCTAAGTCAAATTAAATGTTCCAATCATCACTTCATCTTTCCTCTCTCTTGATTATTTTCTCATTCTTGTCCCACTTCTTAATTATTTTCTAGCTAACTTTCTCTCTAAGCTTTCCAGCTTTGACTAACCTAGTTTTTCCTAATGAGCTGAAAAACCTCATCCAAATTCAAATAATAATCTAAGAGTTCTGATAAGTTTTTATGACCACTCTTCATGTCAGAGTCACACATTAATATGTAGGTTAAGCGATTAAGAGTTGGAAATGAAAGTTAAGAAACCTACCAAATATTCTGATGTCAGGATGTAAAATTTTATTGATATAACTGATTAAAATAGTTAATAAGGAATATTGATTTTAGGAGAGTGAGAAACTGAATGTCTACTATACACATAAATGAACCTGAACATCATGTAAACTACTAATATTTCAAAAATTAATAAACACTTAAGATTCTGTTAATAAAAAGAGATAAGCTTAGTTTTTCACTATACTTTTGAGATTTTGCATGTGCTCATTAATTTTTAAAATAATGTCTGAACCTGTAAAACATGAAATTATCAGAAAGCAGTAGTGACACAGATCATAACTAGTGTCTATTTTTGACAGTTATTTTGAAAAAAGTAAATGACTTTAAAGCTGTTAAACTGAAGAATATTTTATATCGTATAAGGACAATATTCTATATGTAGAATTCTATATGTAGAACATAAAATGCCATTTATGATGTTTAGTTTCACTAATTAAACAATAACAACAAAAATCCACCGTCATAGATAGCATCACAATGTATTGTGCAAATGAAGCCAAACAGTTGCACTTTAATTTTAGATTTAATTTCAAATCAATTTTCTTTTAATTGCATTGTTCTTTTAATTAAGGTCTCAGAGCAAATGAAGTGTCAAAGGAGCAGAGAAGTTGTAAGGACAGAAAAAGAGGTCTAAGTAAATACTCTTTTTATAGTTCCTATAAGAGAAACTAGGTTGTTAAGCTATCCATCTCAGTTAATCTATCCTTCCTTGGTTTCCTGTGAAGACTAAAGGCTGAATTATAAGAAAATACTGGAGTTCTTTTTTCAGCCATTTTCAATAATTATTTTCCTGAGGCTTTACTTGATTCCATGGACTATCCTGTACTTTGCCAATAAATTACTTTTGTTTGCTAAAGAGATACTGATCTGTTTCTACAGCTTGCAAACAAATGATTCCCAAAGACACAAACATTGTTTATTCGTTATCATTGATCTAAGGAATGTCAGACGACTTGCAGTCATAGTTTGGAATAAGCAATTTGCTGAAAGAAATCAATGTAATGTTTTGCCTTGAACATAAAATCAGATTAAAAGCAAAGCTGGTGGGGAAGAGAAAAGTCTTCCTATCCCCTCTAAAATTATGAAGATAAACAAACAATCAATTTTCTTATCAACTGATTATATGGGACAGATTCTGCAAATCTATTATTTTTATTGCCATGAATTATCCTGTAGAATACACCACTAAGCTGCAGCAATGAATAGCAGGCAAGGGCTCTTCCAAGGTAAAACTGAAAGTTCTATAAGCAATGTGCTTAATAACTCCCCTGTCTCTGTAGACAGCATGTCTGCCTTTATTCTTTCCAAAAGACATTGTTTCTCATTTTACCAAGAAAACATAAGTGAATAAAGAAAAAAAAATTACTGGAGATTTATTTTATCTACTTTTCTTCAGTTTTTTGTTTTTTGTATCAATAAAATAGTTCGATCTTTTCTATCCCCTGTTCTTCCTTCTGTATTCTGCTCCCCACCCCACCCTGCTCCTGTATTCTGTACATCCTGTTGATTTTATCACTCTCCCCAAATAAGTCTACTTCTGTTATAATGCCTTTAAAAAGCTGTGAAAGAAAACATAGAATTTCAGTCTTTCCGAATTCAGCATAGTTTCTCTCACACCGCGCAACCACGTGGCAGCTAGCGTGCTGCACACACCATCATTTCTCCTGTCTCGAATTGTGCGGAATATTCCTTGAGGCCTCCCTGACTTTATTCTCTATGTTTTGGATACCTAGCCTATTTATGTAGTTTGATATACTGAAGATTCCCACAAATTAAATTCAGGAAGTGAAGTCTAACTTTTAAAATAGCAGAGTTTATTTTTTTTAAATATCAGTCTTTTTTTTACTCATATACTTTCTTTCACTCATCTCATGAAAACCACTATCCTCCTTCTACAGGATAATATTGCTTATAAGCCTTGCTTTTTTTCCCATGGTGTCATCTCATTGCTTTGGCAAACTTTTTTACATTGGACAGATTGGGGAATAAGTCCTTGAATTATTTATCAAAATATTACACTTTTGATTTACCAGCCAACTTCACCAGAATTCAATTAACAGGATTCAAAACACACATGTTTTGCTCTTATCTATACTCAGTACTACTTTTGTCTGGGTGGCTAGTTTCCACTTTCCTGTGAGTAGTCAACAGTTTTACTTAAAATGAAAAACTGTGGTTTTACAATATCCTTCATTGAGAAGATCTGGGAGGACTGGAGGATGAAAGATATATTGTACTACATTTTCTAAGAATATATATAATATATATGCATAATATATACATTCATTTTTACACAGTGAATATCTAACATTATTTGATAACATAAATATCTATTTGCTAATGATTTTTTACCCTACCCTCCTAAAATAAGATCCAATTTACCAAACATCTAATTGAATATATTCAATCATATCTTCAAACATGTCCTGTTATTATTTATCTGTTTCTTGTCTCAGCCAGTTATCAGCGGTAACTTCAGTGTCAGAAAATGAAAACTTCATCAAGCATATTCTGATAGAGCTCAAAGAACGCTCCTCATAGTATAAAATTTGTGTTAATGTCTATGTATTGGGGGGGAGGGTTAAGAAGCAGTGTCGGTAAAAGGAAAATCATGGAACCGAGCTAAGTGCACCTAACCTGAATGGAATCTATGGACATGAACAAAACTACTAAAAGCTGTTCTAAATCCATGGTTCTGATACTACAGTGACATCTCTTTGAACAAACCCTGGCCATGGAATAATCTTGAGCAAAGAGCATTTCTGAAGCTATGATGCTCTGAAGAGCTTGAATAGTTTAAGTCTGGGTGTTTGTCTGTCAACTATACCCAGTAGGTGAGAAGGCAATTGAGAATTTGCTATGGCCTGCAAAGGACATTGTCTCTGTGCCTGGTCATGCCACCTTTTTGTTTAAATGAGCATTTCTCAAATATATTTTAGAATTGGAATCATAGACTATACCAGCGATTTCAGCTGTCTGAGATAGCTTGATCTGCACTGCATACAGACATTGTGACGCTGGCCAGCCAGCCACTGTCTCCAATCCAGCATTGATTTTCTTCGTGCAGTTGGCAAACGTGAGGCACCTTGCCATACTTGGTTTGTGGATGTCTCCACCTTTACTTTTTATAGTCTTTTTTCTCCCAAATAACTCAATAGTTTTTAAACATCATACTACTCACATTAACAATTACAATTATCCAGGTTTAATTCTCCTGTACCATATTTTACAACTTTATAAAGACAGATAGATATAAAGGCAGACAGACATACACACATACACACACACACAAACACACACACACACACACACACACAATTCTGAATTGCCCATTTTATAGTAGAAAGCGTACATACTAAATGGGTAAATTTTTTCTTTCATTTGTTTTATTGATGTTTTCTTTTCATGAACAATCAGTCCATGTAACAGTAACTATCGCAACACCACCATTAATGCATAATTGTTAAAGTAATGAATAATTCTTACTGAAAAAAAATCTTAACTAAAATAGAATCTGAAGACAAAAAAAATAGAATATAAAACAATAGTTTATATCATCTTGCAAAAGCTCATATTGTTAAAGTGTATTTTAGAAAATCTGGTTTCTCTGTGGATGATAAAATTTTTAGATGTTGATTTACTTTGCAATGCTTATGAGCAAGTACTACCATAAATCAACTCAGCCAGCATTTCTGAATTCATGCTGTGAGTGAGGAACTTTTTGCAAGACAGTGAGAAGAGGAGATGCAGCTGTTCAGTTGGTTTTTTTTTTGTATTATTAATTTTAACATAGTATTTCTATTAGTAGTGGAAAATATATATCATAAGCCAGTAATACGTAAGGTGTTTTAAAAGGACTATATCATCATATCACAAAGCAATGTGATGAAAGGTGAAACAGTTATTAAGCACAGTATATAGGTAAATGCTAGATGGGTAGTAAATGAGTAAAGACAAACACTATGTTTGACATGGTGGTAAGACTTCCCAGTTTACACACTACTTATAAATGGCCTGTGTACATACCAAGAGAAAATAATGACTTATTTTTCATAATTAAGACATAATGCCTAAATAACCCAGACAAATGATAGGGATATTTATAAAGCTTTAAAACCTAACTTTCCATTTAAACACTGATGAAATTTATGGTTGCAGTAAGCAGTTTAACATGCTTTGGTAAGTAGCAGCCACTATGAATTTTTGTTATTCTAATAACTGTAGACATACCTGTGGAAACTTTATACGAAAAGGAACAGTCATAGCTTCCCTTCTATTAAACTAAACTTTGAATTTGAACCTTGTATAGAGTCTAGGTTACATGACTGTCATTTATAAGATCAGATAACTTGAAAAATATGTAAAACTAACAGTGGCAAATACTTAAGAATTAGTGTGTCACATGTTGTCTGGAGGAAGGGATGCCAAGATCCCTCACAATTCTACACCTTTCAATTAGGACATTCTAGAATGTTAAAATACCATTAAGGGAAACAGTTGAGCAACAATCTGTTCTAAAAAAGCAGTTATACACATAGGCAGCAGGAAAATATTAAAGAAAATTAGATTTCCTAAATTCCTAGCAAAGGAGTGCAAAGGTAGTGTGCTGAGATCTACAGCAACTTCCTAGTCAGCAGACTTGAGACAGACATTGTGCACCAAGACGGCTGCGGGACCACTTCTTTTCTAGCGCCTCAACAGGTGAATAGTCCATCCCATTTTCCCCACAGTGGTAGACAGAAAGGATGGGAGGAGTCTCTGTACAAGAAGATCCTCGGTTTATTTGTGGACACATGTGTTCCTGAATGCTGTGTGTTTGCTTTTGATTGTGTCAATTTTCCTGGGTCCAGGTGTGGTTCTTAGATTAAAGCCGTGTGTTTTCAGTCCAAGTGCACTGCCTGTATGGTAGAAACAGTGTGAATGTGTTCTGTCTCTCAAATACTCCTTCTAAAATGTCCTGTCCTATGGCAGAGGCCAGAAGTCTAATGGCCTACATTTACTCACCACACAGTAGTTTTTGGTGTTTGTTTATTTGTTTTAACAAAACTTTTAAATTTTATTCATTTGTTATTAAGTACAGTTTATTCAGTTTGTATCCCAACTGTAGTCCCAACTTCCCTCCCTCATCTCCTCCCATGTCCCTCCCCAAGTCCCCTGTTAGGAGAGGTCCTCCTCCCTTCCTTCTGATTGTAGCTTATCAGGTCTCATCAGGACTGGCTGCATTGTCCTCCTCTGTGACCTGGCAAGGCTGGTTCCCCCACAGGGGGAGGTGATCAAAGAGTCAACCACTGAGTTCATGTCAGAGACAGTCCTTATTCCCCTTACTAGGGAACCTACTTGGAGACTGACCTGCCATGGGCTTCGTCTGGGTTTCTAGGTTATTCCCATGCATGGGTCCTTGGCTGGAGTATCAATCTCAGAAAAGAACTTTTTCTTCATTATCTTCAGGTCAGATTCTCTTGTCAGTGACCCCCGTAGCCTCTACTAGAGCAATGATCAGCATCAATTTATCTTTACAAAATAGTTCTTTTCACAAAACTACTATTTATTTTTTAGACGATTCTGCTGATTGTTAAAAAAAAAAATTGAGGGGAGTATTCTGTTATGTATAGTAGATCATGGTGCTATCTAAATTAGATGAAAACAATTTTCTCTCCTTAACATATTTGCTTCATAATAAAAGTTATTCATTGTAACCTTTTCATTTTACCTAATAAGATTTCCTTTTAAAATAAGCATACATATATGTGTGTGTGTATACACACATGTTAGCGTGTGTTGGCTTGCATCTGTGCATGGAGTTGCGCTGCACAGATGTGCAATTGCATGTCTCCACAAATATTGACATTGGCTGTCTTCCTTGGCCTCTCTTTGTCGTATGTATGGAGTATGGAGGTCTTCTACTAATTAAAATATTTCCTCCTCAGGGGCAAGCCTTAGGGATTTGTAAATTTTGGAAATCTAAACTCTGCTTAGTCCTCATACTTTTATGACAATCATTTTATTCACTGAGAACATCTCTAACCACAAACTCTCTTCCCTTTGGATCTCAACTTTGAGTTGTTAATCTGCTACAGTGTATCAGCGTATCAAGCCAAACATAAAGGGAAAAAGGTTCCCTGCTTCAATCAATAATGTCTTATTCATTTTCATTCTCAGTACACAAATATAAATTCTATAGCAAAATCAAGTGGATTACCATGCTCTAGACAGGAAGTATTTTTTTTTCATAAAGCAAAAAAATAATAATGACTCTGGAAAATCTGATTTATGACGTGGGTAGGAGTTTGTCTTACAACAGTGGCAATTTTGTCACAAAAAGTGCACTGTCTACAATCTGGAAACAGCATAGACACAGGAAACAGATCAGAAGTTGTTCTATCCTTAAATATTTAAATATAAAAATTTGGATATTTGTATTTCTTGAAAATCATTTTAAACACATCTCAGGACAAAGAAATAGGTAAAAAATGCACATAAGTCAAAGGGGGAATTGATGAGGATCTAGAAGACACATTGTAGTTCTCTCAAAAAAAAAAAAAAGTTTGTTCCTTATAAACTGTTCTCATCATGTGGATCAGCAGTGAAAGACTTCTCTTGATGGGACCAAACCAATACTGACATCAAACCTGCTATGTGTTTGCTATCTAAAAGCTGCATCGTCATTAATCAAGAATGCAATCTTGACTGCAAGCTTTAGAACCATTTGATTTGATCTGTTATCCAGCTCACAGCTGGTTGAAGGGTTTAACAATATTCTAGAGCCAAGCTCATAGTATCATCTACCTTGTCCAATTTGCTTTTCCATGTGTCAGAATTCATAAATCACTAGTATGCTCCATTCTGGAAGACAGATAGCAGAAGTCTCTATCTTCAACCTTTTCTTTCATCTTTTTCCTATGTTTTTACCTGACAGCATATCATTTATAGTATATCTTCATCCCTGAATAGTATCCCTTTTTTTCTTTTTTTTCCTGTAGCATATAGTAACTACTTTTTCAAATAAAGTAAGAGATGTTAATTATAGAAGACATATTACATTGGTATGTGTTTGTATGAAATAAAATATATAACTACTTTTAAAATACGAAATGAAGAAAAATATTCAAATAGCGTATCTTATAGTAAATTACACTGGAATAATTTTTTAAAATGTGTTACTTAGGCTCTTAAGAGAAATATAACATACAGGGAACGTATCTTTCTTGTATGACTGAGAAGCAGCATGTGCTAATTTGGTCACATATGTTTTATTAGGAAAAAGAAAATGATACAGCAAATTATTGGTATACATGAACTAATACCAACCCTCATTTCCTTTCAGCAATAAGAGAAAGGGTACAATAAATATTTTTATTTCAATATTTCTTTCAAAAATGTACTTGATTTGAAAACTAGACGTATTTGTTATTAAGACTTTTAGGAGCATTAAATTACTGAACAACACAAACTTAAATACAAAAACGTTACCTGTTTTATGCAGGACATCGGTGCGTGTGGTCATGGAAGTCTGCAAAGAGGAAACGTCAAGGAACCTTGGGTATTTATAGTAATGAAGGTCTTGGAGTAATTGATGAAGATACAAAGACAATGAATGGAACAAAACACAATTTTCTCTGCATCTTACAAAATGGAACACCTATTAAAACACTATATCAAATAATAACTAACTAGTGAAACTATTACAGGAAATTTTATTGTTATGCTATTTCCTGTACAAGTTTTTTATTTTGCTGATATGCAGTCTATAATTTGAAAAAATAACACATTTATAAAGTGTTATTTTACTGAATATTTTTGTAATTTTACTGAATATGATGTAAACAAATCCCAAATGCCTAAACGGTAAAGTGAGGACATGCTAGGGTTCACGAACTAATAATTCAGTAATTTAAAAACACTTGGTTTAAATATGGGTGACACCTGTAATGAGCTAAGTGTGGTTCTATGGTCCAATACCAGATTACTGAAAATATAAGTCTTATAGTTTATTTCTAATTATAGATTGATAATTGTAATTGCAGAGGGCATTAGAAAAAAAGTACAACCTGAAGTACATAAAGTAGAATATATATAGGAATCAAGGCATAAAAAATGAACTTTGTACTAGGATACTTAAATATGAGTAGGTGTTTTTTAATTTTTAATTGTCTTACAATATGAAATATGAGAAATAGTTCATGCCATCATCCTGAATATTGTTTTTGTAAAATGAGACTAGAGTTATGGACTCTCTTTTATTGCTCAAATTCTGTATTTCTTTTTACTTTCTTCTGTGCCTCCATTTAAATTTACTATTTATTCAATATGACCAGATGACTCCTGTACTGATGGTTCCCTCACAAAACAAATTTTACTGTAATCATGCAAAAGATTTGAAAAACCATAACAAAGAAAAATGTACAAGATGCCTGGTCAGTAATCTTTTGAAGAACATATCGAGGGGCTGGAGTGCTGCTCAGCAAAGAGCCCTTGCGGCTCTTGCAGAGGACACCCTATTCGTTAGCAAGCACCCATATGATAACTAACAACCATGTATAGTTTACAGTTCTCGGGGAATCCAGTGCCATCTCCTGACACCTGCATCTTGTTTAATAATGGGTAGTATGTCAATGTTACCTTTTTAATTTTTATAAATAACTTCTTAGTTGCAAGAGAGGTGAAGGTCAGGGAATTTATATTAAAAGAACACAGCTGTTTTCTATTTTCTTAGCTACAACTGGAATTATTTATAAACTGAAAGTTTATAATTACGAATGATTCAAAAAATCCTGCATTTTGAATTCATTAATTTCTATATACCACACACACTTGTTACCGGTACAGATTCTGCAGATGAATGTCATCAGTGACTTGATACTCCCAATACTCTTGGGAGTAGCTGAGATTACTATGCAGATGGTCAGCTTAATCTTTGTACAAACTTGTAATGAAAGAACAAAGAATTATCCCCTAAAGGAAACTATAAATATAGAGCAAATGACCCAACATTCACCATGCTTAAATTCTGTTTTGGTCTCCTTTACATGTAACAGATTGCCTGGGGTGGTATGGACATCTTGTTGTGGATACCCACCCCTTTCCAGAATGTCTCTTGGGTAGGAAGACTCAGGCCTCATTTTAAGCACAGTCAATCACTTTGGGGAAATCACATGCGGTTCTATCAGGCTGCAAAAATCTTTAACTGTGACAGCTTCCAAATTGCTTGGAACCCATCAGTCTCACCTAGGGATTTAGTAAAGAGAAGAAAAACAAAAACACAGCCTTGTTTTCTGTTTTCTATGTTTTTTTTTTCTTCAAAACCAGCATCAGTTATTTTTGCCTCAACTATTTCAACATGAAAATGATCCACTATTTGTCTGCACAATTTTTTTTCCCACACTGACTGAAATTCCTTCTTTACATATATTTCAAGTTCATTACAATTTATTTTTATGAGTAAAAATTCTGGTTTCTCTTTATTGAAAAACATATTATGTAGCACATATGGATGTATAAATATGTATATTCATATATATATGAACATACATTTTGTTAAATAGAACTAAAAATTTAAAAATCTAATAGTTTTTAAATTATGAGTATACACACATACCTATATATATATGTATAAATACTATATTTGAGAGAGTGTATGATTTTGTAACTATGGCTGTCAAAGTAGCTTCAAAAAACACACACATTTGCTTCTCTCTGTCTATTCAGAGCTGGGATTAAAGTCATATACTACCATTCCTGGATGTATATCATTTTCAAAATAAATTAATTTTTCTTAGATGCATACATGAATACTGTCTTTACATCATTTTTGCTCCCTCACTTTTCTACCTATAATTATTTTCTTCTCCTCCCTTTATAATCTATGGCCTCCTGTTTTAAAGATTGTTAAATGTGTGTGTGTGTGTGTGTGTGTGTGTGTTGTTACTATGCATATTTGTCTATGGCTGACCACTTGAGATTGGTAACCTATCAGGGCCTCAGCCCAGGAGATGACATATTCTTAGCCCACTTGTAGCCCCCACTTATTGTCTCTATCTTCATCTAGGAGTAGAGATTCACAAGGTACCCTGTTTCCATGCTTGCTTGGTAACTACTGTTCTCATTGTGTAAGTCTTGCTTAAGATACCACATTCTTACAACTTCATGGTTGCAGCTTCTCTCTCATACATATATAGATATAATCATCTCATAGTAGGTGTTCTTATAGTCTTTGCCTTCTCTTTTCTGTGATTTTCCTTGAGATTTAGAGGTATAGAGGTATTGTAGGTATATCAACTTTTTTGGACACTACATGATCAGTTTTTCTTTGTATGTTTTATAGTTGTGCTTCCTGTAATGGTGTCTGTCTAGTACATAAAGAACATTATTTGAAGAAGGGTGAGAGCTGCATTTAGTCTGTTAGCATAAAAGTAAGAATTTATACTGTTGGACATTATAGTAGCTTAGGGCATTGAGAGTAGTAAATTCGGCCCTAGGGTCCAATAACTCACTAGACATAGGAAGTCAACTATATTTACAGTAAAAGATATGATCCCTCTATTGAGTGAACATGAATTCACTTATTCATTTTTTTTGTCTCCAAACAAAGATGACTCTACTGTACCCAGGGGCTATCTGATGTGCTAGTTATTGTTGTTGCTCATACAAGGATCTACAGCTTAGTAGGACTTTTGATTGCTTTTCTCCATTGGCATAGTGCATAGTAATATGGGACACTATGAAATCTAGTCCTCAGGGAGGTAACAGCCAGGTCAGTCCCAGGTCAGTTTCTTCAATCCTGGATCTGAAATCTCTTCAACAATCAGGTCTGATGTTCAACTTATAGGAAGCAATCAATGTTGAGTTGCTTCCCACAGAATTTAAAGAGACACTCCTGGTTAATATGGCATATAATATTTAGTAACTATTATATAATAATAATGATTATTGGAGAATCCCGAAGAAGTTTTATATTGTTACCTTGTATCCTCAGCATCAGGCAACATTTAGAAAGAAGATTGACACTCAAAAGCAGTTGTAAATAATGAATGGGAGGAACAAGGCCATGACTGAGTGAAGGATAATGATCATATAGACAAGAAGTGGAAAGAGATAACAACCAAAACATTAAGACAAAATTATCTGAAAGTTTGAGTTGTGATTCATTTTTTTAAAGTGCTATTTTGGAGCTCTTAAATTGTGTTATTCTAGATCGCCACAATTAAAGTCTCAGTGTTTTATTCTGTAACTACTACCTTCACATACAATCTGACAAGCAGATTATGGGGAAGCATGCATAACATGTCAACAAGATAAATATGTGTTGGATCAGATCAAATCATTGTCAGAGGATTGAACCTTTTAGTCAGGTTGATTCATGGATGGAAGAGTAGCTCCTTGTTTAGCATTTGCTTCTATCTCGATACTATTTCATCAATTTTTTAGATCTGAATTTATCAAAAATTTAAATAGCCTATGAGTATTTTATATGTATGGATGTATGTATATTTGTATGACACTGTAAAGAATAAACAAAACTTTGGGAAAAGTACATTTCTTAAAGAATCAATTATGGACAACACTTTCGTATCTTGATAAAGAAGTATTTTGTAATGTCCAAAATATGAAAACATATTATTTGGGTGTGATTTAAAACTGTAAAGACCTTTAATATGTCTATGATATGGATAAGATTATTAGTGGTAAATTTTCAGACTCTGATCATTTTGTGGTCAGTAAATATTATATTTTCAGTGAAAACCCTCTGCATATGAGGATTTATATTGCTAATTATTACTTCCACATTTTTTTTTCATTGAGACATAGAAAATAGTTCTGAGTTTTTGAAACCTACTGACAATCTTAGCATTTAAGAAACAGGTGTCTTACAAACTAAAATGAAACATTTTTATTATTTTCAATTATTTTTTATTTTTTGAGAATTTTTGGCATGTATACAATTTATTCTTATCATCACCGCTATTATTTCTCTCCTCCAACCTTCTATATATCCTTCACCAAATACCTCCAACCAACAACATTTCTTCTTCTTCTTTTTATTTTTTCCTCTTCAACTTTGTCTTCCACTTCAAACAAAGAAACTTCCTGACATAGATGAGTTAGGTGCTCTTTAAATCCCACACTTTAAAGAGGAGAAATTTGGTAGCTGCTATCATATGATGAAAGAGAGTGCATTTAGGAAGACTGCATCTTGTAGATTTTTCATGCTCAAATAGGTACCCCTTAATCTATGCAGAAATTGTGATTACTCATTAAACTTAGTTGTCCGTTTCCATAGTTAAATAAAAATTGAAATTCCATCTTTTACTCTTCAGTGTTTTTCACTTTAGCAACAATAAATTGATTTAAGAAAATTTGATGGGAGATCATGAGCTTCTTTCTGGGACCCATATGATTGAATGATAGATCCTGCCTCATCATCACTCCTTCCTAGCTCCTCATTTTTAAATTATCATCATTTATTACAATGTATTCAATTTGTATCCCAGCTGTGGCTCCCTCTCTTATCTTTACGATCTCCCTAGTCCACTGATAACAGAGGTCCTCCTCCCCTTCTTTTTGACCCTAGCCTATCAGGTCTCATCACGATTCTTTGGATTATTTTATTCTGTGTCCTGGCAAGGCTGCACCTCCCAGAGGGAGGTGATCAGAGAGCCTGTCACTGAGTTCATGTCAGAGAAAGCCCCTGCTCCCCTTATTAGGGACCCCACTTGGATACGGAGTCTATTGGCAATGTCTAAGCAGGGATCTAGGTCCTCTCCATGCATTGTCCTTGTTTGGAGTATCAGGCTTTGCAGGTCCCTAGGGTGCAGTTATTTTTTGGCTCTGTTGGTCTCCTTTTGGAGCTCCTGTCCCCTCCACTTCTTTTTATCTCCCCCTTCTTTCAAACAAGGAAATCATGAAATTTGCAGGCATGTAGTAGGAAGTAGAAAAGATCATCCTGAGTGAGGTAATCCAGAAGCAGAAAGACACATATGGTATATACTCACTCCTAAGTGGATATTAGCTGTATAATATAGGATAAACATACTAAAATCTATAGTCATAAAGAAGGCAAACAACAAGGAATATTCTAGCAAAGAAGCTCAATCCTCATTCAAAATGACAAACATGATAGATATTGGGACTAGGAGAAGACAGGAAACAGGGCAGGGGCTTACCACAGATGGCCTCTGAAAGACTACTGATTGAGGTATCAAAGCAGAGAATGAGACTCATAGCCAAACTTAGGGCAGAGTGCAGGGAATCTAGCTCCTCTTTTTTAATTAAACAAAAATGGAGGAATGCTGGCCTTCACGGTTTCACTAGCCTCCTCTCAGCTACACAGGAACTGCTTACATCATCACCTGCTCCTGTCCTGTGTGCCAGGTGTGTGCTGTGGATAAAAAGAATATACCCACTGTGCTCGCTCTCTCTCTATTTCCTTTTGTGGAAGGGACATTAGACTCTCGTGGGCTTCCATACCTTGGCTATCTGAGACAGAGACCTCTTGGAATTATAAAAGGTTTAAGGCACAGTAACTGGGCAGCTGTCAACCCTCTAAGCTCTCCAGTTAGATCTCAGCTACACACCCAATGTGCTCTGCCCCAACAGTTCTGCTGCTGTTGCATCGGTCTGTTCTCTGGGCATACTTCCCTTGGCCTAGTGTCCATGGCCATACTGCCCCATGGTCACTTCCCTTTCTCCATGGCTTTCTCTTCTCCTGCTACATCTTCTGCTTGTCATCTGCCTCCTCTAGGGCTTGTGGTTCTCTTAGACTCCAAGCCCTGGGAACCTAAACCCCACCTCCCTCTCTTCTGCTCAGTCACAGGTTTCAGAGGACTTGTGGAGGGGCATGTGTAAAGAAAGGGGAGGGAGAGTGGTATTGGGAGGGAAGGAGGAGGGGCTTATGGGGGAATACAAAGTGAATATTGTGTAATTAATAAAATAAAATTAAATTAAAAAAAAGAATATAGTAATGGGAAGAGGGACTGCCTCTGACATAATCTGATTGGCCTGCTCTTTGATCACCTCCCCCTGAGGGGAGAGCAGCCTTACCAGGCTACAGAAGATGACAATGCAGCCACTCCTGATGAGAACTGATAGACTAAGATCAGAAGGAAGGAGAGGAGGACCTCCCCTATCAGTGGACTTGGGGAGGAGCATGCATGCAGAAAGGGGAGGAAGGGAGGGATAGGGAGGGGAGGAGGGAGGGGCTTATGGGGGATACAAAATGAATAAAGTGTAATTAATAAAATAAAAAATCTTTTCTGCAATAAAAAAAAGAAAAAAAAGAATATAAAGAAACCAGGAGATTGAGAGAGTATGGAGAATTTGAATCTTGTGCATAGTAATTTACATGTGAACTGAGAAGAAACTCTAATAAGTTGGTAGATAGAAATTTCACATGAAAATTTATAATTTCTATAGACCCACATTTATCACCCTGCACAAAACTAAAGTCCAAGTGGATCAAAGACCTCAACATAAAACCAGATATGCTAAATCTGTTAGAAGAAAAAGTAGGGAACAGCCTAGAACTCATTGGCACAGAAGACAACTTCCTAAACAGAACTCCAACAGCACAGGCTTTAAGAGCAACAATCAATAAATGGGACCTCATGAAACTGAAAAGCTTCTGTAAAGCAAAGGACACCATCATCAAAACAAAACGACTGCTACAGATTGGGAAAGAACCTTCACCAACCCTCTATCTGACAGAGGGCTAATATCCAGTATATATAAAGAATTAAAGAAGCTGAAAAGCAGCAAACCAAGTAATCCAATTAAAAAATGGGGAACAGAGCTAAACAGAGAATTCTCTGTAGAGGAATATAGAATGGCAGAGAAACACTTAAAGAAATGCTCAACCTCACTAGCCATTAGGGAAATGCAAATCAAAACAACCCTAAGATTTCACCTTACACCCATCAGAATGGCCAAGATGAAAAACACAAATGACAACACATGTTGGAGAGGTTGTGGAGAAAGGGGAACCCTCCTCCACTGCTGGTGGGAATGTAATCTGGTACAACCACTTTGGAAGTCAATCTGGCGCTTTCTCAGACAATTAGGAATAGCGCTTCCTCAAGACCCAGCTATACCACTGCTAGGCATATACCCAAAATTTGCTCAAGTACACAATAAGGACATTTGCTCAACCATGTTTGTAGCAGCTTTATTTGTAATAGCCAGAACCTGGAAACAACCCAGATGTCCATCAACGGAGGAATGGATACAGAAATTGTGGTATTTTTACACAATGGAATACTACTCAGCAATCAAAAAGGAGGAAATCATGAAATTTGCAGGCAAATGGTGGGATCTAGAAAAGATCATTCTGAGTGAAGTATCCCAGAAGGAGAAAGACAAACATGGAATATACTTGCTTATATAGACCTAAAAGATAGGATAAACATAATGAAATCTGTACACCTAAAGAAGATAATCAAGACAACGGACACGGGGTATGATGATTAATCCTCATTTAGAAAGACAAATGGGCTATGCATTGAACGTATGACAGGAGTCTACCGCAGAAAGCACCTGAAAGACTCTACCTAGTAGTGCTCCAAAATAGATACTAAGACTCACAACCAAACCTTTGGCAGAGTGCAGGGAATCATATGAAAGAAGGGGAGTTTGATGTGGAAAGGATAGGAGCTCCACAAGGACCAAACGTATCTGGGCACAGGGTCTTTTCTGAGATGGACACTCAACCAAAGTCCATGAGAGGATAAAACCTAGAACCTCTGCTCAGATGTGACCCGTGATAGCTCAGTAATCAATTGGTTTCCCATAGTAAGGGGAACAAGGACTATTTCTAACAGGAACTCAATGACTGGCTCTTTGACCTCCCCACCTCCCAAGGGAGGAGCAGTACTGTTAGGCCACAGAGGAGGGCTTTGCAGCCAGTCCTGAAAATACCTGACAAAAGGGAGTCATATTAAATGGGAGGAGGTCCTCCCCTATTAGTGGACTTGGAAAGGGGCAGGGAGGAGATGAGGGAGGGAGGGTGGGACTGGGGAGGGAATGAGGGATACAACTGGGATACAGAATTAACAAAATGTAACTAATGAGAAAAATAAAATTATGGAAAAAAAGAAAATTTATAATTTCTGCCATCAGATTAAGAAAAAAATGCAATTCTCCTAAAGTAATTTAAAATTTCAATAAAAGTCCAAAGTTATAAAATATTAATTATAGATAAAATAGTTTTTCTTGTTCAAAATATAAAGAATCAAATGAGGAAATAAAAAATATATATATAGGAACTAGATAGACAACCCAACAATTAGCAGCATGAGCTGCTCTTCCAGAACACCTGACTTTGTTTTTCAGCACTCACGTGGCAGGCAGCTCATTACCATCCAGAATGCCATTTTCAGGAGATCTGACTGTCGTCTGAGTTCCCTAAGTACAGGACAAATATCTAGTACATTTATATACATTCAGGAGAAACACTCATACCTTACAATAAAATAAAATAAATAAATTTAAAAACAGTTAACAATACACTTACTAAAACAAAGCATGTATGATAGTTTTCATTATTGCAACAGAACAGATTAGATCTTTAAAGGAAGTTGGTATAATTATATCGCTCTCTATAATTAGGTATAATTAAAAAGACTGCCTGAATAAAGAGTTTTATCTACATATTATTACATTTTGATTTATTTCATGTGTGCCTTAAAAACATTGGTTGATATTTGATATTTGATCTCTGTGTATCTGATGTGTGTGGGTTTTTTTTTAATTTTATTTTTTTCTTATCAGTTACATTTTATTAACTCTGTATCCCAGCTATGTCCCAATCCCTCATTCCCTCCCAGACCCTCCCTCCCTTCCTCATCTCCACCGTGCCCCTTTCCAAGTCCACTGATAGGGAGGGACCTCCTCCCCATTCATCTGATCCTGTTTTATTAGGTATCTTCAGGACTGGCTACAAAGCCCTCCTCTGTGGCCTAACAGGACTGCTCCTCCCTTGGGGGTTGGGGAGGCCAAAGAGCCAGTCATTGAGTTCCTGTTAGAAATAATCCTTGTTCCCCTCACTTTGGGAAACCAATTGGTTACTGAGCTACCACAGGCTACATCTGAGCGGAGGTTCTAGGTAATATCCATACATGGTCCTTGGTTGAATGTCAGTCTCAGAAAAGACCCTGTGCCCAGATATATTTGGTCCTTGTGGAGCGCCTATCCTTTCCCCATCAGACTAACTTCCTGCACAAAACTAAAGTCCAAGTGTGTGTTTTAATATTTCCTATGTTTATTGTTTTCTAATTCAAACTTGATTGACATTTGTAAAAAAAAAAAAAAAAAAAAACAAAAAAAAACAAAGTAAAAAAGACATTGTTGCCTAATGAAAGGTAAAATAATTAGGGATAAGTGACATGAGAGAGAAATAAGTGTATGTTGTTTAAGTTCAAAAAGTGAGTTTTTTTCATAATTAGATTTCAGTTCAATGTTTTGAAGCCTCCAGTTTTCTATTACATACAGGTACACCCAGAGAGACAAGCAAAGTACATGTGTGATTGGGAATTTAAAGAAACCAAGAGAAAATGAGAGAGTGTGGAAAGAATTTGAGTCTTGCACATAGTATTTTACAACTGAATGGAGATGAAGAACCTCTAATAGCCTCCTAGGCAGAAAGCCAGGGTATTTAAGGAAAGTTTACACTCAGCCTGCAGTGCAAAGAGAAATCAGTGTAGCAAAGCACTGATGCATTCCATCCCATCTGAGCACTGAGGAGCTTGACCTCATTGTCCAGCCTCCATGACTGGGTTGTCAAACTACAGATGGCTTCCAGGAGAGCCTGCAGATGGCTAAGATTACCTCATGGTATTCTAAGGCCAAATTTGAGCATTTCTAAACATTCATTCAGTCACAGTAGAAATTACAACTTACAAAAAAAATAAACTAATTTAAGTTGTAGTTTACTTGAGAAATTAAAAAAGTTTCCTAAAGTACAGAATATATGAGTCAAATTCCTTTTAATTTGTTTTGTGCATTTTACAGAATACATTTAGGACACAGAAGCATATTGGAGTTTCTAAAATTTTTATTGTGTATATGATTCTGGCCTTAATTTCTTAATATTCCCCCAAGTATATGTCATTTTTGCTAATCCTAAAATTGTGTTTACTTTTAATAGTTTTCCACTATTCGTAAAAAGACACATTTTTTTCCCAACTAATGCACATGAATAGCCGAGCAGCATCTCTGAATTAATGAAAAAGTATTAGAAAGTCAATTTCCTGCTTATTTTTGAGTTTAAAGTGCTGTTCTTATTTTTATCTACTGAAATTCTATTCTTTTCATAGAGTTGTTTTAGATAGTGAAACACAATTATTGCAGTTTGACTGATTTTCTCCTTAGAGAATTATTTTATACCTGAACAGTTAGAAGGATTAAACCGGCTAGTTTTTCATTATCTACAAATTCTAGAACACCAAAACCACACTTAATTTATAGGTAACACGCTTCATCGGAAAGTATTATGTAAGAAAGACAGCGTAAAGAGGCACACATTAATCTCACCCTTTTTCTTCAAGTTTTAAAACCACTTACCTGACTTGGTCTTTCCCAAAAGGAATTATAGTCACACTGTCTATCGCGCTGACTATAGAGAGGGGAAAAAAGCTTAAAATATTATAAAAGATGAAACCAACACATTTTTAGTACGTCTATAGTTTCAGCAAATCAATTGATTTGGCAATTAGTTTCAATATTTGTGAAAATCATCTGTAAAGGAAAGCAACTTGTGGATAAGAAAGGCCTTAGTGTTAGTATTCAGGTGATTCCACTGGCCTCTCACAGGGTTAAAGGCAGCTTTTGTCATCACCTGTGGCTGTCAGATGTAACAGTTTCATGCTGTGGATAAAAGAGCCCCCAACTACCCCTGAGCTTTCTGCCCTTGTGTCTCTACCTTCTCCCATGCCCCACCCCTACTGCCTTTTCTTGTATGTCTCTCTCTCCCGTTCCCACTGTCTCCCTTACTGCATGTCTGCCTCTATCTTTTCTCCATGTCCACTCCAAGAATGTGTTTCCACACTCTCCTCCCCCAATTAACCTCTTAAATCAGATCTGTTGTGTGGCATAACTTCTCAGGAGCACAGTTTAGCATGTGCCTGCAAAAGATGCCACTTCATCACATCTTTATCCTATCAGTTAAAATACCGACATAATGCTAGTGTGCTTAGTGGAGCTAACACATCTGAGGGTTAAAACCCTAACTGTGGTTACTGGACATAGGGTTCTTGGCAAGGAAGAGAAATAATGCTGTACAAACATTTTCTTTTTAATTTTTATTTTTATATTAATTAGAGTTAATTCACTTTGTATCCCAGCTGCAGCTCCCTCCTTCTATCCCTCCCAACCAAACTCTCCCTCCCTCATCTCCTCCCATGCCCCTCTCCAACTCCACAGATAGTGGAGGTCCTCTTCCCCTTCCATCTGACCCTAGCCTATCAGGTCTCATCGGATTGACTGCATTGGCTGCCTGGCCTGGCAAAGCTGCACCCCGCTTAGGGGGAGGTGATCAAAGAGCCAGCAACTGAGTTCATACCAGAGACAGCCCCTGTTCTGCTTACTAGGGAACCCACTTGGATACTGAGCTGCCATGGGCTACATCTGGGCAAGGGTTCTGGGTTATATCCATGAATGGTCCTTATTTGGATTTATCAGTCTCAGAAAAGATCCCTGTGCCCAGATTTTTTGGTTCTGTTGCTCTCGTCTTCCTCCTTCTTCTCTTCCTCTTCCTCCTTCTCATACTGTTTTATTTTTAATAAGCAAGCAAACAAAGAAAATTCTCAATCAAGAAAGCATCTGGAAAGTACATTGTGAATACTGCTCCCCAGATATTGTACATTCATATACAGCAGCCTATTCTACCCTAAGTACATGTGGCTGTTTCCTGGCCTTTGTGCATGTTGGGAAGTGTCCTCACATTGCAGTTGCTGGAGCTAACTGCTTCAAAACAAAAACAACCATTCAGGAACTTCCTACAAAAAGCTTGTCTTTCTTCTTAGTTGTAGACAAGTCTAAGATTGTTGTGTTGGACTTAGATCTTTCAAGGGCAACCACTCACTGAAGACAGTCTGGTAACGCTTTGTCAAATATGTGCCTGAGATTTTCCAAGGAAAGAATTGCTTTTGCTTCATCAATAGCTAAGGAAGGGATTGAAGTCAGGTTCTCCATAGCAAGAGAGTCACTGTCATTCACTGTGGTATCTACCACATTCTTGGTCAAGTGTTACTGGGCTAAGAGGAGTTATTCAGTGTTAAGTAACTGAAGGCTTCCATCACCAATATCATCAGCCTCATCTTGACTTTGAAGAATTTCATTTAGGAAGAAAGATTCAAATCTCATAGGTTTGACAGTCTTAGACCAAATGACCTCAGCTGAAAATGGTTCCAATTATTCTATTTCAGGACCTAGTTTGCATTCTTTACGGTAGTTTTATTTCTTTCTTTCTTTGTTTTTGCCCTGAACTATGCTGACCATGTTCATCTTTGATCGTTGGTAAAGGCAACTGGAAGTCTGTGAAATAAATATCACATTCTGTTCCACTGAGATTAGGTGTGGGGTTTTCTACTTACAGAGAGGACACTGAACTAATTAACCTTGTTCTAAGAAGTGATTTCTGAAGAATGGTTGCATTTTAAAGTGTCCCTGTAGACCAGAATGTCTGCCAGATTCATTTCTGCACACCCTTTCTGGCCACCATTCCATTCATTTGGGTAAATAGAATCAGTGTTCTAGAAGGACACACTGCTATCCCCTGGGGAATAGAACTCTATGTGCACCGATTCACAGTAAGTATTTTCTTCTTTCTTTACACAAGTTTCTACTTCAGAGAGGACACCCTCATTAATTTTGGTACCATACTTAATACAAACCACAATGTTATCCGTTTGCTGTTCTAAATAGATGCTATTTGTCTGATGGGTCTGTTTGTAATTCATTACCATCCTGCTGTCCAGTTTCACCACAGACAATCATTTTTGGCCATCAGAATGCTCAACACACATATGGATTTCTTCTGCTCTTGTTTTAAAGAAGTTTATTTCCTTTGAGTAAGACACATTTTTTTTGTTTGTTTTTTTTTTGTTGTTGTTGTTGTTTTTGTTTAGCTGTAGTATTAATGGCTTTTTGGTAGTCTGCTGATCTTGCCCCTGCATTTGGGTTGTCTAAAACACCTTTTCTTTTCTTAGAAAAATGTTTGTTTGACCTATAGCTGTTATACCTAGATTTGGAGACCTCTAAGAGACCATCAGGAAAATGAAAAATACACAAGGGTCATTTTATTACAAGCTAGAGCTTGGGCTCACACCCTCACTGACACAGCTGTTGAGAGTAGAGAGCCTCATGTTCTGGGTAGGTGGGTGATTTAAAGTTCCCAGTCCTTCCCAGCATGCTCAAAGCAGGGGAATTCCTGTCTGGCAAGCTTCTATTGGTTGAAACATAAAAGGTAATATTGCATTTTAAACTGATTGGCTATACAAAGGCCCCCAAACCATTAATGGTCTGGATTCCCTTGTTTGGCTGTCCTAGGGCAGAGAGGCAATCTGGGCTCGTTTACTAGCACCCTTATCTCTAGTGAGCAGGAAAAGAATGCAGTAAAGCTGGTTCCTTCCTGCAGGTGGCTGGACATTCTCCACCTATCTGGCTTTCTTCAGGCTTGTGCTTTAAACTTTAACCCAATCCCCCCACCAAAAAAAAATACCTACTTTTTAATTCTTTGGTTTCTCAAAGCCAAAGGACATTTGTCTGAAAAGCAAAAGAGAAAGTAAGAGACTGGGATAGTAAACAAAAGTAGCTTGTCTAAAAATGTTAAACCTGAAGGCGGAGCTAGGAAAAGCCTTACCTGAAGGTATATAGGATGTTATAGAAGGTCAGAGTATGCCAGAGAGCATATGAACTGTATTTGTCTTGGTTTTTCATATCTGCAAATATGATTTGATAAAGAACTGTAAAATATGTTCTTCTGAATTTAAAAGCCTGGTAATTCTTTAATGCAAAATGTTTTCTTATGCTTTTTAAAGGTGGAAGAGGATTACAGCTCCATGTTAGCCCAGGGTTATACTGGGTTCAAGTCATTGCTAACCGTTATATGATATATATGTCTGCCAGTTCCTGAGGGGATGGATTAATGCTGTTTCTTTCTGGCTGATAGATTTGGTGTGGCCAGAATAGTTCAAGTACAGTTTAAAATTGTTCTAAACTGTTCTGTTATGCAGTTTGTTCTAAAACTTATTTGAGTACAGTGTTAGAACTTTTGGTTACAGGAAACTGAAAATGCTCCATGGTGCTTGCTATACCATGAGAGGTAGCAATACCATCAGCAACACTTAATGGCTTTGTTTTAAATTGCCGTCCACGACTGTAGCAACACTTGCTTAGCCGCCATGTTGGTTCATGGATAAAGAAGGTGGACCCATGATTTTACTGCTGTCTTTGTTGAGGATGGCCAGCTGTGTTCAGGTCCTTGTTTAGTGCAAAGTAAAACTTTTGTCCTTTAAGCTTTTTGCTGTTCAGTTTTAATGCAATGTGGTAGGATCAGCAAGATTTGCTACCCCCTCTATGAACTATATCTGATTGAAAGTTTTGCTTTGATTTTAGTTCAGAAAGATATTTAAAATTATGCTAATGACTGCAGTTGGTTACAAGATTGAGTTTCACCTAGTCTTGTGTTTATGTTTTCAACTTTAAGCCTAGGATGGGTAACTATGGAATTTGCCTATGTAGAACTACTTAAAATAGATAGGGTCCTAAAACACTCATCTAAGGAATATGCCAGAATGAGAGGTTATGGCATTCTGTTTTATAGGATGTAGTTTAGAGCAGATAATAAAGATAGGCAAAGAGTAACTCATATGCTGGACCTCAAGCTTGTCAGAGTTCTGTAGAATATGGCATTTTAACATGTGTAACCTTATTATGACAGAGACTCCTCAAATCCTGGCAGTAACTCCCCAATGTCTCTGAGAAGATCGGGGCACAATGACAGTTGACTTTGACTCTGGATTGTGGTATGCTTACCACTGGGCAAAACTTAAATCAGAATACTGACCTTCACAATTTTACATAACACTAATGTTTTTAAACCAACTACAATTCTCCGTAATTGCAGCTTTTTCTTGCTATCATGTCAGTCATTATATCTGGGAACCTGCTTCCAATAGAGCTGTTGCTACAACTTTCCGGTCTTGGGTATTTAACATCTGTCTCACTTAGGAGTGAGCATATAAATTACTATTGATTCTTTCAAATGTTTACGATCTTGTATTTTAATGGGATTCCAACCTAACTATTTATTTTGAGAAATTTTACCATTATCTGGTATCCACCCCAACTCCAGGTTACTTGGAAATCTATTGAGGGTAGTTACCTTTCCTTAATTGTTAGAGGTTGGTCTAATGCTATATACCCATCTTTGTTTCTGTAAACCTGCCTAAGACATCCCCTCCTGGTTGATTAAACAGCCTATACCTGCCTGGTCAGGGTAGAATGAGGTAGATGTGGCTAGGGCTCATTGACTTCTGAGGAGAATCAACAAAGAGAAAGATGGGTGAGAAAAGAAGAGAAAGGAGGATACCACAATGGGTTGGTGTGGAAAAAAAATGACAAAAACAAAACACATGGGCCAAGAAAAATGACTCTGATAATGGCATGGAAAGGCTCAGATGAAGAATAAAAACAATTACCATGGGATTATGTATAGAAGGTAGACCAGATGAAAAGGATTACAGAGGATCATATTGGATGGGGGCTGGGAGATGGATGGTAAGGATATTGAGACAGTGTAAATCTAACAGGTGTCTATGTCTTATTATTTGTGATGGTAAGTTAGATAATATTGCTGTGATAATCATAGGGTTAATAATAAATAATATATAGCCCAACAGTCACCATTTTCTAAATTTCTTACAACACATAATTTCATTCAGAGGTGATACCATAGGTTCCATTCATTGTCTGTCTTGATCTTTAATTTTATTAGATAGCATATGTTCACAGTTAATCACTTCTTATTCTCTTACTACCTTTGTCCCTTATGTCTCAAGCCTTTGTATTATCATATCTAATTTTTCTTGTTGTACAGCTATTTTTTTTTCTTTGCAATGCAACCTTTCTTTTCAATCATTAGTTACCAATATTTGTGACACTCTGCTCAGAAATTGACTTAAAGAAGCAAGGGAAGAAATATTCAGATTCAGAGCTGAGATCACATACTGAATCTGGTTGTTATAAGTTCTATCCCTGGTTAGATCAGTTGCTGAATGTTTGTTGTTTCAACATTTTTTTAAGATTATTTTCCTTGTTGCACAGTTATTTGTCCAATCTTTTTTGAGAGGAAAAATATAAAGACTGCAATTGAAAATAAGGAGGGGTATACTTCTGTGATCACAATTTTAGTAAGTACTGCGATGGCTTTTCAGTTTCTGGCTCAAAACTCTTCTCCAAGCTGACTAATTCAAATTGGCTTCTCACCACTTCTCATTGAATTGCTCTACTTGGAAAATTGCCTCCAAACTCCACTAACAGAATTGCACAAACACAACAGCACTTAACTGAACTATACCAAACTGCATTGAACTGCACTGTATTCTGGAACTCTATTGTATTGTCTCTAAGAATTGTCTCTCCCTGCATTAAGTATCTCCTTTCTATCTGTTCTTGGGAAAAATAGTATTTGATCTCTGGCTCATTATGTCAATTCTTTCTCTGACTCATTATTTTGTCTGCTTTTAAATTAGTTGCCATTGCTTGAGATTACAGGTGTGTCTGTATTACAGCCAGAAAAAAAAAAAAGATATGTGGAATGTTTGCATTCCAGCCTGCATGACATAGACCTATACTTTACTTTCACGGATAGAAATGATTGAACAATGATATAATAAAGACAATTAATGACATTACTTCTGTTGTGATTAAGCATTCTATTTTAAGCTGCTTAAGATACAGTTGCCTGCCATTTCTTTGTGTGTTATTTTTAACAAAATCTCAAATGTTCCATTTTATAAATAAATATTAGAAGCCACAGGTTGGGGTGAAAGTCTGTTAGCTCAGAGAGGCAGAGAAAGCACCCAGCTGACCATCCACCTCATCTAATGTAAAACAACAACAACAACAACAAAATCTCCTTCCCCACTTCTTTAAAAAACTCTCATAACCAAACTTTGGGCACAATTCATGGAATTTTATGAAAGAAGTGGGGAGATAGGAAGATCTGAAGGGGACAGGAGCTCCAAAAGGAGACCAACAGAGGCCTTGGGGATGCTGAAGAGACTGATACCCCAACCAAGGACAATGCATGGAGAGGACATAAAACCAGGGCTCAGATATAGCCCCTAGACTCCATCTCCATGTGGGGTTCCTAGTAAAGGTAGCAGGGGCTTTCTCTGGCAAGGACTAAGTAGCTGGCTCTCTGATTACCTCCCATGAAGGAGTGTAGTCTTGCCAGACCACAGAGGAAGACAAAGCAAAGAGTCCTGATGAGACCTCATAGGTTAGGGTCAGAGGGCAGGGGAGGAGGACCTCACCTATCAGTGGGGTAGGAAAGGAGTACAGAGGAAGAAGAGGGATGGAGGATGGGATTGGAAGGAGACTAGGGAGGAGTCCACAGCCATACAAATTGAATAAATGATAATAACTGATAAAAATAATTAAAAAACATAAAAGAAAGAAAAAGCAATAAAGAATCAACCAGAAGGGAGATCCTTTCATGAAAAAAAAAGGCAAAACAACACAAAACAAAACCCTCAAAGTGAATTTCCCTATATTCTACTTCTTGTGTGTCTCCTGTTTTCCTCACTTCCTCTTACTCTTTTTTTTTTTTCTGTGTTCACTTCCTGTCACTGTGTTGGTTAATCTGCATGTTGACCTAGAGTTAACTTCATTTCATCCTGTTTACTATGGTCAATCAGAAAGCACTTGTATTAAAGGTGTGTGCTATGGGTGAGCAACACCACAAGTAGAAAAGGGTTTTGAAGTAAACAAAACAATTTCAGGGCTCAGTGTGAATAAATAATACTTGTGTAATTCCTCAATACTTGTGTAATTCCTGATTAGAAACTGTATCACACTTAAATCTAAAGCATAGCTTTGCTAACAAGCTGATGAGTATCAGACAGCCCTCTTAATCCTCTGGTCCAAATAAATATGAGTATTTTCCTATATGTATGCCTGTGTATCACTTGTATACCTGTTGGCTGCAGAGGTCAGAAGTGGGTGTTGAAAATCTTGGAACCAAATTTACAGATGTCATGTTCCATGTGTGAACTGAAACCCTGTTCTTCTGAAAATGGAGCAAGTTCTCTTAATCAGTCCATCACCCAAAGAACTTACTTTTAAACACCAAATACACAGAAAAACACCTCATTTTATAGCAATCTCTAAGAAACTCAGAATTCTGAGAATCAGAGAAACAGCCTTTGCCAGTAACAAGCACAGCAATTGTTTATCTGATCCCAAATAGTTAGCCTTGAAAACATAAATACAAGTGATATTATACAGACTTAGCAAGGTGTATTTAAATGAACACACAAACACACTCACACATGTAAAGAGAGTGACAGATGATTTACTGAAATATATGTATATGTCTAAACTCATATAACAACAATTAATAAAAAAAGAAGCGCCATGATTTTGAAAGAAAGAAGAGGACAAAAGGAGTAGAGCTTGGAAGGAAAAAAGGAAAGGATGAGATTATATAATTACATTATCTCAAAAAATAAAAAAAATCATGAAAAACAAAAATTCTAATGTCTTTTTCTGTTTGAAAAACATTAACTTTACACACACACATTTCTATTTGTGAGTAGGCACATACATGCCATAGTGCACATGTGATGATCAAATGAAACATCACTTCTTTCTTACTACCTTTACAGGAGTTCTGAGTATCAAGTTCAGAAAATCATGAAAAACAAGAACATTTATTCTCTGAGCCACTTCAGCGGCACCTAGAATTGTGTTTCGTTAAATTCACAGAAGAAGAAATTATAAACTGTTCTATGGCAAAGTATTCCTGAATTCACATCAAAAGAAAAATTGGCATCAGTATCTTATTTAGTAAGAATGCATTTTTTTTCTTACATGTAGGAGATGCAAGTTTTAAATTCTCACTTACATAAACACCTGTTATGGTTGTTGTTTCCAGTATAATGAGTTTAGGGAGGTTTATATCTCCGAACTGAGAGTAGTTCTATCATTTTGACATTTAATTTTGTTTCTCCTTTATAAATGTCTTGTAAAAAGTGACTCATTTAACATCTGCTTTGTTCCTTCTAACATCTGTCCCTGTTAACCACTGCAACCAAAACACGCAATTCTTAAACACACACTGCCTGAAACTTGAATTCTTAATATCACAGACTTACAGTAAAGTTTAATGTAATATATTATGACAAAAGAAATACCTTCTATAGCTATAAATTGTGAATGAACATATAAAAATTACCAAGTAACCAACCAATTAATCATAAATTTCAAGGTTATTAGTTATGAGAAAAACTAGAATTATCTGTAAAATTAACATATATATTAGATTTCAACTGGTTATATGCACAAATCACAGCATACTTTTCCAAAGTATTCAAATTACAATGTCCAAATTAAATCAATTTTATATAGTTTATATTATGTTTTCTTTGGAATTTGAATTAATATAAAACATTTTTTTATACTGCTGTGAGACATCTCTGAAAATGTCTGTTTAGTGGTTAGGTGAGGGCATTGAAAGCTATGTAATAATCTTCTCCAAATTAAGTGGTAATTATGACTAAATGCTTGTATACCTTCCTCTAGTTTATATACTGAACTGAAGCCATGATTTCTAACATGGTGGTGCTATATTTAGAGAGAGGGTGTTTGGGAATTAGAGTCATAAAAGTTGGTGAAACTATCTCCTTTGTTGGGTTTGCTTCCTTATGAAAAAGCAAAGCACCAGCTTGGTCTTTCCAATCTTTCTCTTTTGTCTGGCTTTTAACACTTGCACCACAGGTAGATACATTGAGAAGTTGTGATTCTGGGAGACTGGATTGTTAAATGCACAAAACAGTAACAGTGACAGTCTCTGCCTCCTACAATGACAGAAAATTGATTTTTACTGTTAGAATCTTACAGTTTGTGTCATGTCCATGTGGTAGCTTGAACATGCTTAGACAGGGCAGAACTGACAAAACATGTCCAGTTGTTACTCTGTCTAGTATATAACAATCACAATCATTTACATGAAAATTAATTAGAGGTGAAAAAATTAAAGTGAAAAACTTTCTAAAGAGAAGATGACTAATGTTTCTGTACTTTATTGGCCTTTTTAATTCTGAGTTTATGGTACAGAATAGTCAGTACTTTTAGTTTCAAGAACTTCCTCTAAGCCCCTGGGAATCAGTATTAGTCTTGAGATTACATTTTCAGAAATTATGATCTACAAACATTGGGGCTTTGAGCCTTAATTGGTACCTAAAAATAACTCATGAAGGTTTCCTATATTTTTAAAAATCATACACTTAATCTCTCAAATTAATCACATTACTTTCTTAACTGCTAATATGAACCTGCATTATTTATGGAACCGTACTATAATGTTTCTAGTGGTATTAATATTTGCCATGGAAATTAAATCATGAATATCCACCTCACACTGTTATTATGTACACCCGGGTTGAGCTAACACTGCAGATGAGCAGTGGAAAGGTTTGAAGATGCAGATGACCTTCCTGTCTCTTGGGAGATTGTGTCTTCTATAGATGATGGGGAGAATGCATCTATGAAATCTCAAAATACTGCTGCCTAAACAAGTTCTAATCTAACAAGACCTTGCCCTTAGATTAAGAACTATAGGCAAGTAATGACTGCTGAAATAAGGAGAATAAGTCTTCCCTAGAGATGCTTCTATTAATTAGCTATCTAATACCAAGTGGTCAGTCCTGAAATCATATACATATAAGCAACACTAAGTGGATCCCAAAGGTTTTATTGACATATTAACCTGTTTATATTTATCCATACATACATCTATTTGTAACGGTACTTAAAGGAAAAGTCATTAGAGTGGAAATTTTGGGTGAGTAGCAGCAGTTGGCCAACAGAGAAAGGAGACAATGATGTAAATATAATACAACTGTAAATTTTTTTAAAGAATGAAATTAATCATGATACAGATAAAAATTGATGTGGTTGAGATTTAACATATGCATAAAAGAGAAGTTTTATATTGGAAATACTTATTTTTTTAATTTAATTTTTCTTTTTAGTTAAATTTTGTTAACTCTGTGTCCCCACTGTATCCCGCACCCTCATTCCCTCCCCAACCCCACACTCCCTCCCTGGTCTCCTCCCTGCCCCTTTCCAAGTCCACTGATAGGGAAGGACCTCCTCCCCTTTCATTTGACCCTGTTTTATCAGATATCTTCAGGGCTGGCTGTATAGTCCTCCTCTGTGACCTAACAGGACTGCTCTTTCGCCTTTTACTTATTTTCTTACATGCTTCAGTTTCCAATAAAAAGGCAATAAACCAAAAGTTTTGATTAAGTTAAAAAAAATAGTAAGTAAAGAATTATATCTAAGAAAAAATGGAAAAATCCTGATGAAGGTATTTACTGTTCATGATAAATTATAAGTTGTTCAGAGTAGTTTTGAAATAATAGTTTTGATTTTCTCCAAACTATATTGTCTACATTTTTCAGAAATATAGTTTTCAATTAAAAATCATAAAATAAAAAAGTTGTTTCATTGTAATAACAACTTAGCAGAAACAAAAGAACTTATATTTGCCTAAAGTTTTTATAACCAATAATAATGTACATTATTAACTACTTTTATTATATAATAATTTATTCTCACTGGTTATTTTTATTCTTGAAAGTCATTGAGTTGTGTACATAATCCCCACTTACATAGCTTTCTTACTGAATATTAAAACAGATGCATGTATTTCTGTTACATAATTAAGTTAATATTACTTATAATTATAATTATAATTTTGGCTATTGTTTTTTAAATAAGTTTTCCTCTAACACTGCTAAGGATGCAGTCATGGAGCTGTCATCTTACAGTAAAACATACAAATAAAAATAGAAACACTAATGATAACTTGATATAATTAAGTCTAGATAGATGGTTTCACACTTAATACTGTTGTTATAGTTCAGTGACTGATGGTATTTATTCAATACTGAACATAATGATGGTAAAAATATAATGGAAAATTGCAAATATCATTACAATCAAATACATACGGAGATGTGGAGATGTCTTCAGTTCAAGTAATTTTTGTGTACATGAGAACCGTTGAGGACCTTGGTCAGCTTTGAAGGTATAACTACAGGTAAGTTTGAAAGTAGCAAGGAAAACACCAGTGGATGATACTCATTTTATATTCAGGGGATAAATAAAAGAGAAGTATTGTTATAAAGAAAGAAAATACCAATTGTTCAATTTATCAATGAAGACTGCAACATTTCCCCCTTTTTGTCTTAAAAAAAAAAGACTCTCTTTCTCTAACATCAGTAAACTAGTAACCTTATGTATTTCACAATCTGGGAGAAAGTACTTTACTATCTATCCGATCTTGATGAGTCCAAAGTTCTGTACATAAAGCACTTTCTATCATAACATATTTATCAACCTAAAAACATCTTTTTGGACCTTAAAACAATTTTCTTAAATCCTAAACATGTTATGCTTACTTGTGAGACTATAACTATCTAATCTTCACCTTTGTCAGAGACCTGAAGAGGATAAATATTATATGAATAAACAGGAAGTCCAGATAAAGTAGTTTTCAAAACTATAGAGATAACAAAGATTGCTGGCCATCTGGACAGTCACCCAAGATTCCTCTGCAACATTGGTGCATCCATCTCTTTATCCTATTGATCCAGAATACCTGACAGATTTTTCTGTGACACAGGAATCATGAAGAACTTCTCTCTACCTTGTCTTCTAAGAGTTTGGCAGTTGACTTTCTTTGTGTACTGCTTGGCCACAGCTTGAATAACATATGGTCAGCTGTTGAGCAAGGGCATTTTCTTGTCCAATCGAAGTTTACCACACTTGAAGCAAACACTATAAGGAAGTTTTCTTTTTCTTTTTTCTTTTTGAAATTTATAAGGCATCTATTATTTGTGAATAAACAATGAAAATAGTTGTCCCTGTGGAGTTTATAAGTTTAAATTACAATATTAATCATCAAATTCCATCCAATTATCACATTAAAATGAATACAACATGAAGATGATCAAAAGAATATGTTTATATTGAAGAATTTAATATTTTAAGTCTGTAATGTAAACTGCTCCCATGGGGGACATTTTAGGGTTATTATTATTTTTTTATTTTTTAAATTAATCACAGGTTATTTACTTTGTATTCCAGCCATAGCCCCCTCCCCCATTCCCTCCCAATTCCACTCTCCCTCCTTCATCTCCTCCCTGCCTCTTTCCAAGTCCACTGCTATCAAAGCAAATGCTGAGACTCATAACTAAACCTTCGGCAGAGTACAGGGAATCATACAATAAAAGGGAGAGTTAATATGACCTGGAGAGGACAGGAGCTCCATAAGGACAAAATATATCAGGGCATGGGGGTCCTCTATGAGACTGTTTCTCCAACTAAGGTCCATGTATAGATATAACCTAGAACCCCTGCTTGGATGTAGCCCATGGTAGCTCAATAACCAAGCTCAGTAACCAAGTGGGTACCCTAGTAAGGGGAACAGGAAATATTTTTGACATGTACTCAATGGCTGGCTCTTTTACCTCCTTCCGCCCCTGCCCCCCTTCCCCCGAGGAAGGAAGAGTCTTGCTAGGCCACAGAGGAAGACATGGCAGCCAGTCTTGAAGATACCTGATAAACTAAGGTCAGATGGAAGGGAAGGAGGACCTCCCCTAGAAGTGGACTGAAAGGAAATTTCCAACGCTCATCATCTTCTTTGAAGTAGTATGGGGATGTTGCTTGGAGCTGACAGAGGAAGACAGCAACAGAGAAAAAGAGAGAAAATGAGAGATGGAACAAGAAAATGAGAGAAAGGTGTATATATGTGTGTATACAGAGAGAGAGAGAGAGAGAGAAAGGAAAGTTTTGACTATTCAAGGTTCCTTAATTACTGTATGGGAATCAGTTCTGTAAAGGATCCTATTTGGATCCTTCCTGAATTGGAAGATCTGTGAACTTGACCTTCCAAACGTTCTCAAGCTCATGTTGAGTTCCTTGATTTCTAATTTTGTGTGGTTTGTGTTTGTTTGTTTGTTTATTTGTTTGCTTGTTTGTAAGGAGCATAAATCTGTGTATGTGTGTCTCATGATTTTTGTTTGTGGTAATTTTCTGTTTGTTTTACTCTATTCTAGTTTATTTCTCTGTTTGTCTTCTAAGAAAAGACAAACATAAATAATTCAGATTTGGATCTGGATGGGTGGAAAGGTAGGAGCTCTGAATAGAACAAGTCAGAGAGAAAGACACGATCAGAGTATGTTAGTTATTTTTATAAAACTGTGCTTATTTCTCAGTTTCTCTCTTAACCCAGCTATCACACAAATATTTGAGACCCTATTATAGTATTTTAACAATCTTCACAGCACAAGAACTGAGTTTTATTACTCTGTTCTTAGCCCTCTAAGCTAAAATGGTTTTTCCCCCAGTGCATGTCCCAGAGATACTTGCACTGTGTAGCTTCCTTAATCCAACTCCTCTTCCGATGTCCCTTGCACTTCTGCCCATGGTTCAATTCCCTACTTCCTCCTCTAACTTCTCCTCCCCAGACCTGCAGGAAGTCCAGCCCCCTGTTTTCTCCCCTGCTCAGCAACTGTCTGTAAGCTCCTTTATTGGCATATCAGGGAACAAATGGGGAGCAGTGTTTACAGAACATTGGGATGGGAGACTACATTTTCATAATAAGGATCATAAACAGATATTGATGGTATGAAATCAGTATTTGAATTACCCAATAACCTTATGCATACAAGGGTATATTGCGTGAGTAAAATCTATTTTTCAGTTAAAAATTTTTTAGAAATTGTATAAAATGCACATAAACTATATATTTAAAGGATGGTTCTTTTGCACCCAATTCACTCTTCCTCCTTGAGCACACATTTTAGTCTGTAATAAATTTTGTCTTTTATGCTATAAAAAAATAAAAATAAAATAAATAAATAAAAGAAAAATGGACACATGAAACCTTAATATGTCCTGAAGTGCCATAGGAAACAAAGAGAAACATAACTGAGGTAGCTAATTACCTTAAAATTTTTGAAATACATTTTATAAATAAGGTACCATTTTTATATTATTTTAAACGATAAAATTTGAAACCTGGTTTAATATGAAAAAGCAATATATTTTCAATTCTTATGTTTTTTAAATGTCAGAATTTTTATTAATTATTAAGAAGATTGAGTTGTTTTTACTTCATGAATATATTACAGCATGTATCTCTGCTAAAACTTGCATTTTGCATTCATGTCACTTATTTTATACTCTTAAGGAAGACTAACTTCAATATATATTTTCTAATTGCTATTCTCAAAAATATTTATGAATTCATGTAATGTCTTCTTTATAACATGTTTAATTAATAATCTTATCATATCTAGTACCTTATGATTTGTTTACTACATAAATTTTATAACACAGAAAACTATTGATTTTAATATATTTGTTAGTTTTCTTAATAAATCAAACAGTATTCTCCATCAAAATAAAAAAATTATCCATAGTTCTAGGAATAACACACAACTGCCAAGAAAGGAAGCAATTAAATAGTCCTACCCATCTTTAATAACTATCAGTCACAGTTACCAGCATCATAATACATGGTGCAAGAAGAGGCACTCTTGTGTTAGTGACAACCACCACGTTTCTAGTAGGTCTTACGCCACACTCAAGGGGAAAACATACCTGTTACTGAAAATTTAGCCACCATGCCAAGACTAGTGCTGCCATGAAAATAAGAAAAAGATCTACTACTACCACAATGCTAGACCAACATAATTTTTTTATTATACTGTACATCTGATACATATAGACAGGTAAATGTAGCTCCAACCCCCTATTAAAGAAGCTTCTTATTACAGTAAATATGTACCATAAAAGGAAAACATACTTAGGCCCAGTTTAAATATTAACAGATCATGAGAATCCCATCCTCAATAGATAACATCTATATCACAGCTCCCACATCTGTCACAGGGAACATCAAGAAATGAGCACAGTATAAGAGCAAGAACACCAAGAAGTCTTATGAGAAGTATTTTCTCCTTGTAATGGCTATGTAAACACAAATGAAACAGTCAAAATATCGATAGACATTTTAATATGGAAGGGGGAAATTTCATGTGTCACACCCAGAAAAAGAAATTCAGGGCACTGATAACTTCAGGAAGAAGCATACATACAATTTCATGGGGCTGAGCCCCCTTGCAGCTGCTCAATGTAGAGATGCCTGTCTTGTTATCACAGACACACAAACAACAAAAATACACTCAGCTAGTTGTATTTACATTTATGTACATACAAATATATTCAGACATTATGTAACAAATATAACCAGAGAAGATGAAGTTTCAAACTTGAGAGTAATGACGCAATGTGGAGGTTCCAGGGAAGGTATCTGGAGCCGCTGCAGGGAGCAAAGCATTAGAGAATTGAGACAATGATATTTCAATAAAAAGTTTTTGAATGGTCCAGGAATCTGTCTTATATTTAGATTCATTTTTTTTTAGAAATGCATTTCAGTGGATATAGATTGATAGGAGGAAACAGCTACATGAATGTTTTACCTCATTAGATTATAACTATCTGCTTGATGTTAGTTATCAGAACGCAGGAGACAGAGATATGCGGTTAGGAGAAATGAAAAAAAAAAAGTTTGCTATATAGGTACTTAAATTTCAACAGAAAGAACTTCCAGAAGGTTATTGCAGAAGACATAAGATATATAATCAATAAACCTAACATTTCACAACCTAGCAGAGAGGATTTTGAAAGTTTATTGCATACCATAAAGAAATAATAAATAATTGAGATGAAAGATTTTAACCTGATTTAAAAATTGTGCATAAAATATTTGTATGATTTCATAAGAAATTATCTTCTTAGCAGTATTTTATAAAAAAATATATAGATTAATACATGCATACAAAAGAATTCAAATTAACTACTTTTTTTCTGAGTATCTCTTTGGAATAGTTTGACACTATTAAAAATTTTTAAAAATAATTTAGGGGCGGAGCCAAGATGGCGACTAGCACACACAGTTTCTGAGCGGTGGGATACCTGATCTTCTGAGTTGGAGAATGGAAGGACCCCCAACCCAGGAAAACCACAGCGAGGCTTTCTGAACACCAGAGAACATCGCAGGAGGTGAAAACTTTGGCCTCCATCACCCGGAGACTTGCTTGGGGAAGGAGAGAAACGATCCTTTGTTCTTGCGGCACTCCCTTCCCCCAGACCTCCTTCCTCCTCGGCACAGAGGCACAGCGGACTCATCTTTCTCAGCGCAGACCTAACTGACTGGGGTATACAGCCGCTGAGAAGGAGCCCCAAGCACTTTAGCAGCAGACAAAAGCCAGCAGTACATGCCCCAGAGTCCCAGATTTGCGCAGCGGCTGCACCATCCTCCCAGGGCGCGAATCTGCTAGACACCATACTAGCTCCGCAGGATCGCCATCACTGACGGTACGGCCTGCCCAATCCCACAGTGACAGAGAATACGCTATATACTCACCAAAACCAGGCAGAAACGTCATACAACCTGGACACACCAGGCGCTGGGCCTCCCAAGCTTGGAGAGCACAACAAAGAGATCCCAGGACTTCCCAGAAAGCATTGGGACTAGCAACCCAGTCTCTAGTTACAGCGGGACTTGGCAGCAGAGCAGCACTGAACTGGCGGGGCACCACAGCCCTCCAGTTTAAGACTAACCAGGGCCAAACCAGAGAACAGAGAGCCTGGTTACCCCATCCCTGCTGAAGTGACCACCCTGAAATCTCCAGCTGCAGCAAGACCTCAGAACCTGGCAGTGACAGCAGCACAGAACTGGCGGAGCACATCAAAGAAGCAGGGCCAAACCAGAGAGCAGAGAGCCCTGGATTCCAAGATCTCTGCCAAGAGACCTGCCTGTAAGTGAGTGCACCCTTGAGAATCTTCAGTTCCCCAGATCCTGGGTCCTTCTAAATCAGAAGCCAGGCATCGAACCCCCCTCCCACCCACATACTCACTTTGGGAAACAGAGGGGCACTAGGGACATTGAAGTTCCTGCCCTGTGGGCCTGATTGAGGAGCTAAGACAGTTAATGCCAGAAATTGCGCTGCAATCATCATTAGCGCCTGCTACATATACAGTGCAGAGCCCCTCCTACACACTCAAGGGTTCAACATTAGCCATCACTCTGTCCCTCGAGAAAATCATCCATGCACACTTACACACACAGACACACACACGTGCGCGCGCACACACACACGCTTGCATTTGCCCCGTTTGCGCCTGCGTACTTTCCTCCCACAGGTACAGCTAGTCCTCAGCACACGCTGAGAGTGCTCAGCTTCCTGAAGAACTCTCCAGACACCAGAGAGAGACAGCACCAGTCTGATCTGCAGAATCCAAAAACAAACAGGGAAGGTTTCAGAAAAGCCAATGGCCAGGGGTAGGTGAAAGAACACTTCCAACATAAATCAGGACATCATGACTTCACCAGCAAACCCCAAAATCGATGGATACACCAATTCAGCAGAAGCACAGGAAAATGATTTTAAAGCCATGCTTGCCCAATTATTTGAGGCTCATAAGGAGGAAATGAACAAGTCTTTCAAAGAGATGGCCAGTCAATTGGAGGCAAAGAAAGAAGAAATAGACAATATCCTTAAAGAAACACAGGCAAACATAGCCAAACAAATAGATACACAAGTAGAGGAAAAATTAGTGGCATATAAGAAGGAAATGAAAAAAGAAATAGAGGCCATTGTAGAGAGACAGGAATCCAAATTCAAACACATGAAAGAAATGGTGCAAGGCATGAAAACAGAATTAGAATCAATAAAGAAAACACAAAATGAGAAAACCCTTGAGCTGGAGAACTTGGAGAAAAGATCAGGAACCACAAAAGTAAGCATCACCAACAGAATACAAGAGATGGAAGAGAGAATCTCTGGAGCTGAAGACACACTTGCAGAAATGGATACTTCTCTCAAAGAAAAAGTAAACTCAGAAAAGTTCCAATCACAAAATATGCAAGAAATCAAGGATGCTATGAAAAGACAAAATCTAAGAATAATAGGAATTCACGAAAAAGAAGACTCCAGACTCCAAGGTCCAGAAAATATTTTCAAGAAAATCATAGAAGAAAATTTTCCAACTTAAAGAAAGAGATGTCCATATATATACAAGAGGCCTACAGAACTCCAAATAGACTAGACCAGAAAAGAAACACATCACGTCACATCATAGTCAAAACACTAAATCTACAGAACAAAGAAAAGATATTAAAAGCAGCAAGGGAAAAAGGCCAAGTAACATATGAAGGTAGACCTATCAGAATCACACCGGACTTCTCATCAGAAACTATGAAAGCTAGAAGGGCCTGGGCAAGTATCATGGAGACTCTAAGAGATCACAAATGTCAACCCAGACTACTATACCCTGCAAAGCTTTCAATCAACATAGATGGAGAAAACAAAATATTCCATGACAAAACTAAATTTACACAATATCTACACAGCAAACCATCCCTACAGAAGATACTAGAAGGAAAACTCCAATCCAATGAAAACAAATTCACCCAAGAAAACAGGGCATACAGATAATGTCCCAACAAAAATGAAAAGAAAACAAGCAATGAAACAGGGTTAGATCATCGACTCCATTACAAAAGGAACTAACATGCATTGGTCACTATTATCTATCAATATCAATGGACTCAACTCACCAATAAAAAGACACAGGCTAACAGAATGGTTAAGGAAACAGGATCCAACATTCTGTTGCATCCAAGAAACACACCTATGCAACAAAGACAAACACTACCTCAGAGTAAAGGGCTGGAAAACTGTTTTTCAAGCAAATGGTTCCAGAAAACAAGCTGGAGTAGCCATCCTAATATCTAATAAAATAGACTTTCAACCCAAGTTAATCAAAAAAGATAAGGAGGGCCACTATATTCTCATCAAAGGAAAAATCCACCAGGAGGACATCACAATCTTGAATATCTATGCCCCAAATACAAGAGCACCGACATTCGTAAATGAAACATTATTAAAGCTTAAATCATACATTGATCCTAATACCTTAATAGTGGGAGACTTCAACACTCCACTCTCACCAAGGGATAGATCAACTAGACAGACACCAAATAGGGAAATAAAAGCACTCACAGAATCCCTAAATCAAATGGACCTAATAGACGTCTACAGATCATTTCACCCAAATTCAAAAGATTACACCTTCTTTTCAGCACCGCATGGAACCTTTTCCAAAATAGACCATATAGTGGGCCACAAAGCAAGCCTCAATAGATACAAAAGGATTGAAATAATCCCTTGTATACTATCTGACCACCATGGACTAAAGCTCGACCTCAACAACAACAGAAACAAGAAAAAGCCGACACGCACATGGAAACTGAACAACTTACTACTCAATGACAGCTGGGTTAAGGAAGAAATAAAGAAAGAAATTAAAGACTTCCTAGAATTCAATGAAAAGAAAGGCACAACATACGCAAATTTATGGGACACATTGAAAGCAGTGCTCAGAGGAAAATTTATAGCACTAAATGCCTGCAAGAAGAAATTTGTAACATCACATACAAACAACTTAATGGCCCAACTGAAAACACTAGAAAAAAAAGAAGCAGATACACCCAAGAGGAGCAGACGGCTGGAAATAATCAAACTAAGGGCTGAAATCAATCAACTAGAAACAAATAAAACTATCCAAAGAATCAATGAAACAAAAAGCTGGTTCTTTGAGAAAATCAACAAGATAGACAAACCCTTAGCCAAACTAACTAAAAAGCAGAGAGAAACTATCCAGATCAGCAAAATCAGAAATGAAAATGGGGACATAACCACAGACATTGAGGAAATCCAAACAATTATTAGGTCATACTACAAAAGCCTATATGCCACAAAATTTGAGATTCTAAATGAAATGGATAATTTTCTTGAAAGATTCCATCTACCAAAACTAAGTCAAGATCAGGTAGAAAGACTGAATAGCCCTATATCTCCCAAGGAAATCGAAGCAGTCATTAACAGTCTTCCCTCCAAAAAAGCCCTGGACCAGATGGCTTCAGTGCAGAATTGTACAAGACCTTCAAAAAAGTGCTAACTCCAATTCTCCTCAAGCTATTCCACAAAATAGAAACAGAAGGAACACTACCAAACTCATTCTATGAAGCCACAGTCACCTTAATACCCAAACCACACAAAGACCCAACAAAAAAAGAGAACTTTAGGCCTATCTCTCTTATGAACATTGACGCAAAAATACTCAATAAAATACTTGCAAACCGAATCCAAGAACACATCAAAGATATCATCCACCATGACCAAGTAGGCTTCATCCCAGGCATGCAAGGGTGGTTCAACATACGGAAATCCATCAATGTAATCCACTACATAAACAAACTGAAGGAGAAAAACCACATGATCATCTCCTTAGATGCCGAAAAAGCATTTGACAAAGTCCAACACCCATTCATGTTTAAAGTCTTGGAGAGATCAGGGATAAAAGACACATACCTAAACATAGTAAAGGCAATATATAGCAAGCCTATAGCTAACATCAAACTCAATGGAGAGAAACTTAAATCAATCCCACTGAAATCAGGGACAAGACAAGGCTGTCCATTGTCCCCATATCTCTTCAACATAGTACTTGAAGTCCTAGCCAGAGCAATAAGACAACTAAAGGAGATCAAGGGGATACAAATCGGAAAGGAAGAGGTCAAAGTGTCACTATTTGCAGATGATATGATAGTATACATGAGCGACCCAAAAAATTCAACCAGAGAACTCCTTCAGCTGATAAACACCTTCAGCAAAGTGGCAGGATACAAAATCAACTCAAAAAAATCAGAAGCCCTCCTATATACCAAAGACAAAAAGGCTGAGAAAGAAATTAGGGAAACAACACCCTTCACAATAGCCACTAATAACATAAAGTACCTTGGTGTGACTCTAACCAAGCAAGTGAAAGACCTGTTTGAGAAAAACTTCAAGTCTCTGAAGAAAGAAATCGAAGAAGATATCAGAAGATGGAAAGATCTCCCGTGCTCATGGATTGGTAGGATTAACATTGTGAAAATGGCCATACTGCCAAAAGCAATCTACAGATTCAATGCAATTCCCATCAAAATACCAACTCAATTCTTTACAGACCTTGAAAAAAAGATTCTCAGCTTCATATGGAGAAACAAAAAACCCAGAATCTCCAAAACGATCCTGTACGACAACAGATCATCTGGAGGTATCTCCATTCCTGATCTCAAGCTGTACTACAGGGCAACAGTAATAAAAACTGCATGGTATTGGCATAGAAACGGAAAGGAGGATCAATGGAACCGCATAGAAGACCCAGAAATATATCCACTCACCTATGAATACTCAATATTCGACAAAGAAGCCAATTCCATTCAATGGAAAAAAGACAGCATCTTCAACAAATGGTGCTGGACCAACTGGATGTCTACATGCAGAAAAATGAAAATAGATCCATATTTATCACCCTGCACAAAACTAAAGTCAAAGTGGATCAAGGACCTCAACATAAAACCAGATACCCTAAATCAATTGGAAAAAAAAGTGGGGAACAGCCTAGAACTCATTGGCACAGGAGACAACTTCCTGAACAGAACACCAACAGCACAGGCTCTAAGAGCAACAATCAATGAATTGACCTCATGAAACTGAAAAGTTTCTGTAAAGCAAAGGACACCATCATCAAAACAAAACGACTGCCTACAGATTAGGAAAGAATCATCACTAACCCTTTATCTGACAGAGGACTAATATCCAGTATATACAAAGAACTAAAGAAGCTGAAAAGCAGCAAACCAAGTAATCCAATTAAAAAATGGGGAACAGAGCTAAACAGAGAATTATCGACAGAGGAATATCGAATGGCAGAAAAACACTTAAAGAAATGCTCATCCTCATTAGCCATCAGGGAAATGCAAATCAAAACGACCCTGAGATATCACCTTACACCCATCAGAATGGCCAAGATGAAAAACTCAAGCAATAACACATGCTGGAGAGGTTGTGGAGAAAGGGGAACCCTGCTCCACTGATGGTGGGAATGTAAACTGGTACAACCACTCTGGAAAGCTATCTGGCGCTTTCTAAGACAAATAGGAACAGTGCTTCCTCCAGACCCAGCTATACCACTGCTAGGTATATACCCATAGTTTGCTCAAGTACACAAAAAGGACACTTGGTCAACCATGTTTACAGCAGCTCTATTTGTAATAGCCAGAACGTGGAAACAACCCAGATGTCCATCAACGGTGGAATGGGTAAAGAAATTGTGGTATTTTTATACAATGGAATACTACTCAGCAATCAAAAAGGAGGAAATCATGAAATTTGCAGGCAAATGGTGGGATCTAGAAAAGATCATTCTGAGTGAAATATCCCAGAAGGAGTAAGACAAACATGGGATATACTCACTTATATAGACCTATAAGATATGATAAACATAATGAAATCTATACACCTAAAAGAGATAATCAATTGAGCGGACATGGGGTAAGATGATCAATCCTCATTTAGAAAGACAGATGGGATGTGCATTGAATGTATGACAGGAGTCTACTGAGCGCATCTGAAAGACTCTAACTAGCAGTGTTTTCAAAGCAAAGACTCATGACCAAACCTTTGGCAGAGTACAGGGAATCATAAGAAAGAAGGGGAGTTAGTCTGATGGGGAAAGGATAGGAGCTCCACAAGGACCAAATATATCTGGGCACAGGGTCTTTTCTGAGACTGACATTCAACCAAGGACCATGTATGGATATAACCTAGAACCTCCACTCAGATGTAGCCTGTGGTAGCTCAGTAACCAATCGGTTTCCCAAAGTGAGGGGAACAGGGACTATTTCTAACAGGAACTCAATGACTGGCTCTTTGGTCTCCCCACCCCCGAAGGGAGGAGCAGTCCTGTTAGGCCACAGAGGAGGGCTTTGCAGCCAGTCCTGAAGATACCTGATAAAACAGGATCAGATGAATGGGGAGGACGTCCCCCCTATCAGTGGACTTGGAAAGGGGCACGGTGGAGATGAGGGAGGGAGGGAGGGACTGGGAGGGAATGAGGGATCGGGACATGTCTGGGATACAGAGTTAATAAAATGTAACTGATAAAAAAAAATAAAAAAATAAAATAATAAAAAAAATAATTTAATTAAATTAAAAAAACTTGCCATTATCTTCTATATATTAAAATATCTCTATACGTACACATGATTGTAAACAAATTTAACTTTACTTTTTATGGTGGTATTATTTTCATAAGAAAAGGAAGTTTTGTTTTTCTTTTCAAATATTTTCTTTTGTATATTTGTTGAAAATAAAAAGAGAAGAAGAATCACATCAGAGTTGAGATAACATTTTTACTGAAGCAAGAAATACAGTTTCAAAGCCAACTTTTTCCAGCTCCAGGTCTTTTCGCTTAGTGCGTAGATTCTTTCAGTTCCACCTTTGAGTGGAATGAGAGCCTCCCTCTCCAAAGGCTTAAGTAAGACTTGACATTTTCAGAGATGTTTCACTAAAATCTAGCACAACTTTGATTTTATATGACATTGCAAAAAATCAAACTGATGCTTGGAAACAACTGCATTGTGTTAGAGCAAAGCTATATATTGCTTTTGTAAGAATTTAAGCCCAAATTTACCTTTCTGTAATAAAGCCTAACTCAAATGCATTTCAGAATATCTCCAATAATTTTTTTCAAGAGTGAAAACTTTTGTTCTGATTATGTCAGTATAAGGCATTCCTCATTGCTTTGTCTACTGGACACAGTGTCTCTTATCCTATTTACTATTCAGTCATTAATTTTATTTCTTGAACCTCAGATGGTATCCCACCTTATATGTAGAGTTCTTGCATCTTGTCCTAAGAGTTTCTGTATGATGCTACAATGGTAACCTATTCACTGTCCCTCTGCTTTTATACGTGGAAGACATAAGGAAAACACTGGACCCTGAAAATTTGTAGGTGACATATAAGACTCAGTAAATCTTGGGTTTGAACACAAATATATTTTTGCTTATTATATTGTCTTGTTAACAATAATATAATGAATAATATTGGCTAAGATTCTGGAATACTAAAAATACTACCATATTCACTGTTCATTCAATTTTGACCTCAATATTAGTTTACAGATTTTAATTTTTAATATGATAATACTAGTAAATATTATTTTAAGCCTTTCTCTCTCTCTCTTTCTGAAATCTCAACTCAACTGCTCTGGCCCAAAATCCTCTCCAAACTGACTGATTCAAATTGGCTTCTTTTAGCTCCTGACTGAATTGCTCTGCCTGGCCTCAAACTAATTTTGGCAAAATTTTCTAATCTTCTAGCTCATTCTCATTCTCTGGCTCATTCTGTCTTGACTTGTGTCTATTTTGTTCTTTCTGCTCTGTCTCTATAAACTGTCCCAGTAAAATCTTTCAATAAAAAACTTTCCTCTCTCCCTGAACTGCTCTTAATTAGCCTTTCTTTACTTATCTATTTTTGTCAGAGCTGGGCATACACTATCTCTGACTCATTCTGTGAGATATTTCTCTGATTTGTCACTTTGTCTGCCCTTCAGGTAGAGGTTACTTTAAAACATGGCTGTTTCCTTCTATAAACTAAACAACCTTAGCTTTTCATTGTTTGGGATTAAAGATGTGCAGCATGTTGTATTCCAGCCAGATCATACTTTAATCCAAAGTGTTTTTGCATTCCAGCTAGATCACTTAGACCTAAAAAGTCCTTGGATGTGATCCCTTGCTAGAGCAACAATGTTGCTGGATTAAAATTTCTCTATACATACTCATTAAATATATACTCAGTCACTAGTTCCTGATTATCCAGGGTATATATTCATCCATAAATCATGTTAGTATTGTAATAATTTCAAATATTTATTTTTAAAATGATGAGATATACTATGTGATTTGCATATATGTATAGATTTTTTTTAAAATGCCCATTTTGTGACATTAAGCTTTCTTTGGAAGGCTTGTTGATCCACAATAGTCCCTCCTCTAGCTTGGGGTCTCTTCTGCATCATACATTTTAATTTTTTTTCTTTCTTTTTTTTCTACTTTTTAAATGCCTTTAATTAAATTTTTATATTTTATATTAATTACAGTTTACTTACTTTTTATCAGCTGTAGCCCCTTCCTCATTCCCTCTCAATCCCACCCTCCTTCCATCTTCTCCTCCCATGTCCCTCTCCAAGTCCACTGATAGGGGAGGTCCTCCTCCCCTTCCATCTGACCCTATCTTATCAGGTCTCATCAGGACTGGCTGCATTGTCCTCTGTGGCCCACCAAGGCTGTTTCCCCCACGGGGGGAAGGGGTTCTGGTCAAAGAGCAAGCCACTGAGTTCATGTCAGAGAGTCCATGATCCCATTACTAAGGAACCCACTTGGATACTGAGCTGCCATGGGCTACAATGAAAGAGAAGATGCAGTCACTTGTCTTTATGTTTCATATGGTTTCATTCGTGTTTATGTTTGAATCTGTTGTTAAGTACATCTACCATGTTTTGTTTATATATTAATCTACTCATAGTAGCCTAAGATATTTCTACTGTTATTGCAAATTGGGTTGCAATTGTCATATGACTAAATATTATTTTCAAATGTTTAAAATTTCTAAATTTTTACCAGACACAGGATGATACTTCAGTGCTTTTACATAGTTTGTGCTGATCAGATCAGGGAAATTTTCATACCTTTCAATGTAGACATTCATCAATTTATAGACCAAAAGGAGTTGATATTCAGAAGTATATCAGTTATTAAAAGCTGGTTATTCGGTTGTGATTTTCTGTAGTCATCTCTGTATTAAAACAAAATTTACTTGATGAAGAGTGAAGACTATAGTTATCTATGAGTAAAAAGAAAATGTTTACAAGTTTTTGCTAGGAATTATGCTGGTTTAGTAAATTACTGGTTATAGATTTTTCTGTAGTAGTTATAACTTCCCTAGCACTGAGTTCTTAGCAACTTATTTCAAGTATCAGACAGGGTATTCGTCTTCCTGAGCAGGATTTAAATCTAAACGTGATTTAAGGATTTATCTAAATGTGATTTAAGGATATAAGGAAAACACCAACATACATGAAAAACTGAACAGAGAAAACCCTACAGGGCCTCAAGCCTGCACAAAGCACTACAGAAACTGAGGAGAGATGGGAGCAAAGGAGGTGATTTACCCTAGGGGCAAGCATGGTGATCGGTGTCCAGTGCCAATGACCAGCCCTGAAAACATTTACACAGGTAGTGAGGTAGAGTTATACAATGAGCAGTTTATATTTATGAACACACACACACACACACACACACACACACACACACACACACACATATATATATATATATGCATACATACATACATGTTCCTAAAAAAAAAAGTTCCTCAAAAAAAGTGCTTGTCCCATGTCTGGAGTGTGAGTTAACTCATGTTGCCGGCTGGCTGTGGAGGGGCAGAAGGTAGCAAGATTTGCAGTGCAGTATTGAGACGGCATCTGAAGAATCCCTACCTCAGGTGTATCTTCCAGCCACTCCATAGGAGTACATTACCTGAGCTGGAACACACCTTCTTCCTCGTATGTTAGTATATAGATCTGATGCTAAACCTAGGAATGTTATACTTGGTGTGGTCTGTTGCTTTTGTTTTTTTGCAAGCTAAGCACTGAGAGAACACAGAATTTTAACAGTAACTTTTCCAGTCCTTCTAGGAGGCCCACCTGCCCGAATTGTCTTCTATGAAATTTTTGTTGCCAAGGAAGACAGAATTATTATTTTGTCTGGCAGACTGATACGATGTTGTATTTTCTTGGTTATCAAAATTCTTACGTAGTGGGGTTTTAGTTGGTGAATATTTTAAGGTACATACAATCTAATGTACACTTGTAGGATCTAGAAGGACACAAAAAGCTGAATTGCTTATAACTGGGTGCTTTTGTTTTCTATTTCTTGTGTTTTGTTTTCTTTAAAGCATATATTAAAAAATAAATGAAATCTTACTTTAAAGGATTAAAAAAGAGCTTGTAAATATGAAATAGCCATAAATTATGTTTCATTTTAATTAATGACATTTCTCACTTCTGTACTTTTTTATAATCATTCAGAATCAATATGAAATATGTATATTTTATAATGGAGCTATAATATCTTAAAAATATTTATTTAAGCTTATATATATATATATATATATATATACTTAATTATGGAAATCATAGAAATATGTGCAAAAAGTTACCATTATGTAGAAAAAAACAGTAAGTAAATATAGCCTTACACTTTCCAATAAATTGTTATTAAAAATGTCTTCCCCAATGAATAAATGGGACCTCATGAAACAGAAAAGCTTCTGTAAAACAAAGGACACTGTCATCAGAATAAAATGACAGCCTACAGATTGGGAAAAGATCTTCACCAACCCTATATCTTACAGAGGACTAATATCCAGAATATATAAAGGACTTAAGAAATTAAACACCAACAAACACAGTAATCCAATTAAAAAAATGGAGTACAGAGCTAAACAGAGAATTCTCAACAGAGGAATATAGAATAGAGGAGAAACATTTAAAGAAATGTTCAACATCTTTAGCAATCTAGGAAATGCAAATCAAAATGACCCTGAAATTTCACCTTTACATCCATCAGATTAGCTAAACTCAAAACCTCAAGTGACAATACATTCTGGAGAGGATGTGGAGAAAGGGGAAGCATTCTCCAATGCTGGTGAGAATTTAAACTAATACAACCACTTTGGAAATCAATTGGCACGTTCTCAGAAAATTAGGAATAGTGTTACCTCAAGATCCAACTATACCACTCCTAGGCATATATCCAAAAGATGCTCAACTATACAACAAAGACATTAGCTCAACCATGTACATAGCAGCTCTGTTCGTAATAGCCAGAATCTAGAAACAACCTAGATGTCCTTAAAAGGAGAAATGGATACAGAAATTGTGGTACATTTACATAATGGAGTACTACTCAGCAATTAAAAACAAGGAAATCATGAACTTCTCAGGCAAATGGTGGGAAATACAAAAGATCATCTTGAGTGAGGTGTCCAAGAAGCAGAAAGACACACATGACATATATTCACTCATAAGTAGATGTTAGCCACATAATATAGAATAAACATACTATAATTTATATTCCTAAATAAGCTAAACAACAATCCTCAGTCAGAAGGACAAACACTATAGACATTGGAAACAGAAGAAGACAGGGAACAGATCAGGAGCCTACCATAGATGGATGGCCTCTGAAAGTCTCTACCCATCTTGCTATTGAAGCAGATGCTGAGACTCAGCCTAATTTTGAGCAGAGTTCAGGGGATCTTAGGAATGAAATGGTAGATAGAAAGACTTGGAAGGGATAGGAGCTCCAAAAGGAGAATGACAGAGCCATAAAAACTAATCCCTGCAGAGCCTGAAAAGAATGATACACCAACCAAGGACAATGCTCTGAGAGGATCTAAAACCCCAGCTCAGATGTAGCCCAAAGACTCATTCTCCAAGTGGGATCCCTAGTAAAGGTAGCTGGGATTTTCTCTGGTCAAGAACTCAGTGACAGGCTCTCTGATCACTTCCCTTTAGGGGGTGCAACCTTGCCCATCTATAAAGACAATCCAACCAGTCCTAAAGAGACCTGCTAGGCTAGGGTCAAATATAAGGGGTGGAGGACCTCTCCTATGAGTGTACTAGGGGAGGTGCATAGTGGGAGAAGAGAGATGTACGGTCGGATTGGGAGGAGATGAGGGAGGAGACCACAGCTGGAATATAAATTGAATACATTGTAATAAATGATAATAATAATAATGATAAAATAAACAAAAAAGAGAAACAAAAATATCTACCCCAAACACACACAAAAAAATTGCAAACTGATTCCTTTTTCAACATTCACATCATTCATCAAGTATAATATGAAATTAATTAGTAGCCTGTCAGAATAAGAGTAAAAAATTATGAAAAAAGAATTTACTATGATGAAAGAGAATCCACACTTAATGATAATGTGAAAATTAAAGTGACTAACAGATTACTCTCATTCCGGGAAATGTCTGGAAAATGTTCTTCATTCATTCACATAATATTTATTTATATGTAGTTTAATCATAAACATATAATAAAAATTAGGTGCCTGTTATTCCTTCAAATTTGAGTCCATATAGTAATTTTTAAATGTGTAAATTATATTGTTTTTAAACATTATTTCCCACTTGTAAAAAAATTACTTGGGAAGAATTTTATTTTTATAGTGGTTTATTGAAATATAAAGAGTTTTATCCTATTTTTTTTTTCTGAGATGGGGTTTCTCTCTGTATCCTTGGCTGTACTGGAACTCATTCTGTAGACCAGGCTGGCCTCAAACTCCAGAGTTTTGCCTGCCTCTGCCTCCCAATGGAGTGCTGCGTTTAAAGTAGCACGGGGGTCGGGGAAGGTCTTCATATGGCATAAAGTGTGAAATATTTTTTAGGAATAGTTATGAAAGTGTCAGCTAAATACATCACATATTTTAAAAATTAGGCATCTGCTTCTCTTCCATTGTTTATATATATGTTAACATTTACTTTTGATATTTTTTTTACTTTAGTTGTTGTCACACTATAACCACAAAACAAAAATTAAAAAAAAAACTCAGCTTAACTACATGAAACAAATATTAGTAGTATAGTTACATAAAATTTCATATCAAGACTGTATATAGTATTCATTCATGTTGTTTTCCATTTTAACAATATTCTCGGTTTAAATGTTGCTTCAAAAGTCATTGTTCAATATTTCTTCCAGAAAGGAAAATTATAATGCTTATGCAGTTCTTGGCACACCCTTGTTTCCTAGAACTGAACTGAAGGAAAGAATTGTCGTGGCCATGCATTTATTTGACAAGCTAATTGAAGCTGCACAATAAGTCAGTCTGATTTGCAAGGACAGGAAGGTTAATGGAGTATGCTTCTCTAGACTTGTATAATGGCAGAGTTTTCTTTACTGAAATAACCCTGATTTCCTATATTAGTGGTTGCATTATTCAAGAACAAAAGGTCCATTTGAAAGGAAAATGTAATCATTTTAAAATAAAGCCTTTCTAGAATATGCAGCTGAGAAGCTTACTCTAAACGCATAGCGCCACGCCCTTGTCAAACAATCTGAGGTGCACAGTTCTTACTTTTTGTTACTGTATTGTTATGATTTAAACCCAGATGTACTCAGTTGAGCAACACGACCAGAGAACATTTTAGACAGGTGGTATTTAGTTAGCTGCAGTGCTGCCATGAGTGCAATCCTGAGACCTTTACTTCAAGACAATTCAGCTTTGTTTCAAAGCAAATGCAAGGGCAGAAGTCAATGACAATGTTTATTTGCCATATGAAGACAGGGATGAAAAATGGAAGTTGTTAGAAAGGTGATGCCTTTGAAAAATAAATTTTATATACAGAAAAGTTCTTAATCTGCATTTAAAATGGTTAATGTTGAAGCCACAAATATATAAAAGCACTCCAAAAAAATAAATGTAGTAATATCCAAGAAAAATATTTTTTCATTATATCTCTAGGAAATACATGTACTTCCTTTTTTGTCTTATCCATAAATTACTCACTCTTGGTTTCATATGATCATGTACCCTATTCAACATGCAAAATAATGCTACTTTTACCATTAATGAAGTATTTCAATAATTTTTGTTAGGTTCTCACTGTGTGTAAGGAACTGTTGTGGCCTTTAAGAGCTCATCATAAAGTTAATTAGAGAAAATCTTCTATAATAATCAGACTTGTAAAATATCTAAAAGTAAGAAAACACAGTGAGCTGAGCATGAAGGTAGTAATGCTCATCATTAACTAGAACAGTTAAGGGTAAAAAAAAATTGACTATGACAATTCATTATTGGAAAGAGGTAAGATTGCCAAGACCAGAGACTTGCTGTAAACATTTATAACATTGAAAATAACAAGCAAGAAATAATCAACTTTTATGTTATTCCATTAATGGTTTTAGCACAACTTCAAAGCAATATGTAGAAATGTTATTCTGTAATGACATAAAAATTTACATAATCAAACAATATTCCATTAATGGTTTTAGCACAACTTTAAAGCAATATGTAGAAAATGTATTCTGTAATGACATAAAAAAATTATATAATCAAAAAAATGATTTTTAGTTTCCTAATGGGAGTTTAATTGTTATTAAAGTTATGATAATAAACTAACCATGTCCTAATGGGAGAAAAGCCAATATATTATTCTTTTCAGATAATATAATTTCTTTTGGGTTATATAATAAAAAGTGTTTGGTTTCTGTCTCCTTTATTTAAAGTAGTACCACTGATTTTTTTTTTTCTCTCCAATCTCTGGTTCTTCTAAAATCCTCTGATGATATTTTTACTACTTCCTAAAAACACCCTAGGTATGGAAGAGTATTTAGAATATGATGCAGGAACACTGTATAACAAAAAGAGTAGCTGATATTATTAATTTTGTTGTTTTCAAAACTTTTTTTTCTATTCTTTTGTATTTCTGAAGAAAACATCATTTCAAAAGTCATCCTTGCAGCCATGATCATTCAGGCCTTTACAGCCATTGAAGCAGGACATTCTCCCCAAGCATGGTTGGATACCTTAAAAAGCTAATATGATACGCTCAGGATGCGAGGCTAAGCACTGCACTCAGGGTCAGCCGCTTTGGACCCAGAGAAGAGCATGTCTGATTGCATGCGGGTTGATGCCCCAGGTCCCACCTCTGAGAAAAAGGTATCGGATGGGTCTGATGCTCTTTGGGTGGATGACACCTAAATGAACATCGGTACAAAGTCCCAATTTATTTCTAATATCAGAGATCAGACCTCTACTCTTGCCTGATGCGTCTAAAACAAAAAGGGGGAACTGTAGAGAGCTGCGGAATGCTATGCCTTAAAGATGGAGCTGGTTTCCGCCTTCCACCTTCCCGATGGTGAGTGCTCTCTGTCAGGAACAACTCCACATTTGGCTAAGGCCGAGGATCTGGCTTGCTTCCATGTATGTGGACCTATCTGCATTGCCCCCGTGGCACGCCTGGGTTGGCTACCCAGAGGCTATTTAAGCTGTGGGCTGGCTTTCCCCGGGGTCCGAGGATTGTTCAATGTTCCTGAATAAACTGCATTGAAAAAATAAAATAAAAAATAAAAGGGATACTCACTTTAAAAAAAAAAAATGTCATCCTTTCTCCTTACATTCAAGTAAACAACCATCCAACTAATAATTGTGGTGGGTAGTCTTGGTTGACAACTTGATTACATCTGGAACTGACTAAACCGCAAGTGTCTTAGAGCAACTGTGAAGACTTTTTCTTAAATAATTTGAATTGGGAAAAACCACTTCTAATTCAGATCTTTTGAGCTAAGAATTTCCACCTGGAAGGTATATTTATTCACTAACATTCAAGCCTATGTCTTCAGGATTCCAGCATATACAGCTGAGACATTCAAATTTGTAAATTGAAAATTTCCTGAATTCTTGGGCTTTCCTTTGATAGACAACCATGGTTAGACTACCTAGACAACAGCAACTCTAATATATTGTGTTCATTTGACTTATTGATTAAAATAAAGTCTAGGTTCATTGGTTTGGAGTATGTCTATGGTATGGGGAAAATGATGACAGAGATATGACAAAGGATGGAGAATGGGGGGAAAGTGCTTCATTCATTGTCATTCAACCAGTAGTAAGTACGGTGGTACCCTTGTAATGCCACATGGGTTTTCAAAGAATTATCGTCAAGTTTAAATATAAACAAATGAAGTTTTATACATTGTATTTAAGAGTAGAAGTATACATATTCAATACTCTGTGAAACAAAATTCTTCCTTCAGAATTAAAAATCATTAAATTGTATCTAGTATGTTTATAAAATATAATCTCTTCTCTCCAGATACTTTAAAAATATTTTATAAATAATTTTTAAAATTAATATAATAAAAAAATTACTAGTATTTTACCACAGTAATAATTAGGATTGGTTTTTGTACAGTCATAAAAAATAAATGATTAAGATAACAATCTTTTGAGAAAGTTTCATATGATCTGCACCTTATTTTTATGGCCATTATCATAACATAAGTAAAAACATTTCACTATAATTTGAAGATATGAAAAAGAAGTAAGACAATACCATTCTTGTTCTTATTATTATCATTCAGTTTACAGAAAACAATATTTTGGCTTTAAGAGCCGTCTGGTAAGCTAGCAAGGGAAGAACATAAAACCTGGAGATAAGAAGCATATAACCTGAACTGAACACACTAGAAAAGAGAGATGGAGACAGTTGGATAGGTTATAAAGCACTGGAGAAGAGAGTTGGAGAACACAGTTGTTATGAAGAAGAATTGGTAAAAAAAAAAAAAAAAAAAAAAAAAAAAAAAAGAACTCATTTGGAGATTTACCTGGGGAGGAAGGAAGGGAGAAGAAGCAATAAGTTACATGAAGGATATTTGAAAAGTTAATTGGGATTAGATTTTTAGTTATACTTAATATTACATTTTTAAATTGTTATCATTAATATTTGTAAATTATTATTCACTTTGTGTTCCAGTTGTAGCCCTTTCCTCATCTTCCAGTCCCACCATCCCTCCCACTTCCTCCCCTGTCCATCTCCCCTAGTCCATCAATAGGAAGTTCTCCTCCCAGACTGTCTGACCCTAGCCTATCAGGTCCCACCAAGACCTCTTGGATCCTCTTCCTCTGTGGGCTGCCAAGGTTGCCTCAGCAGGGAGAAGTGATCAAGGAGCAGGCAACCTAGTTCATGTCAGAGACTGTCTTTTCTCCTCCTTCTAGGGTACTCACATAGAGACTGAGCTGTTTATGGGTGACATCTGAGCATGGTGTCTAGGTCTTTGTGCTTTGATTGCTGCATCAGTCTTTGTAGCCCCACCCCCACCCCTTGCTCTCCTTATGTGATTCCTGTGCCCTTGAGGTCCTTTTATATCCCTCTTCTTCCATAACACTCCCTGTGCTCCATCTAAATGGTGTGCATTAATTACGAAGTTATGACCCTTGAGGTGACAACTAGCAAGGTCACTTCCATCCCATAAACTATCTAACAAAACACATGGAAGTAGTACACATAGAGGATCATCTTTTGAGTTGTTACTCAGAGGACAATATGTGTTAAAACAATGTAACATATATTCTATTGCCATTGTCATTATTATTTTCAAGTCAAAAGGAAGAATGTAATTCCTTGTTACTTAAGGCAGCACAAATTTCTGGCACAGGACTTGTACTGTTAGGCTGGTTATAGCATGGATACCTCTTCCTTGAGGACAAGCTCTCATATATTGGAAGGTACTCTACAAGCAGTCAGAGAGAAAAGCAGTCAGTAGTCTTATCCACCGGTAATAACAACAAAACACAGCAATGGTCAGTAAATTAACTGTATAAATATAGTATAAATATATTTCCTTATATTTGCAGGTAACTATAGCTCTGCACCCTTTGCCAAAGACATTTATTTCCTTTTTTCAGTAAAGACTGTGGCAGAAACACAATTGACCAAATGAGATCAACTGACTGAGTGGCCCAGTCCCAATTAACACGTTTTTAATATAACACCTGTTAGGTCTCTATCTGCTGCAGAGCATGGCTGGCATACCCTATTCTCTTTCCTGAATTCCCTAGTGCAGGGGAAGGGCTTTCCCTCCACTGGAGGTCCTTCACTATGTAATCCAGACACTTTGGTTCCTCTCCACAGCCCCTTTCTTTCTCCTTTCTCTTTCTCTCCCCCCTCTCTCTTTTCTGTCTCTCCTCTTGATCTCTTCTCTTCTCTCCTCCTCCTCTCCTGTCTCTCTCCCCTTTCCTCTTCTGCCACTTCTGATAAACCTGCATTTACATAATACAACGTCATCTCGCCATTATTTCATCCCATTTTATTTCTGTCAACACTTAAGGTTTAGGGAACTGTTGGGATCTCTGGTGGCCCCTCTCGTCCACATGATAGGGTATTTCCCACCCTCGCACCAACTCTGCTTGCCTCTCAGAAAAGCTTCCATATTCCTGGGTTCCAGAGGACTGCCCCATCCTGTGAAGTGGAGCAACCAGCTTCTCACATACTGCGGGTGACAGTCGGTTTCCTTCTTCTGCGATCCCTGGAATGCCTCCGCCGTAGTCTGGGTGTTATGGTGCGACATCCTCGGTGTTATGGTGCAACAACCACAGGCCTCATCCTCAGAGGATGTTGAACTGGACCAGGAGCCTTGGTTCCCAAACAAACCTGCCTTTTTAATACTTTAAATCTAGCTTGGATTGGCTTATTTCGCCTTTGGAAAGCACCACGTCCTATTAGATAATGTATTAAAAAAAAAAATCAAAGTAACTTCTGGGGTTTGAGGCAGAAGAGATTGATCTAGGAAGAGTTAGGAGTAGAACAGGAGTAAATATGATCAAGATACACGAAATTCTCTAAGAATTTATAAAGATATATATATTTTCTTAAATAAAACTTGTATAAAACAAATGTCATCACTCCTTGATCATCCAAAATCAAAATGAAGAACTTACAAAATGCCAGTTTTGCTTTAGCCTTCAGATGGCAGAAATAACATATAACAAGTTGATTTCAAACCTTTATAATAGCCACAGAATAACTTCAATTAACTTTCAATTGAAACACTATTAAAATCTTAATTTTAAACATCAGAAAGAGTAATATACAAATGTCTGCTCTTTCAACTGTCATGTTTTAACATGATTACTCAGGAAACACACAAAATATAGTAAAATTTGCAACTTGAAGATAGACTCTAGGAAATAAATTGAACACAACACAGACAAAAACAAGAATTTTAAGAAAAAATTATAGCAGGAACCTACTTTGTTCTGATGAAGATATTGATAGAATTTTATGCTCATTCATATGTCTGAGTTGTGAAATGACACAAAGGGATGCAAGAAGTTACTAAAAATTAGAAGAAAGTATCAATGTTTTGTATTGATGAGGCATTTAACATCTTTATAGTCAAAATAATTTAGAAATACTTAAATATGTTTAACTAACAAGTATTTACAGTAGAACATTTGAGGTTTCTCTGTGCTTGCAATCTGACTAGAAGAATCTATGAAATTTCATTTGAGAAAAGCAGGATGTGTTTGTCTTCAAATGCCGCATGCATTCATATTTTCTATTGATGATGAGCACCATTTCTTTTCAAATCCCTTTTTTTCCTTCTTTTTAATTTTCATTTTTTTATTTATTTATTTTTTTCAATGCAGTTTATTCAGGAACATTGAACAATCCTCGGACCCCGGGGAAAGCCAGCCCACAGCTTAAATAGCCTCTGGGTAGCCTGATGACCACAGCCAACATCAAAATCAAGAGATCTAACAGCCACTGGTCATTAATCTCTCTCAACATCAATGGACTCAACTCTCCAATAAAAAGACACAGATTAACAGAATGGATACGTAAACAAAACCCAGCAATCTGTTGCATACAAGAAACACACCTAACCAGGTAATTTTTATTTTTTATAATAATTTTTAATTTTTTATTAATCACAGGTTATTTACTTTGTATCTCAGCTGTAGCCCCCTTCCTCCTTCCCTCCCAATCCCACCATCCCTCTCTTATCTCCTCCCTGCCCCTTTCCAGGTCCACTGAAAAGGGAGGACATCTGCCCTTTCCATCTGACCCTAGTTGATCAGATATCTTCAGGACTGGCTGCCATGTCATCTTGCACTCATAACCAAACCTTCAGCAGAGTGCAGGGAATCATATGAAATAAAGGGAAGTTAATAAGACCTGGAGAGGACAGGAGCTCCACAAGGACCAAATATATCAGGGCCCAGGGGTCTTTCATGAGACTGTTTCTCCAACCAAGGACCATGTATGGATATAACCTAGAACCCCTGCTCGGATCTAGCCCATGGTAGCTCAGTATCAAAGTGGGTTCTCTAAGAAGGGGAACAGGGACTGTTTCTGACATGAACTCAATGGCTGGCTTTTTGACAACCCCCTCCCCCCCCCAGGGAGGAGCAGCCTTGCTAGGCCAAATCCCTTTTATAATGAGTGCACAGTAGCTCAGAAAGTTTTGACTCTTTTGAGAAGCAACAAGCGCAAGGCATGCCTGTCTATGAATGCTTCTAGGCACTTGTAGTAGACCTAGAACAAAGGCTGCATGCTAATATCTCAGGATGCTTACATATCAAAAGAGATCATGCAAATATTGCTTGTTTAAAGAATATGGAGATGGACAGAAATTATCCCAGAATATTCAGGTGGCTCACTATTATAAGGGAAAGAAAGGCAAAAAAGTTTGTGAGAGTACACCATAAGGAATACTTGACAGGCTCTAGGTGACTTAAATAATGAAAAGTGAAACTAAAAAGGGCAGAACAACAGATTCCTCCTTGAACTTTTAAATGAGCAAAGCGTTTACTTACCACCTGTAGACTTTGGTCCATTCAGAAACAGGTTTCACTTTGTTTTTTGAACTCTGAAGTCATAGTCTTTTTAAATATCTGAGTTTGTAGAAGCTTGAACTGGAGACCTAGAAAACTACTGTAGATTTTTACAAACTACGTGCTATTTTAAACATTTAAGAATGTATATTTTTGAAGTCGGAATGCTATTGGCTATTAAAGTCTGATGAGATGATCATGCTAATAAATTTGTGGGTTTTTTTTAATGTATCATTATACACATGGGTACTTAAGACAGCTGTATTTTCTCTATGGAAAATGCATTTTTCCATAGAGAATTGTTGAATTACTTTACACACAGATTATGATTAAAGATATGGGAATTGAAATATTTCTGGTATATATTTACAAAAGTATGAAATGACTAGAAAGTGAAGAAAAGGAAATCTTTGTTCTATAGAACCATAATTACAGTTGTGAAGAAAGTGAAATTTCTGAAATAAAACAGGCTGTTCATACAAATAAGCCAACTATTAGCCATAAGAGCTGCCTCGAAGTTTCTTGCTGCTTCTGGTAAAATATGGGAAGGGAGAGACAGGCGATGATCCATGGAGATTTGTCCACCAATCAGCAAGCTGAGCTCTGCCTTAGCTCTTCTTTTTGTTTCTAGTAATATGTGAGCCTGTCTGGTGAAGCAGAGCTCCAGTATATTGAAAATGGAGAGGGACAAAGAATTTAAGACCAGCTTTAGCTACATAGTGAGTATGCTTCTTGCCTGGCCTGCTAGAGACCCTGTCTGGAAATAAATAGTAAGTGTTAATCCCACAATTGTGAAGAGAAAGACCACTGACCCAAATAATCATAACCAAATTAATAAAAAGTAAGTGGTGTTTTACTTTATGTACAAAGGCTGTTTGTTCCTAAAGATGAGATTCAACATGGGTAAAATAGTTTTTGTTTGTTTGTTTTTGTTGTTGTTGTTTTTTAATATATATAGCTCAGGAGTAAGGGGTTACCAATGGGTCATTTGAGAGGAATATAGGCAGAATTACAGAAGTAAGACATAATAAATTGGTCATAATGATCTCTTGAAGTAAAGAAAGAGATGCAAGGTGATCATCACAAAATAGTCATAACAATGTTTACTGATAAACATGCTAGAGGGGCCGAAATGAGCTAATTTAAATGGAGGTTTATTAAGAACAGCTCACTGGGCTTTGCACACACAGAGGGAGAGAAAGAGGAGAGGCAATGCAGATAGAAAAGAAACACAGAAAAGAGAGAGGAAATGCACACACAAAAAAGAAGAGATGGGGAACCAAAATGTCTAGATTATATAGTGAGATTATATAGTGAAGAGTCACTGGGGAAGGGAATGCCCCACCCTCAATTGAGGAGTTTAGATTAGAGGGCAGGGTATGTTAGCTATGCCTGGCAGTTTATAGGAACCAAGCGAGCTGGGAGAACCAGGAGGTCAGGTCCGCCTTGGTTGAAAAGGCTCTACAGCTGGTTGTCTTGGTCTGAAGCCCAGCAATGACAAGGTGATAATAACAACATAGTCATTATAAATTTTTGAAACAAAGATATGGTTGCCATTTCCTAAAACAGGAAATACAGAACTATTTGTGTGTGGTTAAGGTTACAGGTGAAGTACAGCCCAATCCTTCAGAAATATATGTAGTCATAAACAGGAATGTTTCTAGTTTGTAGTTATTATAGATGACTTTTAAGCCTCAGACAGAGGCAGGCTAGTTTATCATTACATTAAAGAAGAATGAGAAAAAAACAAAGAAATGATATTTTAGTTCATGTGCTTAATGGTTTAGAAAATTCTCAGTCTTCTCAGTTAGAAAATTAATCTGCAATTCAAGACACCAAAAGAAGTATTTGTACAGCTAAACAGACATTAATTTTTTAACTGATTCCTTTGAATACTCAAAGGATATATGTATGAGAGAGTGATTATAAAAATAATAAAATACAGGGCTTATGTATCATGTCAGCAAGATTTTCCATTTTAGTGCCATTCATTGTCAAACATCATCCCCAAAGTAATGACCGGATTATTATCAAGACAATAGAAATAGACATTGAGCCCATGACATGGCCATCAATAAATTTCATAAGCATTGAAATGGAATTCTATATCTGTCAATGTTATTTGCCTCAACTTAGAAAAACATAATGCAAACACACACACACACACACACACACACACACACACAGAAAAACCCATGTAATTGCACCATCAAAGTTTTACTCACAGGAACAGAAAGGTTAGTGTTATCAGCTACAACACCACTATAAATTGGGTCTGTTGTTGAAAGATAATTTGTTATAGTACTTTCATAGTTGGGGACAGAACATTATTTGGCTTTATATTTATTTTACATATGGCTTGCTTAAGGAACAAAATACAAATGTAGTCCTATCTACTAATAGGCCTGAGACAACACAAGAGTTTGAACCTGAGCTGATGATCTAATGAATTGGATTCTAGGAATGATTTATGAGACGCTGACTGTATGTTATTGATAGCAGATATATAAATCATTGAGGTTAGGAAAGACTGAGATATCCAGTGGGAGCTCCAATGAACCCTGTACCTCATCACTGAAAATGTTTGCAGTCTCATGTATTTTACAAGGGTTGTTAAACAGGAGAAGCAGAAGCACCCCCCCCACACACACACACACACACACGCACACAGGCACACACCACTTCTTTCTCAGTGAGATAAGTAATGTATTAGGCTAGCATGTGAAAAGACACATGCTGTGAAGAACTGAAGCCTCCGACAGAGCCAGGAAGGAAAGGAAATCAGTGTATCACTGAGGGAGTGATTTTGTGTCTGCTAAGGCCCCAGGTTGGGTTTCTGAAACCACTGTTGGGGTGAGGATTCTGACCCTGCTTCTTAATCTGTGCCTTTATCTGCCCAAATCACCACTACTAAAGTTATGCCTGGCACAAGTTCAATGAGAACATGCATAGGGCGAGTTCTGAATTGCAAAGTTGTGAAGTAATTTACCAGGCAGCATTAGGTGATATTCACAGTTGAATGGGCTTACTAAAAATGTTAATTTTCATTTTAATAGAGGGAGGTATCAGTGGTCCTATGGAAACTATAAAAATTAGAAATGTTTCATAATAATGGAAATGACTTTAATCAGTATGTTAGAGAAATGAAAAACAAGTATTCACTCTTCAGCAGCAAAATTTTGTCAAACACCTAGTCTGATGAAAACAGAAGAATAAAACAATCACTCAAAATGACCTTGACTATTTTTGGTTATATAGTTCCTAAAACATTTATTTTTACATATATGGGGTTTCTGTATCCTTAGCTGTGGTGAGAGGGTGAGTAAACAATATAGTGATAAACATGGGAACCCTGACAGACATGATACTTGATTAGAATAAAAGAATAAAACAGACTTACATCTGCTTTCTACTCAATAGTTTGTATTAGTCTGTATTTTATAGAGGTTGAAAGGATAGGATGTCCACAAGGACCAAATATATCTGGGCACAGGGTCTTTTCTGAGACTGGTATTCAACCAAGGACCATGTATGGACATAATCTAGAACCTCTGCTCCAGTGTAGCCCATGGTAGCTCAGTAACCAATTGGTTTCCCATAGTAAGGGGAACAAGGACTATTTCTAACAGGAACTCAATGGCTGGCTTTGACCTCCCCACCCCCAAGGGAGGAGCAGTCCTGTTAGGCCATAGAGGAGGACTTTGCAGCCAGTCCTGAAGACACTTGATAAAACAGGATCAGATGAATGGGGAGGAAGACCCCCCTATCAGTGGACTTGGAAAGGGGCAGGAAGGAGATGAATGAGGGAGGCTGGGAGTGGGAGGGAATGAGGGAGCGGGATACAGCTGGGATACAGAGTTAATAAAATGTAACTGATAAGAAAAAAATAAAATTATTAAAAAAGGAAAGTTACATTTGAATAAAATAAATATGTATATAAAACTAATCATATTCCTAATTAGAAAAAGTCAGAAATATGAAAATAAAATGACTCAGAATTTCTCATGAATTTTTAATATATAGACAGCAACATAAAAAGTTTCTTTTTCTGTCTTAATAATTACCTTCAGTAATTAATGGCTTTAGTAAAGCTTTCTGAATATGCAATTGAGAAAGAATTTCACAATTCCCCACTTTATGTAACTAGTGTGAAATCCTACTGATATTAAGTGAGATCCTAATGCATATTCCATTCTTTCCTAAGAGACGCCATGTTTACATTAGACTTGTCTGTATTGCACCTTGAATTCCCTTTGAAGCACTTCAGAGTCTCAGTTGTAATGACAAAAGTAGAGTATGGAAATACTAAGTGACAAGCAAGAACACAGAAATTGTTCTAAAAACTTTTCCACAGTTGACAGAAATAAAAGTTATTTCACTCTTTTACTTTTTATTTAATTTTCATTCTTGATTATACATTTATGCTTTTTCTAATATTTACTGGATATTTTATTTTTTAATATTATAAATTATTTTTTTTAATTTATTCTTTTCTCATAAATTAAATCCCAACTATAGAAGTGAAAGAGTGTCTAGTCAATCAGGGACCAAGAAATACCACACAAATCACACCATGCAACAGATTACACACAAGAGATTTATTGGGCATGGAGGATGAAAACTGGCTGCCTCTGAATGGAAATGGAGACAGCAGCAGATCAGATAGTGATGGTGGGCTGTAAAGGGGGTATGGAGGATGCACATAGGGAAAATATGAAAGGGTGGAAAAATGTAGCATTGGCCATTAGTGATGATGGATTGGAGGAAGGGTGGAGAATGAGGGAACACCCAGTTCCAGAATGTGGGCCATTCTTAACTGCCTAACAATATGTGTTTACATTTTTAAAATCGTTAATTATAATAAGGCATTCATTCTTGTTAGAAGCTGTTCCCTTTACTAGTAGTAAGGCCAGATTTAACTTTTAAAAATAAAATGTAGTATTTTAAGATTTATTTTTATTTGGACAATAGTCAGACCTTTCCAATATTTATGGTGATTTTATATTTATTTTTTTCCTATTTAATTATTTTTTTTCTATTTAATTTTTAGTGAAATAGAAATTTAAATCATACACACTTCCCTGGACCAGATGCTACAGTTTTATAGTGTAGGAAAGCCTGTGGTGTTTAAGTTTATGGTCTAAGCCTTAGAACTCAGAAGATCTATGATATTGTTCCTTATCAGTGGGCTTTTTCTAGAAATGAAATAAGAAATTATGGTTCTAGGATTGATAACTGGGCCTCATGTGAACTATAGTTCATTTCCTGATTTGACCATATCACATTTATCAGGCAAAGGCCAAGGAGGTGGGGCATAAAAAAGGAGACCATAGAACAAACTGCTAAAATATGTGGATCATGAGGTCTCTGTAGTTTATGAGGAACCATGGCAGTTTTATTTTAGCATGTCTTATTATTTTTTAAGTCAATATTCAAGTCGTGTGGGTTATATTTTTAAATATCTCAAGTCACTTGAACTTTGCAGAATAAAAAACAGAAATTAATACGTGCCTGGGCAGTTTTCAGGGTGAATTCCTTTTACTTACACTGAATATCAAACAGGCAGAAACCATGATGTAAAATCATGTTTCCTATAATAACCTCAGAAACATACATATTTTTAACACAAAGAGTGGGAAAATCACTGAAAAATTCTGTTCCACTAGACAAGTTATTGTCTGGTAATACTTGTTGAGTTCATCTGCTGTAGACACAGACACACGTAGTATCCAAGTGGGTTCCATAGTAATGGGAAGAGGGACTGCCTCTGACATAATCTGATAGGCCTGTTCTTTGATCACCTCCCCCTGAGGGGAGAGCAGCTCTACCAGGCCTGTGATGATGACAATGCAGCATTCCTGATGAGATCTGATAGACTAAGATCAGAAGGAAGGAAAAGAAGACTTCCCCTATCAGTGGACTTGGGAGGGGCAAGCCAGAAGAAGGAGGAGGGAGGGTGGGCTTATGGGGGGATACAAAGTGAATAAACTGTATTAATAAAAAAGAAAGCAGAAAAAAACATTATTATATGTAGATTTTAAATAACATCTCAAATTCCTTAAAATAATGAATGTTACTATAATATAGGTCATTATTTACTTATAAAAACTCACTCCCATGTTAGTATAGTGGCTACAAATTTTAATTATAGCAGGTGAGGCTGAGAACAAATTGCCATGAATTTGAGGCTAAACTGTGACATGAATACAAAATTAATAGGATTCTGAGTGAGACCATGACTCAAACAGCATTTGTTAACAACAAAACTACCTTAAAAAATACAAATGTTATGTATTTCTACAAGTAGCATCAAAATATATGGTGAAAACTTATCAATATATAAATATATTATAAAACAGAATTTGTCTTGGGTATTGATCTTAACTAACTTATTTATGACAGTTTCTTTTTGAAGCACTAATTAGAGCCAACGAAAATGATGGGAGAGAAAGGGAAAGGTAATGAATTTCAGAAACTAAGTATAGTCAAAAAGTGAGATGATTGAAATTATCCACTTTATAAAATCATTCATGACTCATTGTCAATTAACCTTTTCAAGCTAAATGACATGATCTAAAGATAGATAATGATAAGCAAAATGATAATCAGTAGGTCTTCATTTTTCACTAGAAGTCTCAATGAATATGTAAGAAAATTCATTAATAGAAACTAGTTTAGCCATGATTTTGTTTAAGGATGGACTGGGTTTCTTCTGGGTTTTGGAGGTCACATGGAAAGAATTCTGTTTGTGATCTGCATTTTCTTCAAGAGGAAAGAAATTTGTAGGTGCCAGTGATAGTGTTTTCTGAAATTCCTTCTTAGTGTACAGGAGTTTTCATTCTGAGTAAATGACAGGAATGGTAGACTGCATGTTTAATTTCATAAGAAAATATATAATTTGTGCTTCTTTTCTTATTTTTTAGGGCTAATGAGAGAAAATAAGTTTGTTTTCAAGCATTGATCTGTCATATATTAGATGAGGTATGTCAGATGAAAAATGAGAAGTGTCAATATTCCAAATGAAAAATTGAATCAGGGATAAAAAACATGCTGAGCTAATAGCTATCATGTGCCCTGCAAAGTTCCTGGTTATAAAACTTAAAATTGGGAGCCATTATATAATTACTTTTCTTTAATATCATTGCACAGGTTTTATTAATTAAAAAACATCTCTGTATAATTAAGTGAACTTTTTTTTTCCTTTTTCTTTTTTCTTTTTCTTTTTTCTTTTTTTTCTTTTTTTTTTTACTGTTATAGCTTGCAAGGAACAAGAAAGTCCTGAAAAGAGACTTAGGATAATGGTACCTTAATTAAAGGAAGCTTGATGCCATTTCCATTGTCAACTTCATTGGATATATAGTCTTCTAAAACATTAGCAAAGCAAGGATTTGTGAGTGTCTATAAGGAGATTTTCAAGGCAGATTAACTGAGGCAGAAATAATATCCATAATATTCTCATATTATGGTCTGGTAGTTCAGACAGAATAAAAGAAAGAACAGGAAAAAGCTCCTCCACACACACACTTTTTGTTTCCTGTATTTTAATATGATATATGAAGACCTGTGAAATGCTAGCAGCATACATTTTAGTCATAGAGCCCAAGGCACCACATGTCTATAACATGATGTACTGTCCCTAATGAAACTTTGAGAACCCATACAAATCTCTTCTCTTTTAAGTTGCCTTTTGTCATTAGTTTGACACTAATAATAGGAAAAGTAAAAACCTTGAGACTATTTCTATAAGTCATGGCATTTGAAGTAAATACCTGATACCAGGTATTGTCCTCAATGGTGCTCTTAAACCATGGAGGAGAATCTTCAGTCCCTTTATCCTTGCGTTCCTCCTGATTCCAAAGCCATGTTGAATACTGACAAATTCTGCTACTATCTTGCCATGGACAATGGCTATCTTAAACCACAGTAACAGAAGTTCTTATTTATTTTTTGTGCTGTCTGAGAGCCATGGACTCCTTAGCCTTTCAGGATTTGGAAGATTACTTGTGTAGGACCTTGCCCTGAGGGCATCATTTTCTTTATTCCAGTGCAGATTAAGCCTCACTTTATCAGTGCTAATCTTCCTAACAAGTACAGCCTCTCTTCCAGGGCATAATCTAACTGTAACATCAAGCTTGATAGTATTCTTTATCTCTCCAAAATGCATTTTTCTTTTTGCTCCATTTGTTTTTTTCCCCCTATAAACCTGTATAAGCATTACCAATATCAATGACTCTACAGATTAACATTCTGTTGCCTTGAAATTAATTTCCTCTGCTAAAAATCTGAAAGACTGTACCCATTAGGGTACTGAAGGAGATGCTGAGATTCATAGGCAATCTTTGGGTAGAGTGCAGGGAATCTTATGAAAGAATAAGATAGAGATAGGAAGACCTGGAGGGGAAAGGAGCTCTAACAAGGAGACCAACAGTGCCAAAAACCCTGGGCCCAGGTTGGCTTGCAGAGACCAATACTCCAACCAAGGACCATGCATGGAGAGGACCTAGACTCCCTGTTCAGAGGAAGCACACAGGCTGCTCAGTTTCCAAGTGGGTTCCCTAGCAAAGGGAGCAGGCACTGTCTCTGACATACCCAGTGGCTTTGATCACCATCCCTGGGGGTGCAGCCTTGCCAGGCCACAGAAGAAGATGTTACAGCCAGCCCTGGTGAGACCGGATGGTCTAGCGTCAGATAGAAGGGGAAGAGGACTTCCCCCATCAGTGGACTAGGGAAGGGACATAAGGGGAGAAGAAGGAGACTGGGTGGGTCTGGGAGTAGACAACCTGGGCCTACAGGTGGGATGCAAAGTTAATAAATCATAATAAATACTAATTAGCACACTATGTATTAATTTAGACTCAGGTAAATACTTACACACAGTGTGGAAGGTACTCAGATTCTTTACCAAAATTTCACAGATTTGGTCCCTAGTTTCTAATGTTACTTTCTTAAAACTTGTGAGTTGGGCATCTACCGTCCACATTGATCTCAGAACTACTGTCTTCCAGGCTCCTACAACAATGGCTATTTAAACTACACTTACATCAGCCAAACAGATTTTTAGTTCAAAGTCCAAAGTGTTCCACATTATTCCAACAAACAAACAACTCTTGATGTTCTTGGAACAATCTTCCAATCTATGGTACTAACTTCTATATTAGTTCCTTTTCTGTTATGGTGAACATAAAATCACCATGCCCATCAAAACTTATAGAAAAAAGAGTTAATTGGGCTAACTGTTCTAGAGTGATGAAAGTCTACTGAACCGAGGAAACATGGTAGCAAGTGGCAGATATGGTGGTAGAAGTAGCAAGCTGAGAGCTTACATCCCTAAATATAATCATAAAGGGGAAAAGAAAATTGGTAATCCTGTAAAGCCTTAAGCTATCAAATTCTGCCATCAGTGACATATTTCCTCTAGCAAAGATGTTCCTCCTAAGTCTCCCTTCACATTACCATCAGCTGAAGACCAGAATTAAAATTCCAGAGTCTCAGGTAGACAATGGTTATTTAAACTCCTACAGAGATAGAGGAAAGAGGAGAATGAAAGTGAGGGAAACAGAGAGAGAGAGAAAGAGAGAAAAAGAGAAAGAGACAGAATGACAGAGCAAGAAAGAGAAAGAGATGGAGAGACGAAGAGAAAGAGAGCTTACTGAGTATAATTAATTTTGCCTATATATATATAAGGATGTAAGCTTCACCACTGAGCCTTGAATTTTAAAAATTTATTTTATACCTTTGTTTTGAAAGTTCATTACTAATTTACAAAAAAGTTTAAGGAAATAAGCTCAGCCTTGAAAAAAAAAACCTGTCAAAATGAACAGAAGTAACAATGTCACTATCACACTAAGTTTTTTTAACTCTTCCTTTTTTATTATTTTTATATTAATTATAGTTTATTTACTTTGTATCCCAGCTGTAGCCCCTCCCTCATTGCCCCATCCGATCTCACCTTCTCTTCCTCATCTCCTCCCTGCCCCTCTCTAAGTCCACTGATAGGGGAGGTCCTCCTCCCCTTCCATCAGACCCTAGCCTATCAGATCTTTTTAGGACTGGATGCCATGCATATCTTGTTTGCATCAGTATAGAATGTTGCTGCTTCTGGTATTGGTGTTCTCTTTGCAATATATGGAAGAATCTAATTAACTCTTTTCATATACTGAATATGTTTGCTTTTAAGATATTTATTGTTCCATAAAAAGCTAAAATGATACGCTCAGGATGCGAGGTTAAGCACTGCACTCAGGGTCAGCCGCTTTGGACCCAGAGAAGAGCATGTCTGATTGCATGCGGGTTGATGCCCCAGGTCCCGCCTCTGAGAAAAAGGTATCGGACGGGTCTGATGCTCTTTGGGTGGATGACACCTAAATGAACATCGGTACAAAGTCCCAATTTATTTCTAATATCAGAGATCAGACCTCTACTCTTGCCTGATGCGTCTGAAACAAAAAGGGGGAACTGTAGAGAGCTGCGGAATGCTATGCCTTAAAGATGGAGCTGGTTTCCGCCTTCCACCTTCCCGATGGTGAGTGCTCTCTGTCAGGAACAACTCCACATTTGGCTAAGGCCGAGGATCTGGCTTGCTTCCATGTATGTGGACCTATCTGCATTGCCCACATGGCACGCCTGGGTTGGCTACCCAGAGGCTATTTAAGCTGTGGGCTGGCTTTCCCCAGGGTCCGAGGATTGTTCAAGGTTCCTGAATAAACTGCATTGAAAAAAAAAAAAAAGATATTTATTGTTAGTTTCTCTGAAGTTAATATAAGCTCTTTGCCAGTCTTCATTGATTACCCACAATTTCAGCTGGGTCTGTTCCTGACCTTTGACTTAGCCTTACTCTACTTGTTATAATTAATTCAGAAATCTTTTCTATATATGTCTTCAATTTTTTGTTTTGTTTATGTTCTAAAGAAATTTATTCTATAATACCATCTTTCCTTTGCATAATGAGTTGAGGGCAAAATAACCAAAATATGTTCAAATTTAGGATCAATTCAATCCACATACACATCTTGAGGTTCTTGTTCTACAAAAGATAACTCTTTTTCTGTTTTAGCTGTTAGACATTTTGGAATGTTTAAGTTTGAATCTCCTTGTAATGTTTGAAACAATTTTCTTAACTCATCAGTACTCAATCCAATTGTAGACCTCAGTCAGTTAATATCGCCCATTAATTTTTGAAAATCGTTAAGAGTTTGTAATTGGTGCCTACGTATCTGTACCTTTTGTGGTTGAATTTTTGTTGACTGATTTTATAACCCAAATAACTACGTGAATCTCCTCTTTATATTTTTTTCTGGAGTGATCTGTAACCTCCAACTTGACAAATTTCTTTGTATTTCCTTAAACATTTTCTCTAAAGTGCCTGAGTCAGAATCTGCCAATAAAATACCATTCTTGTAATGATATGATATATGACAGAATGAGGAAATTGCCTACAGATTATTTCTAATTGTTGTCACACAAAATATTGATATAAATTTGGACTATTTAATATTCCTTGTAGAAGTACATTCCAACGGTATAATTTTTCACTGGATCACTATTGTTCAGATTTGGTACTAAGAAAGCAAACCTTTCGCCATCCTGCTCATGTAAAAGTATTGTGAAAAAGCAGTCTTTCAACTCAATTATTATTATGGCCATGATTTAGGTAACAAAGAAGGTAGGGGGTAGGGGAAGTCCAGGCTGTAAAAGACCCATTGGTTGAATTACTCTATTGACTGCTCTTAAATCTGCTATGAACCTCCGTTTTCTTGAATTCTTTTTTTTTTTTTTAAACAAACACAAGGAAATATCATTGGCTGGCAGACTCTTCTATACGTTGGGCCTCCAGCTGCTCTTGTACCAGCTGACAAGTGCCTGGAATTTTTCTTTTATTATGGGCCATTGCTCTTGCCACACAGGTCTGTTTGATATCCATTTCAAGGGCAAGGCTGTTCGTATTTGAACAGTGACCCTTATTATAAATTTGGAAACTCAATTCCTGCGATGTCCTCTGTTTGGACAAAGGGACATATTGTGCTTGTTCTAAGTCACTAATACTGATATCTTCTCCAGGAGTACCTACGATATCATCCCTAATTTCCTCATTTGTTGTGCCTGGGATTACAGGAATATTAATGGAAGTACCCCGTTGTTGTAAAATGATCTCTTTTCTATAAATGTATGGGTATGTTAACCACATAGGGTCTTAATTTTCCTGTTTTCCCTTCTGGTCCCATACACTTAATCAATTGGGCTATTGGTCTTATTTGTGATAAGTTACATATTCCTTAAACTGTGTATAAACCAATTATTTAATAATTGTTTAATGAATGGGGAATACATCCCAGACCTTAAAATAGACTGTTTAAAACATTTTAAATCTAGCATGTCTATTAGATGTCATGTCATCTCATACTAAGCTTCACCACCATAAGTAGCAAGCAAATGCTACAAAAAGACCAGGAAGTCTGATGGGCCCTATACAATTCTAGGATACTCTTCTGGTGATGCACTTGGTTCAGCAGCAGCCCGGTTACCCTGCATAGCCTCCTTCTCATCCTGGCCCCTGCCTCAAGAAGGTGCTCTAGGCACCTGGTACGAAAGTACGTGGAGCAGGGTGGGTGGGTGGCAGCCTGTCTCCCAGCCTAATTGGTTTCCCACTTTCATTGGGCTGGAGATTTTCTGTGTCAGACACCAAGCCTGAACCTTGCTGATCTCCTCCCACTGGCTCCTTTTGCTTTGTAGGCACCTCAAACTCTGTAGGTGCATAGCCAATTCTGCAGTTCATTTAAACTCCAGAAAATTAAGTGAAACTTTTGAGTTTACAGCTTGCCCCAATCTTTTTCAAAATGTTCTATTTGAAGATCACTAAGCAAAACCAGAAAACCCCCTCCAGGAGCAAGAGAGGAGACCACCCAGTAGCAAACACCAACCTCATTAAATAACATTACCAACTCCTCAATACCTGAGGATTCCTCAACTACATTAGAAGTGAAGATATGGATTGTGCCTAAGCCATGGCTGGGAGCCACCCCCAGGCTTAGATTTTTCACCAAACTTAGTTTATTTAAGCTTCTTAAACACCTTTACTTCCCTTCTAACCTCCCCTCCTCCTCTGATCTTAGATTGGAAATTAGTAGAGAAATGGGCTGTAGACCTCTTTTATCTTGTTCCTGCTGATTAGGTTCAATAAGTCTTTAGTGGATTACCAAACTCAGTCATCATGATACCAGCAGTCCAGTCCAAAGGCCAACACTAAGCAGCAACACTAATCAACATGGCAAGTCAGCTAAAGACTAAAGACTCAATTAGGTTGTCCTGAGTTCTCTGGAACATTTCCCTCTGCAAAGTCAAGTGTCAAAGCAGGAGGACCAGTGCAGCATTATAGAGCTCCAATAGTATTATCTCACTGTCCCTCTGCTTCTACATATCTCCTTTCCTCAGAGTCCACACATGGATGTTTTTAGCTAGCCAAAGTTTCACCCCTCACATGAGACAGCTTGCAGCAATACATCACCTGCCCTCTCACAATGCAGCTTCTACTAAAACATCATGTGACACATCTAAGTCTTCAAGAAAACCAGAAACTTCCACTACAGTTACTCGCTATTACTGAAGGAAGTCAGAGCAGAACCTGAAAGAGCTCAAGAACTTAAGCAGGGTAGGATTCTGGAGGGAAGTACAAATACAGAGGCCATGATGAAGTGCACCTTAGTGGTTTGCTCTTCATGGCTAACTTTTTTAATTTTAAATTTTATATTGATTACAGTTTATTCACTTTGTATCCCAGCTGTAGCCTCCTCCTTCATACTTTTACCTCCCACTTTGCCTACCTCATCTTCTCCCATGCCCCTCTCCAAGTCCACTGACAGGGGAGGTCCTCTTCCCCTTCCATCTGACCTTAGCTTATCAGTACTCATCAGGACTGACTGCATTGTCTTCCTCTGTGGAGTGGTAAGGCTGCTCCCTGACCAGGGAGAGGTGATCTAAGAGCTAGCCACTGAGTTCATGTCAGAGACAGTCCCTATTCCCCTTACCAAGTCTCTACTTGGAGACTGAGCTGCCATGGGCTACGTCTGTGCAGTGGTTCTAGGTTATCTCCATGCATGGTCCTTAGTTGGAGTATGAGTCTCAAAAAAGACCCCTGTGCCCAGATTTTTGTTTCTGTTCCTCTTCTTGTGGAGCTTCTGTTCCCTCCAGGTATTTCTATCTCCCTCTTCTTTCATAAGATTTCCTGCACCCTGCCCAACATTTGGGCATCTCTTAGCATGCTTCTTTATGTAGAATGAATGGATGGCTGCTTATTGAAATGAATATGAACATGATTGCTATAATTTGTTTTCATTTAATATATAGTTTTTGAGACCTTTGAACTCAGGTAACTAAGGAAATCTGAGAGTAAGAAAAAAATAGATGTTACCAAGGAACAGCTCACCAATTGGCTATTCAATATCAAATAGTGCTGATACTGAAATCTTATACATACCAGTTAAATTATATGGACTGAGCAAGTTATATTTATGTATGTTCATTAGGGACATTACAAAGAAGTAAAGCTTGGAATACCAAGAGATCTGTGAAGAGAAGAAGGCTTTTACGTGAATATAATGCTGAGTCTTGTTAATCCAGAGAAGAGCTAGTGAGACTTTTAAAATGAATGCTGTGAGGATAATATTCTGTCATGATTAACCTGATTTGTATTCATTTTTCTGTTTCAATCAAGACAGCTCAGTGGCCTTCACCTCAATTACTTCTACAAGAAATAAAGGAACATATAATTTATAGAGTTCTAGAAGTAGATTTTTCTGGGATGAAAAGGATTTGTGAAATCAATTAACTACTTTCTTGATTTGTTGAACATTGAATGCAAAAGACTGAAATTAAAATTCTCTCAAAGAATAAAAGACCTTTGCCTTTACCCTTGAACTTCTACTATAAGTTATTTCATGTCATTTTAAGTGGTTTCATCAGACTAACATCATTAAATATTAAGTTAATTTGCTCAAAACAATGCATCCTCAAAACATGGAGCAATCTCCTTAGTATTAAATTATGTGATAAAATACTTGGTACAAGGTAGATTTCTATATAAACAGATATTCCAGCTTGCATGGACTTCTGGACTTTTATGTTAGTTATGTTTCCCAGGTCTTGAAATAGTGTAGAACTGTTCTCTATGAGTAAGGATGCATACTTCAGAATGATAACCTACAAGAGATATAAATATATTCTCTCTGCTGTATATGAGCTCTCAAGTTTATACATTTTTGCCTGAAAATATAATTCTGTAAAGCAAAATTTCATAGGATCATGTTACTTGAAAAAGGAGAAACTGAAGTCCTTATTTCATTTTCTGAATTACGTGTAAATTCTACATTTCTATCAGACAAGATTCGGTGATCTTGATTGTTTAGATTAGCTGATAATATCTGAATAAGGTATGAGTTAGTTTATTATACTATTATGATAATTCATTTAAACATTATTAATATAGCCAATGTATATTAAAATAAGATTAAACTTTTGAAATACCTATTCAATAGTATTGATGATAATAAATATAGATACTTACATAACACAAACTCTTACACTAAAAACTTTTTCAATAGTATTTTTCTCAACAGTCTTCCTGGAGAATGATTTAATCATATCAAATTGGTATATTACGTGAAGATGTCTTAGTTCAAATACATAATTAAAGGCTAAGTTATCTCTTCTTTGATATAACATTAAAGAAGAGATCAAGCTGTGACAAAAATTTTTGAAAATGCTTTATTAATTTGTCCTTTAATGACATTAAAGGACAATTTATATTTCTGCTTTTCATGTAATTGCCTATCTTTTAAGTAGAAAGTAAGATAACACCTTCTCTGCGTTTGACCTAATTAAAATCTGAGAGGTAGTTGTTTTAAAATGCCAAATGTACCTTTTCCCTTCATCCAGAAGAGTGGAATATTATTTGAACTTTAGATATTTGGATTCACATGTTTTGTTAACGTCATGTCCTGACATAGCCTTTTACATTGCAGATGTAAAATGCAAAACATATCAATGCAAAAATGCCATTGCAGAGTGAAACGATAAATTTGATAATAAATATATTGCAGATCATGTTTGAAAACATATGTTTAAAACAAGCACCAACTTAATATGAACTATGGAAAATAATATTATATTCATTTATTATTGCAAAATAGTTAAAAAATGAAGAAGAGAGATATTGGCTTCAAATTGGCATTCTAATGTATATATGAGTCTGGGTATTAGTGAATTATGGGTACAATGCCAAATAACAATTATTTTAAAGAATTTTTCATATAAAATATCCCAAGATAGTTATTTTTATTTGTCATTTTTAATTACTCTACAGTACCTATTCAAACAATTTAACAAATGAACATAATCATAGAAGATTTATATGTAGTTAGAAAATGATAAATGCAGGCAGTAATGGCATAGTTTACTTGTCCTGCCGTGTTTATGTATTTCTACATCTACAGTGTTGACATGTTCTTAGAGACTTACAGGGAAAGATGATAGAAAAGTAATCCCCTAAATATCAATGACTGAACTGAAGTGCAGACTAAGCACTCTAAAGTTCCAGTTTGCTGCTGGAGAGAAGGCTCTTTGGCCGAAGAGCCCTGACCGCTCTGCCAGGAGACCCAGCTTGCATTCCTTGCACTCATATGGAAGCTCACAACTGTCTTTAACTATGGTATCAGGGGATCTCCTGGTACTGACACATGCTCCTGGCCCATGTGAACACTGTACAGAGTGGCACATACACGCGCATGCAGGCAAACTACCTTACACAGAAAAATATATTTAAAATACATAAATGAAGTTCATATTTGCCTAGTCTTTTATAATACATTATAAATCAAACACGACTCATTTCGAATTTACTTACTAGTGAATTAATAGACCACAGATAATATAGTTAAGTAATATAGACCATAGATAATATAATTTAATTATAATACATAGACATAGCTCTCTATATTATTTTTCTTCAAAATAGAAGTTTATATACATAATCATGAAAATTAAGAATTTTCTAATTAATATTCAGATGTGCATTTAAAAATAATTATATTAAAATATATTTTATCAACACAAGTAGTGATTCTCAGAAAATTTCAAGTTCATATCTGTATTAGAATTTATTTCTTTACCTCAAACTTTTGTGTGATTTAATCTTTGCTGTTAGCTTATGATGGCTCCCATAGTAAAAATAAAATAAAATAAAATAAAACCAAATTAATAAAAATGAATAACTGCTCAGTACTAAAGCAGTATCTAAGAAAAGTAAGTTAGGATTAATTTAGATACCTAGGAGTTTTGATATGTTGAAATTCTATATTGTTGGTAATTCAGTTGCTTTCCACAGGATAACTTGGTTTTAAAATATGTTACTTGTGATGAATACTTCACCTATAACATGAAATCTAATATATCAAGAGGTTATATATGAAAATGCTCACAAAACATATCTGGGATTTTTTTTCTTTAATTAAAACCAACAGACAATAAGAGACATTTAACTGAGATCGTATGTCTACTATTTTTAATGTATTTTTCAGGATAATGTTTTATTTCTTAATTGAGTTTTAAGTATAGGCACTTCAGTGCAGCTGGAGAATAGTTTTTTTTTTGTTATGACACATAACTATAATACAAGAAATGAATCAACCTCTGTTGTGCTCACAGTATCTATTAACTTTAAGCAATCAAAAAGAAAACAGAGCACACATTTTCTGATGAACATCCTTGACAGCAAGAACCAGCATTTACAAATGGACAAGACTGGTTTGGAGGGTGGAGCAGGAGGGTGGGTGCTGCCCCTGGTCTTACAAAAGTTGGAAGTCTCCTTAGGAGCACAGTTGTCATAGTAACCACTTACACAGACCCAGGCTTTGTGGATGGTTTGAAATTATTAACAATGATTGAAGAAAAGTAAGACAGGTCAATCAGATTATTTCACAAACTGATCATTAAGACTATAACTAGAATCAGTGTCTTGCTTTCTCTATAAAATGCTTGTTGTTGACTGAGTAATTACCACAAACGATAGAATGTAGTGTGAAAGGATAAAAAACAACATTACCAAATCCAAAATAGTGTTTTGTCTTTTTAAATTTTGCTTTTGAATCTATCAAGGTTCTCGCTATTATTAGAAGACTTCTATGAAGTATTGATTGGAGCTCATGATTCTGCTTTTGATTTTTAAATTATTCCTTTTATTTGTATTTAGTGCTCTTTAACACTGCTAAACTCTGTGCTTGTATGCACATGTAAACTCTTCTGTCTCTTAATACATGTTTTGTGCTTGTTCAAGCCCAATGTGGGTTATCACTGACTTCAAGCTACAAATAGTAATGTTCTATTATTATGGTTTTATTCACTATTTCCATTTTGTTTATAGAATATTTTATTGGTTTATATAATTATACTAATATAAGCAATACCTTACATCTTTAATACAGTGTTTCACCACAGTACAAATGTCATATATTGTTTCAAGACTAATACAGCTGATACTTTATGTACAATGATAACCCATGATAGTAAACTGACAATGGTTGAAGCTCAAATACCATATATGACATCCATAAAATATATAAAATCACATGAAAAATCATGAAAAATGCTATTATTCTCCAGTTATAGCACTCTGTAAATATGTTCATATATTTAGAGCAGTGCATAATAAACATGCTTCCTGCTTGGCATACAAAATTATTCCTTTCTTTTCTTCCTATTCACAGGCTTTACTTCTCTCATGTATTACTCAGTTGATAAATATATATATAATATATTTATATAATGTATATATGAATATTATACTATATGAAAATTTAGAATTTAGACTATGAGTAATGGAATTATCTCAAGTAACTTTTAAAGTGAACTAATTCTTTTCCTATGTTCATTCCAGACAAGTAGATATTTTAATACTTATTAATGATGACATTTTCAAGTTTGTAATAATACAATCTGGCTAGCTACAAATTTTCTCCTAGTAATGGCTTAGTGATCTTGTTTCATCTGTTGTGTTATTCTGGTCATAGTGACATGTTTGAACAATGCAAAGAGAGATCCTAGGAGACTGAGAACTACAGTTACAGGATCTACAAATAAATTTCTTTCAGAATAGCAAACAGGATAGACATCAGAAGCTGTGGAAGAGTGTCAACTGGATAGGAACCTACTGTAGAGGGTCCTCTGAAAAGTTCTAGCAAACAGGGGATAGAAGCAGATGCTGAGACTCAGGGCCAAACTTTTGGCAGAGTATAGGGAATCTTATGGCAGAAGGAGTTGTATAGAAGGACACTGAGGGAGCAGGATTCCCACAAGGAGAGTGACAAAGCTAAAAAACACACCCTGAGCTCAGAGGGTCCTGTAATGATTGATGCAGTAATCAAGGACTATGCATGGAGAAGACCTAGACACTCTGTTCAGATGTAGCCTATTGGCAGCTCAGTCTCCATGGGGTGCCTAAATAAGGGAGCAGGAGCTGCCTCTGTCATGAACTTTTGTCTGCTCTTTGATCACTTGCTCCTGGCAATGTGGCCTTTTCAGCCCACACAGAAAGAGGATTCTGGCAGTCCTGATGAGACTTGATAACTTATGCACAGATGACAGAGGAGGAGAACTCCCCCTTTCAGTGGACTAGGAGAAGGGGATGAGGGAAGACAGAGGGACAGTGGCATGGGAAGAGTTGAGGAAGGGGGTTGCAATTGGGATATATAATGAAAAAATTGTAAAACAAACAAACAAACAAACAAACACTCCACTGTGTAGCCACTTGGAGCCATGGAAGTTTAATCTGATGATGAGGCCACGAAGGGAGTCATCTTGACATGCCTTGACAAAGGAAAAGGACCAAATGAATTCAGACTTTCTCTCAAAAATATCAAACTACCAATTAAGTTAAATGACAGCATTATAAAGATCCCAATTTTTTATAGAATCTAATTTCTTAATCATAAGAATATAATCCACTTAGACTTTAGTTTTGTGAAGGGTGATAAATATGGATTTATTTGCATTTTTTTCTACATGTAGACATCCTGTTAGACCAGCTTCATTTGTTGACTATATTATCTTTTTTTTTTTTTTTTTCATTTTATAGTTTTGGCTTCTTTGTCAAAAATCAGGTAACCATAGGTGTGTGCATTTATTTCTGGGTCTTCTATTCAATTCCATTGATCCACCATTCTGTTTCTATGCCAGTACCATGCAGGTTTTAGTACTGTTGCTCTATAGGACAGCTTGAGGTCAGGGATGGAGATTCCTCGAGAAGATGTGTTATTGTACAGGATTATTTTTGCAATTCTGGGTTTTTTTTAATGTGAAATTGAGAATTGTTCTTTAAAATTCTATAAAGAATTGTGTTAGTATTTTGATGGGAAATGCATTGAATCTGTACATTACTTTTGGCAGGATGGCCATTTTCATTATGTCAATCTAACTGATCCATGTTTATTGCAGCTCTATTCATAATAGCCAGAATCTGGAATCAACCTAGATGTCCCTCATTGGAGGAATGGATACAGAAATTGTGCTACATTTACACAATGGAATACTACTCAGCTATTAAAAACAAGGAAATCCTGAAATTTGCAGGCAAATTTGCAGAACTAGAAAAGATCATCTTGAGTGAAGTAACCCAGAAGCAGAAAGACACACATGGTATATATTCACTCATATATTATATGTATATTAACCATATATTATAGAATAAACATATTAAAATATATTCTCCTAAAGAAGCTAAACAACAAGGAAGACCCCAAAGAAGATACTCAATCCTCATTCAGAAGGACAAAAACAATAAACATTGAAAGCAGGAGAAGACATGGAACAAGACAAGAGCCTTCCACAGTCAGCCTCTGAAAGACTACTGATCGAGGTATCGAAGCAGAGGCTGAGACTCATAGCCAAACTTTGGGCAGAGTGCAGGTAATATTATGAAAAAAGGGGGAGATAGAAAAACCTGGAGAGGACAGGAGCTCCAAAAGGAGACCAACAGAGCCAATACACCTGCGCCCAGGGCCCCAATACAACTGGGGGTCCTGCAGAGACTGATACCAAGGATAATGTATGGAGAGGACATAAAACCCAGGTTCAGATAGCCCATAGATTCATTCTCCAAGTGGGTCTCCTAGTAAGAGGAACAGGGACTGTCTCTGGCATGAACTCAGTGGCATGCTCTTTGATCACCTCCTTCTAGGGAGTGCAGCCTTGCCAGACCACAGAGGAAGACAATGCAACCAGCTCTGATTAGACTTGATAGACTAGGGTCAAAGAAGGGGAGGAGGATTTCCCTTATTAGTAGACTAGGGGTGGGACATAGGGGAAGAAGAGGGAAGGTGTTGTATGGAGGAGACTAGGGAGGGGGACACAGCCAGGATATCAAATGAATAAATTGTAATTAATGATAATAATAAAAAAATAGAAAAAAGGAATGTGAAAAAAAAATGACTTCTTGCTTCTTAGATATATACCAACAGAAGAACATAAAACCTATTCTACACTTGACAACAATTATTTCTTAAAGTAAAAGAAAATATTATGTTCTCTCTGATTTAGTGCTTCCACTTTTATTCCTTCATAACATTAAAGGGAAATATATGGCTTCTTGTACCTGACATAGAAAATCATGAGAACCGTAGCCCATTCCCAGGACAACATAGAATCTCAACTTATCATCCATAATACTTAATGCAGTTTTATTACCACGAAATCATTAGTATTTTCTTCAGACATATAAATAATATAAATAAAATATATGTACTTCAGAATAGGAACAATACGTTCATATTTCATAAATTATTGGTAATTTATTCTACATTTATTCTGCAATACATTTATCTAAAATTCATCAAGGCGTTTATTTACTCAGGAGTGTTCTTTAGGAACAGAGCATCCAAATAGTACATTTTGTATCTCTTCTTATTTAAGTTTCAACACAGAATTTCATGACAAAAACTGTCTGTTAGCTTCTGAAATTTTTCCCTGTCAGATCTGATTTAGCTTAGGTGACTTGATTTTATGCCATCCCAATGTGGCCTAGAAATCATTTTCAAAGTCAGAAGTAACTTATTCTAACTAATTCTGTCATTTATCATCATTTTAAGTCTCTCTTGAGTAAACTGTGGTTTGCACCAAATTGTGCAATATGGTCTGGAAATGTACCCTAGTGTCTAGAGAATCCTAAAACTCAGACTGTCAAGTTCTTTTCAATTAGGATTTTCTGTAGAATTTCAGTTATAGTAAAACTCATAAAACGGGATATGCATTTGACTTAAGTAGGAAGTGAGATGAGGCTTTCTGCTCTTGTAGTTTGCTGGATATACAGAATCCTGAATTCCTTTACTCAGAAATATAAAATTCATCTGCAATAATTTGGTTTGATTAATATTTTAAACATTTACATAACATATAATGGATAAATATGAATAGTTCATAATTAAATCATTGATCCCACCATGCTGTATCTCAAAAATCCCTAATTTTTAGTTTTGTCCTCCATAATATATCATATTTAATATGACATCACCATTATTTTATTTCTATCATACAAATTTTATTTATAGTTCATGTAATGACAGAACAAGAAAGTTTATTATCCCATTCATTGTACACATTTATAAAATTCGGGATATAACTATAATATACATTACTAATGTATATTATACCACTTTTTATTTACTCACTATTTTTTCCACTTGTGTTTTTCAGAAAGAGAAACACAGTTCAAGGATGAAAAGCTTATTTAGATGCAGAGTTTCAGTCTATGGTTGTCTTCATTGATTGCTCTAAATCTATGGTTAACTGATATCTTAGAGGCAGCACAGCGTGAAAAAAAAAAAAAAAAGTTGCTCAGCTTATGACAGCCAGGAAGCAGAGCAGAAAACAGGATGTCCGGCCTGAGATAAGATGCATACTCAACATTCTGCTGCTAAGATATTCTCATCTCAGCCCAGTTCCACTAATTCCTAGTGGTCAACTATTGAAGCCATTTCCAGTTTGAATGATTGACCAGCTTATTGAAATGGCTCTGGAAACAGCCCACGAATGATCCCCTTTGAGTTAATAACCAAGGAGTCCTTGGTTGTGCATTCACAGTTAACCATCATTCCGTTTCTTAATGATCACAGTTCTATTTGAAGCTGAACATTTGTTTTAGTTCCACATATGAGAGAACACATGATATGTTTTCTTCCATGTCTAGCTTAATTAGTTTAACCTGATATCCTCAAATGCTATTTATTTTCTGCAATTGTCAGAATTTTAGTTTTCTTTATATCTGTAGGAATTAACTGCATTATTCAGGGTTCTCTAGAACTGTGTGTGTGTACATAATGTATACTTCATATAAAATAACATATATTTTACAGGGGTTTATTTGATTTGTTCACTTGATATGGATGGGTAGTCGGACTGTGGCTTTGTTCATGCTGGAGAGGCTATGAACTTGCTACAAGCTCAGTCCATGAGACTGGATGTCATAGCAGCACCAATGTGATGCTGAAAGACTAGAAAATTCCTGAACAAAGAGCTTGTGGCTTTGAAGGATGGCGGATAGAACACACTGGTGAAAAGGGTTACAAAAAGAGTTATGAGGCACTGACAACAGCAATGAGTGGATGAACTACTACTTTTAGTCAGCAAGAGTGATGAGAGCAAAGCAAGCAGCGAAGGTTTTTCCTGGGAGTCTCTTTATATCTGGAAGGTGCTGTTCATTCCCAGTTAGTCTTTCCAAAAATATACCCTCATAGAATACCGCAAAGGCAAATCTCTTAGCTTATCACAGATAAACCAATTTAACAATGAAGAATTATCATCACAATCACAGATATGCACAGCGTGTGTGAATTTTCCATTTAACTGTTGATAAATACACAGAGGATATCTACCTGCCTCTTATACATGGTGAATATTGTTTCAGTTAATATTGGTTCTCATTTATTTCTCATAGGTATTTATCTCATCAGCCTCAATGAATCGGATGCTACCTGTTGTTTATTATTTCACAAACCATATATTCATTTCCACAGCGGCTAACCAATTTGTTTCTCACAAGCAGTAGCCTTATTTTTCCATATCTTTATGTGGAGTTGTCATTATTTCTAAGCAATTTGTTTTCTATGTTTGATGATATGTCATCATATTATTTTTATTTGCATTTTTAATGAGTATCATACTAAATATTTCATAAATGTATTAGGTATATGAATATCAAAGATGTTTCTTTTCAGAATTTTTGTATATGTTAATTTCACTATAATTTTATTGTTAAATATTATTTTAATCATTTGTATTTTAGATATTAATCTACCACTTTTTGAAAAGATGGCAGATATGTTCTTTCACTTTTAGGTTGCTTCATTTTCTATTACTTTTTCAGTATGTACAGACGATTCTTTGGTGTAATACTGTTTCTTAATTGTTTTTATTTTAAATTATAAACACTGCCTTTGTGGGATTTTTATGTTTGGTTTTAAGAAAGAAGTTGGATGTATATTAAGATAAAATAATTCAGACAAATGTATTGCTTCAGTATCTACTAGAACTGGAATAGCATGAAAGATCCTGTCTGTTTCAAAAAATATGAGATACTTTCACAGCAGATACAGGATAGGAGACAGGAAGACAGGAGCACAATTACGTGCTCCTTCACAAACAGATTTTGTTTTGCAGTACAGGCAGGGGCTGAGGATGTACTCAGTCACGACACATCATTACAAAGTCCAGACTTCAAAGCAGGCATCAACAATCTCAAGCTCAGAGTGGCAAATGTTTCCTCAAAATTTTCTGTTTTTTTGTCCATATCGTATTTCCCTGTTAATTGTATTTTGAAATATCTGATTTGATTTAATTTATTGTTTAAGTTTCAGATTTGTGAAATTCCAGCTGTGAATTTTTATCAGAAGTTGAGCCTATTGTTATACCCAGTTCGCGAGCCCCCAAAAGATCTCCAGGAATCGACTCCGTTGCAAAACACATGAGGGTCTCTTTATTGAAAATTACAAGCTGCAGCTCGGGCCTACACAGCACCCACCGCCGAAGTGGTGGGAGCTGACCGCCCTGCGCCCAGGTTAGTGGGGTGATTTATAGATTCTGGTCCATCCCAGCATGCCCAAGGCAGGGGTAATTCCTGTCTGGCAAGCATCTATTGGTCAAGGTGCTACATTTTGACTCGATTGGCTATTATAGGAAAGTTCCCAGAACATTGATGACCAGGTGTCCCTCCCTAGGGGGAGGGCCCAGTTTCCTAGCAACTGTATCTCTAGTGGGTGGGGAAAGAATGCAGCGAGGTAGCTCTCCCCTCAGGGAACTTACTGCTATACCGCGCCTACTCTACATAGTGTTAACAATCGCTGCTTATCTTTTGGTCTCTCACTATGATCTGTTTGTTTATAAATATATTTATTAATAGGTATTTAGTTAATAGTAATTTTAAGATGTTTTAATACTTAATAAAAAATCTGCATGAGGTTTAACTAGTTCTTCCCTATGAAGAACTAGCTTCCCTATTAAATGTTTTTTATTCTAAAATACAACAATATAAGACAATTTTTATTATCTCTTCCAAACATGTTTTATATTTACAATATTAATGTTCACAATTATTTTTATTCAATAGAGGTCTCTCTTATATACTTATAAAAATTATTGCATTTGTTTCTTTAGAATATATATTATTCATATCTATCTCATTTATATTTATTTTCATTCAAATAGGTTTCCATAAAAGTGATATTTTATTGATTATTTTTTACATGTTATATGTTATATCTTTAATATTGCTATTACTTAATAGTAACAGTATGGATTCATTTGAATAAGAAATATTTTAGATTGTAGGACTGCCATAATACCATAACATAGGTTTAGATTCCTCCCTTGAATAATTTCAGAAATGACAAATAATTAACATAAGGGCAGATTAGGTAAATGAACAAAATAGGCGATTTAAATATTAAAGGTTTATTTATACATAATCTCACAGTGGGAAGAGCTAAGAGTGAGATCCTGTAAGGTTCATTTTTTTTTCTCAGAGCTATTTAAAAATAACTGTTCTAAGCCTTTTATTTTGAATTACAAGAAACTGCTTTCTGGCTGTTTTTAAAAAATATGAAACACACACAATACCTCAAATTCTCTCTATTTTCCCCTCTTTCTCTCCATTTCTATCTCTGGTTCTTTCTGTCTGTCTGTGTCATCTCAGTCTTTCTCTCTCTGTTATTTCTCTCTCTCTCTCTCTTATATAAATATATATATATGTCTGTGTGTCTGTTTATCTCTGTAGTCTCGGTCTCTCTGTCTCTCTTGCTTCTCTCTGTATGTCTGTATTTGTGTCTGTATGTTTGTCTGTCTGCTTATCTCTGAAAATATATTATTTTTAATTCTACAATATCTTTGATAGTCTCATTTGTTTAAATAATAAATTCTTCTTTAAAGGTTTCATTTCTAAAATAATTTTTAATGTCTCATCTTTAAAAATGATTGCATCTATATACTTGGGCTTAAAAACTACGTTTGTTGGAAGACAATTAAAATGATCACACATAGGCAAATAAATGTCTAATTTGCATTATTTAATTTTCTTCAACTGTTTTACTGTAGTTCAGTATTTCATTTTTCCTTCCCTTTTTTTTAATGTTAAGGACTGTTATATAGTAGATATTATTAATTTGGTAAAAATTTGACATACTTTTAAAGAACATGAATTAATTCATTCAACATAGTGAGCGTGAAAACCCTATTATACATCTATATGTAGGTAGATATATGTATATGCATTTAAGTTGTCAAACAAGTTGATTGCTAATGTTATGTGTTTATGTCACCTGGTAGTAATGTTTTTTTATTATATGTAATTATGGATTTGGTCTGAATTTTAAATAGTGCTAGTTCCTCTAAAGGGTTTAAAAATTTTAAGTTTCTCAATATACAAGTTTTTTAGTTGCATTCCTTACTACAAGGTTGATCATTTTGACATTACAAAAGACTCTCTTAGTGTTTACACTGAAAACAAATGCCCATGTGTATTTTCCTTCCTTCCTTCATTTCCTTACTTCATTCTCACCCAGTATAGATTCAGATTTTTTCAAGGACTTGTTAGGAAAATTAGGATTCACTTCCTGCTATTACAAAAGACCACACAATGTTTTTTTGTTGTCGTTATTTTGTTTTGTTTTGTTTTTTATCTGGAGATGGTAGTTGTTGCTGTATATTCAGATTTTACAGTAAGAGAGTTTTAGAATATACCTGATAGAATCTGAAAAGCAGGGTCAGCTCATCACACTTCTAAAACAAGTCCAAGAGAGCTGTAGGGAGAAGTGAAAGATCTGTAGGAATAATAATCTGTGTGCAGCAAACCCAAATAATAGTAGAGATGAAAGGGGGTATTACGTATAACACAAGAAATGTGTAAGAGACAACATAAAATTCTTGAAAGATCACTTAAAGTCGTCCATGATAGACAACTTAAACTTTGAAAGTCTGTTATTTCAGAGTATGAAATGGCTTTAATAATTGCCTATCACCTACTGAGAAAGGTATACTTGTGCTGCTCTTGATCTCCTTTTCTACCATTAATCTCGATTTATATAAAGAAATAAACATGGTGACACTGATACTATATTCAGAAGACTTCTTGGTCTATATTTAGGTATTTTAATGTTTTCTTTTTTTAAATTTTTTATTAATTACACTTTATTAATTTTGTATCCCCCCATAAGCCCCTCCCTCCTCCCCTCCCGATCCCACCCTCCCTCCCCCTTCTTCATGCATGCCCCTCCCAAGTCCACTGATAGGGGAGGTCCTCCTCTCCTTCCTTCTGATCTTAGTCTATCAGTTCTCCTCAAAAGTGGCTGCATTGTCCTCTTCTGTGGCCTAGTAAGGCTGCTCCCCCCCCCCAGGGGGAGGCGATCAAAGAGCAGGCCAATCAGATTATGTCAGAGGCAGTCCCTCTTCACATTACTATGTAATGTTTTCATTACATACTACCCATTTCAAACTACCCATTTACATACTCATTTTGAGTACATATATATATATGTATTATATTATATCAAAAGATTTCATTTTAATAACTAATTAAACAATAGCACTTGTTTGCTTTTAGTTTGCCTGAATATAGCTCTCCTTGTTTCAGACAACTGTCTTTTTTACTGCTAATTGCACTCTCTCCCACATTCTGGAACAGAGTGAATCTGAATGAATCTTTATAAAGTAAACACCTGGACATCTTCAATAGGTCACACACTTAAAAGTAGGGGCTTGGTTTAATAAACTATAAAGTGAATAATTTAGTGAATATAGGAAATAACCTACTAAAGGAGAAATTACTGAATGTAAGCACTTGCAAGAGAGTAAGCTGTAATAATTTATTTTTTTTTTTAAAAAAAAAAACAAGTTATTGGCTATCAGATAGTAGAATTCAGTTAGACTCTGGAGAGGAAAGATAAATTTGAGATCTGTGGAATTCTGTTTCTGACGCTCTCTGACTGAATTTCGGGATTCAATGATAAACCAGTATATTTACACATCCTCAAGAGTAGTAAATTCTAGAGACAAGAATCAAATTCAGCTTCCAATCCAATCTTACTATCTGCAATGGGTACTTATTTGCTTGTCTGTACTGTTACTTGTATGTAGAGCATGATGATAATAGTGACTGTTGAGGAAATAATATATACTGTAATTCACACTTTACAATGATTTGTAATAAATGTAAATATTAAGGGATTTACTATTTATTAGATGTGACAAATCAATTCATCAAAACAGAGTCTCTGCATATCATTCTATTTACTGAATTTTGAAATAGCCAATAGTATACAGTGAAGAACATGGGTCCTCAGTACACTCAGTATTTCTTTGCTATAACACAAACATAAAACAGAGAAAAATGGCATCAGGGCTTTCAAATGCTTAGTTGTAGAGAGTAGCTGAGTAGAGAGGACCTATACTCCCTGCTGAGATGTAGTCCACATGCAACTCAGTCTCCATGTGTGTCCCCCAGTAAGAGAAGAAGAGAAACTCTCTGACACAAACTCAGTTACCTGTTTCTTGATCACTTCTCCCTGATGGGTGACTTAGCCAGTGCACAGAAGAAGAGGATCCAAACAGTCCTGATGAAACCTGAAAGGCTAGGGTCAGACAGTAGGGGAAGAGGACCACCCCTATCAGTGAACTAAGGGAGATGAATAGGGGAAGAAGAAAGAAGGAGGGTGAGACCAGGAGCAGATGAGGGAGAGGGCTACAACTGGAATACAAAGTGAATAAAATGTAAATAATAATAATAATAATAACAATAATAATAATAATGAAGAACTGGGAATGTGCGACATCAAGACCCAGCTATATCACTCCTCTGCCTATATCCGAAAGATGCTCAACCACACAACAAGGACATTTGCTCAACTATGTTCATGGAAGCTTTATTTGTAATAGCCAGAATCTGGAAACAATCCAGATGTCCCTCTGTAGAATGACTACAGAAATTGTGGTACATTCACACAACGGTGAATGTATTAAAAATAAGGAAATCATGGAATTTGCAAGCAAGTGGCTAGAACTAAAAAAGATCATCTTTAATGAGGTAACCCAGAGCAGAAAGACAAATATACTATATACTCACTTATAGGTAGATATTAGACATATAATATAGGACAAACATACTAAAAGCTAGACTTAAAGAAGCTAAACAACAAGGAAGACCCTAGGGATAATGATTCTTAATTGCCATTCAGAAAGAAAAACAAGATAGACACAGAAATGGTAGAACAGAGGAAACAGGACGAGAACCTACCAGATGTTATCTAAAAGACTCCAACGAGCAGGGATGGAAGCAGATGCAGACACTCACAACCAAACTTGGACAGAGCACAGGGAGTCTTATGGAAGAAGGGGGAGACAGAAAAACCTAGAGGGGACAGGAACTCCATGGGGAGACTGACAAAGCCAAAATGATAGGCCCAGGAGAGCATGCAGAAACTGATGCATCAACCAAGGATCATGCATGGAGAGGACCTAGACCCTCTGCTCAGGTGTAGACCATAGTCATCTCAGTCACCCTGTAGGTTTCCTAATAAAAGAATAGGCAGTCTCTGACATGAATTCCCTTGCCTGCTTTTTTATCACTTCCCCCTGGCAGGGTGACCTAGCCAGCCCACAGAGGAAGAAGATTCATGTAGTCCTGATGAGACCTGATAGGCTAGGGTCAGATTGTAAGAATGTACAGATAGTAAGGGAGGAGAAATTCCTCTATCAGTGGACTACGGGAGAGGGTTGGGGGAAGAGGGAGAGAGGATGGTACTGAGAGGAGATAAGGGAAGGGACTACAACTAGGGTACAAAGTGAATAATTGTAAATAATAATAATAATAATAATAAAAAATTGAAAACAGAGAAATAGAGTTGTATCATCATGTATTCTTGTTTGAGTAATATTGAGAACATATTCAGCCAATTTATATATAACTGTGTTCAGATTTGTATTGTATGAAAAATAAAATCAGTAGTGTTAATGATAAATAGAAAGATAGCTCTTTTTCATGGTTCAATAGGATTAACATAACAACAATGATCATCTTACCAATAGCAACCTACAGATTCAATGAAATTCCCATCAAAACACCAACACAATTCTTTACAGGGCTTGAAAGAACAATACTCAACTTCATGTAGTAAAACAAAACACCCAGGATAGGTGAAACAATCCTATATAATAGAAATACTTCTGGAGGTATGGCAACTGCAGATTTCAAGCTATACCACAGAGCTGTAGTAATAAAAATAATTTTTAAAACCCACATGGTATTGGTATAAAAAGAGACATTTGATCAATAGAATCAAATTGAAGACTCAGACATAAATCTGTACATCTGATTTTTGAAGAAAAAAAAAAAAAAGCCAGAAATACACAATAGAAAAAAACAAAGCATCTTCATCAAATGATGCTAGTCTAACTGGAGTGAGTATGTAGAAACAGATCCATATAAATCACTTTACATACAACTCAAGACCAAGTACACCTGTCAAAGTTCATCATGGGGATGAGCAAACAGCCCAGTGGACAAAACTTTCTGTGTAATCACACTGATAAGAGTTTGGATCTAACAGTGGCATGTGCAACTCCAAGAATCACTGAGGCTTCCTGGCTACCATGCTAGCCATTTAACACAAACTCCAAATTAAATGATGGGTGCTTCTTCAAAGGAACACGGTGGAGAAGGACAGAAGAGAACGAGTGAAACCTTCTTTGTTTTCCACATGTACAAGGTCTTGCCAAAACACACTAGAGCATACACACACAAAGGAAAACACATATAAAATACTTATTACTATGCTTCTGTACAGTATGAGAGCTTCTTTCATTAACATCCATGATTACTCATATGTAGTTTTTCTAAGCCAAGAAAAAAAAATCACATTTATTTATGACAATAACATATGCCTTTTATAGCTTGTATTACAATTCCTTAAGTCGTTTAAAATGTTTTTGGCATAAACATCCTTATACAGGGTTAAATCTTAAGATAAAATGCTTGTATAATCTGATAATCTCATGCTCTGGAAAAGAAAACTTGACTATTTTGCCTCATACACCTGTTTAGTATAAACTCTTTATATGCTATTCAGTACCTATTTATTCCTCATGTAAAGCTTCAGGGTACTTTTTTTTTAATTTGTGGAGTATAAGTAGCTATTTTAGAAATAAAGAAATTGTCTTATAGAGAACTTTGTGTTAGAATTTGCTTTATTTAATCATACTTTCTCTAGCTTATTCCCAAATCACATAAAACTGTGTACTAGAGTGTGAGTTTCCCATTGCTGTAGAGCATAATGGGTACCATTCATATTTACTTACCATAAGATTCTGCTCTAAGCATTCTAATCTTTTACTATAATGCTTCTGAAAATTTTCTTATCCCTGTCCATTGACCTTTCTAAAAGACATTCCACACTATGGCATATTCTAGTGTGAAAATGTCCATCTCCTAAACATACTAGACTGCCAAATAATCCCAGAGTGAATTATCCCAAGAAATAATTATCACTTTTCTAGTTTTTTTCAGTGGGTGGAGACTCATACATTCTTGCAAACATTATAGGCTGTTGCCATTATCTGTTGTTTGTCCTCCAGAACTTGATGGTAATACCCTGCTTCTGGAGACACTACATACTTGTGTTATAAGGAATCAGCAAATCAAATGATTCTCATCTGGAAGGTACATCCAAATTGTCTATCTTGCATACTGTTAGAAGCTTTACTATAATCCACTGGACAATCCTAGAAAGGATGATAATTATCGGCCAGGTAGGATGTGTGCCCTGCTGCGATATAAGCATGGAAGTAACAGAGATAACAGGTGCTTTAGATTGGACATTTCACACTTCACAGGAAGAAATGCAGTCCTGGTGCTGAAAATCCAGCCAAGAATACACATGCGGGGGAGCTCACAGGTGCAAGGGGCAAATCCACTACTGCTCTTTTGCTAAATGTAAATAGTATCAAACGGCTCTTTAAATTATATATATGTATTTACCCATATGTTGCTATAACTCTCAGACCTCATCAGAAAAATAAAAATAAGAAAATCTTTATGCAGTGTACAGTGGTCAACTCTGAAATTTACATCAGCTCACATGGAAGAGAATGTCAGTGATGTCTGAGACCATGAACTTGAGACATCGATATCACACGTCTATCTTCTGTAATGCACAAGGAACTTCATAGAAGGAGAGATGGCAGAATTCTAAAGTGCAGAGGTCAGGGAGTCCTGGAGTAAAATAATGTCTTGTCTTAACATGACTGGCAGTTCACAGAGCTGTGGTCACAAGATGTAGTCAGTCATCACTCCTGAGTGTGAAAGAGGGACTAGGGACCCTTCATCCAGTAGTTGCAGAGTTATTGATAGTTGCTGGCTTCTGGGAAAGAACAAGTTAAGTTTTCTTTCGAGGTATAGCCCTGTTATGTCCACCACTTTCCCTTAGATATGACATCAACACTTACATAGTGTAATTTTGGAAAACATTATGGTACCTAGGCACAGAACAATGTGGAAAGTATGAGTACTTCTCATCCATCTATCATTTTTGCCTTCTTCTTGTTAGTAAGTTGCCAAAATTTCTGCTTGTGAACTATTGGAAATTCTTCTCTGTCAGCAGCCTACTCTAATGTCCCATCAGAACTAAAGTGTAGAAGCAACTCACACGTGAGTTTACAAATAATACAAATTGGAATGAGTGGATTATTAAAAATAATACAAAAACAGACATACTCAAATACACACACAAACAAGAGAGAGGCAGTGAGAGAGGAAGAGAAAGAGAGAGAGGATACAAAATATGTGAATTTGTGGAGGGTATAGAAATGTCAGTGGCCCTGTTGGGTAAATATTATCGAAATACAGTGTATGAGATTCTCAAACAATTACAACAAAACTTTAAAAGTTTTTCCTATATTATATGTCTATATGAGTAAGTGTATCCCATGTGTGTCTTTCTACTTCTGGGATAGTACACTCAGGATGATCTTTTCCAGATCCCACCACTTACTTGCAAATTTCATGATTTCCTTGTTTTTTTATTGCTGAGTAATATTCCATTGTATAGATGTACCACAATTTCTGTATCCATTCCTCCACTGAGAGGCATCTGGGCTGTCTCCAACTTCTGGCTCTTACAAATAAGCTGCTACAAACATGGTTGAGCTAATGTCCTTATTGTGTACTTGAGCCTCTTTTGGGTATATGCCTAGGAGTGGTATAGCTGGATCTCGAGGAAGCACTATTCCTAGTTGTCTGAGGAAGAGCCAGATTGCTTTGCAGAGTGGTTGTACCAGTTTACATTCCCACCAGCAGTGGAGGAGGGTTCCCCTTTCTCCGCAACCTCTCCAGCATGTATTGTCACTTGAGTTTTTGATCTTAGCCATTCTGATGGGTATAAGGTGAAATCTTAGGGTCTTTTTGATTTGCATTTCCCTTATGACTAAGGACGTTGAAAATTTCTTTAAGTGTTCTTTAAGTGTATTCGATAAACCTCTAATAAGAACTAAAGATTGACTGGTTTCTGCCTTCCACCTTCCCAATGGTGAGTGCTCTCTGTCACAAACAATTCCACATTTGGCTAAGGCTGAGGATCTGGCTTGCTTCAGTGTATGTGGACCTATCTGCATTGCCCACGTGGCACACTGGGGTTGGCTACCCAGAGGCTATTTAAGCTGTGGGTTGGCTTTCCCCAGGGTCAGATGATTGTTCAAGGTTCCTGAATAAACTGCATTGAAAAAAAAAAAAGAATTCTCTCTTGTCCGCTCAATTGATTAAGATGATCAATCCTCGTTTAGAAAGACAGATGGGATGTGCATTGAATGTATGACAGGAGTCTACTGAGCGCATCTGAAAGACTCTAACTAGCAGTGTTTTCAAAGCAAAGACTCATGACCAAACCTTTGGCAGAGTACAGGGAATCATAAGAAAGAAGGGGAGTTAGTCTGATGGGGAAAGGATAAGAGCTCCACAAGGACCAAATATATCTGGGCACAGGGTCTTTTCTGAGACTGACATTCAACCAAGGACCATGTATGGATATAACCTAGAACCTCCACTCAGATGTAGCCTGTGGTAGCTCAGTAACCAATTGGTTTCCCAAAGTGAGAGGAACAAGGACTATTTCTAACAGGAACTCAATGACTGTCTCTTTGGTCTCCCCACCCCCGAAGGGAGGAGCAGTCCTGTTAGGCCACAGAGGAGGGCTTTGCAGCCAGTCCTGAAGATACCTGATAAAACAGGATCAAATGAATAGGGAGGAGGTCCCCCCATCAGTGGACTTGGAAAGGGGCACGGTGGAGATGAGGGAGGGAGGGAGGGACTGGGAGGGAATGAGGGATCGGGACACGGCTGGGATACAGAGTTAATAAAATGTAACAGATAAATAAATAAATAAATAAATAAAAAAGAAAACAAGGAAAAAAAATAAAAACAAGTTTTAAACTTAAAAAAAAAGAATTCTCTCTTTAGCTCTGTACTCCATTTTTAATTGGATTACTTGATTTGTTGCTGTTTAACTTCTTGAGTTCTTTATATATATACTGGATATTAGTCCTCTGTCAGATATAGGGTATATACTCACTCATATAGACATATAATATAGGATAAACCTACTAAAATCTGTACACCTAAAGCAACTAATCAAGAGGGAAGACTCTTGCTAAAATGCTCAATCCCTATCCAGAAAGCCAAAGAGGATGGACATCAGAAGAAGGATAAAAGAGGGAACAAGTCAGGAGCCTAATAGAGAGGACCTCTGAAAGGCTCTGCCCTTCAGACTAACAAAGCAGATGCTGAGACTTATGGGCAACTTTTGGGCAGAGTGCAGGGAATCTTATGAAAGAAGGGGGAAACAGGAAGATCTGGAGAGAACAGTAAGATCTCCACAAGGACAGCAACAGAACCAAAAAAATCTGAGCACAGGGGTCTTTTCTGAGACTGATACTCCAACCAAGGACCATGCATGGAGATAACCTAAGACCCCTGCACAGATGTGGCCCATGGCAATTCAGTATCCAAGTGGGTTCCATTGTAATAGGAACAGGGACTGTCTCTGATATGAACTGATTGGCCTGCTCTTTAATTACCTCCCGTGAGGAGGAAGCAGCATTACCAGGCCACAGAAGAAGACAATGCAGCCACTCCTGATGAGACCTAATTGATTAGTATCAGAAGGAAGGAAAAGAAGACTTCCCCTGTCAGTGGACTTGGGGAGGGGCATGCATGCACAAAGGGGAGGAAGGGAGGGATTGGGATGGGAGGAGGGAGGGAACCACAGGGGGATACAAAGTGAATAAAGTGTAATTAATAAAGAATTTAAAAAAAACATTCAAAAAAGTTTTTCATATTCCTGGGAATCTAGAATTAAAACTGCATGCAGGCATGTCAAAATAATATTACCAGACAGACCACTTCATTGCTTGTCTTTGATGGGACTGATATGCTACCTAACACATTAACAAGAGATTTGTTTTTAGTGCTTTTGAAAGAAGTACCCGTTTTATTGCTTTTACAGCTTCCTGAGGTTTCTGTCATATCTTGGCTGCAGATTACCTTCTTAAAATCAACAGTTGTAACTGAGTTAAGTCCTGTAACCTTTCTTCTTCTTTCTCCTGTCTATAGACACCTCATGATTATAAAGTCTACCTAAAAATTATCAGGGTGGTCATCATCTTCTGCCAGTTGATTGCAGCTTTGTTCCTATTCAAAAATCTTAATATATCTTTTCTATGTAGCCTAATTCATTTATGAATTGCATAGATTAGGACATGGCGTTAGGTCATTGTTATGCCCAACAGCACACAAATTCATCATTATCTAGATTCTAGTATATTTTTAACTGTTGACTTTTCAAGCCTGATTAAATAGCCAGTAAGAAAGTTTCTTTAAATCCAACAAAACATGTCTTTAAGTAATTAACTGCTTTGTTGATGTTATATGCTTTTGGTATCAAGGTTTATGCTAGGATAACACTTTCATCATCTTTGGCCATTTTCTTCTACATGTTAGCTCTAATGGGACATTGCAGTAAGTTGATGATAGACAGAGGGGAATTTCTAACAGTCTGTAAGCATAAATTTTAACAATTTACTGACAAGGAGAGAGCAACAGTGGATAGATGGATGAGAAGTATTCATAGTATCCACATTTCTCTGTGCCTTGGTATCATAATGTTTTCCAAAATGACTCTACATAGGTGTTGATGTCATTGTTTTGCCTTATTCATTCTATGATCATAATCCATATAATAATTATCTACATATATGCGCAAATTGAGATTCTCGGTTTCTTCCTCTTAGGTCATAGAGCAAGATCCCAAAGTGACATTGGTGGTCGCAATGACTCACACTCAGCTGAGCAGTGTTTTTCTGTGAAACAGGAACCTAAAGTGCTTTTCAGAAGCCCTTAGCACTGTCTGAACATTGCTACTCACAATGGTCAGCACCTAATACGTAAGAAAAGGCCCTCATGCCAACCATCTGGCTGTTTCTGTTTTCCAGCAGCCTTTCCCTGTCAGGCATGTATACAAAAGCAAACACATTTTTAATGCTGGGTGCTCTCTTTTCCTGTCTGAGACAAATACCTACAGATTGGGAGAAAATCTTCACTAGCCCTACATCCAAGAGAGAACTAATATCTAAAATATTTAGGGAGCTACAGAAGTTAAACACCAACAAACAAAACAACCCAATAAAAAATTGGTGTACCAAGAATTTTTTTTTTTTTTTTTTTTGGTGGATGGGCCACATGCACCGTGGCATCACTAACTGGATTCAGTGGGTTATTATTATTTTTTTTACTATTAATTACACTTTATTCATTTTGTATTCCCCCATAAGCCCCTCTCTCCTCTCCTCCCCATCCCACCCTTCCTCCCTCTTGGAATCTCTAATGTCCAAGAAGCACTTAAAGGAATGTTCAACATCCTTACCCATCAGGCAAATGCAAATCAAAAGGACTTTGAGATTCCATCTAACACACATCAGCATGGCTAAGATAAAAAACTCAAGTCATGTCATATGCTGGCAAGGATGTGGAGCAAGGGGTACACTCCTCCATCGCTCATGGGAGTGCAAACTTGTGCAGCCACTGTGGAAATCAATCTGGAGATTTCTCAGAAAAGTGAAAATTGATCTACCTCAAGACCTAGCTGTACTATTCCTGGGCATATACCCAAAAGATGTTCCACCATACCACAAGGATACCCATTCATTTAAGTTCATAGCAGCTTATTAGTAATAGCCAGTAACTGGAAACAACCTAGATGTTCCTCCACCAAAGAATAGATAAGGAAAATGTGGTACATTTATACAATGGAATACTATTCAGCTATTTAAAGCAAGAAAATCGTGCAATTTGCAGGCAAAAGTATGGAACTAAAAAAAATATTATCCTGAGTGAGGTAACCCATTTTCAGAAAGACACATCTAATAAGTACTCAATTTTAAGTGGAATTTAGCCACATAGTACATGATAACCACTCCACAATCCACAGACCCAAAGAAGCTAAGTAACAAGGAAGGACCAAGGGAAGATGCTTGATTTCCCACAGAAGGGAAAATATAGACCAGAAGTGGAAGAAGAAAGAGAACTAGGTGGAAGATGGGTTGGGAAGAGGAATGATGGTAGAAATCAGGTCGAGGAAGAGCAGGGGTGGAGTGAGAGGGCTTGGAGTGAGAAGGAAAACTGATGGGTGTGGCACTTCTGGAAAAAACTGGAGACCATTGACAGGGTAGGCTTCTGGGAGGGTATGTGGATGACTCTAGATGATATTCCTAGCTGCGGGGGACATGGACACTGAAAGGGCAACGGGGCTTCATGTGAAGGAAAAGGGACACAAACCCACCCCAAAACATCTTCAACTCAAAATTTAGTCTGCCTATGAGTTGAGAAAAGAATAAAAATGGAGCAGAGATTGAGGGAAGAGCCAACCAATGCCTGGCACAGCTTGAGACCCAGCCCATGGGAGACAGCCAACACCTGACACTATTAATGATACTCTGCTATGCTTGCAGACAGGAGACTAGCATAACGACTCTGACTCTGAGAAGCTGCACCCAGCAGCAAAACAAAACAGGTGCAGAGACTCAGAGTCAAGGAGCTCAAGGTGTCTTGTGGAAGAGTAGTGGGAAGGATAGAGAGAAACAGAGTAGAGAAGAACTCCATGAGAAGACCAACAGTGTATACTAAGGGAGGACTATTGGGGCTCACAGAGACTGAACTGTCAAAGAAATATTATGCATGGATTGGACCTAGGTCCTCTACACATATGCAGTTAATGGGCAGCTCATTCGTCATTAGTGACCCTTAGCAATTTCAGAGGGGCAGGTCTCTGATGTTGACTCTGTTGCCTGCTTTTGGATCACTTTCCCCCAGCTGGGCTGCCTTGTTGGTCCTCAGGTGAAGATGTGCTTAGAACTGATGCTACTTTATGTGCCAGGGCAGGCTGGTAGGGGGATCTCCCCTTTTCTGAATAGAAGTGGTCAGGGATGGAGATGATGATGGGGGCGTGGGACCAGGAGGAAAAGAGGGAAGAGGCTATGATACAGATGTAAAAAAATAAATAAATGTTTTTTAAAAAGAAAATTTTATCATCATCATCATCATTATGATTCATTAAATTGTTGTCTCTCTCTAAAGAGAAAAGATAGGTTTTTCTGAAATAAAGAGCAGTCCAGGTAAGCAGTCGAGGTTTGTTTTTAGAAACCTTTAAGAGGGAAAGAATTTCCAGTAGAAATTATAAATGACAAAAGTATGATCACAGATATGTAACTATGAATATCCTTCTTTCTTTTTCTATGTGGCTTTGCTTGCTATCTTGAAAGCTTTTGCTAAAAAGGAAACTTTCTTTGTATTAGGGTTTGTATAATTTTTGAGTGTAGTTTTTTTTTTAATCTATATAATCAGTTGCAAACATGTTATTTTAAACTTGTAACAAAGGATTGATAGTTAAAAATGTATGTTGAGGTAATCTGAATTTGCTACAGCATACCAAACTATATTCTATTCAGCATGTCATATATGTAACTTGGGTTCAGTTCTTCTTTGCTAAAAATAATACTTATTAATATTGTGTATTTGATGATTAGATTTATAAATTCTTAAGATATACCAGGCTAACAGAAACTGACTTAAAGATGTAACCATTTCTAAATTTTTTAACCACATTAAACTCTAGCTATTTGAATAAGTTTAGTCAAACAATAATAACCATAATAACTTCCAGCTAAACAAACAAAAAAACTGTGATATTTTGCAAAACTACATGGATAAGAAAAATGAAGTTTTCAGTCTTTCTGTGTGCTATATTTATGGTTTAACTTTTATTTTGATATTAAGGGATTTTCAATTCAAAATTTATAAATTTTAAGGCTATGAGTCTCAGCCTCTGCTTCGATACCCTGTTGGGTAGAGTCATTCAGAGGCCCTTTGTTGTTGGCACCCGTCCTGTTCCCTGTTTTCTCCCTGTTCTGAAGTTTATCCATTTGCTTTTCTTTTTTTTAAGATTTATTTATTTTTATGTATATGAGTGTTCTATCTGCATTTACATCTGCCAGAAGAAGGAATCAGTTCACATTATAGATTGTTGTGAGCCACCATGTGGTTGCTGGGAATTGAACTCATGACCATTGGAAGAGCAGACAGTGCTCTTAACCACTGAACCATCTCTCCAGCCCCTCCATTTGCTTTTCTGAGTGAGGATTGAGCATCTCACCCAGGGTCCTCATCCTTGCTTAGCTTGTTCAGATATACAGATTTTAATATGTTTATCTTATATTATATGTCTAATATCCACTTATAAGTGAGCATATATCATGTGTGTCTTTCTACTTTGCAATCTTTTCCATTTAAAAGTTACTTATTATAAACCATTAAAGATGATTAAGGCGTGCAAGTTAATAGTGACCTAGAAATTGAAAAACTTATTGCATGAACTCATAATCATTTTTATAGTAATGTTAAGTACAAATGTAATTCATTTATACAGACAAGCTTATATCTTGACCAATTTTTATCTCACATCATTTTCTTTTGCCTGTGCTGTCAAAGTTAAATAAATTAAAACAGGTTTATAGATACTTAAATTTTGTATAATATTTAGTGTATCTGGTTTTATGTTGAGGTCTTTGATCCACACTGATTTTAGTTTTGTGCAGGGTGATAAATATGGATCTATTTGTATTTTTCTACAGGTAGACATCCTGTTAGAATTAACGCCGTTTGTTGAAGATGCTCTTTTTTTCCATTGTATGATTTTTGACTTCTTTGTCAAAAATGAAGTGTCCATAGGTGTGTGGTTTTATTTCTGGGTCATAGAGGGCATCTGTAAGTTTCCACCCAGCAGGGTATCAAAGCAGATGCTGAGACTCATACTCAAACTTTGGGCAGAGTACAGGGAATCTTATGAAAGAAAGGGGAGATAAAAAAACCTGGAGGGAACAGGAGCTCCACAAGGAGAGCAACAAAACCAACAATTCTAGGCGCAGGGGGCTTTTCTGAGACTGATACTCCAACTAAGAACCATGCATGGAGAGAATCTATAAGCCCTGCACAGATGTAGCCCATGGCAACTTAGCCTCCAAGTGGATTCCCTAGTAATGGGAACAGGGACTGTCTCTTACAAGAACTCAGTGGCTAGCTCTTTGATTATCTCCCCCTGAGAGGGCAGCAGCATTACCAGGCCACAGAGGAAGACAATACAGCCACTCCTGATGAAACCTGATAGGAAAGGGTCAGATGGAAGGGGAGGAGGACCTCCCCTACCAGTGGACTTGGGAAGGAGCATGGGAGGAGATGAGGGATGAAGGGTGGGATTGGAAGGGAATGAAGGAAGGGGCTACAGTTGGGATTCAAAGTGAGTAAACTTTAATTAATAAAAAATAAATTAAAAAAATTTAATATAAACTAATATTAAAAAGCAAGTACATTAAAGCAAATGGACAAAACAAAAAACACCCAAAAACCTTAAGAGACTATGTTATGTCTTTCAGATTCCTCAAAGACTCCTCCAAATATGGCACTTAAGGTGATTATTGGAAGAGAGAGACAAGAAAGAAGTAAGTGGCTTTTCATGATAGGCAGAAGTGCCGGCTTCTGGCAGCATCCCTGAGGCCATCTCCAAAGAAGATGGGACATCTTCAGGCTCCACTTGGGTCCCTGCCCTGAGATATCTGTCCTTTATAAAGCCATCAAAATTATCATGAAGGATTACTGTTTCACTGTCATGGTACAAGTTTTGTTTTTGTGTATTAATTCTTACACTATTATTTCTACAGAGAACGGCTGTGCTCAATAATTTCTTGCTTTGCCAGCTTATATTTCTCATAGTGGTTGCTTACTCAAGTACCCAAAAATGTGGGAGGAGGCAGTGTTCCTTCAGACTCCCTGGGACAGTGTCTGGAAACCAAAGTCCTATCCCGCACTGATTAGCCCTTATATGCCTAGAGCTCTGGGAAAGGAAAAGGCTGTCTCAACAATTGGACATTCACTGCTACTTCTCTAACTGTCTACCACAAACTACTTCAGTTAATGTGGCAATGGTATACAAAGAGTCCACAATTAGAGACTTCCAAATAGAGCACAGCCATCCGTCTAAAACTCTAACCTCCACATTCAAAAGACAATCATATGGGAAGTTTTAAGTAGCTAAATCTGTGCTCATTCCTCAGATCAGCAGTAGGAAACTACAGTAAGCACCCTCATGTTCTAGAGTTTGAAGAAAACAAATGAAGAAATAGGTGCCTGACTCAGTTACACAACAGCCCCAAATGACCATCTGCACTTTTTTCTGCTTGGGCTTCCTAAATGCAAGTGTTGTGGAGTTAGTAGTCTTAGAATTAAATTCCCAGTATTAGCATAACTTCTGGGAATTTCCCACATATCCTTCCCTACAAATTTAAGCAATGTTCCCTGACAATTCAACAACTCCATTTTGCCAAGTACTTGTTTATGAAGCATGCTAAGCCAGACGCTCAGAGCATGGCTGGTTTTGGATCCAAATGGCCACAGAGGTTATTGTCGGTAGATTGTTCATTTTGTAACTCAGCTTCTAAATTTGGGTGCTGGCCACTGCTGCAAAATTTTCTAAACCAGCAGACATTTTGCCCTGGCTAAGGCACAGATGCCTCTTTCTCACAGAAGGCAACTCTATTACAGCAAAATAAATAGCAAGAGGACAAAAACAAATCAACACAAAAGCCTGTTATATTTTACCATGGATAGCCACCATATATATATATATATATATATATATATATATTTTTTTTTTTTTCATTTTGAGTTTGTTTCTTTGGCTGTATGTATAGCTCCCTCCTTCAAATCTGCCAGTATACTAATTAACACTTTGACAGTCACATACAAGACTTTGGCTCTGTCTGATGCTAGATAGAATCCCTATCCTGTAACAATACACTTTTCACATCATATTCTTGTTTTCCTGGAGACTATAGAGAATTCGATATGAATATTTACAGTTATTATCCGGGCCCATTCTTCCAAAACATTCTCTATTTGAAAAAGAGGGATCATAATATCACTCCCAGAATATTATTTTCGTGAACTCTCATTTTCATTTTGGCTGGAACTGTTCTAATTTCATTCTAAAAATTATTTTTTTAATGTGCAATGGAATTTAGCATCTCATGCCTTAGCAACTCACCCTCATCTCTTTAAACCATGGCCAAAAGCATCATAACCAAGTGACAAAATAAGATGACTGCATATTTTGGAATTTTAAGAGGTCTAACATTCAGACACTGCCTGGTTTGAAATCTTAGTAAGCCTCTGTGAAATCCTCGGAGTATAAACTACAAAGCACAGTTTATAAACTACAGAAATGTGATGTATGGTCTCTCTCACACCCACACAATTTACACCATGTTCACAAGCAGTCCTCCTAGAAGCAATTGCTGTGTGAACTCCATCTAATTTAATAAGCCTAGATAACAAATGGGCACCTATTCAAATGTCCGTCATCATTCTAAATAATAAACATTCCTATAAGTATTTTTAAAACTATTAATACATAAACCCTGAAGTAACAAAAATGCTAACTTCTGAAAGATACATTTTTCACACTTGATTCTAATAAAGCTTAATTTTTGAAGATGAAATCAATTACATATACACATATTAAATCATTTATTATTATATGTTCTTTTCTAGATACTGCATCAGGCATCTTCAATATCCATTCCAGATAAGAATAGAATGAAAATAAAATGCATTCTACTGAACGTAATGCATGTCTGTTCATCTTTTCCTTTTTAGAAATTGTTTCTTATACATATGCATCTCTGCCACATTCTGTGACTGAGCTACACATGTTTTGACCACTAAACTCAATTTAAAAATATAAAATGACCTTGAAATATATGTAAAAGTCACTCTTTTTTAGTTCTATTTTTTCTTTTTTTAATTTTGTAAATTTTTATCATTATCATTTATTCAATTTTAATCTATGTTGTGGCCCCCTCCGTCATCTCCTCCCAATCCTACCATCCTTCTCTTTTCCCCCTATGTCTCTCCCCTCGTCTACTGATAGGGGATGTACTCCTCCCTTTTATCTGACCCTAGCCTATGAGACCTCATCAGGACTGGTTGCATTGTCTTCCTTTGTGGCCTGGCAAGGCTGCACTCCCCAGGCAGAGGTGATGAGAGAGCCCGCCACTGAGTTCATGCCAAAGAAATTCCCTATCTCAATTACTAGAGACCTCACTTGGAGACTGAGTCAATGGGCTACATCTGAGATGGGGTTTTAGGCTCTCTCTACACATTGTCTTTGGTTGGGTTATTATTCTCTTTAGGGCCACCAGGACTCAGTTTTTTGGCTGTGTCAGTCTCCTTTTGGAGCTCCTGTCCCTTCATCTCTTTCTGTATCACCATTCTTTCATATAATTCCCTGCACTCTGTCCAAGGTTTGGTTATCAGTCTCAGCATCTGCTTTTATACACTGCTGAATATATCTGGGCACAGGGGTCTTTTCTTAGACTGATTCTCCAACCAAGGACCATGTATGGAGATAATCTGGAACCCCTGCTCAGTTGTAGCTCATGGCAGCTCAGTATCCAATTGAGTCCCCCAGTAATGGTAACAGGGACTGTCTCTAACATGAACTCAGTGGCTGGCTCTTTGATCACCTCTACCTGATGGGAGAACAGCCTTGACAGGCCATAGAGGAAGACAGTGAAGACAGTCCTGATGAGACCTGATAGGCTAGGGTGAGATGGAAGGGGAGAAGGACCTCCCCTATCAGTGGACTTAGATAGGGGCAGGGAGGAGATGAGGGAGGGGGCTACAGCTGGGATATAAAGTAAATAAACTGTAATTAATATAAAAAATAAAAATTAAATTAAAAAAGAAACCACATACACACACACAGTGAAAGAGAGAGATTCACACGTATTCAAGCGTTATTAAATTTTTAGAATAAATTTCCTGAATTACAGGCAGCAAATTTTCATTAATAATACAGTTTTTAGCCACAATTTATAATTTTTTTCTGATGATCCAAGTTCAGATTCAAGTGAAACTCCTGCCATTTAGTTTATTCAAGGAAGGGGCTGTGTACTTCTATAAATTGTTTTAATGATTATTTATTACAATTTATTCACTTTGTATCCCAGCTGTGGCCCCCTCCTTCATCTCCCCCTAATCTCACTCTCCCTCCCTCTTCTCCCCCTATGCTCCTCCCTCAGTGAACTGATAGGGGAAGTCCTCCTCCCCTTCCATCTGCCCCTAGCCTATCAGTCTATGTACTTTTCTCTTTTTTTCTTTATTAATTACACATTATTCACCTTGTATCCCCCCTGTGGTTCCCTCCCTCCTCCCATCCCAATCCCTCCCTTCCTCCACCCTCTGCATGCATGCCCCTCCCCAGGTCCACTGATAGGGGAGTAGACTTCTTTTCCTTCCTTCTGATCCTAGTCAATTAGGTCTCATCAGGAGTGGCTGCATTGTCTTCTTCTGTGGCCTGGTAATGCTGCTTCCTCCCCACGGGAGGTAATTAAAGAGAAGGCCAATCAGTTCATGTCAGAGACAGTCCCTGTTCCTATTACAATGGAACCCACTTGGATACTGAACTGCCATGGGCTACATCTGTGCAGAAGTCTTATGTTATCTCCATGCATAGTCCTTGGTTGGAATATCAGTCTCAGGAAAGACACCTGTGCTCAGATTTTTTGGTTTTGTTGCTCTCCTTGTGGAGTTCCTGTCCTCTCCAGATCTTACTGTTTCCCACTTCTTTCCTAAGATTTCCTGCACTCTGCCCAAAGGTTGCCCATAAATCTCCGCATCTACATTGACAGTCTGCAGGGTAGAGTTTTTTCAGAGGTCCTCTGTGTCAGGATCCTGAATTATTCCCTCTTTTCTTCTTCTTCTGATGTCCAGCCTCTTTGACTTTCTGGGTAGGAATTGAGCATTTTAACAAGAGTCTTCCCTCCTGATTAGTTTCTTTAGGTGTACAGATTTTAGTAGGTTTATCATATATTATATGTCTATATGAGTGAGTATATACCGTGTGCATCTTTCTGCTTTTGGAATAGCTCACTCAGGATGATCTTTTCCAGATTGCACCATTTACCTGAAAATTTCATGATTTCCTTGTTTTTTTTTTTTATTGCTGAGTAATATTCCATTGTGTAGTTATACAACAATTTGTGAATCCATTCCTCCACTGAGGGGCATCTGGGCTGTTTCCAGCTTCTGGCTATTACAAATAAGGCTGCTACAAATATGGTTGAGCAAATGTCCTTATTGTGTACTTGAGAATCTTTTGGATATATGCCTAGGATTGCTATAGGTGGATCTTGAGGAAGTGCTATTCCTAGTTGTCTGAGAAAGCTCCAGCTTGCTTTCCAGGGTGGATGTAAAAGTTTACATTCCCACCAGCATTGGAGGAGGGTTCCCCTTTCGCCACAACCTCTCCAGCATGTGTTGTCTCTTGAGATTTTGATCTTAGCCATTCTGATGGGTGTAAAGTGAAATCTTAGGGTCCTTTTGATTTGTATATCCCTGATGGCTAATGAGGTTGAGCATTGCTTTAAGTGTTTCTCTGCCATTCAATATTCCTCTGCAGAGAATTCTCTGTTTAGCTCTGTACCCCTTTTTTTAAATTTTTTTAAATAATTTTTTTTAATTTTTTTATCAGTTACATTTTATTAACTCTGTATCCCAGCCGTGTCCCGATCCCTCATTCCCTCCCAGTCCCTCCCTCCCTCCCTCATCTCCACCATGCCCCTTTCCAAGTCCACTGATGGGGGGACCTCCTCCGCATTCATCTGATCCTGTTTTATCAGGTATCTTCAGGACTGGCTGCAAAGCCCTCCTCTGTGGCCTAACAGGACTGCTCCTCCCTTCGGGGGTGGGGAGACCAAAGAGCCAGTCATTGAGTTCCTGTTAGAAATAGTCCCTGTTCCCCTCACTTTGGGAAACCAATTGGTTACTGAGCTACCACAGGCTACATCTGAGTGGAGATTCTAGGTTGTACCCCATTTTTTAATTGGATTACTTGATTTTTTGCTGTTTAATTTCTTTAGTTCTTTACATATACTGGATATTAGCCCTCTGTTAGATATAGGGTTGGTGAAGATCCTTTCCCAATCTGTAAGCTGTGGTTTTGTTCTGAGGACAGTGTCCTTTGCTTTACAGAATCTTTTCAATAGTGATGCAGCACATCTGTGAAACACATTTTAGTTTTTCAAACCCAGGGGAAATTAAACAGAAAGATTTTACTAAACACTAGAGGAAGAGTATGAGCCACTTTATATTTTCAGAAGGTATTATTTTTCTAGCCATTGCATTTTAGTCTTTTTTATTTAGAGTTTATTGCAGTTCAATTCATTTAAGTAGGTTGTATGTGCTTATCCATGTGTGTTGAGACCAGAGGTCAATGTCAGATGTCTTCCTTAGTGCCCACAGAGCTCATGTTTGAGATACTGTCTCTCAAAAAGACTGTCACTCATGACTTAGCTACACTATCTAGCAAGTGAGTTTGGAGAACCTATCCGGTGTCTTATCATCCTTGAACAGGGCCACAGATGAATATCTCCCTACTAGGCTTTTGAAAGAGTGTTGGCGATCTGAACTCTGGCCACTATGCTTCAGAACAAGTTCGTCACCACACCCCATTAGCATAACTAATATTTAAGACAAAAATTACTCTAGGTCTTTTCAAGAATGCTCATCTTTTCAATAATTAAAATAACAAAGGACATACAAGTTACAAAAGAGATTCTTTCTGTGTGTGTGTATCTTAAGACTTGCTTACATAGAAACTAGTGTATGAACAGTTATTATTAAAGTTTTTAATGAAAAAACAAACAAACAAAAAACATGTAGCAGTTGAAACAAGCCCTAAGATTCCTGTACTCTAAAGCAAAAGTTTGGTTTTTGAGATTGTAAGGTAGGTAAAGAGTAATTGGTTAACCTAATTCTATTTTAATACTCATGAACAAAGAGGTGAAAACAAAATAAAGATGTGTAGAACGTAATGCTTTCAATGTCTAGTGCACTTTTTTATTGTAAATATGTTATCTAATATTGAGTTGATATTGAGTAAATATTGATATTGAGTAAATATTTCAAGCAACATACAGTATCAGAATTTTAGAGTACTAAGATTGGTTTATGTTACTTGAACAGAAGTTAACATTTTATGTAGATATTAAATATATCTGTTGTTTCTTTGCTTAAGAACAGGACTTAAAAACAACAAATTTATGGTTTGAAATTACCTTTAAATCTTTCTAGTTCGGGTCAGTGACGAATCATATATTTCTGAACTATCACCACTTCAGAATTTTATGCACTATGATATATTTATGTAATAGACCAAAATAAAACACGTTTCTATGCCCTGTGAATTGGCCTTTACCTCTGCACTCCATAAACTGGTCCATATCTCTATGCTATAACCAAGCCAATGGCATACTTCCAGAAATCACTATTACAATGGGCAATAAAAACAATAGAGGAATCAACAGGGCAGAAAACAGAACTTAAGATTTAAAACACATTTAAGAAGAAATATACTTCATTTTTATTCTCCTAAAAGCTTTGGTCACCTGCTTTTACCATCAAGACTGTTAAAAGTCTAAGGCATTACCAGTTGTGAAAACACTTTTCTGTAATACGAAACAATAGTTTCAGACATGTGATCTTGCCGACTTTGTTCACATAGCACTGAAGTTCAGTTTCTCAGCTCTTTCCGGCCACGTTTGTTAGAATATAGAAAGACAGCTGATAATTTCACAGCTTGTGTAAGTTTCACAACACACAATCTTCTGGAATGTTCGCCTTGAGCTCCTGAGTTACTGGTTTTCTTTTGGAGCATAAGACTTCCAAGTAGCCCCTAATTTAAATATGAACTTGGAATACACTCAGCAGAATAGGATATGATATTTTTAATTGGATTATTCTTTAGTTACGTTTTTCATTGCTGGTAAAGATACGTTACAAAAGTGATGTTAGGAAAGGATTATTTTGATTTATTATTGTGTGGCTTTCACAGACCTGCTTGCGGTGTAAATAAGACATGGACTTCTATATAGTTTAAAGCTGTATGCTGGGGCAGTCTCTCAGCTAGCTCATCTAAATTTATGCTAACTTCTCCACCAACCCTCTCCTATGGTTTGTACTACCCGTTTACAGCATTCTTCTTCCTTCTGTGTCTCTCTGCCCACCTGCCTGCCTCTTTGAGTCCCATGTCTCCTCTCTGCCTGGAAGTCTTGTACTTCCTACCCAATCGTTGGCCACCATATTCCTATCTGTGGCAATAGAAGAAATAGAATGCCTTACCATCTCTTACTATTCCCTTTAGGCAAGAGGGCTATCAGGCTTTTTTTTCACCTTACACCAATCAGAATGGACAAGATCAAAACCTCAAGTGACAACACATGCTGGAGAGGTTGTGGAGAAAGGGGAACCCTCCTCCACTGCTGGTGGGAATGTAACTGGTACAACCACTCTGGAAATCAATCTAGCGCTTTCTCAGACAACAAGGAATAGTGCTTTCTCAAGGTCCACTCCTAGGCATATATCCCAAAGAGGCTCAAGTACACAATAAGGACATTTGTTCAACCATGTTTGTAGCAGTTTTATTTGTATCTGGCCTTTTAAGTAGGTGAGGAAAGAAAAACATTTACAAATAGAAAACCAATGGTTACCATAGAAATTATAATACCAAAGTGCTGGCAACACTGAGATCTGTACAAGTACAGAATTAACAATTGAAAATACAGGGATATTCTGGTGGGTGTAAGGTAAAAACTGAAAATACATGCTGGAGAGGATGTGGACAAAGGGGAACCCTCCTCCATTGCTGATGGGAATGTAAACTTGTACAGCCACTTTGGAAATAAATATGGTGTTTTCTCAGACAATTAAGAATAGTGCTTCCTCAAGATCCAGTTATAATATTCCTAGGCATACATCCAAAATATGTTCAAATACAGAACAAGGGCATTTGCTCATCCATGTCATAGCAGCTTTATTCATAATAGCCAGAAGCTGGAAACAACTCAGATGTCCCTCAGTGGTGGAATGGATACAGAAATTGTGGTACATTTACACAATGGAATACTATTCAGCAATTAAAAACAAGGCTATCATGAAATTTGCAAGCAAATGGTGGGATCTAGAAAAGATCATCCTGGATGAGGTATCTTAGAAGCAGAAATAAATACATGGTATATACTCACTAATAAGTGAGTACTAGACATATAATATAGGATGAACATACTAAAATCTGTACACATAAAGAAGCTAAGCCTAAAGGAGGACCCTGGGTAAGATGATCGATCCTCACACAGAAAGTTAAACAGGATGGACATTGGAAGAAGGAGAAAAACAGGAAACAAGACAGGAGCCTACCAAAGAGGCCCTCTGGTAGACTCTATCTTACAGGGTATCAAAGCAGATTCTGAGACTCATAACTAAACTTTGGGCAGAGTGCAGGGAATTTTATGGAAAAAGTTGGAGGTAATAAGACCTGGAGAGGACAGGCGCTCCAAAAGGGGAACAACAGAACCAATAAATCTGGGCACAGGAGTCTTTTCTGAGACTGATACTCCAACCAAGAACCATGCATAAAGATAACCTAGAACCCCTGCACAGATGTCGCCCACGGCAGCTCAGTATCCAAGTCTTTGACATGAACTCAGGAGCTGGCTCTTTGATCACCTCCCCCTGAAGTCAGAGGGTGGGGGGAAACCTTACCAGGCCACAGAGGAAGACAATGCAGCCAGTCCTGATGAGACCTGATAGGCTAGAGTCAGATGGAAGGGGCAAAGAACCTCCCCTACCAGTGGATTTGGAGAGGGGCATGGGAGGAGAAGCAGGGACAAGGATGGGAATGGGAGGGAATGAAGGAGGGGGCTAGAGCTGATATACAAAGTGAATAAATTATCATTAATATAAAAAATAAAAAATAATTAAAAAAAGAAAATGCAGGGACATACCTTCTCAATGTTAGTAAGGTTATCCCAACAACTCATACTTTGGTGATAAAAATCTGTTATTGCAAGAAGGCAAGGAGGCATGATTTAGAGGTTCTGGTTGCCTCATAGCAATAATCATGAAGTGGAAATCAGTGGAGTCTAAAGATAACCTCACTCTTTCTTTTGTATTCATCCAAAGAACACAGCCTATATAGTGATGGTACCTAACAACTTTAGTGAGGTAATCCATTGCAGGAAATATGAAAATGACATACGAGAAGATCATACCCCCCCACACACACACACATATACACAGGGTGAGTCTAAATCCAGCTAGGATTACAAAATGGTTCAACAGTTAAAGGTACTTACTGATAATCTGAATATCTGAGTGATTTAGAAGACCATGTGGTAGAAGGAAAAAGCAACACCCACTGTTTATCCTTTGATTTCTACAGTTTCACTATGGAATTACGCAGACATTCACAAACACAAAAATTTAATCATGATGACAAGTGAGATTAGTACTCACAAATGTTTCCCATGCAACTTTCTAATAAACACTTCTATTTAAGTTGCAATAGCTCACACTTTTACTCATAGCTTCATAGCCATCTCGTAATTCAAAATTCACTAAAATAATTTCAATATACCTCATAGTTGTTCATAGATTTAGATAAGTACATACTTGCACATATACATAGATGATAGCTAGATATCACAAGTTACATACTTACAATATAAAATAGAACAACGAAAACATTTTTATTCCAAATGAAAAATGCAATACACCAAGGAAATATGAGAACATCAGCAACAACAACACCAAAAACAAGTCTCAATTTAATCAAAATAAATGGTAAATTCTACAGCTCCATATCTGGCAATAGAATCATCTGTGTCCCCAAGTGTTTGGGTAGTGTCATTCCTGCATCCATGAGGTTTATACCACACATTCCCTGTCTCTGGGCTAACTCCACTCTGTGTCCATAGCTTTACTTAGTGAATGATTGGTATTCCTGACATTTTAAACATGCTAGAGGATTCATACATAACTGAGTTTCAGTTTCTTAGATGTTTACAATCATCCATCAAGATTATCTTTTAAAGATTATAGCCCTGGAAAAAATAATTTGGCCCCAGCATTTCTCTGAACTATGACATTATTATCCATGTTTTCCTAAATTCTGATTCTTGTATGTTTGCACAATCACTGCCATTTGAACAAAGCTGCCAAATTTCTCTAGCAGACTTAGAAAGACAAGTCCTATCTGATCTCAGGTACTTGGCCATCTGAGCAGTAGCAGGTGTTCCTTTCCATGGAATAGGCTTGAATCCAAGGAGAAATCGGTAAGTTACTCATGCAAGGTTTGTGCTATTATTGCATTAGTGAATCTTGAATACAGGTCACTACTGTAGATGGAAAGATTTGCACCTGGTTTGTTATTTACCTTTCTCTGCTGGTAGCATGCAGAATAACTTCAAATACTATGAATACTAATCAGTGAGTATGAATGTTCTAGGTAGAAACCTACTTGAATTCTCCATGTTCTCCACACTAAGCAGTTGTCTTCTGCAATAGGATACTACCATCAGTTTAAAGAGAGCAAGCGGCAATAGATTGAGATGTTTGTGGGTTCCCATCCATCCCCTTTGTCCAACAATTCAATAAGATGTAACCAATTCTCTGAACTGAAGGCATCATTTAATCATGAGTGATGACCAGTTGGGACTTTGTTATCCCTTGTTATTTGTCAACTCAACTGAGACTGCCTTTATATGCATATTATATATGATATAATATATATTATATATAGTATATATACTATATATGATATAGTATAATTATATAGTATAATAGTATATATAAATATAGAGTATAGAATATACTATATATTACTATATATACTATTTATTATATATCATTATATATTCAAATAATTTTTAAAAAGCTTCCACTGTACTAGGTTTTCATATGACTTTGACTCCTAAAATGTTTCTACATTTTAGCAATTCTTCTCTGCATTCTCTCCCTTTCCCCGTCTCCCTTCCCCCCTCTCCCTTCTCCTCCCAGTGTTGTCCTGCAATTTCTGTCTTCCTGTCTCCATCTATCATAACTATCCATCATTTCCAAGGGTCATCCAACCCACTCTCCTAGTCTCCTGACCTCATCTCTGTGGGTGTATGGATTGTAGCCCATTTTTCAAAGTCTTAGTAGGTAATATCCGCATACATGCAAATATATAGCTTTTGTCATTGGGAGAGTGTTTTATCTCACTCAGGATGGCTTTTATCTGCAAATTTCATGATTTAGTCAGTTTTCAACTAAAATAACACCCCATTCTGTAAATGAATCACATTTTTCTTTATCCATTCACCATTGACTGATGAGCATCTAGTCTATTTCCAATTTCTGGCTTGAATACAGCAGCAATGGACATGGTTAAACAAATGTATCTGCAGCATTATGAACCATACTTTGAGGATATGTCCAAGAGCAGTACAACTAGATCGTTAAGACGGTCCATTCCCATCTTACTGAGGAGCCACCCTATTGATTTTCATCGTAGCTGAACAAGGTTAGCCTCACTCTTGAAATGAGACAGTGTTCCGTTTACTTCATATCCTCACCAGCATGAGCTCTCATTTTTTTATTAATCTTAGCAATTCCGACTAGTGTAAGATGAAATCTAAAAGGAGTTTGATTTGCATTTTACTGATGGCATAGGATCAACTCTTACACCTAACTCTCAAGGAGCTTCATGGAAGAGGAAGAAAGACTGAAAGGGGCAGAGGGCCAGGAATGCCTAAATAAAACTGAACAATGACAATATTAGTAGACATGCTAATGAGGATGTGGGAATACATCATGTGGACCCACAATTGGCAAAAATCTTCAAGTAACTAATTATTGTTGAGATGGGGACAATTATCAAATGTATCTTTTAAAGCATTTTTCTTTTTATTTGAACATTTCTACTTAAATATTTATAAAAATTTATTTTATTAATGTATGCTCTGTTGAATTTTAAAAATAAAGGCCTCAATATTTGCAGTTCAAAAATTGTAACAAGGAAGAAAAGAAACATCAAAAATTCAGCAAATTGTGGAACTTTCAGCTAAGTGGTACAATGTTGCCATAGGAACCTGATATTTGACAGTTTCTAGCAACATACTTTGGAGTAAACATGTCTTTTTCAACAGGTGGTAGTGGAAAAAAACTGAATTTATTTATAGACAAATGAAATTAGAAATTCATCTCTCAACCTTGGTTAAAAGGTTGCATTGGCAAGCCACACAAAAACTTCAGCATAAGAGCTGCTATTTTAAACTGTTAGAGTGTATTATAGAGATAACCGAAAAAAGCATGTGCAAAGGCATTCTGAAACACATTCCAAAAGATCAGGAAAAATAAAAATAAATTAATTTATAAAATAAAAAATAAAGTAATTTATAAAATTATGAAATTTCTGTACAGCAAAATCAAATAAAGTGACAAGTTATGCAATGAAGGAAGGTTTTGTCCTTCTGTACCTCTGACTGTGGATTAATATCTAGAATATACAGTAAACTCAGAAATTTAAGTGTCAGTAATTCATTCTGTAACAGTAAATAAAAATAAAAGATCACTATCCAAAAGTAAACTACAAATGACTAGTAAATATACAAGAAAACATTCCATACTCTCACCGGTCAGGGATTTACAAATTACACCTGTCTTGAGATTCCCTCCTTCCTTTCTGAAACCAATGTTCACTGGGAATAGAACAGCCTATGCTGGTGAGAATCTTCGGGAAAAATACAATTCTACAATGCTCATGGAATGGAAAATAGTTTGCAGTAGGTCCTGCAAAAAGCAAAAGTAAAAATTTAATATGCTGTGATTCATCTGAACCATGTTGGTTACTCAAAGGACTCTGAGTTAGTGTGCTTCACAGAATCCTGCACATCAGTCTTTATGGTGACATTATCCAAAATAGCTCAGAAATATTATAAAATTTGATGACCATCAACAACAAAAGATAAAGCATCTCTCTCCTTCTTACAGACACACATAAATATATTTTCAGTGAAAACAAATAAAATTATATCATTTTTAGGATAATGGCTGAAACCAGAAGTTCTCATATTTAATGAAATAAATAGACGCTGAAGAATTAACTACATTTTCCTTCTAAGTGAAAGGGAGAAAAGTAGTGAGACAGGGTAAGGAGAGAGGTTTGGGAGGAATGTAGGCTAGTAAAATTAAGATGAAATGCATAAGTTTTGAAAACAATGAAGGATTTTCAATAAAAACAGGTGCTTTTTAAGGAAAATGACTTATATTAATTTTCTTATAATTGGTTTATTATATATTAAATTGTTTTAAAACTATCAAATATTAGAATCAAAGGAATCAAAGAGAGAGGGAGAGAAAATTACAGCTATTTTGATGTTGTTATTTCAACTTCTATTACAAAATACTTCTAGGCTAACATCATTTCTAGATTACGTTACTACTAATTAATATGAAAGTATTCAGTGATTTTTTTTTTCTGAATACTTTCAGAAAAAAATACTAAGTTATATTACACTGCTTATTTGGCTAATCTCTTCCAGGAACTGATTTTGTGTTTTTCATACAAACAAAGAAATTCATGAGTAAAATTGAGTCATGAGATGCATTGAGATCGGAGTAAACACTGTTCTCATTGAAAAGCTCTTCCTGCAAGACAGATGTTTTGACAAGTGTACTTATTATCTCTATGCGCACCAGTCTCTGTCCCTCCCCTTGCTAGCATATACCGACAGGCACTGATCACTGTTAGCAAACAACACTTCAGGTGCTGAACATCCATCTGGCAAGCCTCCCACAGTCCACAGGCAAAACAAAAATCGCACATTGCAAAGCTGAATAATTAATTAAACACTGGTTTGTCTCTTTTGTGGCTCTAAATGAATTTGGGATAACAATAAATTTACAAGTGATGATACTATGCCAAAGAAAACAAGGGCTATATTTAAATAATAATTAATGATCTGAGGTAATATGTTTGGTTGCATTCTTGTAATTATGATATTACATTGGAGGAAAAAAAGAAGAAAGAAAAAATCTATTTTTTGAATTATTATCACTAGCATATAGGACTTATTAAACACGGACACAGTTTTATTGATCTAGGTCTTCTCCAAGCAAGTTTTACAAGGCCTGACATTTAAGAGCTAGCATTTCAAGTCATCCAATGCTGCTACTGTTGATAACAAAATGCTGGTACTTGTAAAAGTAAATTTTACGAAAAGTACGATGGAAAGCAAATCCGTTAAAGGCAGAACATGAAAAATATCTCAAAGCATAACTCTTGTGTATTAGGTAGGAGGGAGATGAAGCTAGGCTTAAACATGAAATTTTTATTACAAATATCTAACCAAAAGGAGAAGCCACATTTATTGAGAAATAAAAATAATTAAAATGTGGTTTTATAATTGATCATTAAGGTGAGAATGGAGAAGTTTGGCTTACACCCAGGATTTTACACATTTTTTTTCAAAGAAAGGTAAAGTTTAACAAGAATTTCAATGTATGAATTAGTTATAGGCCACTTCTTGAATTTACTTGTAATTAATTTCCTTGGATAATTCAGTGGCCAGTGACAACCACCACATAAACAAACGAAAAAAAAAAAAAAACACATGATAATCTCCTTAGATGTTAAAAAAGCATTTGATAAAATCCAACACCCATTCATCTTTAAAGTCTTGGAGAGATCAGGGATACAAGGCATTTACCTAAACCTAGTGAAGGCAATATACATCAAGCCTATAGCCAAAATTAAAATAAACGAACAGAAATTTTAATCAATCCCACTGAAATCAGGGACAAGGCAAGGCTTTCCAATCTCTGTATATCTCTTCAGCACAGTACCTGAAATCCTTGCTAGTGCAATAAGACAATTAAAGGAGATCAAGGGGATACAAATTAGAAAGGAAGAAGTCAAAGTATCACTATTTGCAGATGATATGATAGTATATATGAATGACCCCAAAAATTCTACCACAGAACTCCTACAGCTGATAAATACCTTCAGTAAAGTGGCTGGGTACAAATTTAACTCAAAAAAGTTAAATTCTCTGTTTAGAGTTCTCTGTTTGTAGCCCTCCTGTATACAAATGACAAAAGGGCAGAGAAAGAAATTAGGGAAACAACACCCTTCACAATAGCTGCTAATAATATAAAGTACCATGGTGTGACTCTAACCAGTAAAAGACAAAGACCTTTATGAAAAAAAAAAAAATTCCAGTCTCTGAAGAAAGAAATAGAAGAAAATATCAAAAGATGGAATGATCTCCCATGCTCATGGCTTAGCAGGATTAACATAGAAAAAAATGGCCATCTTACCAAAAGCAACCTACAGATTCAATGCAATTCCCATCAATTTGCCTAGACAATTCTTTACAGATCTTGAAAGAAAACTTATCAACTTCATATGGAACAACAAGAAACCCAGAATCGCCAAAACAATCCTCTACAATAAAAGATCTTTTGGAGGTATTTCTTTTTTTAAAGTATTATTATTATTAGTTACATTTTATTAACTCAGTATCCCAGCTGTATCCTGCTCCCTTATTTCCTCCCAATCCCACCCTCCCTCCCTCAGCTCCTCCCTGCCCCTTTCCAAGATATGATAAACATGATGAAGTCTATACACCTAAAGAAGATAAATAAGAAAGCAGACATGGCTAAGATGATCAATCCTCATTTAGAAAGACAAATGGGATGTGCATTGGACATATGACAGGAGTCTACCACAAAAAGCATCTGAAAGACTCTACCTAGCAGCATTTTTGGAGGTATTTCAATCCCTGATCTCAAGCTGTACTATAGAGCAACAGTAATAAAAAACTGCATGGTACTGGCATAGAAACCAGTGGATCAATGGAATCTAATAGAAGACACGGAAATAAAACCACACACTTATGTACACCTGATTTTTGACAAAGATGCCAAAACCTTACAATGGAAAAAAGATAGCATCTTCAACAAATGGTGCTGGTCTAACTGGATGTCTATATGTAGAAAAATGCAAATAGATCCATACTTATCACCCTGCACAAAACTGAAGTCTAAGTGGATCAAAGACCTCAACATAAAATCAGACACACTAAACTTGTTAGAAAAAGAAATGGGAAAGAGCCTTGAACTCATTGATACAGGACACGACTTCCTGAACAGAATACCAACAGCACAGGCTCTAAGATCAACAATCAATAAATGCAATCTCATGAAACTGAAAATTTTCTGTAAAGTAAAGGACACTGTCATCAGAATGAAACAATGGCCTACGGATTAGGAAAGGATATTCACCAACCCTATATGACAGTGGGCAAATATCTAGATAATATAAAGAAATCCAGAAGTTAAACAGTTAAAAAAAAATCAAGTAATCCAGTTTAAAAATGGGGTACAGAGCTAAACAGAGAATTCTCAATAGAGGAATAGAGAATGACAGAGAAACACTTAAGGAAATGCTCAACATCCTTAGTCATCAGGGAAATGCAAATCATAGCAACTCTGAGATTTCACCTTACACCCATCAGAATGGCTAAGACCAAAAAACTCAATTTACAACACATTCTGGAGAGGATGTGGAGAAAGGAGAACCCTCCTCCATTGCTGGTGGAAATGTAAATGTGTACAACCAGTTTGGAAATCAATCTGGTGCTTTATCAGACAATTAAGAATAGTACTTTCTCAAGATCCAACTATACCACTCCAAGGTATATATCCAAAATATTCTCAAGTATACAACAAGGACATTTGCAAAACCATGTTCGTAGCAGCTTTATTTGTAATAGCCAGAATCAGGAAACAATTCAGATGCCCCTCTGTGGAGGAATAGATACAGAAATTGTGGTACATTTACACAACTGAATACTACTCAGCAATTAATAGCAAGGAAATCATGAAATTTGCAGGCAAATGATGAGAACTAGAAAGATCATCCTGAGTAAGGTAACCCAGAAGCAGAAAGACACATATGGTATATACTCACTTATAAGGGGATATTAAACATCTAATATAAGATAAACATACTAAAATCTGTACACCTAAATAAGCTAATCAAGAAGGAAGACTCAGGGTAAGATGCTTAGTCCTCATTCAGAAAGGCAAAGGGTATGGATATCGCTAGAGGGAGAAAACAGGGAACAGGACAGGAGCCTACTTTAGAGGGCCTCTGAAAGACTCTACCCTACAGGGTATCAAAGCAGATGCTGAGACTCATAGCCACACTTTGGGTAGAGTTCAGGGCATCTTATGAAAGAAAGGGGAGATAGAAATACCTGGAAGGGACAGTAGCTCCACAAGGAGAGCAACAGAACTAAAAAATCTGGGAACAGGGTGTTTTCTGAATCTGATACTCCAACCAAGGACCATTCATGGAGACAACTTCGACCTCCTGCACAGATATAGCTCATGGCAGCTCAGTGTCCAAAAGACTTCCCTAGTAACAGGAACAGGGACTGTCTCTGGAATTAACTCAGTTGTCTTTTCTTTGATCACCTCCCCCCTGAGGGGGGAACAACCTTACCAGGCCACAGAGGAAGACAATGCAGTCACTCCTGATAAGATCTGATAGACTAGGATCAGATCAAAGAGGAGAAGGACTTCCCTTATCAGTGGACTGGGGGAGGGGCTTGGGTGTAAAAGAGGGAGGGCTGGTAGGATTGGGAGAGGAAGAAGGAGGTAGCTATAGGTGTGATATAAAGTGAATAAACTGTAATTAGTAAAAATAAAGATAAAATATGTAAAAAAAAAACAACACAGTTTTCAGGACAGGGTCAGATGGAAGGGGAGGAGGTCCTCCCCAATCAGTGGACTTGGAAAGGGGCAGGGAGGAAATGAGGGAGGGAGGGTGTAATTGGGAAGGAATGAGGGAGCAGGATACAGCTAGGATACAGAGTTAATAAAATGTAACTAATAATAAAAATAAAAAAGCAAATAATCTATTTTCAATAAAACAGAGAAAAAACCTAAAAGTTTAAAAAATAAAAACAAAAACAAAAACAAAAGTTTTCAGTAGATGGTTTCTCAGGCACAGCCAGGCTCCTCTCTTCTTAGATGAGCATAGGCACCAATATGTTGACACAGAAAGGAAACCTAAGCAAAATGTCATTGTCCATATATTAACCCACACAGTTAGGAATAATGTTCTTTTATCTACTGAACTGCTTATCTACATAATAAACCCAAAAGTTAATCAAATAGCATCATATACAATGTCCATACTATTTCATCCTGCTCCTTCTTCAAAATTCAAGTTACTGTTAGTTTGCTTGGTATTTGAATTTGTTTTTTTTTTTTTTTTTTGATCTTGCCAGTTATGTGAGGATGATCTTCATCATCTGATCCATCTTTCCCTATCTTCAGAATGTAAGGTTGAAGGTATTCACTATCATGAACTCAGAACTTTGTATAAGGTAGGTGTCTTATCATTTATTTATTTTTATTGCCAACTTGTCACAGTCTAGAGTTACTTGGGAAGATAAAACCCCAAATGGTGACTTACATCAAATAGATTTTTCTCTTGCCATTTCAGGGAGACATTGTTTTGACTGATGATTAATGCCGGAGAGGCCAGTTCACTGGGGGCGGCACCATCACTAGGTGACTGGACAATATACAAGAAAAGTGGCTGAGCTTAAGCCAGGAGGCAAACCAGTAAGCCACATTCCTGCATGGTTTCTACAGCAGTTTCCTAGCATTCCTTTCATGGATTTCCTCTGTGATGGTTTGTGACATCCAAGCAGAAGCTGAAGCAAACCCTTTTCTCTGTGTTGCTTGTGGTAAGTGTGCTATACCCATCAACAAGAAAGCAACTAAAACATATGTTCACTCTGCCACTGAACATAATCTCTACCCAATGTTCTTTGAATGTTCTCTCAACAATAGCCATATCCTGACTGAAAAGCACATAACTGATGCTTCGTTGTTTACATATGCTCCCGAATACAGTAACCTGTACCTGTCTATCTGTATGTATTTACCTGTGTATGCATATATGCATTTATGTCTATCATGTATGTGTGTATGTATATAAATATATATCATCATCTATCATCTAGGTATCTTACACTTAACTACTATCTCTGTTTATGTATGTATGTATGTATGTATGTATCTATCTATCTATCTATCTATCTATCTATCTATCTATCCAATGAGCTCAATAAAATCTGTCAGCAAAGATTTTCTTCATATAATATTTAAAAATACATATTTTAAAAGTTTGCTTTTCCTTCATGAAATAAAATAGGTAAAACTGTTGTTTTAAATTATTCCCTGCCTGAAAGGACCAGACATTAAACTTTGAAAGGCTTGTGAGAATGAATAGTTTATGTTTGATGAAAGCTTGTCAATGGCCTCAGGAAACTTCTGGAGCATTATTTAAACAATGCCACTACTGTCAACTGCTGCAATGATCAGTTTCCTAGCTACCATAGTACTTAGAGAGTAATACTTAAAGGAGGAAACATCTATTACCAATACAAAGATTGCTTCAAAAGCAACCATTTCAATTTTACCTAGTAAAGATCTGTGCAAAGTTCGTGGGAACAAATGAAAACTGAAACACAGCACTTATTTATTTTTTATTCAAAGAAATCCTCCTTGAAAGTACGTTATGTCATAGGTTGTCAGTAAATTTCAATTCAGAAGACAATTGTTTAATTTATATTATGCTTATCTCATTTGTCGATGTCTATCTACAGTATATATCATCTACACCTTCCCAGTAAGTTGTATGTATTATATAAAACATACCTTAATACATTAAAGATGTTTTCTTTTTAATATTTCTTAACGTTAAATAACAAAGTTTATTTTGGAACAGCTATATATATATATATATATATATATATATATATATATATATACATAACCTTTTAAATTTCTTCCTTTTTTGTGGTTGTTGTTTTGTTTTTTTGAGACAGGGTTTCTCTGTATAGTCCTGAAACTTCCTGTTGACCAAGTAGTCCTTGAACTCAGAGATCCAACTTGTCTCTATCTCCTGTATAATGGGCTTAAAGGTGTGGGCCACCACTGCCCCACTTTTCTCTTTATTATTATTATTATTATCTTTATTATTGTTATTATTAAATCTATCTCCTCTTAAAACAGTCTATTAGAAATTGTTGGAATGAGCCAGGTGCAGTAGCTCACGCCTATGATCCCAGCACTCAGGGAGGCAGAGGCAGGATGATTACTGTTTATTTGAGGACAGCCTGGTCTACAAAGCGAGTCCAGGACAACGAAGGCTACAAAGAATACCCTGTCTCAAAAGAGAAAGAAAGAGGAAAGAAAGCAAAAAGAAAGAAAGAAAAAAAGAAAGAAATAAAAAAAGAAAGAAAGAAAGAAAGGAAGAAAGAAAGAAAGAAAGAAAAAGAGACAGAAACAAGGAAGCAAAGAAATTGTTAGATGAACTTGAAAGTTGGTTCAGTAGGTAAAGCTAAGTCTTGCTCTTGAAGAATACTTGAGAACCATGTTGCCCCAACAACTGTAGCATGAACCTTAGTTGATCAGTTTGTTTTTGTGGTCCCTTTGGGTAACTCTAATCACATATGCCTATAGACAAACAAGCATACACAATTTTTTTTTAATTTATTTATTTATTTTTTTATATCATTTTTTTATTTATTTTATTTTTTTTATCAGTTACATTTTATTAACTCTGTATCCCAGCCGTGTCCCGATCCCTCATTCCCTCCCAGTCCCTCCCTCCCTCCCTCCCTCATCTCCACCGTGCCCCTTTCCAAGTCCACTGATGGGGGGGACCTCCTCCCCATTCATCTGATCCTGTTTTATCAGGTATCTTCAGGACTGGCTGCAAAGCCCTCCTCTGTGGCCTAACAGGACTGCTCCTCCCTTCGGGGGTGGGGAGACCAAAGAGCCAGTCATCGAGTTCCTGTTAGAAATAGTCCCTGTTCCCCTCACTTTGGGAAACCAATTGGTTACTGAGCTACCACAGGCTACATCTGAGTGGAGGTTCTAGGTTATATCCATACATGGTCCTTGGTTGAATGTCAGTCTCAGAAAAGACCCTGTGCCCAGATATATTTGGTCCTTGTGGAGCTCCTATCCTTTCCCCATCAGACTAACTCCCCTTCTTTCTTATGATTCCCTGTACTCTGCCAAAGGTTTGGTCATGAGTCTTTGCTTTGAAAACACTGCTAGTTAGAGTCTTTCAGATGCGCTCAGTAGACTCCTGTCATACGTTCAATGCACATCCCATCTGTCTTTCTAAACGAGGATTGATCATCTTACCCCATGTCCGCTCAATTGATTATCTTTTTTAGGTGTATAGATTTCATTATGTTTATCATATCTTATAGGTCTATATAAGTGAGTATATCCCATGTTTGTCTTTCTCCTTCTGGGATATTTAACTCAGAATGATCTTTTCTAGATCCCACCATTTGCCTGCAAATTTCATGATTTCCTCCTTTTTGATTGCTGAGTAGTATTCCATTGTATAAAAATACCACAATTTCTGTACCCATTCCACCGTTGATGGACATCTGGGTTGTTTTCAGGTTCTGGCTATTACAAATAGAGCTGCTATAAACATGGTTGAGCAAGTGTCCTTTTTGTGTACTTGAACAAACTTTGGGTATATACCTAGCAGTGGTATAGCTGGGTCTGGAGGAAGCACTATTCCTATTTGTCTTAGAAAGCGCCAGATAGCTTTCCAGAGTGGTTGTACCAGTTTACATTCCCACCAGCAGTGGAGCAGGGTTCCCCTTTCTCCACAACCTCTCCAGCATGTGTTATCGCTTGAGTTTTTCATCTTGGCCATTCTGATGGGTGTAAGGTGATATCTCAGGGTCGTTTTGATTTGCATTTCCCTGATGGCTAAAGAGGATGAGCATTTCTTTAAGTGTTTTTCTGCCATTCGATATTCCTCTGTCGAGAATTCTCTGTTTAGCTCTGTTCCCCATTTTTTAATTGGATTACTTGGATTGCTGCTTTTCAGCTTCTTTAGTTCTTTGTATATACTGGATATTAGTCCTCTGTCAGATAAAGGGTTAGTGAAGATTCTTTCCCAATCTGTAGGCAGTCGTTTTGTTTTGATGACGGTATCCTTTGCTTTACAGAAACTTTTCAGTTTCATGAGGTCCCATTTATTGATTGTTGCTCTTAGAGCCTGTGCTGTTGGTGTTCTGTTCAGGAAGTTGTCTCCTGTGCCAATGAGTTCTAGGCTGTTCCCCACTTTTTTTTCCAATTGATTTAGGGTATCTGGTTTTATGTTGAGGTCCTTGATCCACTTTGACTTTAGTTTTGTGCAGGGTGATAAATATGGATCTATTTTCATTTTTCTGCATGTAGACATCCAGTTGGTCCAGCACCATTTGTTGAAGATGCTGTCTTTTTTCCATTGAATGGAATTGGCTTCTTTGTCGAATATCGAGTATTCATAGGTGTGTCACAATCTTGAATATCTATGCCCCAAATACAAGAGCACCGACATTCGTAAATGAAACATTATTAAAGCTTAAATCATACATTGATCCTAATACCTTAATAGTGGGAGACTTCAACACTCCACTCTCACCAAGGGACAGATCAACTAGACAGACACCAAATAGGGAAATAAAAGCACTCACAGAATCCCTAAATCAAATGGACCTAATAGACGTCTACAGATCATTTCACCCAAACTCAAAAGAGTACACCTTCTTTTCAGCACCCCATGGAACCTTTTCCAAAATAGACCATATAGTGGGCCACAAAGCAAGCCTCAACAGATACAAAAGGATTGAAATAATCCCTTGTATACTATCTGACCACCATGGACTAAAGCTCGACCTCAACAACAACAGAAACAACAAAAAGCCGACACGCACATGGAAACTAAACAACTTACTACTCAATGACAGCTGGGTTAAGCATACACAATTTTAAAAATAAAAAAATTCTTTGAAAATTTTGTAACCTTGTACAACCCCTTTGAAAATCAATCTGGCACTTTCTCAGAAAATTAAGAATTGTGCCACCTCAAGGTCCCGCTATATCACTCCTAAGCATATACCCAATAGATGCCCCACCATTCAATAAAGACATTTGCTCAACTATGTTCATAGCAGCTTTATTTTTTTATTTTTTATTTTTTTGAGGTCCTTTGAAAGACTCTACCCATCAGGGTATTGAAGATATACTGAGACATATAGCCAAACTTTGGACAGAGTGCCACAAACCTAATGGAAGAAGAGGGAGAGAGAAAGACCTGGAGGGGTCGGTAATTCCACAAGGAGAAAAACAGAGCCAAAATTTCTGGGCCCAGGAAGGCTGCACAGAATGATACTCCAACCAAGGACCATGCATGGAGAGGACCTAGACCCCCTTGTTCAAAGGATGCCCATTGGCTGCTCAGTTTCCAAGTGGGGTCCTTAGTAAGGAGTACGGGGGCTCTCTCTGACAAGAACTCAGAGGCAAGCTCTTTGATCACCTCTGCTTGGGGCAGTGCAAATTTGCCAGGCAACAGAGGAAGAAAATGCAGCTAGAGTTTGTGAGAGCTGATAGAGTAGGGTCAGATAGAAGAGGAGGAGGTCCTCCCTTATCAGGTAACTAGGGAAAGGGCACAAGGGGAGAGGAGGAAGGGTGGGAGGGACAGGGAAGAGATCAGAGAGGGGGCTGCAGTGGGATACAAACTGAATAACTTGTAATAAATGTATAAATAAAATTAAATTTTAAAATTTAACTTATTCTTCAGTTTGTTTTATATGGTGGATCACATTGATGGATTTCTCTATATATTGAACCTAGAATAAAGCCTACTTGGTCATAGTGGATGATATCTTTGGTTTGTTCTTCTATTTGTATTGCAAGTATTTTGTTGAGTATTTTTGCATCAATGTTCATCAGGGAGATTGGCCTGAAATTCTTTTTCTTTGATGGGTCTTTGTGAGGTTTATGAACCAAGGTGTTTGTGGCTTCATAGAATGAGTTTGATAGTGTTCCTTCTGTTTCTATTTTGTGGAATAGTTTGAAGAGTATTGGTGTTAGTTCTGGTAGAATTGGTAGAATATTGAATTTAAACCATCTGGCCCTGGCCTTTTTTTGTTTGTTTGTTTGTTTGTTTTGCATGAGAGACTTTTGATAACACCTTCTATTTCATTAGGGGATATAGGACTACTTAAATGATTTCCCTGGTCTTGATTCAGCTTTGGCAAGTGGAATCTATCAAGAAATTGAGCATTTTATTTAGATTTTAAAATTTTGTGGCATCTAGGCTTTTGAAGTAAGACCTAATGATTGTTTGGATTTCCTCAGTGTCTGTTATGTCCCCCTTTCCATTTCTGATTTTTTTAATTTGGATAGTGTCTCTCTGCCTTTTAGTTAGTTTGGCTAAGGTTTTGTCTATCTTGTTGATTTTCTCAAAGAAACAGCTCTTGGTTTCATTGATTCTTTGAATTATTTTATTTGTTTCTAATTGATTGATTTCAGCCCTGAATTTTTATTGTTTCTAGCTGTCTACTCCTCTTTGGTGTGTCTCCTTTTTTCCTAGGGCTTTTAGGGAGCCATTAAGTTGCTAGAATGAGATGTTTCAAATTTCTTCTTGAAGGCACTTATTGCTATGAACTTTTCTTTTAGCACTGTTTTCATCGTGTCCCATAAGTTTGTGTATGTTGTGCCTTCATCTTCATTGAATTCTAGGAAGACTTTAATTTCTTTCTTTATTTTTTCCCTGACCCAGCTGTCATTTAGTAGCAAGTTGTTCAGTTTCCATGTGTGTGTAGGCTTTTTGCTATTTCTGTTGTTGTTGAGGTCCAGCTTTAGTCCATGGTGATCAGATAGGAGACAACGGATTATTTCAATCTTCTTATGTCTCTTGAGTCTTGCTTTGTGACCAACTATGTGGTCTATTTTCGAGAAGATTCCATGAGGTGCTGAGAAGAAGGTAAATTCTTTTATGTTTGGGTGAAAGGTTCTGTAGATGTCCGTGAGGTCCATTTGATTCATGACCTCTGTTAGAGATACTGTTTCTTTGTTTAATTTCTGTTTTGTTGACCTGTCCTTTGTTGAGAGTGGGGTGTTGAAGTCTCCCACTATTTATGTGTGGGAATCTATGTGTAGTTTGTTTCTTTCACAAATGTGGGTGCCCTTGTATTTGGGGCATAGATGTTCAGGACTGTGATCTCATCTTGGTGGAATTTTCCCTTGATGAATATGAAGTGCCCTTCCCCATCTCTTATGACTTTTGTTGAAAGTCTATTTTATTAAATATTAGAATGGCTACTCCTGCTTGCTTCTTAGATTCATTTGTTGATAGACTAGTATCAGAAGAAAGGAGAGGAAGACCTCCCCTATCAGTGGACCTCGGGAGGGGCATGGTGAAGAAGGGAGAGGGATGGTAGGATTGAGAGGGGAGGAGCGAGGGAACTACAGGGAGGATACAAAATGAATAAACTGTAATTAATAAAAATAAAAATTAATTTATTTATAAAAACTGAATTTTCATCTTAAAAGTGTCAATAATTAATTCACAAATATTAGGTAATTAAGTTAGAGACATCATTACTCAAGCCAGGACATTAATTTGACACACAGCTTTCCTGTATTTTTCTTATTCTGAAGAACTATGTGAAAATAAAAGTAGCTTTGAAATTAACATGTACACATTCTGGAATTGGAACAAACGTCATAATTCCCAAACACATGATGTGAGTAAAATTGTCAAGCTCTCCTGAGAATTACTGTTATGTAAAGCAAGCTTTCAAAGATTAAATAATACAAAAGAGAGTCTAACTGAAAGAAATGTCAGACATTTATTCTGGGTTTTACACTGATTTTATATTGAGTGCAACTACTTCTCTTCCTTCTAGGAAGTCAAGTGACAGTTATAGAAAACAAAACAATGGCTATTCTTTAAACAGTCATAGCTAAACAAAAGATATAGTAGAACCTTCATTTGATAAGAAGATATAGAGAATGGTTATGATGATGAGATTTGGATACATGTTTGTTTGTTTGTTTGTTTGTTTTATTTTGTGACTGATCTCCTTAGAATTGCCCCACCTCATCCTCAGCTCATGGGTTAACTGCAGCCTCTACCGTAGGTGTGACTGTGCTTATATGCTTATATGCCACTGATCCTGTGTTGCTTACAGTCAATAGACTCATCTATAATGCAACTCCAGCACGTAAGATTCATGAGGCACCTCAGAAGAAGGATTACTGTAAAGGTAGAAGACCAAGACGTTTTCTGTTAAAACTCACCTACAAGAAAGGACAGAGAAGTTTCACCCATAATAACTAAACAATATGATTTCCTGAATAGTTCCTAAGGTTGTCAGGTACTTCTCAAATAAAAAGCCAAGAAAAGCTTAGACATTTCAAAAATGTAAATATATTTGTGGAAAATGTTTGCAATTAAAGTTTAGACTAACAAGGTTGTAGTTTATTTAAAAATTATTCTAACAACCTCTTATTTCTTATGATTCCCTGCACTCTGCCCAAAGTTTGGTTGTGAGCCAGCATCTGCTCTGATGCACTGCTAGGTGGAGTCTTTGAGTAGGACATAGCAGCCAGTCCTGATGAGACCTGAGAAGGTAGGGTTGGATGGAAGGGGAGGTGGACCTCCTTATTGGTAGACTTGGAAAGGGGCATAGGAGGAGATGAGAGAGGGAAGATGGGATTGGGAGGAAAAGAGGGAGGCGGCTACAACTGGGATGCAAAGTGAATCAAATGTAATTAATGTAAAAACTTAATTAAAATTATTATGGACTACGGGAGGGGCAAGATGGCGGAGCCGGGAGGACTCTCATTCTGAGCAGCAGCACAGCAGGATCAGCACAGTGACCAGCAATCAGAACTCTCGGGCATAAAACACAGTCATTGTGTTTCCCAGGTGAGAGGATACCCCACGGTGGGGGATTCAATCAGCTTTTAACTCACCCGGCTAAACCGCGGAAGAGATCCCGGTTCCGCCAGACGCTTGGCTGCCGCCTGCCAGCCCCAGCCCCAGCCCAGAGCCACAAGCCAGTGTCTCTGGTCACGGTCCCAGACTGAACCGTGTGCACCACACTATCAGAGACTGGAATTTTCAGTCGAGAGATAACCCCAAGGTACAGGAAACGATTGGGACCTGCCTTAGGTCACCCAGACATCCCCTGGAAAAGACTCGGGCGGGTTCCACGGGCACCCCAGGAGCCAGCCCGGAGCCAGAGCCTGGGACCCAGGTTCCGGCACAGAGCCCTGCCTGCCTGTGCGCCTGATTCGCCGCCGGAGATAGAAACGGCGGGTCTGATCTCAGAGCACTCAGCTCACCCCCAACCTGAAAAGGTCCCCGGAAAATTACCCAGCTTAGGGAGCCACTCAGGCTCCCAAAAGCCACAAAGGCAGACACAGGCAGTTTCTGCGCACCAGACAGCTGGCAGAGACTGAGCCGCCATCACACAGCTGTGCTCCAGGCACAGGCAGTTTCTGCGGCCAGCCAGCTGGCGGACACTGAGCAGTGTGCACCAGGGCAAAAAAAGACACTAGGAGTCCGTGTCTCCAGAGAATCCACGGGGAGGGAAGGAAACTGTACTGATCTAAATCACCCAATCCTTCCCTAGAAAAAGTCTAGCAGTCTAGTGGGGCCGAGGCGCCAGCACTCAGCTGTGCTCCAGACACAAGCACAAACAGTTGAGGCGCGCCTGATGTCCAACTGGGTCACAGCAGCTGATCATTAAATTTGCAACAAGAAACCCAGAAACAGGGCAGCTGTCCTCAGGACTTCCCTGGGTGAGAGGAGAACCCTCTCGACTAACAAAGACCACAGTTACCACTCAGGTCTATATCCCTGAGGTGAGCAACTCCTGAAAAAACACCAGCCATCCAGGGACTATACCCAAAAAGCTGAGAAGACATCCTTCAGGAAAAACCAGCTTTCTGCAAAGGGGATTCCACCACAGGATCCCCAGGAACCACCAGAAAATAACCCCAAACACCTAAGATAACACAATGGGTAGAGGCCAGCGTAAAAGCTCAAGCAACAAAAGACAGAGCAATATGGCATCTCCAGAACCCAGTTACCCAGGGGCAAGTAGCCCTGGACACCCCACCATAACTGAAATCCAAGAAGATGACCTAACAAGTATGCTCATGAAGATGATAACAGAGGAAACAAATAAGATTCATAAAGACATAGAGGAAGATAAACTCAAACAGAATATTGCCATCCGTAAAGAAATAGAGGAAGCTGCAGCCGAACAGTTTATGGCCTTTAGAAAGGAAATGCTTAAAACACTGGATGAAATGATAGAAACAGAGTTGAAGGAACTAAAAGAAAAACAGGAAAGTACAATCAGACAGGTGAAGGAAGTAAACAAAACAACTCAAGACCTGAAGATAGAATTGGAAAAATTAAAGAAAACACAAATGGAAGAAATAATGGAAAGGAAGAATCTAGGGAAGAAAACAGGAACTACAGAGGTAAGCATAACCAACAGACTACAAGAAATGGAAGAATCTCAGGTGTAGAAGATACAATGGAAGAAATCGATGTATCTGTCAAAGAAAATGTTAAATCCAAAAAATTCCTGACACAGACCGTCCAAGAAATGCAAGACAATATGAAAAGACAAAACCTAAGAATAATAGGAATAGAGGAAAAAGAAGACTCCCTTCTCCAAGGCCCAGAAAATATTTTCAACAAAATCATTGAAGAAAATTTCCCCAAGCTAAAGGAAAGGCCAATTAGAATACATGAGGCCTACAGAACACCCAACAAATTTGACCAGAAAAGAAAATCCTCCTGCCACATAATAATCAAAACAGTAAGTATACAGAACAAAGAAAAAATACTAAAAGCTGCAAGGGAAAAAGGCCAAGTAACATATAATGGAAAACCCATTAGAATCATACCTGACTTTTCAACAGAGACTATGAAAGCCAGAAGGGCCTGGACGGATATCATGCAGACCCTAAAAGAACACAGATGTCAGCCCAGGCTACTATACCCAGCAAAACTCTCAGTCCTCATAGATGGAGAAAACAAGATATTCAATGACAAAAACAAATTTCAACAATACCTACAAACAAATCCAGCATTACAGAAGACACTGGAAGGGAAAATACAACCCAAGAAAGCTAGCTACATTCAAGAAAACACAGGAAATAAATAACCTCACTTCAGTAAAACAAAAAGCAACCAAGCACACAACCTGATGACCACAGCCAACATCAAAATCAAGAGATCTAACAGCCACTGGTCATTAATCTCTCTCAACATCAATGGACTCAACTCTTCAATAAAAAGACACAGATTAACAGAATGGATACGTAAACAAAACCCAGCAATCAGTTGCATACAAGAAACACACCTAAGACACAAAGATAGACATTACCTGAGGGTAAAGGGTTGGAAGACGACTTTCCAAGCAAACGGACCCAAGAAGCAAGCAGGAGTAGCCATTCTAATATCTGATAAAATAGACTTTCAACCAAAATTAATCAAAAGAGATGGGGAAGGACACTTCATACTCATCAAGGGAAAATTCCACCAGGAAGACATCACAATCCTGAACATCTATGCCCCAAATACAAGGGCACCCACATTTGTGAAAGAAACATTGATAAAATTTAAAGCACATATAGATCCACACACATTAATAGTGGGAGACTTCAACATCCCACTCTCAACAAAGGACAGGTCAACCAAACAGAAATTAAACAAAGAAACAATGTCTCTGACAGAGGTCATGAATCAAATGGACCTAACAGACATTTACAGAACTTTACATCCAAACACAAAAAAATTTACCTTCTTCTCAGCACCTCATGGAACCTTCTCCAAAATAGACCACATAGTGGGTCACAAAGCAAGCCTCAACAGATACAAGAAGATTGAAATAATCCCATGTATCTTGTCTGATCACCATGGAATAAAACTGGACCTCAACAATAACAGAAATAACAAAAAGCCTACACACACATGGAAACTGAACAACTTGTTACTAAATGACAGCTGGGTCAGGGAAGAAATAAAGAAAGAAATTAAAGTCTTTCTAGAAATCAATGAAAATGAAGACACAACATACCCGAACTTGTGGGACACAATGAAAGCAGTGCTAAGAGGAAAGTTCATAGCACTAAGTGCCTTCAAGAAGAAATTCGAGACAGCTCATTCAAGCACCCTAATGGCTCACTTAAAAACCCTAGAAAAAGAAGAAGCAGACACACCAAGAAGGAGTAGATGGCTGGAAATAATCAAACTCAGGGCTGAAATCAATCAATTGGAAACAAATAAAACAATTCAAAGAATCAATGAAACCAAGAGCTGGTTCTTTGAGAAAATCAACAAGATCGACAAACCCTTAGCCAGGCTAACTAAAAGGCAGAGAGACACCACCAAAATCAACAAAATCAGAAATGAAAAGGGGGATATAACTACAGACACTGAGGAAATCCAAGCAATCATTAGGACTTACTTCAAAAGTCTATATGCCACAAAATTTGAAAATCTAAATGAAATGGACAATTTTCTTGATTGATTTGACTTACCAAAGCTGAACCAGGACCAGGTAAATCAACTAAATAGACCTATATCCCCCAAAGAAATAGAAGCGGTCATCAAAAGTCTCCCATCCAAAAAAAGCCCAGGACCAGATGGCTTCAGCGCAGAATTCTACCAGACCTTCAAAGAAGAGCTAACACCAATTCTCTTCAAACTATTCCACAAAATAGAAACAGAAGGAATATTACCAAATTCATTCTATGAAGCCACAGTCACCTTGGTACCTAAACCTCACAAAGACTCAACAAAGAAAGAGAATTTCCGGCCAATCTCCCTTATGAACATTGATGCAAAAATACTTAATAAAATACTTGCAAACTGAATCCAAGAACACATCAAAGATATTATCCACTATGACCAAGTAGGCTTCATCCCAGGTATGCAGGGGTGGTTCAATATATGGAAATCTATCAATGTGATCCACCATATCAACAAACTGAAAGAAAAAAAACCACATGATAATCTCCCTAGATGCTGAAAAAGCCTTCGACAAAATCCAACATCCATTCATGTTCAAAGTATTGGAGAGATCAGGGATACAAGGCACATATCTAAACATAGTAAAGGCGATATACAGCAAGCCTATAGCCAACATCAAACTGAACGGAGAGAAACTTAAAGCAATCCCACTGAAATCAGGGACAAGACAAGGCTGCCCACTCTCTCCATATCTCTTCAACATAGTGCTGGAAGTCCTTGCTAGAGCAATAAGACAGTTGAAGGAGATCAAGGGGATACAAATTGGAAAGGAAGAAGTCAAATTATCACTATTTGCAGATGATATGATAGTATACGTGAGTGACCCCAAAAACTCTACCAGGGAACTCCTACAGCTGATAAACACCTTCAGCAAAGTGGCAGGATACAAAATTAACTCAAAAAAATGAGTAGCCCTCCTGTATACAAAAGACAAAAAGGCTGAAAAAGAAATTAAGGAAACAACACCCTTCACAATAGCCACAAATGACATAAGGTACCTCGGAGTAACCCTAAACAAGGAAGTCAAAGACTTGTATGAAAAAAATTTCAAATCTCTGAAGAAAGAATTAGAAGAAGATATGAGAAGATGGAAAGATCTCCCATGCTCATGGCTTGGTAGAATTAACATAGTAAAAATGGCCATCTTACCAAAAGCAATCTACAGATTCAATGCAATGCCCATCAAATTACCAACACAATTCTTTACACACCTGGAAAGAAAAATTCTCAACTTCATATGGAATAACAAGAAACCCAGAATTGCTAAAACAATCCTCTACAATAAAAGATCTTCTGGAGGTATCTCCATCCCTGATCTTAAGTTGTACTATAGAGCAACAGTTTTAAAAACTGCATGGTACTGGCATAGAAACAGAATGGTGGATCAATGGAAACGAACAGAGGACCCAGAAATAAACCCACACACTTATGGACTCCTGATCTTTGACAAAGATGCCAAAAGCATACAATGGAAAAAAGATAGCATCTTCAACAAATGGTGCTGGTCTAACTGGATGTCTACATGTAGAAAAATGAAAATAGATCCATACTTGTCACCCTGCACAAAACTGAAGTCCAAGTGGATCAAAGACCTCAACATAAAACCAGACACATTAAATAGGCTTGAAAAAAAGTGGGAAATACCCTAGAACTCATTGGTACAGGGGAAAACTTCCTGAACAGAACACCAACAGCACAGGCTCTAAGAGCAACAACCAATAAATGGGACCTCATGAAACTGAAAAGCTTCTGTAAAGCAAAGGACACCGTCATCAAAACAAAGCGACCACCTACAGATTGGGAAAGAATCTTCACCAACCCTTTATCTGACAGAGGACTCATATCCAGTATATATAAAGAACTAAAGAAGCTGAAAAGCAGCAAACCAAGTAATCCACTTAAAAAATGGGGAACAGAGCTAAACAGAGAATTCTCTGGAGAGGAATACCGAATGGCAGAGAAGCACTTAAAGAAATGCTCAACCTCACTAGCCATTAGGGAAATGCAAATCAAAACAACCCTGAGATTTCACCTTACACCCATGAGAATGGCCAAGATCAAAAACTCAAGTGACAACACATGCTGGAGAGGTTGTGGAGAAAGGGGAACCCTCCTCCACTGCTGGTGAGAATGCAAACTTGTACAACCACTCTGGAAATCAATCTGGCGCTTTCTCAGACAACTAGGAATAGCGCTTCCTCAAGATCCAGCCATACCACTACTGGGCATATATCCAAAAGAGGCTCAAGTACACAAAAAGGACATTTGCTCAACCATGTTTGTAACAGCTTTATTTGTAATAGCCAGAAGCTGGAAACAACCCAGATGCCCCTCAACTGAAGAATGGATGCAGAAATTGTGGTACATCTACACAATGGAATATTACTCAGCAATGAAAAATAAGGAAATCATGAAATTTGCAGGTAAATGGTGGGATCTGGAAAGGATCATCCTGAGTGAGTTGTCCCAGAAGCAAAAAGACACACATGGTATATACTCACTCATATAGACATACAACATAGGACAAACCCACTAAAACCTGTGCATCTAAAGAAACTAAGCAAGAGAGAGGACCCTAACAAAAATGTCCAATCCCCATCCGGAAAGGCAAAGAGGATGGACATCAGAAGAAGAAGAAAACAGGAAACAACCTAGGAACCTACCACCGAAGGCCTCTAAAATCCTCTGCCCTTCAGACTATCAAAGCAGATGCTGAGCCTGATGGACAACTGTTGGGCAGGTGAACGGAATTTTAGGTAAGAACTGGGAAATAGTAAGAGCTTGAGAGGACAGGGTCTCCACAAGGAGAGCAACAGAACAAGAAAATTTGAACACAGGGAACTTCCAAGAGACTCATACTCCAACCAAAGACTATTCATGGAGATAACCTAGAACCCCTGCACAGATGTAGCCCAGGGCAGTTCAGAGTCTAATTGGGTTACATAGTAATGTGAAGAGGGACTGCCTCTGACCAAATCTGATTGGCCTGCTCTTTGATCACCTCCCTCTGCAGGGGAGCAGCCTTACCAGGCCATAGTAGAGGACAATACAGCCACTTTTGATGTGAACTGACAGACTAAGATCAGAAAGGAGAGGAGAACCTCCCCTATTTGTGGACTTGGGGAGTGGCATGCAAGCAGAGGGAGGAGGGAGGGTGGGATTGGGAGGGGAGGAGGGAGGGGCTTATGGGGGGATGCAGAATGAATAAAGTGTAATTGTTGAAAAATTTAAAAAAAAAGGGAAAAAATAATTTAAGAACCTTAAATGACTTTCAAAATTGGAGGAAAACATGGAGTTAGTCAATTGGCATGGAGCACGTCTCGCCCCTGGGGGCAATGGTCTCCTGAACCTACTCAGACCTCGGACACCACCACTGCTAGTTCTAGAACTGACGCAGGATGTTCCAACGAGGGGTTAAGGATTCTCATAATATTTCCTATAAGCCCACACCTGTTTGTCTATATCCCCCATTTTTATTCATTATTAGCCAGATAGAGCCAAGTAATTGTGGTAATGATACTTGCTTTTTTGCCCAATGCTGGAATGCTAGTAAATTTAGGTATGCCCTGGTTACTCGCATGCCTCACTGGGTGCCTGTGCCCATTGATGCCCCTCACGCTATGACTCTCTTCAGACAGAAAAGGGATCTTGGAACTACAGCCACCATTGTTACTACCATCTCATTGGTGGCTGTTGGAGCTACCACCAGGGCATTAGCCATGAGTCATACTAGGCAGACTGCTCAGACCCTGAATAATCATTTAGCCAATGTAGCTCATGCCTTAGTTGTACATAAAGGAATTAATGCTCAACTAAAAGGAAGCTTGATTGTGGTCAATCAGAGGATTGACCTCTTGCAGGAGCAAATTGATACCCTATGGCAAATCGCTCAACCTGGCTGTCAATGAAAGTATGCTGGACTTTGTGTCACTAGCATACAACATGAGAATTTTTCCTGTGCTGCAAATCTGTCTAAACAATTGTCGAGCTATATTTTAGGTAATTGGACTGGAGAATTCGATACTACGATGGAGCAGCTGAGAGTGGCTATTGTCACAGTAAATTCTACCAGAGTGGACGCAGGACTAGCCACAGGATTATCAACATGGATTGCTGCAGCCATGAATCATCTGAAGGAATGGGCAGGCATGGGAGCGTTAGCAGGCCTTCTGGTGTTGGTCTCCTTGGTTTGCCTGTGGTATATATGCAAGATTAGAGTCTCACAACAGTGTGATGCAGCCATGATCATTCAGGCCTTTACAGCCATTGAAGCAGGACATTCTCCCCAAGCATGGTTGGATACCATAAAAAGCTAAAATGTTATGCTCAGGATGCGAGGCTAAGCACTGCACTCAGGGTCAGCCACTTTCGACCCAGAGAAGAGCATGTCTGATTGCATGCGGGTTGATGCTCCAGGTCCCGCCTCTGAGAAAAAGGTAGCAGACGGGTCTGATGCTCTTTGGGTGGATGACACCTAAATGAACATCAGTACAAAGTCCCAATTTATTTCTAATATCAGAGATCAGACCTCTACTCTTGCCTGATGCGTCTAAAACAAAAAGGGGGAACTGTAGAGAGCTGCGGAATGCTATGCCTTAAAGATGGAGCTGGTTTCTGCCTTCCACCTTCCTGATGGTGAGTGCTCTCTGTCACGAACAATTCCACATTTGGCTAAGGCTGAGGATCTGGCTTGCTTCCATGTATGTGGACCTATCTGCATTGCCCACGTGGCACGCCTGGGTTGGCTACCCAGAGGCTATTTAAGCTGTGGGCTGGCTTTCCCCAGGGTCAGATGATTGTTCAAGGTTCCTGAATAAACTGCATTGAAAAAAAAAATTATTATGGACTTCTTTAATAATTAGTTTTCAAATATATGTATTTGTTGTAAATGAAATATTATATCCTGTTTATTTTTTACTGGAAAAAAATTATGTAATGTATTTTTATCACACTTTCCCCTTCTGCAGTTTCTCCCAGATCTTTCCTGTCATTTCTTTCTCTCTTTCCTTTTGAAAAATAAATAGGCAAACAAAAAAAATCATGATTTAAAAAACCCCAAATGCATGAAACATGTAAAACAGTCATAGACCATAAAGATACAAAATTGGAAACTATAATATGCAAGCAATAGAAATGTCCAAACAAAACAATAATGAGACAAAATATATAGAAAAATATTATGAAGTTAAAATTGAGGTGACTCTTTCCCAGTAAGCATCTACTGCCCTTCAGTGTTGTTAATATTCCCAGTGAGACACTATTTGAGACAACTAATTTTTTTTTTAATTTTTCATCAATTACACTTTATTCATTCTGCATCCCCCCATAAGCCCCTCCCAATCCCACCTTCCCTCCTCCCTCTGCTTGCATGCCACTCCCCAAGTCCACTAATAAGGGAGGTTCTCCTCTCCTTTTTGATCTTAGTCTATCAGTTCACATCAAAAGTGGCTGCATTGTCCTCTACTATGGCCTGGTAAGGCTGCTCCCCCCCAGGAGGAGGTGATCAAAGAGCAGGCCAATCAGATTATGTCAGAGGCAGTCCCTCTTCACATTACTATGTAACCCAATTGGACTCTGAACTGCCCTGGGCTACATCTGTGCAGGGGTTCTAGGTTATCTCCATGAATAGTCCTTGGTTGGAGTGTGAGTCTCTGGGAAGTTCCCTGTGTTCAAATTTTCTTGTTCTGTTGCTCTCCTTGTGGAGACCCTGTCCTCTCAAGCTCTTACTATTTCCCAGTTCTTACCTAAAATTCCATTCACTCTGTCCAACAGTTGCCCATCAGGCTCAGCATCTGCTTTGATAGTCTGAAGGGCAGAGGCTTTCAGAGGCCCTCTGTGGTAGGTTCCTAACTTGTTTCCTGTTTTCTTCTTCTTCTGATGTCCATCCTCTTTGCCTTTCCGGATGGGGATTGGACATTTTTGTTAGGGTCCTCTCTCTTGCTTAGTTTCTTTGGATGCACAGGTTTTAGTGGGTTTGTCCTATGTTGTATGTCTATATGAGTGAGTATATACCATGTGTGTCTTTTTGCTTCTGGGACAACTCACTCAGGATGATCCCTTCCAGATCACACCATTTACCTGCAAATTTCATAATTTTTTTATTGAAAGTTGTATGAATTGGAGATAACTCCTTGGTGAGTGATAGAAGCTTGAATCTGCTTCTCAGCCATGAGAACTTGTCTGTCTTGAAGAGGTGAAATACCAGTGCATGCTAACACAGTCTTTGTGAAATCATATGTATATTAGTCTTACTGTGCCTAAGAGACACTGTTTTCTTGGACTACTCATCCTCTCTGACTTTTATGAACTTTCTGCTTTGTCTTTTGCAAAGCTTCTTGAGCACTTTGAAGAGGTGTTTAATGAAGACATCTATCTCATTTAGGACTTAGCATTTCAAAATAACTTACTTTCAGCAAATTGTCCTGTTGTGGGTCTTTGCATTATTTTCCATCTAATACAAGAAGAAGTTTCTCTGATGACAGGTGAACTAGGCATGAGTATAGGGGAACATTACAGGGAATCACTTTATTGCCACATTCCTTTAGTAGAACAGTAGCATTTGATAGTCCCCTAAATGCATGCTGTTTCCAGTCTCAGGTTCTTGCCTATTGGGTTTAAATCTAATTAGAGAGTGGCTAGTTTTCCTGCAGTATTTGTTCCATTATTGCACTATTAGAAATGCAAGCAGGTCGCCATTATTGATCATAGGGTTAATAACTGGGTTGATCTGTAGCACTTAACAGTGTTTCACGTTGTTGCAACTTCATTTCGTGGTGTTTGCAATTTCAAATTTCACCTTTCCTCATAACTTTCTCAAAGTTAAGCTATCCTATGATCTGTGCACCGATTTTTTTTTTCTTGTAAAATCTTCATAATATCTTCTGGGAAGATCATTCAGATAAATACAGATTTTTCTAGAGCATTATATGCTGTTGTTTTTTGTTTCTCTAGTTAGATTGGGTATAATAAAACTCAAGGTAAATTCAGTAAACAGAAAAGAGGATATACATACTTTTCCAAACTCAACAATGGAAGGAAATGATACATATCACCTTAATTTCTCCACATAGTCATTTGATTAGGTGGCATAGTTTGAATTACCTCTATTTTTTGAAATATTAGACAAATGCAGTTTTTTAGGATGATGATTGTGGAATAAAACATCCCCACTTCATGGATTTTAAGCTATTAGTACTCACTGCTTCTTCCGCAGGATCTGAAGGATCCTGTGGCTAAGAAGAAGGATATCGTTCTTCATAGCCACGGGTGGAGAGCTGCTCATTTCACACATTAATGTGACTTCACTCCGCTGTGTTTTTATTACAGATAACCTCAGTTTAGTTGTCAGTTCGAGGGGTTACTCTCTCAGAAGCAAAGGACTAGTAGCTTGGTGAATGAATATAGTTGAAAATGATATCGCATCGATTCATTCTTGAGATTTAAATGGATTCACAGACATCAACAAATGGATTTGTGTTGTATCTGTTATGTGTATATTTGTGAAGACCTTGTGATATGAGATGATAGAAATTCAAAGAAGGCCTAAGAAATATGTTTATATTCTGTATTTAATTAGTCATTAATTAAAGTTTATGAAAAATTCCATAATGTTGGAGGTAAGAAAGAGAATATTAACAAGATGACTCCGAATGGCCTTGGTTCAACTCTCCAGTCTTGTTTATTAGTGTATGTCAGATCATACACTGATCCAATCAGCTGCCGTATACCTAATTTTGTTTCTATCAAACTAAACAGTCTCTGTAGATTAACTTTACATTAGAAAAATCAATCTTCTTACCTTTAAATTATTGACTCTGGGTTTTCACACATTTCCAGACTGATGCTAGTATTTATAATGTTGGTTTCCTGCCCAGTATCTTTCACAATTTTATTTCTTTGAGTTACTCTAGGGTTTAGAGGGCTTCCCTTAATCACTATATAAAGCTTTTCTGAAGCTATCAGGTTCTACTAACAATATAGCTAAGATAAATATATAATTATCTAACACATTTGTGTTATTGCTTAATGTATTGTAAGTCATTCTGTCATATGTTTCTTTAATACTTCTGCCCCAAAATTGCCTTGTCCCTAAGCAATCAAACAGAATATTGTACATGCATTTATGTAATTTCTAAGATTTAATTTAATTATATAGCTTTAGATTCTATTCTATACTATAAATATTGATAATTCACACAATAGGCTATTTCTATATGTATTTATACAATGCATATTTGATAATTTAATAAAATATATACATGTAATTAGGCATTCTATAATTTCCATTTGATTAGTTTTTAAGACTTTGTATTAAAACATGAATATTTGTGAGTCATTTTAAAAATGCAGTTTTATGTATTTTCTTTTTTTTTTTTTTAAGTGTCACTCTTCATTTTTTTTTTTTTTTCAATGCAGTTTATTCAGTTCAGGAACCTTGAACAATCATCTGACCCTGGGGAAAGCCAGCCCACAGCTTAAATAGCCTCTGGGTAGCCAACCCCAGCGTGCCACGTGGGCAATGCAGATAGGTCCACATACATGGAAGCAAGCCAGATCCTCAGCCTTAGCCAAATGTGGAATTGTTCGTGACAGAGAGCACTCACCATCCGGAAGGTGGAAGGTGGAAACCAGCTCCATCTTTAAGGCGCGGCATTATGCAGCTCTCTACAGTTCCCCCTTTTTGTTTTAGACGCATCAGGCAAGAGTAGAGGTCTGATCTCTGATATTAGAAATAAATTGGGTATATACCTAGCAGTGGTATAGCTGGATCTTGAGGAAGCGTTATTCCTAATTGTCTTAGAAAGCACCAGATAGCTTTCCAGAGTGGTTGTACCAGTTTACATTCCCACCAGCAGTGGAGGAGGGTTCCCCTTTCTCCACAACCTCTCCAGCATGTGTTATCACTTGAGTTTTTCATCTTGGCCATTCTGATGGGTGTAAGGTGAAATCTCAGGGTCGTTTTAATTTGCATTTCCCTGATGGCTAATGAGGATGAGCATTTCTTTAAGTGTTTTTCTGCCATTCGATATTCCTCTGTCGGGAATTCTCTGTTTAGCTCTGTTCCCCATTTTTTAATTGGATTACTTGGTTTGCTGCTTTTCAGCTTCTTTAGTTCTTTGTATATACTGGATATGAGTCCTCTGTCAGATAAAGGGTTAGTGAAGATTCTTTCCCAATCTGTAGGCAGTCGTTTTGTTTTGATGACGGTATCCTTTGCTTTACAGAAGCTTTTCAGTTTCATGAGGTCCCATTTATTGACTGTTGCTCTTAGAGCCTGTGCTGTTGGTGTTTTGTTCAGGAAGTTCGTTCAAGTACACAAAAGGGATACTTGCTCAACCATGTTTATAGCAGCTTTATTCGTAATAGCCAGAACCTGGAAACAACCCAGATGTCCATCAACGGACATTGTGGTTGTTGAATTGTGATATTTTTACACAATGGAATACTACTCAGCAATCAAAAAGGAGGAAATCATGAAATTTGCAGGCAAATGGTGGGATCTAGAAAAGATCATTCTGAGTGAAATATCCCAGAAGGAGAAAGACAAATACGGGATATACTCACTTATAAAGACCTATAAGATATGACAAACATAATGAAATCTATACACCTAAAAAAGATAATCAATTGAGCGGACATGGGGTAAGATGATCAATCCTCATTTAGAAAGACAGATGGGATGTGCATTGAACGTATGACAGGAGTCTACTGAGCGCATCTGAAAGACTCTAACTAGCAGTGTTTTCAAAGCAAAGACTCATGACCAAACCTTTGGCAGAGTACAGGGAACCATAAGAAAGAAGGGGTATTAGTCTTTTGGGGAAAGGATAGGAGCTCCACAAGGACCAAATATATCCGGGCACAGGGTCTTTTCTGAGATTGACATTCAACCAAGGACCATGTATGGATATAACCTAGAACCTCCACTCAGATGTAGCCTGTGTTAGCGCAGTAACCAATTGGTTTCCCAAAGTGAGAGGAACAAGGACTCTTTCTAACAGGAACTCAATGACTGGCTCTTTGGTCTCCCCACCCCCGAAGGGAAGAGCAGTCCTGTTAGGCCACAGAGGAGGGCTTTGCAGCCAGTCCTGAAGATACCTGATAAAACAGGATCAGATGAATGGGGAGGAGGTCCCCCCTATCAGTGGACTTGGAAAGGGGCACGGTGGAGATGAGGGAGGGAGGGAGGGACTGGGAGGGAATGAGGGATCGGGACACGGCTGGGATAGAGAGTTAATAAAATGTAACTGATAAAAAAAATAATAAAAAAAAGAAAGAAATTGGGACTTTTTATAGGTGTAGGAAACACCAATGAGGGAGAAATTTATTGGTCTCCTCTCGCTGGCACAGATACTTACAGTCTTCCTGCATCTCTCGGCCAATCTCCGTATGCTCTGCTTGTCATTATGCCTTTATTACCACAGTTTGTGATTATTTATTTATTTATTTATTCATGAATTATCATTTACTATTCCATATGGCAGCAGTTTATTGATGTATGCAGATACGGATTAACGTACACCCCACAAATATATAGAAAAAAGCCATGTTCAAGTCACCCAGATGTAGTGTTTTATCATTTTGCATTTTTAATAACTGTAATTTCATTAGACATTCATATATTTGTACATTTTCCCAAAAAAATTTTTGACAGAAAGTTAAATGTTATAATAAATACTGCCAAAATTAAAAAAAATCTTTATTTATATCTTTTTCAAGAAATGGTGGTTTTTCCCTATCAGCATGTGAACTTTCAGGCAATGCTAAATTCTGTGCAACTATTATACTTGTCAGCATTTAACTCAGTGTTAAATTGAACTTCTCTTTCTTCATATATCCATTTACCAAATTTTGACAATTATCTGGAGAAAAAGGCACTTCGATATCCCCAAATGGAAGATGTAAAAATATGTAAAGAATGAAAATATTGACATAAATTTGGGTCAGGTGTAAGCACAGTATGAAGGTATCGCCATGTCTGAAGATATGTAAAGCCGTTATACGTAGTGGTCGATAGAGCTGTCAGCAGAAAGCTTTCCAGTGGTCAAGGATGAAAGCTATGTTCCTAAGTCCTGCTTTCCCTGGTTGCCTGGAAGTGAAAGACACAGAACAAACAAACGAGCAAACAAAACCCCCACTGTTTTCCTTCTCATTCCCCAATGTTCTCCTGACTGCCCTCAGTGTGAATCCAAGGAGCAAGAGAACACAGACCATTTAGATATGCAGAACTGACTATGGATGTTCAGAATTAAAGACAAGTTATACGGAACAGAAAACCGTGATGATCCTCATGATGAGATCTTGCTTTTGGAGCTTTTGTTTTGCATGTGTGTATGTGTGTGTGCGCATGTGTGTGCACATGTGTGCACACTCATGTGTGTAATAGTTTAATATAAGGATTTTTTATACAGGGTAAAAATACATTTAAGTACATTTTAAACTTATTTATTTATCTTTCTTATTTTATGTACATTGGAATTCTGCAGGCTTGTTTGTGTGTGAGAGTGTCTGAGTCCCTGAAACTTGAGTTGCAGACAGCTGTCTGTAGCTGCCACACAGGTGCTGGGAATTGAACCCAGGGCCTTTGTAAGAGCACCAGTGCTCTTAACCGTTGAGCCATACATATTCTCATTCACAGAGCTATTTCTCCTTCATTCCAGAAAGTGTCTGTTTTTACAGAACCTGCCATGTGTTTATCCGTACAAAGCTTACACAGGCACACACAGAACCTGCCATGTTTATCCGTACAAAGCTTACACAGGCACACACAGAACCTGCCATGTTTATCCGTACAAAGTTTGCACACACATATGTGCAACCCACCTTTGTTTCATTCAATCACTGATTGGGCAAACCTGAAATGTTTATTTCTGCTTTCTTGCTAAGGGTTTTAGCTAGGATGTCTATAGTATTTATGACTAGAATGTTTTCTTTGTGCACATTGGAGCTTAGTTTATCAGTCAAAAAATACTTTGAAAGATAATCTGCAGTTCATCATGAGTAATTTCACTTTTATTCACATTCACTGAATCATTTTGCATCTACTTCTGTAATTATCATGGGACCTCCAACATATATCTTTATGTTGACCAGACTATCAATTCTATTATGAAAATGAAGTTAAAACTAACATTAATGTATTCTAGGAAATAAATGTTTGCAAAGCTTCATTTGTAATCAATTAAACAATAATTTTCTTCAGCGAGTGCATACATGAGCAAGTAGTTCCACATTCATGCAATGGGGTCATACTTTAGCTATAAGGAGGGATGAACAAAAATAGCAGTTGCAAGAGCAAGGTAGGAACTCTGCAATTATAATGACACATGATGGGAAGAAAAATGTCGCAGCTAAATAGTCACTAATAATGTCTCCATTATTCAACAATTTTCCTTAAAAGCAAACAATACAGAAAATGGCCTCATCACAAGTTCCTGACTTTGAGTGGAAGTCAGTGTTATCTAAGAAACAAGCACCGAGATGTTGGCGGATTAAAGGAATATATTACAGCAATTTCAATAGTTATAAAACATAGGAACTGCCCCAGTCATAGTATGGATGTAATACAGTGAAATACAAGCTAGTCACTACAGACACAGAAATGCTGTCTTCCTGTTTCCTGTTTGTTTGTTTTGTTTTTCCACTTACTATAATTATCTCAAATCTCATTGATGAAAAAAGCAGGAAGAGAAGTATTGCTTGATATGAGGAATGTAATTTTGTTGTGCTAATAGAAGTTGAGAGCATGAAACTGGTTTCTCTGAGGTTGGGGAGAAAAAAAGTGTGAGGGTGGAGGAAGAAAAGTCTAGCGGAAAGCTCCTAAGTTCCACTAAGTAAGTACCAGGATGGAGAGCTGGTATTGTGCACCGTGGAAAGTAGACTAAGAACAACCCTATACATTATATTTAGAGTGTGAAGGATGTTAAATGATTTGATCTTGAGAAAAATCAGAAGTTAGAAACATTAAAACTTAATTGAGCAGAACAAAATATATACACATATCAAAATGGCATAAGGTGACTCAAAATGCATTTTTATATTTTCATGCAACAGTGAAGAATAAACTTCAGATAAAATTTTAAAAGTTTATAATCTACTCAATTTTTCTTTAGTACAGGGAAAGAGTGAAAAAGAAACAGAATACAAGTTTAATGAATACATTTTTTTCCACAAAATTGAAAGCAGAAGAAATTTAAAAAAGGTAGGAACAACAAAACATCAAAAAATTATTAAATGTGATGATGGCAAAAATTATATCTTGATTAATAGAAACATTCACAAAAAGCAAAGTTGACTTAATGAAAATTCATAGAAATCAGGATAACAGGAGATAGATGCCTTCAAAATTATAACACAAGTGAGAAATCTATGGCCAAAAGAAAAGGCTGTAAAAGTAAAACAAAAAGTAATCTTTTTGACATAGAATGTTGAAAAGCTTATTGTTAATATCTTCCCTTATGTGAACTGCTAAATAATGGTTTTCATTATCAAAAATATATGCAAAGAGTCTCGAATTATAAAGTAGCATAAAAATTTCTGAATGATTAATTATGTGCCCAAATGAAGAACAATAATGAACTATTTGAAGCAATGAAATTATATTTTTATCTGTACATTTCACCAGGAAAGAGTTTTAACCAATTGAGATATAATGAAGTTTTTGTAGGGTTTTTAAAGTAGGAAAAATGGCTTACTGTTAGAGTGCAATGAGTCTAAGCTGCACCATACTTAGTTTCACATAAGCAAAATGTGTGAAAACAAATGCTGTTAAGTGAGAAACTAATGTAAAGAGAAATAGGAAGTAAATTGCATTTCTTCCTCTTAAAAGAACGTGAAGAAGTAGACAATTTATTCTTTTCTCCCTGTCATAAAATATTTCTTTTTATTTCTAAATTAAGCATGTGTTCTAGACATGAAATATGACTGGGCTAGAGAGATGATTGAAGGTTAAGTGCTTTTCCAGAAGACAGGGAGGCTCCTTGCAGTACCCCTGCTTCTTTCCTCCCTGGGCACCTACACAGACTTATATAAATGCACATATAGCCAAGAACACACTTATGAGAATGTAAACACAAACACACGGACACAAATAAACATGCAAAAATACATACACAAACACACACATAACATACAAACACACACACGCTAACACATACACACAATGCAAACACACACACATGATAATGCAAACACAAACACACACATTCTCAGAAACACACAAAGATAACACGCACACATATACATAGCTCATATATATACATATACACAAATGCACATACACATGCAAACACATACAACCACACATAAACATAATTTCACGCAAGGGAGGAGAACCTCCCCTATCAATGGAATAGGGGAAGGGCCTGGGGGGAAGAAGGAGGGATAATAGGATTGGGAGAGACCTGGGAGGGGGCCACAGCCAGGATATAAATTGAATAAATGATAATAAAAAAGAAGAGAAATAAACATAGTCCTAAATATAGATTTTATAAATTAAGATGGCATTCTTGAAATCTAAACAGTAAAAATATGCAAAGAAGATTTACTATTAATATGCCCAGCAAAACAAATATTAAGAAGAAAAATTGAGACAATAAAAGTTTGTGCAATGCACATCCCATCTGTCATATCTTATAGGTCTATATAAGTGAGTATATCCCATGTTTGTCTTTCTCCTTCTGGGATATTTCACTCAGAATGATCTTTTCTAGATCCCACCATTTGCCTGCAAATTTCATTGAACGTATGACAGGAGTCTACTGAGCGCATCTGAAAGACTCTAACTAGCAGTGTTTTCAAAGCAAAGACTCATGACCAAACCTTTGGCAGAGTACAGGGAATCATAAGAAAGAAGGGGAGTTAGTCTGATGGGGAAAGGATAGGAGCTCCACAAGGACCAAATATATCTGGGCACAGGGTCTTTTCTGAGACTGACATTCAACCAAGGACCATGTATGGATATAACCTAGAACCTCCACTCAGATGTAGCCTGTGGTAGCTCAGTAACCAATTGGTTTCCCAAAGTGAGGGGAACAGGGACTATTTCTAACAGGAACTCAATGACTGTCTCTTTGGTCTCCCCACCCCCGAAGGGAGGAGCAGTCCTTTTAGGCCACAGAGGAGGGCTTTGCAGCCAGTCCTGAAGATACCTGATCAAACAGGATCAGATGAATGGGGGGAGGTCCCCCCATCAGTGGACTTGGAAAGGGGCACGGTGGAGATGAGGGAGGGAGGGAGGGACTGGGAGGGAATGAGGGATCAGGACATGGCTGGGATACAGAGTTAATAAAATATAACTGATAATAAAAAATAAAAAATAAAATAAAAAAAAGAAGTCAGCACAGAAAAAAAAAAGTTTGTGCAAATCCAGTTGCCCTCAGTAATCTCTGGCTTTGACAATCATCCCTTTATGACAGATGAACTAAGGTATTTTCTGTACATTTGTTCATTTACAGTGGTTTGGCGGAAAGAATGTCTATCATAAAATTATACATGGTTTGTTGTTTTATAATCCTATAAGTAATTGTATTTGTTTTATGTTCTTTAAATATGATAATATCTTTAAAAACTGAATTAACATATATTCAAAAATTATACATTCATAATTAAGAATTTTGCAAAACTATACCTGTGTTATCAATGGAAAATGTATATTATAACTATAATTTAATTACAGATTATAAGAAATATACCTGACAGGTGAAGCATTATTTAATACACCCAGCTCCTGTTTAAGAATATGTGAATAAAAATGCATATCATTAATTACCTAGATTTACAGCTGATGAGAAACACAAATTACCAAATAATAACTGAAATCAATACAGATAGAAAGGAGAACAAAACTGGATCTGTTGCTACAAACTTTGCTGAGTTTTCCTGCCCTTTAATATAGTGCCTCTTGATGTATTGTGCCTCTTGAACATATACTCATAACAAAACATATGAGAAAAATTAAATATTGATGCTCACTGTAGGATAGTTGCAATGATCCATAAGCTTTTACCAAGGAAACAATATTTCTACCTGCCAGGACATTCTCCACTGATGAAATACTTTTCCTCTCACTCCAAAGGAAATCCAACAAGTCATTTTAAACTATGTGTAGCTGATAAGGGAGTATTCTTTGTTATTCGGAAGCAAATAGACATGAAATGAAACAAAAAGCTGACAGACTAGATTTTCACAGAACTGTTGGTTTGAATGTTTAAAATAATGTTGTAACTTAGACACAGTTTTGCCTTTTGTTTGAAGTTTATGACTAAATATAAGAAATGTTGATTACCAATTTAATGAAAGCTATTTTTATATTTTACTTTAATATAGAATTTAAAATGCATGTGTGCAAATATTCAGGTAAAAGTTTAAGGTTCACAGAGACTAGCAGAATAGCAGACATGCAAAGTAGAATGCAGCTGTGTCACTTACAAGCATAATCCCATATAAGTCAGCATGAAAGATGAGTATCATGAGTATCATGTCTCTATATATCCTGGATATATTTTAAAAAATAAGTTTATTACCCTTGAAATAGAGATGCACTACAAACAATTAATGACTTGTAAACAGCCTAACTAAACATACCAATTCTCCTGTAGGATAACTACTACACTACAGATCATTATAAATTGGAGAAGTGATAAAACAGGCATCAATATTTATATAACAATTTGATTTATAGTAGAACTCATAATTTTCTGTGTTAAATTTAAAAGATTGTTTTGTAAAGTATTTTTAAACAAACAATATATTAAAAATTTTTTCAAGAATCCTATGTTATGTAAGATTGTCATAAGAAGACACATGAAAGAAATTGAGTTATATCTTGTAATAGAACAATGTACATAAACTTCCATATTTTCTTAATGTTTGGAGATTTCAGAGAATTAGTAAATATCAAATTAATTGTAGCCCTTGAGCTACAATTGAGCTGTTGGTGTTCTGTTAAAGAAGTTGCCTCTTGTTCCAATAAATTCAAGGCTCTTACCCACTTTTTCCTCTTGGAGATTTACTGTCAAGTTTTATATTGAGGGTTTTGATCCATTTGGACTTTAGTTTTGTGCAGTGTAATAAATATGGCTCTATTTGTGTGTGTATTTTTTTTTTATGTAGACATCCAGTTATACCAGCACCATTTGCTGAAGATGCAACCTTTTTTCCATTGTATGGTTTTAGCAACTTTATCAAAAATCAAGTGTCTGTAAGTATATGGGTTTATTTCTGAGTCTTTTTATTTGATTCCATTGATCCACCAGGCTGTTTCTATGCCAGTACAATGTATTTTTTATTACTTTTGCTCTATAGTAAAGCTTGAGATCAGGGATGGTAATACCTCCAGAAGATCTTCATTGTATTCTATTTTCTTTCTTTGTTTGTTTGTTTTCCATATGAAGTTGAGAATTGTTCTTTCAAAGTTTGTAAAAATTTGTGTTGCTATTTTGATGGTAATTACAAGGATATTATGAAATATGGGGAAAATAGATAGATCTGGAAAAGATTATTCTGAGTAAGTTGCCCAGACTCAGAAAGACAAGCACGGTATATACACACTTATAGGCGGATATTAGCTATACAATAAAGTATAACCACACAATCCACAGACCAAAAAACCTAAGTCACTAGGAGGACCCTAAGGGGGATTTTTAATTCTCATTCAGAGGGACAAATAGAATAAACAGAGAGGGAACGGAATGGGAGTCTACCATATATGTCCTCTGAAAGGCTCTTCCCACCAGGGGATGGAGGCAGATTCTGAAATTCACAGCCAAACTTTGGGCAAAGCACAGAAGAGTCGGGTAAATAAAAGGACCCAAAAGCAACAGGAGCTGTACAAAAAGACCAACAGAGCCAGCAAATCTGAGCCCAGGCGCACCTGTGAAGACTGATTCACCAATGAAACACCAAGCATGGAGAAGACCTAAGCGCCCGCTCAGAAGTAGCCTATATCTAGCTCAGTCTACAAGTGGGTTCCGCAGTATGGGAAGCAGAGGTTGTCTCTGATACGGACTCTGCTCCTCTATCACTTCCCCCTGGAGGAGCTGCCTTGCCAGTCCACAAAGGAAGAAGATACAGGCAGTCCTGGTAACACTTGCAATTGGTTGGAGAAGAGGGTTCTTTCTTTCTGAAGAAAAGGGAGGGCAATAGGAGGAAGTGAAAGGGTGGGACCAGGAAGGACTATGATAGGGATGTAAAATAAATAAATTTAAATAAAAGAACGAAACAGACTGTACTATGAGATATCACAACAGAAATGGGAGAATATAATTATACACATCTGATAACTAACATTGATTTATTTATGGAAGTAATAAAAACATTGAAGTCAAATTTTAAGTTAATAACATTAAATTCATGATAAATAAATGGATGCATAATTATATGAACTTATACTTACCATATTAATTCAATTTTTACATTCTGTCACTGATTTACTTTAAGTGTTTACTACACTGATTATTTAAAAAAAAATAAGGCAGAAATACCTCAATAATTAAAGGCAAATTTTCCTGAGCCTGACAATCTGAGATCAAACCATGGGACCCACATGGTGGATGGACAGAGTTAGGAAGACCTTGACCTTGCCTTGGTAAGTCGTGAGACACAATAAATCAATCAGAGATAAAAGAATGCTGTATTTAGGTCAGAAACTATGATACTTATAGGGATAATGGCATAAGTTAGAGTTATACATTGATGTAAATACTTAAAATGTTGAACATATTATCTTCAATTTCAGTCAAATATGATAGTAATGTGGTTATTTATGATATTTTACAATTCTCAACATTTTGAAATATGTGATGACTCCTTTATCTGCATATGAAGTATATTAATAAATATGTATCAATAGATATACAAATACATTTAACAGTAATTACTTGCATATATAAATGTAAAAGTAATTTTGATTTTATTGGTTAAAATATTAGAAATAAAGAATTTTATGTAATTGTGACTAGAAATTTTACAGAATGGCTAATTTTCTTGTATTCCAATCATTCTCATTTGTTATTTACATAAAAATTTACACATTGAACTCTAAATTACTTCGTTTTTAATTTTCATTTTGTTTAATCATCAAACGTGGTACTGTACTACATTAAAGAACCTATCCTTCATACACTTGTTTCTCATATCTTTCCTACGGTTAATCCCTTAGGTACCCCATAGAAAGCTCATTAACACATTCCTATAATAAATTCATGCATAATTTTATGTGCGTGAAGCCATCACACAACAAGCAAATCAAATACAATTCATATTTTTTTTTCAATGCAGTTTTTTCAGGAACCTTGAACAATCATCTGACCCTGGGGAAAGCCAGCCCACAGCTTAAATAGCCTCTGGGTAGCCAACCCAGGCGTGCCACGTGGGCAATGCAGCTAGGTCCACATACATGGAAGCAAGCCAGATCCTCAGCCTTAGCCAAATGTGGAATTGTTCCTGACAGAGAGCACTCACCATCGGGAAGGTGGAAGGCGGAAACCAACTCCATCTTTAAGGCACAGCATTCCGCAGCTCTCTACAGTTCCCCCTTTTTGTTTTAGATGCATCAGGCAAGAGTAGAGGTCTGATCTCTGATATTAGAAATAAATTGGGACTTTGTCTGGGCATATATCCAAAAGAGGCTCAAGTACACAAAAAGGATATCTGCTCAACCATGTTTGTAGCAGCTTTATTTGTAATAGCCAGAAGCTGGAAACAACTCAGATGCCCCTCAACTGAAGAATGGATGCAGAAATTGTGGTACATCTACACAATGGAATATTACTCAGCAATGAAAAATAAGGAAATCATGAAATTTGCAGGTAATTGGTGGGATCTGGAAAGGATCATCCTGAGTGAGTTGTCCCAGAAGCAAAAAGACACACATGGTATATACTCACTCATATAGACATACAACATAGGACAAACCCACTAAAACCTGTGCATCTAAAGAAACTAAGCAAGAGAGAGGACCCTAACAAAAATGTCCAATCCCCATCCGGAAAGGCAAAGAGGATGGACATCAGAAGAAGAAGAAAACAGGAAACAAACTAGGAACCTACCACAGAGGGCCTCTGAAAGCCTCTGCCCTTCAGACTATCAAAGCAGGTGCTGAGCCTGATGGGCAACTGTTGGGCAGGTGAACGGAATTTTAGGTAAGAACTGGGAAATACTAAATGCATATTTTTTTGTGGACTCAGTTACTGTAATTATCTCCAGTTATATGTCCAGTTTATTTCTTGTAAAAATCATAACTTAATTTTTCCTTATAGCTTAAGAAATAACTCCGCCTTCTGCCTTTATCACACTTCTTGATTGGTCCCTCTGTTGCTGCGTAATTTGATTGGCCCCATCACTTGGTTCCTGTGGTTACTCTGAATGGTCCCGCAACAGTAGTGAACATTGATGTGTGCTATGGGATGTGGTAACTTTCATACTTCTAGGACAAGACTCGAGAGGATTATATAAAGTATTTACATATGTATGTATGTATCTATGCATGTATGCATATTATATAATAAGTGAATATGGAAAGGAAAACAGGGACAAAAGAAAACAAGAGAAGCAGTCAGGCAGTTCTGGCTCAAAGCAGAATGAAAAAGAGAGCTAAAACATTCCAGGTAGACAACCTAAAACAGATTTTCCAGGGGCAGAGACGTGCTGACTTGCAAACCACAGCCCTAGCCAGCATACAGAGCCTCACAAATGAAAAGGAGAAAGATTGAATCTAGAATAATTTTAAAAAATAATAGAAAAACGTAAGAGGCTAAAAATGTAAAGATGAAGATGAGAGAGAGAAGATAGGGCAGAGCAGAGCTCATGGCCAAATTATCCTAGGTATAAAGGAAAGGACAGGTGGGTATGAAGGCAGAGAAGTAGGGTAGGGTTCAACATCTGAATGCAATCTCTCTACTCTTGGTATTCCTACCTGAATCTTTGGGCATCTATCACACATCCAGGTAGTCTTCTGATAGGTTGGGTCTCAGAAATTTATCCTCTGACTCAATAGTGATTGTTTGTTTACTGATCTGGTCATACACCAGATCATTTGTATGTGAATCAAATGCATTTAGTGACTAACTCCAAATCACCAATAATGCATTGGTGTCACTTTAAGAAAAGAAATAAAATAACTTCTCCTTGGTGTCATGTAACTAAAATTGAGTGTAGATTTTATTGTTCTACTTCATGCTCCTTGGGTCTTGTTTCCTCTGTCTCTTTTTTGTGAATATAAATTTGTGCCTGTCTGAAGTCTGTTCTGTGAATGGGTCCTTGTGTCTGTGTACATGCATGAGTGAGTGGTTTGACTGTGTTGACTGTCTGCCCATCACAAAGGGCTTCACTCTGTGTTTTCTGAACAGTATCACAAAGGAAAGAATGGAGTCCTTTACAGAAAACTGTAAAATAGTTTACAAGGGATTATGTCACTGGTTCCACGTGATCCTACCTTACTCAAACAACAAACATCCATAAATGTTACTTCTAAATTTTATGGTAGATTTTAGAATGTTGTATTTAACCTCTGCATTTGCTGCTCTCGGCAAGTGATAAACATGCATTGTTCTGGATCACGGGTGTGGAAGAGTCTATAATTTAAGGTTACACAGCAATGCATTAGTTTAGGAAGTAAACATTGATTACATGGAAAATCCAAAGCAAGTAAGATTGATTGTTATATTGTTCTCCTAAAAACAGGTTAGACTAATAGTCTGAGTACACCGTGGGAGAACAGTCTTAAATTTTAAGTGAGCTCAAGGTGTTCAAAGTAGTGTGACTCCAGCTTTGGGCCCAGCAATTGATCCAGTCTCTTAGAATGGAGAGATATTTTCATCATATTATATTACTATACTTTGGAGGTACCGTTCTGATTGCTGCCCGTGGGACTGGGGGTTCTATTTGATGCAGTGTGCACTGCTTAGAACCTGTGTCTGTGTTTCCTCTTTAGACTCTGGCTCTGATAAGTTTTCTGTCCTGTTGAATACTGTTCAGATTGAATTACATATATATGACTTATTGCCTAAATGCATTCTGGTACTCATAGTTCAGTTTATAATCAGGGAACAATTGGTCTGAGTTTCCTAAAGGTAGGCTTCTTGGAGGGTCTCCGACTTTACAGCTACAAACACAGCAGGGGTCTGTTTTAATGAAGCTTTTCCGTTGCTCTTTTAAAGTGCTTAACTGGACTTTCCTGGTATCTCTCCTCTCTCTGTCACTGCTGCAAACAGCTATTGTCTCTCTTCCTCCCTCTGTTTTACCTCATTAAAGTATCTGTTCCTGAGAGTACCATGATGAGAGCATAAGGCTCTCTGACTTCCATGGTGGCTTGGAACAGTCACCACCTGTTAGTGAACTGTGCCGTCTCACCAGTGCCAATCCTCAATTCCTCAGTTGCAGAAACTAAATATTTTGTTCTTTGTTTATTTTTTTAAAGTTTCATTTTTATATCACAATTAAATCAGAATTTTTTTGACCATGAGCCATTTTTTTTGATAGTTGTTATAAAACTTTTCTCAAATTATCTGGAAACTATGGCAAACTGATTTTCATATACTGTGTGCATATGACTGTAACAATCGTCTAAAGCTGTCCTAATAATATGTTATAGGTTGCTTAGCTTATAGAACAGAAAATTATTTCTGGATTTATAGAGACTAAAATCTAATATAAAAGCACGGGGAGTTCAGAGTTTCTTACGAAGCCTCTCTCTGGTTTGAAGGTGACTGCTTCTTGCTGCATCCTCAGATACACATTTTTTCTGTGCTTATTCACCCAGTCTAGTAAGGATGTTTCATGTATTTCAATAAGGTTCCACTCTTCCATTTTCATTTGTTATATTTGTATCTCCAAATAAGGTTCTATTTAGCATTAAAGCTTCAAAATATTTTAATGAAAACAATTCAGTGCTTCATACAAAACACCTACACATATTCAAATACAGATTGTTAACTAATTTACAAATGATCTGTAATTTTAGTTTACTATATAAGGTTACAAAAAAATACTTTACAGAAGCCATTAAAAGCCAATTGACAAAGACACTGAATTAATTAGTTATTTCAAATGAGTATGAAACACCTCACAGAAAAGAGAGGCCATAATTTGCTCAGCCTTTATCCTAGGGAATAGAAAACAGTTTCTTAGACACTATTAAACATTGGTCATTTTCTGTAATAAATAACTTTTTACATATCTTTTTGAATGTTACATTTTATTATTTTTGAACTTGTTATTGTAAAAGTGTGATTGCTACATGAAAGGCTTCAGGTATTTGTGTTAAAAAAAAACTTACAAAAATTGATTTTCCAAAGCCAATAAACTTGCTATGTGTAGCAAGTACAACTTATGAATCCTTTTGTAAATATCAAAAGAAGTATAGCTGCAGCAATTCATTTTTAAATTGATTTTAATTTATGAAAAAAATATATATTTTTTATTCAAGAAGTCAAGTTTAGCACTCTCTAATTTAAACATCTGCTTTTAGGCATTGATACATTACCCTTTTGTGATTGATATATATCTTTGTTATTAGCAAATTTCTAATTCTTAACTGGATATTATAATTCTATAGGTAACTCTGTTCTTAAATTATTCATCAGGGACCTATATACATTAGTGGCTGTGAATGACAGCTTCAAACTTTCTTAAAGAGTATTATATAATTCAAGATCTTTTACTAACATCAGAGTTTGGCAAAGACAAAGCACCAGAGATAAGAAAAGGGAGGTCTTCAGAACTCTGAAATAGTTGCACAGGAATGAAAAGACTGACGTATCAATAGATCTTGAACACATGACTTTTTCTCCCTCAAAGACATTTGGTAAATTTGACTGAATTTCCGGGTATGGAAAGCCAAAACATTAGGCTGAATGTTTTTGCATGCTATCACTCAGGAAATAAAAATCTGTCAGAGCCAAAAGGCTTCATGATGAGTGAAGAAATCTGAAGCACAGAGTCCTGGGAAGAGCAGTAGATTAATAAACACTGAAGCCCCACAGCCAGTCCTCACATTGGAACACTCATTGACAATGGATACGGGTAGAGAAGGCAAATATCTTTAGCTGAGCTGAAATGACAGAAACCAGGGGTAAAGTTGTGGAACCAGAGAGGGAAAATTGGAGGCAAATTTAGCAAGCTTGCAATGAAAATCCAAAGACTTACCTAAACACTCAGAAAGATACAAAGTAATAAAGTGTAATTAATAAAATAAATTAAATAAAAAAAAACCTTTAAAAAAATAAAGCTGTTGCTAGGCACCACTGAATCAAATAAACTACTGCTGAGTTCTCAGAAAAAAAAAAAAAAAAAAAAAAAAAAAAAAAAAAAAAAAAACTTCTGGCTTTAACTGGAAGAGCCACAATGCTGAGATAGATTCAATTTGGAGCCACAGTTCTGTATCATAACTGTTGGATTAACAGAATCATCTTCTCCCACACTGCAGTAGTTTTTGAATGAGAATGGACCTCCAGGGGTCATATACTTTAATGCCTAGCATGTAATTAGTGGACTTTTGGGGAATAATTAGGACGTGTGGCCTTGCTGAAGGAAGGGTGTCACTGGAGCTGAGTTTTGAGGTTTAAAATATCTATAAAATTCCAAATTAAGTGCTTTTCTTTGGCCTCATGGTTGTCTCAATGTGCAAGCTCCCAGGTACTGACCCATCAAACAGCAGCTCCACCGTGTTTGTAGCAGCCTTAACCTGGAAACAGCCCAGATGCCCCTCAACGGAGGAACGGATACAGAAACTGGTACACCTACACAACGGAATATTACTCAACAATAAAAAACAAGGAAATCATGAAATTTGCAGGTAAATGGTGGGATCTAGAAAAGATGATCATGAGTGAGGTGTCCCAAAGCAGAAAGACACACGGCATATACTCACTCATAAGTGGCTACTAGACATACTAAAGGAAAAACCATACTATGGTATACATGAGGAAGTTAATCAGGAAGGAATACTCTGGCTAAGATGCTCAATCCCCATTCAGAAAGGCAAAGAGGATGGACATCAGAGGAGGGCGAAAACAGGGAACAGGACAGGAGCGTACCACAGAGGGCCTCTGAAAGTCTCTACCCTTGCAGGGTATCAAGGCAGATGTTGAGACTTATAGCCAAACTTTGGGCAGAGTGCAGGGAATCTTACGGAAGAAGTGGGAGACAGTAAGACCTGGATAGGACAGGAGCTCCACAAGGTGAGCAACAGATCCAAAAATTTTGCGCACAGGGATCTTTTCTGAGACTGATACTCCAGCCAAGGACCACTCATGGAGATGGCCTGGAACCCCTGCACAGATGTAACCCATCTCAGTTCAGTATCCAAGTGGGTTCCATAGTAATGCGGTCAGGGACTGTCTCTGACAGGAACTAATTGGCCTGCTCTTTGATCACCTTCCCCTGAGGGGCGAGCAGGCCACAGAAGAAGGCAATTCAGCCACTCCTGATGAGACATGATAGACTAGGATCAGAGGGAAGGAGTGGAAGACTTACCTTATCAGTAGACTGGGGGAGGGGCATGGGGGGATGAAGGAGGGAGGGTGGGATTGGGAGGGGAGGGGGGAAGGAGCTACAGGGGGGATACAAAGTGAATCAACTATAATTAATAAAAATATCTTTGAAAGCAGAACTATCATGTAAATGGGAATTTGAATCAAAAAGAACATTATTTTAGAATCACAACCTCATGATTAGAAAATATAGTAAAAAACATGTAAATCAATGTTCATGATACCTAATAAAAGAAAATTTATGAAAAATTATTAGAGATTCAGGATTTGAAATGCATACTACGAATGTAACAAACTAAGTGTTTCTAAAATCAATTTAAAAGCACTGAATAATCATTTTACCAGTTCCTATAAAGATTTATGAAACTAATGGACACAGAAATAATAAAGGTACACATTTGCCAGATTGGACTATATATACCATTTTATGTAGTCTTGTATATCTTATTTTATAATTTAATGTGTATATGTATTTTCTTTTGTACATGTACGTGCACACATGTGTACCTGGTTCCCACATGGGCCAAAGGAGGACATTGGAGCACTTGGGCTGAAGTTACTGGCAGCTGAATGCAGGTTTTCTGCAAGCACAGCAACTTCTCAATTCCTGAGCCACCGCTCAAGTACGTTTTGGCACAGTATTATTAACGTCAATTGTCTGCCAATAAGAAGTTTATAGAAAACACATTTTTAATACTTTATTTTCTATATATTATTTACTTTCTATATATTTTCTGTAATTTCTTATGTAAGCCTGTACTTGCAACAGCCATATTTTAAAAATATGGTGTTTAGCTTCAAATGTAAGAAAACATTTGTTAGAACATATGCTCTTTTAACATATTTGCCACATCAATACATGTGTGCCTAATGTGTTTACCCATAAAAACAAATACTTGTTAAACGTTAAATATGTAAACACTGTCATTAAAATAGAATCTACTTACTAAATATTTTAGTGATGTTATGCTAGTTAATTTTCTGTCAGCATGACATAACCTAGTGTTATTTGGGAAAAGGATATCTAAATCAAGGAAATGTCCCCAAATGAGTGGCCTATGGCAAGTCTATGGGGCATTTTTCTTAATTAGTGATTAGTTTAGGATGGCACAGATCCCTGTGAGTGGTGCCAGCACTCTGCACTTAGTCCTAGGCTTTTTTAGAAAGACTGAATAAGTCAGGAGAGGAACTGTCCTCTCTGCTTCACTTCCTGCTTCCTCTCAGACCACCCTAAGCAATAGAGTATGACCCCCCAGCTGTAAGATGAAATAAACCCCTTTCTTTCTAAGTTGCTTGTTTATGGTTGCTTTTATCTCAGCAATAGAATGTATTTTGGGGCATCAGTATTCATTTGTTTTATACATTTTTATTAAGAGTAGCAGGACTTTCCGGTTGGGGATTGGACATTTTAGTTAGGGTCCTCTCTCTTGCTTAGTTTCTTTAGATGCACAGGTTTTAGTGAGTTTGTCCTATGTTGTATGTCTATATGAGTGAGTATATACCATGTGTGTCTTTTTGCTTCTGGGACAACTCACTCAGGATGATCCTTTCCAGATCCCACCATTTACCTGCGAATTTCATGATTTCCTTATTTTTCATTGCTGAGTAATATTCCATTGTGTAGATGTACCACAATTTCTGCATCCATTCTTTATCTCTGTCACGAACAATTCCACATTTGGCTAAGGCTGAGGATCTGGCTTGCTTCATGTATGTGGACCTATCTGCATTGCCCACGTGGCACTCCTGGGTTGGCTACCCAGAGGCTATTTAAGCTGTGGGCTGGCTTTCCCCAGGGTCTGAGGATTGTTCAAGGTTTCTGAATAAACTGCATTGAAAAAAAAAAAAAAAGAAACTTAAACAAACAAACAAAAAAAAGAGTAGCAGGACTACATCTGTGCAGGGTTCTGGGTTATCTCCATGAATAGTCCTTGGTTGGAGTATGAGTCTCTGGGAAGTTCCCTGTGTTCAGATTTTCTTGTTCTGTTGTTCTCCTTGTGGAGACCCTGTCCTCTCCAGCTCTTACTATTTCCCACTTCTTACATAAAATTCCATTCACTCTGCCCAACAGTTGACCAACAGGCTCAGCATCTGCTTTGATAGTCTGTAGAGCAGAGGCTTTCAGAGGCCCTCTGTGGTAGGTTCCTAGTTTGTTTCCTGTTTTCTTCTTCTTCTGATGTCCATCCTCTTTGCCTTTCAGTAGTGGGAAGAGGGACTGCCTCTGACATAATCTGATTGGCCTGCTCTTTGATCACCTCTCCTTGATGGGGGAGCAGCCTTACCAGGCCACAGTAGAGGACAATGCAGCCACTTTTGATGTGAACTGATAGACTAAGATCAGAAAGGAGAGGAGAATCTCCCCTATCAGTGGACTTGGAGAGTGGCATGCATGCAAAAAGGGGAGGGAGGTTGGGATCGGGAGGGGAGGAGGGAGGGGCTTATGGGGGGATACAAAATGAATAAAGTGTAATTAATAAAATTAAATTAAAAAAAGAGTAGCAGGACAACATTTAGCAAATTTTGCAACTTAAAAGCAAATAAGGAAGAATTTCTCTCCACATTTTTACCTAGTGATAAATGAACTAGTCTTACTGGTAGTAGTAATATTTAGTTTAGCAACTCAACATATGAAAATCAAAGTTTCTGTAGTTGATCATGCCTTAATTATATATATATATATATATATATATATATAAATTATCCCCCTGAGAGGATTGTGGAAAAAGTATGAAAACCAATGTCACTAGTGTACTTGTTAGGAACTGGGGAAAGAACACTGACAAATACACAAGTATATAGTCAAATAGTCCTATTTGTCATACAAAAATTGCAAAAACAGATTCTTATTATGATATATGTGCATAATACAATATTTTTCAATATTCATTCTGAAGCATGTATATTTGGGGCAAGATACAAGAATCTATGTTTAAGTGCCCTTAGAGCCCTGTTCTCACTAACACACAACATAAAGGTAAGAAAATAATTCCAGTCATTGTTGTAACACTTTGTAGCATACCATTGAAAATGCTTTATTTCTTAACCCACGCTTGAAAATGAACAGACGTTTCTAACTAGTTCTTACTATACACTTGCATTTTCAGATTCATAATCAGATATTGATTGCTATAGAAGCTTCTGAATTATCCTGAAGAGCAAACTTGTTATCATCACAAAAGTAAACTTCGCTTTACAGAAACTACAGAAATATTTCCTTATCATTGATATATTTTATCTTCTCCCACATAAAACTATTTAGAATAATTATGAAAAAGCACCACCTATTCCCTAGTGCTTCTATGTAGATATCAAATTAAAGCATAAACATAGAAATTCTTTTTTTTACGAAAATTGGAAGTATATTTATTTATATTTTTGTAGATTACTACAACTTTATATTTATTTTTATTATTAGTTACATTTTATTAATTCTGTGTCCCACTCCCTCATTTCCACCCCAATCCCACCCTCCCTCCCTCATCTCCCCCCGGCCCCTTTCCAAGTCCACTGATTGGGGAGGACCTCCTCCCCTTTCATCTGACCCTGTTTTATCAGGTATCTTCAGGACTGGCTGTAAAGTCCTCCTCTAACACAGAAATTCTTGACCTCCTCAAAATGCCATTACTTACTAAACGAAATACTTCACAAACCTCATTCTGTCTGAAATTAAAACCCCCTAAATTTATCTTATTACTTACTAGATTTTGCTTGGTGTTATTTGGCTCAATTTAGTAATTGGTCTGTTGACCCTTGCATATCCTTTCTCTATATTTCCATTTCTAAAAACACAAGTTTACTTAAATAGAAAGCTTACTTGCACAGAAAGGAAAAGCAATGTCTAATTTTAAAGATTCTTGAAGTTTCTTGCCTATTTACATTCATTAGATCACAAAACACACAACTTGAATTTCAGAATGTGTATATGTTTTCATTTTTTTCAATATAATGGTATAATCAAACTACACAAAATTTTTTTTATGAACAAATTTCATTTAGTGGTAGGGAGGGTCAATCAATTTCTATGGAAATGAATATACATCCAAGCTATGGGCACATAAGGTGGGTGTAAACACAATTTCTTGCAACTAGAAAACAGATAAATGTTTGTTATAATAAGAGAACAGGACAGGGGCCTTTCACAGGGGGACTCTGAAAGAGATGCTGAGACTCATAGCCAAACTTTGAGCAGAGTGCAGGGAATCTTATAAAAGAAGTGGGAGATAAAAAGACATGAAGGGGACAGGAGATCGACAAGGAGACCAACAGAAAACAACAACAACAACAAAAAAACTGGGTCCGGGGGTGGGGGGTTGCAGAGACCAATACTCCAACTAAGGACCATGCCTGGAGAGGACCTAGAGCCCCTGTTCAGAGGAAACCCTTTGGTTGCTCAGTTTCCAAGTGGGTTCCCTAATAAGGGAAGCAGGGGCTGTCTCTGATATGAACCCAGTGGCTGGCTCTTTGATCACCTCTCCCTGGGGAGTGCAGACTTGCCAGACCACAATGAAAGATGATGCAGCCAACTATGATGAGACTTGATAGCCTAGGGTCAGATAGAAGGGGAGGAGGTCCAGTGGACTGGGAGGAAATGAGAGGGGTACAAATGGGACACAAAGTAAATAAATAAATTAGTTAACTAATTTTTTATCACAATGTCTTCATTTTGTTTAGTTACTAATTTATATTAGCTTCTGCAATATATCTCATTGATTACTTGAACAGTTTTCCATATTATATACTGTTCAATAGAACTGGGATTACTTTAAAATTACATTCTACATGAAAGCACTATACCACATCTATTGCTTAGTCATTCAAACAGGTCATCTATCTCTAAAGTATGTAAGTAGCTTTCAAAACAATGTCAGTGCTGAACTTGATAATATGAAGTATGGTTTATATTCAAGTTTTTGAGATGCTCTCTGCAAAAAGCAATTCAAACCTATTTTCTTAATAGCTAAAACTATTGTAACTACTACCATTATTGTATAAAAATTAGCATATTGAACATACAAAGTTAAACGGAAATAAACATAAAATTTTCGTAACACTTATTCCCAGTTCCATTGATTTTAAGAAAATTGGAACTCATTATTCTTCACAGGGATCTAAAGCTGAAAAGTTTTGTCAATGATACTTTACTTGAAAAGTACACCAATGAAAATTGTGGTAATTTACCAATTAGCTGTATTGTACTCTGCATTCTAAATGAATACAATGCTCATTGGGTTTCGTTTTAAGATGATTTTTCATACATATTCATTAACTCCTATTCTTCTGTCAAAGGAAATTGTTCTTTTCTGGGAATAGAAGAATGAACACTTTACTCCTACTTCAACTCAGATTTTTTTTTTTTTTTCCGTAACAAAGAACCAGTGATGAGATGATTCAGTCCTTATCACGGCCAAGAGAATTATCATAGAATAACCAAACAGAAGAACTTGGAGTATAAATGCAGTGTATTCTTTGGAGTAGTGCAGAAAAAAATAGAAAGCCGTATCTATTCCTTTTCAGTGTATTTGAATAAGGACTTTTCCAGTACATTGAAGAGTTCTCAAACCTATGAATAGTAAAGTGTAGAGAGACACATCTGGAAACATGAAACACACTTAACAATACACAAACTAACAACCAGCACTAACATTATCAGTATAATATTGAAGGTTTTTCTTTAGAGAAGATTTGTGTTCAGGGTTTGCAAATGTGACGGATTATAAAGAGAAATACTGAAAAAGTAACACAACTATTATATAAACAAGTCAAGAAAATGAAGAATAAGCACAAATCCCCACCTTAAACTAAAGATAACCATGACTAATGAAAAAATAGTAAAGTAATTCATTAATTATAACAGGATATAATTAGAATGATCAATATTGAGCTGTTATTTATCAATTTGAAGTTTTTTTAGAAAAGCTCACATAATTTGAAAAAATAAATTGATGAAGTATGTGAAAATAGCAAATACATATACATATAAAATATGGTACAACTTAACTTGAATAAAGTAGTTAAATATTCCACTGAGAGATTAATAACCGTTAACCGTGAATAGGAAACCACATTTCAAATGTAACTAATTCTTTGTGTGAAAACAAATGCAAAGATTTTGAACAATATATTCAAAAAATATAATTTAGCCACATGCCTATAAAAGCATTAAGAACAGACAAAAATATAGTAAACAAGCCTGGTAATACAGGTGAAAAGAGAGTAGAAAATATACTTTAATTATTTATTTTTAGAAAAAGCAATGGACTTGGAAAGGGGCTGGGAAGAGATGAGGGAGGGAGGTTGGGGTTGGGGTTGGGAAGGAATGAGGGAGGAGGCTAAGGCTGGGACATGAAGTAAATTACCTGTGATTAATGTAAAAAAATAGTATTAATGAAAAAAGAAAAATCAGACCTTTTAATTTAATAGTTCAAATGTATACAAACTTGAAAGACAAAGACAATTCACTCAACCTCAAATTAAAGACAATTCAGTACATATTTCATTACCTCTCACATCCAGGGCTAGATGTAACCATATTTGGGATCCTCAGAGTACAGCTATGTTAATATATCCTTTGATCTTGTCCATTCTGACAAGTGTAAGATGGAATTCCAAAATAATTTTGATTTGTATTTGCATTTGATGGCTAAGATTGTTGAGCATTTCTTTAGGTGCTTCTCAGTCATTTGAGATTCCTCTGTTAAGAATTGTCTATATAGATCTGTACACTACTTTTACATGGATTATTTGATTTTAATATGTGTTGTTTTGTGTTGGTATATAGTTTCTTGATTTCTTCAAATATTTTGGATATTAGTCCTCTTTCAGATGTGTAATTGCAAAAAAAAAATTTTCCCATCCTGTAAGCTGTTGCTTTGTCCAGCACACACAATGTCAGTATTCTGTCGAGAAAGTTGTCTCCTGTGGCAAGGCAGTCAAAACTAATGTCCAACTCCTCTTGTCAGTTTCAGTGTGTCTGGTTTTATGTTGAGGTCTTTGATCCAGTTAAATCTGATTTTTGTGCAAGGTGATAAATATGGATCAATTGTGTTCTTCCAAATGCAGACATCCAGTTAGACCTGCAGCATTTGTTGAAGATGCTATTCTTTTTCCAATTTATATTTCTGGCCTCTTAATCAAAAATCAAGTGTTCATATGTGAATGGAATTGTATGTTGATCTTCAATTTAATTCCATTGGCAAATATGCCTGTTCTTATGTCAAACATTGGTGGTTTTTATTATTATAGCTCTGTAGCACTGCTTGAAATCTGGAATTGTGGTACATTTTTGTGTGCCACAATGGAATTGTGGCCATCAGTTCTTTCATTGTTCATGATTGTTTTAACTATCCTGTTAGTCTTTGTTTTGTTTTGTTTTGTTTTCCATATGAAGTCGAGACCTTTCAATGTCTGTTGGACCTTTGATGGGTATTGAATGGAAACTGTAGACTGCCTTTATTAAGATGACCATTTTTACTATTAACCCGTGATCATGGGAGATCTTTTTCACCTTCTGATATCTTCTTCAGTTTTTTTCTTTAACGACTTGAAGTTTGTTTTTTTTTTTTTTTTCTGCTTTGTAACGAGTATGTATTTAGAGATTTTTCTTATTTAAAATGTTTACAAGGCTGCAATGAATATTCTTTTGAATGTTTAGTAAGGTTATTTATTATTATTAAATGTAAATTATTTTTTCATTTTTTTTAATCATCCATTTCTGTCTTTCATTAAAAAAGGACCATGTCTCACAACAGCGTAATGCAGCCATGACCATTCAGGCCTTTACAGCCATTGAAGCAGGACAGTCTCCCCAAGCATGGTTGGCTACCATAAAAAGCTAAAATGTTACTCTCAGGATGCGAGGCTAAGCACTGCACTCAGGGTCAGCCCCTATGGACCCAGAGAAGAGCATGTCTGATTGCATGCGTGTTGATGCCCCAGGTCCCACCTCTGAGAAAAAGGTATTAGACGAGTCTGATGCTCTTTGGGTGGATGACACCTAAATTAACATCAGTACAAAGTCCCAATTTATTTCTAATATCAGAGATCAGACCTCTACTCTTGCCTGATGCGTCTAAAACAAAACTGTAGAGAGGGAACTGTAGAGAGCTGTGTAATGCCGTGCCTTAAAGATGGAGCTGGTTTCCGCCTTCCACCTTCCTGATGGTGAGTGCTCTATGTCACAAGCAACTCCACATTTGGCTAAGGCTGAGGATCTGGCTTGCTTCCATGTATGTGGACCTATCTGCATTGCCCACGTGGCACAATGGGGTTGGCTACCCAGAGGCTATTTAAGCTGTGGGCTGGCTTTCCCCAGGGTCAGATGATTGTTCAAGGTTCCTGAATGAACTGATTTCTCTGTCAAAAAAAAAAAAAAAAAAAAGAAAAAAGAAAAAAAAAAAAAAGACCATGTATGGATATAACCTAGAACCCCTGCTGGGATGTAGCCCATGGTAGCTCAGTTTCCAAATGGGTAACCCAGTAAGGGGAAGAGGGAATATTTCTGACATGACTTCAATGGTTGGCTCTTCGACCTCTCCTCCCCACCCCCCAACAGAGAGAGAAGCAGCCCTACTAGGCCACAGAGGTGGACATTGCAGCCAGTCCTGAAGAAACCTGAGCAGATGTAAGGGGAGGAGGACCTCCCCTATCTGTGGACTTGGAAAGGGGCAGGGAGGAGATGAGGGAGGAGGGTGTGATTGGGATGAAATGAGGGAGCAGACTATAGCTGGGAGACAAAGTTAATAAACTGTAACTAATATTTAAGAAATAAAAAAAATCTCAAAGAACAAATAAAAAAAGAAAAGAAAAAAAAGTTTTTCAGTCTTTTGGTTAGGGTTATCATGAGATATTTTATAGTATTTGTGGCTATTGTTAAAGATGTTTCCCTGATTTATTTCTTACTCCATTTGTCATTTGTAAAATAAGTGAGCTACTGATGTTTTTTGAGATAATCTTGTATCCAGCTACTTTAGTAAAGGTGTTTATCATCTGTTCGTGTTTCTTAATATAATTTTAGGGTTATTATGTATACTATGATATCATTGCCAACCTTGTTTTCTTTCTTTCCAATTTGTATCCCCTGTGATCTCTTCGAATTTTCTTACAGTTCTAGCTAAAACCTCAAGTATTATATTGAATAGATATGGAGATAGTGGACTACCTTGTCTTATTCTTGATTTTAGTGAAATTGCCTTGGGTTTATCTCCATTTATTTTGATGTTGGCTATAAGCTTGTTATAAATTGTCTTTATTATAATTTAGGTATGTCCCTTTTAACCCTAATCTCTCTGAGACTTTGTATTTTGTCAAAGGTCTTTTCTACATTTAATGGGAAAATCATGTGTTTTCTTTTTGTCCTCTGTGTTTGTTTATATGATGAATTACATTTGCTGATTGTCACATATTGAAACGACCCTTCAACTCTGGGATGAAGCCTACTTGATCTAGTGGATGGTCTTCTTGTTGTGTTCTTGGATATGTTTTCAAGTGTTTTATTGAGTATATTTGCATTTATGTTCATTGGGAAAATGGGTCTCTAATTCTATTTCTTATTTAGTATTTATGTGGTTTGGATATCAGGGTAACTGTGGCCTCAAAATGCATTAAAAGTCTCCTAATGAAAAGAAGCCTAGGGCCAAATGATTTTAGCACAGAATTCTCCCAGACTTCCAAAGAAGAGTTAACATCAATACTCTCCAAATTATTCCACAAACTAGAAACAGATGAAAATTTTTCCATTTCATTTCCCAGTAATTCCATTTTTGAAGCAGAATATGAAACAGGTAAAATTTAGGTAAATCCTGCTTCAGACAACAATTTAAAATATAAACAAAACACTTGCATACTAGTTATATCTGCTACATTATTTACATTCTCATGTATATCCCTCCCTGTCTCTCTCTGTGTGTGTGTGTGTGTGTGTGTAGGTAAATACTGTATAATCTATTATAATCTTACCTTTCAAAAAGTTGGAATAGCTATGTTTTAAAAAGTCAGTGTATACTATATTGTATGTTTCTATGAAATTATTAGTCACTACTTATAATGTATTAAGATTTGACCTGAGTAAGATTACTCTAAGCACATTTTCCTCTCAGTATATTTTTATTATAACGATAACATAGCACATTTCTTACAGCATTAATAATGGTCATAATGAAAAACAGTGAAAGGAATGTTATACCTTACATTGAATAAAAAAAATCTCTGTGGCTTTAAGTAAGAAAGTAACAATATCTTTTATATTGAAGAGTAATAATTATTCCTAAACTTATTACCCAGAGGTGTGAATTGCATTTTGCTTAAATAATACATTTCACTCTTACAAATACAATGTTTGAATACCTATTAATCAGAAACCATGCCCTGTATAGTCACACATAACAAGTGTTGTTCATTTAGTTTCAAAAGAGGGTGTCTTAACAGTCACTGCATTTTACTTACCTTAAAACTATTTCTTGCTAAAACATTTTGTTACCACGGGGCAAACAATCTCACATTGTGTTCATGAGTAAAGTTAAAGCTGGTGTGTACTTTATATAAAAGAAGTCAAAAATAAACTTTCTGACTGAATAGTTATAGGGGACTTATATGTTAAGTATCATATAAATTCCAAATCTGTTATATTTCTAATATGTGTAAAATAAATTCTGTAGTGGTTTCAAAAGGTTGACTCTAATGGACTCATGTGTTTGAATATTTGCCCATTCGCAGTGGCACTAGTAGAAGGTGTGGCCTTATTGGAGGACTGTGTCACTGTGTAGGTAGGCTTTCAGGATTTCTGTGCTCAGGCTCCCCTAAGTTTGGAAGGCAATCTCCACCTGGCTGCCTTCAGATCAAGATGGAGAATTTGGGGGTTCCTCCAGCACCCAGTCTGCCTGCATGTTGCCATGATTCTCATTGTGAAGATAATGAACTAAACCTCAAAATCTGTAAGCCAGCCCCAATTAAATGTTTGCCTTTATAAGAGTTGCCTTCAGGCTCCTTAACTCCCACTGTTTAACTAGGGTCACCCCATGAACTCCCAGATACCTCCTCTTTCCCAGAGATGCTCCCCCACTGATTTCCATTTTGTCCCCTGATTATCTCCCTCCCACTCCCCTTCTACTCTCTCCATACCTGATCACTGCCCATTGCCCTCCTCATCCCCCTTGGCACGTAGCTCCCTGCTCCCTTCCTCCATCTACCTCAGATGTGTATTTTATGTCTGTCCTCTTTTGCATGTTATTCAATGATCCTCCTTGGGAACGCCTTGTTTTTTTTTTTTTTTTTTTTTTTGGTTTTTTGTTTGTTTGTTTGTTTGTTTGTTTTGTTTTGTTGAGGTCCTTGATCCACTTTGACTTTAGTTTTGTGCAGGGTGATAAATATAGATCTATTTTCATTTTTCTGCATGTAGACATCCAGTTAGTCCAGCACCATTTGTTGAAGATGCTGTCTTTTTTCCATTGAATGGATTTGGCTTCTTTGTTAAATATCGAGTATTCATAGGTGTGTGGATTTATTTCTGGTTCTTCTATGCGGTTCCATTGATCCTCCTTTCTGTTTCTATGCTAATACCATGCAGTTTTTATTACTGTTGCCCTGTAGTACAGCTTGAGATCAGGGATGGAGATACCTCCAGATGATCTGTTGTTGTATAGGATCTTTTTGGAGATTCTGGGTTTTTTGTTTCTCCATATGAAGCTGAGAATCTTTCTTTCAAGGTCTGTAAAGAACTGGGTTGGTATTTTGATGGTAATTGCATTGAATCTGTAGATTGCTTTTGGCAGTATGGCCATTTTCACAATGTTAATCCTACCAATCCATGAGCACGGGAGATCTTTCCATCTTCTGATATCTTCTTCGATTTCTTTCTTCAGAGACTTGACGTTTTTCTCAAACAGGTCTTGTTTTTTTTGTTTGTTTGTTTGTTTGTTTGTTTGTTTGTTTTGTTGGGTCTGTGGATTGTATTATGTTATCCTGTATTATGTGGCTAATATCCACTTGTGAGTACATATTATGTGTGTCTTTCTGGATCTGGGATACCTCAAACAGGGTGATCTTTTTTAGTTCCATCCATTTTCTTACAAATATCATGATGATTTTAATTTATAATATTTGAGAAATAATACATTGTGAAAATGTAGCATATCTTCTCTCTCCATTCTTCAGTTAAGGGGCATCTAGATTATTTCCAGTTTCTGCTTATTATGAATAAAGTTATTATGAACATAGTTGAACATGTCTTTGTGTATTTTGGAGCATCTTTTGGGTATATGCCCAGGATTGGTATAACTGGGTCTTGAGATAGAGCTATTCTTAATTTTTTGAGAAACATCCAGATTGATTTCCATAGAGGTTATACGAGTTTGTACTCCCACCACCAATAGAGGGTTCCCCTTGTTCTACATCCTCACCAGCATGAGCAGTCACTTGAGTTTTTTATATTGGCCATTCTGAGGCGTGTAATATGGAATCTCACAGTCACTTTGGTTTGCATTTCCCTGATGTTTAAAAAAGTTGAACATTTCTCTAAGTGTTTATTGGCCATTAGAGATTACTCTGTTGAGAATTCTGTTTAGATTTGCTCTTCATTTTTAAAATTGGGTTATCTGTTATGCTGGTGTTTAATTTCTTGAGTTCTTTATATATTTTAGATATAAGGCTTTGTCAGATGTAGGGTTGGTAAAGATCCATTCCCTGTCTGTAGGCTGCTGTTTTGCTCTATTGACAGTATCCTTTATAACAGAGAAGATTTTAAGTTTAATGAGGCTCCATTTATTAATTGTTCATCCTAGTGCCTAAGCTATTGGTCTTCTGTTCACAAAGTTGTCTCCTGTGTCACTGAGTTCAAGCTCACTTCCTAAAGACAGGTTGGACTTCCAGTACAGGGAGGGCAACACTGACTCATCCATAAAACCTTCAACACAAAATTAGTCTTGCCTACAAGAATTGTGGGATAAAAATGAAGCAGAGATTCAGGACATGGTAAACCAACGACTGGCCCAAGTTGAGACCCATCCCATGGAAGAGAGCCAACCCCTGACACTATTCATGATACTCTGCTATGCTAGGAGACTCTCTTCTGAGAAACTTCATCCATCCTAATGGGAACACATGCAAAGTCCCACAGCCAAACAATAGGCTGAGATCAGGCAGTTTGAGAAAGAGTGGAAGGAAGGATTGAGGGAGCAGAAGGTGTCAAGGAAATCACCTCGGCCCAAGGGGGCACACAGAGACTGAACCACTAACTAAATAGCACACATGGGCTGGACTTAGACCCCCTACACATGTGTTACAGATGTTCAGCTTGGCCATCATATGCGTCCCCTAACAGGGAGAGTAGGGACTATCTCTGACTCTGTTGCCTTTCTTTGGATCACTTTACCCTAGCTGGGATGCCTTGTCTGGCCTCATTGGGAGAAGATGCACTTAGTTCAGCTATGACTTGAGGTGCCAGGGTGAGTTGTCATCCCTTAGGGACCTTCCCTTCTCTGAGAAGAAAAAGAGGCATTTGGTGTTATATTATGGCGAGAGTGGGAGGAGAGGAGAAAGGGGACTGGGATTGAGCTATAAAAATGATTAAATAAATAAAACTAAAAAGTAGAAATGAATAAGAGTTGCCTTGGTTATGCTGTCTTTTCAGAGCAGTAAAACCCTAAGACATAGTCTTAGCCTCCTCTTTTCCTTTTTTTTTTTAAATTTTTGTTAGTTCTTTGAGTTTTATACAATGTATTTTGATCACATTCACCAATCCTTCTACAACTCTTCCAGAATACTGCTCATTTTTCTACCGTTCCAACCTTGTTTAAAACAGCAAAAAGCAACAACAATAAAACTATAAAAGTCAATTTATGCTCCCCAAATATTCCTGAATATGGTGTTCCACTAGCCCATAATAATTGATTTACAAGAAAACACTATCTAGCTTATTTTCAGTGGTTGTTGGTAGACACTTAAATTTTTCTCTAACTTGCTTTTATATAGTTTTTTAAGGGAAAGAGTTTTAGGGAGTGCAGGGGAGTTGGAGAAAAATGTGTGTTGAGGTTTTATAATCATATTTCATCCAATGCATGCATGAAATTCTCAAACCAATAAAAAAGAAACTAAAACACAAAACAAATAAATGTGTGTCTAATTTGAAAAAAATTACTAAGTAACATTAAAACTTTTTTCTCACAGTTTAATATTGGGATAATGATTACTGAGGTTTTGTGTGAAAATTTATATATTCTAACTTAATACATTTTCAAGCAATGACATTTAAGGTAATTATTATGATCTATTTTCTCATTTATTACTTTATTTAACTGTAAATTTCTAATTTGAAAACTCTATATTAAAAAGGTAAATTAAAAAAAATGCTTAGTCTTTGAGACTTTTCTACACTATATTTTGGTAATATTCACTTCTTCCCTTCAAACCTCCCCAATTCCTACCCTTCTTTATCAATTAGGAGATATTTTGTTGTCACAGAAATTCACTACGCTAATAATAAAACAAGTTCTATTATAACATTTACAATGCATAAGCAACAGATGCTAGGAAAAAGAGAGTCAGTTTTTTTTATAAGAGTGTTTCTTCTGGTAAGTCAACCACACCTTACTGAGGGTTCATACAACAGAGACTATATGGGTACGAGTAATTGGACTTGTTAGGTGTAAAATATATAAGATACATAGCTGGATGGTAGGGAAGGCATGGATCTGGGAGTCCTTGGAGGTGAGAGGCTTAAGTATGATCAGAACTCAGTACATTTGTGTTGGTTTGAATAAGAATGGCCCTGGTAGGTTTATACATTTCATCCTCACCAGAACTATTGTGAAGTATGAGGAAGTGTGGCCTTATTTACCAATACACATCTGTCATATGTGGCCTTATTGGAGGAAGTATGGGCTTTGAGGTTTCGACTTCCCAAGTGATGGCATTTCCAGATTCCTGCCCCCCTCTCTCTTTCTTACTCTCAGACCCTCTCTCTGTCTTTTCCTCTCTTTCCCTCCCCTTCAACTGCCTGTTGCTTACAGAAAAAAAAAATCTTAGCTACTGCCGTGTGCCATGCCAGGCTGTCTGCTGCCATGCTCTCTGTAATGGTGGATGTGGACTGTGCTGCCCTCTGAAACTGGGAGCCCAATATTAAATGCTTTTCAGAAACAATTATTAAAAATAGGAAAAATACCTGAAAGGTCAGAGGCCACCCTAGCCCCCTGCCGCCATGCTGAGTGAATACATAATGGAGAGATGGATATAATGGAGTAACCTGTAGAGAGATAGAATTGAAAACAAGGCTGAGTGGTTTGTGCACTGTGGAGAGAGGTGGAACTGGAGATGTGACAGTGATGAGGGACACACAGATATGAGGAACTTGCCCAACCACCTGAGGCTATGGCAACCTCCTGATCTAGGTTAACACTAATGGCCATATCTCAGTTCCTGGTCCTTCTGTAGCTGGTGTCTGTGTTGGTGTCCTTAGTCAGAGTTACCACCGAAGGTTATGTGGATATTCCCTGGTCTGGGCTGCCATCTGAGGCCATGCTATTGTGGCACTCTGCTGAACTGACCCCATCACTCACCTGCTGCAGGAGAGCTGACCCCACCCCTCACCTGCTGCAACCCTCAGGATAGCCAGCTCTGGTGGCTCCTGATGGTTACAGTCTACAGGAACTATCCTGTCCCTTGCCCGGGCAACCCAGGAAAACTGGTCCTGGTGGCATGGGCTCAGAAGAGCTGTCCCCAGGGGAGATAGTGGATAAGAGCTGGCCCTTCCCTTGCACAGGTAGGATGGGAAAGCTGGCCCTCCTGGTTTTAGCTTAGGAGAGCTAGCCTTGCCTTTCCCCTGGGTAGTACAGGTGAGCTGGCCCCATTGTTGAAGGAGTAGGAAAGCCGGCAGGTTGACCAACTCAGCTACCACCCACTCCCAGATCCTGGGCTTTGAGCTGTCCCACCTCAACATCTATCCTACCTATGAGATCCTGAAGTGTGTGAAAGGGCCAGTTCTGCTGAACCATAGCTGCAGGATCTTCATGACAGAAGCAAAAGGTATTTGAGACAAAATCAGAGGCCTCAAACTGGACAAATGCAAACATTTGCAAGTAAGCTGTTTGGACAAAAATGTATACTGTGTGACAAACCATGACACACTGTAGTTCCCATGACATGTTTTTTTGTTTTCTTTTTCTTTTTTTAATTTTCTTCTGAAGGAGGGGTTAGGCTTCAGGGTTTTGAAACAGATATTGAAGGAGTAGGATATAAGTGGGATTAGGGTACATGATGTGTAATTCACAAAGAAATAATTAAAATAAAATTTAAAAATAGGTAAAATACAATAGCATAATGATATATAACATAATGTGTGTTTTTCAAAATAAATATTAAGCTAACATGTTGCCTAGAATATTTTTAATTTCAAATATTTTCAATATTTTATTATTTATAATCCTGCACTTTATTATTCAGCTAAAAGAATATTAAATTTCTCCTCTGTTTCAGATGCTATTTCCCATTAACTAATTGGAATGCTAATGTATTTATTGGTCAGAGAAGTTGCTGATTCTGTGTTTAATGTGTCAGAGTATTTGGTCAAAAGTCGTTTTGTCACTTTGAGTTTCTCATCAAACAGTTTTGATACTTTCTATAGTTCTCACTAGACTTTCCCAAAGATGTTATGCACAACTCATGCCAGCATGTGGTATCACAGCATATGATTCTGATCTCTTATATGACTCGTCTTTGTCATGAGGCTGTCATTCTGCCTGGCCATCATACAGTCACTCAGAATTGGCAGAAATTCAGAAAAAGAGAGTTAATAAAACAAGAGCATATTGGATTCTGCAGCTCCAGAAGAGGTGATGGTCTCTTCTGACTGTCTTTGTTATTGTGGCTGTATACAAAATCCTACATACATGCACACACACACACATATCCACACATATACACATAATTTAAAATGAAAAAATACTAAATAGAGTTTGTCAGAACATGTACTAGTACAGAACTGTGAACATTATTAGTCTATGATTAAATTATTCTGGAGTTTAATTTATGGTTAATGTTCACCACCACTTCCAAATTTGCCTATTTGGAATATTCATCTTGATATTCACAAGGGTGTTTGATGATGGTCAGAGACATTGCAAAAACAATTAAATTTACTTGGGTTTCTTATGGAAGAGCTCTCAAACAAACAAATAATCAATAACAACAAAAGATCAACTATCAGGAATTAGCTGATGTATTTAGTCTGCATATATTGTCTATCATAGATACTATGGCAATATGTGTTATCTGTTAGTAGTCCAGTTTGGGCCAGAAGCACATTACATTTCTGGCTCACTGTTAATGACAAGCATGTGTTATTTAAAAAAAAAAAAAAGACACTTCTTTGATTTTTTTTCCCCCAAGAAAGTGAATAAAAACTATATAAATGTTCAATACCCATATGATTGGCTTTTGCAGCCTGAAAAACAAGCCATGCTGGGTATTGTAATTATTCCTAGAAAAAAAACAGTAAAAGAGAATCAGCATTTTGTGGGCCAAGACAATTAAGATATGTTCAATTTTGTCTGTGCTTCAGTATTTGATTAAAGCTGGATTTATTTTCTTTCAGCTGGTTATATTTTCTAGTCAAATGCAGTCTTGAAAATGAATTATACATCAACTCAAATTAGTTACGTTTAATGAAACCATTCTAGGAATGCAAACTAAGCACCACCTAAAGCAAATTCAGAACCTTGGACCTGTGTTGTACATTGAGATCTAAGAGCATTTTTTTTCCCTTTTCCTATTCCAGACGTAACTTTACATATGTGCAGGGTAGGAAGCTGCTATTTACTGAGAGGATTGTGTTGAAAATGGTCAATACATATGTTTATACTATTTCCCCACCTCTAGTAAAACATTTCAATTTTTTTATTTGATTTTTGAAATAACTTTTGAACTGATGCAAATGGTTTACTTCTTTTAATATCAATAACAATACACCTACAATTTTCATTTCTTATTAAATATGTGAAATTACACAAAAATTTGTACCCTAATGTGTATATCACATACATATGCATTGATATTCATATTGTAGTGTGGGTGAGCAAAAAGACAACAAGGGTGCTGATACACATTAGCTTTTCCATTTTGATATAGCTTGTTTTCATCTGAGGAACTGAATTAAACAATTATATTATCAGAGCAGATTAGAATACTTTGATTCATTGAACAAACCTAGAAATTTGTTCTATCTTACTTTTTTCATGACATGAAAAAAAATTGTATAAAACAATTATAAAGTGCTATTAAAATCACTAAGCTATTTCACAAAATTAAAAACATAAACTTAGCTTGAAAATGAGGCTTTATGAATCGTTTTTGAAAATTTATAAAAATGATTTCTCTACTCTAATGCTTCGGGTCACATACATTACTTCTAATGCATGAGAAGTTATGAGAGCTTATCGATATGAAAGAGCAGTAACAATTATACTAGATATCCATTTATTTACAGAGGAAATAATTAAATTTGAATATATTTTAAGGGAAAGTGATATAAAGGAAGAAGTCACACTTTCAAAATCCCATGTTAAAACTATTACAAAAAATGTGACTAAAGAAATGAAATGATGAAAATATTATTTAAAACGTTTACATGTGACTGGAAACACCATTGGCATAATGTTCTTATCCTTCAAATGCTGATTATTATTATTATTATATGATTATTGTTATTATCTTATTATTCAAACGATGATTTCTCTACCCCACTATCTGGTTCCAGTCACTGCATTGTGAATCTTATTCTAAGCACCACCTGTATCAAGTTTGGTAAATATGCCACTGTTTGTTCTCCGATTGCCAATAAAGACAACCAGCTAATGCTGAGCAATGGAGAGAATAGGGTAGGACATCCTGGTCCAGACAGGAGGAGGAAGAAGAAGCTGGAGGGCAGATATGAGAGGAGAGGACTGGGAAATGTTAGGAGAAACGAGTTGGACCTAAGACATGATTAAAAAGCAAGTATAAAGTAGGAAATCTGAAATGGAAGGAAGCTATGCAGTCTTGAAGTTTGAGGATGGAGTAACTATTGCCCAGCATTGTGCTGTAGGTTAATTAAATAAATCTTAGTCTCTGTGTGGTGATTTGGGTATACTGCTGGTTTAGGAATAACCACTGTTTAACTAAAAGATAAATCACTCTTAAATATTATTAATCATCAACAAAAGACCTGCATTTTCTTCTAGGAACTTTCCTCTGGATAAAATGGTGACTTCTTGCTCAAACTAAACACATACATACAAATTAGTAAAATATTATATTTCATTTCATGTAAGTAACCATAAACTTATTATACTCTAGGGGTAATCTGCTAAACTAACTATGGACTATTTGAAGAATTATGTCTCCAACAATGACTAACAGACTGAAATTTCTAAAGCACTAGAGGAAACTGTACTAAAAACCGTTGAAGGTTCTGATTCAATTAGTGAAGTAGTGTGGGATTCAGCTGATAGGGCCAGGGAAGTAACACACACTGAAAACATCTACAACTCAGCACCATATCACCGAGTCTCAATCAGAAACAGGGCACGGGAGCTTATTTGTCTTTGATGTGCTATGTTAAATATTAAGGTGAGAATCAGAGCTTCAGTAATGAGGTGATAAAAATTAATGCCAGACAAAAACACGGAAAATGAATAAGGTCAAAGGGATATGTTGTCTTTCCCACTCTCAGTTTAGTCTTTTGAAAGTCACCTTTTTTTTTTTTTTTAAATTGCAAAGTAAATTATACAGTGAAAAAAAAAAAAAAAAAAAAAACAAAAACAAATAAAAAATGACCCTTCCCTGAAGCATTATAGCAAACGAGAAACAATTTTATGTCTGACATTTCTTGCAGCTGAATCTGATGAGAAACGGATCAAAGTCAAGGTGAATTCGTCCCCTCATTTCCCCTAGTGAAGAGAAGTCAGATTGCATAGCTGCAGACAGAAAAACCTTCTAGCAGCAGCACAGAGACCATCTGAAACCATTAACACATAATACGACTATAACATTTTTCAACTTTTGTTTTAATTTTATGTTTAATTGTATGGATGATTACTGTTGATTGTCAATTTTACGGGATCTAGAATCACCTAGCAATCTAGCCTCATGTGAGGGAGTTTCTGGCTAGACTGACTTAATTGAGGATTGTGGACCCCTTCTGAATGTAGAAGGCAATATTCTGTGGGATGGGATGCTTAAACTAATTGAGGACAAAGCAAGCCGAACATCAGAATTCCCTGAAAACATATATCATATGAAGAGCTCCTGGCATCATGACTACCCTGCCATGATAGCCTGGAACCTCAATTTGAGAGACCAAGTAAGTCCTTATTTACGTATATAGCTTTGTCACAAATTTTCTCACAGCAATGAGCATGATCTTTAATAAACTACTATGAATTTTATTTTCTTCTAATAAAAAATAGATGGCACTATATAATTATATCACTCATATATCAGACACTCTATACCTATATCGCATATTTCAGTCAATCAATCACTGAAAATATCTTAAAATAATAGAAAATAATTCATATTTGTATTGAATATTTACTGATATTGAATATTTACTAATATATATACTGAATATATACTGATCTTGTTTCTAAAACCCTCCTATAAATAGTTATTTTGTAGAGCAAATGTACAGTGTATTTAGTGTTATATGTGTTCTAAATATGCATTAAAGCACAGGGAAATACAAAGTGGTGAACTAAATAATTAATATTCCCATAGACTGAAGCATTTGAAGCCTTGGTCTCTCCATTAGTTGAGATTGTTTGTAGCCTTGCTAGAGGAAATATGTCACCACAAGTGGGCCATGAAAGTATGTGTACTCCATGCATTTCCTACTTACTCTCTCTGCTTCAGGCTTGTAGTTAATGCTGTAGATTCTTGGCTTCCTTCTCCTGTTACCACCCGTGCTACTTTGCTGCCCTGCCTTTGTCCAGACATTATAGATTCTTATGACTTTAAACCTAAGTTTATACTCCTTTACCTAAGTTGTCTGGTTCATGGTATTTTAACACCATAGCAAAAAGTTAGTGAACACACAAGTGTGTAAAAGTATGTTGCCATTAGCCAGGTGGTGCTGCATGCCTTTAATCCCGGAGCTCAAGGATGCAGAGACAGGTAGATATCTGTGAGTTCAAAGCCAGCCTTGTCTACAAAGCTAGTCCGAGACAGTCAAGGCTATACAGAAAACCCTGTCTCAGGTTTAAAAAATAAATAAATAAAAGCAAAAACAAATGAAAAATGGTGCCCTTGTATGTAAGGATAAGATAAATGTAGAGAGAGACAAACAATGAATACCTTTATTCAGTACTCTATAGATAGAAAAAAAAATACCTTCAAAAATATTAGTTGATTTTCATTAAAAATTACACTTTTCAAATATAGAATATTTTATTATCTGGATATTATCTAGAGTTTACCTTGATAAAAAGATACATAATATGATGAAGGTAATGACTACTAAATAAGATAGAATTCTTAACTTTTTTTTTTTTTGAAACAAAAACACAACTTTATTTTAAATATTACAACACTGGTCTGCTTTAATAAGCTATACTCAAATGAAGACACCAGGATATCTTGTTAATTCTCTTGCAAAAAGAACAATTGAGACATACTAAAAAAGTTTCTGTTTCTTTACAATGAACTGTATAATCAATCACAATGACTTAGTCAGTAGTTTCAGGTCTAATTTTGAATAACCTCAAAAATTAATAATAATTGACCTGGAAAATCAAATGTTACACACATTGGCCAAGAGAACTCTTAACTTTTGAAAATTTGAAATTTTGTTATATTATACATGTTCAAATTTTAGTTAGCATTAAAAAAAGAATAAATTTATAGTCCGGCATTCTGAGATTCTAGTTTATTAGTATTGGTTATAAATCTGCATTTTAATTTAGCTCAAGAAGAGTTTACCCACCACTCAGAGAGAACACCTACAGGTTGATTGAGTGTAATATAAGTACTTAATACATTCAAAAACACAAACACAATTTATCTAAGAAGTTTACCCATTTCCTCTACTTTATGTAGACATAACTAAAAGTATGGAAGGTTGTAACAATATAGCTTTATCAAAATCAAAATATTCTCATTGACAATAGACATTCAAATTCTTAAAAATAAATGAAAAAATCTAGTTTTTAGTTTAGTTTAGTGGTTTTTTTGTTTTTTGTTGTTTTGTTTGTTTGTTTGTTTGTTTTAACAAACTTATAAGACTGGTTGAGACTGAAATTTTATTCTGGTTCAGAAGTAATGAGTTAACCTCAGTTCCCTAATGGTTCAGCTTTGGTATTTCAACTTTCAGCAAATTCTAGTGATTTTTTTTTTCCTCAGGTATAGCAATAAAATTTCGTGAAAAGATCTCTTAGCTTCAAAGAGACTGAAACTTTCTCTGGACCTCACAACCAAAGTAATAATACATCTTGAGGTCACTTAAGATGTAAGACTGAAATCCTGCTGTTTCTGACTGTTTGTTAAATCTGCCTTTAAGAGCACACTGAATCCCTACTTGAATTTCCCATGTAATTCATTTTTACTACTGAAACCAGTGCTTAGCTTGAATCTCAAGTTATGTACCCTTTCATGGCCCTAACATGAAAAAGAGAGCAATGTGTTGTGAAACAATTTATTTCCAATAATGTTCCTAATTCTTAATTTCTGTTGTCAAGCAAAATAATAAAAAATATAATACCCTGACAGTCTATGGTCAAGTTGATGATATTGTGCCTTCTGTGTGTGAGAGAGAACACAAATTCCAATAATGTTAGGACTAAGTTGGCCACCAGGAAATATTTTCAGGCAAAGGAACTAGAAGATTTTTATTTAATGATACCACATTTATAATTACAGTTCTTACTCTTTTATGAAATTATAAGCTACATGTAAAGGAGTTTTAGATACAGCTAAGGAATTTACATGTGACCTGGAGGACAGTTCAGCCTCTAACAATTTAAAGAAGCCCTGTTTGAAATTCCTGCTCTTGCCCTGCCTGACACATACAAGCCCTTTCATTTGTCCATGGGTCAAAAGGATTGGCAAAAGGAGGTTTTCCTCAAATTTTGGGAACATGGAAGAGGCCAGTAGCATAACTTTTTAAGTTACTCAGTTACTTCAGGATGGCCTAACTGCCAGTGATTGGCACTGTTGCAATAGTAGTTAAAGAAGAATCTAAAAGAATCTAAATTGTTTCTGGGTCAGGACATTCCAGTCACCTGGTACTACTGCTGAGTCCTTGCTGTGGTCACCACCTGACAGATGGGTATCTAATGCATGGATCACCTACCATCAGGTCCTGCTACTGGAGCCTTTCAGAGTGGAATTACAGATTGGAAAGGTTTCAGATGTGACCCCTGGCTTTACAGATGGGAGTGGGTACTGTAAAGAATGGGGTTAGGTAAACCAGAACCACAGTAGTGATGCAAGACCAGGTACTCGGGTCACAAGCCCTTCGGCATGGTTCTTCAGCTACAAAATCTGAGTTTATACCCTTAACACAAACTATTAGATGGACTGAAGGAAAAACTTCAATATCTACACAGACAGTCATTTCATTTTTTGCCCTATACCAAGAAAGGGAATTTTAACATCAAATGCAAGAGACATTAAAAAAGAAGAAGGAAATCCTGGCTCTACCAGGGGCTCTCTTGATGCCAAAGGCAGTAGCTATCGTTCACTGTCCTGGGGGTCAAAAGATGAAGTCCTTCCAAACCAAGGGTAATGACTTTGCCGATTGAATGCTAGTAAGATAAGACCATTAGGGAGATTACCTGCATTGCTTTCTTGTTTCCACCCTTTGGAATGTTTCCACAATAGAAATTAAACTTTGCCAACGTACTAAAGGCCAACAAGATTGCCCATAGATGATTTGGACTATAGAGAGAAGACCAATCTTCCCTCAAGCCCTAGGATCAGACTGGCTACAGTGAACACATGTGTCCACCCATCTTGACACTACCAAATTGACAGAACTGGCTCAATGGGATTTATTTATCTTGAACCTAAATAAAGTGACTCAAAATATTGTGGGAATGTGTAAGGCTTGTGCTCAAACTATTCAAGCCCCAAAGGTTTGTTTGTTTTACAAAATAATGACTTTTCAGGTCAAGTCAGAAATAAAATGAAAGCTGGATTATATGGTTATTATTACTGGTTTGTTAGTCTTCATAGCTATTTCTGAGGCTGGGTAGAGGCTTTTACTACTAAGACTGGAATTCCTAGAGGACTGGCCTCTGACAATGGCCTGGATTTTATAGTCCAAATCTCAAAATGATCAGCTAAATCATTAAGTATTAGTTGGAAATTACATTGTGTTTATCATCCTCAAAGCTCAGGCAGGTAGAGAGAACAAATAGGAAATTTTAACTGAATTAATCTTAGAGATTGGTGATATCTAGGTAAGCCTCCTCCCATTCATCCCTGCCCTGGGCACTCTTCCCTTATGTAAAGGGCCTTACTCTCTATGAAATTATATTCAGGAGACATTTCCCCTTGGTACTCAAATTAGGAGAGAAAGACATTCTTCTCAAGTCCCTACAGGCCATACAATTTACTCTAAAGACATTCATACTCTGGACAAAAAGGCCCAGTCTGAAAGCCAGGGGTCACATCTGAAAACTTTCCATATTTGATGCCTGGTGATTATGTTTAGGTTCTGTCCATCATCCCTAGATTCACAGCTTCTTCCACCTAAACCTTAGATCCTATTGGCCATAATAATCTTTTTTTTCTTTTTTTTTTTTTTTTGAGGAGAAAGGCAAGAACTTATTATAAACGTTACTTGAAAATATGCTTGTTTAGAAGGAATGTTGAGCTATTTTTTCAGTGAAAGAAAATTACTTTTAAAATATTTATTAAGGAATAAGGTATTTTCTTTCTTTTATTTTTTCTTTATTAATTACACTTTATTCACTTTGTATCCACCCTGTGGTTCCCTCCCTCCTCCTGTACCAATCCCTCCCTTCCTCCACCCTCTGCATGCATGCCCCTCCCCAAGTCCACTAATAGGGGATGACTTCTTTTCCTCCCTTCTGATCCTAGTCAATTAGGTCTTATCAGGAGTGACTGCATTGTCACTACCACCTGCACTTGAAATCCTCTCTCACTCTCTATCCTTCCAGGCAGGCACACTTCCAGGCATACTCCTGCATTTTTGCCCATGCACCTGTGTCCTTCATCCCTTACCTGCATCTGAAACACCAACACCCACTCTCAAACCAGTAGACCTCTCTCATCTTCCTGAAGAATACTCCAGACTCCAGAGGCAGTTAGATCCAGTTTGCAGTGCAGACTCCAGGAACTAGCAGCAAAGGCTACAGACCTTCAGATGGCTAGAGTCAGGCGTAAGAATACATTCTTAAAAAATCAGGACATCATGGTTTCACCAGCAAACCTGAAAATAAATGGATTTTTAATTCATCAGAAACACAGGAAAATGATTTTAAATCTATGCTTAACCAGTTATTAGAAGCACATAGAGATGAAATGAACAAAACTCTCAAAGAAATACAGGCAAATATAGCCACACAAATAGAGGCACATGAAGAGGAAATGAACAAAGCTCTCAAAGAAATACAGGCAAATATAGGCACACAATAGAGGCACATAAAGGAAAAATATAGATGCTATCATGGAAAGACAGGAATCCACATTCAAGCAGATGAAGAAAGTCATACAATACATGAAAACAGAATTAGAACAAATAAAGAAAACAGACAGAGAAAACACTGGAGCTAGAAAAATCAGAGAAGAGATTAGTAACAACAAACTTAAGCATCACCAAGAGAACACAAGAGATAGAAGAGAGAATCTCAGGCACTAAAGATGCAGAAATTGATAGAACTCTCAAAGAAAAAGCCCAGGGCCAAAATGTTTCAGTATATAATTCGACCAGACCTTCAAAGAAGAGCTAACTCCAATTTTCTTCAAACTATTCTACAAAATAGAAACAGAGAATATTACCAAATTCATTCTATGAAGCCACAGTCACCATGATACCTAAACCACACAAAAACCCAACAACAAAGAGGACTGCAGACCTATTTCTCTTATAAACATTGATACAAAAACATTCAATAAAATACTTGCACACCAAATCCAAGAATACATAAATATATCATGCACATTTATGATGATACCAAGTAGGCTTCATCCCAGGTATTCAGGGGTGGTTCAATATATGGAAATCAATCAATGTAATCTACCAAATAAACAAACAGAAATAAACAAACAAACAAAAAACACATGATCATCTCTTTAGATGCTGAAAAAGCTTTTGGCAAAATCCAACACCCATTCATGTTTAATGTCTTGGAGAGATCAGGAATACAAGACACATAACAAAACAGTAAAGTCAAAATACAGCAAGCCTATAGCTAACATCAAACTACATGAAAAGAAACGTAAATCAATCCCACTGAAATCAGGGATAAGGCAAGGCTACCCATTCTCTCTGTATCTCTTCAATATAGTACTTGATGTCCTAGCTAGAACAATAAGACAATTGTAAGATATCAAGAAGATACAAATCAGAAAGGAAAAAGTCAAAGTTCCACTCTTTGCAGATGATATGATAGTATACATGAGTGCCCCAAAAATTCAACCAGAGAACTCCCTTAGCTGATAAACAACTTCAGCAAAGTGGCTGAATACAAGATTAACTAAAAAAAAAATCAAAAGCCCTCCTTTATACCCAAGACAAAAGGGCTGAAAAAGAAATCAGGGAAACAACACCTTTACAATAGCCACAAATAACATTAAGTATATTGGTGTGACTCCATCCAAGCAAGTGAAAGACCTGTATTAAAAAACAAACAAAAAAAAAAAAAAACATTCAAGTTTGTGTAGAAAGAAATTGAAGAAGATATCAGAAGTTGGAAAGATCTCCTGTGCTCATGGATCGGTGGGATTAACATAGTGAAAATGGTTATCCTAACAAAAGCAATCTACAGATCCAGTGTTATTCCCATCAAAATACCAACATAATTCTTTACAGATCTTGAAAGAACATTTCTAAATTTCATATGGAAAATGAAACACCCAGAATTGTTTAACAATACTGTACAATAACAGTCTTCTGGAGGTATCTCCATCTCTGATCTCAAGCCAAATTATAGAGCAACTGTAATAAAAACTGCGTGGTACCAGCATAAAGACAGGATGGTGGATCAATGGAATCAAATAAAGGACCAGAAATAAACCCATATTTATGGATATTTGAATTTTGACACAGAAATAAAAACAGTACAATAGAAAAAAGATAGCATCTTTAACAAATGATGTTGGTCTAACTGGATATCTCTATGTAGAAAAATGTAAATATATCCATATTCATCACCCTGCACAAAACTAAAGTCCAAGTGGATGTAAGACCTCCACATAAAACCAGACAGAATAAATATGTTAGAAGAAAAAGTTGGAAGATCCTGGAACTCATTTTCACAGGAGACAACTTCCTGGACAGAACACCAAGAACTCAGGCTCTAAAATCAACAGTCAATAAATGGGACTTCCTGAAACTGAAAAACTTTCTATAAAGCAAAGGATATTGTCATCAGAACTAAACAACTGCATAACATGCTGGGAAAGGATCTTCACCAACCCTATATCTTAGAGAAGGTTAATATCCATAATATATAAAGAACTCAAAAAGTTAAACACCAACAAACCAAGTAATACAATTAAAAAATGGGGTTACTGAAGTAAACAGAGAATTCCCCTTAGAGGAATATAGAATGGCAGAGAAACACTTAAAAAATGCTCTTTGGGTGGATGACACCTAAATGAACATCTGTACAAAGTCCCAATTTATTTCTAACATCAGAGATCAGACCTCTACTCTTGCCTGATACATCTAAAACAAAAAGGGGGAACTGTAGAGAGCTGCGGAATGCTATGCCTTAAAGATGGAGCTGGTTTCCGCCTTCCACCTTCCCGATGGTGAGTGCTCTCTGTCACGAACAACTCCACATTTGGCTAAGGCCGAGGATCTGGCTTGCTTCCATGTATGTGGACCTATCTGCATTGCCCCCGTGGCACGCCTGGGTTGGCTACCCAGAGGCTATTTAAGCTGTGGGCTGGCTTTCCCCGGGGTCCGAGGATTGTTCAATGTTCCTGAATAAATTGCATTGAAAAAAAAAATGTTCAATATCCTTCATCATCAGGGAGATGCAAATCAAAATGACCTTGATATTCCACCTTATACCCATCTTAATGGCTAAGATCAAAACCTCAAATGACAACATAAGCTGGAGAGGATGTGGAGAAAGGGGAACCCTCCTCCATTGCTGGTGAGAAGGTAAACTTATACAACCACTTTGGAAATCAATGTGGTGCTTTCTCTGAAAATTAGGAATAGTGTTACCTCAAGATCCAGCCATAAACTGAGAGTTAAACCATGTGCTTGCATATGTTACTGAAGTGTGGCACCATTGAGCTCTACTGCTCACACAGAGTTTCTTGAGATGGAGCCTCACTATATAGTTTAGTCTAGCTTCGAAGACATTCTTCATACATACATGTACAGTCTGACATTATACATGGATGTCACCACCACCAGAGGAAATACCCTGATCTCAATTAAGACTGTGAAATTCTAGTTATACAGGAATATATTAACTGTCAAATTATTGGAAACCTGATGGTGAGTTTTACACTAAGTGGGTTAGAGGTAATATTAGCAGACTTTCTGGGAACCGACAATGCTAAAAAGTAATAATTATTTTGTAATAATACTTACAATTATTACAAAAACTTAGACATAGCTGGGAAGACTCAGCTAGCTAATACAAATTAACTGTATTCATGGCCTATGTCCTGTCATGTGGCCTGTTACCTTTCTCTCACTCAGTCCCAGCGTCTGTTCTTTCTCCCATGTCACACGGGTGAATCTCTGAGCACAATTCTTCCCCCAGAGGTGCATTCTCTCAGCCTGGAATTCTGGCCTTGCCTTTCTTGCCCAGATTTTGGCTGTCACCTCTTTATTAACCCAATAAGTGAATAAGGAAGGTATATGTTTACAAAACACTAAAGCAGGTGATGCTCCATATGAGTGACAATACAAAAATCTGGCACATACTCAGCTTTCTGTACAGAAATCAACATTTGAACAATTCAAAGACAACCTTCACATAGTTCACAAAAAATGTTAGCCCAAAAAGGAGAATAAGAATGTAACAAAAAGAAGGACTTACAATGTCCAAGTAGTTATAAGAAACTTAAGAAAAGAGTAATAGTAATAATAATAACACTGGACAATGACCATCAGCCCTCTTGACAATATCCACAAGCAGACTTCTAAAATGAAAACTGTCCAGACCTCTGATGGTAGATCTGACTTATATTGTCATTAGAAAGAAGCAGCCAAGTTCCAAGATTATAAAACATGTATATGTAATAAAATATACACAACCATTTTTAAAATATGTTTTCTTTCTAACTTTCTGCAAAGTGGTCTTTTACCATTCACTGTGTAGCAGGGATGAATCTACAGTGCTATACAGAGTCCAGACTTGTCAACACTGGGGGCAAATTAACCAATAATTACCGCATCATGAGGAAGGTTCACTTATGAATTTGAGGTAATTAATGAAGTTTAAGGCTCTAGCATTAAGTGAACTTACAAACTGTTAATTGCCTTAATTAATTTAACATTGTACAGCTTCATTATCTATGATCAAAAACCGAGACATTCTACAGAGCAACCTCAAATACTTCATCTTGCCTTGGTCTCCTGAGAAAGGAAATAGCAGGTGTCCACCAAGGACCCTGTTTTGTTTGCTGTCAAGAACAATTAATTTTTTTAAATCACCCCTCTAGGTATTTCATTATTGTTATCCTTTACCATTTTTTTTCATCATTCTAATTTGATTTCCACAAAGATTATTTTTGTTTCTTCTTAGTTTTAATTACAAAGCTAATACATTCCATTTTATTTAAAATTTACTCTACATCAATGTTTGTACACCATTTTCAACTGCACATTTTAAAACATCTGTTTCCATTTTGCATTCTCTTATTACAATATTTTATTCTGCAGCTGTTCTGTCATTGACTCTGATACCAAAAGTTTATTTTCCTTGATTTTTCAATTTTGTTTTCTAGTTTTCAGAGGAAATCTTCCATAAAAGTTTAGATTAGACCAATCAATTTCTTATTATTTCAATTCTATATTTGCGTGGTAGCTTATAATTTGTTGCAAAGAGAAGTGAACAGTTTTGATCTGAGTATATGAGGAAATAACAGCCACAGATGGATCTTCAGGGAGATGAGTTTAGGCAGACACCTGGCCATCGCAGCTTCGGATCAGACCACTGATTTGAAGAAGTGGAGGATAGAGTGCCTTGAACAGGAAGCAGGAAAGCCTGAGAACATCTGATTCCTCCTCAAACACCACCAATATATATAATTCAGAATTTATTTCTGTATGTTTCTTAATACTCATTTAAAAAAAATAGGTGTTGTCATTTTTAAGCCGAAGGGAAGAATGAGACCAATCTGACAGTATATTTGCATTTTAACTTCAACATATGTATACTGCCGTTATATCTAACATTATTAATTACTTGACATATTCCATTACAGGCCATATAAAATGAAGAAGAATTAAGGTATTTAGCTCTTCTTAAAGATTTTTCATTTTTCATTATTAGCATGCATATTAAGGAAGAATAGCCATGAATGGAGATGGTGCTTAGCAGGCCAAAGAAATTTAAAATGATTTCTGGAGAATTATAAGATTTTTTTTGTTTTTTAATTCTTTATTAATTACACATTATTCACTTTTTATCCCCCCCGTGGTTTCCTCCCTCCTCCCTTTCCAATCCCTCCCTTCCACCTGCTTCTGCAAGCATGCCCCTCCCCAGTAGCCCATGGCAGTTTAGTGTCCAAGTGGGTTCCATAATAATAGGAATTATAAGATTTTTAATTTTAAGGCATTTGGAGTTACATAAGTAAATAACAATATTATTAAAATATTGTTAAAAATAGCCACATTTGAAGGGTTAGGTGATTTCTAGCTGTCCAGTAACAACAGCAACAAAAAAGGCCTGTATTTTTGACTGAACATTTAGATTCTGCCACTTTAACATGAAAAGTAAATGCTAACCTTTCTAGATATTTTTCCAATTTATTACAATTTCAAAAATGTTTCTTTTTCAGAGGAGACATGGTTTTGACTCTTAAGTAATCATCTTTTTTTATTTTTATGGAGATACAAAATGCAAATATTTTATAAATGTATTCCTCCATTCATTTCAATGCTCAGAATCTCTGTATGATAGATTGCTGCATAAGATTTCAGTTGTTCAGAACATTATGAAAAGAATCTCATACTAACAATACCATACATATGTAAATCACAAACTTTATGATGGTAAATACTAACATACAATAATGCAAACATGTAATATCATTTTTCTTTCTTGTGAGCTCTTTCTAATAATTTGAAGAAGTAATGAGAAAATTAATATTCTATCATAATCCATATTAAGATTCTTTTGAACTTTATAAATAATTTAGTTACTGAAATGTATACATATAATACTAAACTTCATGTACCTGTGAAATATTTAAATAAAACTTAATGTATATCAAATATGTAGGAGTCAATTAACCTAGCATCACTTTTTATAAACCAACTTGGAAATCTGTGCCATATTCTAATGAACAATTTTATTCTGTATAGTGACCTTATAGATTTTGAAAAGGATTATTATATTGCAGATTGGACTTGTTTCCAAGTACAGTTTTTTTCATGCTAAAAATTCTCAATAGTTTATTTGTAATGGCAATGACATAGCTATAAACTGTGAAAGCAAAAACTTAAAAATAGTATTACTGTGTTATAAACACCAATAAATTTCACTTCATTTTCTAGACAAGATTATTAACACTTTCATTTCACTTTTGATTATCACCTATTAATTTTACACAATAGTGGATTCCATTACAACATTAATACATTCATGCTACATACATGTATACATACATATATTGTATTTCCCTGATTTACTACAATGATTGGAGTCTCTGCATTAAAGATTGCAATATAAGATTTTAATTGTACAGAATAGTATGAAAGATTAATACAGAAATAAGTAGAAATATTATGTATATTTTTGATGGTATTTACTCTCATAATCCTTATCTGCCTTCACTTCTAAATTTCCTCTCTTTACTCCATTGCTATCTCTTGCCTTTTTTTTTTTTGAAAACAAGTATAAAAATAATTAAGCTTAGGGAAGGTAATCTTTCTGTCATCCTATATTAATGGCTTGAGAATACTATTAGGAATTAGACAATTGCTTCATATTAGATATTTTTTAATTTTCATTAAAACCCTGTTTACATTCATGAAATATAAATTAAAAGCTTTGTTTAATACCAGTGATAAAGGAAAAAAATTGTCATACAAAAATGTTGAAAAGATGCTTGTAATTTTTACATGAATAGCTACACTAATTGCTGAGGCCATTCCATGCTCACATAGTTATTAATCAAAGACAGAATGATAAATATGTGTTGTAGTTTATAAACTCCTGTGGAAACTATTAAAATAAATTATTCATGAGCTCTATGGTTGACTAAATCTGAATGGATAGTGCTAGATATTCAGAGATTTAATTCTTTATAAATGGGATATAATTTCAGTGATACACATATGCACAGTAACTTTAAATGAATTATTTTAATGATTATGTTCAGGGTTATTTAAAATATAAAAAAAAATCTTTAGAAGTAAAATATTTTTTATGAATTAGTAGAATAGTTTGAATGCCTAATTCAATCAATTGAACTTTATTTATGAGGTTTTAATTATAAGGCAAGAAATGATGAATGCTGAAACTTAGACCAGAACATCGTACCTCTACCACCTATTGCTGCTTATATTCTTTACATCAAATGGGATGGATGTCCCTTAAAGAGATAGTTGCATTACTTTAAAACCTTAAGTCCTTATACTGTTAGTATCACCTTCTTGATACCCTTAGAATTCAATATTTTCATTTAAAAAATCACCCGTTTTTCCTTTTTTTCTCATTAAATTATAGTTCATTTAAAATAATTCTATTTTTTATCACATACTGTAGTATGAAATGAACACAGATGAGATAACCTATGAACTAATCAATATATAAGAGGAAAAATTGAACTGACAAAATGGTGGTCAATATTCATGAAATACACATTCCAATATCTAATAAATCTGCTTTTCAAAATAAGTTTTTGTTTACTTTTACATGCATAGATTTGTTTGCTTTTGGTTTTTTAAGACCTATATTCTCTTATATTTGTTTGTTTTCTGTTTGTGTGTCTGTGTATATGGCATGTATGTGCAAATGACAATGAAGGTCAGGAGTGTTGGATATCCTAAAGTTGTAGTTATTACATATGAAACCATCTGATGTGGATGCTGGAAACTGAATTGAGATTCTGTTGAAGAGCAGCCAAATGCTCTTAAAGATTGAACCATTTCTCTTTCCAGTGTGCGTCTTTCCGCTTCTTAAGGATATTTGCTCAACCATGTTTGTAGCAGCTTTATTTGTATAGCCAGAAGCTGGAAACAGCCCAGATGCCCTTCAGTGGAGGAATGGATACAGAAATTGTGGTACGTCTACACAACTGAATATTACTCAGCAATAAAAACCAGGGAAATCATGAAATTTGCAGGTAAATGGTGGGAGCTGGAAAAGATCATCCCGAGTGAGCTATCCCAGAAGCAGAAAGATGTACCTACTGCATTCTAATTGCTCTCATTTCATACCCTTTCTTATGTATATACCCTACATGTCTCTTTTCCACTTCTTCCCAAAAGTCTCTTTCCCACATTTGTGGGGTTTTTTTTGTTTGTTTGTTTACTTTTATGACCTACTGATTCTAAAGAGGACCTTCTCTGTGACTTCATGTTTTGAACTGGAGCTTATTGGGAGATTTGGTATACGATTGAAAACAATAACTGACCGTGCTCCATAATCCATCTGTGGCTAATAGTTCAATAAAGCGTGATAAGACTTTAAGAGCCCCTTCTTGTCTGATTCGTGACATTTGTAGTGTTTTGCACAGCCAGGTACTGTGAGATAACACTTGAAACAACTATGCCGTGTCTTAAATACATCATTTCACATTGCTTTTGGCTTACGATGATTACAGTCTTTTACTTCCTCCTCTGAAATATTTCGTGAGCCTTAGTGAGACTAATTATCAGTGGCTTTTTAGGGATGAGCACCCAACTATCATGTATTCTAATTATCTTGAATTTTCAGAAGTCTCTGTGTCTACCACTATTTAGTAATTACTTGAGATTTGTCATAGAAATTTTATATTTCTTATTCATTAAATATTTATTTATAAATCACTTAATAAATTAGAGCAAATGTGATTGCTTTGTTTCCCAGTTACTAAAGTTGTAAAACTTTTCTGAAAGTTGCTACAAGGTTTATGGTTTCTGGGCCACACAATTCTCTCTGTAGGACCTAGTTCACATAATATGGTTCCAATCACATCAAATACAGTGACAAAATGGAAGGCCTTGTCTAGATGATAAAAATTAATTTACAAAAGCAACCATGTGTTTACATTTGTCTTTCCCTCTTAGATGGAGTAGAGAAAAAAGACCTCAAGCCTGTTTGAATCCAGCATGTAAATACCAGGGTTGTACAGTCCCTGGAAACTGTTCTGAGTGACTCATCTTCAGTTAAGCCATGTCAGCTAAAATTACTCAGGGAAGTGTGGAGGCTGCTCCATGTATAGATACAGCTCTCAGGAAGACATATAAAAACAAGCCCCAGAAGGTTGTGACAGGTTCCAAAATTTGTATACTATTCCTCCCTTTTTTAAAGTTTTTATTATAAACATATATATATATATTACAAATTATTCACTTTTTATCCCAGTTGTAACCTTCTCCCTCATATTCTCCAAGTCTCACACTACCTTCCTCTTCTTCTCCTATCCCTCTCCCCTAGTACATTGATAAGAGAAATCCTCCTCTACTGTTTGACCCTAGCCTATCAAGTCCCATCAGGACTGTCTGGATCCTCTTCCTCTGTGGGTTGGTTAGGTCTCCCCACCAGGAAAAAGTGATCAAGGAGCAAGCAAATGAGTTCATGTCAGAGTCTGTCTCTTCTCCAGTTATAAGCTAGCCACATGGAAACTGAGCTGTCTTGGGCTACATCTGAGCGGGGGACTAGATCCTTGCTATGCATGGGCTTTGGCTGATGTATCAGTCTTTGTAGTTTCCCCTGGGCTCAGCTTTTTTGGTTTTGTTGTTCTTCTTGTGAGATACCTGCTCTCTCTGAGTCCCTCTATCTTCTGCTTCTTCCATAAGATTCCCTGTTCTCTGTCCAAACATTGGTTGGGAGTCTCTGCATCTGCTTTGATCTCCTGCTGGGTGGAGTCTTTTTTTTTTTTTTTAATTGTATGTTCCTGTATTTCTTTAAGGGATTTGTTTCCTCATTAAGGGTCTCTACCTGTTTGATTGTATTTTCCTGTATTTCTTTTTTATTATTTATTATTTTTTATTAATTACACTTTATTCATTTTGTATCCCCCCATAAGCTCCTCCCTCCTCCAATCCAGATCCCACCCTCCCTCCCCTTTCTGCATATATGCCTCTCCCCAAGTCCACTGATAGGGGAGTTTCTCCTCTCCTTCTTTCTGATCTTACTCTATCAGTTCTCATCAAAAGTGGCTGCATTGTCCTCTTCTGTGGCCTGGTAAGGCTGCTCCCCCTCAGGGGGAGGTGATCAAAGAGCAGGCCAATCAGATTATGTCAGAGGCAGTCTCTCTTCCCATTACTATGTAACCCACTTGGACACTAAACTACCATGGGCTACATCTGTGAGGGGTCCTAGGTTATCTCCATGAATAGTCCTTGGTTGGAGTATGAGTCTCTGGGAAGTTCCCTGTGTTCAAATTTTCTTTTTCTGTTGCTCTCTTTGTGGAGTTCCTGTTCTCTCCAGCTCTTGCTATTTCCCACTTCTTACATAAGATTCCATTCACTCTGCCCCACAGTTGGCCATCAGGCTCAGCATCTGCTTTGATAGTCTGCAGGGCAGAGGCATTCAGAGGCCCTCTGTGGCAGGTTCCTAGGTTGTTTCCTGTTTTCTTCTTCTGGCTTTCAGAGGCCCTCTGTAGCAGGTTCCTAGGTTGTTTCCTGTTTTCTTTCTTTTTCTTTTTTTTAATTTTATTTTTCTTTTTAGTTACATTTTGTTAACTCTGTGTCCCCACTGTATCCTGCTCCCTCATTCCCTCCCCAACCCCACACTCCCTCCCTGGTCATCTCCCTGCCCCTTTCCAAGTCCGGTGATAGGGAAGGACCTCCTCCCCTTTCATTTGACCCTGTTTTATCAGGTATCTTCAGGGCTGGCTGTAGAGTCCTCCTCTGTGACCTAACAGGACTGCTCCTCCCCTGGGGGTTGTGGGGAGAGTCAAGGAGCCTGACCTTGAGATCCTGTTAGAAATAGTCCTTGTTCCCCTTACTTTGAAAAACTACTTGGTTACTGAGCTACCATGGGCCACATCCGAACAGAAGTTCTAGGTTATATCCATAGATGGCCCTTGGTTGAGTGTCAGTTTCAGAAAAGACCATGTGCCTGGATATATTTGGTCCCTATCCTTTCCATATCATACTAACTCCCCTTTTTCATATGATTCCCTGCCCTCTGCCGAGGGTTTGGTTATGAGTTTTAGTGTCTGCTTTGAAACACTGCTAGGTAGAGTCTTTCAAATGCCTTTTGCGGTAGATTCCTGTCATAACTTAAATGCACATGATGTCTATCCTTTTTGCCTTTCAGGATGGAGATTGAGCATTTTAGTTAGGGTCCTCTCTCTTGCTTAGTTTCTTTAGATGCACCGATTTTAGTGGGTTTGTCCTATGTTGTATGTCTATATGAGTGAGTATATACCATGTGTGTCTTTTTGCTTCTGAGACAATTCACTCAGGATGATCCTTTCCAGGTCTCACCATTTACCTGCAAATTTCATGATTTCCTTATTATTGCTGAGTAATACTCCATTGTATAGATGTACCACAATTTCTGGAACAGAGCTAAACAGAGAATTCTCAATAGAGGAATATTGAATGGCAGAGAAGCACTTAAAGAAATGCTCAACCTCATTAGCCATTAGGGAAATGCAAATCAAAACAACCCTGATATTTCACTTTACACCCATCAGAATGGCCAAGATAAAAAACTCAAGTGACAACACATGCTGTAGAGGTTGTGGAGAAAGGGGAACCCTTCTCCAGTGCTGGTGGGAATGTAAACTTGTACAACCACTCTGGAAATCAATTTGGCACTTTCTCAGACAACTAGGAATAGTGCTTCCTCAAGATCCAGCCATACCACTCCTAGGCATATATCTTAAAGAGGCTCAAGTACACAAAAAGGACATTTGCTCAACCATGTTTGTAGCAGCTTTATTTGTAATAGCCAGAAGCTGGAAACAACCCAGATGCCCCTCAACTGAAGAATGGATGGAGTCTTTTAAAGGTGTTCTGTGATAAGCTCTTGTCTTCTTCTTTCTCTTCTACCTCTTTTGGGGTCTATCCTGTTTTCCCTTCTTAATGAGAATTAAGCATATTCCCTAGGGTCCTTCTTGTTGTTTAGCCTCTTTAGGTAGTAGATTTTAATATGTTTATTATGTATTTTATGGCTAATATCCACTTATCATTCAGTAAATACCATGCATGTCTTTCTGTTTTTCTGTTATCTTTTAAGATGATGGCTCAGCCACTAAAGGCTAGCTTCATAACCAAAATATTCCTCCTTTCTATATGAATTATATTGTAACAGAAACTTCTTCAAGCCTTGAAGGTCCCTACTGTGTTTTGGCAGTATCAATTAACATCAGAATATATTATGAGAGGTATAAAACACTTATGGGAAGATTTTTGGCAAAGGCTATCTTCTAATTAGTTATGAGTGAATATTAACTTCACATTTTCTTGTAAGTGAAATCATAAACCAAACAGTATGTCCCTAGGATATTCATACTTTTTTTGCATAAGTGGATCAAAGTCCCAGAAATAAACCCACATAAAATGGTCATTCTTTTTTGACAAAGGAGCCAAAACCACAAAATGGAGAAAAGACAGCATCTTCAACAAAGGGTGCTGGTCTAACTGGATGTCTACATGTAGAAAATGCAAATAGATCCATATTTTTTCCATGCACAAAACTCAATTCCAAGTGGATCAAAGACCTCAATGTAACATAAGATACAGTAAATCCATTAGAAGAGAAAATGGTAAAGAACTTTGAACTCATTGGCACAGGAGACAAGTTCCTGAACCAAACATAGACAGCCCAGGCTCTAAGATCAACAATTAGAAAATGGGACTTCATGAAACTGAAATCCTTCTCTAAGGCAAAGAACACTGTCAATAGGACAAAATGAAAGTCTATAGATCAGGTAAAGATCTTCACCAATCCTACATCCAACAAAGAGCTAATAGCAAAAATGCATATTGAACTCAAGAAATCAAGCACCCATAAACAAAATAACCCAATTAAAAAATGGGACACAAAACTAAATAGAAATGGTGGGAACTATAAAAGATCATCCTGAGTGAGGTATCCCAGAAGCAGAAAGACACACATGGTATGTATTCACTTATAAGTGGATATTAGACATTTGATATAGGATAAATACACTAAAATATATAAACCTAAAGAAACTAAGCAATAAGGAGGACACTGGGTAAGATGCTCTATCCTCATTCTGAAAGGCAAATGGTATAGACATTGGAAGAGGGAGAAAACAGGGAACAAGACAGAAGCCTACCACAGAGAGGCCTCTGAAAGATTCTACCCAGCAGGGCATTGAAGCAGAGGTTAAGACTCATAGCCAAACTTTGGGCAGAGTGCAGGGAATCTTATGAAAGAAGGGGGGAGATAGAAAGACTTGGAGGAAACAGGAGTTCCAAAAGGAGAGCAACAGAACCAAAAAACATGCATGGAGATAACTTAGAAACCCCTCACAGATGTATTCAATGGCAATTCAGTGTCCAAGTATGTTCCCTAGTAATTGGAATAAAGACTGTCTCTGACATGAACTCAGTGGCTGGCTCTGTGATCAACTCCCCCTGAGGGAGGAGTAGCCTTACCAAGCTACAGAAAAGACAGTGCAGCCAGTCCTAATGAGACCTGATAGGCTAGGGTCAGGTGGAAGGGGAAGAGGAACTCCCCTATCAGTGGACTAGGGGAGAGGCAAGGGAGGAGAAGAGAGAGGGAGGGAGGATGGGACTGAGAAGTCTTCATCTGGGATACAAAGTGAATAAATTGCAGTAAATAAAAATAAAAATAAAAAATTAATCTCAAGCCATATCACATACTGGCATGGGTGTGGAGAAAGTGGAACACACTTCCATTGCTTGTGGGAGTGTAAACTTGTATGTACACTTTGAAAATGAATCTGGTGCTTTCTCAGAAAATTAGGAATGGCTTTACCTCAAGACCATGCTATACTGCTCCTGGGTTTATACACCAAAGAATCTCCACCATACAGCAAGGACACTTCCTCAACTATTTTCATAGCAACTTTATTAATAATTACCAGAATCTGGAAACAACCTTGATATCCTTTAAAGGAAGAATGGATAAAGAAATTGTAGCTCATTTCTACAACAGAATATTAGCTATTATAAACAAAGAAATCATGAATTTTGCAAGAAAATGCATGGAACTAGAAAAGATCATCCTGATTGAGGTAACTTAGACCTAGATGAACACATGGTATGTACTCACTAATAAGTGGATTTTAGCCAGATAGAATAAGCATATTATAAGGCACAGACCCAGAGAAGATAAGTAACATAGAGGATCCAAGGGAAGATGCATAATTCACACTTTGAAGGGGAGAGAGATTAGATAATGGTAGTGGTTGAAGAGAAGGGACAAGGTATGAGAGGAGCACAGAGAATTAAGCAGGGGGGGGGGGAGACCTGAGGAGAGAGAGCAAGAGAAGACAAAAGGACTATAGAGAAAAGAGATACTCAGGGTGGGTATATCTCTGTGACAAGTTAGAGACCAAATCAGGCTAGGCCCCTGGGAGGGGCACTCAAGCAGAGACTAATAGTAGCAGAGGACATATGAGACTGAAGAGGACACTTTCTAACCACACTAGTCTCCAACTACACTAGTCTCCTATTAGAGGTTGAGGAACAACCAACCTCCCACAAAAACATCAGCCCAAACTTTACCTTCTCTACAATATGTGGAGGGATAAAGATAGAGCAGAGATTGAGGGAATACTCAACCAATGCCTGACCATCCAAATATTCACCCTACAGGAGAGCGCCAACCAATGACACAATGAACAATACTATGCTAAGCTTGTAGACGGTAGCTTGTCACAGTTGTCCTCTCAGAGACTCTACCCAGAAGCACCTAAAAGCAGATGATGAGACTCACAGCCAAACATTGGGTGGTGCTTAGGGAGTCTTTTGGAAAGCTGGGAAGAAAGAGAAAAGGACCTAAAGGTGACAAGATCTCAAAAAGATCAATAGAGCAAACAAACCAGTGCCCAGAGGAGCTTGCTGAGAGGGAAGCACCAACCAAGGACCATCCGGGAACTGGACATAGGCTACCTGCTACAAAGATGTAACAGATGGGCAGCTTGGGTTTCATGTGTGTGTTCTAGTAAGGGAAGTGGAGACTGTGTTGGACATGGAATCACTAGCTAGCTTTTTGATTACTTTGGTGGGACTGCCTTGCCAGGCCACAGGGGAAGAAGACATGATCAGTCCTCATGCAACTTGATGAGCTGGGGTGGATGGGAAAGGGAGCACCTTCTTTTCTGAGGAGTAGGCAATGGGGGAGGTGGAAGAGAGGGAGGGTGAAGTAGGGAGAGAAAGAGGAATGGGGCTACAATCAAGATGTAAAGTGAATAAAATTAAATAAAACAAGAACAAGGTAACAAACAGCAAAAAGAGGTATCTTATGTTTCCGGCTCATTTTTTTTTTTTCTGTTTTTCTTACAAATATGTTATGGTATTATTAAATAAAAACTTATTTACATTGCTAAGTTCTATAAACATTGGTAAAGTAAAAATTAACACCATATTTCTTTCCTCAATCATGTTGAATAGTTAGCATCTACTGTCTATAGTTAATATGGTCTATGCATAAGTCAGAAAAATTAACATGTCCTTATTGGCAGTTTTAGTTGAACCAAGGACGAATTTTACATTCAATATAAAGTAAGGTGAACGAAATAAGATATCTATTGATATATCTCACTAAATTTTCTGTTACTTAATTGGATTTTAAAATATAAAAATATAACATGGCTATATAGAGAATACACCCCCTAAATTGCTTCCTGAAATAATTCAGTAGTTGATCTCATTCATGCTTTTAAAAAAATACTTATATCAAAACTGAAACCTGAATATTTTGAGGAATTATATTTCTTTTTCTCTCTCTTTAGTTCATCTAATAATGATTTTAATCTAAGTGTATTTATAGAATGTGTCAGTGTGAGGCTGTTTATATTTAAAAGTGTTCCATAAACTGTCATGTAGAAAAAAGGCAGACCATTTATACATGCGAGCACTGATAGTTAGCCTTCTGTATGTGAAGGAGAATATGGAATCAATGGGGAATTCAGATGGGAGATGTCAGGGCCACTGAATCATCCTTTTAGGATTACTGATTCCAATTTCCTTGGGCAAGCCATTTGTTTGATATATAGTCAAATATGTTCCTTCAAGTGGATAATTATACCTTATTGTGTGAATTAAAATTCAGGATCACATATATTTATGAACACATTTAAATAAGTTTTGCATTTGCACCTTATTCAGACATATGTTTATATATTCATTTCCTGTTCATTTAATTTAAACATATAGTTCTGTCCCTTCTGGCTTTTGAAAACAATCATTTATAGTGATTTCTGTCTATATAATTCTTTTATAAAAATCTATAATTTTATTCAGAGGGTATAAACAAAAACATCATAGCAGGTAACAAGTTATAATTACATGATTATCATTAAAGCTTTTATATATAATGAATATAAAATGCAAAGAAAATGAATAGCATAGTTTACGTGTCTGGTTTCCAAAAATACAAGTCTTATAAAGTAAAACGAATTTAAATTTAGTCAAAGCATTTTCATAGTGAAAAAAGAAGAGAGCTGTCTTACCTTTTCATTGCTGTAATAAAAACCATGATCAAATGCAACTTGGGGAGGAAAGGGTTTAAATTCAGCTTACAGCTGAGGTCACAATCATTTGGGAAATCAGGGTAGAAATTGAATCCTGTAAACTTGAAGCAGAAGCTGAAACAGAGGACGTGGAAGAATGCGCTTGTAGGACTTAGGCTGTATTTTTTGAACAAATAATAATAATAATGTAGACATTTAGATATTATTCCCTTTGCTCCTGTTCCTCTCCATCTCCATCCTGTGGTCTATAATGATGTTCTCTGAGTAAGAAATAACAGAATGCTGCACGACCTCATTTCTGCCCTGCAACAGATTTTTTCTTAGTGTAAAATCTTTCCTCTGTAAGTTGCTTTGCTTATGGTATCTTATTACAGGAGCTGAAAAATAATTAATACAATTGGGGATTGTTTTATAAAAGTAACTTCTCAATTTGGAGAGATTTCATGTATCTGAATTTCAAATTAAGACTAAAAGGATGTTCATAAGAGTGGATGTACATGTTAGGAAACTGGGAAATATTCTTAAAGAAGTCAGATTTACTCACAACGACCATTGCATTCAAGTTGATTTTCATTTTCTTTATTGTCTTCAAGTGCAATTTTTGCAGTAGTAGCCTGTTTCTTTATATTCTTCTATAAAGAGGAACAGGTTTACACCAAACTGCCTCCATGGAAGTAATTCAGTTAAAAGAAAGGATTTAATAAATAGATTTCTGAGTTTTGAATGTGTCCCAAACCTTGTGTTAGATGCATTAAAAATGAACATATCTAAACACTGCCAATTTTTTCATGGCAAGCTTTAACTGGAAAAATGCCTATGAGTAATTTTTCTAATTTGCATTATTCCCATTTTTTAATTATAATTATATCTTGGAAAAAAAGAGTTGAATTTGTTCTATATCCATAAAACTGTACTAGAGGCTGGCATAAATCTTATGCATTTTGTTACTCTTTATTTTCTTTCTCTCTTTTTTCCTTTTGTTTAATTTTTTGAAATTTTGAGACCTGTTTTTGCTGTGTAGCTCTGGCTAGCCTTGAAAATGTGGCAGTATTCCTATGTATGCCTCCCAAATTCCCATATTACAGTTGTGAATCATTATCGCCAGTTATTCTCTTAGCTTGCTAAGAAAACAAGTAATTTTAGGTTCCTGTGATAACATCTTCAATTTCTTTAAAATTCTCACAACTAACACAGTTTCTTAACTTGTATCTTATTTTAAAACTTTTGACTAATACAGAAATAATGAGTAAAATTACTAATGAGATTATTATTTTGCTATAGAGTAAAATTTTATATTCTACTTGTTTTTAAATAATATTCATAAATAATTTGCATAAAAGAAAAATTCTCCATTTACAAAATTTAATAATTTTAAGTGCATAGTGGTTGTGTGATTGTGAAGTTATCATTGTTTTCAATTTTAGACCATTTTCAAGACTTCTATACATATGAGCAAACTGTGATTATGTTATTTCAGGCAAACTTATTTTTTTGAAATTTTTTCACTGTTATTATTGTTATTATTAATTACGATTTATTCACTTTCTATCTTAGCTGTAGCTTGAATATCCCAGAATGGCTGGGCATTGATGAATTTTCTGAGAATGTTCCAAATTGATTTTTAATTTTGTTGTTCAATTTTTCACTCCCACCAGCATGTACTGACACTTAAGTTTTTGATCTTAGCCATTCTGACTGGTATGAGACAGAATCTCAGTCGTCTTGATTTGCATTTTCCTGTTGACTAGGAATGGTGAGCATTTCTTTAAGTGCTTTTTGGTCATTTGAGATTCATCTGTTGAAAATTCTGTTTAGTTTTGTGCCCCATTTTTAAATTGGCTTATTGTTGGTGTTTAGTTTTACTTAACATAGTTATTTCGCTAATATTATAATTGGCAAAACATTATGATGGTTTGAATAATTGTTGAAATATTGAGGCATGAAAAAAATGAACTTGGGCAACTGATTATTTTCTTTAATTATTTAATAAGGTGGTGGATCAAAGAAAGGCAAACCCACTGCAGGCACCACTATGATGGATGAAAGTATGGTAGAAAGATGAGAAAGATGGAGTATGAAGTGGTTATATGGAAGAGAAAGTGAAGCTGAAGGGGTTCACACCTAGGAAAATGGTGGACCTGAAGACTCCTCAGTGGTGAGAAACAGACAGATAATGTCTGTGGTCTGAACTGCTACTGAAGACCATGCAACTGTGGGAGGACATGCTGACCTGAGAGACCTGAGCTGATCCCAGAGGCCATGGAGATGTCCAGGCCCATATGCCACTGCCACCATCCCTGGGTCTTGTTGCAATGGCTCCTATCCATAACACTTTTGTCACTCTGGAAACAAAGTCCAAAAATAACCTTTTTCTTTTCTACATTGCTTTGGTCATAGTGTTTTACACAGAGCAATAGGAGCATAAATAATACAACCATGCTTTACCTGCATTCTAAGTATTTATTTTATTCCCATAGATATCTGTTGTTCTCAGCTTTGGTCAGACCATGCCAGCTGAATTGATAGCATGGACAAAGACCGAATCCTTGACTGAGAAACTTTTGACAAGTAATACCTGCAGAGAGAGAGGGGACGGGGATTTCTCTCCTGTCGAGGCAAACGATGGCTGCCTTTGTAGGTGTCCTCACTCACATGTTCACACCAGCAGAACTACTTGGACTTAGAAGGTATTAAACAATAAATAAGTTGGATGAAAGATGTGGTAGTGATCCTAAGGTTAGTTTGATAAAGAAAGGTTTGGACTGGTATGATTAAATTGCCTTGTATCAATTCATTTTTTTATTTAAAAAAATATTTATTTTTATTAATTACAGTTTATTTGTGTTGTATCCCAGCTGTAGCCTCCTCCTTTGTCTCCTCTCAATTCCACCATCTCTCCCTCATCGCCCCCCATGCCCCTCCCCAAGTCCACTCATAGGGGTGGTCCTTCTCCCCTTCCCTCAACTTTTAAATGCTTAAAGCTACCTTTCTTTTTTTTTTTTTTTTTTTTTTTTTTTTAGATTCACACAGGCTCCATTGATTTTTCTTTTTTTTCTTTTTTATTTTTTTTATCAGTTACATTTTATTAACTCTGTATCCCAGCCGTGTCCCAATCCCTCATTCCCTCCCAGTCCCTCCCTCCCTCCCTCATCTCCACCATGCCCCTTTCCAAGGAGTCTACTGAGCGCATCTGAAAGACTCTAACTAGCAGTGTTTTCAAAGCAAAGACTCATGACCAAACCTTTGGCAGAGTACAGGGAATCATAAGAAAGAAGGGGAGTTAGTCTGATGGGGAAAGGATAGGAGCTCCACAAGGACCAAATATATCTGGGCACAGGGTCTTTTCTGAGACTGACATTCAACGAAGGACCATGTATGGATATAACCTAGAACATCCACTCAGATGTAGCCTGTGGTAGCTCAGTAACCAATTGGTTTCCCAAAGTGAGGGGAACAGGGACTATTTCTAACAGGAACTCAATGACTGGCTCTTTGGTCTCCCCATCCCCCAAGGGAGGAGCAGTCCTGTTAGGCCACAGAGGAGGGCTTTGCAGCCAGTCCTGAAGATACCTGATAAAACAGGATCAGATGAATGGGGAGGAGGTCCCCCCTATCAGTGGACTTGAATCAATTCATAAAATTTTAAAAAATAAAAAATTTAAAAAGAGAACATGAACCTGGAAAGCAGATCTACTGTGAGGCACATGTAGAAGCTGGGTGGATGGAATGTAGGGCATGTGTAATTGAAGTGAATTGTGTAAGTCTATGAAATTTCAAACAGTAAATAAAACACACACACACGCACACACACACATGCACACATACTATAAGCTTTGAATTGCTCCCAGAGGATAAAAATTGTCTTGTTTAACCATCAGGAGTCAACAAGATAAATCTCCTGTTAATTCCCCATTATAAGACAATGCTTATATTGACCACATTATTAATCTTCACTAATCCTTTAGAATATTCCAGAAATCTAGCACAGAAATGCACTTGCTGGCATAACTAGTGACTACCAGATGCACAAAAATAATTTTCACTTTGGAAAAATAGTTGTAAATTTTATTCTGTATTAAAAAATTAGTAAATCCTGCAATTGTGAATTTTTACTATTTATTTCTTTAAAATTTACCACAGTCAACAAAGTTTAATGTTATTATATTATTTCTCTAAGTAATTTATTCAACACAGAATCTTCCATATCTTTTCAGCCTTTATCTCTATTTGGCAGATTAAAACAGTTACTCAAATTTTATTTCACTTATTGAGGCTTTCTTTAAAGAAGAAAATAATAATAGGGCATTTCTCCACTAGAAACTTAGCTTGCTTGCTCTACTATGCTGAAGTACACATTTCCATTTCACATAAAGTGCACATTTCCATTATTCGTTTTTATTACCTCTTAAAGTAAATAGCTGTTGGTGCCCCCTTGTTATGGAGAACTAACAGAGGTATGTAAAGAGGCACAAGGTTGATCTTAGGTGAAATGGGACGTTCAGACACAGCAGCACAATCTCATGCTTAGAAGTATAATGTGGAATGACCTTAGACTACATTATGTGCTTTTATGCAGAAGTAATATTATAAAATAGAAAATGTTAAAAACAAATTCAGCATAATTTAGCACGGTATATTAGCAAGCATTTTATGAAGTCTTTAAATCATGACACTTTAAACAGCTGCTTTTGTGAAATACAGTATTATTTTCTTTCATATGGCAATGGCATTCTTTCTTCTTGTCATAGAAGGGATGTTTGTATGATAGCCAAAAATTCTAAAGTAGGGAAAAAATTAATTTCTGGTGATTTTCCTTGTGTGTTGCCAAATAATGACAATATATTTTGGCAATCTCCATTACTCTGTGTGTTACAAACAAACAAATCTAAGTGATTTAAATGTCTGAGAAAGAGCTCAGGACAGAAGGTACAGAAGGTAAAAGCCAAAAGGACATGACTGAAGAAAAGATAAAGAACACTCATGCATGAGCATATGCATGTTTCATGCTTTCTGTCCACAGCACGGAGAGAAGTTTTCAATAAAGTTTCTGTATAGATAGATGAAATAATGGAACAAACAGAAGTCAGTGTTTTAGACCCATCTTCCAAAATGATTATTTATGAAATCATTATTTTCATTTTGACTTTAATCTACATGTTACATTTATTAATTTCAAAATAAATATTGTGTCAAACTTTGCAAATATTCATCTTGACCTCTCAAAAATTCCACAATGTGGAGATTGGGGAATGAGATAAGTTAGTAAAGTGCTAATTAAACAAATAAGAGGACAGGTGTTTGAATACTCAGCCATAGTGATATGTGCATATAACCTTAATTTTGGGAAGGAAGAAACAGAGTCTAAATATTTGTTGGCTCCAAATTAGGATTGACTATGTCTCAAAACATAAGCTGGACTTCACACTCTAAAGAGAACATTTAAACCATATCTCCTACCCCTGCAAGGCAGGTTTAATTTAGGAAGAGGGTCAAAGATTTATTCCTGGCATATCTTTGGCTTGCAGAAATCTGTCTTTCGGAAGTGTTTCTTCATGTAAACTCCTTGTAAAAGGTGGGAAGATGTCCCAGTTGAATGTACTTTCTTCACTCAAACCTTAGCTCTAAATATTTAGGCATTATGACATATTAAAATTGTTGGAACTCCAATATGTGATTTCTTGCATTCCAAGGGGCAGTAGAATCTGTAAAAGATTATTTATCATCATCATTGAAGTTTGTCAACATTGCATAAAATGTAGTTACTCGACTACAGATTATATATTTACTGCATCTTAACTGTAAAGTAGAAACACATTCCATAGCTCCAACTAAACATCATGCAATGGAGGAACATAGAACAAAACCTTATGAAAACATAACTGATTTGATAATTTATGGTTGTTTGATATTTTCTGATATTAGCGTTTATTTATTTTATTTGGTATCATGATTTTATCCTTTGACTCTGATCCTCAAAAGGTTTATAGTAGATCACAATATATAATTCCACCTTTTTTTCACAATATCTCATCTTATGAGATGGATACCAAATTCCTCACAATACATAGAAGTTTACCAGTGCTATATTTTTTGTTCACACTATTTGCATAACAGAACAATTAATGCACTTGCAGATGAGGCTGTTGTGATAGTTTAATTTGCAGAGTCAGCAATATGTTTCAGATAGATGGCCAAGCTAAACAAGTGTGTTATCCCCATACAATCATCCTGAAGGAGACAAACCATTAGGCTTGTAATTTTCAAGACAATAAAGGTCTGAAAATAATCCTGAAATGCTTCACCTGTCTGATAATTATGTTTATGTCCCCAACACAAGCAAAAATCATAAAAGTAAGTATTGTCAAAAATAATCATATGCTTCCAGTACATATGATTAAATCCTACTGGAATCAAGAAAGGAAAATTATAGAATGATCAGTTTCATTTTCATAAGGAAAGCCTGGCCTTTGACGTTATTTCTATGTGATGGTTATGACTCCATGACAAAAATAGATGCAATGCTTATCAAAAGGGAGCCATCTTTGCATGTTAAACAAAACTGCCTAGAGCATAGGTAATAAACATTGCTAGGGAAAAAAGTCCTTATGTAATGAGATTAAATGATCCTTGTAGTTGTAGATAATTTGTCTTTAGACAAACTCTAATAACAAATATACCCAAGAACAAAAAAGCATATACAAAGTTGTGGAAAATTCAATGGAAAAATTTTTCAGCTTAAATCCAATTTATAATTAGTGAAAAAATATTGATACCAGTCTTTGTGATTATCAACTGAGGATGCAAAGTTGTTAAGGGAGCGCTAAAAGCCTATCAGCCCTCCACACTGCAAACACAGAGGAGGATCATTGTCTTCAGTAGTCATTCTATTTTATCTAGTGACATTTCTAAGATAATTTTAGCTTCTCTTTTGTAAAGCAATGAAGAATATCTTCTATAAGGAACTTGAGGAAGGTGATTACATAAGATAATTGCAAACTTGCCTAGATTGTCATTTCAGCTTGAAAACAGAAAACATCAGTTTGCAGCATCTGCAAAAGGGCTCAGTTAGAGATGAACGTTATCTGTCTAAGCATACCAAAGGGCTGAACCTTGAGGTAACCCTTATTATTATACACAATTGTACCTCAGGAGTAGTCTAATGATTGGTTTATGAAAAACATAAAGCTCCTCTGAATATTCAACAAAAATTTGAAAAAAAATGATTATAATGTTTGAATGTCCATGAGTAAGTTATACCTTATTTTTAGAAACTCATTGATTTTAATGCTACCAAGTTAAATTGAGCAAAAACGTCATATTGACTATTAAAGTCTTAATCTGTAATGTTTGTTTGTGAAATAATGAACCATATGTTTCCACCATTTACCTATACCATAGGGACCTAACTACACAGTTAGCTCTTGGTAAAACGTCTTCCAGGTCACTAGGATACCACTTAGGAATTAGTCACCATTAAACTAAATGTTACTGTTATGTTTAACATAAAGGTCAACAGACCTCTCTGGTTCCTGAGAGAGATTACTCGATGGAGTTGACTAGATGTTTGTATATATTCTCCTGTATTGTGGTAAACGAGGGCACATTTTTGGTCTATATGAAGAGATGTTTAAAAATATTTTTTAAATGAACCTTATTTGTTCTTCAAGTAAACCAAAATGATTTTATTTCTATTTTGTAAATTTAAACATCTGCATTCATAACATTAGGTAAATAACATTAGACAGTCTTATGAGTGTCTCAGATTTTATTTAATACTTTAAGTAAAAGTAATGCCACACAATGTTGAATTAATGCATCTAGTACAACTAGTTCAAAGACTTAAATTTCATACCAAACAAGATATGAATTTGAGCAAATTATTTTTCCTATTCTGTGTGGTAATATTCAGTGTATTATGAGCAGTTACATACATATTTGTAACAGTTGATTCTATCTAGAAAATTATAAAGTTTCACAATGAATTGATAAAATATATCAACATGAAATCCTTAAGTACATGTCAAATACCTCAATGGAAAACTCAGAGGATAAACAACCGTAAGAATGAGAAACTAAACAGAAGGGAAAATAAGGTGGTACCTCACACCCTGTTTCTTCTAACGAGAATCCATTAATTGCACATACAATGTGGTCAACACAACGACTGGATGTTTTCCACCGTGTTTAAGATTATGATCAGGATGACTAGCATTTTCTTCTCCTTATACAGTATCACTTCCTTTTGGTTTCCAACTCCTCTCTTGCTGTTCTCCATAAGATACAGAAGAGGTAATTGTAAGATAAAGTCTCTTCACTGACATGTGAAAAATTAAAGCAAACTTTGGGCAGCATGCAGGGAATCTTATGATATAAGGAGGAGATAGACAGATCTGGAGGAAACAGGAACTCCAAAAGCAGAGCAAAAGAACCAAGAAATCTGGGCCCAGGTGTTTTTTCTGAGACTGATATTCCAACCAAGGACCAGGCATGGATATAACCTAGAACGCCTGCACAGATGTAGCCCATGGCAGCTCAGTGTCCAAGTGGGTGCCCTAGTAAGGGAAACAGGGACTATCTCTGAGATGAACTCATTGGCTGGCTCTTTAATCACCTCCCTGTGAGACGGGGAGCAGCCTTACTAGGCCACAGAGGAAGACAATGCAGCCAGTTATGATGAGACGTGATAGGTTAGGGTCAGATGGAGGGGAAGGAGGACCTCTCCTCTCAGTAGACTTGGAGAGAGGCATAGGAGGAGATGATGGAGGGAAGGTGGGATTGGGAGGGTATAAGGGATGGGGCTACAGCTGGGATACATAGTGAATAAACTAGAATTAATATAAAAAATAAAAATTAAAATAAAAAGATTTCTTTTTTCCTGCTACCTGATTGCAGCTGGGTACCATTTATTCGTCTATTTTCTCCCCACACTCCTAACTTTTCTTTATATTTTAGTAGTATACATATATTTTGCTAGAAAGAACTTTATTTTACTAGTATGTGGGATTTGAATAATAAACATAGTCCCTTTTATATTAATGTATACCTTAAAGAAAATACTCAATATAGTAGTTTAAAGTCACATATCAGCAAAATCATTCTAAGAATCTGTTAGATAAAAGAGAATAAATTTAAACAGAATGATAAAGGGAAACCAGTAGTAAAACATTAAGAAGTAAAATGCTGATATTAATCTCAAAAGAAGCAAAAGCTTTTATACACACTTTAAATAAATAGGTCTGTTAACAAACTCAACTACTGCAGAAAAAGACATTGAATGAACAAGATCCCAAGACCAGATCCTGACTATGGCAGCATCAAAAAACAAGATTAGCATAAATTCAAAACAGTTACAGTAAAAAAAAAATGGTAGATTCACAATTATATTAAGGAATATCACCATTTCTCTCCGTAATTAATAGATGATTAGTCAAACATTGATCAAGAATGCAGAAGAACTGAACAGCACAATTAAATGCATCAGTCTCATTTTATACATACAAACTCTGGCTAGAGAGAAAAACATATCTAATCCTTATGCACCCATGGAAAATTAGAATAGACTAGTCATATCTCAATTTACAAATTTATTTATGTGGGTTTTTTTAATTTTATTTTTTAATATTTGAAATAAGTGCAGTTTGTTCTACTGTCATGGCCAACATAGAAGAGCAGAAGCCTTGGCCCTTGTGTTCCATGGGCCTCAACAAGGACCACAGGATGAAGAAGAACTTCAGAAACTCAAGACACAGCTGACACCATGGGCGCCTCAAAAGCATGCTATGTTCAGTTCAGACATGATTCAGGAGGTTGGCTAGCCGCCCGAGGTGTCCAAGGACAACCATACCCTCATGTTCATCAAAAATATGGTGGGCACACACATTCACACCAACAGGAGTCTAGGGGCTAAGCAATGTGATAGTGGCCACAAAGAAGGCCTCAGCCAGGAGGACTGATTTTCCCTGCCCTGCTCTTTGTACCCATAAAACTTTATGCTGCATACCCGTATCAATGTTGAAATCAATGCAAGGCAGTTAGAAAAAAACAATCTTGGAAACATTCAGATTTGTAATTTGTATTTAAATAATCTACAATAAAAATAAAAACATCCATATACAAATAATGAAAATAAAACTATTGTGTATATGATAATAGTAAATATTCAATACTAATACTGGACAATAATACAGATTAAGAATTTTAATAAAGAGAAGAATATAAATGCCATGCAAATGAGTACAGTGATAATCATCACAACAGAGAAAAATAGGAGAAAGCAAGAAAACAGTCGAGAAAATTACTAAGAGGTAATGAATGTCAGATAAACAAATGTTCCTGAGATGGTTAGCTACTCTAATGCACAATCATCAAAACACTCTAATTCAACTCCACCCCAGCTTCCAAAAACACTAGAGTGTCCTTGACAGTGAGAACCCATAATTTGTAATGTGCAAATAAAGCAGTGTTCCGCGTACACGAGTGAAAGAAAGGAGTATGCTGAGTTACATAATCTCATGTAAACAAAATAATGGCAGTCGCTGACTGGAGCCTTGGGTGAGTGAGGTGCTGACAAGCGCTCTGTGCTCTGTTATTCCACACTCGTACTGAGAATGATAAATGAGCAGCAGCCACAGCCTGACCGCACTGGGCTCAGTTACTGCCTCTGCCTCTGGCTCTCACGCACACACTTTTGCCTCTATCATAATTTTACGAGGTGATGGAATGGTAAATGCACTTGGGAAGAAAATAAACTCCAGTCACTAGCAATAGGACTCCAAAGCTTAATATGTAGATTTACAATTAATGGCCAGCAGTTAAAATCATCACCTTCTTCACTTGTTTTAGTATCATAATCTTTAACGCTTTATTGGAGGGCATTTCTTAATTTAGTTCTTTAACGGAGCATCTTATTTCAGCAGTTAGAGAGGAGTTATTTACGGCATTTATTAGCAATATGGAACAAATAAATTTTATAGATGTATGTTGTAGGTGATTAAATAAAATGGAAAAATGCAAAGTGTATAATTTTATATACCTAATGTATCTTTTCTCAATTTGAGTTTCATTTTCAAAATTATACTACTAAAAGAAAATGGATATAACCATATATGGGAAATTAATGTGTACTTATAATAGAGATAACAGCTTTTATAGAGTGAGATGATTATTTTTATAACCCAATTAAAATTTCGGAGTTAGTGTTCCTTCATTACTGAGATTGGATTTTCTTTAATCAGAAGTTTCATATATTTTGCTTCTTCAAAGTTTGTGTATGTGGAATGGACATTTAGAAAATGAAGGCAAAAGTACAAATGCTGTGATTACCACATAATCTGAAAAAAAAAATTAACGTTCGACCTCATGGGTTTTAACCCTATACAATGCAGTATTTTCCTGATCACTGTTCCTTAAAAGAAGGTGAGTGCGGAAAGAGTACTTCTGGATAAGAGCACTCGGCCTGCTTAATTTTTAAAACGACGTATTTATACAGCATGATATTTATATCTGGCAAGAAACTTAGATCCGATCATGAAGAAAGGTATAAATCTTTGTGGATGTGAATTTGCTTATTAAATTTAAGCATTCAATAATATTGTTTCTCATATGTTGTGGTTATTAATATTTATTATTGATTTATATTTTAGTTATTTGTGGTTAGTCTTAAACCAGCTCTATACCCAAATTACCACACAGAGACTGGGATTTATTTAATTAACCTAGAGCTCAAGTACCATTCAGATTTACCCATTATACTTGCATTTAATCATATCTTAGGTCCAGTCCATCTCTCCAAGTGGCTCCAAGTTCTCTCCTCTGGTTTCTGCTCTTCCTCTCTTGCATCCTCTCCCACCTCCCCTGCTCCCTGACCAGGATGTCCCACCCTATTCTCTCCATTGCACAGCATTGGGGCTGGTTGTTTAATTGACATTATAGAGAGCAAATATTTGCATGTTTATACAAACTTGAGACAGCTGATGCTTAGAATATGCATCAGAGTGCAACGTCTGGATTAAAACCAGATAGTGGGGGAGAGAATTCAGCATTTGAATGAACAAGGATAAATTGCATACATCCCGAAAGAACATTATACCAACACTTATAAAATGTGTTGTTTTCTCAAACTTAACTTTTTTGTTCCAATTTAGGAACTAAGTTAATTAACTGTTTTTTTTTTCTATAAAAAAATGGGGACTAATAATCCATATAAAACATTAACAAAATGTTTATTTGGGCAGTTCAAGACTCTTGATATATATTGCAATAATTTATTTATTTATCCACTTTGCATCCCAATTACAGCCCCCTCCGTCCTCTTCACCCTGTCTTCCCTTCACATTCCCAGTCTCTTCATTCCTCTATTCCTTTCTCCTTAGAGAAGGAAAGGCCCCATGGGTACCAACCCCCCTTGACATGTCAAGTCAGCAGGACTAGGCTCATCCTCTTTCACTGAGAACAGACAAATTCGCCCAGATAAGGTAAAGGGATCCAAAGGCAGGCAACAGAGTCAGATACAGATCCCTTTCGGTTGTTAGGTAGCACAGATGAAGAGCAAGCTGCACATCTGTTATGTATGTGTAGGAGGTCTAGCTCCAGCCCATGCATACTTTTTGGCTGGAGGTCAGTCTCTGTGAGCCCTGCTAGGCCCAGGTTATTTGGATATATATTTTGAAAGAATAATGTGTTCCCAGTTTTAACACATAGACGATTATGTTATGCTGTCACATACAATAAAAGAATAAGTATGAAATGAAAGAGATATAAAATTAAAGTTGTAAAATGCTTAGAAAGGGGTTTTTTTGTATTTTGTTTTTTGTTGTTGTTGTTGTTTTGTTTTCTTTTCTTTTAGTTTATTTGTGCTACCATAAGAAAATGCTTTTAACTCCATTTTGTGGAAGCTGACATACATCTGTTAGAGTCCTGAGTGCTGAAAAAATTCACGATTCTATCAGAGGTGCCTTGTTGGGTCCTTAATGTTGTGTTCTCCTGTGGGAGGAAAACCAAAATATGCCTCACACTGCCATTTCATTACAAGGATAGCAGCCAGAGCTAGTGGAATACTCAGTGAAGCTGTTTACAGAGGCATTGATCCCTTAAGAAGGGAATCAGAGGTTTTCTTGTTCCAGTTGCTGTCCTAGTTCTCCTCTAATTACCACTTTATGAGAATTAGATTTCAAGATGGCACTTTTGTGGGAAACACATGTAAATATAGAATATATGAAGGAATTGGTTGCTTAATTCAGTTTGAGAGTAGAAGTCTCCAAATTATAAAAAAATGTCAAAAATCTTAAATTATCAAAACTTCTAAAATAGAATATTTTCTTTTCTTTTTTTTTTTTTTTTTCAATGCAGTTTATTCAGGAACATTGAACAATCCTCGGACCCCGGGGAAAGCCAGCCCACAGCTTAAATAGCCTCTGGGTAGCCAACCCAGGTGTGCCACGTGGGCAATGCAGATAGGTCCACATACATGGAAGCAAGCCAGATCCTCGGCCTTAGCCAAATGTGGAGTTGTTCGTGACAGAGAGCACTCACCATCGGGAAGGTGGAAGGCGGAAACCAGCTCCATCTTTAAGGCATAGCATTCCGCAGCTCTCTACAGTTCCCCCTTTTTGTTTTAGACGCATCAGGCAAGAGTAGAGGTCTGATCTCTGATATTATTTTCAATGTCCTTAAACACAGTAGGATGATGAAACAACTTCTCATTAGGTGTAAGTATTATCCATAGTCCCTCCTGTATTTTTTTAACATTACCGTCTGAAAACCTCACTAAAGATTTCTCTATCAAAGACTGAGTTTATTTTTCTTTCTTTAAAAGATGTTGGACCAGATCAAAAAAGTGTGGGCATGGGGGTCTTTTCAGAGATTCATACTCCAGCCAAAGACCGCTCATGGAGATGGCCTGGAACCCCTGCTCAGATGTAGCTCATGGCAGTTCAGTGTCCAAGTGAGTTCCATAGTAATGGGAACAGGGACTGCCTCTGACATGAACCGATTGGCCTGCTCTTTGATCACCTCCCCCTGAGGAGGAGCAGCCAGAAAGGGGAGGAGGTCCTCCCAATCCGTGGACTTGGAAAGGGGCAGGGAGAAGCTGAGGGAGGGAGGGTGGGTTTGGGAGGGAATATGAAGGAGTGGGATACAACTGAGATACAGAGTTAATAAAATGTAAATAATAATAATAATAATAATAATAAAATACCGCTGTCCAAATAGCACAAATCCAAATGTGCCAAGAGAATATAGATGTCTTAAGTTTTCAAAACAAATGCTGGAAATCACTACTACTGGGGCTAGTGCATCGACTCAAGGAAAATACTTGATAATAAATGGTGAAGGAAGGTATTTGAAGATAAGAAAGATTCTAGATAACGTTGGAATGACATGAATGAAACACAGAAAGAATGTTATACATCCTTTGAAAAGTGTAGTGCTTGGCAGAGCTTCTGATTTTGTCTTGGAAATTTCAGAGAACGACAAGCCTATATAGTAAAAGTATAGAGGAAGGAAACCTTCAACATATTTACCTGAATTCCTAAAGCATATGTACTACTCTTTTTGAAATATTCACCCATGAAGTCACAGTTGTTTCATTAAAAATTGTTAAATCAATGATGAAGTCTTAACTCCAAAAATACAAATATTTCTGGTAAATGAGGTGTTTGGTTATCAATTCTTAATGCAACTTGAGTCTATCAGATAATTAATGTATTAATATTTTAATTCCATTATAACTAGCTCTTTTTCTAATAAAATATTCTGATATCTTAAAAGTCCTCCTTTAAGTGCATCCAATAAAGAAAATCATTTAAATACAATTAACCTAGACTAGGGTACCAATGATAATGCTTATGTAAGTTAAGTAAAACTGTTTGAATTACTAAGAATTACTTTTGTACCCTATGTTGCAATATATACCACAGTATAGTCTCCTTCAAATTTCGTAGAAAACATGTGTCAAGTATATTGAACCAGCACTATTAATCTGATGTGAGACATTGTAAATGCATATACTAACTCAAACTTAATTAAATCTTTCTGATTTTGTATCCCTATTAAAACTACATTGTTGACCCTTATTATTATCCTAATTAGCTAACTAATTATACAGAATAACATAAAAAGCCAGAGTCTATATTTTATTGGTATTGTGTTAAATAAATTATCAACATGCCATTTTGTAAGTTGAACATGTTTATACATTTGTTGTAAAATGAACCTTTGTGCTATTACTTATTAGTATAAATGGTTGAACATGCATTTTACATAATGAATTTTGATAAATATTGAATAAAAATTACATTGTATACCATACAGTATGAAAACAAAACGAAAGCTGTTTCTTTAGTCATGTCTTATAATAACTTCATATTATCTCCCTCCCACTCCCCTTCTACTCTCTCCATACCTGATCACTGCCCATTGCCCTCCTCATCCCCCTTGCCACATAGCTCCCTTCCTCCATCTACCTCAGATGTGTATTTTATGTCTGTCCTCTTTTGCATGTTATTCAAGAATCCTCCCTTGGGAATGCCTTGTTTTTTGGGGGGTCTGTGGATTGTAGTATGTTATCCTGTATTATGTGGCTAATATCCACTTGTAGGTGAGTACATATTATGTGTGTCTTTCTGGATCTGGGATACCTCAAACAGGGTGATCTTTTTTAGTTCCATCCATATTCTTACAAATATCATGATGTTTTTAATTTATAATAGTTGAGAAATAATACATTGTGAAAATGTAGCATATCTTGTCTCTCCATTCTTCAGTTAAGGGGCATCTAGATTGTTTCCAGTTTCTGCTTATTATGAATAAAGTTATTATGAACATCGTTGAACAAGTGTCCTTGTGTATGTTGGAACATCTTTTGGGTATATGCCCAGGATTGGTATAACTGGGTCTTGAGATAGAGCTATTCTTAATTTTTTGAGAAACATCCAGATTGATTTCCATAGAGGTTATACGAGTTTGTACTCCCACCACCAATAGAGGGTTCCCCTTGTTCTACATCCTCACCAGCATGAGCAGTCACTTGAGTTTTTTATATTGGCCATTCTGAGGGGTGTAATATGGAATCTCACAGTCACTTTGGTTTGCATTTCCCTGATGATTAAAAAAGTTGAACATTTCTCTAAGTGTTTATTGGCCATTAGAGATTACTCTGTTGAGAATTCTGTTTAGATTTGCTCTTCATTTTTAAAATTGGGTTATTTGTTATGCTGGTATTTAATTTCTTGAGTTCTTTATATATTTTAGATATAAGCCTTTGTCAGATGTAGGGTTGGTAAAGATCCTTTACCAACTACTTACCAGGCTACAGAGGAAGACAATGCAACGATTCCTGATGAGACCTGATAGACTAGGATCAAAGGGAAAAGGAGGAGGATTACCCTTATCAGTGGACTGGGGGAGGGTTATGGGTGGGGAAGAGGGAAGGAGAGTGGGATTGGGAGGGGAGGTTGGAGGGAGCTACAAAGTGAATAAACTGATAAATTAATTAATAATTGATTAATTAAAAAAAGAGATGTTGGACTTGATTTGCTGTGTTAAGCATAATATAGATTTTCTAGTGTCACTTGTATTTCTACACTTATTTGTAAATTATAGGGGAATGACACATCAAATAGATCTCCTTAGCCCACTCAGAGCTGACCTCAGTCATGTGACTTGATACTAAGACCTAAAGATACAGGCTGCATCCAACCTTAAATTTTGAGTAGCATAATCATGATGCAAACAAAGAAAAAACAAATTACTTTCTGCTTCGAGAAATAAAGTTTCAAGGTAATTGTTATACAATAGCTAACTGAAAACAATTTCAAACTTATTTGGAAAGGTATATTTTACCTAATGTTCTTCAAAGTTACTCTAAAATATTGTAAGTCCTAACCTAAAATGTTTCAGAAAATATTAAAGACATATAATGTTGAAAAATGAGTTTAAAATAAAATTTCCTAATAACCATAGAATAATATTTTTAGAAATGTAAAGAGCAAATCAATGAGTACAACTTGAACTTATTATTTTTCCCCAAAACAGCATTTTATTTTTTTAAATGTTGACTTTTTTATTATTTTCATTTATTACAATTTATTCAATTTGCATCCTGGCTGTGGCCCCCTCCCTCGTCTCCTCCCAATCCCACCCTCCCTTTTCCTTCTCCTATGCTTTCCCCTAGTCAGGTGATAAGGGTGGTCCTCCTCCCCTTCTGTTTGACCCTAGCTTATCTAGTCCTGAAGAGAACTTATTCTTAAAATGTAGAAGTTTCTGGATTGAGCCACTTTTATTTTTATGATATGTTGTTTTGTAGTAAATTTAATAATTAGAAAACCTCAAACATGTTCTAAGCTATTTGGATCTTTGTAAGTTATATCATATTTAGAATATCACTGTGATTTTGTGACTTCTTTTATATGTGCAAAATGTGGAATCTATGTTAAAACTCCCAGTTTCTCCCTTGCTGTGCTGCCTCTAAATAAGTTGCTTTTCATCAGGACCTTCAGATTTCTTCATCTGGGTTTGATTGATGTTTGTTGATAATTGCTTGCTGATATAAGACAATAAATTACTAATTATGAAGTAAATGGCATATATTTGTTAAATTAAGGTTAATTACATAGAAATTTATCATTTATTTGTCGGCCCTACTCAGAAATTCAAGTAGTAGGGCCTGAAACGATGGCCCAGTTGTTAGGAATGACTGCTGCTCATAAAGAGGACCGGGGTTCAGTTGTCTTCACAGACACTTGTGGGTCTGCAATCACCTTAGCTTCAGTTCCAGAGGATCCAGTGCCTTCCACAAACTCAAGCATGAGAATGTGCACAAAAACTTATACAGGCAAACAAACCCAATAAGTAAATCATGCCAGAGAAATGCCCTGTTCCCCTTACTAGTGTACCCACTTGGAGACTGAGTCTATATCTGAGCAAGGGGGTTAAGGTATCTTGGTTGAGGTACATTTAAGTCACTAGACAATTACTGATTGATGTGTTGACCCACAGTGTTAAGGCATTCAGAGTTTTGGTATTACTTCACTGTTGTATCCTGAGCCCCCAATTCCTGCAACTCACCATTGCATACATAACTAATTCTGAAGACAATCTTTCTTCCTCTCTATCAATACATCAAACACAAAGTTTCTGCTTTGCTGCTAGGGCTCTATGCTTTATTCTCAGTTTTACAGTCACAGCACTCAATGGTTTACCCCCTGTATTTATTTGTTTTCTCCCTACTTTGTATTGTATCAAGTATTACTGATAAGAAGTTCTTTGATACCAAATGCCTGATATGTTCCACTCTTTACACCTTTATGTATTGTTGATTTATAGTAACAAGCAAATCCTGAATTTTAGTTTCCTCCTAAGTATGTGTAATAATAATAATAATAATAATAATAACAATAATAGTAATAGTAATAATAAAGTAGACTATTATTTGGACTCACTAGGCACTTGGATTGAAAAGCATGTCTTTTTCCTAAACCTCTTGTTGTCTTTTCTTCTTTTTTGTGTGCAAATGATGAAATATTTCTACTTTATATATCCTTTCAGAAAGTATTGAGACAGACAATGATCATGGATTAAAACTAAGGCCAGTTATGAGTCAAATTGAATCTTTATTTAGATTTAGTATTCTTCTTCAGACACTGTCACAATCTAACTCATTATTAAAATAGCAGTAGTTTGTTTATGTAACTGTTGTGCATAGAACTATATATGTAACACATTCAAAATTGAGAAGCTGTGTTATTTCTAATGAGTGTGAAAGTGACCTTCTGAGGAATGTTCATTAGAATTATTGTTAAAGATCAATTTAATCATACAATATTGTACAATGACAAATCGATGTCAGTGGCATAATTTAAAAAAGGAAATGTAGACGTAGATGGTAAGATTCACATATACAGGATGAAGATGGTGGGAAATACAGGAAAAATATCATCCAAAGCCAAGGATTCTCTGACGATACTAAAATTGGAGAGTGCTTTAAAACGACAGTCTCTCAATGAAAACAGGATTACAAATATATATTTTTTAGAGTAATACCTCAAAGATGTTCAAAAAATTAATTTTTCTACAAAGTTTTTTGTTAGAGCATGGCAGAAAATTAATATAAGAGTTTAATCATTTCATAAACAATAATATGTAAACATATATGGTTGACTATCACATGTCCAAACATCTCTGGGAAATTCCTGTCAGAGTTCATAGAGAAGTCTTTCATTGGTCTGCAGTTGAGCAGTTTATGCTAGATTTTTGAACATAGTTGGATGTAAAACATTGAACTATTAAGTATGTTTCAAAATTGGAAATGAATGTAAAATAATTCATATCGTTAAGAACCTTATAAAGTCAAGAGGATTTGAAGCACTAGATAGGAATAAAAATAGCTGAATAAGTACATGAATATATTTCATAATTTCTAAAATTAAGAGCAGCCTTATCCACATACAAACATTTTTTGAGAAATCAGTATTTTATGTGAAAGTAATGCCAAAAACTATTGTCAGTGTTTCCAAAAAGTTTGTGTAAGAACAGTCATATAAGTAAATTTCTATCCACATACTGATTCATGAAATTAAGTATTTAAATGTGGATAGAGGTGACTATATAATACAAAATAATTGCAAATTACTCTACTTCTATGAAATAGAGAGAATTATTTCTTCATGCTTCTTTAAATTTCCATAAGAGCCAATCTCTACATATTTGTTTGCAAGTCTTCAAACAATCATTTCTTCTATATTATCTTCTAAATTATGCATAGTTATTCTATATGGTCCTTGACATTAGAAGTTAGATGCTAACTCTTATGAATATGGACTATATGATGCATACTTTAATTATATAATTAAACTTGAATACATAATGACTATTTCAGATATCAGATATTTATAACTAATTAAATATAGTTTTCTTGCCATGACAAACTATAATAATTCATGATATCATCCTCCTAATATTTCTAGATTGTCCAAATTCTTTATCCAGAAAATGGAATTAAAGAATTTCTTTTTTTTTTAAACATTGCTATTGTGGTTAATTTATAAAATGAGATATTATACATTAATGAAAAAACCTGAAACCAGAGATCCCCATGACTTCCAGAAAAATGATAAACGAAAAAAGCAAGTTATAAAGAAGTACAGTGTAGGGCCACCTTAAACATTCAAAAATGAATAACAATTCATTGCTTAGGTTTGTTTTTTTTTTCAATTTATTTATTTTTATTAATTAGAGTTTATTCACTCTGTATCACCCCATAAGGCCCTCCCTCCTCCCGTCCCCTCCCTACCTTCCCACCCCCTTCTTCATGCATGCCCCTCCCCAAGTCCACTGTTAGGGGAGGTCTTCCTCTCCTTCCTTCTGATCTTAGTCTATCAGATCACATCAGGAATGGCTGCATTGTCATCTTCTATAGCCTGGTAAGGCTGCTCTCCCCTCAGGGGGAGGTGATCAAAGAACAGGCCAATCAGATTATTTCAGAGGCAGTCCCTCTTCCCATTACTATGGAACCCACTTGGACACTAAACTGCCATGGACTTCATCTGTGCAGGAGTTCTAGGTTATCTCCATACCTGGTACTTGGTTGGAGTATGGGTCTCTGGGAAGACCCCTGTGTTCAAATTTTCTGGTTCTGTTGCTCTCCTTGTGGAGTTCTTGTCCTCTCCGGATCTTACTATTTCCCACTTCTTACATAAGATTCCCTGCATGTTGCCCAACAGTTGGCCATAAGTCTCAGGGTCTGCTTTGATAGTCTGCAGGTCAGAACCTTTCAGAGGCTCTCTGTGGCAGGTTACTAGGTTGTTTCCTCTTTTCTTCTACTTATAATATCCATCGTCTTTGATTTTCAGGATGGGGATTGAGCATTTTAGTCAGGGTCCTCTCTCTCGATTAATTTATTTAAATATAGAGGTTTTAATAGGTTTATCCTATGTTATATGTCTATATAAATGAGTATATACCATGTGTGTCTTTCTGCTTCTGGGACAGCTCACTCAGGATGATCCTTTCCAGGTCCCACCATTTCCTGCAAATTTCATGATTTCCTTATTTTTCATTGCAGAATAATACTCCATTGTGAGGATGTAGCACAATTTCTGCATCCATTCTTCAGTTGAGGGGTATCTGGGCTGTTTCCAGCTTCTGGCTATTACAAATAAACCTGCTACAAATATTGTGTACTTGAGCCTCTTTTGGATATATTCCTAGAAGTGGTATGGCTGGATCTTGAGGAAGAGCTATTCCTAGTTGTCTGAGAAAGCACCAGATTGATTTCCGAAGTGGTTGTACGAGTTTGCATTCTCACCAGCAGTGGAGGAGGGTTTCCCTTTCTCCACAACCTCTTCAGCATGTGTTGTCACTTGAGTTTTTGATCTTGGCCATTCTCATGGGTGTAAGGTGAAATCTCAGGTCATTTTGATTTGCATTTCCCTAATGGCTAATGAGGATGAGCATTTCTTTAAGTGTTTCTCTGCCATTTGATATTCCTCTACAGAGAGTTCTCTGTTTACCTCTGTTCCCCATTTTTTAATTGGATTACTTGGTTTGCTGCTTTTCAGCTTCTTTATTTCTTTACATATACTGGATATTAGCTCTCTGTCAGATAAAGGGTTGGTGAAAATTCTTTACCAGTCTGTAGGCAGTCGTTTTGTTTTGATGACAGTGTCCTTTGCTTTACAGAAGCTTTTCATCTTCATGAGGTCCCTTTTGTTGATTGTTGCTCTTAGAGCCTGTGCTGTTGGTGTTCTGTTCAGGAAGTTGTCTCCTGTGCCAATGAATTCAAGGGTATTCCACACTTTTTTTTTTTCTAACTGATTTAATGTGTCTGGTTTTATATTGAGGTCTTTGATCCACTTGGACTTCAGTTTTGTGCAGGGTTAAAACGTATGGATCTATTTTCATTTTTCTACATGTAGACAACCAGTTAGACCAGCACCATTTGTTGAAGATGCTGTCTTTTCTCCATTATATGGATTTGGCATCTTTGTCAAACATCAGGTGTCCATAAGTGTGTGGGTTTATTTCTGGGTCCTTTGTTCGGTTCCATTGATCCACCATTATGTTTCTATGCCAGTACCATGCAGTTTTTATTACTGTTGCTCTATAGTACAGCTTAAGATCAGGGATGGAGATACCTCCAGAAGATCTTTTATTATAGAGTATTGTTTTAGCAATTCTGCGTTTCTTGTTATTCCATATGAAGTTGAGAATTTTTCTTACCAGGTCTGTAAAGAATTGTGTTGGTAATTTGATGGGAATTGCTTTGAATCTATAGATTGCTTTTGGTAGAATGACCACTTATACTATCTTCATCCTGCTAAGCCATGAGCATGGGAGATCTTTCCATCTTCTGATATCCTCTTCTAATTCTTTCTACAGAGACTTGAAAATTGTTTTTTTTCATACAAGTCTTTTATTTGCTTGGTTAGGGTTACACCAATGTACTTTGTGTCATTTGTGGCTGTTGTGAAGGATTTTGTTTCCCTAATTTCTTTCTTAGCCCTTTTGTCTTTTGTATACAGGAGGGCTACTGATTTTTTTGAGTTAATTTTGTATCCAGCCACTTTGTTGAAGGTGTTTATCAGCTGTAGGAGTTCCCTAGTAGAGATTTTGGGGTCACTCACGTATACTATCATATCATCTACAAATAGTGATAATTTGAGTTTTTCCTTGTTAATTTGTATCCCCTTGATCTCCTTCAACTGTCTTATTGCTCTAGCAAGGACTTCCAGAACTATGTTGAAGAGATATGGAGAGAATGGGCAGCCTTGTCTTGTCCCTGATTTCAGTGGAATTGCTTTACGTTTCTCTCCATTCAGTTTGATGTTGTCTATAGGTTTGCTGTATATCCCCTTTACTATGTTAAATATGTGCCTTGTATCCCTGATCTCTCCAATACTTTAAACATAAATGGATGTTGGATTTTGTCAAATACTTTTTCAGCATCTAGGGAGATTATCATGTGTTTTTCTTTTCTTTCACTTTGTTAATATGGTGGATCACATTAATGGATTTCCATATATTGTACCACCCCTGCATGCCTGGGATGAAGCCTATTTGGTCATAGTAGATGACATCTTTGATGTGTTCTTGTATTTGGTTTGCAAGTATTTTCTTGAGTATTTTTGCGTCAGTGTTCATAAGGGAGATTGGCCTGAAATTCTGTTTCTTTGTTGGGTCTTTGTGAGGTTTAGGTACCAATCTGACTGTGATTTCATAGAATGAGTTTGATAATCTTCTTTCTGTTTCTATTTTGTGGAATAGTATGAAGAGAACTGGAGTTAGCTCTTCTTTGAAGGTCTGGTAGAATTCTGCGCTGAAACCATCAGGTCCTGGGCTTTTTTTTGGATGGGAGACTTTTGATGACCACTTCTATTTCCTTTGGGGATATAGGAATCTTTCAATGACTTACCTGGTCCCAATTCAGCTTTGGTAAGTCGAATCAATCAAGAAAATTGTCCATCTCTTAATTAATGAAAATAGCAAGGTAATGTTATAAAACCTGAGAAGGCTTTATATTTTTAAAATATTTGACAGACTTTTTGAGTTAATTTTGTATCCATCCAGTTTGCTGTAGGTTTTTTACAGCTATAGGAGTTCTCTGGTAGAATTTTTGGGGTCAGTCATGTATATTATCATATCATCTGCAAATAGCGATACTTAGAGTTCTTCCTTTTTACTTTTATCATTTGATTTCCTTTAGTTGTCTTATTGTTCTAGTTAGGACTTCAAGAATATGTTGAAGAGATAGGGAGAGAGTAGGCAGCCTTACATTGTCCCTGATTTTAGTAGGATTAATTTAATTTTCTCTCAGTTTACTTTGATTTTTGGTTATAGGCTTGTTGTATATTGCCTTTATTATTGTTACATATGTGAATTTCATCCCGAGTCTCTCCAAAACTTTAAACATTAATGGGTATTGGCTTTTGTTAAATATTTTTTCAGCATCTAAGTAGATGATCATGTGAACTTTTTTTTCTTTCATTTTGTATATGTGGATTACATTGATGGATTTCCATATATTGAACCACCTCTACATGCCTGAGATGAAGCATACTTGATCACGATGGATGATATCTTTTATGTGTTCTTGCAGCACGCCTGCATACAAAAGACAAAAGCACTGAGAAAGAAATTAGGAAAATAACAGTGTTCACAATAGCCACAAATAGCATAAAATATCTTGCTGTAACTAATGAAGCACATGAAAAACTTGTATACAAAACAAAAACAAAAACAAAAAAACCCTTCATATCCCTGAAGAAAGAAATTGAAAAAGATATTAGAAGATGGAAAGAGCTACCATGCTTATGGATTGGTAGGATTAACACAGTAAAAATGGCCATCCTACCAAAAACAATCTGTAGATTCAGTACAATTCACATCAAAACACCAACAAAATTATTTTGAGATATCAAAAGAATAATTCTCAACTCCATATGCAAAAACACAAAACCCATAATAACTAAAATAATCCTGTACAATAAAAGAACTTCTGGAGATATCTCCATCCCTGATCTCAAGCTGTACTATAGAGCAATAGTAGTAAAAACTGCATGGTACTTGCATAGAAACAGACTGGTGGATCAATATAATTGAATGGAAGACCCAGAAATAAACCTACCCACCTACGGATACTTGATTTATGACAAAGAAGCCAAAACCATACAATTGAAAGAAGACAGCATCTTCAACAAATGGTGCTGGTCTAACTACATGTATATCTACATGCAGAACAATGCAAATAAATCCTGCACAAAACTAAAGTCTAAGTGGATCAAAGACCTCAACATAAAACCAGATACAGTAAATTGGTTAGGAAGAAAGTGGGGAATTGCTTAGAACTCATTGGCACAGGAGACAACCTCCTGAACAGAACACCAAAAAGATAGACTCTAAGATTAACAATCAATAAATGGGACCTCATGAAACCAAAAAGCTTCTGTAAAGCAAAGGACACTGTCATCAGAACAAAACTACAGCCAACAGACTGGGAAAGGATCTTCACCAACCCTATTTCTGACAGAGGGCTAATATCCAAAATATATAAAGAATTGAAGAAGTTAAACATGAAAAGCCAAGTAATCCAATTTTAAAAGGGGGTACAGAACTACACAGAGATTTTCAACAAAGGAATATTGAACAGCAGAGAAACACTTAAAGAATGCTCAATGTTCTTAGTCATCTGGGAAACACAAATCAAAACAACCCTGAGATTTCACCTTACACACGTCGGAATGGCTAAGATCAGAAACTCAAGTGACAACACATGCTTGAGAAGTTGTGGAGAAAGGGAAGCCCTTCTCCATTGCTGGTGGTAATGTAACCTTGTACAATTAATTTCTAGTTTAGACATCAATATGGCTCTTTCTCAGAAAATTAGAAATAGTTCTACCTCAAGATCCACCTACACCACACCTGGACATATACCTTAAAGATACTCCACCAAGAAGCATATATCCATCAAGAAGTATATTTACTTAGCATATATTTACTTAGCATATTATTTTCATAGCAGCTTTATTTGTAATAGCCAGAATCTGGGAACAATCTAGATGCCCCTCAATGAAAAAGTGTTTACACAATGAAATACTACTCAGCAGTTAAAAACAAGGAAATCATGAAATTTGCAGGCAAATAGATGGATCTTTCTGAGTGAGATAACCTAAAACAGAATGACACACATGGTATATTTTCACTTATATGTGGATATTAGGCATATAATATAGGATAAACACACTAAAATCTATAATCCTAAAGAATCTAAGCAACAAGGAGGACCCTAGGAATGATGGTTAATCGTCATTTAGAAGGGCAAACAGGATAGACACTGGAAGTAGGAAAAGATAGAGAACAGGACAGGAGCCTACCACATAGGGCCTCTTAGCAGATGCTGAAATCCATAGCCAAGTTTTGGGAACAGTGCAGGGAATCTTATGGAAGAAGGAGGAGATAGAAAGACCTGGAAGGGAAAGGAGCTCCAAAAGGAGATCAACAGAGCCAAAAAATATGGGCCCAGAGGGCCCTGCAGAGACCAATGAATCAACCAAGGACAATGAATGGAGAGGACCTAGACCCCCTGCGCAGATATAGCCCATGGGTAGCTCAGTCTCCATGGGGTACCTAGTAAGGGGAACAGGGGCAATCTCTGTCATAAACCTGAGTGCCTGCTCTGTGATCATCTTCCCCTGTTTAGGTGGCCTAACTAGGCCACAGAGAAAGAGTGATGAGACATTATAGGCTAGGGTCAGAAAGTGGGGGAAGAGGAACTCCTCCTTTAGTGGACTGGGGTGGGGAGGACATGTGGAGGAAGAAGGAGCGAGATTAGGACAAAGTGGAGATGAGGGAGAGGACTACAGCCCGGATACAAAGTGGATAAATTATAAATAATAATAATAATAGAATGCCATTTGAAATAAAATTTAAAATTTGCAATTTTTCAGAGTTCTCTTAAATTTACTGGAGGTTAAAATGACATGAAACAATAATAGTTTGTATTTTTATTATAATTAAATAAGTAATATTATATCTAAGTGACTAGAGATCAAATAAATACTATCAGCAGACAAGACCACTCAGGAAGTAGTCTATCTATAAAAACAGCTAAGATATTGTTGAAAATATAAGTTAATAATTTAAAAAGATATTTTGCTATATTGTAATTGTTAATATACTTCCAATAACAACTATATAAAATACATAACATAAGCAAAAGAGTGAACAGATATAATAATTATATTTGTCACATATAAAAAGTTATCAAACATATAGAAGAATTTGAAAATAAAGTTATTCTATTTTCATTAAGTGGTTTTCCATCTGTCTATAAGATTTCAGTTCTGCCAGTCAGCTACATCTACGCAGGGGGTCTAGGTCCTCTTCATGCAGCATCCTTGGTTGGTGCTTCAGTCTCTGCAGTTCTATCTAATTAGGTTTTCCCAGGTTAATAGTGCACAACATAACAACGTATTTCATCGACACAGTAGCTCTAATATATATGCCTTGTCATAATGACTAAAGTTATATAAGGATTTCCATGTATCAAATTCTAGACATTTTCTTTCTGTGGTTTTATTAACTGGAATATGCTATGCCTTAAAGATGGAGCTGGTTTCCGCCTTCCACCTTCCCGATGGTGAGTGCTCTCTGTCACGAACAACTCCACATTTGGCTAAGGCCGAGGATCTGGCTTGCTTCCATGTATGTGGACCTATCTGCATTGCCCCCGTGGCACGCCTGGGTTGGCTACCCAGAGGCTATTTAAGCTGTGGGCTGGCTTTCCCCGGGGTCCGAGGATTGTTCAATGTTCCTGAATAAACTGCATTGGAAAAAAAAAAAAAAAATTTCAAAGGACATAAATGACAATGTATAAACACAACCTTAAAGAGGTTCATAATAAAAATTTCACTTTTATATTTTTTGATAACAAATGAGAACAGTATATTTTAATCATTCAAAATAGTTATTATTTTTGCTTTTAAATATTCATATATACATACATATGTAAATACAACACATACATACATTGCACACATACATATGTAAAATGCAAACAGGTAGGCCTGTTGACAGAAAAAAAAACACATACTTATTTTAAATCATCTTTTCTGTGTTCCAGGTATGTCTTTATCAAAGATGATTTGTCTGATTTTTAATGCAGCATGGACACTGACGTATAAAATAGTAAACAAGAGAAGACAAACAGAGCTGTAAATGTGGCAGTGCATGTATAATTTTATGCTTTTCATAAATAGAAGGCTATTATTTTTCCCATTTTTAAAATCTGATGTTATCAAACTCAAAATTATTTTTATTACCATTGTCCTCTAAACATTAAAATGAATGTCTTCTAAGCAAACATTAAAATGAATATTTATAGAAATTTGCTTAGTGTATACATAGAGATATCTGTCTAAATCTTAAAAATAAAACAGAAAAAATTCTCTCCCTTTACCTTATTTTCAGATACAGGATTATGGGGAAAGCATCAAGGAGCTGCTAAGTGAATTGCAGTGTGAAACCTTGAATCATTCTGAATTAAATTCTTGTACGCTCTGCTCTATTCTTTATGTTAAGATTAAAGGCTGAATTATTCATTTTTATTTCACTTATCTCACTGATTAGTCGTCCAACACAAATGAGTACGTATACTAAATCTTTTATTTTCCATTTATTCATTCCATTTCTTTCAACATTCTGAAAACATCATATAATCTTTTAAAATATTTTATTAATTTTAATGTAGAAAGTCATCTGAGGTAAGTTCTTAAAACTTCTGAAACCTACAGTCATAATTATATTTTCATTGTACCATATCTCAGTGTTATAATGGAAAATAATATGCCTAAGTAATTAAAGCTATTTTGTGTATAGACAATGCCTCCCCAAGATAGGCAAGGTTTTTCACATTCACAGTTATTGGGTCACCAGGTTTTCAAGAAGAGATGCTGATATGACCTATTCAGTTTTGAAAAGGGTGGTGATCTGATGTGGGCAGCGCAGTGGTGGGAGACAAGAGGGCTGGGAGAGAGACGGGAAACTGAGGGGGAGGTGGACATTTCTGAGATAAGCTGTAGATCTGCAAATAAGTAGGCTCCTAGGAAGACATGGGGATGACCCCAGCGAAGACTCCTAGCTGGGGTGAACATGGAGACTGAAGCCGCCACTTCTCAGCCAGCCATTACTTCCAGTGAAGCCAGGGGGACATCAAAACACTCACAAAGCCTTCAACCCGAAACGTACCCTGTCTGCAAGATGTGCAGTAAGAAGATGAGCAGAGATTGAGGGAATGTCCAACCAATGACTGGCTAAACATGAGACCCACCCCACAGGAGAGACCCAACCCCTGACAGTATTAATGACACTCTGCTATGCTTGCAGACAGTAACCTAGCATAACTGTCCTCTGAGAGGCTCCACCCAGCAGCAAATGGAAATAGATGTTGAGATCCACAGCCAAGCATTAGGCAAAACTCAAAGAGTCTTCTGGGAGAGTGTGGGGAAGGATAGAATATCCCAGAGGGGACAAGAACTCCCCAAGAAGACCAACAGAGTCAAGTAACCTAGGTCTATGGGGCTTACAGAGACTGATGCAACAACCAAACGGCTGGCCTGAACCTGACCTAGGCCCACAACACATTTGTAATGGATGGACGGCTGGGGCTTCAGACGGGTTCTCTGGCAAGTGGAGGCAGTATTGTCTCTGACATGGACTCTATTGTCTGCAGAGGGTTTGTATGAGTGGAGGGCTCCCCTCTTCTGAGGAGAAAGGGAGGAAGGAAAGGCAGAAGAGGGTGCAAGGTTGGGACTGGGTGGAGACTGTGATCAGGATGTAAAATAAGTAAATGAATTAATGAAACAAAATAGAAAAAGGTATTCTTTAGAAATATAATGATGCAGACCTGTCTAAGAGTTATGCAGTCATTTAGTATTTTTGTTCACAGAATCTAGATTTAAAAGAATGCATTATAAAAAACACACAAAATCCTATTAGCTTATAAAGCATGAATGTAAATGTTAATTTGGACAATATTTCATATTATTATTTTATTTTCAAATAATTTCTAACTTATTAACCTATTGATTATCTACACATAATATTTGTTCAAAAATATTAGCTTCTTTAAATTGGGTCTGATTAAGTAATATTCTTTAAAAATGTACCTCAAGCATGCCTCAAAAGTTTTCCAACCCAATCCAAATAACTGTACGTCATAAAATTCTTACTATACTTTCTGGTCTCATGAATTAAGCTGTAGAGCTGATTCTAAATTGTCAATGTTGACTTTATTTCCTTAGGTTAGGGGAAGAGATGAGATCCATGTCCAAGCCTTATAAATTCATGCTTGGGCTGGCATAGAGAGTTTCTATTTTACTATCGGTAGGTCTAAGCCTGGAAGCTTCTAGGCTCCATACAATCTAATCTTCTGCAAGCCTAACCTTGAAGGCTTTAGTTTTAAGCCTCTGTCTGGCAGCTTAGCCTAGAATGTTTTTTAAATTAAATTTAAAATTTTTATATTAATTACAGTTTATTCACTTTGTATCCCAGCTGTAAGCCTAGAATGTTTTTAACCTTGAAGTCTTACTGCTGAGCAAGCTCACACTTTCCAGTTTTTTTCTGAACTCTGCCTGGCTGTTTCAACCCAGCTGTTCCATCTCAAAACTCCTCTCCAAGATAACTGTTTCAATCTGGCTTCTCTCCACTTCTCACTGAATTGCTACTGATTCTGAAATAAACAAACTGACTACATAAACTCAACTGAGCTGAACTGCTCTTAACTGCAGTGAATGTTCAAACTGTTCTGACTCCAGGAACTTTTCTATGCACTGCTATTATGTAGCCTCTTGCTTCTGAGAGTTGGGTTTATCCTTCTCTGGCTCATTCTGCCAAATCTTTCTCTGATTCCATCCCTATATCTTCCCCTTAGTTGGGTGTCGTTGTTTGGGATTAAAAATGTTTACTGAAGTAATGTCTGTACTGCAGACAGGGGGATTAAAGGTGTACACTGAGAATATTTCAGGTTCCAGATGGATCACAGAGGTCCAGGTCCTGGGCTGTGATCCTTTCCCACAGTATCCATAGCGAACAGTTAAAAGTCCTCTGCACTAAATAATTCCAATTGGAACTCAATGTTAGAAACTGTGTTTTAGCTGAAATTTTATTTTGTTGGAGTATCATGTGATTTCCACAACTGTTAATTCCTAAAACCAAACTTATTTGATAAGAAGTGATAGTAGAATAGAATGAGATAATTGTCTTCTGGTGGTTCTAAAATTCAGTAGCAGAGGCTAACCACTGCAGACATTTATCAGGACCTCAGTTCCTGGACTTAGTGTCTGTGATTCTATTCAACACAGCATACATGGAGAACAATAGCTTTAAGCTAACATTTTTGTTCGAGTTTATTTTTCTTTTGAAAATAAACAGAGATATGTACCATGGACTTTGATAAGCCTTAATAATAAAGACATTTTAATATCAAGGGCATTGAAAATTAATAGTTCTAAGTTGATCTAGATAAAAGCACAAGATGGAGTAGAGAATGATAAGAGGGATCCTGTATCTTAAAAGGGAAAATGGGCCAAATGAAATATTATTTTATGATATAGCTGGACTTTTTATTCAGTAATAACCATACAATTTATTTTAAATGTCATTGGTATATTACATTTAATACAAGCCTCTAACCCTTTCAAATGTTTACTTGAGCTGAAGAAAATGATTATTAGAAAATGATGTTTTCTTGCAAGTTATGAATTCATTTGATTAATTCCATTCTGATTCCTCTCAAATTCAATTACACATGCTATTTTTGTGTTAATGATATAAATAAATTTAAATGACAACTTCTCAAGCTTTAATACAAAGTTTTACACAAATTCTGGTATCTAGTCCATGAGAAATATAATGTCATAAACCATGTAAATGTCCAAATGAATCATGGATTTTTGCAAGCCAGTGGACTCTTCAGCTTTTTCTAAGAGTCGGTTCATTCCAGCTGACACTATCTCAGAAGCATGTGATGATTGTACACATTGTGAACTCTTGTGATTTTTGTTTGTTTGTTTGTTTTGTAAAAAGGTGGGTTTGGCACTGGAATAAGTGAAGGTTGTGTGCTCTTCTTAGATTAACTTGCTCCGTTTAGGATATGCTAGTATAGGTCAGGACAATTATCTTTTCTATGACCTACTACCATTCAATTGGTAGTGCTGCTAACCAATTTCCTATTTATAGCAAAAAACTCATCACTCCCTGAGGAGTACTAACTGTAAGTTAAATTAAGCACTGCTAAGGCAATTACCATTTTAAACATTCAGATTCCTTTTGAGTACTTCCATTATTTGGTTAGGAAGTACCAGGTTTGTGGAGCATTATGTACAATGTTGCCATACATTCAAAGATTTAATTGACTAATAAATTCAGTGGTTATGTCTTTTTAGGGTGACAATATTGCTTCTGTTTGCTTTGAGGAGACCAAGAATTATGGCAATCATTTTGCAGTTAGACTGTGTGCATATAAGGTGGACTTTATAAAACATTTGTCAGATTTTTTATAATTTTTCAATTTTTAGAGGGAGGGTGGGATCAGGAGGAGAGGAAGGAGGGGCTTATGGGGGGATACAAAGTGAATAAAGTGTAATTAATAAAAAAATATTTTACTCTTAATTTTAACTTTGAGTCACACATCCTTCCTCTCAATTGACATTCTCTGTCATTTATACCAGATAACTTTATGGTCCTTTGTTTATTCATCCAGATATGCTTTCCTCAGGTTCCATTTACATTGCTTAACTTTTTGTTATTTTATGGTTCATTTAAAAAGGATAATGTATAGGTCATATCCATAAATTATTTTAGTTTGTTTGCCTTTGTATATTTCCTATTCTATGACCTGATCTAAAATGTACTGAGAACTCCCACTATGGTTCTGTTTAGAAAACAGCCAATGAAAGAAAAAGCAAAATATCAATCCTGGGAAAAATTAAAGGCAAAATCATTATTCAATGTGAATACATGAGTTGACAACAAATATGCTTAGAAGCTTAGCTTGGTTTTAGAGAAAAGTTACACTAACACAGAAAACAAATGATTCAGATGTACAAATCATATGTGAATAAAGGAGAGAAAATTGAAATAAAGAAAGAATTTATAAAATAATCAAATAATGACTGCCTATTGCTATTGGATGCTTGGAATAAAAAGAAAAAAGCCCAGAGAGAATAAAGACAGCATATCACAGTCCTTCATTTAACAGCATGATGACCACTTTTCAAAGAAAAAAGAAAATATTATAAATGGATACATTACAGGAGAGATCCACTCTAGAGAAACAACTCAAATGGACATATTAAATTAATTACACTCTGGGTTATAGAGTCTAGATTTTCAAGAATACATTGAATAGGAATATGCATATGTTATGGAGCATGAAGGCTTCTGGCAACTCATAAGTTTTCTCTGTTTCAGGCATATACATGTTAAAATGGATGTATTTGCATGCTCCCTTACCCTAGACAAAAATATAACTCATGTTATACAAACTTATCAAATAAATCACTCCAGTCTTCCTTTTTCCCAAATCAATATTGCAAATATTAATATAATACTTAGATTGTCATCCTGATGTTTCTTCACTCTTATTTATTATTTTATCTTTTCTCTCTACTCCTCCCAGCTCCTTCCAAACTTCCCTCCCATCCTAACCTGTCTCAGAGAGTACAGCAGGCTGCTAAGAGATAACAACCAAACATAACAAAAACATATATAAAATGAAGTAAAAAACATCATATAAAAATTGGACAGGGCAGCCCAACAGAAGAAAAAATGTAGAGGAATTTTAATTCAGAACATGGCTGCTCTGGCAAGAGATCACATCCAAAGACCTTCTAGGTCTGTGCGATCCAGCTGGAATATATACACACCTTTAATCCAGAAGATTAATCAGACGGAAGGAAACAGATCTCAGGTTAAGGCCAGCCTGACATAGAGCACATTTCATATGAAGAAAAGCTTAGGTCCAAGTGTAGTAGTACATGCCTTTAATTTCAAACAACGAAGGCAAAGCTAGTTTGTATTAAGAAGCACTAATATTTGAAAGTGAAGTTTATTTGAATGGCAGAAAAAGTGACAAATCAGGGAAAGATTTGAGAGAATAGAGTGTATCCAGCTCTCAGGAGAAAAGAGAAGAAAGGGAAGCTACTTAATGGGTAATGGAGAGGAAGAGAGAGACAGAGACAGGACAGAATAGGCAGTTTTTATTGGGACATTAATAGAGAAGATGCAGAGAGATGTTGAGAGAATAAGCAAGACACAGGTGAAGACAGAAGGCACCACAGAATTTGAAAAGACTGCCGTAGTTAGTTTGAGGCCAAGCAAAGAAATTCAAGGGTCAAGGGAGAAGCCAGATTGAGTAAGGAGCTGGGAGATGAGTTTGAGCCAGGACAGCCAACTTTAATGAGCCAGCCTGGAGTTAAGTAAGAGCAAGAAAGGGTGAGCTTATTAAGCAGTAAGTCTCAGAGGTTCAATATTCTAAAACTTGGTTAGATTGTATGGAGGTTAGGAGCTTCCAGGAGTAGTTGTAGGTTAGCAGAGAGAAGCAGTAATCCTCAGAGCCATTGACTGAAGCAGGAGGATAAAATTTCCTTTTACATGTTCATCATATATTATATGTCTGGTATCACCTTAGGAGTGAGTATATACCATGTGTACCTTTCTATTTCTGGGATACCTCACTCAGGATGATCTTTTCTAGATCACACCATTTGCCTGCAAATTTCATGATTTCTTTCTTTTTAATTGCTGAGTAGTATTCCATTGTGTAAAAGTCACAATTTCTGTTTCCATTCCTCCCTTGAGAGACATCTGGGTTGTTTCCAGGTTCTGGCAATTATGAATAAAGCTGCTACAAATAGGGTTGAACAAATGTCCTTGTTGTGTACTTGAGCATATTTTGAATATATGCCTAGGAATAAGTGGGTACCTAGTAAGGGTAACAGGGACTGTCTCCAACATGAATCCAGTGGCTAGCTCTTTGACTGCCTCCCCTGGATGGGGGAACAGCCTTGCCAGGCCACAGAGGAGAACAATGCAACCAGTCCTGATGAGACCTGATAAGCTAGAGTCAGATGGAAGGGGAGGAGGGCCATCCCTATCCATGGACTTGGAGAGGGGCATAGTAGGAGATGAAGGAGGGAGGGTAGAATTGGGAGGTGGGAGGGAAGGGGCTACAGCTGGGATACAAAGGGAATAAACTGTAATTAATATAAAAAATAAAAATTAAAAAAACCAGGATGAACTTAAAAATCCTTTTATAGAAAAGAGTGCATAAAGCAGGCACAAGAATGAGAGATCTACTTGTTCTCTAACTCTGAAACCCATAAAAATACTGTCTATGTTATAAATTCAGAGGACTTGTTGCAGACCCAAGTAAGCCCTATGCTTGCTGCTGAGTCTCAGAAGTCATTAGCATGTTGCTTACTACATTTGGAGAACCTTGTTCTCCCGCTGTCTTCCATTCCATTTGGTACTTACAATCTTTCTGCCTCTTTTTCCGATGGTTTTCTGAGTTGTGGAGGTGAAGGATTTGATGGACACCTTTCATTTAGAGCTATGTGTGCCAAGGACTCCTTCTCTGAGGTGAGCATATTTCAAATATATGCTTAGGAGTGGTATAGCTGGATCTTGAGGTAGCACTATTCCTAATTTCCTGAGAAAGTACCAGATTGTTTTCCAAAGTGGTTGTACCAGTTTACATTCCAACCAGCAATGGAGGAGGTTTCCCCTTCCTTCACATCCTCTCCAGCATGTGTTGTCTCTTGAGTTTTTGATCTTAGCCATTCTGATGGGTATAAGGTTAAACAGGTTTGTTTTGCTTTGCATCTCCCTGATGACTAAGGACTTTAACATTTCTTTAAGTGTTTTTCTGCCATTCTATATTACTCTATAGATAATTCTCTGTTTAGCTCTGTATCCCATTTTTTAATTGCATTAATTGGTTTGTTGGTATTTAACTTTTGAATTCTTTATATATTCTGGATATCAGCCCTCTGTCAGATATAGGGTTGGTGAAGAACTTTTCTCAGACTGTAGGCTGTCCTTTGGTTCTGATGACAGTGTCCTTTGCTTTACAGAAGCTTTTCAGTTTCATGAGGTCCCATTTATTGATTTTTGATCTTAGAGCCTGTGTTGTTAGTGTTCTGTTCAGGAAGCTGCCTCCGGTGCCAATGAGTTAAAGGATCTTACCCACTTTTTCTTCTAACAGATGTTGTGTGTCTTGTTTTATTTTGAGGTCTTTGATCCACTTGAACTTTAGTTTTGTGAAGAGTGATAAATATGGTTCTATTTGCACTTTCCTACATGTAGGCATCCACTTAGACAATAACTCTGGCGCTATTGATAATTGTTTGTAGGAGAGTGTGTGCTTCCTCTACGTGTTTGAACCCATGTAAGTCAGCCATGCTCCTCCAGTGGGAAACAACTCATCCAAGAATATTTGTGAGGCACAATTTGTCCTGATGAATATGGTGAGATGGTAAGAAATAATCTAACCCAGGTTAGAGGTATAGAGGAATTTTAATCCAGCAACATGGCTACTCTTGCAAGGGATCATATCCAAAGACAAGGTTTTTCATCTCAAACAATGACTTCAAATGGAGGGAAAGACAAAATGACAGATCAGAAAAAGTTTTGACAAGACAAGTCAGAGAGAGAATACATGCAACTTTCACAGGAACAGACAGGAAAGAGGATACTTAAGAGCAGTGGAGAGAGAGAGTAGGAGGAGTAGAGTACAGTACAGGAATACACACAATCTGTGTAGTAGGTACAGTATAGTTCAGTGCAGTTTGATTGAGTTGCACGCAGGCTGTTCACTGCAGTTCAGTTTGGGGAGTTCAAAGGCAGTATTTCCAAGCTGAGCAGTTCAGTGAAAAGTTGTGAGAAGCTAATCTGAATCAATCTGCTTGGACAGGAGTTTTGAGCTACAACACCTGGGTTCAACCAGCCAGTCAGATTTCATTATGTTTGGGAAAGGGTGAGTTTATTCAACACTAATTCTTAGAAGCTGAAATTCTAGGACTAGGATATCAGAAGGAGCCTGAAAGTTGGAGTTTTCAACATCTGACCTTGCAGTTTAGATTGTATGGAGGCTAGAAGCTTTCATGCCTAGGCATAGGCATGGTTAGACAGAAACACTATAAGTTCAGCCCAAGCCATATGTTAGTAAAGTTTGGTGATGGCTTTCATTTCATCCATTATCTGAGGAAATAAAAACATTTACAAAGTGCACACTGATTGGTTATACAATACCAAATGTTCAGTCCTAAAAACATATAAGCAGGCAACATTAGGCATCTGAACAGCTTGTGCTTGTGTATTTGGGAAAAAAAAAAATCCATTGACATCAATAACCAGATTTTTTTCCCCTTGAAAAGGACTATTATTGCAGAGTAAGTAAAATAAAAGCAAGCTCAAAATTCAGCAATGAAAAGTTTACTACTGGATGTCTGATATCAATTCATAACACTTTTTGCTTCAAAGGTCATGGCGGGTATATTTCTTTTGCTCTGTCATATGAAGCACTCACAGTTTGTCTCCTAGGCTTAGTCTCACCCTACTCTACAGATGTTGCCTTGGCAATATCATCTCCAAACTGCAGGGCTCTACACAGAAATTGGGCTGTACCCATACTGTACCAATAGCATGAACTGGGATTTTTTCTGGAACTTTTCTTCTGCTATATAGTGCCAACATCTGTTCAAGAGCCCTTCAATCCTGGGGCTTCTACTATGCCTGAGGCTTCTCCTTCAACAATTACCTCTTCTGGCCTCTCATACTACATAGCATCCACTACTCTCCATGATTCCTTCTGGCAAAACTCTTAGACATTATTAATATCAGCTATGCATAAATGGTATAGCCTTGGCCCACTGGACCACACATTCTATGTGTTGGCACTGAAGAAGCACTTCTAAGACTTTTGTCTCAGTGATTATGGTTTCATCTCAATCATAGCCAATTCTTCAGGCCAACCTGACCAAAACTATATATTCTTAATTCAAACTACCAAAAGTCCCTAATAAAATCTCCAAGGGACTCACAGCTTTCTCTTTGAAACTTTACAAGCCAGACCTCCAACATCTTCACTGTTGTCAACATTCCTTTCATAATTTCCACAATAGTTTATTAAGTACTGAATACACACTGGATTTTCCACCCCAATACAACAAATCCCTTCCACAATCTATATAAAACAACAGATTTATCATAATAATATTCCACATTATTTTCTTAGTTAGGACTCTTATTACTGCAAGAAAACACAGTGTACAGAAACAAGCTGTGAAGGAAAGGATGCACTTCAGCTTTCTCGTCTAAATTACAGTCCATCAGGAAGGGAACTCTTGCCTTACTATTTGAAGAAAGCCAAAGCGCACGTGTACACACACACACACACACACACACACACACTCACACAGGTCTCTAAAGAGCCTGCTGATGTGACTTCTTGAACAGAAGAACAAATGCTAGCAGAATACATTATAGGCACAGAAATATTCTTACAAAATCATTTGAATTTTCCTGTTTGCCTTTCTGAATAAGGATTGAGTATCTTACCCAGGGTCCTCCTTGCTTAGCTTCTTTTTTTATAATTCTTATTTTTTATATTAATCATAGGTTATTTACTTTGTTTCCCAGCCATAACCGCCTTTCTCATTCCCTTCCAATCCCACCCTGCCTCCCTCATCACCTCCCTGCCCCTTTCCAAGTTCACTGATGGGGGAGGACTTCCCTTCCATCTGACCCTAGCTTATCAGGTCTCTTCATGACTGGCTGCAATGTCCTTTTCTGTGGCGTAGCAAGGCTGCTCCTCCTTCAGGGGAGAGGTATCAAATAGCTAGCCATTGAGTTCATGTCAGAAATAGTCCCTGTTCCACTTACTAGAGAACTCACTTGGATACTGAGCTACCATGGTCTACATCTGAGCAGGGGTTCTAGGTTATCACCATGTATGGTCCTTAGTTGGAATATCAGACTCAGAAAAGACCCTTGTGCCCAGAATTTTTGGTTCTGTTGCTCTTCTTGTGGAGCTCATATCCTCTCCAAGTCTTACTATTTCCTACTTCTTTTATAAGATTCCCTGCACTCTGCCTAAAAGTTGGCCAAAAGTCTCAGCATCTAATTTGATACCCTGCAGGGTACAGCCTTTCAGAGGCCCTCTGTGGCAGGCTCCTGACCTGTTCCCTGTTTTCTCCTTCTTCTGATGTTCATCCTCTTTGTCCTGAAATAAACCCACACACTTATGGACACCTGATCTTTGACAAAGATGTCAAAACCATAAAATGGAAAAAAAATAGCATCTTCAACAAATGGTGCTGGTCTAACTGGATGTCTATATGTAGAAAAATGCAAATAGATCCATACTTATCACCCTGCACAAAACTAAAGTCCAAGTGGATCAAAGACCTCAATATAAAACCAGACACACTAAATCTTTTAGAAGAAAAGATGGGGAAGAGTCTTGAACTCATTGGCACAGGAGACAACTTCCTGAACAGAAAAACAACAGAACAGGCGCTAAGAGCAATAATCAATGAATGGGACCTTTTTAGCTTCTGTAAAGCAAAGGATACTGTCATCAGAACAAAACGACTATCTACAGATTGGGAAAGGTTCTCACCAACCCTTTATCTGAAGAGTTCTAATATGCAGTATATATGAAGAACTCAAGAAGCTAAAAAGCAACAAATCAAGCAATCCTATTAAAAAATGGGGTACAGAGCTAAACAGATAATTCTCAGTAGAGGAACACAGAGTGGCATAGAAAAACTTAAAGAAATGCTCAACTTCCTTAGTCATCAGAGAGAGGCAAATGAAAATGAACCTGAGATTTCACCTTATACCCATCAGAACAGCTAAGATCAAAAACTCAAGTGTCAATAAATGCTGGAGAGGTTGTGGAGAAAGGGAAACCCTCCTCCACTGCTGGTGGGAATGTAAACTTGTACAACCACTCTGGAAATCAATCTGGTGCTTTCTTAGACAACTAGGAATAGTGCTTCTTCAAGATCCAGCCATACCACTCCTAGGAATGTATCCAAAAGAGGCTCAAGGACACAATAAGGACATTTGTTCAACCATGTTTGTAGCAGCTTTATTTGTAATAGCCAGAAGCTGGACACAGCCCAACTCTAGAATGGATGCAGAAATTGTGGTACATCTACACAAAGGAGTATTATTCTGCAATGAAAAATAAGGAAATCATGAAATTTGCAGGTAAATGGTGTGACCTGGAAAGGATTATCCTGAGTGAGCTGTTCTAGAAGGAGAAAGACACACATGGTATACACTCACTCATATATACATATAACATAGGATAAACCTACTAAAATCTGTACATCTAAAGAAACTAATCAAGAGAGAGGACCCTGACTAAAATGCTCAATCCCCATCCTGAAAGGCAAAGAGGAAGGACATCAGAAGATGAAGAAAACAGGAAACAACCTAGGAACCTGCCACAGAGGGCTTCTGAAAGGCTCTGCCCTGCAGACTATCAAAGCAGAAGCTGAGACTTATGGCCAACTGTTGGGCAGAGTGCATGGAATCTTATGTAAGAAGTGGGAAATAGTAAGATCTGGAGAGGACAGGAACCCCACAAGGAGAGCAAAAGAACAAAAACATTTGAACACAGGGGTCTTCCCAGAGACTCATACTCCAACCAAGTACCAGGCTTGGAAATAACCTAGAACTCCTGCACAGATGTAGTCCATGGCAGTTTAGTGTTCAAGTGGGTTACATAGTAATCGGAAGAGGGACTGCCTCTGACATAATCTGAATGGCCTGCCCTTTGATCACCTTCCCCTGAGAGGGGAGCAGCCTTGCCAGGCCACAGAAGATGACAATGCAGCCACTCCTGAAGTGATCTGATAGACTAAGATCAGAAGGAAGGAGAGAGAACCTCTCCTATCAGTCGACTTGGGGAGGGGAGGAGAGAGGGGCATATGGGGGGATACAAAGTGAATAAAGTGTAATTAATAAATTAAAAATAAAAATAAATAAAAGTCACCTGGCAATTTTAATATGGAAAAAGGAATTAAAAATATTAAAGGCAAATAGATATATATATAAATATTGAAAAAAGAAAACATATATATATATATATACCTACACTGTTAAAATAATATTCTTGATAAATCTTGAATAAGGATTGGTTAATATGCATTTCCCACATGTATTTATTTTAAATAATAGAAAGTATCCTGAACTATTTGTGAGTACAAATTCTATTAGTTTTTGCATTTTTCTAATGAATATGAGAAGTTTATCTTCCCTATAGACTTATACATATTTAGTCAAAATTTTAAATTATCGCCTTTCTTTGATATTTTTTCCATACAAAACAAATTAGTTTCTGTCATTTTCACTTGTCTATTTCAAATTTTGTCTTTTGTTATTGAAATTTTTTTCAAAATTCAATTTAAATTTTACAATAATTTAGGAATTAACTAAAGTATACAAAATATTTGAATAAGCCATGATAACTTCTTATCAAAACTGATGTTTGAGAATACTGGGACTTTGATTCTTTTTTTTGTGAAGAAATCCAGCTGATTCTTGATTAGTAAGAACTATGGTAATTCAATATTAGATAATGTAATTGTTTATTTGCAGGTGACTATGTCTGTCTATTATCTATATCTATCTATCTATCTATCTATTGTTAATCTGTCTATCTATCTATCTATCTGTTTACATATCTTGATTTTTGTCCCCATTCAATGTACTGACATCCATTTGCCCTTGGCTGACAGATGTGGAGATATTCAGAATCAATAAATACATAGACTATTTAGGAATGGGTTGAATGTTTTTATATTCATTCGATAAAGCATTGTCAATAGCAAACACATCTTTGAAGGGTCCTTTCTCATGGAGATTTTACTTTTTATTCCTTCATGTTATTCTAAATTTCAACAGGGATTTAATTTCAATGTCTAGGTAAAGTAGTGTTGTTTTTAATTGCAATAACATCACAAATCTCTGAGCATGTATATTTAATTTCTCTTATTTTCATAGAGTGACTAAACCCCTAGCTGACTGTCTATTTTTTCTCTTATCAAAGACTAAATTTGATTGCCAATTCTAGACACCCTTGGGTGTTATACCAACTGTTCTGTTCTCTTTTTCTTATCTTTTCACTAAAATAAAGTGTATATTTATTTTGTTAGTATTTCCATATCATATTGAAGAATTTTACAATCTCTTTTTCTCTATTGTTTCTCTCAGAGATTTCAAACAGTATATATGCAAGGCGTAATTATGGCTTAAAAAGGAAAACTGACACATAGAATTTAATGAAGCTTCTTGAATTTAATAAAAAACTCAGATGTTAATTTTTGTCTTGTATTTGGAAAATGAGTGAGCAACATCATTATCAAAAAGAAATTTTACAAGAAAAATAATAATGGTAAACACTCTGGAGAAGAACTAATATTTTTAAGAAAGAACAAATATATAGTGTCAAAGCCATGCAAGAAAGTAGCAGAATTTACCACGGACACACAAATATTAGTAGTTTTCTTATATACAAATGACAATCATATTGAGAGAGAAATCAAGAACACTACTTTTCATATTAGACCATAAATCACATCTTTGGTTAAATCCAACTATTCTAACCAAAAATTGAAAGACTTGTATAATACAAATGTAAATATACTGAAGTAAGAAACTGAAGAAAACACCTTAAGATAGAAAAATCTCAAGTGCTCATTCATCTCTAGAATTAATGTGGTAAAAAATAGCCACCCTACAAAAGCTAGCTACCAATTCAACCAAATAACTATAAAAATTCCAAAACAATTCTTCACAGAAATTGAAAACATTAATTTAACTTTTAAGGAAAATACTCAAATAGCAGGAACAAAAAACAACAAAACAGACTATATAAAGCAATCCAGAATAATAAAAAATTGTAGGAAATATCATTATTCCAGATTCCAAAACATATTGCAGATTTTGAAGTACTAAAAAGAGTATGGTATTCAAGTTAAAAACAGGCAATCAAATTGAAGACCTAGATATGATTATGATTTTTGACATATTCTTCAACAAAGGGTGCTGATGAAATTAGATGTCTGATTTTAAAGGATTAAAATAGATCCATACCTATCAACTTTCATAATACACAATTCTAAATGCATCAACATTAGATAAGTTACCCAGAATCTGACTGAAGAGAAAGTGAAAAATAACCTTAATCTCATCAGCACAGGAAATAACTTTTTAGCAGTACACACATGATGAACACATTAAGAGCAATAATTAATATATGAGTCTTCATGATGCTTCAAAGCTTCTGAACAACAAAGAACATTGTCATTCAATCAAAGAGGCCGACTACAGAATGAGAGAAGTCCTTACAAACTTTATATGTGAGAAGAATTACAATCTAGAATATGAAAAGAACTTAGCACAATGAATATTGTGTCTGAGAGTAGTTGGGGAAAGGGCAATGATCAATACATGTTATATAGAAGTTTTAAAAATAGAAATAGAGCCCTAGGTATTGGCATAACCATATACTGATGGGAATAAAAATAAGTAAAATGCAAATAAACCTAACTGAAACTTGATAACATATTTGAATTTTGGTTTTGTCATGTAGTTTTTATTAGTTATAAAATTTAAATAAAATTTTAATTAAAAAATATCATTTTCCCTTCTATTTTCTCCCACTAGACCCTTCCAGATACCTTGTCTTCAAAAGATTGCATGTCCACCATCTTCAAATTAATAGTTGTTTCTTTTGCTTTCCTTGCAATTGGCATATATATATATATATATATATATATATATATATATAACTATGATATAAATATACTTATATGCACATATGAATGTATTTATTAATGTATGAATGCAGCCTGTTGAGTCCTTTGTTGTTGTTTCTGTGTATACATTTTCAAGGATGACCACTTACCATTAGAACAGCAATTAGGGACTTATTCCCTGTGAGAGGCTAATTATTCATCATTAGTTGTCTGCAGTTCTCTGAAATTTTTTTTCCTTCTAAGGTAAAGTGTTTATTCATATTGCCATTGTTTCAGCCTTTGTTTATGTAGTCATATGTAAATGAAACTGTTGCACAGCAGTCTTCTTGGTATTGTGACAAATAATCTTTTTTTTAAATTAAATTCCCTGATAATTTTAAGTTTTTGTTTTTTCTTACTTTATTTTTTAACTTTTATTAATTACACTTTATTCACTTAGTATCCCCCCATAAGCCTCTCCCTCCTCCCCTCCCGGTCCCACCCTCCTTCCCCCTTCTTCATGCATTCCCCTCCTCAAGTCCACTGATAGGGGAGGTCCTCCTCTCCTTCCTTCTGATCTTAGTCTATCAGATCTCATCAGGAGTGGCTATATTGTTATCTTCTGTGGCCTGGTAAGGCTGCTCCCCCCTCAGGGGGAGGTGTGACAAATAATCTTTACAGCTCAGCTTCTGCAGTGTTCCCTGAGCCATAGATGCAGTATCTATGGTGAGAATGTATCCATTGGTACTGGGCTCCCATTATGTGTTGATGTATGCATGGTTTCCATTTGTGTTCTTTTCTTGATGGTGTTTTAGATAGCCATAAAGGTGCACATAGTGGCACTCACATATTTGTGGTAATGGCTACGTACATGGATTTAGGGTCTCATAAATAATAGGAAAATCATACATGGTACTTGAAACTTATACAACTTCCAGTGTTACTGAGGTCATATGAGTGAGAAAATCATCTACTGATGACACTTTGCTAGACATAGAACTCATTACTACATTCTAAATCTTATCTTTATCTATGAAATACATGTAGCTCTGGCCCCTATAAAAGAAGTTTCTCCTTACAACACTTATTTCAATAAGGCTGATGAGGGGATTAATCCAATCTTTTAAAAATATTTTCCCTAGCTTTGATATTAAACTCTAGAAAGTGAACACAGAGTTTATTTACTTTTGCTAGAAACCTAGTACATGGATCTTGTGAGTACATGTAAGTATCAATATAGCATAGCAGGTAAGTTACAATCAAATGAAAATAATACCTTCCTCTACAAAGTGGTAAAGATGCAATTTGAGATATAGTTAGGTGAGGCATGGAACATATATATCTATATATATCTCTCTATATATATATTGAAATATAATATGAATATATATAAATTAATATATGACTAAATTAATATAACACTACAGTTAGTGTTTGTTTTTGTTCATTATTTAGAGCTAAGATGAAAAACTGCAAAGTAGCAATAAAGAAACAGGAAAATATATTTTGTAAATATACACATTAGTTAACAATTACACTTTCTGAATAGAACAGGTATTATTAGCCATTAAGAAGGAAACTATTGTTCTTACAAAGTAAATGTTAAAATATTTTAGGATTAAAATGTTCAGTGTCAAAAAAATCTGAGAAAATTTACAGTGTTTGTAATATTCTAAAAGTATTTATCAACTAAAAATGACATAAACATAGAGAGGGCAAGGTCACTAGAGGCTACATATGAGTAATTCTGTGGAGTAAACAGAATTTTGTGTAGGTTGTAGTTGTACTTCAAGAGAAACCAAGAATTGAACAAAAATGCCAATATTTTAAAAAGAGGAATGGAGGATAAGATGGTCCTTGTGAATGAGGTGTGTGAAAACACAGAGATGTTTTGAGTGAAGAGTAGGTTTTTGAAGAAGTTATATTATAACCTGTTCAATAAACATGTAATTCAGTATTACACTGTTTTTATAGGAAAAGTTACATCATTCAAAGATGGGCTTTATTAAAGAATATAGCTAGTTCATAAAGCCAGTTGAAGACAAAGTCAGAAGAAGGAATAGTAATACTGTCTCAATTACACTATTTATTTCTGGGATTATGGGAAGAAAATATCAAAATAAATTTATACTCATTGTAACTACTTTTCAAGAATTACATACTCAGCTACCATTCATATAACACACCCCACACCCACCCACATATTTGTATATATCATCATTTCAGTGTTTCACATAAACAGAGAAAATGGGAAGAGAAAAACCAAAGGGCAAATGTTTTAAAAACTGGAAATCGGCACAGTGAAGAAACACATTAAACATAATCAGTACATTGATGTGACAACTACCTCTTTGTTCATTCCAACACTATTGCAGCTACGTTATCAAACCTTTTGGATTCACTGGGTAAGGTAAGGATACAAAAAAATGAAGTGCTTATACACAAAAACTTTTATTGAAGAACTGAAAAAATATGTAATGCACCAAAACCTAGATGGATCTAGAGATTATTATGTCAAATAAAAATAGTAATGCACTTCCTTAAATACAAGTATTTCATGCCGTCAGTAGCAATAACAACTCAAGTTAACTGCCTAGAGATTGAGAGATCAAGTGTGACTTACAATGGTCAAGAATTATAGAATAAGGGACTGGGAAATTTTGAGCACTAAGTAAAAGCCACAAATATACAGAGGAAGCTCTGGTATTCTGCTGTACAATAGAACAATTATTGTAAGCAGAAATATATTGTAAACTTCAAAAATCAAGAAGAAGATAATTTGAATGGTAATACCATAAAATGAAGAATATTTACATTCCCACTAACAATGGAGGAGGTTTTCCTATTCTCCACATCCTACCCAGAATGAGTTGTTACTTGAGTTTTGATCTTAGCCATTCTGATGGGTACTAAGGACATTGAACATTTCTATAAGTGTTTTTCTGCCATTCGATGTTCCTCTATTGTGAATCCTCGGTTTAGCTCTGGACCCCATTTTTTTTTAATTGGATTACTTGGTTTGTACGTGTTTAACTTTTTAAGTTCTTTATATATACTAGATATTAGCCCTCTGTCAGATATAGGGTTGGTGACGATCTTTTCCCAATCTCTAGGCTGTTGTTTTGTTCTGAGCATGGAGTTCCTTTGCTTTACAGAAGTTTTTCGGTTTCATGAGGTCTCATATATTGATTGCTGTTATTAGAGGCTGTGCTATTAATGTTCTGTTCTGGAAGTTGTCTCCTGTGCCAATGAGTTCAAGGCTCTTCCCCACTTTTTCTTCTAACAGGTTTAGTGTGTCTGGTTTTATGTTGAGGTTTTGATCCACTTGGACTTTGCTTTTGTGCAAGGTAACACATATGGATCGATTTTCATTTTTCTACATGTAGACATCCAGCTAGACCAGTACAATTTGTTGAAGATTCTTTCTTTTTTTCCATCGTATTTTTTGGCTTCATTGTCAAAAATCAAGTATCCATAGGTGTGTGAGTTTATTTCTGGGTCTTCTATTTGATTGCATTGATCCTCCAGCCTGTTTGAAAATCAATCTGGCGCTTTCTCAGAAAACTAGGAATACTGCTACCTCAAGATGCGACTATACCACTTCTAGGCATATATATGAAATATGCTCAACTATACAACAAAGACATTTGCTCAACTATGTTCATAGCAGCTTTATTTGTAATAGCCAGAATCTGGAAACAACCTAGAAATCTCTGAACAGAGGAATGGATACAGAAATTGTGTTACATTTACACAATGAAATACTACTCAGCAATTAAAAACAAAGAAATAATAAAATTTGCAAGCAAATGGTGGGATCTAGAAAAGATCAGTCTGATTGTGGTATTCCAGAAGCAGAAAGACATACATGGTATATACTCACTCATAAGTGGTTATTGGACATACAAAAATCTCCTGATGAGACCTGATAGACTAGGATCAGAGGGAATGGAGGACTAACTCCTTTATCAGTGGACTGGGAGAGGGGTATGAGTGGGGAAGAGGGAGAGTGGGATTGGGAGGAGAGGAGAGAGAAAGGTATGGGGGGATACAAAATGAATAAACTCTAATTAATAAAAATAAAAATAATTAATAAAATAAAATCTATACTCCTAAAGAAGCTAAACAAAAATGAAGTCTCTAGAGAAGATTCTCAATACTCATTCATCAGGGAAAACTCAATAGACATTGTAAGCAGAAGACAACAACAGGACAGGAGCCTACCAAAGAGGGCCTCTGAAAGATTCCATTGATTAAGGTATTGAAGAAACAGAGGCTAAACTATGGGCAGAATGCATCGAAGTTAATGAAAGAAAGGTGAAATAGAAAGACCTGGTAGGGACAGGAGCTCAAAAAGGATACCAAAAGAGCCAAAACAAACAAACAATAAATATAAAATGGGCCCTCGGAGCCCTGAAGACACTGATATCCCAACCAAGGACCATGCATGTAGAGGACATAAAACTCCTGCTCAGATGTAGTCCATAGACTCAGTCTCCAAGTTGGTGCCCTAGTAAGGGGAGCAGGTCTGTCTGTGGCATGAACTCAGTGGCATACTCTCTAATCATCTCCACCTAGGGTGTGCAGCATTGCCAGGCCACAGAGGAAGACAATGCCACCAGTCCTGATGAGATCTGATAGACTAGGGTCAGATGGAAGGGGAGGATTGGACTAGGGGAGCAGCATAGGGAGAGAAGAGGGAGGGAGGGTGGAATTGGGAGATGAGGGAGGGGGCCACAGCTGGAATACAAAGTGTAATAAAGTGTAAGTAAATTGTAATAAAGTGTAAAATTGTAATAAATAATAATAATTAATAAAAATGGAGAAAATAAGGTTTATGGAAATATTTACATTTGATTCAATTTAAACTTTAGACATTTTTTGTAGGTTTTATGACATCACCTGATATTCTGAAATAACGTAAACTTTAGAGTAAATATAATTCCACTTATGCATAAAATATGTATCATTTTAACAGTAATTTTTATTATTCTTTCTTTTTCTTTTAATTTTAATTTTTTATATTAATGTTTTTTATTTTTAAATAATTTTATACACTCACTTGTATCCCAGCTGTAGCCCACTCCCCCTTTTCCTTCCACTCCTTGCCTCCCTCTTTCATCTCCTCCCTGCCCCCTTCCGAGTCCACTGAGAGGGGGTGTGCTCCTCTCCTTCCATCTGGCCCTAGCTTATCAGGTATCTTCAGGATAGTTGCAATGTCCTTATCTGTGGCCTAGCAAGGCTGCTCCTCCCTCAGGGGGGAGGGGAAGCTCATGAGTTCAGGTCAGAAACAATTCCTGTCCCCCTTACTAGGGACACCCACTTGGATACTGAGCTACCATGGGTTATATCTGAGCAGGGGTTGTAGGTTATATCCATGCATGGTCCTTGGTTGGATAAACAGTCTCATAGAAGACCCCTGTGTTCAGATATATTTGGACCTTGTGGGGCTCCCTGTCCCCTCTAGGATATTCTAATTCTTCTTTCCTTCATATAATTCCCTATACTCTGCTGAAGGCTTGGTCATGGGTTTCAGCATCTGCTTTGATCTACTACTCAGTAGAGTCTTTCAGGTGCCTTCTGTGGTAGGCTACTGTCCTGTTACTTGTTTTCTCCTATTTCCAATGTCCATCCCCTTTGTCTTTCTAGATGAGGATTGATCATCTTACCCCTGGAGCTCTTTCTTGTTTATCTTCTTTAAGTGTACATATTTTAGTATGTTTATCCTATCTAAAAGAATCACTTATCTTGTTTCAGTTGCATTTCATACTATTAATTTTATATCTGCCATCTTATTTTATAAATGAAAAACCCAGATTGAAATCAAGTCCTAATAATTTTTTTACATTTCCCATAAATTTATTATCTAAAATATACAATATGATATATTAGAGCCCACAACACAAAAAATGAGGGTGTTTTGTTTTTTCTTAAAAAAACGTCAATAAGAAGATCAGATAAACTATTTACAATCACGTTGAAAGCTTGTTATGGTAATAAAAACTTCAGTAAATGTAAAAGCAGAGAGGGACTTAACCAAGCAAGAAAAATGTCACAAGGACTAGCCAAAGACAAAACAATGAAGCTAAGTTTTAAAATGTAGATGAGCTCATAATGTGTTGACACTCTACATAAACCTCTGGCTTTTGATATAGAAACTGAAGATAAAAGGAATCAGTTTAAGTATTTAAGTATTAATTACATATCTCCTGAAGCACCAACCAAGGACCATGTATGGACTGGACCTAGGGCCCCTACACTTATGTACCTGGTTTATATCTTGGTCTTCATATGGGTGTCCTAGTAATGGAAGCAGGAGCTGTCTTTGGCAAGGATTCTCTTCCTTGAATTTCAATCACTTCCCAATGGTGGAGATCCTTTTCCAGGCCGATGTGGAAGAGGCTGAGCTCAATCCTGATGAGACATGAAGTGCTCAGATGAGTAGGTGGGGAGGAGGAGGTCCCCTCTTCTGTGAGGTAGGGATGGTAAGGAAGAGGAGGAAGGGAGGGTATGACCAGGAAGAGAGGAGGGGAAGGGATGTAAAGTGAATTAATTAATCAATCAATCAATCAATCAATTAATTAATTAAAATACATTCTGTCATTCTTATCAGAATGCATTAAGTCAATTATGTGAGCTATTGTTTCTTAATAAGTCTATGCGAACCATAACAGCAAAGATATGTTCCTCAGAAGAAACTCTAAGTTGTGGAAAACACAAAGCAATGGGAGTCCATGTAATTATGCCAAATTAACAAGGCTCAGAGTCATGAAAATGAGGCAGAATGAGCTCACCACACCGCCTCTTTCCCTTTCTAATACAAATGTGCTGTATTTTTAGATGTACTCTTTCCATTTGTTTTGTTTTGTTTTGTTGAGACAAGGTTTCTCTGTGTAGCCTTGACTATCCTGGATGTGCTTTGTAGACAAGAAGAACCTATGGTTAGCATATAGATTTCATTCTTAACACCAAAACATCTTTCTCTTCTAGATATATTTGCTCAATTTACACATACATGGTGACTTCCATCATGGAAGGAACATTTTTCTTTTGACTCCTTTTTTCCACTATCATACATGTAAAATCTTTCTAAAAAGTTTAAATAATTTTCCAGTACCTCTTTATCAACTGTTTTTGATCTTTTGTGATCACTGCATTATCTTCACACCTCCCTTTTAAGTACTGTTTTCCATGTTAGCAGCAAACTTCATATTGTAAACAGCTCACCTAACACTTCATCACGGTGCAATGAGCATATACCCTTTACTAAACCCTGGCTTTTTCCATTTACAAATGCAGCATCTCTAATATACAAGATGATTATTTAATATTTCATACACTCTTGGGAGGCATTTTCTTTTCTAGGCTTCCATTCTAGTACTCCATACTCCAAATTTACATCTTACTTCATTTGGTATTTTAGATATATATATTTTTTAATTTTTATTAATTACACTTTATTCACTTTGTATCCCCCCATAAACCCCTCCCTCCTCTCCTCCCAATCCCACCCTCCTTCCCCCTTCTTCATGCATGCCCCTCCCCAAGTCCACTGATAGGGGAGGTCTTCCTCTCCTTCCTTCTGATCCTAATCTATCAGATCTCATCAGGAGTGGCTGCATTGTCTTCCTCTGTAAACCCTGATAATTTTTATGCTTGCAAAATGTCAAAAATATTTGCTGTAGTTTCTTGAGTAATGTTCTGTGAATAAAAATATTAGCAGGAAAAACTTGTGTAAACCTTTTGGTTCCCAAAAAACACTTTAAATTTTTTTGATTGTTGAAAGCAAAAACTATATATATTTATATATGCTCATGCAACTATAGAATTATATAATGTGTATCAGGTATCTATTTGTGATGGTTAAAGACATTTATATTTACAATAACTATAAGGTAATATGTAGATATATATGCATATATATTGAAACTATGAAATATAACTTAGGCTATCCAGAGCATAAGGCAATTAAAAAAATGTTATTGTCAGCCTGGCGGGATGGCACTGAAAGGAACAGGCTAGCTTTACAGGTTTCTTTATAAATTCTATATCCCATGTTAAACTATGACTTCCCAGTACTTTTCCAGAAAGCAGATAAATTGAGAGAAGACCCCACCCCCTTGCAAAGGAATGAGGAAGGTCTCCTCCCTGCTGTGGAGGAGTGTCCAGATCTGCAGTATGAGATAACGTTTCTTAGAAACCTGTCCAGACATCACAGTTCCCCAACCCAGATCAGGGCAGGACCAGATGGACTTGGCGCCTAAAATGAACCAATCATTTTAAAAGTCAACTACCCAATCCAGTGTCGTCAAGCTAGCAACCTCCGCGATTCCCAAGCTCCTTCCTTTAAAAACCTCAGACTTCTGTCTCTCCTGGCCGTTCCTCGCTGGTTTTTGTAGGGGCAGTCCCATCTTATGATGGCTTCATTAAACCTCTTGCTATTGCATCGATGATCAGTCTTCTGAGTTCTCTTCATCTCCTTCCGGAATTTAGGGTCCCCCCTTTGGGCCTAACAGCACATCCCTCTAATCCCAGCACCCATGAAAGCAGAGGCTGGAGCATCTTTGGAGGATATTTGTGAGTCCAGGACAGCCAGTGCTACACAGAGAAACTCTGTCTCATAAAACAAAAAAATCTTATTGTCATAAATAGTATTTAAAAATATTGAATGATATATGCCTATAAAGGAAACTGTTTATATATAATTAATAAATACATGTAAGTTCAAAGGATAAAACATGCTCAGCTCATACTTGTAAGCAGGTGAATTTAAGAGCAGTGACTTTATTTCTTGTTCTCCTAAGCTATCTATTCTGATATTGTTTAAAGGGGGATGAATATCACCATTTATTGAGCAATCATGGGAACACCAGTAATGCTTTATGTTCTGATATCATGACTCAGACAGGGGCACAGCAGGGCTTTACAGAATAGCAGGGTACATGCCTAACCCCAGCAGCCCTGATTTCACTGAACCATGGGCGTTCTCAAAGGGTTTTCAGCCAACGCACAACTTCTGTGCAACCTAGACCTGTACCTTCCCTGTCTAGAAGAGTCAGAGAAATTCCTATAATCAGTTCCTTGAAATTGGAAGTGATCCCACTGAGAGAAAATTGACGAATGTTTGTTTACCTGCTGGGTAGAAAAATTGAAAAATATCAACTTAAGGACATATTTGTTTTGATCTTATGTTGTGCTTGATTACTGCCCAGCAACTGGAAACTGACTGAATGGCAGACATCAGGAGGGAACCGCAGCTCAGGAGGTGTTCACTGCTGGTAGGCAGGTTTTTTTCTGCTGCCAAAAGCCTCCTACTCACCGAAAGCTGCCTCCAGGATATTTATATACCAACAACTACAGTGTGGTGTTTGACAAATGACACAGAGAATCCACACATTTCCTCATCTCAGGAGATGCAATCAGAGCACCCTGAGAGAAGACAAAGATTGACTTCATACCCCCTACATTAACGTTTAAACATAAATAATTCACTGAAAAGCTTTTAGATTAAGAAGACTGAAATTTTATCAATTCATTCAGCTATCAGTCTTTTGGTAAGCTCTGCCTATTATATTACCCTTGATATATGTCACATAATCCTTAGACACTTATTTAAGTATTGCATGATTCATTGAATTGCATTGATGCTTATTCAAAGATATATGGAAATCCATTTTATGAGGTTCAAAATAAAACAAAATAAAAACAAGACTATTACCTTGAAATATAGTTCAGAGTTTTTAGAGTAAAAACTTATATTTTTCCTGCCTGGGAAATTGGTATTTTATGAATTTTTGATAATATATATGTATATATATATATATATGTGTGTGTGTGTGTGTGTGTGTAGATACATATCACATTTCTATTCTCTTTTCACGTACACATATATACTTGTAAGCTTATGTGTAAGCTGCATAAATATCAGCAATTAATGAAAAAAAGATTTCAAAGATACCAACAAAGGTTCTAAGAGAGGGTTTAGGGGGAGTAAAGGGAAGTGAGAAATTATGCAGTTATAATAAAAAATAAATAATAAAAGATACTTGTTCAAATGTTCTAAAAATGAAGTTTCAATATAGACTGAAGTACTTTTCCTGTATGTATTATTGGAAATAAATATATTTTAGACTAGGCCAGAAATTTTATATAACAGAAGACAATATAATTTTTACAGTAAATGCGTTAATTAGTAGATAAATACAGTATGCCCATTTTACACATATTTGAACATGATTTTAATTAAAAATAATGATTTCCAGGATGATTAGATAGAGGTTTTGATACTTTATACTGTGTACCAGCCCTACAAATAAGCTGAATAAATGAAATATGGAAGTAATTGTTCCACTAAAATAAATATGTACTTTTTGTTTTGGGGGGGTTGTTGGTTCATTTGTTTTGCGAGCCCTTGAATCACAACCTTGTCAACACGCTTAGTTGGTCCTTCAGGCTTTAATGCGGGAGCACTTAGCATGCCAGAGAGCCTCCATATTTCAACTCCGTCAAAAGAAACACTCATATTCTCTACTATCTTCATCCCTTTAGATTATTCTCCTTTGAGTCTCGAGTTCTGGTGTACAGGTGGATAAAACGCTTCTCCTTAAGTGTGAAGATCCTGGAAAGCGGTAGTGAAGGTCTTCTCTAAAATCCTCAAATCTTTTTTGGATAATTACCCCAAAAGATATAAGTAAGACAGAATTTAAAATGATCATCAACTAAGACACTCAGACTGCAAGATGTGGCTTTGGAACATTTCTTTTCTAATCTATACAAACTTTTGCTCCTTGTATTCTCAGCACCTCACACTGTATGGATGTCTGGCGGAACTGAAGATCTCAGCTCTTCAGTTCTGATTTCCTGCGTAAAATTTTGGCAGAGAAAAGAGGTAGTGCTTTTGGTATACTTAGTAAAAATGAAAACATCCTTTCCTTTGTTTTTATAAGACAAATCAGAAAGATTTGGGATACTTAGTTAATCATTTAACAATATTTGTTATTGATACATTAAAATAATAGTCTCCCATTTAAAATGCTTCTCTAGTCCCTATGAACAATTAAAAGTTTAGTTGAAAAACAGATCAGTTAAGTCTCATGTAAATACTGGGAAAACCATAAACAATTTTAAAACAGTCAAAAGGAAACAAAGTTAATTCTACATTTTGTAAAGGAAAAAATTTTTCCTATCATGTATGGTAAATGAAAGGCATTATCCCAGAAAGGATAAACTTATCTTAAGGTTCATTTCTATTAGCCAGGTAATATGTTACTTATTTTATTCTGCATGTTTATGGATTTTGTTATATTTTATTAAAATGTTATTGAATTCACTCTGTGTTCCTTGAACACATATTAGACAGTGAAGAAGAAAAGTTGCATATGAAAACTCTTTAATGGAAAGCAAAATACATTCCTTAGTAAGGTTTTATAATTTTAATTAAAATATAATTTTGTATGAATAAATATGAGACAGAGTATTATTTTATGCATGCAACCTCAAATAAGTATATAAAAAGATTGTACATACAGATGAATTTGTTTAATTTTCATATTTTATTGTTTCACAGTTCCATACATGATTATAATGAGTTTGAACAAACATACTCACTACTCCTGGACTTCCAATTCATACCACTGATAGAAGAGGTCCTCCTCCCCTCCCATCTTGTCTATCCAGGTCCCATCAGGACCGGTAAGGCTGACCCCTACCCCTTCAGAGGGAGGTGATCAAAGAGCCACCCACTGAATTCATGTCAGAGACAGTCCCTGTTACCCTTACTAGGGAACCAGGTTATTGTGGATCAGAAGGGTAGGTATAGTATCTAAATGTGTTGGAGCATGCCTACAATCCAGCAATTTGCAGTTGGAGAGAGGAATATCAGGGATTTATGACCATACAGCAAGCTTGAGGATTGAGAAAAATTAGTTCAATGAACTAATACTATATATATATATATATGTATATATATATATACATATATATATATAGTATGTGTGTGTGTGTCAATATGTGTATGTGATCTCTAGACTGGGTGAGTGAAATCGCAAGCCTTTTAGAAAGAAAAATGGGCAAATGAAAAAGTGTAATAAAATATACTTCCAGAATAATTGTTAACCTTGGTGGTGTACTTTGGGTAGTACATTAAAAGTCCAGGTTACCATCAAAAAAAAAAGATAAATCATGTGAAATGAAAATCTGAAAAATATTTGCAAGTCATATATCTGATAAAGATGAACATGCAAAATTCATAAAGAACTCTTACAGTTCAATCGTAGAAAAACAAAGTGATCATCAAAAATAAGATAAACCATGAATAACAATTTATTCTTAGAAGACACAAAAATAGACAGCAGGAATATTAAAAGGTATTTTTCATACCAAACTATCAGCATATGCAAATCCAACAGAAATGAAACAACATCTCAAGTGCTTTAGAATGTCTCTAACCATAAAGTCAAAAATACTTACTGATCCCACTTATATGAAACATTTGTGTGAGGTTATAATAACGTATGATTTGTGAAATCTATTTTTACTGCTGTGTGCAGTGTCAGTTAGGATACATGAAATGCAGACACACAAGAGAGAAGACATTAGGTAGCACATACCCTGTAAAAGTAAGTCAGCGTGTCTAATGTTCAACATAAGTATTATAGGAAATAATTCTGTACTGTTTGTAGTAGCTATGCTAAATGAACAGCCTTTCTTTTCATTTAAGTATTAAAAAAATAACTGAAATTTTGAATATGTCCATTTGATTTAGTTTCATAGCCATATACAGATAAAATTAAAAACAACAGTAAAGTCAAGTAATTTTTAAGGGTGAAGACAAGCAAGTACACATAAAGTTGAAACTACAAATGAAATTTATGAGGAAATTTAAGAGAGAACGTTAATGAAATTCAAAAGTGTGATCTCTAAAAAAGTATATTTTTATAATTTAGTTATTATTCATATGTAATATATAGAAAGAATATTTTAGTGAAATAAATACAAATAACTAGTCCATTATTTTTTATTTATTATTTACTGAAATTTATTCACTTTATTATTATTTTTAATTTAATTTTATTTTTTATTATTAGTTACATTTTATTAATTCTGTATCCCAGCTGTATCCCGCTCCCTCATTCCCTCCCAATCCCACCCTCCTTCCTTCATCTCCTCCCTGCCCCTTTCCAAGTCCACTGATTGGAGAGGACCTCCTCCCCTTTCATCTGACCCTGTTTTATCAGGTATCTTCAGGACTAGCTGCAAAGTCCTCCTCTGTGGCCTAGCAGAACTGCTCCTCCCTTGGGGGGTGGGGAAGTCAAAGAGCCTGCCATTGAGTTCCTGTCAGAAATAGTCCCTGTTCCCCTTACTATGGGAAACCAATTGTTTACTGAGCTACCACGGGCTACATCCAAGCAGAGGTTCTAGGTTATACCCATACATAGTCTTTGGTGGAGTATCAGTCTCAGAAAAGACCCCTGTGCCCAGACATATTTGGTCCTTGTGGAGATCCTATCCTTTCCATGGTCATTAAAACAAAACGAATCCCTACAGATTGGAAAAGAATTTTCATCAACCCTTTATCTGACAGAGGGCTAATATCCAGTATATATAAAGAACTAAAGAAGATGAAAAGCAACAAACCAAGTAATCCAATTAAAAAATGGGGAACAGAGCTAAACAGAGAATTCTCGACAGAGGAATATCGAATGGCAGAGAAGCACTTAAAGAAATGCTCAACCTCATTAGCCATTAGGGAAATGCAAATCAAAACGACCCTGAGATTTCACCTTACACCCATCAGAATGGCCAAGATCAAAAACTCAAGTGACAACACATGCTGGAGAGGTTG